>NC_135726.1:6126923-7493106 GCF_964656455.1 Halichoerus grypus
TGCCCAAGGTCACACCAGCTAAAAGTGTTTCTGTTAGTTTCCTAGGGCTACTGTAACAAATTGCCACAAACTGGCTGATTTAAAACAATAGAAATCTTTTCCTTCACATTTCTGGAGGCCAGAAGTCCAAAACCAAGGTGCTGGCAGGGCTGCACTCCCTCTGAGGGCTGTAGAAGAGGATCCTTCCTTGCCTCTTCCAGCTTCTGGTGTTGCCAGCAGGCCATAGTGCTGCTTGGCTTGGAGACACACCCCTCCAGTCTCTGCCTACACCACTCATGGAGTGATGTCTCATGCGTGGAGCAAGCACTTCCCCTGGCCTCCTGCCTCTGAACAGCCCCAAATGCAGGGGTGGCTGATGTCGTCATAGTCATGAATGGCCCCTGAGCAAACGCCCTGGGAACAGCCCCTCCCCACCAGCACAAGTTCTGTGAGTTCACATTTCACTCAAAACTGATTTTACTTCAAACTAAGGCTGAGCCCCATTATCATTACTTAATGTCAGTGTAACAGCAGTGTGATACCCAGGCTTTTACACAATATATCATCCCTACAGACTTGGATGCTAGCAGGACACAGCAGAAATACAGCATCCCAACTTCCCAATGTGCTCATGGCCATCAATATTGATGGCATGTCATCAATCAAATCCGGCAAGCTTTCACATGCTCTCATTTTTAACTGAGCCTCACCATGCATTACAATGGAATATTTAAAACCATGTACACATTTTATCAAGCCTTCGTGACCACTAAATGCTCTCTGGTTTGCAGCTCCAAATATTATTCATTACATCTAGAGAGGTGGTATGCAAAAGGAAAGAATCTGCACAGGAACAGAGTATGATTAAGGACAGGGTGGGAGAAAGATATCATTGGAATCCACTGCCTGATCCAGCTCTATGCTGCAGACCAGGCCACCAACCATGGACTCATACCCCCTTCCACCTGCTTCCTTTTCAGCCTAAAGAGATGCCTGGTTTGAATCCCAGCCCTCAGGTGAGCTTGGCCAGGCTGCTTCATCTCTACCAGCCTCACTGTCCTCATCTGCAAAATGGGGATGATTCTATCTACCTTGGGAGTTTAGGACAAAATCAAGTCTTCCACATCTACAGGAATTAACTCCAGGGTCACCTTTACAGTGAAGCCTTCTCTGACGACCCCCTTTTTAAATTTAGTTGCCACCACTCCCCATGCTAAGTATGCCCGATCCTTCTTACCAGGTGCCATTTTCATAGCACTCACCACCTGCTCACAGACTCTTTGACTCACTTATGTATTTATTTATGATCTGGTTCCCCACACCAGGGTGCAAGTTCAGCAAAGGTGGGATTTGTGTCTGTTTTGTGCAGTTACTCCCAGTTCCCAGAACAGTGCCTGGCACACAGTAGCTGTGCTCAATAACTGTCTGTTGACTAAATGAGTAAAGCACATAGCAGGCCTTTGAACAGTTCGCATTTGCTGGGTGTAGACAAACTGAATCTCCTGAACAAGCACAGGAACAGCAGAAGGTGTGTGTTTAGTACCGACTCTGTGACAGACACTGCAGTGAGCTTTGTGGGCATCACCCCCACCGATCCTGGGAGGTGCCGGCAGTCTCCGGCCTTAGAGAGAAGGGCTCCTAGAGTTCTTGTCCTGCACTTGTTGCATAGTCACAGTGTGACCTTGAGCAGGTCTCTGACCCCTGGACTCTCTTCTCCTCCACAGCCCCTTCCTCTGTGTTCCCACAGGACTCTGTACTTGTCCCTTTGCCACAGAGACCCCCCCCTTCATAAATTCTCTTTCCTGAACCACCTGGTCTCCACACAGGTGGATCCCATGACTTACCTATCTCTGTGGCTCTATCACCTGGCAGTTGTCCCATATATGTAGGATAAATAAATAAATAAATAAAGGTAAAATGAAGAACTCAGACTAGAATCAGGGACCGCAAGTAGTGACGTGCATGTTGCCATTCCCCCTTCCCCAACCCTGGCACACAAAACAAATGAACCATCATACCCTTTCTTTCTAAGCATGGACTCAGCCTCAAAATCCCTCTCCACACCTCACTCCAAACAACCAGCCCCAACCCATAGGAGTTAGCAGAACAAATGTGTTAACCATCCCTGACATAGATATGGTTGCAAGATCACTAAACCTAGTCTCTCTGTTTCATGAAACACATTCTACATTTCCCACCCTCTTTTTTTTGTAGATATTTATTTATTTATTTATTTGAGAGACAGAGAGAGAGCACACATGCACACAGAGGGTGGGGTAGAGGGGGAGCGAGATCCCATGATCCCCAGCCATGGATCCTGAGGATCCATGAGCCATCCTCATGATCTGAGCCAAAATCAAGAGTTGGAAGCTCAACCCAGGTGCCCTCCTACCCTCTTTGAGGGAGCTGCACCATGTGAGAGTCCCAACCAATGGAATATGTATGGGTGTGATGGGCACCACACCCAGGGTTGGCCTGTGATGTGCACCACATCCACAACTCCCACATGGAAGCTTCTGTGCTCCTCCCTCCCTTCTGTGGACTGATGCAGACAAACACCATGATCTTCAAGAACTCATGTGGAAGATAGTGGAACCACAGGATAAACGAATCCTGGAGCCCCAAGTCACTTCTTGGAGGAAAGCCATGTGCCAGTCAGGTAGGCTCCTTGACAAGAGCAAAAAATAAATCCTAATTGTACATTTGGCACTGGATAATCAGAAGTTGCATTGTGTGTTACAAAAGCTAGCTTTACCTCAACTAATACACCTGGGCTTTTTTTTTAATCTCTCTTCTAGTTCCACATTCTTATACTTCAGATTTTTTTCATTTGTTATCTAAGTATCCAAATGGCATTTTCTAGTAGCTTAATGAAGCATGTGGACTTCTGGGTGTTTTATATCATGTTAGGGGTCACAGTGTGCTCAGCAAGTAAACTTTTAACTCTAGGAAACACATAAAGAATTACAAGATGTAATGCCTATTCTCAAATCACAGATCGTCTTCTTGGGAAAATAAGACATATCCACGTGAAACAGCTGGCTATCTCAAAGCACTATCTCAAGAAATGCACAACAAATGACATGATCAATGAAAAGTAATACAACTACCTCACTACCCATGTACCTTGGGTAGGTAAGCCACCCCACCCACCACCAACACCCCAGACCTCTCTTTCTTCCTTCAGTAACACACACAAAAACTGCACCCACCTCATTGGATTGAGAAAACTGTAAGTAAATATGAGTGACGTGCTTATAACTGTAACTGGTACAAAGCAAATGTTCTATAAATGTTAACTACCATTTGTGACAGGAATGATAGATAGATCATTGTGAGCTAGAATCGTAGAAGATGAGTGTGGTGATGGTCAAGACAGGATATGATGAGGGGGAGGAGGGAGGAGCAAGACTGCATATATTATGTTCAGGAAACAATGAGGAAATCAGTCTGGATATGTTACAGAGATTCTGAAGCAAAGGATAATTCTTACCAGGACTAGATACAGAAGGTCCCTAAATTCTAGAATGACAAATCAGTACTTCAGCTTCTTTTTTGGAAAAGTGCATGATGAAGGAAGGAAGGGCAGATATGTGGCTGAATTGATGGAGGGATGGAAGGAAGAGAGAAAGGGGGAGAAAGGAAAAAGAGAAAGGAGAGAAAGGAAAGACAGAGGGGGGATCTGCCTTTTGGGATTTGACAACATAGTATAGTAGAAAGAACTCGTGATATAGAAGGGAAAAGACCTGGAAGGACACTTCAACTCTGCTTTCACTTATAAGATTTTGAATTAATTGCCTTCCCTCTGTAAGCCTCAGTTTCCTGCTACAAAACAGGGGTCATAATCCCCACATCGCATGGCTGCTTGATGAGAATAAGATGAAGGAAGGCAGGTGCCTGGGTAGCTCAGTCGTCTGAGCACTGACTCTTGATTTCAGCTCAGGTCATCGTCTCAGGGTAGTGAAATCAAGCCCCAATGCAGGCTCTGTGCCCAGCGTGGAGTCTGCTTGAGATCCTCTCTCTCCCTTTGCCCCTGCCCCACCCCCTGCTTGCACACATGTTCTCTCTCTCTCTTCCGAAAGAAAGAAAGAAAGAAAGAAAGAAAGAAAGAAAGAAAGAAAGAAAGAAAGAAAGAAAGAAAGATGAAAGAAAGAAGGAAAGATGAAAGGAAGGAAGGAAGGAAGGAAGGAAGGAGCTACCAGGGCCTGGCACAGGATCTGCAGGTGGCCTAAGTTTGGCCCATCCGGCAACAATTTGGCACTTATGCAGCACCTAGGAAAGCCCTGCCGTTGGGATGAAGTCGTGTTCCACGAATATTAGCCTTCCCTTCCACATACTATTTAGTTAGTGAAAGCCGTGTTTGCCCATACAACAGCACTGAAAGCCTCATTCCCAGCCAGGGTTTGGCAAGGACCCAAACTGGCAGTCAACGGGAACAAGAACAAAAGCCCAGAAAATGCCACAGTTTCACCAAGTCCTGAGCAGGGTTTCGAGTCGTCACACATCTCTATCAGGAGGGAGGCCTGGGAAGCAGTCAAGTGTAGTGATGGCTACCCCTCATCCCACGGAATAGAAATGTGCCCTGGTCTGAGAACGCTCCTTTCCACACATCCTCTTCTATACCTGACTCCCTTCCCGTCATCTGCAGTCAGAAAAGAACAGCCTAGGGGCACCTGGGTGGCTCAATGGGTTAAGCGTCTGCCTTCACCTCAGGTCATGATCTCAGGGTCCTGGGATCGAGCCCCGCATCAGGCTCCCTACTCAGTGGGGAGTCTGCCTCTCCATCTGCCCCTTCCTCTCCCTCTACCCCTCTCCCTGCTCGTGCCTGCTCGTGCCTGCTCCAGCCTGCTCCGGTCTGCTCGTGCCCACTCGTGCTCTCTCTCAAATAAATAAAATATTTTTTAAAAAAGAAAAAAAAAGAAAAGAACAGCCGAGTCTTCACAATTTCTCAATCGTGCTGAAACTTCTGCCCACTACATTCAGCATTGGAAGAGCTGGGGAGGGAGAGTCTGTCTAGCAGAATGAGGAATGATAGTTACAGAAACCAGATTCTCAGCCAGCACTCCGGGGGGCTGTGCGTGGCGTTCTCGTCACTTGGCTTAGCTGAAGAAACAAGCCTCTTTTCAGAAAGCAAGGGTGAGACTGCCCACTATTGTCCTAAAAAGAAGAGGTTCCTGAGGCTGAGAGCTATTTTGACCACTTCCCCTCAAATGTGGAGAAAATGCATCCTGCTGAGAGGTGGCAGCCTTTGCCGGTGGCTCTCCAGGGGAAGCTCCCACCGCAGGACACCAGAGGCCAGCCAGTGCTGGTAGTCTCTTGATGGATTTGTTTGTATCCCTGAAATGCCAGAAATGTTGGAAAAACAGTGGTGGGAGGGGAGGGGACAAAAGGGGGGGAAGAGCAGAATGTTCTTTAAAATCATCAGAACAACAGTGACATGAGCGGGAGAGAAAACAGGAAGCAAGGAGGGCTGGTCACAGCAGTGAAGCTAGACGGAGAACAGTCACAGCCTAGTAGAGTGAGGGCTCCAGAGGCAACATACTTCAGGGACCAGCAGGTTCTGCCCAACAACTGTCTTTGCAGGGCCAGCCACATAATTTGCAGGACCCAGTGCAAAATGAAATGAAATGTGGGGCCTCTCGCTCAAAAAGCAGAAAACCACATTGCTAATGGCACTAAAACATAAAGCTCTTTCCTTTCTTCCATGGTCTTTCAATTTGTGGTGGTGCTTTTTATATGTTATTTAACATCATTCTCAGTAAAGAAAAATTAAAATTTTAAATTATTAGCATGAATTTTACCATTCATCTTTGTATTGTGTGGTGCCAGTTTAAAATGCAAATATGGGAGCGTTTAAACCCATATGCAGAATCGCAAAAATTACACAATTCGTATTCCATAGCTTGTGCATGCATATGAATTTCATTCTTGCCATAACTGCACCAAACCAACTCAACTGCTTTTATTTCACTTCACGATAAGCATACTTTCTACAAATGCTCTGCCTCTGGCTTACTGATGAATATGGAAGGACTGGACGGGAAAAGAACTACAGGTTGCAGAATCTTTCCCTTTCCTTTCTGTATCATCATTTTCAGTGTCTAAGTTGTTGCCTAATACAGGGAAGTAACATGAGTAAGAAAGATAGGGCTCCTTGGTTACTCATGTTTCTTAGACCACTGCATTCCTTCTGTGTTCAAAGCAAGTTTTGGAATGGAGGGCATGGCCTCCTGGGGCTTCAAGACAATGGCAGCAGAGCACTAACACAAGGGGGGCCTCTGAGTGCAGCACACTACCTGACTCCTTGCCTATGAGTTAATGAGCTTTTCCAGGGAGCCCTGGTCAACCCAGTACTCTGTCCTCCCAGATGACTGGATTCAGTATCCCACGGACTCCAGGGTGTTCTTTTTACACTCAGGGTATTTACCTACTGTAGTGGGGTGAATAGTGTCCTCCCAAGAAGATTTGGCCAAGTCCTAACCCCCAATACCTGTGAATATGATCTTGTTTGGAAATAGGATCTTTGCAGATTAGTTAAGAATCTCTAGATGAAATCATGCTGGATTTAATGTGGGCCCTAAATTCAATGACTAGTGTCTTCATTACAGAAAAGAGAGAGAGATTTGAGACATAGACACAGAGGAAAGACACAGAGAAAAAGGCCAAATACAGAGATCGGAGTGATGTTACCACCAGCCTAGGAACATCAAGATCCACCAGAAGGTGGAAGCTAACAGGAGAATTCTCCCCTAGAGTTTGAGGAGGAAGGATGGCCTTGCTGACACCTTGTCTTTGGAATTCTAGTCTCCACAACTGTGAGAGAATAAATTTCTATTGTTCTAAGTCATTAAATTTGTGGTAGTTTGTTCTGGTAGCCCTAGAAAACTAATACACTCATGCCTTTCCTTCTGTCTGGGCTGCCTTCCCTACCCCACCTACCCCCATCACATACATCATGCTATGATACAGAAAGCACTTAGCAGAGTTCATTGTGCATTGTTTTGGTTCAATTAACAGTAGTTAAGATACAAAAGCACAAGGACTTGCCTATCATGACTCTGTATCCTCAATGCCAAGCCCATAAAGGGGCCTTGATACATAGTTGTTAAATCAGTGGATGGATGGATGGATGGATGGATGGATGAATTTTCCTTTCAGATTCAACATAGGTTTGACCTTTACCCAATGAATTTTCACAACACCCTGTAAATGAATTAAACACATCTCCCAAATGTCACAATAGTACTGTTGGAGCTTATTCACTCATCCATTCAATACCAGAGGGCCTAGGATGAGCCTGGCCCTATTCAAGGTGCTACAGCTGCAGTAGCAGACAAGACAAGTGAAGCCCCTGCTTTCCTGGAGTTTATGTTTGAGCGGGGGAGACAGGTGATATACAAGGAAACAGAGAATAATGTAAGAGGATTCCAAGTAGTGAAGAGTACTATGGGGTGGAAAGGATTGATATGATGACAATGGTGGTAAAGCAGGAGCTATTTTGGGTAGAACAGTCATGGAAGAGGTCTCTGAAGAGAAGACACACTACCAAAGACTTGAATGGAGTATGGAGATATGCTATGCTAAAGGCTGAGGAAGAGAGTATCCCAGACCGAGGGCACAGCAAATGCAAAGGCCCTGAAGTTTGGCAGGTTGGAAGACTAACAAGAATACCATGTGGTTCCAACAACAGGGGTTGATAGGAAACTGAGAAAATGCGGTCAAAAGGAAAAGTAGGAGCCAGGTCATGTAAGGTCTTCTAAGCAATGGCAAGGAGTTTATATTTATTCCAAGACATTGGAAGGTTTGGAGCAGGGGCAATCTTTTCTGATCTAAGTCTCTCCGCAGCTGTGTGAAGAATAGATTGAAAGCAGTGCAGGGTGGGAATAGATTCAGAGACCTGTTAAAAAGCCTTTGCAACCATTCAGTCAAGAGGATATGATAGCGTGAATGGGTCTTTGTTGAATGAATCTTAAAAGGAGCAGTTCTGCACACATATATTCTCATGAGAGAAAAGTTTAAACAAAGCTGTGCTTCTTTAACCTGCCCATGCTGTGCTGGACAATCCTCATGCCTTTGCCCTGCCTATCAGCAGTCAGGCTGACTCAAGGCTTGCCAAAGCCTGCTGTTCCAAGGTGTGTTAAATCCTCCAATAAGGTGAAGGAATATAGCATAAGTCACTGTAGTCTTCATCTGCCTCCTGATTTACAATGCAGTAAAACATAAAATCACACCTAAGCTCCCAGAAGCATCCACCCCATTATTCACCTGGTAGTCAATCCAAGTAGTTTTGGCCTGGCTATTGCCAACTACAAATGACAGAAAAGATAGGTGCCACCAAATCTTCTTCCGGATAATATGCTGAAGATCTCAGATACTCCATTCTGGGCTACGATCCCACCTACTACGGGAAATGCTGTGATAGGGTGTAGGTTCACAGTGCAGTTACTCATGAGGATAAGTAACCCACCACGTGTGTCCATGGAACTGGCTCAGAGTTGAATGACTGAAGAGATATTTTGTACTGGGCTTGAGTTTCAGAAGTTCAGCAGGCAGAATTTAATCTGCCTGAAAGTTTCCTCTCTAACAGGTTGAGCAGGACAAACACTTACAGAAGCCACAGTGAATAGGATATGATGAGAACATGAGCTGGTCCTCCCTCTATTGTATTTTTTAGGATGTCTTTTCCCAGAGTTTGCATCACAGTCTTCAGGCAAATTAGAAACCTACCTGGAACTAAGCAATACTTTACCCTAACACTTTGTCAGGTAAGACAATCATGAGGCAAAAGCAAGTCAACAAGATCCAATTTAACAACTCAGAGAGGAAATGTAGTTTTAGGGGTAACATGGCACCCAATACTTTGGTTGATACATAGTAGGAACTACAGTGAATAAGTAATGGATGAATGCTGGTTAGCTCACAACTTCTGAGACTAAAAGCAGAACCTAGGTGCCTCTTAACCACTTATGTTCCCAGCATCTGAACACCTACATTATGGGTAAAAAATTGAAAAATGGTGAGATCATGGGATTAACATGAACTCATTCATGACTCAGATTCACACAGAGCATCAAGAAGTCAAAGAAGGGAACTGAGTCTGTGGGCAGCTGGCTGCTTCTCTGGTGACCAGCTGGCCTAGGATGGCCACACTCACATACTAGTGGTTGGCTACCCATTGAGAGGATTTCAGAGGTGACTGGGCCACAGGTCTCTCATCCATCTGACCATCCTGGCCATCCTTCCTGCCACATGACCATGACAAATTTCCAAGAGTGCAAGGCCTAGGAGGCTTGGAACTGGCACACTATCACTCCCAATGCACTATATAGGCCAAAGCAAGTCACAGGCCAGCCCAGATTCCCAGAATTCCCACGGATGGGAAATTCCTGATATCAGTTCTCGATGGAAAGAATCACAAAGTCATATCACATAAGAGTATATTGTGGCCATTTTTGCAATCTACCTCACAGGTTTATCTCAAAATCTATGGCTAAAAATACAGATAATATGTCATATAGGCAATGCATGGTTGGAGCTTCCTTGAGGGACATTTCAAGGAGATAAATTATTAACTCTGAAAGGTAACACAAGTCTTAATTTATCATCATGCTGCCTATCAGGCTCCAAGAGCATCAGTAGTAAAGATTTAATTATTTCATTCCTCCTACTTGGGGGGAAAGGAGTAAAAATAATTACAATTATGATGATTATAGTTTCTAAATAATAGTAAAAGGAGGAAGAAAAGCAATATCCATTGTACAAGTCCCAACTACTTGGGTCTACAGTATTCATTGTTCCCAGTCCTTACAAATCCCAAAGAGGCTTTTTTCAACCATTTCTGATATGGAGATGAACTCAGAAGAGGTAACCCACTTGACCAAATAGTGGTAACAGAATGTAAGTTCAGGTCTGCAGACTTCAGAGTGAGGGCTTTTTCTATGAGGCCAATCTCACATCTGAAGATTCCAGGAAGAGAACACAAAGTGGGGGAGTAATTTGCTTTACACGGCTTGACCCCCTCGTACTTAAGAAAACTCCCGGCCCTGCAGTGCCATTCTTGCCTCTGCTAGAAATGCCTTCTGGTCAGTGGTGGGTCAGAGTTTTAGTGGCCATGAGGGCAGCAGTGTTACTGAGGCTTCCATTGTCTGATGACTTAGGGAAACAGTATAGCTTAATTTTATTAATTCATATTGATTTATATAGCTTGGCTCTTTCCACAAAAGATTTGAGGAAACTTACAACAAAAACAATACAGCTGAATATAGAATCCTGGAAATCAAATGCTGTTAGAAATATATTCCCAGAACTGTTTTTTCCAAGGCAACTTTTACTGTCCTATGTGAACAAAATGGAAATCATCATGACAGAATTTCAGCCCTGGAAGAGGCCATAGTGCGTTTCAAATGAGAGAATATAAAAACCACTGGAGAATGTGTTTAAAATACAGATTACCTAACCCCACTCCCAGAGACTGATTCAGGTGGTCAGCATGAAGCCTAAAAACACGTTTAAAACAAGTTCTAAATTTCCCAGACAATTCTGTTGCAAATGAACCCTGCAAAGGAACCCTGATAAAATCCAAACCACTTAACAACACAGGAATCATCTTGCTAGCATTCACTTCTATGCTAAGCACAGTGCTAGGCCCTAAAGGTATTAAGATAAATAAAAGGAAAATCCCTGCCCTTAAAAAGCTCAGTCTAATCACAAAAACAATGAATTACACAACCAATGAGGATACAATGTATTTAGTGGCACAAAATTTAAAAATTCTTTGAGGAATTAGGAAAGTTGCATCTACAAGCTATCTCTGCGGGGAGCGATGGTTAAGAGTATGGGCTCTGCAAGTGAACTGTCTAAAGGTAATATGAATCCTGGCTCTGAATTTGTGAGCTGTATGATCTTGCACTGGAGACTTAACATCTCTATGACTAGGCTTTCTCAGTTGTGAAGTGATAATAAGGGTAGTACCTACCTTATTGGGTTGTGGGGATCCAATGACAGAATACATTGGTAATGTGTTATATCTCAGTTTTACTCTCTGTGTTCTCTATGTGTTTTCCCTCCCAGGTGCTGCAAAAAACTGTTTCAATATTGTCAGTGGTGATGGTGTTGAAGACAGTGATGGTAGTGGTGGTGATGGTGGTGTGGAGGTGGTTATGGTGTTGGAGGTAGAGGTGGTGGGGGCTAGTGGTGGTGGTGGTGGTAGACGCGGTGATGGTGACAGGGGTGGTGATGATCATGACGGTGTATAACCTCTCCTCAGTCTACTTGGAAACAAAAATAAAGACTAAAAGAAGCCACAGCCCAAGATAAGAAAGATCCTGATGCCTGGTTGCAGAGCAAATTCTTCACTTCCCAATGCCTAAAAAGATAAGATTGAGATTTGGGGTAAGGAGTAAGATAGATAATGAATTCCATTTTGGCTGATTAGTTTGAAATAAACAGGATTTCCAGCTGGAAAGGTGGTTCTGTAGTTTTGGAGAAAAATGAAGTAAGGAAATACAGATTTGAGAATCAGTGACACACAGAGAGGAGGTACTGGGAAGAGAATATGCGAGGGAAATCTGTAGAGAAAGAAAGGAGAGAAGAAGATACAGGGACAAATTTAGAAGTCAGTGCAATGCTAGGATGCCTCCCTCTAAAGTGAGGTATTCTTTAGATATGGCAGTTTAGTCAATTACAAATTCAACTAATTTCTACCTTATCTGAAAGAGGATATCAGAGGAAACATTACCAAATGCCTCACTGAAATCAAAATATGCCACATATATATTTTCAACATGATCTTTCCACCTAGTAGCCTTGCTATAAGACGAAATAATGTCAGTTCAACGAGACTGGTTCTCAGCAAACCTATGCTAGTCTGGTGATTCTTGCTTTCTTTTCTAATGATCACAACTTCTACTTAAATCCTTCTGTAATTTTCCTAGGTATCTTCCACAAGGTCTTATTTGCAATTTCAAGATTCTACTATTTTTTCTCTTCCTGGAAAATCAGAACATTTTCCCTCTACAGATATCTAGCGGCTCTCCTACCCCTTGTTATGTCTCAAAGATCGCAGGCTGCACTTTCACAATCCCAGTTGAAAATTGTCTCCTCTGGCATGTAACTTGTGGTGACCTGTGACCTCTGAATTCATCCAGTGATTCTCCACATTCTCTTGAGATATCCTCACCCATCGTCAAGTGTTGACTCCTCCTAAGCCACACTTGTTCTTATCCATCCAGTATGAATGCCTGTTTCCTTTCCAGAGATAGTGGAAGCATACTGTTCTGGGTCAGAATATTGAATTTACTGGACACCTGATTCATGGGCTATTCATGGAAAGGCATGTCTTTATACCCAGGACGTTCCCCCACGTGCACCTGCTTCACCTCTACCTCTGCCCTATAGGATCTGACCACCACTCATACCAGCCCACCTACTTCTACTCCACACCACTTCACACTTACTGATCCACCCTATCCCTGTCACTGCTCTTGGTCACTAAAAAGACTGGTTGGGATTCTTACAACTAACCAGAGAAGAAGCCCCTACCCAGAAGCAATATTAAAAATCTATCTAATAGTCCTAAAATCTAAATAGGATTACATGGGCCACCCTGAAGATTTTGGAACTGACCCCAAAATCGTTCATTTATTTTACCATTATTTATTGACCTCCTCTCAGGCATTAGTCACTGTGACAGCACTGGATTTATAATAGCGAGCAAAATAATACATAACCACAGCCCACATGAAGCTTAAAGTCCACAAATAAAAAGAGATATTAATCCAATTATCCCACAATTAAGTGTAAAATTCAGACTCTTTCTTTTTAAGATTTATTTGTTTATTTTGAGAGAGAGAGAGCACGCGTGCAGGGCGAGGAGGGGGAGGGTTGGGCAGCGGGAGAGGGTGAGTAAGAATCTCAAGCAGACTCCCCGCTGAGCATGGAGCCTGACGCAGGGCTTGATCCCACCACCCCAAGATCATGACTTGAGTCAAAATCAAGAGTTGAACACTGAACAGACTGAGCCACCCAGGTGCCCCTAAAATTCAGACTCTTAAGTACTATGAAGGAGAGTGGGTAAGTGATTCATCAGTAGTGTAAAATAGGAATATTCTGACCTAATCAGGGATATTAGGGAAGTCTTCCTTGAAGAAAGAACCACAGAGCTGAGATCCAATGGCTGCACAACAGTTAACCAGATGTGGCACTCATAAAATGATTATTAGGCCTCTCTCCAGACCAAGAAAATTCAATCTTTGGTGGTAGGCCCAAGCATTGGTATTTTTAGAATCCCTCTGGGGCACCTAGGTGGCTCAGTCAGTTGAGCACCTGCCTCTTGGTTTCGGCTCAGGTCATGATTTTGGGATCGTGGGATCAAGCCCCCCGTTGGGCTCCATGCTTAACAGGGAGTCTGCTTGAGATTCTCTCCTTCTCCCTCTGCCCCTCCCCACCACTCTCTCTCTAAAATAAATAAATACATGTTTAAAAAAAAAAAGAAGAAGATAGCAGGAGGGGAAGAATGAAGGGGGGGAAATCAGAGGGGTAGACGAACCATGAGAGACGATGGACTCTGAAAAACAAACTGAGGATTCTAGAGGGGAGGGGGGTGGGAGGATGGGTTAGCCTGGTGATGGGTATTTAGGAGGGCACGTTCGGCATGGAGCACTGGGTGTTATGCACAAACAATGAATCATGGAACACTATATCTAAAACTAATGATGTAATGTATGGGGATTAACATAACAGTAAAAAAATTAAAAAAAAAAAAGAAGAAGAAGAAGAAAGAAAAGAATCCCTTTCCCCGTACCCCAGACAATTCTAATGTGCAGCCAATGTTGGGAGCCACTGAACCAGGATGAAGAGACTGGGTGGGGGTAAAGGAATGGGCATGGCCAAGGCCCCATGAAAGAGACAGACATGGCCCTTAGTGGAACCTAAGGAAGCCTGGTGTGGCTTGAGCATGGAGAGTAAACAGGAGCTTCATTGTGGATGAGGCAGGAAAGGAGAGCAGGGGCCAGGCAGGACCATGGAGGGATCCTGTGAATTTTGTTTTTTCATTTAGCATCCTTGAGAATCTAGTGAAGTTTTATTATTATTACTATTATTACTACTAATAATAATACTATTGCTACTACTATTATAATTATGGCCATGATCAGTTTTGTATTCTGAAAACATCTTTCTGAGCTCCTGCTGAAGAATGGATTGGAGCGACCAGGAGGGAGTAGAGTTGGAAGGGGAAGGGGGTGTCTGCCTGACCTACAGGCTGAGAACTGGAGACAAGCAGTGACTGCCATCCCCAGGTGATTGGAGAGGGCAGGGTAAGGTCTGTCCACAAGAGGGGCCAGTCTCACCAAGCAGGCAGAGCATTTTGGCAGCCTCAGTGAGCACTAATCAACAAGTTTGGCTGAAACTCCTCTTTTCGGGAGCACCGGGCATGGCAGCTTCAACAGCACTGCTTGGCACAAGGCTGGGCGATGCTTCAGCAATCCAGGCAGCCTGCCGGAAGCCATATGCCCTGCTTAATTCCTCCGCAAACCTACTGCTTGCAGCCATGCAGACATATGCAGCCTTAATATGGTTACAGTGTCTTAAACTCCTGAGGAAGGGGGGTGGAGGGATGTTCCCGCCCAAGCACTGCGATGGAGGGGAAAATTGTCAGAAGTGATTCTTGGCTGAGATTGGCAACATACACTGTCACTTGAACCTATCAATAGACCGGGCTGATGATGTTTTTCACTTAACACCTAGTGACAAGGCTGTCAGAAACTGGCAGGAGATCCCTGCATTCCCTGCCAAGAGAGAGGAACATGAAAATCTGTCGAAATTCATGCTTGTTAATAAATATACCCCTGGAATTCTTTTTTAAGGAACCCAGGGTTTTAGATGTCTAGGCAACATTTGGCAGGGATTCAAAAAGTCTGATCGAGCCAGGAGGTTTCTCTCCAGCTCCAGTTTTCAGATGGTTTTGGCTCGCTGGCAAAGGAAAGGGGTGAGACAGAGTCTTAGTAAAGGATGAGCCCCAAAGACACTAATTGTTATAAATCCTAGCATGGGGTCTGCTGTCTATGGGCAAAGTAGACAGACAGATGACATTGCTGCTAGACTCCAGGGAAACCCTGTAGGCCACTGGGACCAGATATCCAGTCGTACCTTTGTCAAGAGAGAACATGGCTCAGCAGAGGGTTTAGAGGAGAGGTGCAATAACCAGAAACCAATGTTGTCTGGCTGCTGTGTGGTCCTTGGTGCTGTTCAATGAATATTCCTATTAGGGTCACACTTCCCCACCCCCTTGAGAAGCTCAGTGAGATCCCGTGGCTTGTGTTGACCAACGAACGTGATGTACGTCACACTTCCGCCTGGAAGCTTTAAGAGCACAATCTGCACCTGTGCTTTCCTCCTACCCCAGTGACTGGCAGCAGTGGTTATTCTAATAGCTGGGTCCCAGAGTGAGGACAATGCAGAACAGTACCCCAGGCTGACCTGTGATAGACGTGAGGCTTGAATGGAAAATAAAATGGATTATTATAAGTCATTGAGATATGGGGATTGCTATAGCATAACTCAGCCTACATGCTCTCTGTTAGGAGCCACTTTGAACAATTTCTCCTTCCCTAATGTCCTTCCCTGTAACGGGAATGGCTTGTTGCATAGTGGTTACATTCCAACATGCCTATCCTCTGATCTACCAGTGACAATCTGGGGTAAGGCTCTTAAACACCTACAACCTCAGTTTCTTCATCTCTGAATTATGAATAATAATACTCTCCATCCTATAAGATACTAAATAAAATAACGTCTAGAAGTAATTAACCTTTATTTCATGCCATACAGAATATAAACATAGCAGGCTTGAGTTTGCTATCCTTGACTGGCATCTGGGAACTTGGACCTCAGGAGGGCTCCTCCCATTCCAAAACTGATAAAGGTGCCCACTCTACCTAAACTGTTTGTACAAACAATATGGTTCATGCTGAATATCTGCTTTTCTTCTGGGAGTCTGGAATTTTGGTACATACTAAGCCGAAGGTCCCTATGTGACCAGCCCCCAATGAAACCCATGGGCACTGGGTCTCTAACAATATTCCATGGTAGACAACACTTCACACATGTTGTCAAAACTTATTGTTGGGGGAATCAAGCACATCACATCTAAGAGAGGACTCTTGGAAGCCTGTGTCTGTTTTCCTCCAGACTTTTCCCTATGCACTTTCTCCCTTTGCTGATTTTGCTGTGTATCCTTTCACTATACTAAGTCTCAGCCATGAGTCCAACTATATACTGAGTCCTGTGAGTCCTCCATATGAATCATCAGACTTAGGAGCGCTCTTGGGAGGTTACAAGTATGGTTTACTCTCAGTTGATAATAAGTATAAAAAGATAAGTTTACAATAAGTATTGTTAGTATTAAAAATAAAACAAAGGGAGATGCACAGAAAGAAATGAAAATAGCTAATTCATCGCTAACCACGTAACAAAAAGACCAGGAGACTGACTCCTCACATGGCCTCCTTTTCACCTGTCTGTATCTCCTCTGTATGTTTCTTATAAGGATGCTTGTGATTGGATTCAAGGCCCACCTAAATATTCCAGGATAATCTCATCTCAAGATCCCTAATTTGATTATATCTACAAAGATTCTTTTTCCAAATAAGGTCGCATTTACAAGTTCTGGGGATGAGGACGTAGACATACCTTTCTGGAGCCACCATTCGGCCCACTACACACAGCAACAGTTAGTTCCACGCACTGCTGGCCAGTTACTTAACCTTTCAGCACATCACAAAATTTCTCTGAAGGCCAAGTGAGGCAGTGCGTGAAAAATGTTTAGCATGTGGTCTAGCATACAGGAACAGCCCAATAAATGTCAGTTACTGTTGTTGCCCATCACCGCACAGCTGTTGAGAAGAAAAACTAGGACTTGAACCAGGCACACATAACTGCTATTCAGTCTTACTTCCCTCTAAGAACAGTTAGAGAAGGGGGCTTGGAGAAATCTTTGTAGACCCAGTGATGATGGCCCACCACCAATCTGCAATCATTCTGACTGGGACCCTTTTATATACTGTTTTGGTCCAGAGCTTGTGAAGGGGGTGAACTACCCCCAGACCCCCTTCTGAGGCCCTCAAAGAATAATTCTGGAGAATCTCGGCTCTTCTGTTTCACCATCTCAAAAACCCCGACAGTAATTACAGCTGCCACGCTAGAGTGCTTTGAGGGTTATCGAGTTAATGACTATAAAGTCTGTGGAGCTCTTCAGAGGAAAGAAGCCATAAAAATCAGATAAATAAAACAGTCAATCAGCACATGTTTATTGTGTCCACAGGGTGCATAGCACTGTACTTGGAAATAAAGATTAAAGGGGAGAAAAGCAAAGGAAAAGGAGGAAAGTTAGTTCAGCCAAAGTCTTTCCAGGTTAGAGTACAAGGCCAGCTATAAACTAAAGAGCTAGAGCCCTCCAAGGCTTTAAAAAATGAAGGAGGTGCCTACAAATCAGTAAGAAAAAGATAAAGAACTCAACTGGAAAAAAATGGACAAAGCATTCAAGTAAGCAGTATACAGAAAAATAAATACAGCTAGCCAATAAGCAATAAAGAGATGCTTAGCTGAGCTGATAATTAATCAAAACAATAACAAGATAGCATTTTTCACTTATCACATAGGCCATGTTTCCTGATACACCGTACTGGCAAGGTGTGAAGAAACAGGTGCTCTCCATCCACTTTGGGGGACAATATGAATTGGGAGCGAACTGTCTGGATAGAAATGAGGCAAGAGCTATCCCCTAAAACTGTGTATGCCCTTTGTCCCAGCAATCCCGCAGCTAGGAATCTGCCCCAGGAATAAACTTACAAAATCAAACCTGGCTACATAAGGATACTCGTCACATCAGTGCTCTTATTGACAGAAAATCGGGAACAACCTAATATCTGGGAGCAGCACTCTGGTTAAATTATGGAGAGTGTACTCAGTAAACACAAGGCAGATGTAAGCAAGAATTGGGTCACTCCAAGTTGTCACATTAAAAGAAAGAAGTTAGAGCAGAACGGTATGCATAAAACGACCCTTTTGTGAATGAGGATAAGGGGGGCTTCACATTCAAGGATGACCCTCTCGGGATGTGCCGTGAACACACCCGGATCTGCACTCCTGCCCCTGCTGTGACCAAAGGCCTGCCCTACCGATGAGGACAGGTGGGAGATTTTTGTTTTCCTTGTGAAAACCAAACTCCAACCAGATTCGTTACAAGGAAGAACATCGTGTATTAAGATCCTGAGCTTGGAGCCAGACTACCCAGGTTCAGATTCCAACTCCGGTGCTGCTGACAAGGTGTGTAACTCTGAGCAAATCACTTCACCTCTCTGTTCCTTAGTTTTCTCTAAAATACCAACAATATCAGTACCTACCTCATCGAGTCATTATGAGAAATAAATGTGTCACTATCTGAGGAGTGCTTCAACAACACTTGGCAGAAAGCCACTCCCTCTGTAAGTGTTATAAAGCAGGTAAATTAGACTCAAACGCTGAGTGCCTCATCTCCTGAATCCCAGTGTGACCCCTCTGTTAGTGTGGCCCCAAATACCCAAGGGGAAAAGAAGAAAGAAACAGAAAGGTGTCTTTTATGTATTCAGTGGGCCACGCTACAGGATGAAGTCATTTTGAAAAGGATAATTAGACCTCCAATTGGTTTTCATTTTATTTCATTTTCTTGCCTGCAGTTGACAAGCAGGGAGATTGTGTTACTTCCACAGTCACTAACAGCAGAGCCGCCCAGTTCCTCCTATTTCTATAGCGAGCTCATGAAAGAGAGAAGCCTGCTGGTGCAAACTGCTTTAATGGGAGGAAGCATCTAAAATTCATTTTAATTTCAATTTGTGTGAAGCTTTTGTATCAAATTACGGATCTGGGGCATGATGCGGCTCAGTGAAGAATCCCATTTTCCATCAGTTTGGATGCATTCATTGTGCCGTCAAGGGGTAAAATAATTAAGGCTGAAACCCTATCTCCACTGGAGACTGTCTACTGATGTCCCACTTCCTGTGTTGATCAAGTCAGGTGACAAACCAACAATTAGTATTCAAGGACCAGCGCTGCCCCCTTGGAGGTCCCAGACCAGCCGAAAATTCCCAGGTGAGTCAATTAGTTCAAGGGACTTCTCACTCAGATGTGATAGTGCCAGTGGCCTGATCCTAACTGCAAGACCACCAATCAACTAGGGCAAGCCAAGGTTGCTTGGATAAACTAAAACAGAAGCTGGAAAATTTCAGTAAAACAGCTGAAATCTGCAAAGCCACCAAGTAGCTGGTTACTAGGAAGGTGAATTCACTTCACTGCTTCTATGAAAGTCAGACTGAGAATGCATTTGGAGGCCAAAGCAATCAGGCTAGGAAAGCCACCACTGATTACAGTTTTTAATTACTTCTCTGGTCTGGCATATCAGGTGGTCTCATTGGAGTGTACAAGTTCTGCTCAGTACAAGGGTCTCCATGACTGGGACTGTGCACTCATGCCCAGCTGCTGTGTTAGCAGCGAACAGGTCACAGGTACCTCCCTTCTCAGAGAAAAGCTCTGCTGACAGGAGTCATGTCATCTAGAAGGGGACATGCTGCCCCCACCCCAACCCTACCACCATCACCAACCCAGGGGCTGCCAATAACTGCCTGAAACCAGAATCAAAGTGTAGCCTCCTTGCCTCAAGAGAGAACGACTCTGCAGTGTAACTTCTGTGCAAGGGCCAAGGCCACAGGGCCACACCCTTGCTTATCTATCCTTTTCATCTTGTCTTCCTCAGTCTCTTACAGGGGTCTCCTGAGAGCAGTCTCTCAATAGATCACATGTACCCAAATCCCTGACTCAGGCTCTGCTTCTAGGGAAATCAACTGTATTTGTTTCCTATCACTGCTATAATAATTTACTACAAAGTGAGCAGCTTCAGCAATGCAAATTTATTATCTTACAGTTCTGGAGGGCAGAAATCTGACCCAGATCTCACTGGGCTAAATCAAGACATTGGTAGGGCTGTGTTCCTTCTGCAGACTCTCAGAGACAACCCATTCCTTGCCTTTTCCAATATCTAGAAATTGCCTGCATTCCTTGGCTCATGGCCCTGTATCACTGCAACCTTTTCTTCCATTGTCACATCACCTTCTCTGACTCTGACCCCTACTGCATCCCTCTTATAATGACTCTTATAAATACACTGAACCCACCTGATAATCCTGGCTAATCTCCCCATGTCAAGACCCTTCACTTAATTACCCTGCAAAGTCCTTTTCCCATGTCAGGTAACATACTTGCTGATTCTGGGGATTAGGACAGGGACATCTTTGGGGCCATTCTTCTGCCTCCTACACTGACCTAAGAGAGTTGGTATAAGGAGCAGTCTTAAGAACCAAACTCAAAGGAAGAGCTTCCGGAGTTGGGCCACTGATTGGCTGCCTAGCAATAAGGAGCCTATCACTGCTTAGATGAAGCATCCTCTATCCCTGGCACATGAGCACAACTGCTAAGACTTTCACCTAGGACAGCCTACAGGTGGAAGTGGATGCCCTGGCTTGTGCAACATCTCTAGTGTTGGAGAGGAGGAATAAGAGATACAGTAATCATCAGGATTGTGAATTTGGGTGGCTGTTGCTAAATACCACAAATGCATTGAAGAGAAAAAAATGACAGCCTCCGGGCAGTCATTCAACAATTTAGAGCAAGTTGTGTCAGAGAGCCTCCTTGGCAGTATTTAAAGAAACCCCGATATTCTTCAGCATGAAAAGAGAGCTGAAGAAAATACACAGCACTTAACTGTGGAAGAACTTCAGAGAAGTTTGGATTCCTACAGTCAGGACCCTGGTGGGAAGGAGTGGGACTCCAAGACTTGGGGTGGGGATATCTGGGAAGATGCACTTGATTACCTTTAACCCTAAGATCCCCCTGAACTTGCTGAAGTGTCCTCCTCCCTCTTGTTGGAAGACAGTCCCCTTCCCTTGTTTGAAGAATAAGCATAACTTCAAATGGGGTAGGTGCCTAAAAAACAATGCTCCCACCCTTCTGTTGGCTACCAGACCAACACCAAGGGTTGACTCTCAACCTAATCTGATGAGCAAGTGCTGGGCCTGCCAGAGAGAATGGAATACATGCTGTAGGAGGCACAGGACCCTAGCTAGCATGGCTGGGCAAAAACCAGGGTAGTGTGACTAGGATGCTTGGTGAAGAGGGGCAGTATATAAAGCACTGCAGATAAAAAAGAGTTTATTTGGGACGTCTGGGTGGCTCAGTCGGTTAAGTGTCTGCCTTTGGCTCAGGTCATGATCTCAGGGTCCTGGGATTGAGTCCAGCATCGGGCTCCTTGCTCAGTGGGGAGCCTGCTTCTCCCTCTGCCTGCCGCTCCCCAGGCCTGTGTGCGTTATCTCTCTCTCTCTCTCTGACAAATAAGTTAATAAAATCTCTTTTAAAAAAAATAAAATAAAAAGTAAAACCAGTGACATTTTTTAAAAAGAGTTTATTTGATGGAGAGCCCTCCTGTGACATGGGCTTTAACTCTTGGCAAAGCCCTGAAAGATGAGTCTTCTTATATGCAGCAGGGATGGCTCTTGGTAACTTGGACTTAAGCCCCTCAGGATGGGATGCAAAGGAGAAGGGAGTTATGAGTAGCCATTTAATTAAAGCCAACTGTTAGCAGTGCCTTTGAGGTTTGGAAATCATTGCTAAGGTATCTGGAAAAAGAAATCTGAGCTGATATTCCAGGAATCCCCAATTCTTCATGGGATCTAAGGAGAAGGAAAATTTACTTGCTGGAACTACACAGATGCCTCCTTTAACCGTGGGTAATCAATGTTACACCATGTGAAAAAAAAAAAGCAGATATAGCAGGATTGAGGACGGTTATCCTTAGAAAGACCTGTTTTCAAGGTTGGCCCTTGGCTAGCATCTGCAAACTTGGATTTGGAGAAGGTTCCCACCATTCCCAGAATTGAGAAGACAGCTCACTGTGCCCAAACTGTGAAAACAATACAGGTTAGAGTGAACACCTGTTTTCCTTCAGCAAGTCTGGAATTTGGGCATGTGCCAGGCAGAGGGTGCTTATGTGACAACCCCCAGTAAAAACCCTGGGCACTGAGTCTCTGATGAACTTCCTGGTAGACAAGATTTCACATGTCACAGCTCACTGCTAGGGGGATTAAACATACGCTCTATGACTCCACTAGGGAGGACTCTGGTAAGCTTGTGCCTGGTTTCCTCTGGTTTTCGCCCCATGAAGCTTCCCCTATGCTGATTTTGCTTTGTAACCTTTGCTGTAATATATCATAACCATCAGTATGACTATATGCTGAGTTCATGAATCCTCCTAGCAAATAACCAAGCCTGGGAGTGGTCTTGAGGACTTCCAACACATACCATGACAAACAGATACCTGTAGTTTTATCACAGGTATTTATCTGGGCCCTCCTGAGGCAAGAAGCTTAGTGGATCATGATGAAAATGTCCTCTTACCCTAAGACTTGTTCCTTCCCCTATATCCTAGGGGATTTTGCTTCCCTTTGAACCAAATGTTGATATATTCCATCTTATTGAATGTATAAAGAGCTTGGTTTCATAGTTAGAAGTATATGTCTTCACCTTATAAAATAGAATTTTTCAGAACTTCTAGGGCCTCAAAGTATCAATAGTCTTTTTTTTTAATCCCACTGTCCCCAGAGATCTCCAAAATATTTGAATTTTTTAAGATTTTATTTACTTATTTGAGAGAGAGAGAGTGAGTGAGAGAGAGCATGAGAGGGGAGAGGGTCAGAGGGAGAAGCAGACTCCTCGCTGAGCAGAGAGCCCGATGTGGGACTCGATCCTGGGACTCCGGGATCCTGACCTGAGCCAAAGGCAGTCGCTTAACCAACTGAGCCACCCAGGTGCCCCAAAATATTTGAATTTTTAATGTTCTTTCCCCTAATCACAATTACTCAGCTACTTCTTGCACAGGTAAGTAGAACCAAAATCCTACTAGACAGATTTCAGGTTGCAGCAGTGGGGGAGTAGGGGAGAAGACTAGGATGATGCTGTGGGAGTACAGAAGGGCATCTCCATCAGACCAGGGAGTAGGTAAGGCTTCCTGAGTCTCTCAGGCAATCTTAAATAAAGACTAACGATTATCATAGTTGAGCAAGTCTTAAAGAAAGACTAAGAATTACCATGGTGGAAAAGCTGCCAAAGGGAACTATTTGAGTGAGAAAGGACAGAAGTAAGAAATGACTTGGGTCATTCCAGGAACCAGCAAGGAGCTCATCCTTGAATGAAAAGATGGGAGATGGCCTAGTTATGTGCACATGGAAGGTGCCCTCTCTCAAGATATACAAAGAAAAGGGAAAAGTTACTCTAGCAATAAGGGCACATATGAAAGTGAGCAGCACATGCTTAGCTGAAATCCACAGATCATCTCACCCAATGGCCCTCAAGTTGCTACTGGTTAATGACTTTGGTCAGAAGGTTATTTTTAATTCTTCTATTCTGTATGCCTCCTCCTAGGCAACTTCTCTTCTAGTTTCCTCTGCTGCTTCCATTTCCTGAACACTTCCTCAGCCTTCCGTTCCCCTGTTCTCAAAACTCCTGTTCTCTGGTCCAGTCGCATTAGGCACAAGATGATGGTGCCACCGTTTGATGCTTAGTCAACCTGTATTCTGTTCCAGCCTGGGGATTCTTACTTCATCCTATCAACTATCAGATACCTGCCATAGGGACAGGAGATATTGGGTATTGGGTCCTGGAAAAGGTCATGGCAGGAAACAGACGGCATGCTGAAGAGGATGAGGGAGGGTTTATAAGGACTCTTTATAAAGTTGTGGGCCAGCTGAAGAAAACCCACAAGGAACAAAGACTCCCAGAGCTAGCAAAAAGTGGGAAGCTGATACCACCCCTAGGATTAAAGGGACAACAAATGGAGGAAGGGTTACCAGAACTGAACAAAATCTAATGCTTTCAGAAAGGGTCACTTGACAGGAGCTGTGGCCCACCATAGAGAAACCCAACCACTACCAACCTGTGTCCCATCAGGATGTGAATTAGGAATTCAAATGTGCTTAACTCCATTTTGTCCTTCCTTCCCTCCAATCTGCTAGTGCCTACCATCGGCCAAACCCAATGAGAAACCAGAGGGCACGAGAACTCACTGATGGGTCTAGAAGAGCAAATGAAAGATGCCCAACTTAATGGCTAAGTACGAATCAAGACACACACATAGAAATATAAATCATGGTACATTCCAGAGGCTTTTATTTATATGAGATGGACAACAGATTTCAATATACCAAAAGGGGTTAAGATGTTATTTAGACATGCAATTTTGTGCTTCAATATCACACACCTTGGTGAGCAGCCATCTATTAACATACTCAGGTGTTTGAAGTGACCCTGCCCCCCTTGTAGGCTGAGAAAAGATGCCACTTTAGAACAAGATGGGAGCATTTGGGATATAGCTAGGCTCTTCAGTACCTCTCTAGGGTACCAGATACAACAGAGATTTTGCAGCCTGTCTGTCCCCACAGTGATGCTGGCACTTTCTAGCAATCATGTGTCTCATAGCTCAATTTCACTTTTCAGCAGTTACCAGGTCTCAGTTGTGATGAACCCAACAGAGACTTTGTTTGCTCCCGTCTTACTTCTCAGTCACCCTGGGGCCTCATTTCAAAAAGGGCTATCTGTGATCAATTTCACATTTCCATTCAATGGGTATTAATCCTAATGAGCACCACTTATTCTGGATTCTCCCTGGCAAGCAGTAGGAAAGCCATACATGAAATGAAGAGTCAGATGTTTGTGCAACTTCCCACTCAGATATGCTGCTTGAGAGTTCCACTGTAAATGAAATCACCAGTCCCCTAGGGGCAAAGGGCTTAGAGGTGGTTACAGACTAAAGGGATCGCCACAAGGACACTGAAAGGGGGAAAGGCTAGGAGAATGTGTCCCTGCTCCTTCCAGGTGGCAATGATGTCTGCCTGCACAAGTGAGCAGAAAAGTGCCCACAGAGACTGTGTTCACTTTCCCTTTGATGATAAAACTCTTGTTCAGTTCAACAGACAATAGGTGGCTTTGTAGCTTTGCCATTAGGTAAATTCCTGCAGCAAGAATAAAATTTTTCTTTCAATTAACAGCTCCCTGAGCAAGGAAATGAACTCATTTCTTGATGCATGATACCATCCTCCTTAGGTGCTGGAGGAGAGGCAGGGTTGCATAATGGTTAAGGGCTCAAGTTCTAAAATCAGACCCAGTCCTAGGCTTAAATCCCAACTCTACCACTTACCAGCTATGCAACCTTAAGAGAGCCACTTAACTTGTCTGGACCTCAGTTTTCTTGCCTCTAATTTCTTATCTGTAAGAGGTAACTATAGCCCCTCCTCACTGGTTGGTGAGAAGATTAAGAGAAAAGATATAGATCAGCATAGCGTCAAAAAATTGAACATAAAATTACCATATGAATCAGAAATTCTACTTCTACACAAAAGAATTAAAAACAAATACTCAGATACTCACACATGAATGTTTATAGCCACACTATTCACAATAACTACAGGGTGGAAACAGCCCAAACGGCCATCAATGGATGATATGGTGAATAGGTAAACAAAATGCGGCACATCCACACAATGGAATATCATTCAGCCATAAGAAGGAATGAAGTACTGATGCATGCTACAATATGGCCACCCTCAAAAACATTACACTGAGTAAAAGAAGCCAGGAACCAAAGGATATATATTGTATGACTCCATTTATATGAAATATCCAGGATAGATAAATCAGATAGTTAAAAACCCAGGATAGACAGAAACAGAAAGCAGACTAGTGGGGTTAGGGGAGGAGGAGGGAATAGGGAATGACTGCTTAATGGTAATGGGTTTTCCTTTTAGGATGACGAAAACATCTTGGGACTAGATAGAGGTGGTGGTTAGTACATTGTGAATGTACTAAATGCCACAGAACTGTACATTTCAAAATGATTAATTTTATGTTATGTGAATTTCACCTCAATTTTTTTAAAAAAGCTCAGCATAGTGTGAGGAACATAAAAAGTAGTAATAAATGGTCGCTGTTACAACACCCTGTATATAACTGAAATCACCTTCTAAGTTAAATTCAAAGACGCCCCATCACCTACAGGACAAAGACTCTTTCCTGGGAAGCCAAAGCCCTCTATGGCCTGTCCCCAAATCACATCTCTAACATTATCTCCCTATATCTCCCTGTACAAGTCATTTGGGGAAAAATGCAAATAAAATTTCCCACTCCACTTTGCAGGTTTCAAGGCCATCCTGAACAACAGGAATGCTCCTTGTCTTTGGGAATTTCAGGTAAGGAAATGCCCACACTCGCCACAACAGCCTCTTCAGTATTACCTGAACCTCTGCTAATACTGCTCTGGCCTTCCTTCCCTCTCACCCCTTCCTCACCCAGCAAGGTCTGCCCACCCTTCAAGGCCCAGCTAATTCACAATATGTCTGTTGTGACCACTCCAGCCTGCAAGGCCCTTTCTTCCTCCAGAATCCTTCTGAAAGTCCATATGACATCACCCAGGTGATACTCATCCCACATTGCCTTGGAGTTTTGATTTTCTGTTATTTTTTTAAAAGATTTGATTGATTGATTGATTGATTGATTGGAGACAGAGACAGAGATAGAGACAGAGAGCGAGCAGGGGGAGGGGCAGAGATCAAGGGAGAAGCAGACTCCCTGCTGAGCAGGGAGCCCAACAAGGGGCTTGATCCTAGTGAAGAGGGAACAGAAGGCAAGCTGAGGACAAAGCAGAAGCTGACACCCCACAACCCCCCGCCCATGGGATACATGTGACATTCCTCATGCACTCCTGGCTGCCCAAAAGCTAAGGAAAGGAAAAACAAATAGTTAACTTATAGAGATCACAATCCTACAAGACGTGAGTCTCCCTCAGTTTACAAATGTCATAGCAATCTACAAGAATAAAGCATTTCTATCAACAACCTAGCTTCTAGAAAGAAATGTAGATATAATTAAATATCCTTATAACCTGCAGCCCGTTGACAGACACTTCAAGTGGGCAGAGTGTAATGTTCCTCCAGGAAGCTCCCAACTATCTTACTGTTAATGCCTTATTAGAAGGAAAAACAACCTAAACTTGACAATGGCAAGGTCTCTGGTATCCTATGAGTCTACTGAACATACAAAAATCATTTTGAAACCTCCCTTTTCCTTACCTCCCCCATCTCCAAGTATGTAATCAGCCACACCTCACAAACCCGAGGCAGCAGCTCTCTCTGCCCACGGGTCCTGTCCTGGTGCTTTAATAAAACCACCATTTTGCACCAAAGACATCTCAAGAATTCTTTCTTGGTGGTCAGCTCTGGACCTCACCCCACCGAACTTCACCTATATTCCAAAACTACATCACTAGGACCCTGAGATCACGAGCTGAGCCGACGGCAGATGCTTAACTGACTGAGCCATCCAGGCACGCTTCTGTTCTTTATTTTTAAATATGTTTACTTTTATCTTCCAACTATATTGAACACCAGAGAGGGAAGATTCAAATGTCTTCAGAAGCCAAAGAGCCAGGGATTATGGTAAACTGGAGACAAGTCCCTCTTCTAAAAGGCCCAGTGTTCCCAGGTCTACTGTTTTTCAAGGAAAGCCAGGATTCTGGACATGTACTTCAAGTATTTTAGTCTTCCAATGTTAGTAAGCACCTCTCAAAAGGCACATAGTTAAGGGGACACATTTTGTTGAATGCATGGGTAGTCGTGATCAGGCAAAAGTGATGGTCAGAAAAACCACCGTGCAGGGCCATCTTAGCCCCACACAAGCTTGAGTGAATTCTAAGGTGCCTAGAGGGCTTTGACTTCATGTTCTAGGACATCTATCAGCAAAAGTAATTGGGGTCTGATTTTTCTATAAAAGGCCTAATACGGGGCACCTGGGTGGCTCAGTTGGTTAAGCGACTGCCTTCGGCTCAGGTCATGATCCTGGAGTCCCTGGATCGAGTCCCGCATCGGGCTCCCTGCTCGGCAGGGAGTCTGCTTCTCCCTCTGACCCTCCCCCCTCTCATGTGCTTGCTCTCTCTCATTCTCTCTCTCTCAAATAAATAAATAAAAAATCTTAAAAAAAAAAAAAAAAAAAAGGCCTAATACTCTGCTTTAACACTCACTCCTGAGAAAGAGATTTCAGACTGTGTCTTTGAAAAAAAGTACAGTCATGCTTAGGTTAAAGGTTATGATGACTCACTTGGATTATTTCAACAAGTATTTGGGCAATTACTTCATAACACACTGTGATGGGCATAGGAGATACAACAAGGGACAGGACAGACCATTCCTGTCCTCATAAGTCGACAAATTAAATACAATAGGACACTGATGCGGAAGAACAGGAATAGAACATACACAAAAGAGGAAATACGAATGGTGAACAAATACACAAAAAGATGTTCATCATTACCAGTGTTCGGGGACTTGCAAATTAAAAAGCACTTCACATGGGCAAAAATTAAGAAGTCTGCTAATGTCGTTGATGTGGGGAAATGGTTCTCTCAAAACTGCAAGTGGGAGCATAATTTCGTACAGGAGCTTTCCAGGGCAATTTGCCAGGATCTATTAACATTTAAATGTGCATCCCCTGTGACTCAGCAATTTCACTTTTCATAGCCACCCTGGAGAAACACAGAGTCCACAAAGAGACACGTTCAAGGATGTTCACTGGAACGTTGTTGGCAATAGCAAAAACCACAGATGTCCTAGATGTATATCAGCTGGGGACTGTCAGAGCAAACTGCTATATGTGGTCGTATCATGAAATGCTATGCAGTACACAAACTATGAGGTAAATCTGGACGTCCCAATATGGAAGGGTCTCTAAGACATGGTGCTGAAGGAAACACACACACTAAACAATACTACCCATTGTCTGTGATAGAAGCTTTGGGTGAAGACACATACGAAAAGGTTTAAAAGGATCTATACTAAGAAGAGTGATGGCGTTGCATATGGAGGAATTCCCTAGGGGCTGCTGGCAATGGTCAAGGCCATTTGAGGCATGTTTGTAATGTTTAATTTTTTTTTTTTAATGTTCATGAGCTACCTGTGTGGTTGAAAAAATTAAAAACATCTAAGTGGTTACTTTGTGGAACTGTTCTCAGCAAGGATGCCCTGTGATGTTCCACTTTGTCACAAGCCCAAAACTCTCATGGTTCCCCCCAACCAATATGTTTTTTTAAGATTTTATTTATTTGTCAGAGAGAGAGAGAGAGAGAGAGCACACAAGCAGGGGGAGCAGCGGGAAGAGGGAAAAGCAGGCTCCCCACCAAGCCAGGAACCTGATGAGGGACTTGATCCCAGGACTCTGGGATCACGACCTCAGCCGAAGGCAGATGCCCAACCAACTGAGCCACCTAGACATCCCTCCCTCCAACCAATATTATTTGTCCTTTTTTGTTGTTGATTATAGTACATCGCCTCTCTAACAATTGACTACATAATAACCTTGAACTTCCCCAAGTTTTGGAATTCGTGTATGAGACCTGATTTTTTCCCATTTAAAAATGTGTTTTCCTTTCAAAAAAAAAAAAAAAAAGCCTCCCATCAGACTCACATACCCAAACTTGGAAATGGAAGCAGGTCTGCCAAAGAAGCAGAGTCTGAGGCCCCCATTCTAAAAGAGGCAGCAGCCTCAGCTTCATCTGTCTTCCTGAGGCTGCAGTGGCCAAGGCTCTCTCTCTCTGTATCTTTCTCTGGTGTTATGTGAGCAGGACACATCTTGGGGTTCGGACCTCAGGGAGCAGGAGTGGGGTCATTGGCAGTGTTATTCCTGGCTGTGTGGTCTCTAGACCTCTATCCCCAGTCGTCCTGGAGATGCTGCTGCCTAATACCATTTTGATATTTTATCTTCTGCTGAAATTAATCAGGATTGGTTTCTATTATTTGCATCTGAGAACCCCTACTGACCCCATGATCTTGGGAAAGTTACCTAATTTCTTCTGTTTCTTCATTTATAAAAATGAGGATAATGATATCTATCTCACAGGGCTGCAAGAAAATAAAATATATGCCATTTATTTAAAATATATATTGCATATATGAAGTATATTTTTAAATGCATATATATTAATATATCCCTATAATATATTTTATGCACTTACATGAATCTATAAATATTAGAGATCCACATGTAAAATCTATATGAAGGTAAAAAATATGAAAATACCTGACTGTATACCTTTCTTCTCAGCTTAGGGACAATGAGGTATGATGGGTTCTTAGAATTTATAGTAGATAAATTGCAGTGGATTTTCACTCCTAATATCTCACAGATAAATGGAAAGGCAAATGATGTATAGCTTTTCAAGGAGGCAGGAAAAAAATAAATAAAAAGATGGCATTTGTGGACCTAAGCTTGAGTACAAATAATCACTCCAAATCTCCCATGGCTCACTTATTTTGTGTATAATCTGCAGTGACCTTTTCATTGAAGGCCAATTTTCTGATACCAAATAATTTCCAACCCCAGGCCATCTGGCTTGACGGCACTTACAGAACTCACCCATTCTAATATCAGTCACGATAAACATCATTAGGATTGAATATTTCCTGCAAAATGACTCTCAAGCCCTAGAGTGAAGTCCACAGCCAAAACAGGTGACATCAAGATTAACGACTTTGTTGGGTGCCCACACAGCATTCCCTTGTCAGTCCAGGTAATCAAGAGGCAGAGGATGTGATGGTTTGGAAGGGCCTCAGGGACGCTGGTGTGCAAATTAGTCTGAGCATCAGATTCTCTAGAGCCACAAATCCATGCTCTCATCCACTCACAGGGAGTACATAACCCCACAATAGGTCCTCCAGCTCCTCCATCAGTCAAGGAAACATGAGGCTGGAAAAGTCCCCTTTTCTCTGCTCTGTGGGAGCCTTCAAAATGATCAGTCTTGGCAAACAGAGACAGAAACGGAGCTGAGCTGAACGTGAGTGTGCCTTTTCCTGTTTCTCTCTGGACCATCTGCAGAACAGATCCAGGACTTCCTCGCAAATTACCAGGGCAACGTTACTATGTTCCTTGTTAGGATTTTTCACCTGAGGACATCAGGCATCCCCCAGGATGTTCCTTCACACGTCCAAACAACAGGAAAAGAGAGGTAGAGAGTACAAACCCCAAATTCAAGCAGGGAAAAGGCAGCAGCAAATCTCAGCCTGAATCTAAAGCTGTCCTCTGCTATAGTGTTAAAATAATGCTTGATCAAAAGGAACTGCAGCTACTCTGCCTCCTTTAATTCAGGAGCTGATTAGCACATTTGAAGATGAAGGGACCCCTCAGCCATGTTTCTTCTTCCTCCTCCTACCCACACATACCTTAGTCATTTCTTCGGGAAAAGAGTTATAGATATGCTGTCCTCCTAGCCTATGTTCCCCATTTCTTTGGGTATAGTACCCCTGCTCTTTGCTGTGGGAAATTGCATATGGTTTACATGGAGCCGAAATTACTATTCAAAGGACCCCCCACACCAACACACATATATACACACCTTACTGCCATTATAAGGGTGAACACTCAGAAGTGACCGGTTCCAGAGTGACCGTATGGCCTAAGTCAGACCAATCAGTTTTCTCTGATATATAAACACCAGGAGGTCTTTCTCTTGCTCTAAAATTATGAGCCATAGGAATAATGGAATCTTGAGCTCCTTCTGACTATTTCCCACAAAAATATGGAATAAGCTCTCTACCGTAGGAGAGAATGACACCAACATCCAAAAAGAAGAGAGATAAAGGGATAAACAGGAATAGACACGGAGCCCTCATGCTATCAAATGAGCCATTAAAGGAATGCTGACTAATAAAACAAGAAAATTCAAAACAAATAAGTCCATTTACTTGTAAGATGGGGCTTGGGATTAGAAACAGTGAAAGAGTAAAAGGGAAATTGACCCCACAGGCTAAAAATAAGGGCTTGGGCCATACTGTGCATCCCGGCGTTTGCATGGCGCCTGCTGAGTGCCCAGCTCTAAGCTAGGGGCTTTCTGAAACATTTTGTGTCAGGAGGTAGGAATTCCTTGTAACTCACACCAATTTATTTAACAAGTAAAGTGCCCCGCTAAGACCTTGATACAGGGAGGTACTTAGATGTCTTATTGAATGGCTGTGGTATGATAAATTCAAGAGACAGGGGGACTATAATCTCCCTTGATCTTAACTCTCTGCTTCTATTAATTCAGCTTAGGCATAGAGCTTTTCCTTTACCATGTCACAGAATCAGCTCTAATTGACTGTGTGCTGTTGTTAAGCTGGGGCTCTGCTATCTCATACCTCTGCAAATTACTCTTCAAGGTCCATTCTCGGCTGTAAATTTATTCCTATTCAAATTCATCTTTTAGTTTCAGCCCATCATCTTGGTCTGTCAACATGATGTGGAATCCTTACTCTGTCATCCAATATATAAGCCCCTTCCTTCCAGCTTTGAATCCTTTGGAAATTTAACAGGTTTGCCCACTACAACTCTATCTCAGCCATTGGTAAATTCTAACAAGAGAAGGAAAAGAGAGCCCTACAATGTGCTGGTGGAGAAACTTCCCTTTTCCGCTCCAAAAAAATAAAATTGACTTTAGTAGAAGATCTTCATATGTGGTTAAACATTCGATTGTAAATCAACCTGTTAACTCATCCAACCCCTGTTTCACCCTGTTGACTATGGGAGTTTTATAAAATACCATGCCAGCTGCCTTGCTGGGCATCATGCACTTCATTCCTCCAGGCTGTTACAACAGCACAATAATTTAATCATAAAAGGAATTAGAATTGGTTCAACACGACCAGTTCTTGGTGAACCCATTCTGGCTCCCAACAATCCCAGCTTCCTTTTCCACTGCCTCATAAGTGATATGTTTAATAATTCCATCTGACACTGCACCATTCACTAGTGTCAAATTCACTGGCTGGTAGCATCTACAACAACCTACCTCCTCCTTTGAAAACTTCAAAATCTGTCTATAGTCAGTCTTCAATCACCCCTCCTTTTTGTACTCCATAAAAAAACACTTAAAGAATGCCTACCATGTCACTGCGTAAGGCATTTGGTATATAGAAAAAAGTGAGCAAACCGGGTTGCTGTTCTTATGGAATTAGAATGAATATTGCCAACAACTGTGTTTCAGTCAAGGAAACATCACAGGGGAGAATCAGCGGTGTGGTTCATCAGGTCTATCCTTGCGGGAAGGAGAGATCTGAGTTACTGACTTTCACTGCATCTTCCTGGTATTCCCCCTGTCTCACCTTCCCTCCCCTGCCCCACTCACATACACCAAGGAATTTCTCCCTCTTCTCTGACAGTTCTAAGAAAAATAGTGAGACAATGGCCAGCAATTGCTGAATAGGAATGTTTATTGGGACAAATCTCAGAGGGTTTTGCTCTCCACTTTGGAGAACTATTTGCTATAGTTGGCCCATAGGTATACACATGAGTAGTGGATGGTAAAAAAAAGATGTGCCCAGCACGGATCAAGAACACACTAAAAATTCATGCATTAGCCAAAACTTCCCCTGCAGCCCAAGGAATGACTCGGTATTGACAGTACTGGTCTCACCAAACTAGAAAACCCAAGTGTGGGACAGAACTGCTCACCCTTATAATCCTAAAGCAATGCTTGGCACAAAGCAGATACCTGTGGGAGATCACCTGCATTCACGGCTCCTTTGCCATACAACTTTCTGGTTCCTCTTATTAAAGAGGTGGAGTCTATCTTCCCACCTCTTGATTCTGGGCTGAACTTATGACTTGATTTGGCCAACAGAATGCAGCAGAGGTGTGTGTGCTAGTTCCAAGTACTCAGGTCTTAATGTTTCTGCTTACGCTTTTGTGCCTGTGGCACCACCATGAAAACATGCCTAGACTAGTGTGCAAGAGTGAGAAACCAATGAAGAAGAGCCATATCACCCTGATTGACCCTGCCTAACTAAGCCAGACTATACCAGCCAAATCCCCATGGACCCCAGACACGTGAGCGAACATAGCCAAGATTAGCAGAGCCATCCAGCATACCCTGACCCAGCTCAAGACACATGAGCAATAAAAGCTTATTTTTTGTTCCTTGTTACATGAATTATTTCTGCTTTACACCATTCTTTTAGGGGTAGTGCTCATATAAGAAGGACAAATGGGGGGGGACATTTTCACACTTAGCTCATTAAGACCTTTGCCATGTATGTGTACATACCCTTCGTGCTTGACATATGCTTCCTATGCCAAAGGGCTCTCAAGGAACAAATGTGGAGAAAGAGAAAAAAATATGCCCATACAAGTATCATATCTTGAGAAGGAGCAGATACCAGACAAAAGGGAAGGGAAAGGTTAAAAAGTAGCATCTCTGTATCCTATGAAGCAAGCAGCACATAGATTTTATGCCTTCAAGTTCCAACAGACCTGCAAGTAGAATTTCATCAAGCCTGCAGACTTGAGCTCATGCCTATGAACCATGCATAGCTTCCTGCCTTCACACCCACACTGAGCCCTGACTCCCTCTCCTTTATTCTACTTTTTTCCCATAGCAAGATCATTCTCCCTGGTAGACAAGTCAGAATTCAAACAACAATCAAGGAACTCTGCTTTCTCTCTCATCTGTTAAAATGTCCCCCAAGCAGTCCTTCCCTTATTCATCCATTTTTCCCCCAAATGGTAGTGAAAAGCTCTTTTTAGTTGTCTTTAGAATGTTTCTGAAGCTTTGGCTCTTCTAGGCTTTAGATGAAGTGAGACAGGAGCAGAGGCTCTAGAGTCAGGCCAACTTGGGTTTGTGTCCCAGATCCACCATGTAGTAACCACATGACCTTGGGGAAGTTTCCTAACCTCTCAGGACTTCAATTTCCCTTTCTCTAAATGGAAGAAATCATCATATCTACATCAGAGGGTTGTTGTGAATACTGAATGAGAAAATGTAACCAAACTGCTTAGCAGAGTTCCTGGTGCATAGCAAGTACTCAGCACCCAGCAACCAGCACGAAATTTTAAGTTCAGGTCTACTCTTTTGAGTTGGGGAATAAGGGTTTTTTGTTTGTTTGTTTGTCACTTTTCTGCTGTTTATATGTCCTTTTGATATCTAAGTTTTTCAGAGAGCTCCACACACAAATAAAAGGTTACCTGTCAACATTCTCCCTTTAATCTTTATTAGAATACTCCATACCAATCCCTAAGGCAGGACATTGCTCAAGATTGAATTTTCCATCCCTGGACAATAGAAAGCCAACCAACATTAACCTATCGTAACATAGCCATTAACATGACCAATGGAATAATGAATAATGAGGGAGAATCCTAGGATTACAGTTATCAATGCCTGCCTGCTTCCCTGCCAGCCAATGGACATCCACTCATCCCCTAGTCTACTCCCTGGGCTGTCGGCCACTAGCTGGAAGTTCCGCTTCCTTCTGGACCACCCAGGTCTGCCAAGTCTCTGCCCTAGGCACTCTACTCACATGTTCTACTTTCCTTCTAACCTGGCCCACGCTCTCCTCTCAACCCAGAATATGGGCCTCATTTCAAGCTCCCTTATGATGTGTCAACCTTGGCCAGGCTACAGTTACTCAATTAAATACCAGTCTAGATGTTGCTGCAAAGATGTTTTGTACATATGTCTAGTATCTGCAATCAGTTTGACTTTAAGTAAAAGGGATTATCCTCAATGATCTGGGTAGACATGATCCAGTCAGTTGAAAGTCTTAAGAGCAAAACTGAAATTTCTCAGAGGAAAAAGAAATCCCACCAATGGAGTACAGCATCAGCTGTTGCCCAAGAGAATGCAATCTGACAGCCACCTATAAATTTCAGATTTGCCAGCCTCCAATGTGTATAGATGTGAAACTACTCACTTCCCAGATTTGCAGAAGCTGTGATTGGGATGGCCCTCAGCAACGGATGATGTATGTCGGCTGGGTATCCTGAGCCTGAAATGGCTGCCTCCAATGGTCCTTCCCTGGGCTTGGCTGCAAAGCCAGAGGATGTATCAGACCCCACCCAGGGTCCAGCAAAATTCTCAGAACCAAAGAACCTGAGGACACCTGGGGATCCTGGAGGTCCCCAGAGAATAACTGGGGCTCCCTATAGGCCCTGAGGTCCAGAGCCGTCCATGAGCCTCCAGAACTAAGGTCTCCAGCCTGTCAATCATAAGGATCACCTAAGGCACCAGCTAAATTCACAAGCTTCCTGGTAATCTGGCCACACTGAATCAGAATCTCTAGAGAATAATGGGCAGGTTTATAAACCATCTGACAAGTCTCATAATTAGGCAATCTGGGGGAGCAGGAAGGTTTAGTCTTGGCTCCCAAGCCATCCCCCATTTCATGAATCCCACCCAGTCTCTTGAACTTCCAAAGCATTAGTGACTGCCTGGAAAGAGAGACCATGTTTTGCTGAGTTCAGGCAAGCCAGCGTCCTGGAGGCCTAAGTTGCTGGACAAAGATTCCCAGAGTTTTAAACTGATTTAAAGACCAACTGAATTAGAAATGATGGGGAGGGGATGTGTATAGCCTATTAAGAAATGCAGATTTCCAAGCCACAAACCAGAAAGAGAATCCCTGGAAAGAGGGTCCAAGAACCTACCTTTTGGGGAAGATTCCTCCACCCACGCACCCAAGGACTCTTTTGCCCACTGACATTTAAAAACTCCTTCCTGGCTGGTGGCTGATGGAGGGGCCATGAAGATAAGCTCTGGGGGCCCTGAACATTTCAACACTCCCTTGAAGGTTGGAGACTGCTTCGGGAAGAGTCTCCTTATCAAGCCCAAGTACAGAGACCATCATTCTGATCCCAGTTCCAAGTCAGAGCTCTTGAGGAAAGTCCTCTCTCTAAAGCCGACTGGGTGGACGTCAGAAGAGCTGTTGGTGATGCTGCCATCTGTGCGTGCCCTGGGGAAGCTAGGACTGACCTGGGGTAGTGCCAACGGCTGGATGAAGATGCTTCACTCAGCAGTGGGCCCCTGTTGCTAAGAGGAGGCAGTCTGCTAACTGCTCTTGAACTACTGCATCTCTCTTCTCTCTTTTGTGAAATGGACTGAGTCAAACCCTAACACTCACTACCCAGTTCTCCTGCGGGTTGTGCCTAATGGAAACAACCACTGAACACCACCTCTTTTATCCTGGACAAAGGCCATGGGCTCCTGACGGGTCCTCCTGATCCCTTCCTATCCCCTCCAATCCATTCCCATAGTGGACACAAAATTCTCTCTCTAAAAGGTACATCTGAGCATGTCACTTCCCTGCCTGGAACTGTTAATAATTTCTTCATTGCTCTAAGGATACAATTCAAAACACTTAGTCCGTAAGAACTGTCACCATGGTGCCCACATTTATTTGACAGGCTTATCCTCTCCCGCTCTCGGCCTCCATCACTCTGCTCCACCCAGAGTCCTTCTCCCAGTCCCTCAAAAGGGCTGGGCTCTTTCTCCCCTCAAGACCTTTGCACATTTTGTTCTGTCTGGAGTGCCCTATCCCTGTGTTAATTCTAGCACATCCTTGAAGCTCAATTTAACTATCAATTCCCTGGCCACTCTTCCTCTCCAATCTAGCTCAGGCTTCCCACTTTGGTCCCTTGGTAGCATTTATCAGAAGCATAATGAAACAATTATTTGCTCACTATCTGTCTCCCTCAACAGGCTGTGAGCAACACCACAAGCACAAAAGCCATGTGTATCTTGCTCACCATGGTATCTCCAGCTTGCGGCCTAGCACATAGTAAGTGTTCAATAAATATTTTTAACAAGTGAAGAAAAGAATATCAGTTAATTAAAAGTTTTAATAAGACTCCCTTTCCCACCCTGAATACTTTTAGGGATGGCTAGGTAGCTACACCTCTAGAGTATCATGTCCCAATTCAAGCAAACTTCTTGAACTGCCTTTAAACAATCCACAAGTTCAAAAGGGCAACATTTGCCAAATGCATGTGATGTGTGTAGGGGTTTTCTTTGTTTTTTTGTTTTGTTTTTTTTTTGTTTTTGCTTGACAAAGGGATTCTTCACTTTACCAAAAAAAAAAAGGCAACTTTAAATAGTGCGTTCCCTACGGTGCCCATAAAGCCATATTAAGAGCTCATTAATTATCTGCCAGGGAGTCTAGAACTAAGAAGCAAGTCATAAGGATGGGTGCCAGGGGAAGAAATGATGATAAATCAGCACATAAATGAAAGTGTAAATCATGGGGGAAGTAGGACCCAATTTATAGAAGTGTGATTTGTACACAGCTTATCAGAAACTTTATTATCACAAAGCACACTTGGAGGAGGTAGAAACACTGTTGACTTGGAACCAGATTTCTGCCTTTGAAAGGCATCCTTTTCCCCTCTTTGGTCCTCTCTGTGCAGCTCTCGAAAGTGTCTTTGAGCTGTTGTGCATGGGACTGGAGCATGGTCCGGTTCCTGCCAATGCAGTTCACCTGCTATCCCATCAAACTCTCTGTCCCCTCAGGGCTGCAGATGTCCTTCCCTAGCATGAGAGTAACAGACTTTATAAAGTTCCATTCCACTTCCAGCCAGGGTAGTTGACAACTTGGAAGAAAAGAGGGAGCTTTCCAGCCATGTCGCTGGGAAGGTGGGGGTGCCCTTTTAGGAAAGAACATTTATTGAGTGGTTAGTGGATGTCAGCACTTGTGTTCATGCTTTGATATGCTCTTTATCAAAACCTAGAAATAAACATAGACCCCTCAGATGAGAAACAAGCAGAGCTTGCTACAGCCAGGGAGTCAGCCACCATCACTTGCATTTGGCAGAGACTCAGAGGCAGGCAGAGGAGCAGAAAAGCTTTATAGTGAAAAATGGGAAGACTCTGGCTATGCTCTGATTGGAGTCTGTTGGCTTGGGAAAGCTATGGGTGGACAAATGAAGCAGGGCATCCTACGTAATTGGTTAGGAGGAGCAGATTTGACTTTCTCTGTTTGGTCCTAAGTTGGAAACAGAGGCAAAATTAGGGAGTCACTGATCAAGTCCTAGCTATTTGGGGCCAATTGCTATAGAGGTTGTAATTGGGTTCTATTTGTATATGCAGTCTGGCCATTATCATTGTCCATTTGTATATTCTGCCTCTCACTAGAATAGCACTGCCTCTTCAAGTCACATGACCTCACCAGGACTTTCTACAAGGAAATGTACGGTTCTCTCCCAGGCAACAGCCAGAGCTGCGTTTCTGTCCATGAACATTTCCAGGTGCCTCGAGGAGCCGGCTGGCTCTGCTGTTGCCTGCTTGCCAGGGCTAGGGTCTGTACCCTCTATGGTTGCTGTGTAAGTGAATCATCTCTCTCTCTCTTCCATTTGGCCGCTTCCTCGATGCTCTCATAGTCCTTGGCTTTTCCCTCTGATGAGCAAGGCGCACTGTCCTTGGGTGTTGATGTATCCATCCCCCTCTCAACTCTTACTTCCTCAGGGCCTTGAAGACAGGGCCAGGTCTAAGTTATCACCACAGCCTCAGAGCCCAGCACAGTACCTGGCCTACGGAAAGTGTATGACAAATGTCTCAAGAATAAGTCACTGAATGCATTGGTTTTACTGCCAGCCACTCATGACAAGGAAAGAAAAAGAAAATTATGAAAACAACAAATAGGGCAATTACAAAAACTCAAGAAATCTTGGAATGTTATGTAGGAGTGTCCCTTATCTTCATGACACATAAATGGGCCCAATATTGGGTTTTCCCTTATCTTGTCCCTTCTCTGCCTCCCATTCCTAAGTGGTTCTAAATAAGATTTCTTCTCTTTTCCTCTTCATATTTTCCCCAGATTTGGGGGGTCTTACATATTTCCTGCATCCCCATATATGCCTATCACAAAACAGGAGATGTGGCAGGATCTCAAAAATGCGTCAATAATGTGGTTTCAAAATGGCTGGTAGTGGAAAGGAAGGGTATTTTGAACAACTATGGTCAGATTCGGCAATGGAGAAGTTCATAGAAGAATCCATTAAGGAAAACCCCACCTTGGCCCCTCTAGGCCTAGGGAAATATATTGTTCCCTAATGATGTAAAATAACAACTAAAATGACAACTCAAACATAACCATTGTATGATGGAAGAGGCAATGCGTGTGTTAGGGTACAGCTACTCCGAGGCTTTTGTGAGGGACATGACGAGAAACTGCTAAGCAAAATTCTGTTTACCCATGTCACAGAGTCTATGTCTTTATAGTTGAGATTATCTAATTAAGTCAGGTAAGAGTCCCTGTCTTGGCCCATCTCAGCCAAATAATTAAAGGAAAATCAAAGCTTTGGGCCCCAAAAATTGTCAGCACTCCAACGTTTATCCACTTGTAAATACAGCAACAGCCGGCACCTCTCCTGTAACAAAACGGAGAGGCGATGCCATTTCCCCACTCCCTCAGCCAGTCTGCTAACTGCAGTGGTGTCTGCCTACTGCACAATGATAATCACGACCCTGAGGCCTTACAAGACTGGGAAATGCCTTCTGAAGCATCAAGCAGAGATTAAATTGTCTTGCCTATAGTTGTAGTGTTAATTTAAATTACAATTCTTTGAAAACTGGCATTGGGTTACCAGTTCTCAAAGGACGTGAAATTTTATCTAAGGGCAACGTTTTATGAACCAGAATGTGCGATTAACACGAACATCCTTTTTCTGGGTCTTTCTAGATGCCTAAGACTCTCTTTTTTTAAAAACAATTTATTGAATATAAAAACCACCATTTACTTTGGAATGGAACATTGCTGTTTTCAAGCATTTCTGCATATTTTCTTCTCTGATACCAATGTATTGGAAATGCAGATGAAGTAGGATGTAGCTGTAATGTCAGCACCCCACCCTTCATCTCTTACATACAGACTGCAACTGTTTTGGAGAACTTCCCTCAAGCCACTGGGGACCACTCTACCCAGTAGAGAACTGGAAGTGTCTGGGAATTTACATTCCCCCTTCTCATCCCATTCCTTAGCCAGTCACCGAGGTGCAGGAGTATGAAAAGCCCAGCCCCTGGCCTCAGAGAGGACTAGGAGGCTTAACCCATACTTCAGAGTTTCCTTGCAGGATCAGGCTAGAGCTTCCCTCTGCAAGACTTGGCCTGTGATCATACCCTTGCTCTGCTGCCTCCCCTTCCTTTACTGCTCACCACCTCCCTCCTAGGCAGGAGCACTTCCTTAATAAGTCCCTGGAATCTACATGTCAGAGGCTATTCCTGGAGAGTTTGATCTAAAACTCAGGGATAATCATCAATCATCTACAAAATGGGCTCCGAGAATTGAGTGACTTGCCCAAGATCACATAAACCAAGCCCAGAATCTAGGTCTTTACCTTAATCAGCCATTCAGTCGGTATTTGTTAAGCACCTACCACTATACTCAGGCAAGGAACACTAAGACAAATACACGAAGGTGCCTACCTCCACTCAAATGCACAGGCTGGTAAGAAAAACAGCAAGACCCAACATGGTGATTTCAGCTATCAGTGCTTTCCAACTGAAAGGATCTCGGAATAAATATATATTTTTCACATGTTTTTAGATTGATTCTGTCAGGACTCCACTTGAAGGCAACCGAAAGAAGAAACACTTTTTGAGAGCACGACACAGCAGGTGAGCTGTCTGGAGTCTAGCAAGTTACTGTCCCTGCCCATCGGGGTCCCAAATCCAAAAAACTTCTGGGGAAAGAAATGGATGGAGATGGGTGAGGGTGTGAGATGGGACTTAATGGGACCCATACTGGAGAACTAGAGAGGAAGGAAATGGCTGGGCCAGAAATAGTCTCACCCAGGGGCGGCAGCATTCCTGCACTTGGTTACCATCACTTCCGATGCACCCCAGAGAAAATGCCCTGGGCCCCTCAGATGCCAGCCTCCTGGGGAAAATGGGAGCCCATCCTCCTCGTGTCACCCACACAACACCCAGCAGCGACCCTGAGGCATCACCAGGGCCCAATGGCCCAGTATCTGAACCTGTGTTCCCTGAGCCTGGCTCAATTCTGGTGAGACTCTGAGAGGTGAAGTTACTCACCCAAGTTCATACAACCCAGTAAGAAGCAAAGCAAAGATCTGAGACAGGCCTGCCTCACTCCAAAGCCCACACTTAAAGAATAACTAATGAGAAAAAGGCAAAGAGAACAATGTTGTCATGAGCAATCAGCTCTCCCAGAATAAACCACACTGATAAGTTAGGCTGAGTGGATGCCTAAACATAAAGGGAAATGAAATTCTTGCTCAAAAATGAAAAAGAATTAAATCTTATATCACAAAGAAATAGCACAGAAAGAAGAGGAAAGCCTAAAAATGAGATGAAGCATAAAACAACATAAATGTTCTAGAAGTCCGAAGATGCGTCTGCTAGGGAGGAAAAGCTAACAACAACAGAGGCTAGAAGTCATTAGTGTGTGTCGACCTTACCTCCAGGACTTCATCACCATCCCTCTGTAGCTCCTACTCTAAGAAAACACAGGTAGACCTTGAAAAAGCAAGACAAGGGTTAAGTAGTGGTTTCCTAGTGCACACGAAATGATTGTTTGGATCAGGCTTTTTCTAAGAACTACAGTAGCAAAAACAGATGAACGAGTATTTTTTTCCCTATATACAAACAAGGGAAAACAGGAGACCACTAGAAATTGTGGAGAAGCCAGTCTAACCGTGTCCGGCAGAGGATATGTTTGATTAATCTAGCTTGAGGTTAAGCCCTAAAAGAACACATGGCAAATAAGCACAAGCAGTCCTGAACATATCTGAAAAAAGACGTCATGAAGTGGGGGCTGAAGCTAAAGAACATTCCTCTCTGTGGGAGACCCAACCAGGATATAACTGTTTTTCAAGCGCACAAGATGGGCGGTAGAAGATATCTTATGGGAGAGCACCTTGTAGGGAATCACAGGGGCTCTCTTCTTTAATGTCTCCTACCCCCTAGAGATCTCTGTCCTCAGATCCAGGCAGGGATGTCTGGAATTCTTACATGGCTCCCTTCTGGGACTTGAAGTTCCATTCAAAATGCAGAGAACCTGAGAGGGAAATAAAGCTCCATTAACTTGAAGCAGGGCCATTGAAATCTTTCCTGCGTACCTGCTTCCTCACTAGTGTGACCTTGGGCATTTTTTGCTTATAAAAAATATGGTGATGGTGAAACTCTCTTCTGCAGGCCTTCTCATGAAAACTCCAAGAATACATGGAAGCACCTGGCACATAGATGCTTAATAACACTAACTTCTCTCTCCTGGAATGGAAAAAGAAAAGTGAGAGGCAAATGAAAATACTAAGAGCTTTGTAAAACAAATCATATATATACCCCTGGGATTTGAATGTTTTAGCAAAAATTTTCTTAGGGATTGAGAATTTTAAAATTATCCACTGATCATTGTTATTCAGATTAATGTTTTTATGATAATACATTTAACTCTCAGGGAATGTATAGATGAGGTCAAGTTCCAACGAGAAGCTGAGAATTGGCTGCACTCAGAGCCCAGAACCTGGAGAGATGCTTATAGCACAAGGAAGTAGGAACTAGAGCCCTCCTACTCCTATTAACAGTAGATCTTATACTTCGGTCCAATCAGAATCCTCAGGGAGACTAAAAACACATTGCTGATCCCCAGCTTAGGCTTCCTGATTCAATGGGTATGGTGTAGAACCCAAGAATTTGCTTTTCTTATACGTTCCCAGCTGTTAGTAATGCTGCTGGTCCAGAGACCACACTTTGAGAACCAATGTCCTATACCTTCATTTGCCTTTTGAGAGATTCTCAATTTAGAGGTAACTGTGACCTTGGGTGATTGATTCCCCTCTTGGTATCCCTCCACTTGAGTTGAGGCATTTGCTAGATGACCCTTAAGAGCCCTTCCTGCTCTGACATTCTGTGACTTTGCCAAGTCTAACCAGTTCAGTGCATTTACTGCCTAGTTCTGGGCTGGGAATGGGGAGAGACCAGGCATGCAAAAGTGATTCAATGACAAGGAGAATCTCCAGAATACAGAAGAGCAAAGATTGCATTTATTTTCCCACTGCCCTAATTTTCTAATTTTCTTCCATACTCTAAAGTACTCTCCTAACTTCAGTTAAGTTTGCCCTGGACTCCTGATCTTGAGAGATAGGAAAGGAAAGGAAAAGAGAGAAAGAGGAAAGAAAGAGAGAAAAGAAAGAAAGAAAGAAAGAAAGAAAGAAAGAAAGAAAGAAAGAAAGAAAGAAAGAAAGAAAGAAAGAAGAAAAAAGAAAAAGAAAGAAAGAAAGAGGGAATGAACGAGCTGTTTGGCCAGGTAAAGTTTTCCTGAAAGTCCTCCCCTGGAAGGATGCTCAGCCCCTTCGCTTGTGCTTCTGTGACTCAACAGTGACATCTGGTGGCCATCAAGATGAGTCCCAGACCCCGGTAACACCCACACACGCTCCTGAAGACTATGGTACATAAAGGGGGTGCCTAAATTCGCATAAATAAGTCCTTTTCTCAATCATCTATAGCTTACCCATACTATCTGTGAGGAAATTATTCTCTTGGTTGAATGCCAAAAACAATAAAGCCTCTGACTCCTATTCTAAATCTATTCACGGAACCATTTGAAAGGATACAATCCTTAGGAGGCTGATAACCGCACTGTGGTTGATGCATCTTAACTAACATTCATATTTAAACCATTTGGTTAAAGGAACGCATCAAAGCATTTGGCAGGAAAAAAAAATACAGCCTAACTTTGCTTCCAACGATTTGATCTAAGCAAATAAATAAGTTACTTTCATTTCCAGTTTAACATAACAAGAATATTTTTACATGATAATTTGCTTTTAAAAATTCTAGCTGTGAAGTTTAATAAAAGCACATGAAGCTGCCTGTCATTTCATATTTATGTTCTAATCCCAGTTTTGACAGTTCCCAAGGGCGCTGGACCTCTCGGCTAGAGATATTCCAGGCCATGTTTTCATGATAGCAGGCAGAAAACCCAGCCCAAGAACCCAGAAAAAATAAAGTACCTATAACAGGGCTTTGGACGTGGGACTGGCTCACTTTTTCCCCTTCTTGCTATGGGGCAAGTTTACAATTTAAAGAAATAGTCCACCAAACCCTCCATTCCAATCTCTAATCTCAATATATGGTCCTAGGTGCCCTTTCAAAGCAAACGGTGTCAGTGAATTCCCTTCTCTCACAAGGATTGGTTAATAGCAATGACAGCTGGTATTAATTGAGTGTTTACTCCATGCTGGGCCCTGTGCCCAGAAAACTACATGCAAATAGACTAAGTCTCCACACTAGGCAGGCAGAGCAATTCATATCCCATCTCACCAATGAGGAGCTGCCGCTCAGGCAGGTGAGAGAGGACCTGTGCCCAAGATCTCATGCTAGCATGTGTTGGGGCCAGGGCCTGAACCCAGGCAGTCTGATTCCAGACCAGGAGTCAGGTCAGCATGAGCACCACCCACCTCCACCTACTCAAACCCTTCAAAGCACAGCTTCAATGTTTTCTCCTCCTGCCCTGCTTTTCCCAACACTGCCACACCAACCAAAGCCCCTTCCAAGTGACAGCAATGCCTCTTGTCAGTGAAATGTCACCCTGCCTTACCACTACCCCTCCACGACTACCCTTGCTTTGAGTGGCATGAATGTAAGCATCTTAAAGGCAGGACTCATATCTAATCTGTATCTGTAGTAACCCCACTACCTGGCACTGAACATTGCAGTCAGCAGCCAGCATGCTTTTGCTGAATGAACAAATGAATAAATGGACCTTGAGAAATGCACTGCCACTCTGTAAGAAACCTCCTGGGTTGGGGGAGGGGGCTAACCCCACTGTAGGGAGTGGACAGCAGGAGAGGATGTGGAGGTAGAGCACAGAGGGGATACCGAAAGAATCCCCAGGAGAGGAGCTCTGTACCCAGGGGTGTTGCTAAAAACTGGTAAATTTTTACCACTGAATGTGACAACTGCAAGTCAGTCAAGCAATATAGCATGGAGCTGAACCAGAGAGGGCCTCTGCAAACCTCCCCTTCTGTGCCCCTGTTGTGGGATGTTGAGATGATGCATAGTGCCCCCACTTTCCACTAGTAAAGAATTTACCGACCCCCATTGCCTTATCATTGTCTGCTTGTCTGTTCCTCTCTAGACTATGAGCTCCCTGGAGCACAGACTGTTGACTTGCCTCCCTGCTACATTCTGGACATCTTGCACAGTGCCTGACCAGAGGGGATCAGTAAATATTCTTAAATCATTCAAACTTTAGTTCAGCAGCAACTATAAAGCAGTGATAAGGAAGAGTTTTGTGGTAAATCCAGAGCATTAGCCAGAGTTCCTCATCCTTTTACTGAAAGGGTGATGTATGTGTGTTCATATTTTGTAGATGCTAATTGTTGACAACATGATTTGGTGGCTCAACAAATTGGAACTGACACCATCAACCTGCTCAATCTATTTACAATCTTTCATCATCAATGAAAAGGACTTTGTTAACTGAGCCGAGCCAGCTTCCCCTGTGAGGCCAGCATCTTGTTTCCTATTAGTGATGAGCATTACAAGTAAATAGATTGGCTTAGCATGTTAAATTGCATCCAACAGCCCAGCAAAAATCATGAGCTAATGTAAGAAAGTAGAAGTAAGGCGAGGGCAGACTTAAGTCAAAGCACATTTACTGAGCAGAAGTTTTACTAACTAGTTTCTCTGCCACCAGCCTTGCTGCATCCCACCCTTCACAGACTCCAGGGTGGTCTTTCTAAAATTCCAATCAGCTCATCATCTCCCTGTTTAAAGTTCTTTAGTAGCATCTACATTCTCTCCTTACTATGTCATCCTGAGATATGGGTCTCGCCTACTTCTATTGCCCAAAACTGCTCCCTTCTCCTCACTCCACAGTGTGCCCCCACATACACTAACTAATCTCCAAGACTATCACAGTACCCATGAATGACCATAGACTCTCTTCCAACAGGACCTTTGCACATCCTGGCACCTTCTTCCCCTCTTTCTGGAACTTTCTCTGCCCTTTCACCTACCTAATTCCATCAGGATTTAGCTCAACTGTTTTACTGCATTCAGGGTGCCTTCCCTGATGTAGTAGGTTGAATGATGGTCCCCCAAAGGATATGTTCATGTCCTAATTCCCAAGAACTGTGAGTGTGGCCTTATTTGGAAAAAGGGTCTTGCAGATGTAATTAAGTTAAAGATCTTTTTTTTTTTTTTAAGATTTTATTTATTTATTTGACAGAGAGAGAGAGACAGCAAGAGAGGGAACACAAGCAGGGGGAGTGGGAGAGGGAGAAGCAGGCTTCCCACCGAGCAGGGAGCCCGATGTGGGGCTCGATCCCAGGACCCTGGGATCATGACCTGAGCCAAAGGCAGACGCTTAACGACTGAGCCACCCAGGCGCCCCTAAGTTAAAGATCTTGAGATGACATCTTTCTGGATTATCTGAATGGGCCCTAAATCCAATGACAAGTGTCCTTAAAGACAGGTAGAGGAGACACACAGGGAGGAGGAGTACGGTCCATGTGAACGCAGAGGTAGAGATTGGAGTGATACAACCATAAGCCAAGAAATGCCACCAGAAGCTGGAAGGGGCAAGAAAAGACCCTCCCCTAGAGCTGTCAGAGGGGGTATAACCCTGCCTGCACCTTAATTTCAGACTTCTGGGCTCCAGAACTGTGAGAGAATGAATTCTGTTGCTTGAAGCCCTGGTTTGTGGAAATTGGTTGTGGAAGCCCCAGGAAACTAATACACCTGACCTCCCTTCAGGTGCTCCCTCCTCTGCATTACTCCCAACCCTGGTCACACTCTTATCTTTTCCTTTTTCATGTGGTTTTGCAATTGCTATATGGCTTTACTGTCTTCCATACTAGCCCCTAAGCCCCCCCAAAGTAGGGATGTTATCTTCTATGATTTCTGCTAGGTTCCAACATCTCCTTGAAGGGAACACAGAGCTATTAGCAGGGTAAGGGCAAAATGACAAAAAGTCAGACTTGCTCTTTACAATCCTTAAATCTCCCACCAATGTCTTCTGAGGTCAAGCCAGTCAGTTCCTCTCATGCCCCTTTGCTCAAAGTTTCTCTTGGCCCTTAACTAATTCTTCCATTTCTTTGTCAGCAAAGCCATCACCACCCACTTAGTTGGCTACCTGAATCATGTATCTCCCTTCTTTTGTCAAAGAGTGGCAAGCCCTTAAAATTATTCATAAATAATTTCCAGGGGTTTCAAGCCTGCATTCACTGTTTCAGGCTTGAGTGCACCTACTGCCCGTGGGCCCACCTTCACTGAGCAGAATGGCGGACTGACTATGGCATTTAAATGATTTTTCTCTTTTTTTCATTGCACACCATCATAAAGGCATACACAATAACCCTAGATGAAATATTAAATGAGCAAATGGAAGAATGATAAATGCACATTTATCCCAATCCCTTGTTAAATCCCATGAAGGAAACATAGGTAAAAAAGGCTTAGGCCTTGATGGCAAGGAGTTTATAGTCTAGGTGAACCTAATAGTAATTGCTAACATTTGCTGCCTCCCCACCCAATCTTTGTTTGTTTTGCTTTATTTTGTTTCACTTCTTCAATAAAATGCAATTATCTCAATATGTGCCAGGAATTTTTCAAAGGAAACTAGGTTTCACTTTGTTTTTTTTTAATAAACATATATCAATGATAGACCAGGTCCATGTTTACAAGTGAGCTGGCGGGTGGAGGTAATGATACGTCAAAGAAACAACCAGGACACTGCTGGTGGGAATGTAAAATGGGGCAGCCACTGTGGAAAACAGTGTGGCAAGTCCTCAAAATATTAAACGCAGAGTTATGGGGCACCTGGGTGGCTCAGTCATTAAGCGGCTGCCTTCGGCTCAAGTCATGATCCCAGGGTCCTGGGATCGAGCCCCGCATCGGGCTCTCCCAGCAGTGGGAAGCCTGCTTCTCCCTCTCTCACTCCCCCTGCCTGTATTCCCTCTCTCGCTGTCTCTCTCTCTCCCAAATAAATAAATAAAATCTTTAAAAAAAATTAAACACAGAGTTACAATATGACCCAGCAATTCCACTCCTAGGTATCTACCCAAAGGAGCTAGAAACAGATTTCAAACAAATACTTGCACACAAATATTGATAGCATCATTACTCACAATAGCAAAAGGGCAGAAACAACCCAAATGCCCATCAACTGATGAATGGATAAACAGCATGTGATAAATCCATAAATGGAATAATACTCAGCAATAAAGAGGAATGAAGCACTAACACATGCTACAACAGGGATGACACTTGAAAACATCATGATAAGTGAAGAAGCCAGTCACAAAGTCCACATACAATGATTCCATTTATGTGAAATTTCCAAAATAGGCAAATCCATTGTGTCAGAAAGTAGATTAATGGATGCCATGCACAGGGGTGGGGGATGGGTGAGGGGACATGGGGTGTCAGTGAGTTTGGGTCACTACAACAAAAATACCACAGACTGGGTGGCTTAAACAAAAGACATTTGTTTCTCACAGTTCTAGAGGCTGGAGGTCCAAGATCAGGGTGCCAGCAGGGTCAGATCTTAGTGAGGACCCCATTCCTGGTTATGTTCTCACATGACCTTCCTTGGTGCATACAAACAGAGAGAGAGAGAGCAAGTTCTAGTATCTTCCTCTTCTCATAAGGTCACTGATCCCATCATGACAGTTCCATACTCAAGACCTCGTCTAAGCCTAATAAATTTCCAAAGGCCTCGTCTCCAAATACCATGACATTGGGAATTAGGGCTTCAACATATGAATATGGGGGAAACACAAACATTCAGTCCATAATATGGAGAGTGACTGCTAATGGGTACAGGGCTTCTTTTTGGAGTGATAGAAATGTTCTAAAATTGATCGTGGTGATGGGATGCAAAACCCTGTGAATATAAAAGCCATTAGGTTTTTTTATTTGAGTGTAGTTGACACACGATGTTACCTTAGTTTGGGGTGTACAGCATAGTCATTCAACAAGTTTAAACACGCTATGCTTACCAGTGTAGCTACCATCGGTCACCACACAACACTATTACACTGTCATTAACTACATTCCCTATGCTATGCCTTTTATTCCTTTGACTTATTCATTCCATAATTGGAAGCCTGTATCTCCCACACCCCTTCACCTTGAGAAAGAAATACAAAGCTGGAGGTATCACAATTCCACATCTCAAGATATACTATAAAACTAAAGTAATCAAAACAGTATGAAATGTATGTTTTGAGTGAATTGTATAGCATGTGCTTTATATGTCAATAAAGCTGTTACAAAAAGATGAAGGAAGGAAGGAAGGAAGGAAGGGAGGGAAGGAATGAAGGGAAGGAAGGTAGGAGGGAGGGAAGGAAGAAAGGAAGGGAAAGAGGGAGGGATGGAGGAAGGAAAGAAGGAAGAAAAGAGGGAAAGAAACAATGAAGGAAGGGATCATAACCTCAAAAAGATCAGGAAATAATATATCATAGAGAAAGATGTTATCCTGTGAGAGAGTCAAACCCTGTGTCAACAAACAAAACAGTTGTAGGAGAAAACTTTATATAAAATCCAAAACAACAACTAGAGTTCCCATCTTCTTCTTAAAAGGTAATACGTGTTTATTATATGGCAGCACTATTTGGCTGGAACATTCAGCAAAATGATATGACATCATTTATATCAGCAAAGTCTCCAGGATCCTATGCAGTAGGTAGTATAATTTCTATTTGCAGTTAAAAAAAAAAACAACAACAACATTGAGGCACAGAGAAGTTAAGTTGCTTGTCCATGATCACTACCTGGTTAATAGTAGAAGCCAAGCCTGACTCCAACGCCCAATGCTCATTTGGGTAAACAAGATGCACACATATAGGGAGATGAAGAATATAATCTGAGGACCAAGAGAATAGTCAGAAGAGTCAATATCCTCGAAGCTCCCTAAAGGGAAAGAGCTTCTGCAGAGAATAAGTTGCAATCTACCTTCTTGTAAACTCCACTGCCCTCTGGAGATCCACAAAAGCTCTGTCTCTACTAGCAATGCCAATCACTATTTGCTCTGCCTATAGACTCCCCCAGCCTTTTCTAAGGGAATCTTCACACCCACAGTCCTGCTACTTACTGGGCTGAGTTCATATTGCAGGGCCCTACCCTTATGCCTAGACATAACTGACTCAACAAGACACCTGACCCAAAGGTAGCCGATCCAGATGTTCTATAAAGATGAGCTGTATCAGTAAGATTCTGTCCCTCTGTCTCAGGAAATGGAAATAAGACACACAGAGGAAACTTTCCACATGCTGGTGGATATACACAAAGCACATTTATGAGGAACTCAAAAGAGAGAAGGGAATGGAGCACAAGCACAGAGAGAAAAAGAGATGGAGAGAACAAGGCAGAGAATATAAGTCTGAGGAAAGCCATCACTTGGTGACACCCAAAATCCAGAACCACCCTCCAGATCCTATCCTTGAAATCTATATCTGCTCTGTCCATATAGTACCCATTAGCTACTTAAATGTAAATTTAAATTAATTAAAATTAAAAATTAAGAGTTTCACTGACATTTGAAGTGCTCAATAGTCGTATATGGCTAATGGCTACCATACTAGACAGTGCCAATGAAGAACATTCCCATCATCACAGAGAGTTCTATTGGACACTGCTGTCCTGTATCTTTACAGTAAAGTCCACTTACCTTGAACAATATTTAAGTGCAAAGTAAGCACCTCTGTTCCTTGTTACCAAATGAAATCAACCAGATATACCCATTAGGTGATTCAGCCTTTCATTCAACAACAAATCTGTATCTTTGTATGAGGTATCTTTTGAGTGTTAAGGATACATTTGTGAACTAAACAGAGTCCATCCCTGGCGGAGCTTCATTTATAACTTTCCAGATGTTAGCAAGTCCTCCCCATCCCTAAGTATCCTCTAGTTTGGGCCAAATGGAGTCCCAGCTTCTCTAGCCAGCCCTCAAGTGGCCTAGATCCCAGGGTTCCTCCTCTCTGATCTCTTCTCTGCATAAATTTCAGATTATTAATATCCCTCTTAAAACTTACAGTCCATAACCACATATAATATTCTGAAGGTCCAGTACAGAATTCAATGGACTATCATTCCACTTGCTCCAACCACTGAATTTCCATTAATTCAGCTTGAGAATGCATTTACTTCTAAGGAACCAGTCACATTGCATGGCTGGTTTGACCTAGTAAGCATTCAAATCAACAATGTTTTAAAGTTCTTTGTAACAGAAACTGCTCCTCAGCTTGTCCATCCCAAGTTTTACTTATGCAACTGATGTATAAGCCAAAATGGAGATTTCCACATTTATCCTTGTTAAACTTTATCCTCCCTCCAAGTTATCTTCAATCCGCTAATTGTGCATGGTTCTTGGAGGTACTATGTGAAGCCCCTGATACATGCCTGGCACATGGTTAGTGCCCATTAAAATGTGGCCAATGATTTCTTTTAGTTGGATGTTTCCTTTTATCCTCAGGGATAAGGTATAATTTGAACACGATTCAATTTAAGATGTGCCACTGAGCTACCATTATGGAACACAGTGGTCCTAGTTGGGGCTGGGAGAGTCACAAAGATGAAACAGGCTTGGTCCCTCCTCTCCTGGAGCTCTCTGTTGGGTAGGGGGTGGTGAGGGAGAACATAGACATTCATACCCAAAAAAGCCTGAAATGAGAAGCAAGTTATGTTAGGTATTATGATTGATGAGTCTGCAGGAGCTAAGAGCATAGACCTAGATCTGAGTGCCCTGGGTCTGAATTCAGTACTGTCTACCAGCTTTGTGACCTTGGGCAAGTCACTTAACACTTTTGATCCTCGATTCCTCATCTGTAAAATGTGAATCGCCATAGAACCTTCTCATGGTGTGTGATAATGATTCAGTGAGATAACAGATAACATCAAACTCTTAACAGTCAGGCTCTGTTTTCTGATGTTTGACTGTTGACAGATTTAAGCTCACCCCCCCTCATGCCCCCTTCCCCTGCTGCCTCATCTCTATGCAAGCTGATGGGAAGCACAGGTACTCCCTCCTTTGGCACCCCTCAACTAGGCCCCACTCCCTAACCACAGTAAAACTCCAAACCAGTCTCCTCTCCTTGCTCTCACAAGCCATTTTCAGATCAGCTTGGGATGCCTGCCCTGCTCACCCCAGAATTCTGCATTACACAAGTAATAAATCTTTTCATCCCTCTTGGTGTGTGTGCTGTCATCAGTCGACATCCAAACCAAATTTGGGGTAGGAGTCCATTCTACCCTTACAGGTGGCCACAATATTAATCAAATAGCACAATGCCTGGTATACCATAGGCATTTATGGCAACTATGATATATATAAGGTTGAGGTCACCTTATTCTCCCAAGCTAACAAGAAAGCAATCCCTTTTCTAACAATGATATAAAATCATATTTTTCAGACTGAGGCATGCATATCCCCAAGGGGCTCTTGAGCAATGCCAAGGTATGTGAATCCCATGAGTACAATTTCTACACTACACATACACACACATTAATATTTGATTTGGGAAACTGACATATTAAAATTATCACAAAAATATTATGAAGTATAAGGCAAAATGCCAAGAACATTTTTAAGATAAAACAGGCTCCCCAAGAATTTCAGGTTTACAGAAGACACTTTAGCTACAATCCTAGAATGCCCAGAGGTACTTATTTCTTCCCCCATCCTCAGGAACTCCTATATAGAAGTATGAGAAACTAATAGTATATTTTAAACTGATGTCCCAAAAGCTGCAATACATGGAGGACACTGTGAGCAGCATCAAGGGCCCCTTCTCCTGTCTCAGCAGACCTAGAGATGCCCATGCAGGATAACCCCACAGGCTCCCTTGTGCTGGGAGTGAACTGGTCCTTTTCTGGTTGAGGCCCTCACATCATAGAGACTCTGACTAGCTGAAGCTGGGTGAGGATGATCAGGACAGAAGCAGAACATGTAAGCCATACAAGATCGCACAGGTAATCTTGGGGTTGGTAGCAGTGACGGTGTAATTCTCCTGGTCCCTGGGTTGGGTACACCGTGAGTATATTAGTCTGCTCAGGCTACCATAACAAAATACCATAGACTGGATGTTTTGAACAAGAGAAATGTATTTCTCACAGTTCTAGAGCCTGGAAAGTCTAAGACCAAAATGCCAGCTGATTTGGTTTCTGGTGAGAGCTCTCTTCCTGGCTTGCAGACAGCCATCTTCTTACTGTGTCCTAACATGATATATATTTAAGTGCCCGATATTTGATAGGTTCTCTATTTGTCAATGGGATATGAGGACGAGTGAGACACTGCCACATCACTCCTCACCATCTATCAAGGACAGAAAAAGCACAAGGGAAGACTTCTCAGAGAAAGAGGCATCAAAAGTGAGCCTATTCACCCATGTTCATAACAGCTTTATTTACAACAGCCAAAAGGTGGAAGCAACCCAAGTGTCCATAGATGGATGAATGGATAAACAAAATATAGTATATACTTACAATGAAATATGATTCATCCATAAAAAGGAAGGAAATCCTGATACATGCTACAACATGGATGAACCTTGAGAACATGATGCCAAGTGAGATAAGCCAGCCTCAAAAAGATGAATATGTTGGATTCCACTTACATGAGGTGCCTAGAATAATCACATCCATAGAAACAGAAGTAGAATTGGCTGCCATGGTCCAAGGGAAGGAGGAAATGGGTAGATGTTGTGCGATGAATATAGACCTTCAGTTTTTCAAGATGGAAAGAGTTCTGTGGATGGATGGTGGTCATGGTAGCACAACAATGTGCACGTGCTTCATGCCATTGAACTGTACACTTAAAAAGTTTAAGATGGTAAATTTTATGTTATGCATATTTTACCACAATTTTTTAAATTTTTAAAAAATTTTTTAAGTAAGCCTTAGTGATTGGGTCCTACTTGAACTTGTTGAAGACAGAACCAGGGAGACATAAATAAAAGCCAAAATTAAGAATGATCACAAGTGTAAGCAAAGAGTCAAGAAGCAAGAGATCAGAGGATACCTGACAATTATTCAGAATACAACCTTGACGCCTACAGTAGCTCCATCGTTCAGACTCAGTTTTATACAGAGTCTATTGAGGAGAAAATGGTCCCAGGTTGGGTCTTCCTAAAGAAAAGCCAAGTGAAGAGAATATTAGTTTAGAGCAGGGAGTCAAGAGTATCTAGGCTGCCTCATATGCGGTGATCACCTGGGAATCATAGGTTCTTGACCAAATCTTCTTTGTTTCTTTGTACCAACCACCGTAAGATTAGCATTTTCAGGCCACTTCCAACAAGGCACCATAATTCATCATACCATTTAACAGAGATATAAAGAAGGCATCAGCAGAAAGGAGAGAAGTCCCCTACCTCTTTACTCACAGTTCACAAAAGGGTTCCAATAGCTGCCTAAGTTATTAGGACCCACTTTTCAGGGTTTTGTGGGCCTGTGAACCCTATTTGGGTTCCCCCTGAAAGCTGAGCCTGAGACAGAGTGGGTATAGGTAGTTTATTTTAGAGGCAATCTCAGGTGACTGAAGGAAATGAGGAACCAAGTAAAGTAAGATAGGCAGGGAGGAAAAGACCAAATAAGGGTACATAATTGGAGTTCCAGTTGTTGGCCAAAGGGGTTCCATTTCCTGGGAGCTCCAGAGAGAAATAAAGAGTACCTCCCAGAACTGCCCCCCTGAAGGACAAGGGGCTGGGCCTTCATCCACAGACTCTCATCCCCTCTTGGTTGAGATTGACCTCAGACACATCATAAACTCCCTGACATTTCCAGGGAGGCTTTCCAGGACCCAAGTAGACTCTGACAGCTCAGAAAGGACCCAAGGGCAGAACACAGAAAGGAGCTCTTGTACCTCTGTGCTTCAGGTGTGATGCTACGAGGTGCATCTGAGCTTCCATAGAACAGTCCTCCATAGCTGTGGTTGAAATCAGAAGCAGACATGAGATATGGGGCACCAAAAGTATCTGCTATACGGACTTTCAAGGTCCTGAGAAAACTCAAGTAAGAAGGGCTGCCATTGAAAAATTCCATGTACCTATTTCCTTTTGGGATACTTGGGCATATTGTACCCTTCTTCCCATAAACACCTAAGGATATGGGATTTTCTCACTGTTTTGGTACTTGGTCCCTCCCTTGTGTCCAGATGAGTACCAAATTATGCAGATTCTATATACAATATATTCCACAGTAAAGGAAAACAGATTACCTCCAGCGAGCAATTTTAATAATAAATGAAAAAAATATAGGAAGGAGATGAGTATAATATTGCTTAATCCTAGAGTAATTATGTCTCCAGACCTGCAATGCTTCTGGAGGGGTCCAGCATACCACCTCCTTTTTCTGACTGAAACCACCCAAACAAACCAGCTGTGGCAGTCATGGAGGTCTTTTGCACAGAGCTCCCTACAAGGGAGAGTCTGCCATGAAGAGTACAGGTAGTCGAAAGCCTCCAACTGCAGAGTCTTAGGAGGTACCCCAGTATTCAAGCCAAGGCCAATGTCCGCCTGAACAGCTCCTAGTCAATGACTGCACACAACAGGGGTATTAGGGCCCAACAATTTCTGTATGTGATGATCTTCCAATGGGTAATCTGCTCTGGATCTCCCCATCTGCACAGTTGAGACTCTCTGAGATATGCTCTACCACCTGAAGTTCTTCCTACCCAATCCTTCTTCTTTCCTCCTCTCTCCATAGGTGTCAGAACTTCGCTGTGGTCTGAAGGCCTTCAGATGACAAAACTGACCTGATCGATGGAGTACACTTTGCCCAATCTCTCTCAAGAAATCCATACGAAAACCAGAAGCAGAAAGTACATACCTCTACACTCTTAGTACCATGCTCCACCCAGTGACACAGCCAAACATCTTATAGACTTGGCAGATGTCTCACTAGGTGCTCAGACAACCAATTAAATGTCTTCACATCTCCATTTGTTATACTATAAAATTGAGAAGACACTTGCTTCACACCAACTCTCAGGAATTGGGTGAAGAGGAATAAAATACTTCTTATAGCTGGAGGAAAAGCCATAAATAAATACAGAACTCTGCAGTCAGCTTTCACTTATCGGGGCAAATGGATGGGTGTACTGGCACAGATATGCAGCCTAGGGCTTCTACGACTGCCAGAGCAGCATCCAGACACTGAAAACAGAGAGACAGGAGCTAGAGGAGCTGAGAGGGAGCCCCAGATAAGCCTTGGGGAGAGTGGTCCTGCTGAGCCAGGCCAATCTGGGCCAGCCCTCCTAATATGTGCTTTTTCAAATGGAAAAAGAGCATACTCAAGCTGTGCACAGATATATGGTTTTTAAGCCTATGAAGAGACAGATGTTCAAGCTCACTCAGAATTACAGCAGTACAAAATTAACCTAACAATGAGATAGCATTATAAATTCATATTAGCACAGATTGATTCACAGTATTGGTGAAAGTATATGGAAAAACCATGCTGGTGCAAATGTAAATTGTTGACATTTCTCCAGAGGGCAATTTGGTAATTTCTACTAAAATGTAGAGTGCTCATATGCTTGGACCCAGATACCCTGCTTCTGACATTTCATGATACAGATCTACTTGCACAGATACAGAAATGCTCAGGATGGTCATTGCAGCATAACTTGAAGTAGCCAGTCACTGGAAATAAATTAAATGTCCATCATTAGAAATAAGATTAAATAAATTGTAATTAGTATGTGATGATGTGCAATCAAATAATGTATAGCTATGGGGCGCCTAGGTCGCTCAGTCGGTTAAGCATTCAACTCTTGGTTTTGGCTCAGGTCATGATCTCAGGGTCCTGAGATTTGTATTTCCCTGATCATGAGTGATGTTGAGCATCTGTTAGCCAACTGGATGTCTTCTTTGGAGAAATGTTTATTCGAGTCTTCTGCCCATTTATTAACTGGATTTTTTTTAGGGTATTAAGTTTGATAAGTTCTTTATAGATTTTCGATACTAACGCTTTATCAGATATGTCATCTGCAAATATCTTCTCCCATTCCGTAGGCTGCCTTTTAGTTTTGTTGATTGTTTCTTTTGCTGTGCAGAAGCTTTTTATCTTGATGAAGTCCTCTTGATGAAGTCCCAATAGTCCATTTTTGAAGAAAAAAACTTCATAATATGTGTTTTCTCCCAATAATACTTCTAGTAGCAAAAGTAACCAATGTGTGATTTGCAATTTATACTCCACACACACTTTCCCATACATTTCTTGAATGTGGGCAAAGAAGAATGATCTCTACCCTCATTTTTTAAATATATAAGATGGAGCCAAAGGTAGTTGATGATTTGCCCAAAATCAATGGAGAAGTCACCTGGAAGTGATCTCTCTTGCTTTTACCATCGCTCATATCTGTATCTTCAAGGAAAGAAGTGGTGGAAGAAGGATCTGAGTTTCCAGGCTCCAAATCCTAGGGTTTTTTCTTTCCACATCTCCCTCTGCCTCACAAGGAAGGAAATCACTGACTTCCATTATTAAAAGCAATGAAGCCACAAAGTTTTAAATAAAGGAAAGAAACAAATTCTGGGCAAATGCAGGAAAGAAAGGGTCACAGGGGCCTTTTGGGCTGTGGAAAGTGGCATGGGATGAAGAAGGGTGAGGTAACAAGGAAGGAGGATGACCCCAGACCCTGGGGAGATGATTCTCCTTAATTATGCATTCTCTGCTGAACCCTTCTCATGCCCTAACCGGAAAAAAAAAAGAACCCCTGAACCTGTTTCTCTGCCCATATTTCCCCAAGAGTTAGACATCTCTCCTGCCAAGAGAGTCTGCAAGGATTCCCTGGGGAATCAGAAGAGGGTTTCCAGGTGTTGTGTGTCCACCGGGGATAGGTTGCAGAGAAAGATAATGGGGAGGGTTATCAAAGTGGTTAAAAGAGAAGAGCCTCTGCCCATCATGGCCTAAGGGAAATACTGTGCCTAACCCCCTGAGATGAGATGACCTTGAATTGAGCTCCCTGTTGCTGAATGGGCAAATCACTGCATGCACTGGGCCCCCCTCTTTGGAAAGACTTTGAGGTACTGAATTTTGTCTCAATGTTTATAAAACATCAGCAATGCATGATCCTGATGGGAGGGGAGGGGAGAATGTTCAATTTGACAATCTATTGTGAAGTAAAAAGCCTGGAGGTTTTAGCACAAATCCTGCTAAGCCAGTTGAGCAAGAATCCCCCCTGATACCCAATCAAGTTCCTTTTAGTAATTTTCCATCCTCTCCCTCATTCTGCCTATAGGCTACAAATCCCCACCCACGCTTGCTGGATTCAACACTGAATTCAAACTCTTTTCTTCATTGAATAAAGTCTTCCTTCCCATTTTTAACAAATGTCCAGTGCAATTTCTCTTTAACACCACTCAAAATGTGAACCATGTTCTAGAAGTATCAGAATCACTTGCTGAATCTTAGGACCCACCCAGAACTGCTGAATCAGAATCTCCACTTTAACAAGATCCCCAGGTATTTGTATGGACATTAAAGCTCAAGAAGTACTCCTTTGTCAACATAGCCCCAGCTCCTTCAATACTTGTGGGCCCTTAATTCCATACTTTCAGGGCATCCCCCTTCATAGGGTCAACCATTCATGACCAGCTGAGGAGACTCCTTGCCTTATGCCCTACCTCAGTTCAATTCATCCTGTCAACCTCCTCATTCACTCTCCCCTGGTCCTACTTCCCATGAGCTCAACCTCCAGTGTGAGCTCTGCTCAATCATTCTGCTCTCTCCTTGCATACGTCAGGCATGAAAGTGGTTCTTTGAATACTAAGGATAGTAGAAGAGAACAGGATTAAGTAGCCTGACCAATGTCCAAACCTGGGGTGAAGTTTAGAATGGCAATCAGACCTTTAATGTTCCCAAGATTAACTTCTTGTTAGTATACATGCTCAGCCAGTGTCTTTCCCCTTCTCTGCCTTGAGTCCTCCTTCTGTTATACTATGAGGAGCTAGGATGGGGACTGGGGTACTTGGACTTGTTTTGACAAGCATGTGACTTTGATAATAATTTGATCTCATAAAGCTAGATATGGAGAAGAAACCAAGCTATTCATTTAGTGCCAAGATGCCAAGCAAGTCTGGATTAAGCCAGGACATACTTACATAAGAAAATTACTCATTGTTTATCTCTTTATCTGAAATGCAAATTTAATGTGTGTCCTATATTTTATCTGGCAACTCTAGCCTACCCTATCTGGAAACTTTTCAGTGCTGATGAGTGGGATCCAAATGTCATTAAGAAGGTTAAGATTACTAGAAGAGATCTCTGGTTACTCTTTCCTACCTGGGGAGAAAGATTTTATTGGCAGGTTCACCCCTTGTACCACTCCTCCAGTTTCTTAAGTGAATGGGACTTATGGAGAAAGAAGAAAAAAGTCTGGATGTGGAAAGTATTGTGAAATACTATAATAAGGAGAAAGGTATCTTAATTCATATATAGCTCTTTCATAATACCCTGCTTTAAGCCAACCTTGAGATGTTTCCTTGTCTATTCGGGAGATATCAGGAAATCACTGAAGTATTGTAAGATTTGGCAACTAGACCCCTGATATTTCTTTCTGATGTTTCTCTTTGGACTCCAGGGAGGCTTCCCCAGTGACAAAATTGTGATCCTTCCCCTCTCTACTCCCTACTCCACCAAAAGCCCTTCATATTTACTTAGTTAAAGAAAAGTCTCTCTCCTCCAAGCCAAGTCTTTGGCTTTTACCTCCCTCAGGGTTACCTCAGGGTTTACCTCCCTCAGGGTTTACCTCCCTCCCTATTCAATCTTAAACTATAGTTGTGTGTGATTGACAAATTTCTATGGTTTAGACTGTGAGCTCCCTGAGGGCAGGGATGTGCAGCCTGGAGGGCTCTAACCCTGGTCCTGCACAGGAAAGCCCCCCACAAATGTTCTCTGAATGAGTCCTGCTTTCTCCTTAGCCTAAGAAGAGACCTGAGCTGGACTCTGACTTGACTCCACTAGACTGTGATTGGAACTGAAAATGAAATGGCATCGGTTTGCTCCAGAATCCCTGCCAGGGCTTAGAGCGACAAAAACTACTGACAACACTCTTTACAGTGCACTCTCAAAAGATTTCTTTGGCCTCTGAATGTACTGGTGCTTTTGAAATGGATGCAAGGCCTTCCAAGCCTGCTGGGTTTCATTTTATAATCCACTGCAACCATTAATAAGAAGAAAAGACTCTCATATGCTACCACTTTAGCCACTTTCTTATTCAGAACTAGGAATGGCCCCCAGTAAGTGGGGCCTCCAACCTCTCAGGCAGAAGAAAAATAAAGCCCTTTTCAAACTCTTTATTCAGACTTGTGAAAGCCCAGGATGAGAGTACTACCAATCGTGGCCAGCTGAGCGATTCCAGACCAGTTCAGAATGAGGAGCCTATTGCACAGAGGCTTTGGTGGTAAAAGTGGAAGCACAAAGAAGATACCACTCTCATCCCTGCTGAGGTTCCAGGTCCAGGTGAGACCCCATACCCAGTGAGAGTCTCTACTGATCCTGAAGGTATTTCCAAGCTAGTTTATCTGGACCTCATACCCTCCAAATCACATGATCCATCATGCCTAGGTGAGTTCTGCTTTCTCCTGCTTCTGAGAAAGGGGCACAGGCTAAGTGGTTATGAGGAAGGAAGGCTTCTACCTGTAAGACTCACCAACCTCCTCTATTCCCGGTACCTTTCCTGAGATCTATTTACACTCATTATCCCAGCATGAAAAAGAAGCATCTTTTCAGTAGTGGACATAGACTGATTTGTCTGCCCTATATCCACCCTTGTCATTCTGATGCCCTCAGTCATAGCCCCCTAAACCACTGCCCTAAGAAATGCAAGGGTCTCAGACCAGGTCAATCGTAAGTGCCCACACCCCTGGCAACAGTGGCTGATCAAAGGAGAGAGTGTGTGACTCTAGGTGGGCTGCCCAGAGCTCTTCCCTGGCACCGATTCACAGACATTACAAACAGGCTCTCTCCTGTTGGGGTGGCTGCACTAGGAGGATGGGAATTTGGGGCGTAAGGACTTGCCTGCCAAATAGCAGCCAAAGAAAAAAAGATGAGAGATGGAGAGACATACGTAAATCTTTTGTCAAGTTGCTCTGAATCCTTTAGTTCTGCCTTTGATCTTGAAACTACTCCACTATCCATTCCCTCTTTTGCTTAAGCTACTTGAATTTGGGGTTTTATAGCTTGCAACAAAAAGTCATGATTAGTACACTCTCTGACCTTTCTTCCAACTGAGATAGACACTTGAGGAAATATGGACCCTCTTAATCAATTCAGGATAAAGGAGTCAGAATAGAAGGAAGAAGAATGTGTGAACGTATAGACTCTTACATAATTGCTATAGAGTATGGTTGTGGCTGGCTGAGGGAAACTGTCCTAAACAATTAAATGAATAATAAACCTAATACAGTGATAACAACTAACATTTGTGAGCACCTCTGGCCATGGCCATGGTGAAAATGACTCTGTTTCCCTGGTAAAAGCTGATTGATGAGACATCAGGAAAGCTTGGATTGAACAGGGTCAAATAGCAAGGAAGAGTTGAACTGAAATATCAGGCGGCACTGGGTATACTATGTGCTACTTTGGGGTGTTGCAGGGACAAAATGAAAGCAGATGAGTTGTCTAAGAATTTGAGGAGAGAAGAATGAAGCAGGCATTTCCTTACAGAAAGGCAGAGAGAAGACAGGGAGAGACTACACATCCCCTCTTCCTAGTGTCCGGGTGCAACCATCCCAATTTATGTTCTGCAACTGAGGTAGATGGTATTCTCCTGTACCTGATTAGCAAGTCCTCTTTCTTTTTTGAGATACTCAATTTGTTTTCTGACCTGATACAGCAGTATACAGAAATCACTATTTTAACAGTTGGCACCTGAGATTTCTTTTTTTTTCTTAAGATTTATTTCCTTATTTATTTGAGATAGAAAGAGAGAATGGGGAGGGGCAGAAGGAGAAGGAGAGTCTCTCTTTTTTTTTTTTTTACAATTTATTTAGTTATTTTAGAGAGAGACAGAAAGAGAGCGCACAGGAGTGCAGGGGAAGGGGCAGAGGGAGAGGGAGAGAAAGTCCTAAGCAGACTCTGGGCTGAGCACAGACGGGACATGGGCTACATCTCACAACCCTGAGATCACGACTGGAACTGAAACCAAGAGTCGGAAGCTTAACCAACTGTGCCACCCAGGCGCCCCTAAGATTTTATTTTATATTTTATTTTACTTTACTTTTTCTTTCACTTTACCTTACCTTATTTTGTTTTCTTAATTTTATTATTTGTTTGCATTTTAGAAAAACCTGTCTGTATTAAGAAACATATTTTGCTAGTCTGCTTTGGGGTAGAGGAAGTGATTTCCCAAACCTGCCTTATAAGAACAAGACATAAAAAGAGAGGTGAACTTTGCTGCAAAAGAAATCATCCAGAATACTGGAGGTAGATAAAGAGATAAGAGAAGGAGGGCCAGACAGGCAGGAAGCGGAGTCTGCAAATTAGGAGCACCACTGAGAAGCTCCCTACAGTGGAATGGCCAAGGAAGTTTTAAGAACAGGATGTCAAATCTATACTTTTAATTTTTTTTGTCTTTAAGAATGTAAACATCTTCTATATCTTCAATCTTTAATAAAGCCTGACAACACACTTGGGTGGGCAAAAAAGAAGGAAAACAGGCTGAAGGAAACAGCATCATAGCACAGATATAAGCAGAGGATAGTGGCAGTGATGAGGAGAACAAAGGCAAAAGAAATATAAATAAAATTAAATTTCCTTACAACTTACAACGTATTGACAAATACTTGAGACAGGCAGAATATGACATTCCTCAAGGAACTCACAAGCGCCTTAATGTTAATGCTTTGCTAGAGGCAAAAAGCAACCATGGCTTGACAATAGCCAGATCTCCAGGATCCTGTAAGTCTTCTTTAATGTATGAAAATCTTTTTGGGAAATTCCTTTATCTCTACCCACCCCCAACTTAAAAGTATATAATCAATCCCTCCTCACAATCCCAGTGCAGCTTTTTCTGCCCACGGGTCCTGTCCCTGTGTTTTAATGGAAACACCTTTTTGCACTGAAAAATGTCTCAAGAATGCTCTTTTGACTTTTGCTCCTGGCCCGCATCACAGCAGCAGGAGAAGAAAGTGCATGAACTCACCCACAACAGAAAATCAGACCTAGAAATCAGAAGGTAACCGCCATCCCAAACCAGGTATTCACAGAAATTTTAGGGAGAACATTGGCTTTTTCAGAGGATGTGGGATAGATGTCTTCATACAACTATTCTAAAACCCCAGGTTTAGGGGCACCCGGCTAGCCCAGTCGGTAGAGCATGCCACTCTTGATCTCAGGATTGTGAGTGTAAGCCCCATGTTGGACATGGAGCGTGATGTAGGAAAGACGTTATCAGGGTTCGAAGCTGACGGCCAAGAAAGAATTCTTGAGACGTCTTTGGTGCAAAAAGGTGATTTTATTAAAGCACGGGGACAGGAACCGTGGACAGAAAGAGCTGCAATGGGGTCATGAGGAATGGCCCATTATATACTTTCAAGTTGGGAGGGAGTTAGGGATAGTGTAAATCTCTAAGGAATTTTGGAAACAAGGTTTCCAGGACCTTGAAGGGGCTAGTTATTGTTGGGAAAACATCATTTATTACCATCTAATAAAACCTTAGTCATGAGACCCTTCAGACGTCTATCGGTGGGCCATATGCTTGGGGGATGATTGCCAACACATATCTTGGAGGGTTTAGAGATAAAGGAAGTTTTCAAAGGAATTTTTATACGTTAAAGTAGACTTACAGGATGGGGGGCGGGGGGGTTCGGGCTAGGATTGCCTTTTGCCCTTAGCAAAGTATTAACACTGAGGCATTTGAGTCCCTAGAGGAAGGTCACTGCCTGTTCCAAGGACTTGTCAGTGGGCTGTAGGTAGTAAGGAAATTTAATAATTTTTCTTCTGCCTTTGTTTCCCACATCAGAGCCTACTTAAAATTTAAAAAGTAAATAAAAATTTAAAAGTAAAAATTAAGAAGAAGAAGAAGAAGACCCCAGGTTTCCAAAGCCTTCTGCTTATTCATCTGTTTCCCTACTTGAACACTAAACTGTATGTTCACACTCCCATGGACTCACAAACTTTAGATCTTTAAGGACAGGGTCATGTCTTACTCATCCCAGTCCTTGCCAAAATGCCTACCATGCATGTTTAATTGATAGTAAACTTCATATTTTATTTTTTTAAAAAGATTTTATTTATTTGACAGAGAGAGCACAAGCAGAGGGAGAGAGAGAGAGAAGCAGGCTCCCTGCTGAGCAAGGAGCCCGATGTGGGACTCGATCCCAGGACCCTGGGATCATGACCCAGGCCAAAGGCAGCCGCTTAACCGACCGAGCCTGAGCCACCCAGGCATCCCAATAATAAACTTTATATTTCAGAACAGTTATAGATTTACAGAAAAAAATTTTAAATAGTATAGAGTTCCCATAAACCTCACAGTTTCCCCTATTAACATCTTCCATTAATATGGCACATTTATCACAATTAATGAAGCAATATTCATACATTACTATTAAAGTTTACCTTAGTTCCTACCTAATGTACTTTTAGTGTTCCAGGATCCCATCCAGGACACCACATTATATTTAGTCTTCATGTTTCTTTAGGCTCCTCTTGGCTGTGACAGTATCTCAGAATGTCCTTGTTTTTGATAACTTTGATGGTTTTAAGGAATGCTAGTCAGGTTTTTTGTACAATGTCCCACAATTGCAATTGGTCCAATATTTTTCTCATGAAAAGACCAGGGTTATGGGTTCTGGGGAGGAAGACCTCAGACGTTAAGCACCACTATCATCACAGCATATCAAGTCTACACACAACATGGGTTACTGGTGTTGATTTGGGCTTTAATCATCTGACTGAGGTTGTGTTTGTTACTGTCTTCCCATCCCATCTTCTCCATACTTTATTTTGGGAAGAAATCACAATGCATAGCCCACACTATGGGAATCGAGAGTTAGGCTCCACCTCCTTGAAGGTGTATTATCTACAGAAATTATTTGGATTTCATTTGCATAGAATATATCTGTATTCTTCCCTCCCATTTACTTATTTATTCAATCATTTATTTACATCAGTATGACTACACAGATAGTGATTTTTTACCTTGGGTTGTAATCTAATACCGTTTCTTGATCAAATTGTTCCACCTTTGGTCATTGGAAGCTTTTTCTCTTGGGACCACTATGCCCCTTTGACATGTCCCCATCACTGGGGTGGGGGGATTGTTTGTTTGTTTAGCACTTTTTTACTTTCTAGCATTACAAGATGCCCCAGGCTCATCTGATATATTTCCTGCCCTCAGTCTCAGAAGATCTGACTTCTTGTATTGGAGAATGGTATTAAAAACCATGATCTAGATACCAGGTCTACTCATTATTACTGGTGGGGAGGGGGGTGCTGCCAGGCCCTTTCAGGTAACCAAACAAGCAAGGAAATACATGTTTGTACACTAACTCGGGTATATACACATCGCTATAAATATATCTATACGTGACTATCCATATCTATATTAGGCTAGACATGAGTTCATACTGATGTCTCCAACTCTAATCCACTATCTTATAGATCATTCTAGCCTCCTCCTCTTGCTTATTTGTAAACTTCCACTCCAATATCTAGAAACCTGGCTCCTACCACCCCCCATCCATCTACTTAATTGTTCAATTACAGTATAGATGTATAGCATTATCAGAATGACTCCCAGACTCCCATGAGATACAACTTTATCAACTAGAATAAAATGCTTATGTACAGCTTCTTTTGCCATTAGTTTTACAGATTTCACTCATTTCCAAAGTTTCTTAGGTCAGCTCCTTTCCTTCCCCCCTCCCACCCCTTCAGTGAAGTTGCTTCATACATTTGCAATACTATAGTGGATAGATTGTTTTGTCACCGTCTGCATTACATCCTGGAATTCCTCTTGACTTCATAAATGACTTTTTTTTTTTTAACTTTCATACACTAAGGTTCACTCTTCGTGGTAAAGTTCAGTGGGTATTGACAAATACATAACATTATTTATCACAATTACAGTATTATACAGAATAGTTTCATTGCCCTAAAAAAATCTCCTATGCTTCACCTACTTAAGCTACACTCCCCTCTCCCCAGACCATTGGCAACCACTTATTTTTTATTGTCTTTATGGCTTCACTTTTTCCAAAATGTCATATAATTGAAATCAAACAATGTAGCCTTTTTAGACTGGACTCCTTCCTTCACTTAGCAATATGCATTTAAGACTGATCCATGTCTTCTTGTGGCTGGATAGCTCATTTCATTTTATCACTGAATAATATTCCATTGAATGGATGCACCATGGTTTATCCATTCAACTACTGAAGGATATTTTGTTTGCTTTCAGGTTTGAGCAATTGTGAATAAAGCTGCTATAAAACTTCATATGCAGGCTTTTGTGTGGACATAGGTTTTCAAATCAGTTACACAAATAACTAGGACTGTGTCTCTAGAGTATATGGTAAGACTACGCTTAACTCTGTAAGAAATTGCCAAACTGTCTTCCAAAGTAGACAGTACCATTTTGCATTCTCACCAGAAATAAATGAGGACTTTCTTTTTCTGAATCCTTGCCAGCAATTGGTAGTATTAGGACTTTTTCTTTTTCTTTCTCTTTCTTTCTTTTTTTCCTTTTCTTTTCTTTCTTTCCTTCCTTCCTTCCTTCCTTCCTTCCTCCCTTCATTCCTTTTTTCTCTTTTGCCATTTTAGTAGGTATGTAGTGGTATTGTACTGCTCTTTTAATTTAGGATTCCCTAATGGTAAATGACGTTTAGCAACTTTTCATATGCTTATTTACCATCCATATATCTTCTTTAGTGAGGTGACTGTTTAGATTTTTGCCCACTTTTTAATTGGGCTTTTTCTTATCGTTGAGTTTTAAGAATTTTCTGTATATTTTGGATACAAGTCATTTATCAGATATATATTTTGTAAATATTTTATCCCAGTCTGTGGCTTGTCTTTTCATTCTCTTAACATTAGTGTCTTTCGCAGACTTTATTTTGAAACAAATTTATCATGTCCAATTTATCAGGTTTTTTCTTCCATGAATTATGTTTTTGTTTTTTTATCTAAAAACTATTGCCAAATCAAAGGTCACCTATCTTGTAGAAGCTTTACCATTTTGTGGTTTACATTTAAATCTATGATCCATTTTGAGTTAAGTTTTGTGAACAGTGCAAGATCTGTGTCTAAGTTGGGTTTTTTTCCTGTTTTTTGTTTTGCCTATGGATGTCCAATAGATCTAGCACCACTGTTGAAAAGAACATCCTTCTCCATTAAATTGCCTTTGCTCCTTTGTCAAAGATTAGTTGACTATATTTATGTGGGTCTATTTCTCCACTCTCTATCCTGTTCCAATGACCTATTTGTCTATTATTTCACCTTATCAACACACTGTCTTGATTACTGTAGCACTATGGTAAGTCTTAAAATCAGATTGTTCTTCTCTTTCAACATTGTGTGGGCTATTCGGGGTCTTGTGCCCCTCCATATACACTTTAGAATCAGTTCTTCAATATCCATAAAATAACTTGCTAAGATTTTGATAGGAATTTCATAGAATCTATAGATCAAGTGGGGAAGATTTCACATCAACAATATTGAGTCTTTTAATCCATAAACATGGAATATCTATCCATTCATTTAGATCTTTGATTTCTTAAATCAGAGTTTTGTAGTTTTCCTCATGTAGTCTTTATACATATTTATTAGATTTATACCTAAGTATATAATTTTAAAGTCCTATTATAAATTTTTTTATTCCAAATTCCAATTGTTCATTTCTGGTATATAGGAAAGCAACAACTTTTGTATATTACCTTCTATCTTGTGACCTTGCTAGACTACTTACTAGTTAAGGAGTTTCTTGGTATATTCTTGGTGATTTTCTAGAGAATCATGTTGTCTGAATGCAAAGACAGTTTTATTTCTTCCTTCTCAAACCATATACCTTTTGTTTCCTCTTCTTACCATAGTGCACTACCAAGCACTTACTAGAAGTGCTTGGTAGTGCACTATGGTAAGAAGAGGAAACAAAAGGGTTGGTGAGTGTGATGGTTAATTGTATGTATTAATTTAGCTGGCATAGGATGCCCAGATTGAACATTATTTCTGGGTGTGTTTGTAAGGGGTGTTTCCAGATGAGATTAGCATTTGAATCAGTGGACTAAGTCAATGGCCTTCCCCAACATGGGTGAGCATCATCTAATCTGTTAAGAACCTAAATAGAACAAAAGGCAATAGAAGGAAGAATTTGTTTTTGTTTTTTTTAATTTTTTATTGTTATGTTAATCACCATACATTACATCATTAGTTTTTGATGTAGTGTTCCATGATTCATTGTTTGTGCATAACACCCAGTGCTCCATGCAGAACGTGCCCTCTTTAATACCCATCACCAGCCTAACCCATCCTCCCCCCCTCCCCTCTAGAACCCTCAGTTTGTTTTTCAGAGTCCATCATCTCCCATGGTTCGTCTCCCCGTCCGATTTCCCCCCTTCATTCTTCCCCTCCTGCTATCTTTTTTTTTTTTAACATATATTGCATTATTTGTTTCAGAGGTACAGATCTGTGATTCAACAGTCTTGCACAATTCACAGCGTTCACCATAGCACATACCCTCCCCAATGTCTATCACCCAGCCACCCCATCCCTCCCACCCCACCCCCCATTCCAGCAACCCTCAGTTTGTTTCCTGAGATTAAGAATTCCTCATATCAGTGAGGTCATATGATACATGTCTTTCTCTGATTGACTTATTTCGCTCAGCATAACACCCTCCAGTTCTACCCACGTCGTTGCAAATGGCAAGATCTCATTCCTTTTGATGGCTGTATAATATTCCATTGTGTATATATACCACATCTTCTTTATCCATTCATCTGTCGATGGACATCTTGGCTCTCTCCACAGTTTGGCTATTGTGGACATTGCTGCTATAAACATCAGGGTGCACATATCCCTTCGGATCCCTACATTTGTATCTTTGGGGTAAATACCCAGTAGTGCAATTGCTGGATCGTATGGTAGCTCTATTTTCAACTTTTTGAGGAACCTCCATACTGTTTTCCAGAGTGGTTGCACCAGCTTGCATTCCCACCAACAGTGTAGGAGGGTTCCCCTTTCTCCGCAACCCCGCCAATATCTGTCATTTCCTGACTTGTTAATTTTAGCCATTCTGACTGGTGTGAGGGGTATCTCATTGAGGTTTTGATTTGGATTTCCCTGATGCCGAGCGATATTGGGCACTTTTTCATGTGTCTGTTGGCCATTTAGATATCTTCTTTGGAAAAATGTCTGTTCATGTTGGAAGGAAGAATTTGTACCCACCCCACCCCACTCCCCCCCACCTCCCTCCTACTCCCCCGACCACCACCTCACTGATTGAATTGGAACATCTCATCTGCTCTGGCTCTCAGACAGAGATTTACACTATCAGCAACCCTTGGACTCTGACTGAATTATACCACCAGTTTGCAGACAGCAGATCATGGGACTTCTCAGCCTCCATAATTGCATGAGTCAAGTCCTCATTATAAATCTCCTCTTAAATATATACATATCCTACCGGTTCTGTATCTCTGGGGAACCTTGACTAATACAATGAGAAAAGACATCCTTGCCTGCTCTCAAACTTAGGGGAAAGAATCCAATTTCTCACTATTAAGTATGTGTAGGTTTTCATAAATATTCTTTATCAAATTGAGGAAGTTCCTCTCTATTCCTAGTCTGCTGAGATCATTATCTTACAGAAATGCATAGCCATATAACCCTTTAAGGGACAACTGTGCCCCAGCTATCAGCTCCATTAAGGTATGCCTCAGCTACAGAGAGCCACCCTTGCCTAAGGACAGCCCACATTCAGTAACTAATAGAGGTGTGGTGTAAAGACTCAGCTATTTCAGTCCATTGAGAGTCAACTCTGATGGATAACATATGTTCAAAACTCCCCGATGGAGTCAGGCAAAGCTTTGCCAGGACTGTATCTCAGTTCAAGTTTTCCCTCTACACAACCCTGTTTCTTCCTCCTCCTTTCCAGAGGTATTGATTTCTAATAAACATCCTGCACATTAAACTCTACCTCAGTGCCTACTTCTAAGAATGCAACCTGTGACTATTTACAGAGCAAACTCATTTTCCATGCCACTTCATGAAAGACACGGTGGTTTTTTTTCCTACCAGACCATCAGCTTCACAAACAACCTTAGGACTAAAGGTAGAACAATAGGAAAGAACTTCTCTTGCCATTTGGTCATCACTTGAGAGTGCTAAATTTTAATGCTTGGCTGCAGGATCTGCAAACATTTGTCATTATCACTCAAGAGAGATTCTTCCAAGACTCCTAGTCTACATTGCAGGATAATGCAACCATATTAATAGAGATGCTTGGATTCTGATATGGCCTGGCTTCTACTCCTAGACAATAGAAAAATCTAAGAGGGTACATGTTACAAGCAGTAGGTTTCTTTCAAAAGTAGCACCACTGTAGAAAACATCAGACAAAAAGACAAAGAGCTAATTAGGGGGGTTACAAAGATGAAACTCAAGTTGGAATCCGGGGATTGTCACAAGATTCTAGTTCATAATCACATGAAACAGAGTGTTACCACATAGAACAGCATCTTGCATATAATAGGTATTCAATAAGTTATTTGCTGAATAAATTTAAGAACACTAATTTGGAGTACTGGCTTTGGACACACAGTCTATGCCTGTGGACCAACTATAAAATTGTGATAGGTTGCGTTTCATTTCCATGTATTCAACTTCTAAGCAATCCATACATTGATACTTTATTGATTTAATTCCATAAGAACTTTTTTGCATCTGTACATGGTTGGCTATTTCACAGGAGCACTGCTGCCCAGATGCATCCCATTTTTTAAGGTTAAAGCAATGTTTGTGCAATTATATGAATATTTTATTGTATTTTTTCCTAATTAGGTCACCAAAATGAGTGGAGAAAAGAAAAATGAAAGTGCTGATACTGTGATAAGAAGCAGAGGTCTTATTAACTTAATACAATTGAGACAAAGATAGAAATCATTAGGCCTGTGGAAAGTGATAAGTCATTAGCCTCAATCAGATGCTCATTGACTTCAAGCTGGTCAACCCTGTGCTATGTTCTGAAGGGAAATAGCAAAATGAAAGAACATGTACAAAATGTATGAATCATCGAGGACGATGCCTAAAAGGCAAGGTGTTAGATTAGGGATGTAAGAATGTTTTTCAGCTCTCTGATAACAAAACTCCCATGTAATCTTGTTTAGGTCTTATACATTTCACTTGCCACAAATTTCCAAGAGAACATTGTGTACAACACCAAGGAAATGCCTAAATTAATGCATGGACTTCCAGTCTTATAGAGTTGTTGTACATCTTACATTTAGACAATAAAATCTGTGATTGCGATACCAATCATATTTTGACATACCTTGCCATTTTTGTTAGTATAGTTATATCAGTAATTCTGTTGGTCTAATATCAATAGATACACATAGATAGGTATAGGTATGAGTATGGGTAGGAGGATGTGTATGAGTATGCATATATGTACCCAGGTACCTTAGCATACTCCTTTTTCCAGAATGCAGTCCATGAGGAAGAGTATTAAAAAAAAAACAAAAAACAAAAAAGAAGGAAGTCTGAGAGGGACTATGGGATAGTGCAGAGAGAAAGGTGGGAGACTCCCAGCCCTTTCCTTGATGTTGGCCATCTCTCTTTCTTCAGAGCTAGATAACCCAACTTATTCTGCTTCTCTCTTACCCAGGCTACCTTCCCTCCTACTAAGGCCTGAACCCAGCTATCCCAGGGTCATTTATTTTAAGCAGGACTCTGGTTCCCAACTATCCTACCTGGACAAATTTAAGCCTATAAGACAAAGGAAGCTCAACCTTCAGCCTGGTCATCTCTCAGGTGGAACAATATCTGAGGGCACAGGTAGAAGAGGACAATGGCTTCTTATCACTTCTTAATAAAATAAAGTAGTAAAACTGTAACCATTTCGATACTTTCTTAAATACCAAAAACTTGTCATTATGCTGCAATATTTCACTGATGATATGAAAGCATTTTGAAGAATGCACAGTAGGCATTTTTCCATCTGCAAATTTAACATTCGTGGTTTTGATGATTTGTGAGAGATCCTGGAGGACCATGACATGTAGCAATTTGTAATTTTGCTAAGGCACTAATTTGAATCACTCCCACTGTGAGCTAGTGTGTGGGGAATTAGTCATTTAGGTGGTGAATGAATGAGTGCCTGCATTTTGATGTTAGTTTGTTGCTCTCCAGTATTTTTCATAAATCTGAGTTGGTTCTTGAAAGTCTCAGGACAAATGCCAAGAGTTTATTATACAGCTTAATACCATTAGGTATTAGAATTGTACCGAGCAAAAATGCATATTGCCTCTCATAATGCAAATAAACCTCACTGGGATGATCCTACCTTACTACCGGAGCCGCTTGCAGGTACCCAGACTGGTCAAAAGCAGGTAACCCTTATCTGCTTTACATTCTGCCAGGGCATTGGGCATAATAACTGGCATAATAGTCTAGCATTCATTTGCATGCATCATATGAACACTGAGGTATTGTTAAAAGTATTTTGTTCACCAGTGTTGAGTTCTGATACACTGTCCATCTACGGCACATGCTGTCACTGCCGGCACCTCTACCTCTTTCTTGTTACCAGCCCCTCAGTGTTGTCCACGGCAGCACTGGATCCAGTCCCCACTCTACGCTCCTCTTATGTCAAGGGGAGGCCCTATGTGTCCAGTTCTGGCTAAAGAGATATAAGAGGAAGACATACGAAGAACTTCTGGAAGAATTTTGCTTTCCTATAAAAGGCACAAACGTGGCCTAAACCATTCCACCCCCTCTTCCTAACCTGAATATAACCATGAGGTCTAACACTGTGGAAGCTTTCTTGCAACTGTGAGGCAATGGGCAACAGAGAAAGGCCAAGAGAACAACAGGATGAGAGGTCTTGACATATTTGAGCCACTAAACCAATACCACCAGACTTCCTTCTGTAAAAAAGGAAATAATAAAACCCTATTCTCTTTAAGCCATTGAAGGTCAGAATATCTGTCTCTTGTGGCTGAACAAATACAAATATGCCATTGATAAAAAGCACAAATTTTTAATACATGATTCTTAAAGACTCTCCAGTCCCATATTCTATATTGTAGAAGTATAAGAAGCTCTTTTTTCTTTAAGATTTTATTTACTTATTTGAGAGACAGAGAGCACGAGCGGGAAGGAGGGGCTGAGGGAGACGGAGAAGCAGACTCCCCACTGAACAGGAAGCCTGATTCAGGACTCCATCCCAGGACCCTGGGATCAGGGGATCATGACCTGAGCCGAAGGCAGATGCTTAACCAACTGAGCCACCCAGGCGTCCAAGAAGCTCTTTGAGTAATAAGCTCAATCCCTCAGACTTACTTATTTTGCCCTTCTAATTGGCGTATAGATTTTCCATAAGAGTCTTCTCTTCAATTTTTGTCACACTTCTTTCACTGGGCATTTATACTCCAGGACAAATAGACTTTTCTGTGGTATGCCATGACATCTTCTTCTATCTGTCTCATCTTTTTTGCCACAGCTCAGTTACTGATGAATCATTTCAGGAAAGAGATGAATCCTAAGGAAGGACTGGCAAAGGCTGTTAGTGGTTTTCTGAATCATACTAGAAAGATTGTGTCAAGGACTGAGGACAGCCTGAAGATTCAGAAAAGGGAACATAGTGAGTGAGTGTAAAGAAACAGGGCCCCACCATAGTTCCTGTGCCAAGTCTATGCATGCGCCATAGAATATTCAGCTAAGGCAACTCTTTTCTAAGACTACTACTAAGTAGGAAGATATAAAGATGGTGCTTCTGTCCAGAGAGCAATAAAATTCAACTCAATTAGACCAACATTTTAAAAGTACCTATCATGGGCCAGATCCTATGAGAGGTACCAGGGACATAAAAAGAGGTAAGGCGTAGGGCCATGCTCTATGAGAAGACATGAGCTCCTTTAACCAATAAGCTGAGAACAGTCCATTTTCATTCTTTATCCAGGTAAGGATGTAATAACTTCATCTTCCTTGGAGTTCCAATGCCTCCCTGGTTAAGTTACTAAGCCAGATGCTGTTCACTTCCTGCTGAGGGGGGTGGGAATGGAAGAAAGGTAGGTAGGCTCCTTAACTTACCATTCATTCTCAGCTGGTGCCATTCTGCAGGCAAGATGCCCAGCCTGAATGTCAACTTTTTAGAAATAACAATTGAAACTGTCAGTTATCTTGATGAGCAGCGCTCCAGTGAAAGAACAGCATAATTGGGGGGCGAAGTGTTAGTGAGCTAATTTTTTTCACCAGCAACAAGAACAAAACATCTTTCTGGGGATAATGTATTTACTGTTATTATTTGGTATATAGCACAGACATTTCAAATAATACAAGAGTAAAAATATTCCTCAGCTTTTAGGAGAGGCAGAGCATACAATCTCTTAGGTTTCAAAAAATACAGAAATTCATGGAAACCTATTTCTTTCTTTAAGAGATTTTTGTTGTTGTTTTGGGTTTTTTGGTTTTGGTTTTGGTTTTTTGCCTGATTTTAAACAGAAAAACTCCGGTGCTTATTTTTCTTGGGTATTTTTATGCTTAAATACAAGGTAGCAGGATTATAAAAAGACCCTAGTGTTTAAACTCAAGGCAAAGATAATATGAATTTAAATGATCTAAGATATTGTCCTCTAACATTCTGGATGGCTCATTATTAAGTGAAACCAAAATGTAATTTCTGGTATCCTTTCCACCCCTCCTAGTCTATAAATCTAAGACCCCAGCAATCTACCCATTCCTGACCATCCTTTAAAACCCAACTCAAATGCCAGATCCCACTGAAGCCTTTCCTATTTCCCCAAGCAATGCTAAGGTTTTTCTTCTCCCATTTTCATCCTTCTTCCGCCTTCTCTCATCTGGCCCTTCTCAAGCCATGTTCTAATTATTTATCTTTCTGTCTTAACTCTGGACAATAAGGTCCAAAGAGACAGGGACTGTTTGTCCACCTTTGTATCCCAGGACTTTGTACACTGCCTGGTACATAGAATATCCTCATTAATGTTTGCTGAACGGGAAAAGAAAAGAATGAATGTGGGAAGAGGACTTTCGTGGGTACTTAGTACTCAGCAAAAGAGCTCCAAGGTAGAGCAAGGCGAAGGCCTCCCTGGCTCCTGAGATCCAGCAGAGGGCAGCAGAGAGCTAAGGAGCAAAAACTAATCCCCAAGAAGATTGTTTCTTGAGATTGTGGATGGGAAAGGCCATATGGCAGGGCAGGAAGACAACCCCAGTGACACCCAAAATCAGGGACACATCATTGTCAGATGCCATGGGATACACAGGTAGGACACTGAATCTGGCAGGAACAAATGATGAGGGTAGGAAACACAAGAGGCTCCCACAATGTGTCCAAAATAATTTGGGTGGATAGTGTTTTGGGGGACACAGCTTCATGTGAAGGTCCACAGCTTTGGCCCTAGTCCAGGGAATGCCCCTCAGCTGATCTCAAGGTCTTGGTACTCAGGAAGGAGTTAATGGATGGTGAGCAAACCTAAACATCTGCACAATTTGGATCACCAATGGGAAGCTAGGACTTGGGAGAGAGGTAAAGATTAGATAGTCCAAAGGCCACAGAGGCAGGATGAGCAGGGAGAGAAACCCTGAACAAAAGGCAGCATAAGGAAAAGGCTCCGTTTGTCAGCTTAGGAATTCCAAGAGCACAGGACCTGTGTGGGAGATGATGACACAGCTGGGTTTTGAAGTAAGCAAGCCTTCCTTTGTCCCTCTTGAGACCCAGGCAAGCCACAGCTACCCAGGTTCTGCCACTAAGCATTAAACTATACCCTCCCTTTTTAAATTAGTTGCAAAAACCTCCCAACTGTCCCAGTTACAACCTGATCCAATCAACTGCCCCTCACTGAGCAATGCCCCAGTGTAAGTTAAAGCTCGACTCGCCAGGACCAGGGAATTTTTTTTTTTTAAGATTTTATTTATTTGAGAGAGAGAGAAAGAGAGAGTACGCATGCGTACACATAAGCAGGGGGAAGTAGGGGCAGAGGGAGATGTTGAAGCAGACTCCGCACTGAGCAGGGAGCCCAATACAGGCCTCGATCCCAGGACTCTGGGATCATGACCTGAGCCAAAGGCAGATGCTTCACTGACTGAGCCACCCAGGTGCCCAGGACCAGAGAATTTAAAACAGATAACCCTAAGCCCACCCATACACACACCCACAGAACTTTGGTATTGGATTGTTTTGTGGGAGCAAAGCTCTACACTCTTGCTAGCACAGTGTGGTCCATGGATGAGCCGCAGCAGCATTACAGAGGAGGTTGCTAAAATGCAGAATCTCAATCCCTATCCCCAGACCTACTGAATCAGAATCTGCGCTTTAACAGAATCCCCAGGTGATTCATACGTCCATTAAATTTGAGAAGCCCTGTCCACCACCACCTGAGCCCTACCTATACTTCTGATCATAATTTGAACCACTCTCCCCCTTGACCACTATGCTCTAGTCATACCAACCTTTCTGCTCCTCAAATGTGCCATGCTCATTCCCAACACAGGGTCTCTGTCCTCTCTGTTCCCTCTGTCTGGAACCATGGATGGGTTTTCCTGACATTCAGTCTTGACTTAAATGTCAGCTCTTCAGAGAGGCCTTCCCTCACCACCCAATCCAAACGAAATACCTGAGCACTCTCAGCTACATTCTGCAGTGTTACTTCTGTGCACAGTGTGGCTTGGTTCTCAACCTTGAGAAACAGAATCACCTGGAGAACTTGTTAAAACACAAATTCCTAGGCTACTCCTGAATAAGGAAAGGATCTGTTAGTAAACAATTGCTTTCATAATGAATTTTGCATCTTTTGCATTTGGCTTAATCTAACCTAGCAACCACTTTGCATTCCAACCTGTACATATCTGTAAATCAGCCAGGGGAGATTTGTATTCATTAGTCATAAGTTAACTTACAAAAATGTAACCACACACAGACAATTGAGAGCTAAGCATATTTTATCTGTATCTATCTGTTATTGATAGTATCTTTTTACGCTGTTGACTTCATTAGCTGGTCTTCTATTTGTGGATAGAGACTCCATCCAACCCCGTCCATACCAAGGAAAGAGCCCTTTCTTTTCAACAACATGAGCTCAGTGGTATTCCTTAACTTGGATGCAACATCCTCTTACCCACAAAACTGAAAGAGGGAAAATAAGCAATTTGATATATTCATACATCCTTTCATACCCTGGCGAAATGTCCTCTCCCAAATCAGAATTAAGTTCATCATCATAAGGTTTAACTGATCATTACGCATACATCTCAGTAATGGCCAGGTTCCTTTTATTGCTAATAAGATTATATTTCACTATCAATCCATCTGAGCTTGCATCCAAGGAGCCTTATATTGCATCCCATATTACTGATGGAACCAGCACACTGTCCAGTCTGTTGGTCACCCCTCCATTTGTGGATCACAGTCCTGCAGCAAGAATAGCCACATTTATGAGTCTGTGGGTAATTGCATTTATCTGCTCTTCCTGCCACCAGAACCCTGTCATAATCACTGCCACCTGTACCTCCTCCCTTCCTTCCCAAATCCCCCTGACAGGCCCCCTGTCCATACCTGGCTGTCTCTGGGCCCACCAACTCTGGATCTCATCTTCCCGGAGAGTCAGATCTGTTTTCATCTCCTTAATGCTGAGGTCCCTCCCTGCAGAACAAGGGGCCAGAATCAAAAGCCAGGTTTGCAAGCTATGAATCTAGCATTAACCTCACCCCAAAGTCGGTCTTTGTGGGAAGCTCCTGGGGAGTAGCTGGGAGAGGTGTGGGTGGCCTTGCTAATTAGGCCAGATCCTAGGTGTCTGGAGACTAGTGTAAGCCACTGTGGCTACATGTTCAAGTTAAGGAGCCAGCTCATAGAGTGACAAAGCCGCCCTGTCAGAATGCTGATAGGCAAGGACAGCGATAAACAGGGAGATGGTGACTGTGTCACAGCCGTGCTTCCTAAGCACCACTGGCCAGGGCCCACACTGAAGAGGGCAGGCACCTTGAGACATGAGCTTACTCTGGCTGCACTTGTTAGAGATTATGGAAAACACTGACACAGACAACAGTGAGTGTCTGAAAAGAATGCTTCATCACAAGCTAATGTCTGAGACCTGAATCTGATAGAATATCAATTTGATAAAGTCCATTTGAATATTTTAAAGATCCAATTTCGCTTGGTATCTATATTAATTATAAAACATATTGGCTCAATTCTGGATTGAAGGGACTTAGAATGAATATCATTTTTTAAATACACTGGTTAAGTTTCCAATATAGGGGGAAAAAACATATTTTTTGTTACAGGGCCCTACAAATGAGTGTTAATTCTGGCTTTTGGCCCATAATTCCTTTTCTATGTGAGACCTGTTGGCTCACCTAAGATAAGCCTTGAATAACTCTTTGGGTCATTTATTTTTGTCCCTTTTTATACTTGTAACAATCTTATGAAAGAGGCAGAGGAGATATTATCAATTATTGTCACCTCATTCTATGGTTAAGAAATTCAGACTCAGAGAGCTCAAGAGACTTGCCTAAGATTCCACAGCCATGCAGTGATGGAGTCAGGACCCCACTTGTGCTGCTCATGTGAAGGCTTTTGAGGAAGAAAAACTTTATCAGGGAATTCACAGACTGGCCTCTCCCCTTCCATTCTTCCACTGGGCAGGGCTTTCTGACCCCTTCACTACTGACCAATGAGCCTGGGACTCTGCCTGCTTTCACAACTCACTCTCAGTTACTATGACTCATTCTCTTTACTTTCAACTTCCAGAAAAGATCTTTCTTCCAACCTCAATGGTGCTGGTAACTTCAGCTTCCACTGAAAATAATGAGCTCTGGTGCTTTATGTACAGGGAACAAAATTTTGGATCTTAAGTGAATATTCTCTGTGCTGAAATGTTAATATGTTCATTTATTTGCGATGGGATTGTCTTTTCCTTCTCTCCAGCCCAATCCCAGCGTTGCCCTCCTTCTCAGGCATGGCACACATTATGCCAGAAGGGGATTCGGTAATACGACTCAATGTGGAAGAAGAGACAGAAACTCTATTAACATCATGACGAAGAGTGGCCATGTCATGAGGAGATCAACACTGGCAATATAAACAGTCTAACTGTTGGGACCGAAAGCTGCCACCACCGCACATTCTAGGGTGGAGCCGAATGGAACTGCAGGGTTGACAAGCTGCTGCAGAGGCCAGGGAGAAGAAATCGGTCCCTGGGAAGAGGAGAAAATGGGGGTGGAGAGGTTAGGAATGGGAGGGAGAAGAGAAGGAAGGTACAAAGAGAACAGTTTAGGACTGGGTATGTGAGGTACCCCCAAAAGCCAGGTTTGAAGGACCTAAGAGCCCTGAAAGTCTGGGAGTTTATAGAAGCTAAAGACAAAAGGGGAGCCATTCCAAAACCTGCTTCTACCATGGCTTCCATTTGTTGACTTAAAGATAAAGGCTCATTTTGAGTATTCTGGACTCTCTGTGCTCAATTCCCAGGTATTAACTGTTTAATAATAGACTGAACCACCATCCTCTTCCACAAATGGAGTTATAGATCCAGTCATGTTACAAGTATTTACTGAGCATAAACCTTGAACCAGGCACTGTGATAGGAATGTGAAGATGAATAAAAATGCATGAGCTCTCCTCAATAAACACAGTCCCAGGGACTCTTTGAAGATAATGACCGTGGACATTTAAATTTTTAAATGAATATATTACTATTCTCTCAGAAAATTTTCAATAAACATACCAAGGTTTCATCAATTCAGTGGCTATTCATGGCTGCCACAAACAAACCATAAATTAGAAACATAAACATGAAACTTAGAGCAAAGCCTTTGAGAATCATGACCTCTGTTCTGAGCACCAAATAATAACTAATATTTAGATAGCATTTTTTCACATATTTCATCTCTTTCTTATGTTGTATTCATAATAGTATGAGTACCTATGAAGTAGATAGTACTACTACTCTCCCCATTTCACATAAAAAGCAGAAGGTCAGACAATTTAATAATCTTGAGCTCAATTTGTTTTTTTTCTTTTCCCTGAACAACCAACACAACCCACTAGGGCAACATCCTCTTTGGAGACAGCAGGAGCAAACACTAACATATAATGAAATCTTAGTTTTGATCAGTTTAGACAGTCTTATAATGTTCTGGTTTGACATTCAGTTACTGAATTTTAGGCAATAGGCCATTCTAGCTGCCAATTAAAATCTATTCACACCGAATACTTTTCTGTTACTTTAAACCAGCAGCAAAATCTCAAATAAAGCACTAGTAATACATAAGTAAACTTTGAGAATTTAATGTCACAGTTGAATTCAGGTATTTCTTGAGAGAAAAATAAACTGAGAACAGGGAATATGAGACTTTACTGAATGCTTCATTTTCTTATGTTTTAATTTTTTTGTATTCAGGCAAAGATAATTCCAGTAAAACCGTTATTTATTTGGAACGAAAAATATCTTTTTCTTTCTAAAAAACCTCAAAAGGATTCCTATTGATATAACTTACTAATTGTTTAAGAATGTTTCCTGTCAGAGCTACTTGGGATATATTCCTAGAACAACTCTGATTTGAAGCACTGTAGTAATTCACATGAGTTTTTCTTCTAAACCTGCTTTCTAAAAGCATAAAGCACTGAAAAAAAATTCCATAACTGTGTATAAAAGAGATGACAGGAAAAAGGAAAAAAATAGTGGGTGTGACAAAGGGAGATAGAATAAAATGGGGAAGGGAAAAGAGAAGGCAGAAATAGCGAGGAAAAGAGAGAAAAGGAAGAAAGGGGGAAAGGAGAAAAGAAGAAAAAAAAGGAGGCTCTCACTGTGGCTCTTACCTAATCCTGGCCTTTCCTATCCTCACTGAGGATACACACACACACACACACACACACACACACAACCATATACATACAACCACACCCTCACATACACAACCACAAACACACACAACCACACACACAACCACAACCATATACACACAACCACACATACACATACCCACCACCAAACACATAACCACACACACATAACTACACAGACACATAACCACAACCACACACACACACACACACACCACCTTCTTTGACAGTTGTCTCAGCCCCACACATCTTACACAGGATGTATGAACAGGCAACATCTTGATGATCTGAGCTATTCCCTTCAAGAACACAAAATTATGGCCATAAATATGTCAGTTATTTAAAAATTGCATTAAAATTAAAATTTAAAAGAGTCTTGGAAAGGAACCATTTTCAAAAATAATTCCATGAAAGTCTGAAACTTGCATTGCTTTCTACATTCAGTAGTCTACTATATGTCTTTGTGGCTTTTTTCTTTAACAAATGTCCTTGCTGAGTGGATGGATGGACGATGCATGGTTAGACTGGAAATTCTAAATCATTCAACAGCATAACTGCCATCAGAATTTGCTCCCTATGCTATCTCCAGCACACCTGCCCACTACCCCTCAATCCTGCCCAGCATCACCTTGGGAATGTAGCTTGGATGGCAAAATTTTATCTTTGAGGGATATTTTCATGGTTCTCAAGGAAAACAGCCTAAAATATTTTAGACTGGGGCTGTGGCATACACACACAGGCACATGCATGTACACATATGAACGTGTGCATGCACACACAGGCATGCATGTGTACGCACACCAATCCCAGGTGTAGGGAAGACTTATAACCCCTTGTTTACCAACATATAAAGGGGAATTTTGAGATGTGGATTGTAGCTTCTGCCTCCTCAAGAGAACCATATTATATTCCTGGATGAGCTGTCAAACATCCTGATAACATTGTTTAAAATTCACAATTGGGCGTATGTTTCAATTTAATCTGAAAAATAGGAAGGCCCATTCTCGCCAGTGATATGCTGCTTATCTGCTGCTTTCTCCTCGGCTGTCAATGTTTCTGAAATGCCAGTGCTAGAGGCAAAGTACTCTGATTAGGACATCAGCCTGCCTCTGAGCAAACGCCGCCAACTGCCAGCCCGTGTCTGGCAACTGAAGGCCCCTGAGCTCTAGCCCAGGGCTGGGGAGCCAATGAGGAAATCCGGACAGACACCAGAAACATGCTCCCAAAAAGCAGCCCAACCTATTTGGAAATGTGAGCCAGTTTTGAAAGATGCCTTTTGTAAAGGGACATGTTCAGGCATCGCCATGATTTCTAAATTCCCATTTTTCATTATACGTAGAAAAGTATTACTTTATATTCTTAACAGTAAAAAGGTAACAAATGAGCAAAATTTTGTCATTTCTTTTCTCATTTGAATTTGTATTACATAATTAACATGGGGATATGTTCATCCTGTGGAAGATTCAAACATCCCAAAGCACATATTTTAGAACATGAGTGACCCCCATCCCATATTCCTTGTTGGGTGCCCTTCCTATCATTTTTGCATGGATTTACTTAGATATGTGAACACTTTCTTTACATGAAGGGGATCAGACCATATTACTTATGCTGCAACTTGCTCCCTTCACTTTAGCAACATCATCCTAGAGACCATCCCATGTCTAAACACACAGCTCTACTTCCTTTTTTTTTTAAGACTTAACTTTTTTAGAGTATTTTTAGGTTTACACCAAAATTTAGAGATGGTACACAGATTTCTCAAATACCCTCCACCCCCACACATGCATAGCCTCCCCCTTATCAACACCACTCACCGGACTGTTGCATCTTTCACCAAAGATGAACTTACACTGACTTCAGAATCACCCAAAGTCCACAGATTACCTTAGTTCATTTCATGCTACTTCAGGTTTTCAGGGATGACTGTAAATTTAACTTCTTTTCTCATATTTCTTATATTTCATGAGACTTTGGATAGGAGAAGAGATACATGCATATGATCCTTCCCTACTACCCTGATCCAGTCTCTTGGAATTTGTAAAACAAAGACACCAAATCACTCATAATCCCTCCATCTTTTACATAGTTTTTGTCTTTTTTCACTCCCTTCTGGTCTTTGTCCACATACATAGTTTCATATTGTTGTATTCAAAATGTACTTGAAATTTTGCATTCTTTTCCACTTAATATGCCTTAGACATTTTTCTGTGTAATCTTTATAATTACCACTTTAATGGCTACATAATTATAGGTTAAGGTGATCTAGTATCGTTTGCTTACCTACCCCCAAATTTTCCACTATTATAGGCAAGTAGAAATAAATATTCTGAAACATATACTTTCTTTTCTTCTGATGGATTATTTCCTTAGGATATACAGCCAGGAATGGAATCATAGGTGAAAAGAAAGGAATAGTATTAAGGTTCTAGTTCTATTGTGTCGTATCGAATTTCAAAAGGATTTTATCAATGTACTCTTTTCACTGTAATTTTATCAGCACTGGGCACCACCATTTTTGCTTCACTAATAAATATAAAAAATTACCTTGTTTTTATGATAGTTTAGTTTTCTTTTCTTCAAGGAATAAACAAATTGAATACTTTCTTTTTTTGCTCTTCTATAAATTGTATTATATCTCATAAATCAAATGAGGTGTTAATTTTATCCCTTATATTTGAATGAGGTTTTTTAAAGATTTATTTATTTATTTATTTATTTATTATTTATTTATTCATTTATTTGAGAGACAGAGAGCATGCATGCACCTGATTGGTGGGGAGGGTCAGAGAGAGAAGGAGAAAATCCCAAGCACGCTCCCCGCTAAGTGGGGAGCCCAACCTGGGGCTCAATCCATGATCCTGAGATCATGACCTGAGCTGAAATCAAGAGTTGGATGCTCAACCAACTGAGCTACCCAGGTGCCCCTGAATTAGTTTTTTATATGGTGTGGGTATTCTTTAAGACCTGTCTCATAATAAATGCAAGTATCACTCTCAATCTGTTGGATTCCCTCCTTTAATGATAATTTTGGCTTTTTCATTATCTGAAAGGTTTATATTTTAATGGTGGTAAGTTACCAACCTTTTCTTTTGTGACTTTTTTTTTTCTATTCAAAATTAAGAAAACTATTATCCATACAAATTCTTCTGGTAAATATTTTAACTTTTTAGATCATATGGAGTTGATCTGGGATGGGTCATTAGGTATGGAAAGATGCCTCCACGCAACCCAGACACTCTGGAAATATATCCTCAAATACAGAGTTGGACTCAGGCAGAGCCACTCCTCAAAGGGAGAAGAAAGTTCTGTGGTGTCCAGCACAGTAGCCACCAGCCATATGTGGGCTGCTGAGCTCTGGGAACACGGCTAGTCCGAACTGAGATGTGCTAGAAAAGTAAAATATACATCAGATTTTGAAGACTAGTTTTGAAAAAAAAAATGTAAATTATCTCATTAATAATTTTTACATTGATTAGATATATGATGTCAAATAAAATATTAAAATAACCTCATCAGATTTGTTTTTACTTTTTTAATGTGGCTACTAGAAAATTTAAGTTGTGTATGTGGCTTCCATACACGGCTCGCATTGTGTTTCTATTGGACAGCACAGCTCTAACAGATACTCTCTCTGTCACAGCTCTTGATAAGAAGCAGAGCTGAGCCAGGAGGACAGTGGCAATTACCACAGCTCACTTAAAGGAGAGAACCACTTGCTTTACAGTTTAATGAGCCTGAGCGGAAAGAAAAGTTTCACCATCCACTCTGGCATCTTCTGTGTCACGACTACCCTGGTGCTCATCTTTGAGCAAGATCCTCAAATTGATTCATTGTTAAAAACTCCTTGGGGACCCAGAAGAAGAGCAAAGATACAACACTAGGACCGGCCCAACTTTTAGAACCATACATTTCTAGCCACTATCCTTGACTAGTTTCTCAGAACACAAACAGGCCTGGAATCTGCCTTCCTGCTCCCCCCACTTAAATTCTTCCCATTCTTCAAGGTCTTTGTGTAGCTCCCTCTAATTGCTCCACTCCTCACTGGCTGCCCCACATCACTGACTTCCTGCACACCTGGCATCTGTAACATGGTTTGGCTACTGTGCTTTTTGCTAATGATTTCAGGTGACACCAGAATCCAAATGGGGCATTTTGATGCCTGTCATAACTCTAGGACTGGTTTTTCTGGTGATATTTTCAGAATATGTGGCTAATAGTGTCCATTCTATTCTTTGGCCTAAATTATCTAAAAATTTAAGGTAATAATAACTCCAATAATAACTCCAGTATTCTCCCAAAGTATTTTCACACTAACGATCTCATTTAAGCACAAAGCAGAATCCAGGTCTAACTTGCCAATTTTATGTCGCTCTGTTCCACAATGTATAATAATCTAGGGACAAAGTGAGGGATACCAATCACTGCTCTTCTATAATGTACACACCACAAAGAGTCTTGGCTCAATCACAGAACTGTCCAGAACGAAGCAGCTATCCCTTTATAGAAGAGAGCTGTCATTATACAATTGCATTTTATGCCATTACTAACTTTTCACCACTTTGCATGGGAATGCGTATTTGTATGACAGTAAAAGTGATTAAATAACTAAGTGGACCTTGTAGTAAATGAGGTATTTCTTTGCTGCCATTATGTCTAATTCACCAAACATTATTCAGTCCAAAGGCTTTTTAGAATCATAAGTAGCCAAGATCATTTTTCACCTCATCATTCCATTATCTAAAATGAGAAAATACTTCTAAATGTGAAGATTACTCTTTCCAAAGATCCCTGGTGAACACTCCCATAGCAGTAGTGAAATCTATTAACTATATATTTTTTTCACAGCAGAAAGAAGATGCTAAAGGATGCCCACATAATCCTTCCAGCAACTTCCAAGAGTCAGACCATAAGTGGGCCCTTAGGGATGATGTTACTGAGGTGGTGGCTGGCCGCCTCACCGCCTCTTAATTATGTGAAACATTAATGGGCTTTGGATTCACACCCAAAGTGTTCCAGAAGAAGTTGAGTCTAGATCTAGCATGAAATTTCCTAAGGAATATGAGTAGATCTAACTAGACTTAGCTCGATTCCACAGCTCTAATAACTTCTCCATGTGCTTTACTTCTTCCAAATCCATTTAATCAACTACAACCTGAAAGGTATTATTATCCCCATTTTTCAGATGGGGAAAATGAGTTTTGGTGACAATCAGTGACTTGCACGAGATCACAGATGCAGTTAACAATAGAGCCAGACCCCATGTCCAGGTTTTCTGAATTTCAGTTGCTGGGGGAAGAGAGAAGTTCAAGGGACAGCTCAAGAGGACAAAATTTCAACATCTCTTTGGCCAGTGGCAATTTTGTGACTTTGGGTAAGTGATCTCACCAAAATGGGTTGGACCAGACAATCACTACAACTCCATATTACCTAAATATTCTAAAAGTTCTAGGGATCTAAATTTAATTCTTGCTTTTACATCTGTTCACTCTGGTCCTTGTACTCAACTCTTGACAGTTTCCAAAGTTAGGTAGGTTCTTTGGGTTTCTGCTCCATTTTCTCCTATGTCCAGTATGATCCCAATACCTCCATTTGCCCCAACGCAGGCCAAAATGTCCATTCGCACTTAAGAGTTTCTGAGTCTAGGTGGGAAAAGCAGAGGGGGCAGAGCCTTTCCTCTGCTTGGGGGTTCTCAGAACCCTGTGGTTAAAAGGTAAAGCCAAATTCATCCTTCCTTAATTCAAAAATTGGATTTGAGGGGCACCTGGGTGGCTCAGTTGGTTGAGCAACTGCCTTCGGCTCAGGTCATGATCCCGGAGTCCCAGGATCGAGTTCCATATCAGGCTCCCTGAGTCCGCTTCTCCCTCTGACCCTCTCCCCTCTCACACTCTCTCTCTCACTCACTCTCTCAAATAAATAAAATCTTTTTTCAAAAAAAATTGGATTTGAAATAGATTGAAAGTTGCTTCAATAATAATCCTTATTATTACAGATTTAATAAATTATAGAGATTTCAGGAAATACTTACAGAGTGGGAAGCTCTGTCCTCTTTTGGAAAATAAGCTCAGGAACATCACAGTCATGCATCAGATGATATAGGATGGTTACATGATGAGTACATTCACTTGTGTTGAAAAGTGAATCCTTGGGTCCAGATAGATGTCTGTCCTTGGTTGATTTGAACATGATAAATCTATTTTTTATAGAGTTAAAAATGTCTTTTTCTTCAGTTGTCTCCACAAAACTCTAACCAATAATTCATGGAATTGCTTGCCCCCCAAGAGAGATGCTATATCACCTTAGATACAAACTCATGAAAAATTTAGGTGGTAGATAAAAACCAATCACAACATTATCCCTCCTCTCTCTCCTTCCTCTCTCTCTCTCTCTTTCCAAGCTGAAGAGAAATTTTAGTAGCAAGTCTTGAATGCAGTATAAAAAACAAACTGCTTTGTAGTACTTAATCTACATCTGTTTGTTTTGTTGTCTTTTATTCCACAGCACTGAAGGAGCAAGCAAAAGCCCAAATGTGCTCAGGATTCAGAGTTGAGTTTAGACACCATTCTAGACACTAGAATTAGCATGAAAAAAAAATTTAATTGTATCCATAAAAAGGAACGTAACCCAGAACTTGAGGGAAAAATTTCTTTGAATAATCATTTGGTATGGTCCTATGCCTCTAAGCAAAACAGAATTCAATCTTCCTAAAAGAGATGAATATGTCTCATGTACCTAGGGATGGAAAATTGATCTTCCTATTGCTTAATAATGCAATGTCTAGAAAGGCAATATGCTTATAGAAAGCAAAAAGGGCTTGCATTCCTAAAACACAGGTTCCAAGCTTGGCTACAACTTTTACTAACTGGCTATATTGACCTAGTAAAGTCACTTAACCTCTCTGAGCCTCATTTTCTTTATCTTCATTACAGAATTTTCATTACAGATTTTTTACTGTAATCTTCATTACAATTAAAAAAAAAGGCTTTTTAGGGGCGCCTGGGTGGCTCAGTCTTTAAGCGTCTGTCTTTGGCTCGGGTCATGATCCCAGGGTCCTCCCTGCTCAGTGGGAAGCCTGCTTCTCCCTCTCCCACCCCCCCGTTTGTGTTCCTTCTCTCACTCTGTCAAATAAATAAATAAAATCTTTAAAAAAAAAAAAAAAGTCCTAATGAGGGATGTCTGGGTGGCTCAGTCAGTTAAGCGTCTGCCTTTGGCTCAGGTTATGATCCCAGGGTCCTGGGATGAAGTCCCCCATTGGGCTCTTCGCTCAGTGGAGAGCCTGCTTCTCCCTCTCCCTCCGTCTGCCACTCCCCCTGCTTGTGCATGTGTGTGCTCGATCTCTTTCTCTCTCCAACAAATAAATAAATAAAATCTTTTAAAAAAATAAAAAGCCTTAGTGAATTAATAAAGGTAGGCACTGAACATCAGTAGCTGATAAATCACACACACACACACACACACACACACACACACACAAAATATCCAGATTATGGATTTTCAAGGAAAAATAAACCTGATTCTAATGAAGCCTCAAAATTAACAGGAAAAACAGTAGACAGAGGACCATATTAAGCCATACCACAGGGATGCAATCAGTAAAATTCAGACTGTGGGAAACATTATAAGATAGACAATCCAGTATCTTTGACAACAATAACAGAAAAAAATAGCAAGTAAAAACAAAAAGACAGAAAAAGAGGAAGAAAATATAGACCAAAAGAGACTTACGGGACATACACAAATCTGATTTGGGTTCTGACTCAAACAATTATGAGAAAATACTTGTGGAGCCTCTAGTTTCCACTCAGGGATAAAAAGCTGCATAGAACATAATTTTCACACTTACAACAGCAACTACCAAAAAAAAAAAAAGCCAGACAAACTACAAATTCATGACTTTTTTTCAAACCCATTGGAAAATGAGGTCTCAGGGCAACCAACTGGTCCAAAACACAAGAAGAGGGAGATACCTGTAAGGAGAGAAGAAATGTGGCCATTCATTTATCTGAGGTAAATGCCACTGGATGGACAACCTGTGAGAGAGTTCAGTGAGAACAGTTAATATAATATTAGCAAATCAAATCAAACATTATGCAAAAAGAATAGTACCTCACAACTAAGGAGGGTTTATCCCAGGAATACTGATTTGAAAATCAATCAACATAAATCACAATGGTAACAGAAAAAAATAAAGAAGGAAAAACATCATGCTTAATGGCAAAAAACTGAATGCTTTCCCATTGAGATCAAGCAAGGGATGTCCTCTCTCACCACTCCTATTCAACACCAACTGGATGCATCATACTGGGCACATTCCAGGCAACACAATAAAACAACAAAAGAAAATCAAAGGCTTACAAATTGGAGAAGAAGAAAGAAAATGGTCTCCATTCATATTATGACATGATTGTCTATGTAGAAAATCACAAAATATACACCAAAAATACCTCCTAGAATTAGTATTTGAGTTTGGCACCTTTGCAGGATACAAAGTCAATTCTGCATACTGGCAATGACAAATTAGAATTCAAGTTTTTTTTTTTTTAAATACCATTTATAATAGCCCTCCAAAAATGAAATTTAGTTTCATATATGTCATTCATGCTATATGTAGAACAGAATATATGCAAGATCTGTACGGTGAAAACTAGGAAACACTAAAGAAAAAAAAACAAAACAAGGAAGATCCAAATAATCACATTCATAGATGGAAGACACAGTATTATTAAATTGCCAGTTCTTCCCAATATGATCTATAGATTTAACAGAAAATCACTGGTATACAGTAACCCTCTATACTGCTTTTGAAATTCTTCTGTATGTCTAAAATTATCTCAAAATAAAAGCCTTTAAAATTTGTAATTAAGGAATTACTATTAATTTGCTTTTAGATGAGATGAAGGTATTGGGGTTATGTTTTAAAAATCCCCACCTCTTAAAGACATAGATTTAAATTTTAAATAACTGGAAACTCTAAATGGCAGCCACCATAGAATTACATGTTTTAGACAAGAATCATGGATGCTAAAATTGGTAAGTGAAAGTATTATGAGAAACAAGATATTTGTATTGTCTCAAATATCTCCCCACAAGATACTTACTAAATATAAAGAGAATGATAGTAACTTTACAGTGAAGTAACCTGGCAAACATTACTTAAGCAAGTACCTCCTGATATGATGCACAGAGAAGGATATGGTACCATTACTGAGTACTCACGCCAAAAATGCATAACCTGAACCTTAATCACACAAGAGCATTACATAAATCCATACTGAGGGAGAATCTACAAAATGACTGGCTTATACTCTTTAAAAATGTGGAAATCATGAAACACAGAGACAGACTGAATTACTGCTCCAGATGAAAGGAGACAAATGATATGGGATCCAAATGCAACATCTGATCCTGGGTCAGATCCTGGATCTGAAAAAAATATTCTCTTTGCTGTGAAGGACATTAATGGGGCAAATGGCAACATTTAAATAAGCTCTTAGATTGGCTAATAGTGTTGTGTCATTTTTAACTTCTTGATTTTGATCACTGTACGATGGTTATGTTTTTCAAGACTCACACAATGAAGTATTTGGGGAAAAGGGGGACACCATATCTTTAATTTACTCTCAAACAGTTCAAAAAAAAAATATATATATATATACATAATATATAAACACACAGAGAGTGAAATATTAGAGAATACTTATTATATTTATGTAGTATATGTTTTATTTATGTATTTATGTAGAAAGAGAAAATGATAAAACAAGTATGTTACAATGTTATCATTTAGGTAACTTATGTAAAGGGTAAGAATTTTTTGCACTATTTTTGCAACTTTTCTAAAAGTCCCAAAATATTATCCCAAAATAAAAGGTTTTAAAAATTAACAAGAGATAATAATAACATCTTGAGTCCATGGCCTCCCCTATTTCCAACTAGCTTCAGTCTATCCCAGAAGCAAACTGACTCTATGTCTCTCATCCATTAGACCATCTCAGCCACCTGACTTAAAACAACACAAATAGACTCGGCGGCCACTGAACAGACCGGACTTCGCTAGCTCAGGCGCCTCGCTCCACTTCCTCTGCATCCATGTCTGAAAAACCCAATATGGCTAAGATTGAGAAATTTGATAAATCAAAACTGAAGAAGACAGAAATGGAAGACAAAAATCCACTGCCTTCAAAAGAAATGATTGAACAGGAGAAGCAAGCAGGTAATTGTAATGAGGCATGCACCACCATTATGCACTGTACATTCCATAAGCATTGCCTTATTTTACTTCTTTTAGCTGTTTAACTTTATAAGATGCAAAGAGGTTGGACCAAGTTTAAATGACTGCGCTGCCCCTTTTCACATCAAAGAACTACTGACAACGAGGGCTGTTCCCACCTATCCCATCTGCTGGTCTGGCTGGCAGGGAAGGAAAAGAAATTGAATTTTGGTGAAGGAAGAAGCGAGGTAGGACAACAGTGAAATCTAGAGTAAAAAAAAAGCTGGCCCAAGGTGCCCTGCAGGCTATAAAATGCAGGTTTAATCAGAGTGCCACTTTTTTGTTAAAATGATTTTAATTATTGGAATGTACAATTTTTTTCAAATGCAAATAAAAAGTTTTAAAAACCAAAAATTTAAAAAAAAAAACCCACAAACTTACTATCTTACAGATCTACAGGTCAGAAATCCAAAATGACTTTTTGTGGGCTACAATCAAGGTGCCAACAGAGCTGGAAACTTCTTTTTTGGAGGCTCTAGGGGAGAATCTGCTTCCTTCCCTTTTCCAGCTTCTAGAGGCTGCCCGCATTCCTTGGTTCATAACCCCTACCTCCATCTTCAAAACCAGCAGCATAGCATCTTCAGATCTTTCTCTGACTTCCTCTTCTGCCTTCCTCTACTTTAAAGAACCCTTATACTTTAAAATGAGACCCACCAGGATAATCCAGAAAACCTCTGTATCTTAAAGTCAGCTGATTAACAACCTTAATTTCATCTGCAAACTAAATTCTTCCTTGCCATGTAATGAAATATATTCACAGGTTGTAGGAATGAGGACATGGACATCTTTGAGGGGCCATTAATGTGCCTATCACAGCTACCCCCTGCCTGGAATGCCTGGAAAGAGTGCCCTAAACCCTTCTAGCTAATCAGATCCCTAAATCATAATTCCTTCAGAAATATGTCCTTAGCTAGTTGGAAATGTTATGGTGATTGCTCCAGATATAACTTCCTTAACACTCCCATCCCCAATAAACTTAACAATTTTGCTTACTCATTTTTTTTGTTTGTTTGCTTGCTTGTTTATTGTACAGCCTTCTTTCTTTGGCTGTTATTATCATTGTCTGACTGAGTCTATAAATTGTAAGGCTGATGCAGACAAGTAAAATAAATGTCACTGATAAGAAAACACTTCCTAATGTCTAACTTAAATTGCCTTTGCAGAAATGTAATCATTTATTCCTGTCCTCACTTTAGAAGTAACAGAAAGCAACTAGTCAATACCCACCATAAAAACCTTTTAGATTTAGAGTCCTTCTAATGCCAAACAAAAAAACCAACATGATATGCCAACCAAGTGGCCAATCTAGGATAAAGGCCAGTCAAGTTGGTTTTTGAAGTGATGGAGTGATACAGTCAAGCCCTAAGATAAATAGCCATCCACAAACATGACCTATATGATACCTCCAGCTTTTCTTCCTTAGCCAACATACCCTTACTTGGTCCTTGCTTATTTCCTGAAGTTCTCATAGTTTAGGTTGCCATCCCTTAGTTCTGATTCCTTCCTGACTCCTTTATGTAAGTTGAAACTTGGACCTGAGCTTTTTTTCTTCTCCAAATGGAAAAATCTTATTCATCTTTCAAGACTCTTCTCACATGATCCCTCTCCCCACCAAGAATGATTAGCTGCTCTCTTCTCTGTGTTCCCACTGGATATGCCGGGGATTCGTGCCTCTAATACAACAGTTAACTTGGTGGAAATAGAAGTTCTCTCTACATCACCATCTGTTTTGAACTCAAGTCTGGTTATTGGACTGTGAATTCCAAGGAGGCAGCTATTATGTGTCACATTTATTGTTTATTCAGTGAGTCAGTCCTCCAAGATTTCTTCCTACCTCTTTGTTTATTCCTTCTCCTATTTTCAGATCAATTCCCCTTTACCTAGAATTCCAACTCAGTGTTGGAATCCTTCAACACTTGGCCCTTGGTCCTCTTCTTCTCTCAGTAGGTATTCCTCTCCTAGTTAATTTTTCAGGTCCTTGCCATCCATTGTCTTCTGAAGGTCTTAAAGGAAACTCAAACACTTGTTCAGAACAAAACTCAGGAACTTTCTCCCTGAGAATGAGAACTTTTAGTCACCTCAGCACCCATTTTCCCCTTCCTACAGAAGCAACATCCAGATTTCCTTCAAGGACTTCACCCGTCCCACTCTTGGCCAATCTAGTCTCCATGATAATGACCCCATCCACAACCAGGGGTAAGCAGCAATTAACCTAAACCAATCCACATATCCCATCCCCCTGAGCAGGGTATCTCTTGGCCTGTGGGCATATAATCCAATCAGAGCAAATGAGTCACTATGATGCCTTAGCTGGGTTCCTGGAGACAAAACCCCTCTTCCTATACCCGGTGGTCTGAGAATGTGGTCATTTTGCTTCCCTAAGCAGCCAAAGGTACCCAAGAGAAGTAGAGCTGAGAGACTGATCCTTATCACATTGTTTGGCCCCTAAACAAGTCATGCCTAAAGCCAGTTTAGCCTTTTTTTTTTTTTCTCATTTCTGTTAGTCAACTAATTCCCCTTTTGTTTAAGCCAGTTCATATTCATGAAGAACCTTAACTGAGACTCCTTCCCCCACACCTGACCTTCCAGAGTCCCCCAACTCAGTGAACAGCATCATCATCCATTCAGCTAAGAAAGTCAGACACCTAGGAGTCATTTCAAATATTTCCTTGTCCCTCACTTGCCATAGCCAATCTGTCACCAAGTCCTGTCAATTAGAACCCTAAATATATTTCAAATCTACTTCTCTCCATCTTTATTGCTCCAGCTATGTTTGCCTAGACTACTACAGCCCATGAACTGCTCTATCCTCACCTACCCTTGCCTTCCTCCAAACCATTTTCCACACTGCAGTCAAAATGATCTCTTTGAAGTGCAAAAGTGCTAATTCACCACCCTATTTAAAACACTCATTTTCCATTGCTTTTAAGACAAAGACAAAATTCCAAGCTCCTTAACATGGTATCTCATATCTGGCTTCCCCACAAGCAGCAGAATACAAAAGCTTGCTTGTACTGTTTCATTTAGGAAGTGACCCCAAGGAATAGGAGTCATGGATTAGGGAAAATGAGTGAAACAGGGAGGGAGGAAATGAATGAGCAAGTTGACCATCACTGTGAGCAACTGTATTAATCCAATGCGAACTTCTGAGGGACCGTGGGGAATGTATTTCAGAACTGTCCGCCAGAGACAAAGGGGAGAAGCATTCCCCAGTCAACTTTCATCCACCAATAATTGGGAATTGCCTATGGATACTAACTCCCTGGCACTTGTGAGCTGCTCACATGTGACTGCCAGTGGTCTCCTATAAGTGCCCCAGGCCTGGGGACCAGAGAAGCCCCAGGCACACTTAGAATGAGGTCAGCACAAATTTGGTGGGAGCTGATGGCACTGTCCATCATAGCCTTGGCTGAAATCAGACTGAGGCCATAAGATAATATAGTACAGGTCTGATACCATGTACAGTCTGGCCTCTACCTGCCTTTCCAGCTTCCTCTTGACCTCTTATTTCATTCCAACCATGCTAGTCTCATGGTTCCTGGACTGCACATGTTCCCACCCACCACAGGGCCTTTGAACATGTTGTTTCCTCTGCCTGAAATGCTCTTTCCTTCCTATTTGTCTAGTTCCCTCTATTATTCATCGGAACTCAACTCGAGCATCACTTTCCCTAATAAGCTTTCCCTGACTGTTAAAGCCACCATAACGGGCACTCTCAGCATCATGTGCTTCTCCTTTGAGGCACATATGAAAGTTGCAGTTGTCTACTTGTGTGATCATTTCAGACTGTCTGACTCCACCTGGACTATTCGCAACATAAGGAAAACTACAGAATCCCCAGCATTAGCATGGTCTTTGGCACATGTCAGGCAATCAATAAAACATACTTGAAAGGATAAACAAATTTATCTTTTTATTCCCACTAATATCTTCAACAAATAAGTGCTCAAATATTTTTAACACAGTTAAATAATTAATGGAGCTAACACTTTAAGAAGAAGTGTTACTTTCTGATGGAATTTATTTAACTTTCACCAAACTGCATTCTATCCCTTAAAACTGCTATAGTGAGACTCTTCTGTGGGAAGCCAGACATTGTTTTTTTAAGACAGACTTTTTTTTTAAGTGTGTGATACCTGTAAAGAGCAACTGGATTCCCCCAGAAAGAACAGTTGAGAAAGAGAGAAAAGAGAAATCATCAATGTAGATAAGAAAGCTTCTTTGTGGACCAAGACAGGGATGCTGTCTAAAACAAATGGGTATAGGTTATTGACCACAAGAAGAATAAAATTCATTGGTATGTGAAAACAAACTCCCCAGAATCACTCCGAGCTCTCCCTTTTAGCCAGCACCATCAATTATGATTATTAAGTGCCTGCCCGGCTGCTGTGCAGTGGAAGAGGCAGGGAGGTTTGGTAGCTAGGCAACGGCCTGGAAACTCAAAGGGTAGGGGTTGTGATGCTGGCTCCTCCATAAAAGTGATAAGTGGCCTTGGGTAAACTCCCCTGCCTTGTTTTCTTCATCTGAAAAACAGCATCACCAGCATCTGTCTTTCTGCTTCGAGGGAAGAAAAACAGAGTGAAGAGAACGCTGCAATTGTAGGAAAGTGAGCTTGGCCTGGGGAGTGAAGAACTCATCAGGGGACCAACTTTTCAACTGAAATCACTACTTTATGACTAATGGGTTGAGCCTGAATAATCCGTGCCTCAGTTTATCCATCTGGAATGATTTATAGATAATGGCCAAGTCCTGAATTAAGATACAAATTAAAATGTGGGTCTTTGGGGCACCTGGGTAGCTCAGCTGTTTAGCGTCTGCCTTCGGCTCAGGTCATGATCCCAGGGTCCTGGGATCGAGCCCCACATCGGGTTCCTTGCTCAGCAGGGAAGCCTGCTTCTCCCTCTCCCACTCCTCCTGCTTGTGTTCCCTCTCTCGCTGTCTCTCTCTCTGTCAAAAAATAAATAAAAATCTTTAAAACGTGGGTCTTTATTTCTGTAAGATCTCTCCCCCAAAGAGTCCTCAGACTTTCTCAGCTACCCCTAAACTAAGCACCTCAAAAGCAAATGTCATAGCTACATGATTCACTACACAAGCTCCAGCACCTAGCCCAGTGTCTGGTTCATAGTTAGTACTCAAGTGTTTACTGAATGGCTCATTGATTATTTAAATAATACCAGCCACCACAGGGGCCCCTGGGTGGCTCAGTCGTTAAGCGTCTGCCTTCGGCTCAGTCATGATCCCCGGGTCCTGGGATCAAGCCCCGCATCGGGTTCCCTGCTGCGCAGGAAGCCTGCTTCTCCTTCTCCCACTCCCCCTGCTTGTGTTCCCTCTCTCGCTGTGTCTCTCTCTGTCAAATGAATAAATAAAATCTTTAAATAAATAAATAAATAAATAATACCAGCTCTTTAAATGGGGATAAAAGAGTTTATAACCTTAAGTGAAGCATTATTAGTCTTGAAGAAAAAAAAAAAAGTCCACTGAACAATTTTAAAGGAAATGGCCTAAAGGTAAGTCCATGCCAGGTCATGAATAGCCATGAAAAAGATTACATTTTGACTAATTCTTTTTCATTATTTTTACTATTATTTAGAACAGTCCCAAATAATATAGTTATAGCCCAACAGCATTCCTCTCTCCAAATATAACTGTCATTCCTGTAGAGTAAGTTTTAAAAATGTTTATATATTATCAAAATTAAGTTTCAAAATGAGTTACAGTATCTGGAAAAAGAGGATAATAATATTTCACAGAAACTAATTGGAAACTTGTTTTGAAATAAAGTAGTTATTATTTCCATCATGGAGAGATGAAAGTATAGAGATTTCCTTTTATCTCGCCCAGCCTAGTCTTACATTATTTATTCAAGCTAAAATTAAAACCTGGCCAAATCCTACTGAGGCACTGCATATCAGTTAGAGATTATTCTTCTGGAAATGAACTTTTGTTCACAAATTTCATTATGCAGTTACAAATGACTATTATTAAAATGTAACATATAAAACTAAATTGTCTTTTTTTTCCCCTAGCTGTGCACAAGGTCCACTTTCCTATGCAGTATTATTCTTTTCTTCTGGACTTGGTAGCATGCTGTCCCTCTGCCCATTGCCTCAGCATATAGAACATCTCACGATACCCATTCCACTCACCTGGAGCCCCCCCTTAATGTCATTTTTTATTGCTCCATCCCTTACACCCCAAGGAACAGACACCAAGGGACATTCTCTCCTGATTACCTTGCTAAGGCCCATTTTCATTTTTTCTTCAGACTCAAACTTCAGGCAAAGTGATTACGTACAAAAAAAGTACCTGGGGTGTGGTGTCAACCCATTTGCGGTGTCTGAATGCCTAATTTTTTCTTGCCCATCCCCCCAGGCCCTGTCACATCCTACTCATTTTGTTTGGAATGTTCTTCCTTGATTGCCTAACTCTGATTTGTCCTTCAGGTCTCAGCTTAGATGGAACTTTCTCCATAAAGATTTCCCTGACCTATCTCCCAGCTCCCAGGTCAGGTACGGCCTCTGTGTTCCCATGGCATCCTGCACCACGGAGCACTTGCAACTTTTTCTTTTTAATTGGCTCTACCTCCCCCTGGGTTGTAAACCCCATGTGAGCAAGAGTAGGTCATATTGGCTCACTATTCATTCACCAGTGCCCAGTACTATGATAGGCATATAGCAGTTGATCAATAAGTATTTCACCAATTTTGGATTTAGATTCTACTCTGGTATTTGGCCCCTAGGAAAACCAATCTTCCATCTGAATCCCAAAGAATCTTCACTATCCAAAAGCTTTCCTAGCATTAACTTTGTGGTTCATCAGAGTTCTCCTTGGTTCTTCACCTTGGGAACTCTAATTTCTCCTCTGCTCATTTCCTTCTACTCCTGGAAGGTGTTGCCTAGCACATCCAGGGTCTTCTCTTCTGGTCAATCTGTTTCAGTCATGCTCATTAGTTTTTTGTTTTGGGGTTTGTTTTTTTTTAGAGAGAGAGAGAGATAGCGAGAGAGAGCATGAGCAGCAGGGAGAGGGAGAAGTGGGCTCCCTGCCAAGCAGGGAGCCCAATGTGGGGCTCAATCCCAGGGTCCCAGGATCATGACCTCAGCCGAAGACAGACGCCCAACAAACTGAGCCACCCAGGTGCCCCACACTCATTAGTTTTTAAACCTGGTCGGACTTTTCCAGTTCTCAGCATCCATATCCCATCTCCTGCACACCCAGGCCACATTTTACTTTCTTTCTACCTCTAGTTGACTCCTTAGCTCTCTCTAGCTCAGCAAGAATAAAATTTGGTATGTATTTGTTAAGGGAGGTGGGGGGGCACTAAAAATGTATCTAGGCACTGCATGGATTGTCGTACAAGACAACTATTTTAAGAAAATTCTAATCTAAGTTTCTGTGCATCTACATTACCTGTGCTCTTGGTCTTGCTCAAACTTTCCCTTTGCCCCAGGACAGTGACACTCTGCTACTTCCTTTCTAAATAATAGGAGGCCCACCCTAATCCTGAGAGTCATTTTCCAATCAATTCAATCTAGCTTTTCCCTCTGCCTCGTTGCTGCCAATAGCTGATTTTCTTCATCATAGGTTTCTAGATTTGTTTATTTGTTTGACCATGAATAAAGATAGAAATAAGGGCAGATTTTCCCAGGAGGAAGTCAATCTGGTCATTTTTGTACAGTTTGCCTAAAGACTGTCTTGGTTCACATCTTGGTTACATGTAAAGAGAAGAGCTAATTAATATTGCTTATCTTTACTCTTCTTGTTTTCCTTGTTTGACGTATGAGAGAATCAATAAATAATATCCCTCTCACCCTTTCTGAAGTTAAAAATCTATTGAGAAACAAGACACAGGAGATGAATAGAAATCAAAACATCAGCTTTATTATTATTATTACTGATAAAACTAATTAGAGAATTTGGCTTGAGGTCTGGGCACAAAAAGACTTGCTAACACTGTTCCTCAATTGGGCAGATTTATCCACCAATCACAGTCATCCCCACACTACTGTAGGACCTTCCCCACCCTGCTTCTGTAAGTTTTCAACACATATCAGTATCCTGGAGAAAGGAGAGCTCCAAGATTTAAGTATGTTTAGTTCTTCTCCAGTCAGAGAAGGCCAAGAATGTAATGGCTGTTATGCCGAAGGAAATCCATTATGAAAACATAAAGGCAGGGGGATGAAGAATCCTTCTGTGTAGCAACCAAATTCTATCAAAGATTCCAATGGTCCTAATATGGCCCAAAGATCTGATAGGCTCAAGGTTCCCTTGGTGATTGCAAATTTGCCTTTCCATACTGCTATGAAACAATATTTTATGATTCCCATGATTTATTATGGATTTGTTTGGCGTCATCTGGGATGTTTTCCTTTATCGTTCAAACTAGGCTAGAAGGCTTGGAAATGGGTGCGCAGGTTACTTGGAATCTCTTGGATTCTAAGAAGAAAGTCCTTTTTTATTTCAAACCAGACTCAAATGAGAGTCTTTATAAAAATGTGTCCATTCACTTTGCTACCACCATGAATACACTAAATGTAATTCAATCATTCTTTGTTGATTCATGATCTTTGAGAGTCTCACATCCTTGTTGTTTATACCAAGTCTCACTGTTTGACACTAGATACACAGAGATACAAGATATGAAAAATTGGATTGAATGTGCCCTAACCAAAGGACAAACTGTGGCTCACCAGGAAACTCTCTGATGAGGTCAGAATTTTTAAAATATAGTTGAAAGATGATAGGAATACATTAAAAATGATGATGGTGGTGGTGGCGATAAGTACATACTATATGCCAGACACTATTCTAAGACCTTTGTGTTTATTAAATTGTTTACTCTCAGGGCGCTGGGGTGGCTCAGTTGGTTAAGTACCTGACTCTTGATTTCGGTTCAGGTCATGATCTCAGGGTAGTGAGATTGAGCCCCACTTCAGGCTCTGCACTCAGCACAGAGTCTGCTTGTCCCTCTCCTCCCCACCCCCCACCCCTGCTTACACCGCTCTCTCTCTCAAATAAATAAATAAAATCTTTAAAAAAAAAAAAAAGAAATTTAAATTGTTTACTCTCAAATTCTACAAGGTAAGCATTATCTCCATTTTACAGAGAAACAACTCATATGCAGACAGGTAAACTGATCTGCCCATGGTCTTACTGCTAGAGTAAGTGGAACAGCCAAGATTTGCCCCTGGTTGTATGGTTCCAGAACCTTTGCTAATAACTGCCTTCTAAAACAAGATAAAATGTGCATAGGAATATTGAAGTGAAAGAACATAATAGGCGCTGTTGTGAAATATGCTTATGAGAAATATGGTTAAGCCTTTCATCCACAAACTCAGAAACACACTCACCCCTTATCAGCTACAATCAAAGTAAAAGAGATGAACCTAAAAAGCATACTTCACTGCTTGGGGCAGATGATACAACATTAACAAACAACAAAGAGAAAGTCATATATCACAACTTCTATTGTATTTCCAGCTTCTGTATCAAGGAGAATGATCTTTAGACTCAGGAGGGCTGAATAAATGTAGTTTAAAAGACACTGAAGAATGAGATAAGTAAGGTGATAGCAGGAGACCACCTCGCTGTTTTAAATGAGTTCGAGTCTCTAGGCCTAAACAAATTACATCCCAGAGTATGGAGAGACTTTGCAGATATAATCTAAGAGTCCCTGTCAGTAATCTTCAAGGAATCAGGGAGAATAGAAAAGGTACTGAGGCAATGGAGCTAGAAAAATAGTATTCCCGTTTCTCAGCACGGGGGGGAGACATGTATCCCATGATCTACACATGTGCAAGCTTGGTTTTGAAACATGGTAATACTCTAAAATGGTGAGACAGATGATTTGTGAGTCCTCAGAAAAGGACATGGTAATCACTAAGAACCAGGACAGATTCATTGGGGGAAACATAAAGATCCTACATGCCTCTTTTTCATAGGTCTAAGGACAGGTGAGAGTGGGGTGCCATGCCCACAGGTAGGGATGTGAGCAACCTGGCTGACGTTCCTATCACCCTGTGCATCACCAGGGCTGATGCAGAGGATTGGGCTGGCTGACGGGTTCCCTTTGCTTTACACTCCATGAAGGCACACATTTATTCAGAGAGAAACACCAGAGGGAGAAAGGCCTTCATAAGGACAAGGAGATCCAAATTCTGTGCCTCCCTGAACCCCAGTGTTTATAGAATCATTGTCCACAATAGCCAACTACAGAAAGCGCCCAGATGTCCATCAACAGATGAATGGATAAAGAAGATGTGATAAATATACAATGGAATACTTCTCAGCCATCAAAAAAATGAAATCTTGCCATTTGCAATGACATGGATGGAACTAGAAAGTATTATGCTAAGCAAAATAAGTCAATCAGAGAAAGACAATTATATGATTTCATTCATATGTGGAATTTAAGAAACAAAATAGAGGAGCATAGGGGAAGGGAGGGAAAACTGAAACAAGACAAAATCAGAGAGGGAGACAAACCATAAGAGACTCTTAATCATAGGAAACAAACTGAAGGTTGCTGGAGGGGGTTGGAGGATGGGGTAACTGGCTGATGGGCATTAAGGAGGGCACATGATGGAATGAGCACTGGGTATTTTTTTTTAAGTTTTATTTATTTATTTGAGATAGCACGAGTGACAAATGGGGTGGGGAGAAGGGGCAGAGGGAGAGGGAGAAGCAGGCTCTCCACTCAGCAGGGAGCCTGGGCTCGATTCCAGGACCCTGGGATCATGACCTGAGCCGAAAGCAGATGCTTAACTGACTGAGCCACCCAGGTGCCCCTGAGCACTGGGTGTTATATAAGACTAACAAATCACTGAACTCTACCTCTGAAACTAACAATACACTGTTAAATAATTGAATTTAAATTTAAAAAAAAAAAAGGACACAAAAAACAAATTCCGTGCCTCCCCAAAGCCCCGAACAAGCTCACATCCATCTGTGGTTCATATTAATTGGGGCAAGCATATTTAGAAAGTCTCTTAATTTTCTTGGGACCTGATAGATATGAGTATTTTTAAGGAAATAAATGCCTCGTTGACCATTCATACCAAAAATGCTTAAATTTATGAATCAATACCCTTCTGACTAGAACCTTTCCCTTCATGCATAGCTCACTTCCTCCCTCCATCAGGACTCTCCTCAGTGTCGCTTCCTTAGGGAGGTTTTCTCCAACCTACCTGATATAAGATAGTATTTGCCCCCTATCATACCCTGAGTATCTTGTTTTATCTTTCTACATAGTTCTTGCCATTATCTGATATCATACTATATACTCTAGCTCTTACCACTATCTAATATTATATATACTATGATACATACGTGTGTGTGTGTGTCTGTCTCTGTATGTATGTCTTGCAAAGCCAACAAATTCTATGTGAATAATGTCCCTACATTGTGTGGTAGCCTTGTCCTTTTGAATGTCAGCTCCATGAGGGTGTGGTGAAGCTTGGCCTGGAAGAGGACTGACTTGAGGGAAAGGGGAGGCTGGATAAAGTAGCCCTCCACATAACTGAAGAACCATCACAACAAAATAAAAGGACATTTTCTGTTGCCCCTGATGAGTGAAGCTATAGGAAACAGGTTTGGCTACAGATACAAAGCTTACTCATAATTAGATGCCTTCTGAGCTGTGAGCTCCCAGTCTACCAGGGGAGATATTCAAGCAGAGGCTACAAAACAACCTGGCCCAGATACTTTAGTATCTACCCAAAGGGGTGAGAAACTAGGTTGATCTGTGGATTGTGTTTCAGTCCAACCTCATTCTACACATAGTGACCTTATTTTCTGAACCCCAAACCAAGATCTGTGGTCCTATAAAAAGACTTCTGTGTTGCTTCTGGGTTTGAAAGACCATCTAACAGATATAGTGCATCATCCGGGACTATTTAGCCGCCAAAATATTGAGTTTCGAGGAGATGTCAATGATTGAAATAATGAGAAAATATTTGAAATTGGCACTTTCCTTAGAAAGGGAGGACATAAAATCACTCTAGGACAGGCATTTTTTTCTCTTTGAGTACTCCTGTTTTAACTAAATAGGCAGAAACTCTTGGTTGGAGTTCACTCATTTTTTTTTCTAGCACAGTTAAGTTTTTATTTTTTTAACGATTCTTAATTTTCTTAAGTAATCTCTACATCCAGCATGGGGCTCAAACTCACAACCCCAAGATCAAGAGTTGCATGCTCTACCGACTAAGCCAGCAAGCCCCCCCAACCCAGTTTTCTTGAACCATGGTGTCTTCCTCCAAAAGCTGAGTACCAAAATGTAACTACCTATTTTAGTTCATTCAGATTTAGAAAATCAAGAAGTCCTTGGAAAAGCTTCTGGGAGCACATTAAAATTCTACGCCGTCCTAGAGAAGCTATGCAACCCTTCCCTCACAATGTCACTTCTATCTCTGTACGGAAACTGCAGTCTATGCAGCTTATCAAGGTCCCAAATTATCCTAGTTCCTCCAGCCTACACCACAGTGCCTCCCCATCAACTCCCCATTTTAGGATTCTTGCACTAAGAGGTGGGTGAGGCAAGAGACTCCCTCCCTCCCCCCACTTTTGCTCCCCTTGGCCAAATCTGGACTCTCCTTTATCCACAGGAATCAGTCAGACTGATTGAGATATTGTAATTTCAGAGTGAGCATTGGGCTGGTATCAGCTGTTCCCTATTAGACACAATGTTCTTTTCAATAGACTACTTTGTTTCACACTGACAGTCATTTTTCACCCTGCATGGCAGAATTTCAAAGCCAAGAATCCTGCATTACACAGTAAACAAACAAAATTAGACTCAAAATTGCCTTTTGTGATTTTGATATATTAATCAACTCTTCAGGAAAGCTTCTAAACATTTTCAATTACATAAAAAACAGGCTGGCAACATTTTCCAACTTCAAAAAAATCAGGCTTAGTTAAAGGTTTGTTTTCCATTCCACTGATACTCTGTATTACATATTTGCAACTGTTTCTGTTTTAGGACAGATTGATTAATAGCATCAGTTCTAAAAAAAATCCCACCATGTCCACAGGGGGAAAAAAAGTATTTCCATCTGTGATCTTCATTAACCAAGGCAGATCTATCTATTTTGGTGTGTTTTCTTCTTGCTTCAGCTGCAGCCTTGGGTCCCTGAGTATCTCCGAAACTATGGGCCCCATGGTTGCCATTAAATGCTAATTGTGGGTCGGGGGGTACTCTGGAGATACAAAGCAAGTAATGGATCAAATAAGCCAAGGGAAAAGAGAAATCTTGACACCCCAGAGACCCAGCCTCCCTCCTGTACTTAACATCTTACTTGACTAGACAGGAAAACTAACAATGAAACTAACAACGAAAAGATGCTGAAAAACAAAATAACAAGTAAGATATGGTCAAAGGGGATGTATACCAAAAAAAGCATATACTGGACAATTATGTGCTTAACAGATTTGACAATGACAGTAGCTAAAATATTTAATTACATCTACTGTTACTTTCTTTAAGAAGTAGAAATCATAGGAAGAATGCTACTAACTAAAATGTTTACACATCCTTCCCTAAATGTATTCTTCAAGAGCTTAAATGGTGACTATAGTTAATACTGTATCGCATATTTGAAACTGCTAAAAGAGTAAATTTTAAAAAGTTCCCATAACCAAAAACAAAACAAAACCAAAAAACTGCAACTACGAATGGTGATGGATGTTAACTAGTCTTATTGTGGTGATCATTTTGCAATATATATAAATATCAAATCATTATGCTATATGCTAAAACTAATATAATGTTTGTCTGTAATACCTCTATAAAAAAATCTTCATTAAAATAGGAAAGAAAAGAGCGTAAGACAACTCCTGCTGTTAATGGCTGAAGTTTTTTATAACCCTTAAAGCACTATCTTATCTATTAGTTAAAACTGGCAAGTTATCAGGATTTACTTAATCCCTGCATTGCAGTGGGTGTCACCCATAAGAATATAAAAGAATCGGAATACAGAAAATCTGTTCATGCAAAGAGCTTACAATATATGGTAGAAACTGGACAAAAAATGCTTGCAAAACATGTTAAGAATACCTGACATGTGAAAACAAATGGGATCTATTATATAACTAGATAAGGCTGGGTGTATTTACTACATGAGAATATCACCTCCCTTATTAAAATGAAACAGAAGCTTTCAGCACTTGAAGGAGCTGCTCCTGAAGGACAGGAGGGCTGACCAAGTGACCACAGCTCTGCCTTGTGATTTTTCACACACACACACACACACACACACACACACACATACACACACACAATTTTCTTGGTACTCCTTACTACAAATGAGACAGACTAAAATTTTCAAAAAGACTTTATTATTTCACTTTTCACAAGATGCATTAAAGCAATCAAGCTTATAGATTCTGGCACAATAGCTACATAACCCTCTTGGCCCCCACAAATATTCATTCTTATTCACCAAAGTTGCTAGGGATTCAACACTAATCTGAGGCTGTGGGCCTCATGCATGCCATTAAAGACAGAATTTGTAGGTCTTGTCCTAGGATTCCCCAAAATTGGGGATGTCCCTCATCTCAACATAAACTGTACTTTAATTCTTTATATTGTGATGGGGAGGAAATTTCAGGATGCCAGAAGATAAAGACTCATAAAAGAATATTAAGCACTTCTTATCTCCTATCAAATGCAATGCCAAACAATATTTCATTATAACTCATTGTACTTCCAGCACTCTGCCTAAAGGTGAGAATTTTTATCATCCAAAGCTAGCATTGCTCAATTAGGGAGTGGAGTGTGGAAAGGAGTTTCACCCCCTACTGGTGAGTTTCTGTAGGAATGAATTAGAGGAAGGTTTCCCAGCAAGTAGACAGAATTCTGAAAAAGGTTTTACTTGTTTATGGGCAGAAATCAGAAACACATAGTAACATCGAGTTACATCTTTGTTCTGCCTTATATGGGACAGGAAAGAACAAGTTTCTTCCCAATCTCTCTCTATAGACATACCTACCAAAAAGTGCTGGCAGGCAGGTATTCTAAATTAATAGGCTTTACACGGGTATTTTTAAAGCTTTCTGTAGATATTTCTTATTTTCCTCCTCACTGTAAATGTACTGCAGCCTGTGTGCCAGAAAAGGGAATAGGACTTTGTTCTTTGATTAAGAACAATGATCACAATCTATTAGTTTATTTCCAAGAAAAGAATGAATCACTATACGGCGATGCCAAAGGCTCAGGCCCCACCTGGCGACTTTCCTAAGAGTCTCTCTGAACAGACCCATCTGTTCAGTTCATTCACAATTTGCTTTGTCTACAATGAAATACCTGACTGCATAGTGTCACCCTTAATTGAGACCCCATCCTCTACTTTCATGGTTTGGTCCCCTAATGGGTCCGATGACAAATCTCCTCATGAAACCATGACATTCAAAGAAGAGTTACTCACAAAGTAAAGGGAGATACTATTATGTCAGTAACTGTACATGGTAACGGCATTTCAAGGGATGGTAGCAAAAATGGAGCAACTTATTAAGGAGAGAAATTAATTGAGGAGGATTTTCTAAAGATGGTAAGACTTCCCTATAGGCTTGATCATTATCCAAACGCATTCATTTTATAAGGTGCCTATAAACTGTAACCCTGGTGATTTACATGAATTAACATCCATGTCTAGTAATCACTCAGCAGAAAAATTAAATATATCTGAAATATATGTCAAATTAATTTTTTGTTTAATTTATCACAACACTAATCCCAATTCACATATGTTCAGTCTTCTAAAGTTCAGCTGCTATTACATGATTCTGTGCTCATGACTTTAAAAAAAGGAGGAAAGTTAATTTTTAAGCCATCTAAATTAAGCATTTTTATTAGGAAAACAATATGTCAGCTCAAAGGAGATGGCTATGCTAAGGTAATGAAAGGTCTACATCATTCCTTGCGCTGACTGAGGTGATTCCCCATTCGTGTTGGCCTCCTTCAGTGCTGTGTCCCAGAATGAGGGTAACCAAAGAACTTAAAAGAGGAAAAAGAAACTGCAACAAAAATGGAACCCTGTGAGATTAATAATTATATCATTTAATATTTATATGATTGTACCTAAAACACTAACTCAAGGTACAAAGAAATGTCACGGGTTAAGAGAAGTCGAAATACTTACATTTATCAAGAGAGTGGTTATTGGCAAGTGAAACCACATGAAGAGCCCCATGCCTGGTCCTACTGAGCAATTTTCAGACTTCGGCTCATTTTGGCAACTACAGGCAAAGAATACAAAGAGACCAGAATTATAATTAGATGATTTTACATTGCATCAATTAGCATGTTTCTATTGAAAAAAGAAAGCTGAGTAAAATTGGTTTAAATAATGTCTTTTATTATATTAGAAAATAAGAGGTCCAGAGGTAGAGTAGCTTCAGGGTGAGTTCACCTGGTAATTCACAGATATCAAGAAGGACCCAGGTCCTTTCCGTCTGTCTACTCTGCAAATATAAGCATGTTGGCTTCTCCCCTGAGGCTAGCACCTCCTCAAGGTGCTCAGATTGGCTTCTGCAATTCCAGGCAACACATACAGATGACAAAAATCAGAGACAGAAGTGTTTCCTTATACACATAAACTTTACACGGAAGCACCATCCTCCTCAAAAACTCTGTTTTCGTTGGCCAAAATTATGTCACATACTCATGTCTAGATGAGTCACTGGAAGGATAATAATTAGAATTAGAATGTTTGTTTGGACTACTCAAGATTCACTTCCCCTCAAGGCTAAGGGAAACCCCAACTTCCCTTAAAGCACATGGCCACCCAATATTTGAGAAAAATCAGGGTTCTACGAGCAAGAAACACGGCTAGTGAGAATGACAGGGGAGCAGGAAGCCCAGAGTGTCTGTCTGCCACATACATCTAATAAGAATAGAAATAGAGCTCACAACTCACTGCACACATCTCAATGCACAGAAGTGACACTAATGGTCTAACTGGTAGACAGCATCATGCATATAAGATTAGCCATTGTTGCTATAACAGTACGTCTTCACAGAGAGCTGCAAAGACATGAATCTCTCTTTAAAAGGCACTCAGTGATTATAATCAAAGAACAAATCATTGCTAAATCCATATCATCTACATGAACCCAGAACAGATATTTCCTCTTTTATTGAAAAATCAAGGGTTTCCTTTACTGGAAATTTCAGTTCCAATGAGTTTCCAGGAACCGTTTCACATTCCAGATATGCATTTGTAATACATTTGTATTGGTTAGTTGGGCTCAATTTATCTAACGAGCCACTAAAGTGGCCAATTGTTTATGCAAATTAGGAATCATAGCTGTATTAAAAAGTAATTTATTATATAATGTGCTACCTGAATATACTCAGACATACATCACTTAATTTTTCATTTCATTCCAAATTCTTCATTTATTACATGTTCATCTCTCACGTGGAAAAAAATGGTCAAGACAACGTTTGTTAAATATGTATTCTTTTCTGAAATATTTAATCAACTGAAATATTTAATGAGGAATAACACTATTACAATATTTTACTATCTTTAAAGGATATCAGGAGAAACAATGTGGTGCAACTATAAAATGATCAACTGAGAGGTAGGAGACATGAGTTCTAATTCTAATAGCATTTATTCAGTACTCATATATACCAGGCACTGTGCTAAGTGTTTAATTCACTTCATTTATTTAATCCTCATAATAGCCCTATAAACTATGTATTATGATCATCCTGTTTTCAGATGTGGAAACTGAGGCACAGAGAGGTGATATAAATTGCACAAGATCATACAACTCATAAGTGGCCGGAGCAGGATTCAAACCCAGACCCTGGGATGTGAGAGCCAAAGCACTTAACCGTAGTGCACCACAACCTCTCTAGTCCTGGAATTGCCACTAATTGCCTGACCTTGTCAGAGCCAGTTTCCTAATGAGTTAAACAGAAAGTTGGGTAGAACATTTCCAAACCTAACACTTAAAATGTCAAGAAAGCCTTGACCTTACACACATCCTCCTCTGCCAAATAATTTATATTAAAGTTATACTTATTATACACGACCAAACGCCCATATCTGGACACTCTACTAACAACTGCAAGATGATCCAGAGGAAGAAATAACTAAAAAGCCAACAATGGTATGTAAGTCACAGGAAAAACACAACTCCTTGGAGGAATAAGGTTGCAGTTTATTAGACTAAATTCATGAATTGCCCCAGACACTGGTGTGAGATCTACTTAGAAGGCAGGCTACAGAGCAGGGTTTCCTACAATATGACTTGTAAATTAACTAAAGATCTCCCAAAGTATGCTACAATATTTTCGGACATTAGGCAGTAGAAAATTCTTCCCCCTTCAGAGCAAAAAGTCTCACCTCTGTCTAAGCCTCCTAAAAGAGTTAGAATTGAATTATTTTAAACCATCTCACCAAACATAATTATGAGTATTTATGAAATTTCTCAAATATCCTCTTTGGGGAATCTAGACACAGAGTATAGCTATACATTTGCAAAAGAATAAATATTAAAATTATATCTCTAAACAGTGTGAACTATCCAGTAAAGTGACCTATCATTCAGCTTGTCTGAAGGGCAAAATTTTAAATCTAAGTGATTAAAATTTGGAATCTTATTTTAATAATACAAGCAGGATTGGACAGTACCTTCCTGTGGTCAGTGAAGTTCCTACTTGCTACACTTTTTCACTGTGTGTAAAGAGGGACATCAAGTGGTCTAAGTTCTGGAAGACTCTGTCTTGTCAGTGGCATTTTCTCAACTAGTCTGTGGAGCTCCTATGATCCTTGATGGGATGGTAGAGCAAAGGCATGCAAAGGATAGAAAACTTCAAACTACTCATCTTCTTAAATAATCACTTGAATAATTTCAGCAAAATTTTGTAAGGATCAAATTTCTTTGGGTTAAAGACTTTTCTTTGGGGCACACAGTAATATCTCAATTATCTCCAATAGATAAGGGATAGATAAGGGATATAATAATGTGAATACAAAAAGAATTTATGTATCATAGTGTTTGTATGTGGAGGTATATTGTTTTATAGACAAATTTGCTTTCCTATTGCATTCTTTTTATGTTAAATGATAAGTTTGTTATTCCAAACAAACAAACAAAAAATGACCAAAAACAAGCCTTGACCTTGGTGCTAAGGCCAAGTTGTGAAAAATAAATTTGCTACTACAATATGCAAGAACGAATCCATAACTTTTTAAAAAGGATAGTTACAGCTTGTTGACATCTATCATTTGGAATATATTGCAAATAAAAGTGCTGGGCACTTCTATTCTTACACACTTGCAATCTCTTTGTCCTATGTTTATGGAATAGATAAATTAAGAAGAGCTTTATGACATTTTTCCACCAAGAAAGAAAGGTTAGGCAGCTGGAGAACTGCACAGAAAGCCACAAATGACAAGAACCATCTGCCTATTATTGAAATGTTTCTTGAATCAGGAAAGCATAAAGTTCTTTTTGGATCCTTTCTCCCCTTAGTCCTTCAGGCCAGTCAGATTCTATGAATGAAGGGGGGAAATGAGAGGAATTACCCTTGTCTTGCCTGAGCCATTGAGTTTAGAGTAAAATGGAGTAGTTGAGGCTGATATAGAAATTTAAAAACAGAAGAGTCAAACCAGTACAAACTGAAATAACAAAATTCATTCTGTAATAGTGAGAACTTCAAAACCAAGGGAAGTGGAAGTTCACTGAAGTGATTAAAGAGTGGGCAAAGAGTCCCAGGACCTCAGTTCCAAGCCTGTTCAGCCTCTTCCAAACTTCTGGCAGGTTATTCAACTGCTCTACACTGTGTTTCTTTATCTGAGAAATGGGAATACTCACCTCAAAGGGTTAATGGTGAGACCATAAGTAATCAGATTAGAAGCACCTGTCGAAAGTGCCTGGCACATAGCCAGGCACACATGCATGCTAACCACTACTCTTACTAACCCAGGAGTAAGATTATTCAACTGAGAGACAATATCTGGACAGGACATCCTGACCTAAGAATGTCTCTCATTTTACATGTTGACATAATTTATTTTTAAATTCTTCCTTTCATAAATTCTTTTTTGAAAATTTAGTTCCAAAAGTAATATGCATTTTTTTAAAATAAAAACTACTAAAGAATAGGTTAGAAGTGAAAGTCCTTTTCCCATCCCCAATACCAACCCTGATTATTCTTACTTTAAAAAGTAACAACAGTTCTTGGCTTGAGGTATGTTTCTAATCCTTTTACATGTTTAAACAAAAATATAGTTATTTATAATTTTTAAAATACAAATTAAGCCTGTTATAAAAATTATTCTATGACTTGCTCTTTCACTTGACAACATATCCTGGATATCTTTCAGGATATGTTAATATGTTTAGATTTATACTGTTGACATAAATTTAATATTAAATTTTAAGAAAACAAATAAGATAAATGATGAAAATCAGAATAAAGTTTTCTTACATCATTGTTTAACTTATAAGTATGATGATGGCATTGTGATTATGTTGTGTTTTTTTTTTTACATTCTTACCATTTAGAGATACCTACTGAAATTTTTACAGATAAAATATATGATGCCTAGGATTTGCTTCAAAATAATTGGAAGAGGGATGGAGAGAAGGAAATTTGGGGGACATAAATAAAACAAGATTGGCCAAGAGTTGATAATAAAGCTGGTTGTTGAGTATATGAATGTTAGACTCCTATTCTCTGTACTTTTGAGTATTTTAAAGTTTTCCATAATAAAAAAATTTTTATTATTTTCTATCCTTAAAATTGATCTACTAAATGCCAAAGAGCTATATTTTCAATTTACAGCAATTAATTTTTTAAAGATTTTATTCATTTATTCCAGAGAGAGAGACAGAGAGCAGGGAGGAGCAAAGGGAGAGACAGGTAGACTCCACGCTGAGCTCAGAGCCCAACGTGGGGCTCGATCTGAAGACCCTGAGATCATGACCCGAGCCGAAACCAAGAGTCAGTTGCTTAACTGACTGAGCCTCCCAGGTGCCCCAATTTCTTTTTCTTTTTTTTTTTTTAAGATTTATTCATTTATCTTAGAGAAAGAATGAGAGCAAGAGAGAGAGCATGGTGGGGAGGGGCAGAGGGAGGGAGGGACAGAATCTTAAGCAGACTCCCCTCTGAGCTCGGAGCCCCAAGCCGGGCTTGATCTCATACCCTGAAACCATGACCCCAGCCGAAATCTAGAGTCAGAGGCTTAACTGACTGAGCCATCCAGGTGCCCCATAGCAATTAATTTCTGATTAGATTAATCAACAAAATTAATCATTCCTAATGCCTATCCCCTAAGCAGCACAAATGAAAGCAACTTAGCTTCCTTGTAGTTTGAATGTTACTATAAAAATCCAAATACAATAACCAACCCAGAGAAGCAATGTTCACTAATGTTATGGGAGGTATTTATCAACAAGTGTAAATTATAAACTATTATAATTATTGCTTTTTAGAGTTAATGAGGAAGTGTTTTCCCTTTTCTGTTACATTGGAATTATTGCAGCTGGATGAAAAAAGGAAAACATTTCTCTAGTCTATGTAGAATCAAGAAATCAAGAAGATAATGTGTGCTCTGTTCACCCAGACAGGACACATTCAATCCAGAATGCACTCACCAAAATTCTGCGCTGCTGAAGCCAAGAGAAAGCCTTTATTTTGCCAGAGGAGCAGAATAATGTTTTGAGTTTTTAGTTTCTGTTTTGCTCTACACAAACATCAATAGTTCCAAGAAGGCAACCAAGCCCTTACTACCTAGTAGGGCACAGAGCAGAAGTTGGCGTGTTTTCTACAGCTCTTCCTGACTTTTGTCAAAGCCTACGCTGACTAAAGAGGTATATCTATGTGGCCTGGAGAAAGATGGGATAGCCAGAGTTCTAGGACAAAAAAAGGAAGAGTTAAAGTTTTCTCGGTATTGGAAAGAGGTCAGGATTCAGAAGGCCCAGTGAGACCCAGAATCTGGAAAGGAAAGGAAGGATCTGTGAGGTGCACTCAAAGAGGTTGACACTTGACCCCTAGTCCTTTCAAAGATTTTTGAACACCAAGTATGGACTATAAACTGTGGAGGAGCAGAATCTAAAATGACCAAGCTGGCTGAACAATGGCCATCTCCCTATTATCCAGTGAGACCTAATGATCAGTGACCAGAGGAATTTTTACCTATGCTTCAGCAGCATTTAAGACCCTGAAACTTTGCACAATATTTGGGCCAGGAGAGCACTAATAAATATTTAGTTAATTCCTGCCAGCCCAGAAGTATGAGATCTTAGATTCGGGTTTAAGTGAACTTTAAAGAGGTGCAATAATTTTTATAGATTTGGGTTTGTGTTTGCTAATTCATACAGTCTACTCCATTTAAAAAGCAACCATGCCAATAAAAGTGCTAGAAAACCAACCTGCATTCATGCTGTAATTACCATCCTTCACATCTACACAGCTTTGTACATTTGGTAAGGTATTTTCACATATTGTCTCATTTGATCCTCTCAGAGTTAAGAGGGTTTGGTGGCTCTTGAGCTGTTGAGAGTAGGTGTGCAGGAGCAAAATGGCTTAATGGAAGAGAAGATTTTCTTCCAGACATGGTCACTGGTCACTAGGTATTTTCTTAGCTTTGTTGTATTCTCTTGCTCTCTGTCTCACACACATTCTTGTCAGACAGAAGAGGAAAATTTTATTCAACATTTCATTTAAAAACATCTGTGCAAAGTTGTCATTTGTAAGGTCAAATTCACAGAACCCAATGCCAAAGATGAATTCACTTCTTAAGGGGTTGCAATTTAGGCTGCCACCCAATGATGGAAGTAGATCATGGTCAAACCTTCTCATGAAATGGAGAAAAACAAAACAAAGAAACAACTGCAGGCATATCCAATAAAGGAAAGAGATTGTAAGTTTTAATGCCTCACCATCAAAGACACTTATCTTTCTTAAAACAATTCAAAAGATATAAAGTTTATTTAAAGGGAGTTGTTTTGGGGGTTTTTTTGGTTTTTTTCCTAGCGCAAATGGTTTGGTTCAAATTCCCAACAGCCTCCTTTTCAACTTTGACTTCTATAACCTGATCTCTCCTTTTTTGAGTAAAAAGAACTTGCCATGGGTAAAAAAGACTAGTGCCTACAGCTCTCTGCTTTAAGACCTTTCTTTTGTTCCTCCTTATAAGTAGTAAACACACAATTTCCCCTTGGGAAAAATAAACATCCATCTTAGCTGTGGCTTGACTTCCACAATCATACATGTTTCCCTAATACTTTATTTCCACATTCTTTTTCTTTCTGAAGACTTCCTCCATCCTTCAAAAAGGTCTTTTTTCTTTCAGGTTTGGACATGGTGGCTTCATTTGTATAAATTGGTCATATTTTTAAATTTTTTCCTTTTCATAATCCCCATGGCAACTGGCTTCTTTGGAAACTTCCACAAAAGTCTGAAGATGTATCTTTTAACTGAACAGAATATTTTGAATAGAATTAGTACAGGAAAATAACCTGGTTTCATTACCACATCCTTGGCCTTTCATTATTTTTTTGTTTTGTTTTGTTTTGTAAAATGAAAAAAAAATTTTTAAATGTCAATTCAGCTAGATAGAATTGGTTACGCATTCTGGGGCTTACATGTTATTAAAGAGTGTGAATAATTTTAAAGATGCTGTCTTACCCATTTTAAAGAGCAGTTTTCACTTATCCACTCAATAAGTATCTATTAAGTATATTAACTGCTTGAAGCTATGAAAGATTCAGATAACTATAAAACTCAGAACTGTCCTCCTGCACCTGCCGTCATGTTAGGTAACAATAAAAGGTAGTGTATAACTAAACACTGAAACTATAAAACAGCCCTATCATCATTTGAAATGAAAAAGGAAATGATCATTTTCAGTTGATGTTAAGAGGAAGGCGAAATCTGAATTGGGTTCTGAGTGATGGGCAGGATTTGAAAAGCTGAAAGACATTATTCCAGGCATCGTTCCAGAAATAGAAGGCAGTACAAATATTTGCATGCGGGGGGGTGGTAAATGTGGAATGTTTGGAGGCACACTGTCTAGATCGGTTTAGCTAGAGGACACTAAATTGAGGTATACAAGACAGGGAGGGCTAAGAAATAAGGCTAGATGACAGGTATAGGAAGCCTAGACCATCAGCCCGGATTTTATCTCATAATAGGATTAACTAGTTTAAAAAAGAAATTAATCTAGAAGAAATGAGTAAGAGTAATCTAAAAGAATTTTTGAGATGACTTTTGTTTTTCCTTTCTCCATTTCCCTACTCCTCTTCAGCCAGAGTGATCTCAAGAATAACATAATTCTATTGTACAATTTTAAAGTGTCTTTCTTCTCAAAACAGTTCAATAGCTTCACAGTGTCTTTGAAAATCCTGACTTAACATATGGTCTTTAGAGATCCGGCCCTAGCTTGCCTCTCCAGGCTTGTCACTTATACCATAGGCATCATTCAAACCCCTTTCCACCTCACTGAAACACTCCTTCACTCCTCTCAGCCCTTTCCCTTTCTGATCTCAGCGTAGATGTCACTTCCCCAAGGAAGGCTCTCCAAGCTCCTCAAAGCCAGATTAGGTTCCCTGCCATAACTCATATCTCTAAGTCTTTAGGACCTATATCTTGTCTGTTGCATATCCTCAGGGGAGGGGTAGCACCTATCAAAGGGCCAGGAACAAAACAGATGCTCAAAAATATTTATTAAAGAATGAAAAAGACAGGGGGTATAAAAAATAGGAGCCTATCTATCACACAATCATAAAGTAGTAAGACTTAGCCATTAAGTTCAAGGATAGGCTTGTGACAATGGAAAAAGGATGAACAGGGGCACAATAAAAATGCTAAATGGGAAGTTCACAACCTGAATCCTGACTGAGTTGATGCAATTCAGTATACACAATTAGGAGATTCATCTAACTCAGCAGTGTCCAAATCCTGACTGATCATCAAAATCACCCAGGAATAAGGATGATTTTTTGTTTCGATGTGTTTTAATTTTTCCTGATAATTCTGTCATAACTACATCTAACCAATATTTAGGAACTATTCACCTGTATGTCCTGTAAGGCAACTTTCAGCACTAAGTTCTAATTAAACCAAGATATCCACAAACAAGTAATTGATAACAGGACTTGGTAAGTAACTAAATCTAAGAGCAAAAAGGATGTTATTATACAAATTAGATTTTTTTTAGCAGGTTGACCTAGTCACAATTTGCATATAAAAGGCAGCCAATAAACACTAGATTATCAAATGAACCAGGTGAGCAGTAAGAGTAGATTTGATGTTGGATTTGAGTTTCTCCCAACTGAGGCTCTACCAATAATTTGTCCCTCAGGGCTATGTCAACAGAACTCTCTTCCTTCTTGCCTCAAATGGGTATTTGTATTTGACACTGCTGTTTTGGCTATTACAAACATTATCTCTTCTGTGGGTTACAGCACCCAGTTTCTCTTTAAAGAATTACCCTCCCCCATTTTGTAGTCCTACAAGAACTATAATCAGGTCTTGACTCTTAGACTTTGAAAGCCTGAGTGTCCTAAGAGCAGAGAAATCAGTTGGTGTTTGTCATTGTTGCAGTGGCACTAAGTTAATTCCTGCTTCTGAGATCCTTGGGCTGCCCTGGTTTCTGACCATTTAACTTGGCCTTGTTCTCAGACCATGACGTCTAGAAACTATCCAGTATCCTTCTAATAAATCCCCATTTAATAAGCCATTATCAATTTTTGATAGTTGCAAAAGAACAAAAACTAATAGAGAGGAAGAAATGTGATCCATGTAATTTTAAATTTTATCATGGTGTCATTAAAAAAAAAGAAACAGATGAAATTAATTTTAATGCTATATTTTATTTAAAGCAAGACATATGAACTATTATTTCAACATCATCAATATAAAAAAACACCGAGACATTTTGTTCTGTTGTTCCGAGTCTTTGAAACGTACCACGTATTTTACATGTATAGCTCACCTCAACTTGGACACTAAATTTTCAAAGGTTAAAGTGAAATGTAGCCCTCCCAAAACTAAAATGTGTATAATGAGAAAATATTTTACACTACTCGTTTTTAAATTTAACTAAAATTAGGGGCGCCTGGGTGGCCTAGTCATTAAGCATCTGCCTTCGGCTCAGGTCGTGATCCCAGGGTCCTGGCATCTAGTCCCGCATCTGGCTCCCTGCCCAGCAGGAAGCCTGCTTCTCCCTCTCCCGCTCCCCCTGCTTGTGTTCCCTCTCTCCCTGTCTCTCTGTCAAATAAATAAATAAAATCTTTTTTTTAAAAAAAATTTAACTAAAATTAAATATTCAGTTCCTCAGTCACAATAGCCACATTTCAAGTGCTCAGTAGCTATATACGACTAAGCTTACTGTATTGGGCTGCAGTCTTAGATCTGCTACAAGAGTGAAGAGACTCAGGGGACCTTTTCTTGATGTATCTAGTAACTGGAAGAATTGGGAAGTTTTCACACTTCCAACAAATTCCATTATGAACGGATTCAGAATTGTGTGAAGACCTACAGAAGTATCTCTTCCCCCAAAATGACATTTCCTTGACTTTGTAACTGAAACAGGTCAACACATTATTGAGTGTGAGAGTCATCTTCTGTATTCTATAATTTAGTAGCAAAGAGCTATCAAGGAGTTATCTTTCCAGTCAGGTGGTTTAATTCAAAGTTAAAATTACATTACTACTCTTAAGTCACTTCTCATTTATTACATTTTGATGGGTGGGAAGAGCCTTTGGTGACTAGTTTTAAGTATTTCCATTGTCAAATAAAAATGTAGAAATTTGAGTATCAGGTTGAAGAATTTGACCTTTATCCCTCAGACAATAAGTTTTATAAATTTTGGAGTTGGAGAGTGACATGATGAAGCCACTGTTTCATGAAAATGAATCAGAATCCAGTGTGCAAGTAGACTGGTAACAAGAGGTCCATAGGGAAGGTGTGGAGCTCCTAGCATCCTTAGTTGATGTACATATGCTCTTATTTCTGCCAGGAATTGTTTTCCTCTTAAGTTGTCAAGACATATGCTCATCCTTCAAGATCTAGTTCATAGTCAGGCAGTTTCCTGGATGTAGAGAGCAGACTGGGTCACTTCTTCACCTCTGCCCCCACAGAACTTCTTTCAAAATTCTAAACAGAAGTCAAATTCAGAGATAAAAAACAGAATGGTAGTTACAGAGGAGGAGAGAATGGGGAATTAATGTTTAATGGGTACAGAATTTCAGTTTTGCAGGTTGAAATGTTGTTAGAAGGTGGAGCAGACACAATAAAGTATCCCCCAAATTGAGAAGGCACTTTGAGACTGGAAAACGAAGCAGGTCACTCCATACAGTTTACACAGAGTTTCATTCAGGGTAACTTACTGACATGGGGGATTGGGCAGAGAACAATCTGCAGCAGCTGCACAGGGAAGAGACATGCAGAAGGGCAGTGTACTGAGATCAAAGGGTTCAAACGCACCTCAAAGGGCTTGCACACACCTGACAGCTAACCTTCAGTTACCTAATGGCACCACCCGTGTCAAGAAGGGGAGAAACTACATCATCTCTAACAAATTAATGAGACGCCAAACAAGCCTCTCCTCATCCCAGCCTTTGTGGGCATTTCTAAGGTATGTATATTCATCTCCAAGGGGCCTGGGACATATAACCCCAAGAGAGGTCACTAAGGAAACATGAACAAGATGGAGTTAGTATTGTCAGAACTCCTACAAATGTGTCCATGTATGCATGGAAGTGATGGCAGCACAAAACTAAGATTGATTGGAAGGCTATTCCTGAGGCTAAATTGTCCCCTTTCAGATCTCAACTACAATGTCACACCTCTAACAGTCCCTCCATTTTCCAGGCCAGAAAGGTTTAGGTGCCTTTGCTATACCCGCTCATGAACCCCATACTTTTCTTACAGGGTTATTATTATTATAATTGTTATCTATCGCTAATTATGTGGTGTATTAGTTTGCTCTGGCTACCATAATGAAACAGTACAGACCAGGTGGCTTAAAACTTTATTTTCACAGTTCTGGAGGCTGTAAGTTCAAGATCAGGGTGTCAGCAGAACTGATTTCTTCTGAGGCCACTCTCCTTGTGTGTAGATGGCCATCTTCTACGTCCTTGTCACACAGTGTTCCCTCTGGATGCATGCAACCCTGGGGTCTCCTTGTGTCTAATTTCTTCCTCTTAGAGAGACACCAGTCAGACTGGATTAGGACCTACCCTAAGGGCCTCGTTTTAACTTAATCACTTTTTTAAAGACCCTCTCTCCAAATACAGTCAGAATCCAATACAAAACTCTGATGAATTTTGGAGGGACACAATTCAACCCCCAACATGATTACCTCTATTGCTCCCACTTGGAAAATTATGACAACTCTTGTCTTGTTCTCATTTCAGGACCTTTCAGTTGCTATCCCTTCTTCAACTCTTCGCAGAATAGGTTTTTCTCAACTTTTAAGCCTTAGCACGATCACCTGACCAGGGCCACCATGGACCACCTTACCCAAAGTAACCCTACAAGTCACCGTATCCCATCATTTTCTTTCTTCCATGGCACTCACCATGAAGGTCAGCGGCAGGGAAGGGAGGTCGCGTGTCTTTACGCACGGCTGTGGCCCAGTGTCTCACACTTAGTTATGAGCGAGCTCCAATAACCACTTACCATATCATAATGACTTTAGGGACGCCACTGAGAACACCTGCCAGGCCAGGGCCATGATTTGGGGGGGGTTTTATGGTTTGCTTTTTTTTTTTCTTCACCGAGTTTTCTGGCTCTGGGCTCTCACACTTATCAGCCGTGCGAACGCGGGTACGTGCCTTAACCTCCCTCCGCAGGCCTCAGGGTCCCTAAGGACGTGACAACACAGCGTCCCGAGCTGTGAGCCAGCGCCAAGAACGCGGCGTGGGGCAGCCAGCCGCTGGCACGGCCTCAGGCCCGCTACCCTCCTGCGAACGGTGTGGACGTCGTCTTCGGGTGGGCCGCGCAGCACTGAAGCTCCCGTCTCCCCAGTTCTCTGGGCCACGTGGCCGCCCGTCCTCGTGCCCGTGGGTTCGTCTCGGGCTGTTTCGCAGAACCTCAGAGTCGGAGACGCGCACACGGCCGCAAACGGTGCCTCCAGCACGGTTTTCCATCGCATTTCCGGAGCCCGGACTGCCCGGGTCTGCACCCGCCTCCCTCCCTCCGACTCCCCGGCCAGCGGAGCAGCCTTCGCAGGCCTCAGTGTCCTCAACGTGGGAGAAACGGCTACGCGGGCCGTGGTGCGGGGGCCGGGAAGCCCGCCGTCCGCGACGCAAACGCGTGTCAGACGCGGTCCAACCGGGACAGTGCGGCGAGCGTCTCAAAGGTCTCACCAGCTCCGCTGGGTCGGCGACGCGCGGCGGGACTCGCCACCGGCCGCTCCCAGGGGCCAGAACTCGGGCCTCCTCCGAATGAGGCCTCTTTAGACGGTCCCCTCCCCACGTCAAGTGGCTCTCACCCCTGCGTGTCCTTACCCCGAGCTCCTCCGTGAGGCGAGGGCTCCCCGAAGCGACGCGCGGAGATCCGGGGACGCGCCAAGGCGCGAGAAACGGGGGCGGAGCCACGGGGCGGGACGACGTGAATTGCGTGAGACGACGCCACGACGCACGCAGCAGTGGGCGTGCGCAGCGGGGGCTAGTGCTGGAGCGCGGCTCCGAGCAGGAGCCAATATGGCGGCCGAGCGCAAGACGAAATTGTCCAAGAACTTGCTGCGCATGAAGGTGCGGGGACGCCGGGGAGGCGGGCCGGGCAACAGGGGTACCTGGGCTTCCCGACCTGGCAGGGTCCGACGCGGCAGACGCGCGGGGGCACCAGGGAAGCCACGGAGGGCCTCCAGCTTGGGCATTCATTCATTCACTTAGCGCTTGCTCTGCCTCAGGCACTGGGAACTGGATTATAAATCCGGCGGATTCCCTCATACAGCCTGCGGTGGGATAGGAAAAAGAGACACGTAAGCAAGCAGGATGCCGGGGCACTGAGTGCGGTGATGCTCGGAGCGTCGGAAGCCCCGGGAACTTACTTGGCTTCTGTGGGAAGTGGCCCTAAAGTAGAGATTGAAGGGTAGGTGGGAGGGTGGCCTCAAGGCAACGTAAACCCAGGGAAAAGCGAGTTCAGAAGTCTGCGACGCAAAAATCCAAGAAATCCCTTGGGATTTCCAAGAACTAAAGATAATTCAGTATGTCTGGAAGGCAAGTAGCAAAAAGTGGGCCTGGAAAAGTAGCTAGTGGCCACGTGAGGAATTTTAGGCCAGATTAAGAATTTTTTTTTTCCTTTATTTTGTGAACATGGGGAAGCGATTGAGCACGGGTAACAGCATCTTAGCTGTCCTTCTTAATTTTCAAAGTTACTTTAACTGCCCTCTGGAGAATACGTTGGTGAGAGAAAGACCTGACAAGTGACAAAATTGCGTTCAGAAAGAGCAAGTTAGAAGTTCTGATGATCTGGTCGCAGTGGCGGTGGGAATAGAATTAGAACAGTTAAAATGAATGTCATGGACTTTAAGCAAAATTGATTTTTAGATTCTAAATCGAATCAATTTCACAAATAATTTCAAAGTGAAAAAAAAAAACAAGACAAGGGTAGATAAAAAGGAATGCAGAAATTAAAACATGGGAAACAACCAGGCCTTAAAAACTTGAATAATAATAATAATAGCAAACATTTATAGTTTCTGGTAGGTGCCAGACAGCTGTTCTAAGTGCTTTGCATATATCAGCCCGTAAAATCCACCTGATAACTCTGAGGTAGATAACAGTTATTACACCTCTCTTAGAGCTGAAGCACTGAAACAGACAAGTAAGTAACTTGCCCAAAGTTACACAGCTCACAAGTAGTGTAGACAGAACCAGACTCAGGCAATCTGGCTCCAAAGCCCCTGCTCTTAACTGCTACTCTGTACTGCTTGTCGCTGAACACTACAGCACAGTGTTAGATGTCATGTTTAGAGAATAATTTCCAGAAAAAAGGAAGCAAGGCGTAAATAATGTTCTGAAAGATTGGAGAGTAAATGTTGCATGTGCCAGATTTGGAGTTGAGCTAGGGTGTAACTAGGGATGGATAGGGTGAGTGAGGGTGTAGGGTAAATCATGTAACTTATGGTTTCTAAGGTACTTCTTTCATACATATTAGCAAAATTTCAATTTTTACCCAACAGAGTCTTCTTTTGACTTATGGTTTATAATCAGAGGATTGGGTTGGATTAGCAAAGCAGGCAGATCAAATGAAGATGTGCCTGAGTGATTAGGACTCAGACCAAAGATCTGACTAAAGAGTTAGGAAGGAAGAAGTTACCTTAAAAGTATCAACCCCTACCCCAGTGGGGGGAAGACTCAACAGGACTTTGGAAGCAAAGGAGGGGGGGAAATATTACACAGATTTTCTAGTTGGGTTAGCAGCTTCAGTCATTGATGAGAAAGAACTTACTGGCAGGACAGCAGGAAATAATATATATACAGATAGAGGAGTGTCCTGTGAGAATGAATGGAGCACTGCATTAGGTTGCTGTGTCCACTGTAACCGTAGCTGTTCAGAGAGTTGAGAGTTGAGAATTTAATACTAATACATTTGTTTTCAAGTGTACGTGAAATCCTCTGCCTTGGTCACCTGTTGGGAACTGGAGGGTGATCCTGATGGGAAGTAGAGAGTGAAGGATGTAGGTGGTATTTCTGTCAGTGTAATGGAATGACTGTAGAGAGGGCACTTCTTTGTGATTTTAGCTCTTTGGGGCTCTTAAGACAGGAGTTGGTAAACTTTTTCTGTAAAGGGACAGATAATAAACACTTTAGGCTTGTGGGCCAGTCACTGTTGCACGTACTCACCTCTGCCATTGTAGCTCAGAACCAGATGAGCATATCTTTGTTCCAATAAAACTTTATTTACAGCAATTGATGTCCAGCCTAAGGACTGTAATTTGTGATACCTGCTGTAGGCCCTCACTTGTGAGTAAAGCCAAGTCACTAAGCTTTAACAGAGAGTTCTTAGATGCTGTAGAGTCAGGAGAATTGGATTGCTAAATCTGGAGTTGCTTGATTCATATTCATAGGGTGTTCTAGCCTTTCCATGTGTACAGAATACACGCACGTGCGTGCACACACACAGACATATATAGCTATTTTGTATGCCATAAATAATACTTACTTGACTAAAAATAGGAGATAAAAAGGCAGTTGGGTAGGATTGGTGAGTTGTATCACCAAGAATATAAGTGATGAAATGAGGCATCTGGGTTTAAAGAACCATCCAAGAAAGAGAGTCTGGGAGAATAAGACAAGTCTGGATTTACATTCAGAGAACCTTTGTTTTTTTAAAGATTTTTATTTATTTATTTGACAGAGAGAGAGAAAGAGTGAACACACAAGCAGGAGGAGCAGCAGAGGGAGAGGGAGAAGCAGGCTCTCCGCTGAGCACTGGTGCATCTGGTACTCAGGCTGCAGTGGATATACAAGAGTTCAGCAAAGGTTTTCTGAGGGGCACCTGGGTAGCTCAGTCAGTTGAGCATCTACCTTGGGCTCAGGTCGGCCAGGGTCGGGCTCCCTCAGCGCAGAGCCTGTATATCGGTGACTCTTGTATATCTGCTGCAGCCTGAGTACTAGTATAGAAGATGAACAAGAGACATAGTCTGCCGTTCAGAATCTCTGTCTTTTGGGAGACACAGAAGAAACATAATGAACAATAAGCCAGTGCGTATAAGGCTCTTAGACGTAGGGAAAGATGTTCTTTTATGGGAACAGGTCTGTGAAGAGCTTGGCCAAACAACAGTCAGGAGGGCCCAAAGGACATGTGCTCTGGGCCTTTACAAGTGGATATTTTGCCAGGAAGAAAATGGAAACATGTTGAGTAGCAGAGGCAGAAAGATTGGGAAGTACAGGATATGCATTCCAGAAACTGCCAGTTCTTTCCTGGGTGAGGATAGAGACACAGGTAAAAGGATGAAGACTACAAAACACTTTAGATAGAGTGTAAACATTTCCTTTACATTTATTTAAAATAATGATGGATTCACAGGAAGTTGCAAAGAATGTACAGGGAGATCCTATGTACCCTTCACTCCCTGTCTTCTATTGCTAGAGTACGGTGCAAAGCCAGGAAATTGACAGTGGTACAATTCACAGAGCCACCATTTTATGTCACCATTTTACTCGTGTGTGTGTGTGATCTTTCCATACAGCTTATCATGTGCAGATTTATGTAACTACCACCACATTCAAGATACAAAACTGTTTCATCACCATGAGGAGCAGGGAGCCCTATGCGGGACCCGATCCCAGGACTCTGGGATCATGACCTGAGGTGAAGGCAGACACTTAACCAACTGAGCCACCCAGGTGCCCAATTTTGTTATTTTAAAGATGTTCTATTAATGGAATTGTACAATATGTAAACTTGTGAGATTGGCTTTTTTTCACTCAGCATAATTCACTGAGTTCCATCTAAGTTGTTGGATATCAATAGCTCCTTCCCTTTTTTATTGCTGAGTAGTATTCCATGCTATGGAACTATCATAGGGCTTAACCATTCACCTGTTGAAGAGTATGTTGGTTGTCTTCAGTGTTTGGCTATTAACAAATAGAGCTGCTGTGAATATTCCTGTATGAGTTTTTGAGTGAACGTAAGTTTTCATTTCTCTGAAATAAATGCTCAAGAGGACAATTGCTAGGTTGTATGGTAAGTGCATGTTTAGTTGGATAAGAAACTGTCAAGCTGTTTTCCGCAGAGGTTGTACCATTTTATATTCCCACCAGCAATGTATGAGTGATCCAGTCACACCACATTCTCATCAGAACTGGATGTTATCACTGTATTTTATTTGTAAATGTTTTTCAAGTTTCGTCATTTCATTTAGTATTCATTGGTAAAGCCCTTATGCCTAAAAATGCTTGTGTTTTTGGAAGGGTTGGAAGGGAGGGAAAAGTAATATAGAGCTTGGACAAGGGAAAGAAATAAGGATAAATGGAAACTAGTGAAATTCTAGAGCTAACTTCTGGAGGCTCCTGGATGTTTTCTGAATTTATTTTTTCCTTATTAATATTCTATCATTTTGCTGTGTTCACTGGTCCCCGGAGGAAATACTGTTTATGGAGGGAAGAGACTAGCAGCTAGACTGCTGATTTCTCTACTGGCCTATTTTGAGTTGAGCTTCTGCACTTTTTAGAATAAAGAGCAGCCGCAGAGGTAATCAGTCTTTCAGAGAACAAATATACGTGAAGAGCAGGTTTATGGATACAGCTTTGCTTTGGTCTGTGTTTACAGACCCTTTACTACATATCATTCATCACGCTGAAACTGAGCAAGGAGACAATCTAGACAAAGTCCCTGCCCTCAGGGTCTTCAGAAGAGACAGGTGCTCAAGAAATTAAAGTGTGGTGAGACTGTTTCAGGATGTCATATGAAGCATCTAGGAGAGAAATGCCAGTTTGGCTTGCAGGTGTCAGAGATGATTTCACAGAGATGGAGTAGCTTTTCCTATATATCAGAAGGGCTAGGAGTTGCCCAGGTGGAGGAGCATGAGAAAAGGCATTCCAGACCAAGATCAGCAGGTACAGAGACCAGTGGGCTCCGTGGGTCATCAAGAGATTCAGAAAGTATTGAGTCTCTCCTATTTCTGCTCCTCTCACTTTCCGTCTCTGCCTGCCTGTCCGGATCTGTATCTTTTGTCTTAGCCCTTCCCCACTGGCTACTATGTAAAACTGAAACATTTATGAGCTACTTACCTAATACAGTTTTTTTATTGTTTGTTTTTGTTAAATTAGACAAACTAAAGTACGGTAAAGATCTTTCCGAAGTCTCCTGAAGGAAGTCCACATTACTTTTTTGTGTGCTCTAGTGGGCTCCCTGCTAGTCTGGTGTGACGTTCTCAAGGGCAGAGCTAAGCTGCTTTGGTCTCAGCACCTCCACCCTCACCCCTGAGATAGTATTCCTGGAGAAATGAGGGAAAGCACATGGAGGAATAAAGTCATTTGAGTTTTCCTCAACTCTAAGTTGAGAAAACTAGTTGCTGACACTGATTTTGTTTTGTTTTGACAGTTCATGCAAAGGGGACTGGACTCGGAGACCAAGAAACAACTAGAAGAGGAAGAAAAGAAAATCATTAGTGAAGAGCACTGGTATTTGGATTTGCCAGAGCTTAAAGAAAAAGAGTAGGTTAATTAGAAATTATATTAATGATGCTTTGGGCCTTCAGAGGGAAATCCCTATAAATGGGACTCATCGTTCCAGTGACCACAAAGCCTATAAAATAGTATCTCTTCAGTTTCTTGAATTAGCTTTGCAAATAGTTTTCTAAAATTATTAAATCTATATAAGTTCTACTTGGATTTATACATTTTTACTGGCCCTCATTTATAACGTTGTTCTTTTTCTATAATGAATAAAGGAATCTAGCCCATTCATCTCTGGTAATAACTGGGGAGCTTTTATGAGAATCTGCGGTATGCTCCCTGTCACATTAAGTTTGAAGATTAAGTTGGAAGGTGTGTACTTTAGGCCTCTCCAGTTTTGTTTGAATAGTAGAGTTCTTAAAAGCAAGTCAAGAGTTTAGGGTGTGTTTCTTTTCTTTTTTCTTTTAATTTTTACTGCTTTTAATACCAGTCACCTTAACTAACATTTATTGAGTCTATAACATGTGCCAGGAACTGAGCTAAGCATTTAAAATCTCTTAATTATTTAATCCTCAGAGCAGACTTAGGAGCTGGCTACTGTCATTCCATCCATTTTATAGCTGAGGAATCTGAAGCTTGAGAGAGTAACTTGCCCAGAGTCAGCCAACTGGTCATGGCTAATGCTGGATACCATACTAGACTGTTTCTCTTCCATCTCTAAGCGTTGTTGATGCTTGAGAAATAATTTTGAATGAAGGAGTGATAGGTTCATATCATCCATTGATTTTTATCTAAATTCTTAAAGCTACCATTTCTCCTCAGTGCTTTTCTTATCTTAGTGAGCTCTGTGGTATGGTAGTTTTATTTCAACTTTGTCAGATGATGGAAGATGCTGCTTATTCAGGCACATTTATGTTTTTCCTTTCTTTACCTAATAATTTTTTGTTTTGTTTTGTTTTTGTTGTATTCCTTTGTTCATTTGGCTGACCTCTCTGGATCTTTTCTGGAAGGCTATATACCCTTCCCTAAAGATAGAAAGCATGCCCCACCAGAGATACGGAAGGAAGGTACTTTGTTTTCTCTGCTTGCTTCTTTGTTTGCTTTTCTCTGCTGCTTCTCGGAGGAAGCAAGGTGGCCCTGAGGAAGGGGAAGACAAAGCCAGAGACGGTGTGGATTTGGGAGCGGGGTGGTGTAGGAAGGGACCATTACTGGTAAGGATCTATAATTTAATTTTATGCCTTGACTGAACTTGCACAAAGTATTCCAGATTTTTTTTTTACTTATTGTTATTGAAGGGCAAGATGGTTTCTATCTTGTTTTCAGTATTTTTCCCCCCAACATAACATATTCCCAGAAAAATGACCTTTAGATTCCTTTCCTGGGAGGCAAATGTCTCCATCCTTTTGGGCTACTATAACAAAATACCACAGACTTGGTAGCCTACAAAGAACAGAAATTTATTTCTCACAGTTCTGGAGGCTGGAAATCCAAAATCAAGGCACTACTGTGGTGGTGTTTTGGTGATGGCTGTCTCCCTGGTTCATAGCCAGCAGCTTCTCACTGTGTCCTCACCTGGTGAAAGGGGCTAGGAGGTTCCTTTTCTTTTTGTCTTTTTTAAAAATTTATTTATTTATTTGAGAGAGAGAGAGAGCAGGGCAGGTAGCTGGGTGTTAGGGCAGAGGGAGAGAGAGTCTCAAGCCGACTCCATGCTAAGCACAGAGCCGACTCAGGGCTCGATCTCCATGATGCCAAGATCACAACCTGAGCCGAAACCAAGAGTTGGAGGCTTAACCAACTGTGTCACCCAGGCACCCCAGGTCTAGGGGATTCTGTGGAGTCTCCTTTGTAAGGTACTAATCCCATTTATGAGGGCCCCACCCTCATGACTTCAGCTACTTCCCAAAGGCCTCATCTCCTAATACCATCATCTCTGGGGGTTAAGATTTCAACATATGTATTTTGTGGGGGATACAAGCAGTCAGACCCTAGCAAGAAATAATACACCTTTGCCACCATTCAGTGCCTATTTGTGTATAGATGTGTCTATTAGATGAAGTCGTTGGCAGGAAAAGATGACACTGTCAAATGGGGTAATTCGAGAGTATAACAGAGTAGGGCACAGGGAGGCCATCAGGGACGGTGCATAAGCTTGGGGTATGGGGAGTAATTTCCACTCCAGGCCCAGAGGGTCAAGGGGAGGGAATGGTTACTGAATCTGAAGACATCTTACAAGAGCTGCTATCTTCATAAAAGAGCACAGCCAGCCTGACGTAATCCCTTAGGAAGGAAGCCTGGTTCCAGACTGCAAAGGACCCCTTCCATGTGTAACATTTAAATCAGCCTCCCAGGATACAGAATGGGGGGAGATCATGAGAAGTAGATCTGGAGAGAAAAATGGATGGTATTTCTTCACGGTGTGTGTTTTTTAACACCCCAAATAGGGAGCCAGAGGAATGGATTAGTTAATTAAGTGCATGGGCTCTGGAATCCGGCAGATCTGTGTTTGATGCCCAGCTCTGCCACTTGCTTACTTGTGACCTTGGACAAGGTGTGTGACTCCTCTTTTGTCATCTGTGTATTGGGTATGGTGATAACATCTGTCGCATACGTTTTGAGAAGTAAATGAGCTAAGGTATGTGACGCCTTTACCCCAGCAGGTCAAGCCCAAAGCACGATAAACACTCCTAGCACGTGTATTGCCTTATACTTGAATATTACGAAATTCGCCCATTCCTTCTTGCTCTTTTGTGTTTGTGAGTCTTTCCTTGATGTATCTGAATTATTCCAGAGGGTTACTGCTCTCTTCGAAATTGGCGGCTTCGCTGTGTAGATGCTCTGGAAGTCTGGAGGTCGCCATCCGTGATGTCTGCCCTATCGCCCTGTAATTCAGTGAGGACGGTTAGGACTTTTAGTCCACAGCTTCCCTGGGGGGCTACCACTAGCCAGTGCCTGAGCTGTGAGGGGGATGAGGGAATGCTTTGCCTCAACTGGGAACACCTGCGGGGCCTTCTAGGCCTCCCCCCCTCCCCCCGGAGCTCCTCATAGGGGCTGAGGCCTTAGTGTAGCCACATTGCAGGTCACCTCTTCCTGCCCAGTCCTGCCATCCTCATTTCCATAGAGGGGCATCTCCCAAACAGCCCTGGCCGATAATACTTCTGCACACAATTCTGTCTCAAAGTCTGTTTCTGGGGAACCTGAAAGAAGACGCTTGCTATAAATTCCTAGAAGTAGAATTTACAGATCAAAGATTGTGCTGTGTTTTTGCCATATTTTTCTCCAAAGGATGTGCCCCAGTACAGAGACTAGCCAGTTTAATTGCTTTTTTGCCATAGAATGTTGCTTTAAAAGTATATTTGGCTACCATGTTCTTGTGCTTGTATATTGTGGCCTAATGAATGTTGGGAACTGTGAGATCTGAGATTGTACCCTACGTGCAAATTAATAGGTTAGCTGGACACAGTTTCATGGATGCTGGTGGAAGGTACAAGACTCTTGGGTCAGACACAAGGACTTCATTACTCACAGCACAGCAAACAGTACGAGCATCTCTTTTGCATCATTTCCCCTGTGTCCCTCAAATCTCATGGGGGATGATGTGGCGAGGCCCACCTGTATGTGTTGCCCACAATAGGTTTGTATCACAGCTGAGAAGTCTTGAATTTAGGAAATCTCTATCTTTAATACGGGACTGCAAGCCAACTTGCCCTTAGCTCCCAAAGAAAGACATTATTATACTGGATATTAAGCAAGTCTGCACTTTGCTCAAAAGGAAGACAATAGCTCTGCCTTTCAAAGTGGTTCACTATACACACATCCCTGAAAAGATGTTCCAGACCAAAAGGGCATTTAGTGTCTCATTCACTGGAGAGACCCATAGAGAATTGTTTCCCTACAGTGAGTTTTTCCCCCGCTTTGCCATGCATGTTATTTGTGGCTTTAAGGCAAGTCTGGGTGTTTTTTTTTGGTTTGTTTTTTGAGCAGTAGTTTCTCATCTGTAAAAATAGATGAAATAGATAATATCTTGGATGTGTTTTGGCTCTAAAATTATGGATCCTTATTAACAAAAATTAAGGATATTAAAATACAGAATGCTTACAGTTTTAGAATATTTAATTTTTTGCTAATTCTGTATTTAATTAATGTTCCTAATTATTGAAACTGCTTGTAGATAAGGAAACACCTATGCTCCTTTTTATATTAAAGTTATTGTGTCAGTGGAAACCTCTGGGAAAGCCCTCTGACTGGAGCAGTGGTCCTGCTGTGCATCCATTCCTAGCCTCTGGATCTGTCTTTTGTCTTGAGTGCTTAATCGTGTAGTTATGGTGTTTTCCTGCGAGGGTGATGGATTTGGGAGAGGGATGAGGTTTTATCAGCTGCACTCGATAATGACCAAGATTAGGCAATTGAGAGGGAATCCCAAACCTTATGGAAAAGGTTGAACAAAAGGTTCTGGAGAATGTGTGCCTCAATTTAGGCTCCCTCAGGGAAGGGGGTTCCTGAAGGAAGTGAGGTGCTGGCTGAACTAGAGGGCCAGGGAGAGAGGAACCCGAAGAACAGTGGTTCTCAAAGTTTTGGGCTCAAGGATCATTTACATTTTATAAAATTACTTAGAACCCCTGAAGAGCTTCTATTTGTGTGGTTTATTTCATGTCGATATTTAATGTGTAAAATTACAACAAAATTTTTTAAATGCTCACTTTAAAGACAGACTCATATTGTTAACATAAATAACACATTTTTCATGAAATGTAACTGTTTCCCAGGGTGCCTGGGTGGCTTAGTCGGTTAAGCATCTGCCTTTGGCTTAGGTCATGATCCCAGGGTCCTGGGATTGGGCCCCACATTGTGCTCCCTGCTCAGCGGGGAGCCTTCTCCCTCACTGCTGCTCCCCCTGCTTGTGCTTCCTTTCTCCTTCTCTCTCTCTAATAAATAAATCTTTTTTAAAAAGAAAGAAAGAAAAGTAACAGTTTCCCAAGACCAAAAAATGTTAATGAGAAGAAAGGCATTATCTTATATTTTTGTGAATCTTCTGATGTCTGGTATTGTCAGAGATGGGTTGATTCTCTGGGTAGATTCTCTTAAATTCTGCACTCAGCCTGTTGTAGTCTGTTGTTTTGGTTGAGGCCCGTAAAGAAAATCCGCCCTTACACAAGTGATGTAATTGAAAGGGGAGGAGTATTATAATAGCCTTTTCAGATAATTTTTTGACACTACTCCAAAACCCAGTAACTCGTAGTTTCTTTAACTGCAGTATGGAATCTCAAAGTGTCAATACAGTTTTCATAATCATTAGTCTACCTTGCATTTGGAATAGATCTTTTATCCATGCATGATTTCTTAACATCATGCATTTCTCATTTGGAATATATTAGTTCAGTGAGTTGTATAGATTTTCTAAATGTTAACTTAATTCCTTATATGATACTAAAAACCATATTCATTAATATTACCATGGGTTCATCAGAAAAATCTTTTAAGTATTGAGAAGCTTCAAGCCCAAGATGACATGCACAAGCTATTCAGATTCTCATTTTTGCTCAAAAGCTTGAATTTCGTAACTGGCAACAAGTACTGTCAGTTGTTCCTTTGAAGTGACAAGTTCATCTGATTCATTTTCAGAAAAGCGTCTGCCAAGTACCCCAGTCCGAGTAACCATAGTTATAGTGTTCCATGATAAAAGTGGCTAGTTCAACTGAGAACTTGATCACACAAGTGCATTTCCTCAAGATGGTCGTCATGCCTCACTGTGCAGAAGTACTTAGCATTTGCATGCGGAATATTTTTGAAAAGTGTAATCAAGGGGCAAGATTAATGAAAATTAATAAATTTTTTACTGCTCCATCAAGAACATTCTTATCAGCTTCTTTCCCTTTTTTTAGACTTTGAAAACCAGCAGTGACTACTAGCGTAGTATGGTGTCCCTACTTTCATTCATGCCAGGATGAGCTCTTACTCACAATTGCTTTTGCACCCTCTGTGTGAGTGTCGACAGTGAAGAAGACAACATCTTTTTTTTTTAAGATTTTATTTATTTATTTGACAGAGACACAGCGAGAGAGAGAACACAAGCAGGGGGAGTGGGAGAGGCAGAAGCAGGTTCCCACTGAGCAGGGAGCCCAATACGCAGCTCCATCCCAAGACCCTGGGATCATGACCTGAGCTGAAGGCAGACGCTTAACGGCTGAGCCACCCAGGCACCCCAAAGAAGACAACATCTTAATGTCACCGGGAAAATACTTTTGACCTCCTACCCGTGCTCCCTTCTGTCACTCCTTCCCAGTCATGGAGGCCTCCTCGCTGTTTCTCAGGTGGGCCCCTTACACTCCCTTCTCAGGGTCTTTAACTGGTCCCGCAGCTGTTCTTCCCCAGGCCTCATGTTGTGTTCCTCATTGCCTCCTGAACTTGGCTCAGATGTCATCAATCCAAGAAGCCCATCCAGACCCCTTTTCATACAGCAGCCAAAGACAAGTTCTTTAGATAAAAAGAATTTGAATGAATTGGATAGATCGTTTTCATTTTGTAGCTGAACTAATGTGACATCGCTCCTTGCTGAGTTAGGGATAAGGACTAAACCACGTGGAGTTGTCCCACAAAGGAAACTTTTTGCAGCAAATAAAGAGATCACGGGGAATAACTTCCAAAGCCATGATTCTCCCAAGTGAGGGTGAGTGGGTTTCTTTTATTTAGGGTTAGGATGAATATTCAGAAAGGGGGGGCTTTGTCATCACATGTAATGGCAGACAGGAGGTTGTGTAGGCATACGTAAAAAAACATGCCTATACACGTATCCTGTTATGTTAATGAAGGTTGTGCTCCTCTGAGGGTGGAGACTAACTTGACAGTGAAGCCGAGGTAACTGTCTCTCAACCGGCGAAAGGCTCATGGGAGTGCTCCAAGAGCTAGTATAAACTGGATGGGGCGGGGTCTTGGGCTCCTGAAGCAAGACCTTGCTTGCTTTTGAAACAGCACAGGGAGTTTTACCAGTGGTTTATTGTCTCTGATTTGGCTAGGCTATTTCCTGGCCTGGTAGAGTGTTAGTTTTTGCTTTCTCTTTGTTCCTTTAAAATCTTTAACTACTGAGGTTTTTGTGTTTCTTTGTGATTCTGACACCTCCTAGGAGGTTGTGCTAGAAGTGTGCTTGAGCAAGTAGGGCAGGGATCCCAGAAAATAGCTGGGGGCCTAAAATGACTTCTCTGGTGTCATGCTATGTCTTGTCTTTCTTTTTTGGGGGACACCTAACTCTTTCTGCTTACAATTTCTCCTCAGTAAAAGTGGAATTGCTGGGTCATAAGGTTGGCATATCGTTAACTTTATGAGAAACTTTCAGACTGGTTTCCACAGTAACTGCACCGTTTTATTACACTTTCACTAAGGAAGTAGAATTCTGATTTTTCCCACGTCCTTCCAACATTTTGTGTTACCTTTTTAATTTTATCTATTCTGTCATTCTAGTGGTATCTCATTATGATTTTTAATCTGCATTTTCCTGGTGACTAATAATATTAAAGAACTCTCATGTGCTTATTGGCATTTCCGTATCTCCCTTTGTGAAGTCCCTATTCAAATCTTTTGCGCATTTTTAAAAATAAGATGGTTCTTTTTTTTCTAGCATCTTATATTACGTAATTATCCATCCCTCTATACATCTGTCAATTCATTTTATTTTTAGTGTATTTCAGAGTAAGTTGCAAACATGCATATCATTAACTAGAATTCAATGTATAAGGTTTTGTTTTGTTTCTTGATAAAGCTTACATACTTCTATACAGGTAGGAGTTCTTTATATTCTGAACACAGGTCCTTTAACAGATACATGTATTGTGAATATGTTCTCCCAGTTTGTGGCCTGCCTATTTCTTTCTTTTTTTTTTGTTTTTTTAAGATTTTATTTATTTGTCAGAGGGGGAGAGAGAGAGAGAGTGCGAGCACAAGCAGCAGAAGTGGCAGGCAGAGGGAGAAGCAGGCCCCGGGCTGAGCAAGGAGCCCGATGCGGGACTCCATTCCAGAACCCCAGGATCAAGACCTGAGCTGAACGCAGACACTTCTTTTTTTTTTTTTTTTTAATATTTTATTTATTCGAGGATGCCTGGGTGGCTTAGTCGGTTATGTGTCTGCCTTCAGCTCAGGTCATGATCCCAGGGTCCTGTAATCTAGCCCTGTGTGGAGCCCTGCTTCCTGCTCCCTGCTCCCTGCTCAGCGGGGAGCCAGCTTTTCCCTCTTCTTCCCACTCAGGCTCTCTCTTGCTGTCTCTGTTGCTATCTCTGTTTCTCCGTCTCAAATAAATAAATAAATAAATAAATAAAATCTAAAAAAAATATTCACTGGTGAAGCTATGTGGATCTGGAGTTTTCTCTGTGGAAAGATTCTTAATAATGCATTCAGTTTTTTTGATGTAGGACTATTCTAATTTTTCACTTCAGATATTGTTTTTTATGTTGTAAAATTTCTATTGGGTGAGTTTTCGTAGTTTCCATATTTTAATTCAGGTTCCCTATTTGTGTCTTCATTACATTCCTGTGTTTCTTTAAATCCTTGAACATGGGGCGCCTGGGTGGCTCAGTCGTTAAGCGTCTGCCTTCGGCTCAGGTCATGATCCCAGGGTCCTAGGATCGAGCCCCGCATCGGGCTCCCTGCTCAGCGGGAAGCCTGCTTCTCCCTCTCCCACTCCCCCTGCTTGTGTTCCCTCTCTCGCTGTGTCTCTCTCTGTCAAAAAATAAATAAAATCTTTAAAAAAAAAATAAAAAAATAAATCCTTGAACATATTTATAATAACTGTTTTTAGGGGCTTCTGGGTGGCTCAGTCAGTTAAGCGTCCAACTCTTGATTTCAACTCAGGTCATGATCTTAGGCTTGTGAAATCGAGCCCCATGCTGGGCATGGAGCCTACTTTAAGTTTCTTTCTCTCTCTTTCTCCCTCTCCCCCTCTCCCCCTGCCCCACTCCCCACCCCCATCTAAAAAAAGTAACTGTTTTAAAGTCCTTTTCTATTAATGCCATCATCTTTTTTTATTGATTTGTTTTTCCTCGGTTTATGGGTCACATTTTCCTGCTACCCTACATGTCTAGCAACTTTTTACTGTGTGCCTCACATTATGTATTACCTTGCTGAGTACCTGGATTTTGTCGTCTTCCTTAATGAAGTGTTGAATTTCCCTTAGGCAGTTAATTTACATGCCAATCAGCTTGGTCCCTGTTTTTGTCGGAGTGGGTTTTACAGCCTTGACTTTTGCTAGATGCACCCTACTCCTGAGGTGTGACCTTTCTGTTCAGTGTCACAGGATATTCAGCTTGGTTGGATAGACACAACTCAGACATTTCCCTCCTTTGTGCAAGGTCTTGTATTTGTTCAACATACAGTTTTAGGGTAAATTTTCTTTCTCAGGTATGGTAGGCTGGAAAATGGTACCCCAAATAATATCCAGGTCCTTGTCGCTGGAACCTATGTTAGTTTATACGGCAAAATCGACTTTGCTGGTGTAATTAAGTTAAAGATCTTTAGATGGGGAGATTATTCTGGATTGTCTGGGTGGACCCTAAATACAATCACATAGGGACGCCTGGGTGGCTCAGTTGGTTAAGCGACTGCCTTCTGCTCAGGTCATGATCCTGGAGTCCCGGGATCGAGTCCCACATCGGGCTCCCTGCTCGGCAGGGAGTCTGCTTCTCCCTCGGACCCTCCCCCCTCTCATGCTCTCTCTCTCTCATTCTCTCTCTCAAATAAATAAATTTAAAAAATCTTAAAAAAAAAAAAATAAATAAATAAATAAATAAATACAATCACATATATCTTTATAAAAGGGAGATAGAAGGGAAGGCAGTGTGACCATGGAGGCCGAGGTTGGGGTAATGCAATCACAAGCCAAGTACTCCTAGCTGTCAGCAGAAGCAAGGAATGAATTCTCTCCTATAGCCTCTGGAGGGAGCGCAGCTCTGCCAACACCTTGATTTTGGTCCAGTGAAACTGGCTGTAGACTTCCAGAATTGAGAGCATAAGTTTCTGTTGCTTTAACCCACCAATTTTGTGGTAATTTCTTCTAGCAGCCCTAGAAAACTAATGCACCAGGGAATTGTTCTCTGGAAATTGTTTTTTTTTCCCCTGACACTGTTGAACTTGTTCTGCGCATGGATAGCCTAGAATTCAGCCAGACATTCCAGGGGACCATGCAGGTCCCAGAATCTCTTTAAGTATCCCCCTCTCTCTGGTATCTTGACCCCTATACTTCAGCCCCCTCTGCAGCCCCGAACTTCAGTTCCTTTGTCTCTTCAGTTCAGTAAGACTGGGCTCGGTTTGGGCTCCCACTCCCTGCTCCAGTCTAAAAGTTGCCTCCAGTCGGAAGGTGGGCATTCATTACCTTCAGTCAGAAAGCTTACTTTGGTTTTTTTCTCTCAGGCACCACAGCCCTGTGCTTTGACTTGTTCTTTGACTTGGAAATAGGACTTATTTAGTCCTATTTTATCATTGGCATACGTAGGAGGACTGGTTTAGTACCAGCTGCTTTCTTTCAGCCAGGTGTGAAATAACCTACTTCACTTTTTTCCACTGTATAATATAAATCTCTTATTTGTCATTTGGCACCACTCTAGAATGTGACCTCCGTGAGAGCAGAGACTCTTATTCGAGGCTGTCCCTCCAGCTTCTAGAACACTGCCTGGCACACAGTTTGGTTTAATAAGTGTTGGCTGAGTGAGTGAGCGAGTGAGTGAGTGAATCTTGACACAAGAAGTAGTGTCTACTTTCTGCCAAAGAAGCCCTAAAGGCCACGTATTTACCTTCCTAGTGTGCTTTATGGTTGATAGTTTTACGGTTTCAGGCTGTAGTCAGATATGTTCACCTGGGACTGGGGTAATAAACTGGTGACTCAGAGGAGACTGCCTTCTAGAGACCGAAATGTCGTACCTGCATCCCCTTTTCAGGGCAACACTGGCCTCCCAGTGCCCTCAGCTGTGCAGAGCTTAGTCCCCTCAGGTGCAGCATCATTTTTACTAGGTAGATTTTTTTCATGGTTTTGGTTTTGGGTCATTGACCTAGCTACCCTTATTTCTGCCTATTTTCCATTCCTGCTCATCCAGCTTTCCCAGTGATTCTCTGAGATACCTGGTATCCTTTCAGTAAATTCCTTCTCTGCTGAAGTCAGTCATTGTTTACAGTAAGAGCTCCAGCTAAAACACTGTTAAAGCTGCCTGGGACTCCAATTTCAGAGTATTTAATAAGTACTTAGTAAGAAGTTGGTGGGGTTGGGAGATGTAAACATCAAGGAAACTGCTTCAGATTAGAAAAATCCAGGTTTATTATAAATAGTCTAGGTCTCTGCATTGTGTAGGCATTTACGCAAATTAAATGTGTAATTTAGACGAGGCTGCAGCCTCCAGCTCTTGTCATCTAACGCTTTGCTGGCCAAGGAAATCAGTTTTTATTTCTACCCCTGCATTTAGAAGTCTTACCTTACTTTTACTCGATTCTACTAAGAACCATTAAGTAAGATCGATTTTTCATTTGAAATCTTGACTTTTAGTTGCGGTGCTTTGTTGTAAGTAGACATGCTATTAATACAGGTTTATTTTCCCACTTAGGTGTTTCATAATAGAAGAGCAGAGTTTCTTGTTATGTGAAGATCTTCTCTATGGAAGAATGTCATTCAGAGGATTTAATCCTGAGGTTGAGGTATTAAATATAATTGCTTCAAATTTTAAAATTTTCCAATTGAATTCTTTCTGCTAATAATTGGGTTTCAGTTTTTTCCCACCAGGTACTGTTTCTTCTCATTATATACAAAATAACAAGTCTTGAAATACCAGTGGAGCTATTTAAAGAAATTGCAGCCCTTGCAGCCTGGTTTTATAGCAGAGTTAGCAGATGATTTAAAACAGCAGCACACGCCCCCCGACAGCGCCCTGCAAGTGTTAGAGTTTCAGCTCAGCTCTTTCACAGGAACGTCTGGATTTTGTTCATATGATGCTATTATGAAAACTTATTTTCTGGCACCTGTAAATGTATCTTTTCTAATGGAAAAATGTGACTTAAAAATTGAGTAATTCCGCTTTTCAATAGGCAGTTTTTAATCCAAGCTTGTAAATAGATTTTTAAATGAACCTTTTGGAAAGTTTGTTTGAAAAGTAAATATTCACCTTATGAGCTGTTGATTTGAATTTTCCTGGTTCAAGTTTGTAGAGAAACACAGACCTTCGTTTAATATTTATTAGAATTCTGGCACATGTACAAAAAGTCATCCTATCAGGTACTCCACCAATGAAATGGAGGTTTATGATATAAAGCTTAGTTTTATAACTGTCACTTGAAGCCAGGGTTTCTCAGCCCTGGCACCACTGACTTCTGGAGCCAGATAATTCTTTGTAGCTGGGGCTGTCCTGTGTATTTTTAGATGTTCAGCAGCGTCCCTGGCCTCTACCCACTAGATACCAGTAGTGTGCGCATGAGCACACACGCATGCACACACACACACACACACACCCCAGTTGTGACAACCAAAAATGTATCCAGACATTGCCAGAGGTCCCTTGGTGAGCAAAACTAACCCTGATTGAAAATCACTTTCCTGAGGATGCCTATAGAGAATCACAGTTAACCAAGTTAATCGCCAGAGTTTAAGATTATGGGTTTTCTTTTTTTTTTTCCCTTTTTTGAGGGTGTATGATAATTAAGGTGTTCTATTTACACAAAGTCAACACTAGAAGTGTTTGTTTATAATAGGTATTTTCCTTGCCTTAGCCTGCTTAAAGCTTTCGATTTCCGAGAGAGAAGGCAGTGGGGTAAAGGGGGAGTCGGGAGCAAAGATGATGCGTGTGTGCTACCCAGAGACTAGGGCTAGGGGTAGGCAAGCACTCCAGGGTATGTCTCATACAGTGGGAAAAGGATTCTGTTGTGGGAGGCTCTTAGAAGATGGCTTTCATGACTGCTACTCTGTAACACTGAATACGTTCTCTCTGGGGAAAGGTTTTGAACGTTTGGCTTGCATATCTGAGCTGTCATGAGACGTGAGAAGGGTTAGGTATGTATACCTGGTTTTGAAAAGATACCAACTTGAGAGCACTTACTTCATTATAAGCAGGATGTACTTAGAACACATTTTTACAGAAGTCTTCTTTTTTTAAAGATTTATTTATTTGAGAGAGAGAGAGTGGGGAGGGGGCAGATGGAGAGGGAGAGAAAGAATCTTGAGCAGGCTCCCCACTGAGCACAGAGCCCAACATGGGGCTCAGTCCCAGGACCCTGAGATCATGACCTGAGCCAAAATCAAGAGTCAGATACTTAACTGACTGAGCTACCCAGGAGCCCCTAGAACATGTTTTTAGTATTCTGTGTATCTTTAGTGACACCCAGCATGGAGTTTATTTATTCAGTAAATATTCTGTACCTGAGGTTCATCAGCCCTCTTGAGGCACTGGAAATGCAGTAGGAAACTGAGTTCTGTGCCCTCACAGAACTTGTATTCCCAGAATTATTTTCTCTTCAGTCCTTTAAATGTTGGAAAAGCTAATTGAAACTGGTTTCTCTTCTGCTTTCCCTTCCTCATCCTGCCTTTGCTAAAAAAGAAGGTATTGTACATTAAAAAGAATTTTTTTGTCCAGGGTAACAATCAAGAAAGGGTTAATAATGTGAGAAAAAGAAATGGGGGTGAGGAGGGAGGAGAAAGATGGCGGAGGAGTAGGGGACCCTATTTTAACTGGTCCCCGGAATTGAGCTGGATATCTACCAGACCACTCTGAGCACCCATGAAACCAGCCTGAGATGTAAGAAGATCTGGATCTCTACAAACAGAATATCGCAGGCAGTTGGTTTTGAGGTAGGAAGCGGAGAGCCGTGATCCTGCGGGCAGATATCGGAGAATAAACGGCGGCGGGAGGGTGCCTGGCTGTGGGGATCCTACACTGCTGGTGAGTGACAGCCTGGCCCACTGCGGACGGGGCACAGACTCGCAGACCGGTAGCGTCGGGAAAGAACTTTAGGGCAGCCCCCGGGGTGGAAAACCAGACCGGCGGGGTCGCGCGCACGCAAACTGCAGCAGCCCCCCCCCCCCCCAACAGAAACCGGAGCGACGGTCGCGCGCACGCGAACTGCAGCCTCCGAGACGGAAACCCCGAGCGGAGGAGTCACGGGCACGCGAATTGGGAGCAGCTGGCGGTTTTAGAAGCACAAAGGACAGAGACGTGCCCCGACCTGGAGGCAGGACTGGGGGCGCTGCGGAGGGGCGCACAACCCAGGACACTGCAGTTTATAGCAGCACAGACAGAAACAGAGATAGTGTGGCCTGGAGAGCTCACTGAAGAACAGACTGCGGTCTCTCTGCTCTGAGGCAGAGGGTTGGAAACGGTCTCTTCTGCTCTGACTCGCGGAAGAGACGTGGAAAGCCGCCAGGGAAAGGCGCCAGAGAACAAAAGCCCCAAAGACTGATTCCCACTGAGCCCATCCCGCGCCACAGGGGCGCAGGGCAACTCCGCCCAAACAGGGTTGCCTGAGTAACAGTGAGGCAGGCCCCTCCCACAGAAGACAGGCTGGGAAGACAAGAGGCCAGCAACCCTAAGGTCCCAAGAAAACAGGTGCATCTTGCTTGAGTTCTGGTCAATAATTTGGACACTATACATTCCCTCAAACACCCATCAACAGAATGACTAGGAGGAGGAGCCCCCCAAAACAGAAAAGACTCAGAGATTATGACTTATGCTGCAGATTTACAAATGGATGCAGATATAACCAAGATGTCAGAGATGGAATTCAGGCTAGCAATTGTGAAGACAATGGCTAGAATGGAGAAATCAATTAATGGCAACATAGAGTCTCTAAGGGCAGAAATGAAAGCTGAATTGGCAGAACTTAAAAATGCTATCAATGAGATCCAATCCAATCTAGATAATCTAACAGCTAGGGTAACTGAGACAGAAGAGAGAATAAGCGATCTGGAAGACAGTGTAATAGATAAAAAGGGAAAAGAGGAGGCCAGGGAAAAACAACTCAGAATCCATGAAAATAGAATCAGAGAAATAAGTGACACCATGAGGCGTTCCAATGTCAGAATAATTGGAATCCCGGAGGGAGTGGAGAGAGAGAGAGGACTAGAAGATCTATTTGAGCAAATCCTAGCTGAGAACTTCCCTAATCTGGGGAATGAAACAAACATTCGAGTCCTAGAGGCAGAGAAGACCCCTCCTAAGATCAAGGAAAACAGGCCAACACCCCGGCATGTAATAGTAAAACTTGCAAATCTTAGAACCAAGGAAACCATCTTAAGGGCAGTTAGGGGGAAGAGATCCCTTACGTACAGAGGGAGGAATATCAGAATAACGTCAGACCTATCCACAGAGACCTGGCAAGCCAGAAAGGCCTGGCAAAGACATATTCAGGGTACTAAATGAGAAGAACATGCAGCCAAGAATACTTTATCCGGCAAGGCTTTCATTTAGAATGGATGGAGAGATGCAGAGCTTCCACGACCGGCAGAAGTTGAAAGAATATGTGACCACTAAGCCGGCCCTGCAAGAAATATTAAGGGGGGTTCTATAAAAGGAGAAAGACCCCAAGAGTGATCTACAACAGAAATTTACAGGGACAATCTATAAAAACAACGTCTTCACAGGCAACATGATGACAATTAATTCATATCTTTCAATAATCACTCTCAACGTGAATGGCCTAAACGCTCCCATAAAACGGCACAGGGTTGCAGATTGGATAAAAAGACAGGACCCATCCATATGCTGTCTACAAGAGACTCATTTTGAACCTAAAGATACATCCAGACTGAAAGTGAAGGGATGGAGATCTATCTTCCATGCCAGTGGACCTCAAAAGAAAGCTGGGGTAGCAATTCTTATATCAGACAAATTAGATTTTAAACTAAAGTCTGTAATAAGAGACACAGGAGGACACTATATCATTCTTAAAGGGTCTATCCAACAAGAAGATCTAACAATTCTAAATATCTATGCCCCCAACATGGGAGTAGCCATCTACATAAGCCAACTGTTAACCAAAATAAAGAGTCATATTGATAACAATACGTTAATTATAGGAGACCTCAATACTCCACTCAGCAATGGACAGATCATCTAAGCAGAAAATCAACAAGGAAACAAGAGCTTTGAATGATACATTGGACCAGATGGACCTCATAGATATTTACAGAACATTCCATCCTAAAACAACAGAATACTCATTCTTCTCGAGCACACATGGAACTTTCTCCAGAATAGACCATATACTGGGTCACAAATCAGGTCTCAACCGATACCAAAAGATTGAAATTATTCCCTACATATTCTCAGACCACAATGCTCTAAAACTGGAACTCAATCACAAGAAAAAATTTGGCAGAAATTCAAACACTTGGAAGCTAAAGACCACTCTGCTCAAGAATGTTTGGGTCAACCAAGAAATCAAAGAAGAACTTAAACAATTCAGGGAAATCTATGAGAACAAAAACACATCGGTCCAAAACCTATGGGATACTGCAAAGGCGGTCCTAAGGGGGAAATACATAGCCATCCAAGCCTCACTCAAAAAAATAGAAAAATCCCGAATTCACCAACTAACTCTATACCTTAAAGAACTAGAGAAAAAGCAACAAACGACGCCTAAGCCACGCATTAGAAGAGAAATAATTAAAATTAGAGCAGAAATCAATGAATTAGAAACCAGAAACACAGTAGATCAGATCAATGAAACTAGAAGTTGGTTCTTTGAAAGAATTAACAAGACTGATAAACCACTGGCCAGACTTTTTTTTTTTTATTATTCTTATGTTAATCCCCATACATTACATCATTAGTTTTAGATATAGTGTTCCATGATTCATTGTTTGTGCATAACACCCAGTGCTCCATGCAGAACGTGCCCTCCTCAATACCCATCACCAGGCTAACCCATCCTCCCACCCCCCCTCCCCTCTAGAACCCTCAGTTTGTTTTTCAGAGTCCATCGTCTCTCATGGTTCTTCTCCCCCTCCGATTTCCCCCCCTTCATTCTTCCCCTCCTGCTACATTCTTCTTCTTCTTTTTTTCTTTCTTAACATATATTGCATTATTTGTTTCAGAGGTCCAGATCTGAGATTCAACAGTCTTGCACAATTCACAGCGCTTACCAGAACATATACCCTCCCCAGTGTCCATCACCCAGTCACCCCATCCCTCCCACCCCACCCCCCACTCCAGCAACCCTCAGTTTGTTTCCTGAGATTAAGAATTCCTCATATCAGTGAGGTCATATGATACATGTCTTTCTCTGTTTGACTTATTTCCCTCAGCATAATACCCTCCAGTTCCATCCACGTCGTTGCAAATGGCAAGATCTCATTCCTTTTGATGGCTGCATAATATTCCATTGTATATATATACCACATCTTCTTTATCCATTCATCTGTTGATGGACATCTTGGCTCTTTCCACAGTTTGGCTATTGTGGACATTGCTGCTATAAACATCGGGGTGCACGTACCCTTTCGGGTCCCTACTTTTGTATCTTTGGGGTAAATACCCAGGAGTGCAATTGCTGGATCATATGGTAGCTCTATTTTCAACTTTTTGAGGAACCTCCATACTGTTTTCCAGAGTGGCTGCACCAGCTTGCATTCCCACCAACAGTGTAGGAGGGTTCCCCTTTCTCCGCATCCCCGCCAACATCTGTCATTTCCTGACTTGTTAATTTTAGCCATTCTGACTGGTGTGAGGTAAACCACTGGCCAGACTTATCCAAAAGAAGAGAGAAAGGACCCAAATTAATAAAATTATGAATGAAAGGGGAGAGATCACGACTAACACCAAGGAAATAGAAACAATTATTAGAAATTATTATCCACAACTATATGCCAATAAACTGAGCAATCTGGATGAAATGGAGGCCTTCCTGGAAACCTATAAGCTGCCAAGACTGAAACAGGAAGAAATTGACAACCTGAATAGGCCAATAACCAGTAACGAGATTGAAGCAGTGATCAAAAACCTCCCAAAAAACAAGAGTCCAGGGCCTGATGGATTCCCTGGGGAATTCTACCAAACATTCAAAGAAGAAATAATACCTATTCTACTGAAGCTGTTTCAAAAAATAGAAACAGAAGGAAAACTTCCAAACTCATTCTGTGAGGCCAGCATTACCTTAATCCCCAAACCAGGCAAGGACCCCATCAAAAAGGAGAATTTCAGACCGATATCCCTGATGAATATGGATTCCAAAATCCTCAACAAAATCCTAGCTAATACGATCCAACAATACATTAAAAGGATCATCCACCACGACCAAGTGGGATTTATCCCCGGGATGCAAGGGTGGTTCAACATTCGCAAATCAATCAATGTGATAGAACACATTAATAAGAGGAGGGAGAAGAACCATATGGTCCTCTCAATTGATGCAGAAAAAGCATTTGACAAAATACAACATCCTTTCCTGATTAAAACTCTCCAGAGTATAGGGATAGAGGGAACATTCCTCAAGCTCATAAAATCCATCTATGAAAAACCCACAGCGAATATCATCCTCAATGGGGAAAAGCTGAGAGCCTTTCCCTTAAGATCAGGAACACGTCAAGGGTGCCCACTCTCACCACTGTTGTTCAACATAGTACTAGAAGTCCTAGCAACAGCAATCAGACAACAAAAAGAAATAAAAGGTATTCAAATTGGCAAAGAAGAAGTCAAATTTTCTCTTTTCACAGACGACATGATATTTTATGTGGAAAACCCAAAAGACTCCACCCCCAAATTACTAGAACTCATCCAGCAATTCAGTAATGTGGCAGGATACAAAATCAATGCACAGAAATCAGTTGCTTTCTTATACACTAACAACGCAACTGTAGAAAGAGAAATTAAAGAAACGATTCCATTTACAATAGCACCAAAAACCATAAGATACCTCGGAATAAACCTAACCAAAGAGGTAAAGGATCTATACTCTAGGAACTACAAAACACTCATGAAAGAAATTGAAGAAGACACAAAAAGATGGAAAAATATTCCATACTCATGGATCAGAAGAATAAACATTGTTAAAATGTCTATGCTACCCAGAGCAATCTATACCTTCAATGCCATCCCGATCAAAATTCCAATGACATTTTTCAAAATGCTGGAACGAACAATCCTAAAATTTGTATGGAATCAGAAAAGACCCCGAATCGCCAAGGAGATGTTGAAAAAGAAAAACAAAGCTGGGGGCATCACATTGCCCGATTTCAAGCTATACTACAAAGCAGTGATCACCAAGACAGCATGGTACTGGCACAAAAACAGACATACAGACCAATGGAACAGAATAGAGAACCCAGATATGGACCCTCAACTCTATGGTCAAAAAATCTTTGACAAAGCAGGAAAAAACATGCAATGGAAAAAAGACCGTCTCTTCAATAAATGGTGCTGGGAAAATTGGACAGCCACATGCAGAAGAATGAAACTCGACCATTCTCTAACACCATTCACAAAGATAAACTCAAAATGGATGAAAGACCTCAATGTGAGACAGGAATCCATCAAAATCCTAGAGGAGAACATAGGCAGTAACCTCTTTGATGTCGGCCACAGCAACTTCTTTCAAGATACATCTCCAAAAGCTAGTGAAACAAAAGCAAAAATGAACTTTTGGGACTTCATCAAGATAAAAAGCTTCTGCACAGCAAAGGAAACAGTCAACAAAACAAAGAGGCAACCCACAGAATGGGAGAAGATATTTGCAAATGACACTACAGATAAAGGGCTGGTATCCAAAATCTATAAAGAACTTCTCAAACTCAACACCCAAAAAACAAATAATCAAGTCAAAAAGTGGGCAGAAGAGATGAACAGACACTTCTCTGAAGAAGACATACAAATGGCTAACAGACACATGAAAAAATGTTCATCATCATTAGCCATCAGGGAAATCCAAATCAAAACCACACTGAGATACCACCTTACACCAGTTAGAATGGCAAAAATGGACAGGGAAAGAAACAACAAATGTTGGAGAGGTTGTGGAGAAAGGGGAACCCTCTTACACTGTTGGTGGGAATGCAAGTTGGTACAGCCACTTTGGAAAACAGTGTGGAGGTTCCTCAAAAATTTAAAAATAGAGCTACCCTATGACCCAGCAATTGCACTCCTGGGTATTTACCCCAAAGACACAGATGTAGTAAAAAGAAGGGCCATATGCACCCCAATGTTCATAGCAGCAATGTCCGCAATAGCCAAACTGTGGAAAGAGCTGAGATGCCCTTCAACAGATGAATGGATAAAGAAGATGTGGTCCATATATACAATGGAATATTACTCAGCCATCAGAAAAGATGAATACCCAACTTTTACATCAACATGGATGGGACTGGAGGAGATTATGCCAAGTGAAATAAGTCAAGCAGAGAAAGTCTATCATATGGTTTCACTTATTTGTGGAACATAAGGAATAACATGGAGGACATTAGGAGAAGGAAGGGAAAAATGGGCGGGGGGAATTGGAGGGAGAGATGAACCATGAGAGACTATGGACCTGAGAAACAAACAGGGTTTTAGAGGGGAGGGGGGAGGGGGGATTGGGTAGCCCGGTGATGGGTATTAAGGAGGGCACGTACTGCATGGAGCACTGGGTGTTATACGAAAACAATGGATCGTGGATCACTACATCAAAAACTAATGATGTATTGTATGGTGACTAACATAACATAATAAAATTAAAAACTACAAAAAAAAAAAAGAAAGAAATGGAGGTGAGACTGTGGCACATGGACATCATGTAGAATGCTTTGTCCACCCTCATGTTCTGGAATGAAGCCAGTCCTCCCCATAATGGCAGAGCCAGCCTCCCAGTCCTTCCATCCAGTAATTTGCCACCCCCACCACCACCAAAACTGCATTTAGTATCACTCTTTTTTTTTTTTAATATATCAATCTGAAGAATGGTGTTTGTTTTTTTTTTTAAAGATTTTATTTATTTGACAGAGAGAGAGCCCAAGCAGGGGGAACAGCAGTCAGAGGGAGAGGGAGAAGCAGTCTCCCTACTGAGCAGGGAGCCTGATGTGGGACTCGAACCCAGGACGCTGGGATCATGACCTGAGCTGAAGGCAGACTGAGCCTAACCAACTGAGCCACCCAGGCGCCCTGTTATCACTCTTGAGTGTAGTTTTCTTCCATTTGGCTCAAAGATGGGAAGTTTGGAGGAAATCTGAAAGTTTGCTTTTTATTTCCCCCACTCACTAGAGTGTGTTAGCAGTGTGCTTGATTTAGATGTAAGTAACCAATAAGATTTACAATCTAAAATACAATTTAAAATCATTAATAGGAAGTCCATTCTAGTAGGGGTTTGTCTTATTATTTTTTTCATTCACAGCTGACTTCTCTTGGCACATTGTGGAGGAAAGTATTAACAGAGAACCCCCTCATAAATTTTGGTTATTCCTGTAGATTGTGACTTCTGTTCCTCTACCTTCAAATACATTTGATACCAGTTTCTTTAATAAGCCTGTTCCAGTCCTGAAAGCACTATTACATTTTTCAGAAATTAATGCTCCAGATGAATGCTAAGAACAAAGTGGAAGAAGTTGAAGGTGAAGCAGTGGAGCTCGATGTGTCAGATGAAGAAATGGCCAGAAGGTAACAGTCACCTCAGAACCGCGTTATAATCACTGGCTCTCACATGGGCACTACTCTTCCCCACAGTCTTCCATGGAGTGCCCCAGCGGGAAGATAACTTTCTGCTTTCTCTAAATTGGGCTGGGGGGCAGGGGGGCTCATACCTGTCACAGCCTGGCAGTTGACAGCTCTTGTCCAGTCCTGCTTCTAATACATATTTTAAGATACACATCTCAGTTTATTTAGGATAGTGCAAAAACAAAACTGAAAAATTTAATCATTCATGGAAAAGTTCTTACATTTTGAATCAGTTTCTTTTAATCATCATTTTGATTTTTCTTATTCGTTGCCTATTTGGTTTAATATTCTTAACAAGACTTGACTCCTCCCTTGTTTTTTTGTTTGTTTAATTAAACTTGTGCTGCATACCATCTTAACAGATATGAGACCTTGGTGGGGACAATTGGAAAAAAGTTTGCCAAAAAAAGAGACCGTGCCAATTATGAAGAAGATGAAAATGGACACATAAAACCAACAGTTAAAGTAAAGAAGATGTTTCTAAAGCCCCAGGATTAAAGTAAATGCTTTGAGACAGAGCTCAGGAAAGCCTCGAGAGAGTTAGCATATTGTGGAACTCATTCTGATGGCTTCTCTGTAGTTATTAATACTATAATGTTTATTTGTAAAGAAATGGATAATTTTGGAAATATGCCATTTTTGAAACAGATGTGTGGTGGATGTTATACATCCTTTACTCGGTGGTGTTCATCAGGAATGGATTTTTAGCCCTCGATCTTCAAGTGTACAGAGGTATGTGGTTGCTTCCTAAAGATCTTTTTGACCTCAGATTTTTTTTTTAATGGAGCTTTCCAGTCGCTGACCTTGAATTGACACACATAAATTAAACCAATGTCTAAATTGCCCTTATGTTTATATTTTACTTTAAATTATTAATCATGCCAAGCCAATTTATCCATACATTTTGGAATCGAATGTCATGAGGACTTAGCATATATAAATTCATTAAGAACAAACATGCCTCTCCAGCCTGAAGTACTTGCATGCTGCCAAGTCATTGTTAGTTTGTGGAATTATGGATTTTTGTTTAAAGCTTTTATTAATAAAAATTGTTCTGTAATAAGTTTTCGTATACTTTTTCTGTTCTCTTATACTTTTAAATAATAGTTTTAGTCTAATTCAATATTGGAACTTTTATCCAAATGCTAACTTTAAAAGACCAGTCATTAATTGAGAATATGGTAATGTATTCAGTTGAACCATAAGAAATTGGCTTTTATGGGTCAAAAACAATCATCAGTTTCTTATTTTAATCATTATGAAAGTCATTAACCCATAAAGGTACCCTCTTTAGTTCTGTTTGGACAAAGAAATCATTTGCACAGAGAAGTCACCACTTACCCAACCAGCAACTCGCAACCAGCAGCTCGCTTGTATATCCTGAGGTTTCTTTCCATATTTTGCTGTTTTTCCTTGGAGTCCTGTGTTTTGCTGGCCCCAGGAAAGAAAAGGTACTGGGTTTTAGGATACTCACTATAAAGTAGGAGTGCTCAGATGAGCTGGTACAAAGTCACACTGCTTTCCCTAAGGCATATTTAATCTGAATGGTATCTCCTGCTAGTATCTCTTCCATCAGCATTGTATGAATGGGAAAAAACTCTCCCTGCCCAGGAGTAGCAGGGGTAACCCTGTATTGTTGCAAAATTGCAGCAGGATCAAACAATTCAATTCAGGTAATAAAGAGGATAATCTGACAAATATTGGCAGACTGTGACTTATTGTGACTTCTCTCCCACTCACAGCAGGCTCTCACACCCACATCCCCCTCTCTGACCTCTGCTTTAATCATTGTCCCCAATGGTCAGTCACTTCATCACGTATAATATCTGTGTCAAATGGATTCTGTCCTCAAATCTGACACCTCTCTGCTCCTGCCTCTGATTCTCGTTTAACCTCATGGGGATGGCCACAAGTCAGAAATGGAGAATAACATAGGAACAAGGCGGCAGTTCAACCCACAGACCTGGATTTCAGGGTATCCAGATTCTGGATTCAGTGGTATCAGATAACCTGAACTCCATCAAGAGCATGAAGCACAAACCCATACCTGACCATTGGAGATCCTTTCAGGCACTTAATCTAGAAGGGAGCTGACAACAGTTGGACCAAGATGCTACCTGGAAGAAAATAAAGCAAGGTGGAAGCAGATCTGGTGAATGTTCTCCGAGTGAATAACCACTGCGACAGCCCTGTGGAGGGGATTTGCCGTTAAGTGTTAGCCATGTGCCAGCTACAGTTCTGATATTCATTTGTTTAACAAACACTGAGTTCCTACACTTGGCCAGGCACTGCATTGTGGGCAGGGCTTGTAAACTATCATCTCTGCTTTACCCATGAAGAAAATGGGCTACACAGACCTTCAGTAACTCACTCAGTGCCACACAGCTTTTAAGTGCTAGATTTAGGATTCGAATGCAGATCTGACAAAGCCCGTGCTCTCTCTGATGTCACCCTGTAGGGGAAAGCAAAAGAATAGAAGTGGGAAACAGGCAGAAAATAGCCTGGCCCCAAAATAAGACCGTACTTTTTTCTAAACAATCTTTCAGAATCCTACTGTACTACCTATACATAGTATTATTGTACTATGACATTTTAAATTACATCCTTTTTTATAATCTTGATTTTTATAGATATGAGTTAAATTCACATTAACCATCAATTTTCAACACAAAAGATTAATTTTGTAAATAGGGTATTCTCAATATTAGTGATCCAATATTAAGAATGTAATGTGAATATATGATAGCAAGAAAAAATTGAAAAAGCAATTATTTAGTTAGTGCTCACTTGAAGTATAACCATATATAGTCACATACTCATTTAGATCATTCTATAAAATATTACCTAATTTGAAAGCAGGGACTGTGCCTCACTCTTTGTCTGGTTCCAACCCCACATTCTTCATGCAGGGATTTATAAAAAATAGGTGTTTCATAGATAACAGTGAATCGAATGAAAATTTTCTCCTGTTTACCCAACCTCACATAAGCATTTTGAGTGACTCTTCTGAGAATCCACCTAACACATATTGGACTCCTCAAAGATTTTGCAATATAATTCTATCTGCGGGCATATATTCACAAACTCAAAATCTTCAAGCCTCAAGAGTAATGAAGTAGAATACACTATTTTCCCCAGGAGATCTTAAATATAAAACCCTTAGTTTGTGATGAACCACTTGCTCCCTTCTTACTTAATCCAGGTACCAAATTGTACTCACTTCTGTCAAATGTAAGATGCAAAGCATCCAAGGCTGGTTCTTCCCAGAAATGAACTCCAGGACCCGCCGCATCTAGTAAGATCTGGCTGGGGAAATAGGCAGCACCTTAAAAGGGACAAATGGCTACTTCCGGCTGCCTCTGGTAAATTACAAGACAGAGATAAGAGAAGGAACCGCTTGGTTACGTAGCACAGTTTAGAGAAATGTTGAGAGCCAGGCTGGTCTTTCCTAGCAAGCAAAAAGTTCTGAAAAGGAACTGAAGAGATGAAAGCTGGAGTGTTGTCAATAAAATTTGGTCTCGGAATAATTTTTTTTTTAAGGATTTATTTATTTATTTGACAGAGAGACACAGCGAGAGAGGGAACAGAAGCAGCGGGAGTGGGAGAGGGAGAAGCTGGCTTCCCCCAGAGCATGACCCTGGGATCATGACCTGAGCCGAAGGCAGACGCTTAACGACTGAGCCACCCAGGTGCCCCTCAGGATAAATTTTGAAGTAAGCCCTCAAAGTCAAGATGCAGCTGTAAAACCATTTTCTGATTTTGAGATGTCAGAAGATATCAGGAGGGTGTGTCTCCTAGACCCTCTGTTATAAGAGGGATTCCAAGAACCTTAAGGGCGCGGTCACTACGTTTGGGGGTAGTTTGTCTTGTAGCAATGAATAACTGAAATACCAACTTTGAAACGTTCTCCACTCTTAGGTGCACAAGTGCGGCATCTCAGCGTTTATTTCCATTTCTCTGGCTGCTAGTGAGTTTGAGAAGCTTTTTTGGAATACCTGTGATTCCCCACCCTGCCCCTCCCACCCCTGCCCTTATAAATTACATGACAAGATTTGAAAGGAAGAAAAAAGTTTCTCTGAATTAGCCAGGAGAAATCCATCAAATGGGATAAATTACAATGTAGATATTGCTGGAGAGAAAATTCAAGGGAAGAAAATAATGCCGGAATGTTAGGTTGCTGGCTGGCCCATCCCTACTCAGGACTGTGGTAACATTATAGCTGCCTTCAGAAGAATTGCTCAACAGATTATGGCCTGGATCCCCTTGATTCTGGAAAGTTGACATCTGGATTTTTAGAAATGACAGTCCAAATGGTCAAGTGAACAGTTCTGAAGTTGCTACTATTGTCTCTACCAAAAGGGGCAGGAGCACCTGAAAACCTCCAGCAGGAATCGAGCAGGTCCCACTGGGTCAGGAGCCTCAGTGGAAAAAGAAAGGCTAGAACACTTATCCTCATGTTGAGGCAGAGACAGCTGGGTGACAGCAGAGGGCTTCAAAACACGCTCCAGCACTGATGAATTGACAGCAATTTTCAAATGAGAAATTAAGTATTTCCAAACTTTATACCTGAGAGCAGAAGAGCAAAACTAAGAAATGCCTGAAGTCTCCGAGCTTGCTTATAGATGAAGAGATCACTAAAAACAAGGTCATTAAATAGGTATCAATGATTTCAAAGGTGGGAAGAAGTAATAATTAGGAAGCTAAGAAAAGCTTTCTTGTGAATATGAATTATGCACACCAGAAGCTTATTGGCTTTAATACTTAAAAGTGTTAGAATCAGGGGCGCCTGGCTGACTCAGCCAGTAGAGCATGCAACTCTTGATCTCGGGGTTGTGAGTTCAAGCGTTATGTTGGGTGTGGTGATTACCTAAAAATAAAAAATAAATAAATAAAAAATAATTAGTATCGTCTTATTCCAAAAACTCCAATTCATATTAAATCAACTCTGAGTATAAAAATGCTAATATAAACTCACTCTTCACTTCCTTGATGAAGGATGAATACTTTCATTCTTAAGAAAGGAAGGGAGGAGGAAAAATGGAAAGCTCTTTCTTTACTGAGCTTCCCTGAGAAGGGACCCAGGAAGAGATTAGCTTCGTGCTGAAGATTCTAAAAGTAACTCCTTTAAAAGTTTGGGACCACCACATCTTCACCGTATAGGTCTTTTGTTTCGACACTCTGTCAACCGCTAAGACAAATCCTTTTTAGTCAGCGCAGAGGTGAGAGCAGGAACTCCACCCCCCTCCAGTTACCTGTAGTCAGCGGCAGTCCAGAAGCAGATGATCCTCCTTCTGATGTATGGTCAGAGGTCAGTAGGAGCCCAACGCTACGCCACAAGTGCCTCTCCTCACTCCATCGCATCGTGTAGACATGACATCTCACGTCCTCACGAGGAGAGTAAGTACAGCACAAGGCCAGAAGGCAAAGGGAAGAGTCACTCTACCAGCAGGAGTAATTCTCATGGACTATCCCACAAGATTCTAAGGTTGCTGCTGCAGAATGGGGACAGACAGGAGTATGTATGGTACCCCAGGAACTCACTGGGGCTCCTCTTGGTGTCTCCACGTCCAGGGAAAACAATAAATGGGAATTGCATGCACTATTACCTCACAAGGGCATGGTAACCAAAGGTTTGCAATTTTCAGAGATGAAGCTCTGGGTTACCTCACTGGAAAAGCAACCTAGACCACCAGAAGCACTGACAAGTGAGAGGACTCTAGTATGAGTGGTGGAAGAGGGAAATAATGCAGCAAGGACTGTAATTTGTCTCACTCATCCTCCGAGTTTTTATTTTTTACACTGTGACTGGCCACCACCTTGAAGAAGCACTGACTGGGCGGAGAGAACTAATGTGGAACACAAGCAGGTCTGTCTGGTGTAAGGTGCACGCTCGAGCAGATACTCTTGGTGACTTGCCCATTTCCCTTACATCCCCACTTCATGGTGCCCTAGCCAACTGGATGCCCTTCTCCGTAGAACTTTCCCAAAGTTGTGGGAAAATGTTCTCCCGGGTTCTGCCTGGGCACAGCACACCGGAAGTGCCAGAGACTGCTTCTTCTGGGAGCAGCCTCAACCGATCACTGATCAGAGTCGGTATCAAAACACCCCATCACCACTCAGGAAGGACCATCTGGAGGTATGTGTTTAACACCATTTTGGAGCATTTTCCCAGCAATTGAGCTGCAGTTGCCCTGAGTGCTGACTTGTTTGATCAGGCTGCTAATTGGCTGTTTTCCTTTCTCCTCACTCCCCTACAGGGGTTTCCTGCACCTCCAAAATAAACTGCTTCACCTGAATCCTCATCCAAGGATCTGCTTCTGGGGACCTCAAATTAAGACAGTATCTCTGAACCAGGCATGTAAATAAGTGTTAAATGTAAGTATAGATACACAGACAGGCAGGCAGGCAGATGGATGATTGGTAGATAGCTGATAGATATGTCTATATGTTGTGATTGGTTGATACTTCTTTAAGTTTCTTTTATTTTTTATTTTTTAGATTTTATTTATTTATTTGAGAGAGAGTGAGAGAGAGTATGAGAGCAGGCTGAGGGGCAGAGGGAGAAGCAGACTCCCCACTGAGCAGGGAGCCCGATGCAGAACTTGATCCTAAGACCCTGGGATCATGACCTGAGCCAAAGGCAGATGCTTAAACCAACTGAATCATCCAGGCGCCCTTCTTTAAGTTTCTTTTAATCTGTATGTTCCCTACTCCATCTCCCTCTTTTTCTTGCAATACATTTGTGGAATAATTGCTTGATAAATTTTAATTTAACAAAACTTGGTCAAATCTAATGCAAATTACATTTTTTTGCTTCCTATGAGTCATGCAATTTATAACCCAGGGAAAAGCCAGTGCTTTGGCGTGATTTCTTCCTTTTTTGCAGACTAATGCTGGAAACTTTTATTTATATTGTGGAAGGCATTCTCAGAATGTACATGCTTGGAGGCCGTGGAAGCAGACATATGTATATGAAAGTAAAATCAAGGGCTCTGAGAAGCTGGATAAGTAAAGTGAAGGAGAAAGCCAGAAATAAATGCCAAATTAATTTTTAATTCTGGGAATTGATCATGTTTGAATCGAAAATGTTTCTATGGCTTCCCATTACACTGAGAATAAGCGGCGGCCTTGTGTAATTTGGACCTGTCTTTGGATCTCACCTCATGAGTTCCTCTCCTTGCACCACTAGTAGGGTTTATGCACATGCTGTTTGCTCTGCCTGGGTAGTGCTTGTTCCCAAGTCTAAACCGGCTACACCCCAAGTTTAAAACCATAGATCAAACCTAGAAACAAGAAGTGAAATATTCCAGTGGCCACCAGGGGAACTTAGGCTCAGTAATAAGCAGAAATCAAAACTGTGTGGCCCAAGTGCAAAATGGTACAGCCACCTTGGAAAAGTTTTGCACCTTCTTACAAAATTAAACTTACTCTGTATTGTAATAGCTTCATATGGTGACAGATGGTAGCTACACTTGTGAGCACAGCATAACATATAGAGATGTTGAATCAGTATTTTGTACACCTGAAACTGATGTAACATTGTGTGTCAGTATACTCACTGAAAAAAAAATTTTTTTTTTAATTTTTTGAGAGAGACAGAGATAGTGACGGAGATAGCGAAAGAGAGCACAAGCAGGGAGGAGTGGGAGAAACAGGCTCCCAGCCGAGCAGGGAGCCCGATGTGGGGCTCAATCCCAGGAGCCTGGGCAGATGAGCCAAAGGCAGATGCTCAACCAACTGAGCCACCCAGGCGCCCAAAAAAATTTTTTTTGAAGATTAAACATACCCTTACCATATGATCCAGCAATCACAGTCCTTGGTATTTACCCAAAGGAGCTGAAAACTTATGTCCACATAAAAACGTCCATGCAGATGTTTATGTCAGCTTTATTCATAATTACCAAAATTTGGAAGCAACCAACCAACCAAAATGTCCCTCAGTAGTTGAATGGATAAATAAACTGTGATATAAGCAGACAATGGAATGCTATTCAACACTAACAAGAAATGAGCTATGAAGCCATGAAAATTTACAGTGAAGGTTCAATGCGTATTTCTAAGTAAAAGAAGCCAATCTGAAAAGATCACATACTGTATTCCTCTTATATTACATTATAGAAAAGACACAACTTTGGAGACAGTAAAAAGATCAATGGTTGGGGCACCTGGCTCGGTTGGTGGAACATGAGACTCTTGGTTTCAGGCTTGTGAGTTCAAGCCCCACATTGGGTGTAGAGATTACTTAAAAATAAATCTTAAAAATACAAAAATCAGTGGTTTCCAGGGTTTGGGGATAGAGGGGAAAAGGGATGAATTGATGGCCTTAGGGGATTTTTAGGGCAGTGACAGTGATAGATGCATGTCATGATACATTTTCCAAACCCACAGAATATACAACACCATGAGTGAACCCTGAGGTAAACTGTGGACTTTAGGTGATTATGATGTGTCAAAGCAGGGGCACCTGGGTGGCTCAGTTGGTTGAGCATTGGACTCTTGATTGCAGCTCAGGTCATGTCAAGCCCCATATCAGACTCCACACTCAGCACAGGGTCTGCTTGAGGATTCTCTCTCTCTCTCCCTCCTCTGCTCCTCCCCCAACTAACACACATGCTCGCTTGCTCTCTTAAATAAATAAATCAAATCTTTAAAAAAAAAAAATGATATGTCAATGCAGGCTCATCACTTGTAACAGATGTTCCCCTCTGGTGGAGGATGTTGATAGAGGGGGACACCACGCAAGTGTGGAAAAAGGGGACATACATGAAATCTCTGTGCCTTCTCTCCAATTTTGCTGTGACCTAAAACTTTTCTTTAATAAAATCTTCTAAAAAATAAAAAGCAAAAACTGTAGTTCATATGAGGATCTGGACAAGATGAATCCTTTAGGAAGTAGACCTTGAACTCAGGCTTAGAAACAGAATCAGTCTTTTTTTTTTTTTTTTTTTTTTTTTTTTTACAGAGAGACACAGCGAGAGAGGGAACACAAGCGGGGGGAGTGGGGGAGGGAGAAGCAGGCTTCCCGAGGATCAGGGAGCCTGACGCGGGGCTCAATTCCAGGACCCTGGGATCATGACCTGAGCCGAAGGCAGACGCTTAACGACTGAGCCACCCAGACGCCCCCGAAACAGAATCAGACTTAATGATAGGTTATTTAGGTATAGAATTCTGCATTGAAAATTTTTTCACATACCCAGAAATCAAGAGCTATTATTTTTCACAAACCCTCCCTGAAAGAAGTATTAAAGAATGAATTTAGAAAAATAAAGTTGTGTCATGCAAGAAGAATTAGGACAGGAATCAGCAAAAATTGGTTGGAAAATCTAAATATGCACTGATTATAAATTGTGTAATTATTTAGATGATTTAAATGTGTATTGATTGTAAGTAGTCTAATTATCTGGTTTGTAAAATAATACCAGAAAAAAAAAAAAACATGAAAAATGGGAAGGCAACATTTTCAGGGAAGTTAAATTATATTAAGATCCTCATCTTACTCAAGAAAAGACTAGAAATACAAATTTATGTGAATATTATTTTTAAAAATACAACATTAAGTATACATGATAAAATTTTGAGTAATCATCAAAGGAATTGAAATAGAATATAGTCAAGTTAAAAAGAAGAGGTTAACGGGCGCCTGGCTGGTTCAGTCGTTAAGCGTCTGCCTTCGGCTCAGGTCATGGTCCCAGGGTCCTGGGATCGAGCCCGGCATCAGGCTCCCTGCTCACCGGGAAGCCTGCTTCCCTCTCTCCCACTCCCCCTGCTTGTGTTCTCTCTCTGTGTCTCTCTCTGTCAAATAAATAAATAAAATCTTTAAAAAAAAAGAGGTTAAAAAAATTTATCCAATAAAAGACTTAGAAAAATAAGAAATAAAAACTACATGGCAATGGCACAGGATAGACAAATAGATCAATGAAATAGAAGAGAATCCAGGAATAGACCCATATCTATACGGTCAATAATTTTTTTATAAAGTGTCACAGCAATTCGGTGGGGAAGGTAAAGTCTTTTCAACAAATGGTATAGGAACAACAGGATATCCATAGCGACAAAAGTGAATCTTGATTCCTATTCTCACCAGTGTGGGCTACACAGGTGCATTCATTTCTCAAAAATTCATCGAACCATATACTTGAGGTGAGTGTGTGTGTGTGTGTGTGTATGTGTGTTTATCATACATAAAACAATACTCAATTTAAAAAATCTGTTAGAAATGATTATGTCTAATTCCTCTTCAACATTTTTTCTCAGCCCAAATGTTGCCTCCTCAGAGAGGTTTTCCGTAACCACTTTAGACCTTCAGCACCTTCAGCCTTCTGGATTGGGCTGACTCAAACTTGCAAAAGGTAAAATGTTACCCAGCCAAGATTCCTTGTCCCCCTGCTCTACAGCCTTCCCGCATCCTTCATGCTCACTCGTTCTTCTACCCTTGTTGAGCCCCTTCCCCTCTATGTTTGCACTGTTCCCTCCAAGCACCTCCAGCACCTAGCTCTACCCATTCTCTCCTTGTCTTCCCATCCCAGTCTCCTCGTCCTCTCATTAGAAATGCCTGCTAGGTTGCGTCTTGCAAGATGTTGAGGATGGCAAGGCAAGAGGTAAGAGCAACCACTTCTGGTGGTTAGTTTGGGCTTTTGAACCCCAAATTTGCTTGCCCTGCCTTCTGGGTATCTTATCAGAGTCTGTGCTGTTAATCCTTACTTGATGAATTGCTGCTCAGGATCCAAAATCATTTTTGCTGCCCCTAGAGCAGAAGGCCTTGCAGGGAGGTAGGGTCAAAGCTGATTGCTACATTTTCTTCTCCAGTAGCAACTGCTCATCCTCTTCATTCTGGCACTAACTGAGGCATTGCAGGAGGCATTCTAAGGAAGGGATTGTGGAAACTATCCTTGGAGACCATAAAGCTGGGCAAGGCTGTCATGCATGCTTATGCAGGTTATGCATTTCACAGTATACCCTGCTAAGGCAATAAGAGGGGCCTGAAATCCAGCCTTCAACCCCCTTACCAAGCTCTGAATCCTTGGGACTATGTCTATCTGGCAGACAATGTTAAATTGTTTGCTAATTTGTAAAAGGTTCCATAGAGGCTAGTATCCACCCTGAAACTAAGCCAGGGGAAGACAGGAAGGGACATTGGCTTTGGCTGGATTCAGGGTCCTGAGGTCCCAGGAGGCAACGGCAAAGTTCTACAGGCTTCTCTGGGTAGATCTGAAAGAAGGCAGCCTAAAGGCATGAGCCAGTTTTCAGTGAGGCCTGTTATCTCATGTTTAACAATAGTGTAAAATCAGTCACAGCCCCTATGCCCAAGTTCCATCATCCACTCAGCTTTGGCCAAAGAGGTCCTTACCCCTTCTTGGTCCTCTGCCACCTGGCTTGTGCCTTGGTGTTTCAAAACCAGTTCCTGGATGAAACTGATTCTGTGGCTTCACACAGGCTCCTCCTTATGGCCCAGGGCTTATGGCCATGGATGCTAAACCCCTACATTGGGGCTGTCTTTAAGATCAAGCTCTGCAGCATCATGTGTCCCCAACAGGTGCCAGATGGGGACTAGAGTCACTTCTCAAGAGTCTAGGAGCAGGAAACATCTGAGTTAGAGTGACTTGAGCAGCCTAAGATGTCAGGCAGTTATTCAGGGGAGAGCTGTTACCTTCTCACACCTCCTGGGGCCCATAGTCAACAAATTTATTTATGGGCTTCTTCTCAGAAGAGCCAGTGGTGGTTGGCTTGGTGGTTGGAGCCCTGGTAGCAAACAGCTAAAATCAAGAACCCTTTGTAATAGCTGTCTGGAGCTCCCCGGGCACTCACTCTTAATAGTACTGATCACACATCCACATTAACTATTTATTGAGTTGCTGCATGTTTGTCTTCCCCATCATACTGTCATTTCCCAGGACAGCAGGGATCCAACTGACTTGTTCCCAGATATGCCTCCAGTGCCTAGCACCATGCCTGACACAGGTAAGAGCTCAGGAGAAACTTGAGTGGGAGAAGGAGTTGCTAATGCAGTGGGTGGAGAGATGAAAAAGACAAGCTGGGGCTTGACGTTGAATCAGGACCCTCTCCTGCTAACAGTGTGGGTTGAGTGCACAAAGTGGACTGGGCAGATCAGAGAAGGCAGAGCAGCTAAGAGTCACAGAGCAGAAACCTCTGGGCTCCAGTTGGGGTGTGTGGGATAGATAATGTATGAAATGCTTCTTCCCTTAGAGTTTACTTTGGTATTAGTATAGCTACACCAAGTTACTTTTGATTAGTATGTGCAAGTATTTTTTTTTTTTAAGATTTTATTTATTTATTTGAGAGAGAATGAGATAGAGAGAGAGCATGAGAAGGGGGAGGGTCAGAGGGAGAAGCAGACTCCCTGCTGAGCAGGGAGCCCGATGCGGGACTTGATCCTGAGACTCCAGGATGAGCCACCCAGGTGCCCCGTGCAAGTATTTTTTTTAATCTTCTTGCTTTCAATCTTAGGATGTTTCTCATACCGATGCTCTCTTCATTTTCAATGTCTTTGTGGGCACTGACCCTCAGAATTTTGAGGAAAGTCTCGTTATATTCCTATCTACCACACAGTGAGTTTTGGGAAGACAGGGGCTGTCTCCTTTATTTTGGATCTGCTTCTACCTCCCACAGCTGCTCACTCAGTGTTGTTGCTTCAACATCTACCAGAGTGGAGTTGTCTCCCACCTCTCAGCAAGGCAAGAATTTCATTGTTGGTTAACAATGAAGCGGAAGGGCGCCTGGGTGGCTCAGTTGGTTAAGCGACTGCCTTCGGCTCAGGTCATGATCCTGGAGTCCCGGGATCGAGTCCCACATCAGGCTCCCTGCTCAGCAGGGAGTCTGCTTCTCCCTCTGACCCTCCTCCCTCTCACGCTCTCTGTCTCTCATTCTCTCTCTCGCAAATAAATAAAATCTTAAAAAAAAAAAAAAAATTTAACAATGAAGCGCAAGTCATGGGACACCAAGACATAGAGATGAGCCACATCTTCCCCTTTTCCTTTACTGCATATGAATCATGAGGCAAGGTATTACCTGCTCAGCTTCTGGTCTCTGCCTCCTTGTGCTTTTCTTCAGTTGTCCATTCATAGCTGTCTTTAGAGGGAAATGTGCTGTCCCCTTTTATGAGTTCACTCTGGACAGAAATAAAATACCAAAATGACCCTGAATTACTGTTCTTTTTGCCTTATTTGAAACATGGGTGAACCATCTTTTCCCCAATTCTGCATAGAAATATGAATGTCAAGTGTAATTTTCAAGCAGGAAATGTTGACAATTTAAAGTGCATAATTATTACAAAAAAGCATAATTATAAGAAAGAACATTTCAACAAAGGACACAGACACACTGCTTAAGTCTGCTCTCTAACTACAGATGGACATGTCTTTATTGGAAGAGCTACATAGGCCCTGCTATAGCTCACTTAGGAAACTCATTACACAGTGGTACCAGAGGTCTCATGATGCTTCTGGGGGAGACACTCTCCAACAGCTTCCAATGGGCTTCAATGAAGCTTGACACACCATAGGCGACAATGGATGATTATTTCTCTTCCTGGGTCCTAAGTCTTCCCATTTCTCTTGATTATAGCAAGTCCATTTACTAGATAGATGGACCATACACCTCTGTAAAGTCACTAGCAGCACCCACCATAACTAAAAACAAATTTCCCATCTACTCCCAAGTTACTCATGCGCTTAACGTACACCTCTACACCTGATGCAGACAAAACAACCCATCAACATGAGATAAAGAGCTCTGAAGCCATGGAGCTTATCTATGAAATCCTGACTTAAGAAGAGCAAGTGAACGTCTGTCTAGGATGGAAAAAAAAAAATAGCTCCCTTTGACCTCAAATTTTCTTTGCCCTTTCACCTTCCTTCAATGAGAGATGGTATTTATTTAGGTCTTTCTTTGTGGCTAAGCCAGAGATTTTGCTCTGGTTATCTACTGGCCCTCTCACTAATGAGTTAAATAAAACTTTGGTGTGTGTTCATTAGGTACTTGTATGAGATTTTAACATCTTCTGAAAATTATTCCTTGCCACTGTGGAAGAAGGAGGGGGATGGCACGGAAGTCCTGAGTCCTGCATTCCTGGCCTGGAGTCCAGAGGAGGAGAGGGGTTTGAGGAAGACACCTACACAGGCTTGCATTCTCCAGCTCATCCTAGGCTCTCCACCTGCAGGGAAGCCCACTCTGCAGGTGGAGATGAACATAGTATTATCAGTATCCTGCTCAGGCTACCTGGTTATTTAGTGATGAGAGAGATCTTGTTGCCTTTCAACATCAGAGAAGATTTTAGAGACCTAATGAAACCCCATCAGTGTTATATCAGAAAGAAATATATCACCCCAAGCCCAAGCCCACTCTGCATATCATCATCTTTCATTCCTTCACACAGTGCTCATGTTCTAGATCCCCACCCATCATTACTACAGCACCCTATAATTAGGAATATGGAGTAATAATAATTAATACTCACTGTGTGCCTACTATTTCCCAGGTAGATTCTAAGTACTTAATGTGGATTAAATTATTTAATACTATAACCACTCTATGAGATAGGTACCACTGATAATCACCCTCTCCATGTACACAGCAAGGTATGGAAGCACTAGAAAAATCAAGTAACTTCTCCAAGATCTCATAGCTCATCAAGGCAGAACTGAGATTGGAACCCCCGAGGAATTTGTGCTCTTAACCACTGCATGACAGTTCCTTTCACAAATTAGAAGTTGAACAAACTTGGCTTAAAAAGCTCAACCCTTGGGATGATGAAAAATTCTGGAAATGGATAGAGGTGATGGTTGTGCAACATTGTGAATATACTGAATGCCACTGAATTGTACACTTAAAAATGGTTAAAATGATAAATTTTATATTGTGTATATAATTTTTTAAGATTTTATTTATTTATTTTAGAGAGAGAATGCACTTGAGCAGGGGGGAGATGGAGAGGGAAAGAGAGGGAGAAGGAAAGAACCTCAAGCAGCTTCCCCAGTGAGTGTGGAGCCTGACACAGGGCTTGATCTCAGGACCCTCAGATCAGGACCTGAGCCGAAACCAAGAGTCAGACGCACAACAGACTGAGCCACCCAGGTGCCCCTATATTGTGTATATTTTACCACAATTTAAAAAAAAAATAATTCTTCTACATAATAGCTTTGAAGTGTGACTTCAGGCAAGTTCACCTTGTAAGCCTAGTTTCTTATCTAAAACATGGAGAGGATAACAGTATATATGTCATTGGGTTATTGTAAGGATTAAAAGGTTCCTGGCAGGGCGCCTGGGTGGCTCAGTTGTTTAGGCGACTGCCTTCGGCTCAGGTCATGATCCTGGAGTCCCGGGATCGAGTCCCGCATCAGGCTCCCTGCTCATTGGGGAGTCTGCTTCTCCCTCTGACTCTCCCCGCTCTCATGCTCTCTCTCTATCATTATCTCTCTCAATAAATAAATTTAAAAAAAAAAAAAAAAAGGTTCCTGGCACATAGCAAGTCATAAATGATTGTTAGCTTAAAAAAAGAGGAGTAGGGATTCTTATCAGGAAAAGTAGAAGGTATAAACCGTTGTTTGTCCATGAAAGATTCCCTTGTGCTCTTGTGGGAAGAGCATTAGCTGATTGGCATTGAAAGTCCCCATTTGGATCAGAATGTTCCTAAAGTCCCGGCAGCAAAAACACAGAGTGATACTGGCCTTCCCACCACCTGACCTCTACCTAGAGAGGACACACCAATGTGACCTGTGTCCATGGTAAAGGCACTCCCAGGGAAAGGGGAACTAAACAACTACTATTACTCCGTTTGTGGGGCCTGTGTTAAATGCCAGGCACCGGCTAAATCTTTTGCTTAATTATCCTATTTAATCATCACAACAACTGCATGAAATTAACATTACCACTGCCCCTATATTTGGAGTAAAAAGAAAAAAAAAAAAAATAACCCTAAGACACAAAGAAGTTAAACAGTTTGCTTAAGGTCATCCAGCTATTGAACAGCAGACTCAAGATTTGAACCCAAGGGGCGCCTGGGTGGCTCAGTTGGTTAAGCTGCTGCCTTCATTCAGCTCAGGTCATGATCTCAGGGTCCTGGGATCCAGCCCCGCATCAGGATCCCTGCTCAACCGGGAGTCCGCTTCTCCCTCTGCCCCTCCCCCTGCTTGTGCTCTCTCTGTCTCTGTCTCTGTCTCTGTCAAATAAATAAATAAAATCTTTAAAAAAATTTAAAAAAAAAAAAATTGAACCCAGGCCAGTGTGTTTTAGCCAGTTCAGGCCGCTGTAACGAACACCACAGACGGAGTGACTTAAATGACAAACATTTATTTCTCATAGTTCTGGAGGCTGAGAAGGACAAGACCAAGGTGCTGGCAGATCCAGTGACTGGATCTGGCTTGGAGATGGTTATCTTCTCGTATCCTCGCATGGTGAGAGAGAAAAGCAAGCTCTCTCCTTTCTCTTCCTGTAAACGACACAAATCCCACCACAAGGGCTCCACCCTGATGACCGACTTACCTCCCAAAGCTCTACCTAATACTATCACATTGAGGGTTAGGATTTCAACATCGGAATTTTGAGGGGACACATACAACCCATAACCCTGTGCAACTCCAAAATGCCCACAGCATACCACCTGGCCACTCAGACACCAAGAATGTGACATATTTGAAGCAATATTAACTGGTATTCCAAACATGAAACAAAAACAAATCACTGTGCAGGGGGAGGAGAGAGTGGTCCTTTGACCTTAAAGCAAAGACAGACCAGCAGAGCCATCAGCTCTTTGTATAAGCCTCCCTGGAAAAGGTCTCCCTCCAAAATCCTCTTCCTTTCATCTCTCCCAACCTGCCCCTTACATCACAGCCCAAAGCCTTCTGTCTGGGGGTTATAAGATGTTTCTCAGTAGAAACCAAAAAGAAGAGATGGGAATCCAGGACCTGGCTGGGTCCCCATCCTGCTGCAGTTGTGTAGGTGGGAGAGAGCCCTAGACAGAGCAGGAGAGGAGGAGAGGGCCATGGCATGGTGTACAGGGAAAACACACATGCCATCCCTCTTTGTAAAGGGTGCATCTTTCTTGGTGCCATTCACCCTGAGGACCCATGAAGATGTGGAGCTGTGTATTGGGAGTGGGTCTTCGAAAATGCTGTGGGAATGAGGAGGACGCAGAGGAGGATGTAAATTAGAATGCTTATGGTTACAAGCAACAAAATCTGAGTTCCGTCTTTTAACAAAATTTATTTATTTAGTTAGTTAGTTATTTTGTTATTTCACATCATCAAGGGAAGGTTGAAGGGTCAGGCTTGAAAAATTGATTAACAGGACCATATGTCTCCAAAGGGCTAAGCAACAGGAAATGCAACTATCATTGTGGGAGACTGCCACCGTCACTCTTCATATTCCTCAACTGACATTCCATGTCCCAGGAAGGTCATAACATTTGTTCATTATACCCAAATCCTAGAGGCTGAGATGTGGGCAGAGGCAGGATTTAGATCTTCTGGCTTCTGTAGTTGGAGGAAAAGCATTGCTTTCCACCAAGATCTCACACATGGGAAATGGCTTCCACATAGGAAGGCAAGTAGATGCTGGGCAGTGTCCTCCCTCCCCCCACAAAAAAATCCACCATTACAATGGCAATGACATGTATTGGCCTAGACTTCTTATGATTTTTCAGACCTGTTTTGTTATTTACCATGGGTATTCAAGATGAAAGTGTGAATTTTGTGTTTATCAATGAAATCTTTTTGTGCAAATATGTAAGACTTACCTAGAAATCATACCCAAACCAAAGAATAGTATGTTTCAAGTTAGGACCTACTCTCTATGGAATTCATCTTGAATAGTCAAGAGAGAGAACACGGGACAATGCCAAAGAGAGAGGTTACATTATATCCATCAATGGATCATTACCTAGTATGAAAATAGGAGGAAGCACAGAAAGTAGAGCTAAATAGGAAAAATTTGTGGGGTGATTACCAGGTCACTGGAATACACTGACCATGAATGGAATATCCTAAAAGTAAAATAATTTAGCATTGAGTTTGCTTATTAATCTTCCTGTTTCCCATGGTAAGCTGGGATTCTCACTTTAGTCATCTCTACATTTTGCAATATGGTAAATAAGTTTTATGATGAACCAGGACAGAATGTCTTATTACCCTAGACACAATGTACCTTACACTGTTTTCTAGCCAAATATCATTCCAGTAGTTTAGGACTGCCAGTGATCAGCTGAAATATTTGGTTTGCACCATGAGGCTCAGCAAGGATTTTGTTTCACCTTATTCCAGAGGGACCATGTTCACAGACTGTGTGGATAAAACCTCAAAAGAAATTTTAATAGAAAAATTGCTTTTCTATGAGAGAGGGCCACTGAATGGTAATACTCACTCTTAACTCCTGTCTTATTTTCTTTAGTCTCATCAATTTCTTTCTCCCCTAGAACACTGTAGCATTATTTTCCTTGTTCTTCACTGAACTCTTCCCTAGAATGTGTATTTGTCAGGAAATAATTCTGTTGCTAAAGACAGAAAGCCAGCCTGAAATAGTTTAAAGGAAATGTATTGGCTCACCCAACTTGGAAATCAACCTAAATGGTGGATCTGTAGATGTAGCTAGATGAAGGTGCTCAAACTGTGTTATCAGACCTTGGTTTTTCTTCATCCTTCTGCTCCATTTTCCTCTATCCTGGCTTCATTGTTGGTGGGCTCTTGGTGGGCTCTAGAAGCTTCAGTTAACATGGATACCCTTTTTCTCCCATTGCCTTAGCAATTCTTCCACCCCTGGGAGCCAAGACTGGCTCTTCTTGGATCAGGAGCCCACCCCTGAACCAATCTCTGAAGCCAAGGGTATGAGTTGATTGGCCAGCCTAGGTCACATGACCCCTCCCTATGGTGGGGAGGTGGGGTCTCTTGAATGACAAGATCCCCAAAATGGAATACTGAGCAGGCAGAAGAGTATGCAAATTCAGACTACAAACATTGAGATCTCCCTATTTTCAGCCTTCAAATTAGTTTCCAATCTCTCTTCCTTTTGATTCTTATTTCTTGATGTGGAATTCTGAGCTGGGAATTGAACAGAGACTCAGAAACACCCATCCAGTCCTGCCAGGTCATCCCCATGCCTGAGATCCTGGAAGGAAATATTGGGTTACAAGACAAATGGGTAGAGAAACACTTTATTTTGAGCCACTCCAGAGCAGGTGTTCTAAGCCCCCACTGAGTGGACCACTGTGTGTGACCTGGACTGGGGACTTTCACTGGGCAGGAGGTACCACCATTCCACAGAGCTGTTTGCATGGAATTATTCTTCCTCAGAATTACACCATCCAGGATAGCATTCCAAAACTTGTTCTTTACCACCAGTATAATGAAACTGATGAAATTTAATGTTCCATTCAAATAATACAGTGAGGTTTATTTGTAGGCATTTGTCAGCTCCTTATGTAATAAAGTAATCATATTTTCTTTTTTTTTTTTTTTGAAGATTTTATTTATTTATTTGAGAGAGAGAGAACGAGAGACAGAGAGCATGAGAGGGAGGAGGGTCAGAGGGAGAAGCAGACTCCCCGCCGAGCAGGGAGCCTGATGTGGGACTCGATCCCGGGACTCCAGGACCATGACCTGAGCCGAAGGCAGTCGCTTAACCAACTGAGCCACCCAGGCGCCCAAGTAATCATATTTTCACTGGATGTTTTCCTAATTCCTCCCTCTTATCTCGGGTGTGTTGTAAGGATTGCCCACTTTCCTGCTTCCAGCACTGGGAAAATATAGAAAAGGAAGAGATAAAGAGGAGTGGGCGAGGTTTTGTATGCAATTTGTGTGTGATGCTGTGTGACCAGCTATTACATGTGCCTTGTATCCTGACCTTGAGCAGAAGAGCAGGACTGGGAGGATGAAATATTTTTTGCCAAGAGTCCTATTGTTGAATCACCTGTTTGTTCATCATGCTAGTCAAATTGTGGGCATATTGGGGGCTTCCCTCTGCCATTAACTCTTACTGGTTTCTTATGGTAAACCAGGAACACCAATACTAGGCAGACATGGTCAGGGCATGGAGGTGTTTTGTATGTAATACTTGTCACTCTTGTTTTCTGAGAAACTATATGTATTGTGCTAAAAATGAAATATGTTTGGGGGTACCTGGCTGGCTCAGTGGGTAGAGCATATGACTCTTGATCTTGGGGTTGTGAGTTCAAGCCCCATGTTGGGCATGGAGCCTACCTTTAAAAAAAAAAAAGAAAGAAAGAAAAGAAATATGTTTAAATGCTTTTCGATACTTTCAGGTTACAATCTCTGCTGCTTTAAAACAGGGTCTTCCCAATGAACGTGCAGTGGCATGCAAGATTCTCCCCCCTTCTCCTTCTCTTGTCCTCAGAATCTGGGTTCCTAAAGGCTGGTGTATTTGCACAGCACCGAGGATGTGACATGGTCTCTTACTCACTGGCCTCCCTTGGATTTCTCATCCTCACTTCAGCCCCCAGCCCAAGGCTGTTTACCAAGTGGGCTCTGCTGCAACACACCCCCACCTGCCCCAAGGGCACCCAGATACTTCATTCTTAGCTCTATTCCCTATTGTCTCCAGGAGCTTCAGTGACTTTTCCAGACATCCCCACTTCCACCCAGACCCAAGGGAGTCAAGATGGGAGTGGTGGGAAGAGGTTTTCAGTCTTTCTCTGGCTAAATAGACCACCTTGTGGTATACTTCCCTCCCAGGTAACCCCAAGGCAGTGTGGAAGCCCTCCTGGGGGGAACCAGTTAGGAGCTTCTCAGATCTGGGATTCTCAGCCCCTCTGGGTCTGTATCCAGCACCTTCTCCCCATGCCTCATGGAGTTTTCATCAGAACAGAAAGTAGGTCCCACACTGGTTTCCTAAAGGCTGGTGTATTTGCCCAGCACTACTCAGCCTGATGTCTCCAGCTCCCTCCCACTAAACCCAAAGAGCTTTCCCCCTCCTTTTGTGGCCAAGGTGCTTACTCTGTGGCCTAGAGCAGGGGTTCTCAGACATGGGTGTGCATCACCTGGAGGGTTTGGTACAATACAGGTTGCTGGACCCACCCCCAGAATTTCTGACTCAGTGGATGTTGTCAGTAGAATAAAGGTCCCTAGTAATGATCATAGTACATGAATCCCCAGGACCTGTGAATATGTGACCTCATGTGGCAAAAGGGACTTTGCAGATGCGATTAAATTAAAGATCTTAAGATAAGGAGATTATTCTGGATTATGTGTGGGCCCAGTGCCATCACAAGGGTCCTTATAAAAAGGAAGCAGAGTCGGAGGAGAGGAGACCACAGTAGCAGAGGTTGGAGTGATGCAGTCATGAGCAAAGGAATACAGGAGACCTGGAAGCTGGAAGAGGCAACAAATGAATTCACCCCTAGAGCCTCTGGAAGGAATGAAGTTTTGCTGACAACTTGATTTTAGCCCTGTAGGAGCCATTTCAGAATTCTGACTTCCTGAACTGTAAAATAATAAGTGTATATTTTTAAACTGCTAAGTTTTACATAATTTGTTACAGGAGCCATCATAAGAACCTAAAATATGATTGCATTGGTCCCTGAGAATCTGCATTTCTTTTTTTTCTTTTTCTTTTTTTTTTTTTTAAAGATTTTATTTATTTATTTGAGAGAGAGAGAATGAGAGGAGAGGGGGGAGGGTCAGAGGGAGAAGCAGACTCCCTGCCGAGCAGGGAGCCTGATGCGGGACTCGATCCAGGGACTCCAGGATCATGACCTGAGCTGAAGGCAGTCGCTTAACCAACTGAGCCACCCAGGCGCCCGAGAATCTGCATTTCTAATCGATGCTCAGGTGTTGGTGATGCTGCGGTCCAGGGATCACTTTGAGGACCACTGCTTTATAGTGAAACACATAATCCTCAGTCCTCCTCCAAATTCTGGTTACACAAACCCTTTGCTCTCTCAAGATCTGAAGCATGCAAATGAAAGCTTTGGCCTTGACAACTCTCATCTCCAAAAAGTACCTATTCTGGAAATCAATGGTTAAAGCTTGAAATTTTTTTTTTCTTTTCTTTCTGTTCTGCCGTAAAGCAATGATGGAGAACTACGGGGCAGTTGGCATGACTAGCCATTAAAACTTTATCATATTAATAATATCATAACTATCTATCTCACCACCTTATTATTTATTCTTTTCTTTTGGGGGAAAATGCGGAACATCATCAGTTTATCTATTCTCCTAAAATCTCCATGAGGTTGGAAAATAGAAAAGGAACCTGCACATTCTAGAAAGGAAATGGGACAAAGAGATGTTTGCAATGTCTGGACCTCTGCTTCCCTCATGTCAAGCTGCTGTTTTTTTCTAGTTCCTTTTATGTGCCCCCTGTTCACCAGCTCCTCCCCTTTTTGCCTCCCCCCGGTGAACTTGACCCCGCCTCTCTTGGTATCTGACCTTGCTCCCTTTGGCTGGCTTCTCCAGGTAAAGATGTGGGCTTTTCCATCCTGGGATGCTCAGATGGAGGTGACAGTGATGGTTACTATGGACACCAAACCAGCCACTCACAGCCCCGGGTTTGCCAAAAGGCCTCTGGGGCCCTTCTTGAGATGGGAGACCTCATCCTCTTACCTCCAGGCCTCCAGGGAGAGGAAGGGAGAGGAGGTGCGTGGAGCGCTGATTACACACTGAATCAATACCTTGTATACAAGTAGGTACAGCAGGCTATCAATTCATGGTGAGAAAAACTCCACTTGACTCTGGTCCTTGCCAGTTGTCTCTTTTCCCTTCCCTACCTCATTTTTCCCATCATCTCTTTCTCTTCCTCCTCTCCTGACAGGCAGTGGAGTCCAACCAACCTGGATTTCAATTCTAACTGCCTTTTGCTAGCTGTGTGACAATGAACTAGCAACCTACCCTCTCTGATCCTTAATTCCCTTACCTGTGAAGTAGGGGTGGAGATACCTACCTTGGTTCTCTGATGAGAACTAGATGAGAGAATATCTGAAATGTATCCGTGCAGAGCAGGCACTCGATTAACGTCATTTCTACCCACTAGCCTTTTCACCACTAAGACCTAGTCAATCAACAGAATTCACAGGGAATGCAAGGTAGGAAACCGCAACTTTAATGGGAAGTTCAAGTTTCCCTCTCGTTCCAAGACTAACATTTCCCACGTATTTGCCCATGTGGCTTATTCTTCAGTTAGGCCTATTTAATTAGCGCTCTGGGCAAGCCCCCTCCAAAGTTATGCAATTTTTTGCTAAAATAATCAAATATGCCAGTAGGACTAAAGGAAACAAAGCAGATCAACGAATAAGCCATTGCCCCCGGCGCATAAAAGGCAAAGGGGCTCTTAGCAGACACAGCATGTCGGATGTCCAGGAGCACAGGGGACATATCTGTGCTGGCCTTCATGTTGATCAACTTAAGATAATTCCGCTGCTCGAGGATATAGTCCTGGCCATAGTCTTCCTGAACGTCAGAGGTAAGGTGGTCCAAGAGGTCCTTCTCCTGCTTGCTCCACACTTCACTGGTGCCTGCAATATCTGTGATGCAAGAAGAAGGGGGGCTCAATACTGGGGAGGCCAGATCGGGCATGTCCAACCCCTACCAGGGAAGCAGGCCCTTGTGAATTGGCTTCTGTTGGGAAGGAGGGGCGTTCCCAAACACCTTTTTATTTAAATGTGCTTTAAATGGTATTTAATATATTTTTTTTGACATACATACAGAAAAGTTCACACAGGACTGGGTTTCCACAAACTAAATAGCCCGTGCAACCAGCAGCAGAACAAGAAGGCAAACCGGCCTGGAAGCCCCCACTCCCAGCCCCCTTCCCAGGAGCCACTGTCCCAAGTTAACAGAATAGAGCAGTTTTGCCTGGATTTGGACATAATGTAAATGGAATCACATATTACGCTGTGAGATTCATCCATGTACTGTGTGGTCATTCCTGTCAGTGCAGTTTTCCATTGTATAAATATGTCATACATTATTTGTCCATTATACTGTGATGGGTATTTGGGTTGTTTCCAATTTGGGATTCTTACAAATAGTGCTGCCACAAACATTCTATTACATCCATTTTCATGATAATTATATACAATATAAAATGTAACATATACAATATAATATACATGCATATATATGCATACCCATATATACATCTATATATAATTTTTAATATAGAAGTGATACCTATTTCTAGGTATAAAATTAAATATACAATGTTGACTATCATCTTATCTATCTAATAAATATAATTTTAAACAGTACATAATAAATATACATTTAAATATACATTTAAATTTTAACATATAAATTATATGTGATTAAATATATAAACATTTAATATAGAAGCAATGGTTGCTTATCATATATAACTTAATTATATATATTTACTTTAAAATATAGTAGCAATGCCTGCTCATTACATAAAATAGTAAATAATAAGATGTATGTGTTTTTAAAATTAATCTCCCCTAAGGTAACTTACAGTTTTGTGTGTCCTTCTATATTCCCTCCTTGTTCATACAAACATATATATGCATAGAAGGCTTTGGTTTAACTTTATATTATCAGGAACAAACAAAAACCAAAAAGGATCACACTATACAGTGTTTTCCAAAGATATGATTGCTTGCTTAGTAATAAATCACAGACCTGCCTCTGATAGTCAAGCTACAGATTTAAAACAGAGCAGCAGAAATTTCCCATTGAACAGCTTTTAGGCAACCACTTCTCTATCAAAGGACTTTGCAGTCATTCCTAGGTTTCGACATTTCAGTGACGCTGCATAAGTAGCCTTGCACAATGCATCCTTTTGTATTTTACTGTTGTTACGTCTTCAGGCAGCTCCCACAATGTGGTTAGCTGGTCAAAAGGCACTTGCATTTTGAATTTTAATACCTTCTGCCAGATTACTTTCCAGAAAGGATGCAGCACCCCATGCTCCCTCCTGCAAAGTGCGTGATCGCCCCAGGGATGGCTGTGAGATGAGCCTGGGTTTACTAGCTTGGGTGACTCCAGGATATCAGGTCTGTGGGGAAGCCTGGTTGTGAAACGTAAGCCAGTGACATCCAATTATACTCACAGAAATGCAAACGGATTTGCTCAGTTCTTTTCATGAAGGCACAAGACCACACGTAAAGAAATTATTACCCTGACAATTACTCTAGAGGTTTCTGGGTCTGGAACAGCATGTTGTGTGAACTATGTTCCTCCAGCCAGCTCTCCCCCAGTCTCTGCTTTCTCAGGCTGAGGGATTCCTTTTCTTCTCCACTTCCTCCCTCTCTAAACACCTCATGGGCTTTCTAACCACTTCTGTGGGTACTCTGTGCAGAGACCCCAAAGCTCTCTTTAGTGGTAACAAAGCCACCAGATTTCTGTCAACTTTCATCTGCCACTTTTGACACCCACAAACCCATCCCCTGCCACTTTGGGGCCATACACAACAAAATTGTTAGGGTGACCTGGACCTAAAGCCCATCTTGGACTCATACCACCTCTGTGGCTCTTAACCTCTCTGAGCCTCAGTTTTCTTCCTACCCCCCGCCCCCCACCACACTCCTGGGTGGGATGTGTGACACTCCTCCAGGAAGCTCCCAACTGTCTTAATGTTAATGCCTTACTAAAGGGAAAAACAACCTGAACTTGACAATGGCAAAGGCCTCCAGTATCTTGGAGGTCCTCTTTCGTATATGAAAATCCTTTTGAAACCTCCCTTTTCCTTACCTCCCCCAACTCCCAAGTATATAATCAACCACCCCTCATAATCCTGGTGCAGCAGCTCTCTCTGCCCATGGGTCCTGTCCCTGTGCTTTAATAAAAACATGTTTTTGCCCCAAAGATGTCTCAACGATTCTTTCATGGCCATTGGCTCCAGACCCCACTCCACCAAACTTCACCTACATTCCAAAACCACATCCAAAGGACCTTCAGCATCCCTGGGGCTCTTAGGCTTAGACACCTACTCGTCCTGAAGCCTCCAGGCTGGATGACAGAGACTTTAATTCCCCATTTGGAAAGCTCTTGTCTCATGACTGCTGAGAACATGGTCAGAGCCGCCTTGGATGAGCTATAGGCTGCCAGCTTTTCCATTGGGACCCCTCCTGTGGGAATGAGAGAAAAAAAATATCAGGTCTGATGTTTTCATTTGTTCATCCACTAAGTGTTTAAACAGGACCTACTGCATGCCAGGAACTGGTATCAGTGGTGACTAAGGCAGAAAAGGGGCAGGCAAGGGGCTTCTGTACCCAGGTTAGTGCCTGTTCTTGGTCACAACCATGACCCAGCTTCCCTTGCTTCTGCCGTCCATGACGGCTCCATCACAGCTGGTCCAATGACAAACCAAGTGTAAAGTGTAAAGCTAAATGTAATTCAGGTGAGTTAAAGAGGATCTGCCCCAGCCTCTGACCTTCCAGTTCAGCCAACCACTATTCTGAGGTTCTGGGTGGACATATCTGGAGCACCTGTAGTTGAACAAATTAGATCTAATACTTGTCAAAACAAGGACTAATGCACACCATAGGGAACTGTGGGGCACCTTTGTATGAGGGAGTGAGAAAGGGCTTATTCTAGGAGGGCCACCTAGGGCTGGGGGGAATGCTCTTTATTGCACCTGGACCACACTTTGCTTAGAAGCTGGGAGAAACTGATCCTTCAACCGGGTCTATCGTTGGACCACATGTGCAGGAGGAGCTATGGAGAGCAGGAGAAAGGGGAGCCAGAGAAGTCAAGTGACCTTAATGGAATAAGAGTCTCTACAGATGTAATTAAAGTACGGATCTCAAGATGAGACCATCCCAGATCAGGATGGGCCCTAAATTCAATAATGGGCTTTCTTGTAAGAGACCGAAAACAAAACACACAGAGAACCAGGGGAACAGACCACGTGAGGGTGGAGGCAGAGATGGGAGGGATGCTGCCATAAGCCAAGGACTGCCTGGAGGCACCCAAAGCTGGATGAGTCAAAAAGACATTCTTCCCTAGAGTCTTTAGAGGGAGTTGACCCTGGCGACACCTTAATTTTAGACGTCTGGTCTCCAGAACTGTGATAGAACAAATTCTTGTTGTTTTAAGCCACTGTAATTTGTTACAGCGGCCCTAGGAAATGAATACGGATGTGTTCCTGGTGTTCTTTTCTGGAAAACACCGAGACTGGGGAGGGCTGAAGACAGTGAGGCCTCACGCACTCAGGGGACCTCATGGGGAACCCAGGGTGAGTGGACCATGACATGAGGGCTCCCAGCTTTGGCCAAGATTTCTCTAGTCAAAGAAGCAAGCACTGGGTGAATGGCTAAACAAACTCAGACACAGCCATGCAATGGAATACAACTCAGCCATTTTAAAAAGTTCATTGAAAGGAATGAACTTGAGGGGCACCTGGCTGGTTCAGTTGGTGGAGCATGCAGATCTGGATCTTGTGAGTTTGCACCCTGTGTTGAGTGTAGAGATAACTTAAAATTTTTTAAAACAAAAAGGGGGGTGCCTGGGTGGCTCAGTCGTTAAGCGTCTGCCTTCAGCTCAGGTCACGATCTCAGGGTCCTGGGATCGAGCCCCACATCCGGCTCCCTGCTCAGCAGGAAGCCTGCTTCTCCCTCTCCCACTCCCCCTGCTTGTGTTCCCTCTCTTGCTGTGCCTCTCTCTGTCAAATAAATTTAAAAAAAAAAAAAAAGGAATAAACTTGACACACACAACAACATAGATGAGTCTCAAAATAATTACAGTGAATGAAAGAGCCAGACAAAAAATAGTATGGACTGTATGATTCCATATATTTAAAATTCTAGAAAATGCAAACCGATCTGTAGTGATATCAACAGATCAGTGGTTACCTGCAATGGGGTGGGGGAAGGATTAGAAAGGCGGACAAGGAAGCTTTTGGGGATGATGGACAAGTTCACTATCTTAATTGTGGTGATGGTTTCCTGGGTACATACATATGTCTAAACTTACCAAATTGTGCACTTTATTTTTTTTTTTTAAAGATTTTATTTATTTATTTGAGAGAGAGAGAATGAGAGACAGAGAGCATGAGAGGGAGGAGGGTCAGAGGGAGAAGCAGACTCCCTGCCGAGCAGGGAGCCCAATGCGGGACTCGATCCCGGGACTCCAGGATCATGACCTGAGCCGAAGGCAGTCACTTAACCAACTGAGCCACCCAGGCGCCCCCAAATTGTGCACTTTAAAGATTTTATTTTATTTATTTTAGAAAGAGAGTGTGCATGAGCTGGGGGAGGGGCAGAGGGAGAGAAGCAGACTCCCTCCTGAACACCGAGCTTAATGTGGGGCTCGATCTGATGAACCTGAGATCATGACCTGAGCTGAAACCAAGAGTCAGATGTTTAACCAACTGAGCCACCCAGGAGCCCCACAAATTGTGTTCTTTAAGTATGAACAGTTTATTGTATGTCAATTATAACTCAATTTTTTAAGGAAAGGAAAGGGAAGGGAAGGGAAGGGGAAGGGGAAGGGAAAGGGAAAGGGAAAGGGAAAGGGAAAGGAAAGGGAAGGGAAAGGGAAAGGAAGGGAAGGGAAGGGAAGGAAGAAAACACCACCACCTGGCTTCCAGAGACCATAGACACATCAAGAAATGCCAAAAATGACTTCATGGTTATTTTTCTCTGCCTAAATCCCCCAGGACATTTGCACAACTATCTCTGCATGGGTGGAAGACTTCCTGCGTTCCCTGCTCTTAACCTTTCCAGGCATCCCTGTCCCCCTAGCTTTCCCAGCCTTCAGCGATTTCTCAGCAAACCAAACATGGGTCCAGTTTCCTACATGTGCTTGTCTTTGTTCTTCTGACTTCACAACTTTGCAAATGATCCTTTCCCCTGCCAGAGTCTCTTTTTTTCTTCTAATTGGGTATGTTTCATCCATGGGAGAACATCTTCCTAGCCCTGAGTTCTCTTGGCCTGCATCCTACCTCTATCCCCAAATTAAAGATGTCAGTGTATTTGAGACCACAAAATATGGCTCATACTCACATCTAACATTTATTTACTAAGGATCATTTATCAAGGTATACTTAAGTCATCACCTTATGGTCTGTAATGTGTAGGACAAACCACTGTTTTTTGATAGGCTTTCCACTACATCTTCCTAGACCCCTATAAAACACTGAATTCATTTCTGCACACAAAGAAAGCATGACTGCAATGACCATGATCTGGTTTCTTAAAGAACAGTCTTAGTAGAGACATTAGCTGTTTCCATGCCTTAAATTTGATTATCTAGCCTTGATCTCAAAGCACAGAATGCAATTAAAAGGAAAATGAGGAGGGGGAGGAGCAAGATGGCGGAGGAGTAGGAGACCTGGATTTCGTCTCCTCTCAGGAATTCAGCTGGATAGGGATCAAACCATTCTGAACACCTACGAACTCAACAGGAGATCGAAGAAAAGAAGAGCAACAACTGTCTGAACAGAAAAGCGACCACTTTCTGGAAGGTAGGACGTGCGGAGAAGTGAATCCGAGGCGTTATTCGGGAGGATAGACAGCGGGGGAGGGGCCTCCATCGGCGGCTTCTGGCAAGTGATAGAGCCGCGGAGCACAAAATCGGAACTTTTAGAAGTCCGCTCCACTGAGGGATGTCGCTCCAGTAGCTAAGCAGGGGGTGGAACCCTCGTGGGACAGTGTGGTCTCAGGACCCTCGGGGTCACAGAAAGACCGGGGGTGCCTGAGTGCGGCAGAGCTCCCAGGTATCGGAGCAGGGAAGCCGGCTGCAGAGACGGAGCCCAGGCGCAGGCTCTCAGCTCGGGGTTGCCATAAACCGTGATCCGCGGCACAGTCGGGCCACTGCTCCTCCAGCAGGGACCCAACAAGCGGCGGATCCGGGGAGACTCCCCTTCTTCCCCTGGGAGGAGAGGCGCAGGAGCGCACCGCGGGGATCTGCTGGGTTTGGAGACTCCACACGGGGTCGGGTGCCAGATAGAAAGGCGCGGTCACAGGCCGGGTGAGCACGGAGTGTGGCCGGAGACCGGGGAGACGGGAGTGACTGACTGCTTTTCTCTGGGGGCTCGCTGAGGAGCGGGGCCCCGAGTTCTCGGCTCCTCCGGGGCGGAGACTGGGAGGCCGCCATTTTCACTCTCCGCCTCCAAAGCTGTACGGAAAGCTTGCAGGGAACAAAAGCTCCAGAGAGCAAACCCGAGCACATTACTTAGCCCGGACCAGGCAAGGGCGGGGCAATTCCGCCTCCGGCAGAGACATTTGGGAACCACGGCAACAGGCCCCTCCCCCAGAAGATCAGCGAGAACAGCCAGCCAAGACCAAGTTTACCGATCAGTGAGAATGGCAGAACTCCAGCGCTAGGGGAATAATGCACATAGAATTCATGGCTTTTTTACCATGATTCTTTAGTCTTTCAAAGTTAATTTTTTTAACTTTTTTTTTCTTTTTCCCTTTTTCAACCAACATCTTATCAATCCCTTTTTTAAAAAACATTTTTATTTTTAATTTTTAGAGTCATATTCTATCCCTTCATGCCTTATTTTTGGCATATATATATATATAAGTTGTTCTCTCTTTAAAATTTTGAGATACAGTTTCTTCTAACAGATCAAAATATACCCTAAATCTCTAGTGTATGGCTTTATTCTAGTCTCCTGCCTGATCACATTCTCTCCCTTTTTTTTCTTTTTTTTTTTTAAATCCTCTTCTTTCTTTTTTCAACCAACTTCTTATCTTATCAATTCCTTTTATAAAATCTTTTATAATTTTCATCTTTACAGTCATATTCCATCCCTTCATTGTATTAACTCTTAGTTTTGTACATATATAAGTTTTCCTTTCTTTAAAATTTTGGGAGGCACTTTCTTCTAACAGACTAAAATACACCCAAAATCTAGTGTGTGGCACTGATCTATGCACCAGCCTGATCATACTTGATCATATTCTGTTTTTTTGTTGTTCTGTTCTGTTTTTGTTTGTTTTTATCTTTTTCTTTTTCTTTTTTCTTTCTTTCCCTTTCTTTTCCCCGGTTTCAGGTCTTTTCTGATTTCTTTAGAGTATATTTTCTGGGGACATTGTTACCCTGTTAGCATTTTGTTCTCTCATTCATCTATTCTCCTCTGGACAAAATGACAAGATGGAAAAAATCACCTCAACAAAAAGAACAAGAGGCAGTACCGACTGCCAGGGACCTACTCAATACGGACATTAGTATGATGTCGGAACTAGAGTTCAGAATGATGATTTTTAAAGATACTAGCTGGGCTTGAAAAAAGCATAGAAGTTATTAGAGAAACCCTTTCTGGAGAAATAAAAGAACTAAAATCTAACGAAGTCAAAATCAAAAAGGCTATTAATGAAGTGCAATCAAAAATGGAGTCTCAAACTGCTAGGATAAATGAGGCAGAAGAAAGAATTAGTGATAGAGAAGACCAAATGATGGAAAATAAAGAAGCTGAGAAAAAGAGAGATAAACAATTACTGGATCACAAGGGCAGAATTCGAGAGATAAGCAATATCATAACATGAAACAACATTAGAATAATTGGGATACCAGAAGAAGAAGAAAGAGAGAGGGGGGCAGAAGGTATATTGGAGCAAATTATAGCAGAGAACTTCCCTAATTTGGGGAAGGAAACAGGCATCAAAATCCAGGAGACACAGAGAACCCCTCTCAAAGTCAATAAAAATAGGTCAACACCCCAACATCTAATAGTAAAACTATTATAGAGCTACCATATGATCCAGCAATTGCACTACTGGGTATTTACCCCAAAGATACAAATGTAGGGATCCAAAGGGGTACGTGCACCCCGATGTTTATAGCAGCAATGTCCACAATAGCCAAACTGTGGAAAGAGCCAAGATGTCCATCAACAGATGAATGGATAAAGGAGATGTAGTATATATATACAATGGAATATTATGCAGCCATCAAAAGGAATGAGATCTTGCCATTTGCAACAACGTGGGTGGAACTGGAGGGTGTTATGCTGAGCGAAATAAGTCAATCAGAGAAAGGCATGTATCATATGACCTCACTGATATGAGGAATTCTTAATCTCAGGAAACAAACTGAGGGTTGCTGGAGTGGGGGGTGGGTGGGAGGGATGGGGTGGCTGGGTGATAGACATTGGGGAGGGTATGTGCTATGGTGAGCGCTGTGAATTGTGCAAGACTGTTGAATCACAGATCTGTACCTCTGAAACAAATAATGCAATATATGTTTAAAAAAAAGAAAAAGAAAAAGAAGAAGATAGCAGGAGGGGAAGAATGAAGGGGGGGAAATCGGAGGGGGAGATGAACCATGAGAGACGATGGACTCTGAAAAACAAACTGAGGGTTCTAGAGGGGAGGGGGGTGGGAGGATGTGTTAGCCTGGTGATGGGTATTAAAGAGGGCATGTACTGCATGGAGCACTGGGTGTTATACACAAACAATGAATCATGGAACACTACATCAAAAACTAATGATGTAATGTATGGTGATTAACATAACAATAAAAAGTTTTTTAAAAAGGAAAATGAACGTGAAAATGTATGGAACGAAATACACACAAGTACAGGTCAAGTTGGGAAAATCTGAATAACACTGGTGGATTATCATTATTAGTATGCTGCTTATAATATTGTACTATAGTTTTGTAAAATTTAACCATTGGAGGAAACAGGGTAAAGGGTACATAAGATCTCCATTCTTTCTTAAAACTTTAGGTAAATCTATGATGATCTCAAAAATTTCAATAAAAAAAGAGCATAACATCTGCACCCTTGTGTTCATTGCAGCATTATTTACAACGGCCAAGACATGGAAAAACCTAAGTGTCCATCAGTGGAGGAATGGATAAAGAAAACTTAGTATATATATGCAATGGAATATTATTCAACCGTTAAAAATTAGGAAGGAAATCCTGCCATTTGCACCAACATGGATAGACTTTGAGGATCTTGAGGGCCTCGAGGGCATTATGCTAAGTGAAATAAGTCAGAAAGAAAAGAAATACTGTGTGATCTCACTTTATAGATACAGGGAATGGGTTGATGGTTACCAGAGGTGGAGGGTGGGGTGAAATGCGTGAAGGTCAAAGAGTACAAACTTCCAGTTATAACATAGGTAAGTTCCAGGGATATAATGTACAACATAGTGACAGTTAATGATACCATATTATATATTTGAAAATTTGCTAAGAGTAAATCTTAAAAATTTTCATCATAAGAAAAAGAAATTGTATCTATGTGAGGTGATGGATGGTAACTAACCTTTTGTGGTAATCATTTTGCAATATACACATATATCATATCAGTATATTATGTACCTTAAACTAATACAAGGTTATATGTCAACTATATCTCAATAAAACTGGTGGGGGGGATGGGAAGAGCATAGGCATTGAAGAAGAGAGACCCAGAATAATTCAATTATCATCCTTATTCTTACATGATTATTAAAACTTTGGTCTGGCTCACATAATTTCGTTTTGGGAAATACTCGTCCTTAGCCCCTTGTTTTTGTAGGAAGACTATTGATTAATGGTTCTGTCTTCCTCATTGAAAGGGGCAGACTGGCCCACCACAATACTCCATTCCCTGGACCAGGAGATTGGGTTGGGGCTGAGCATGTGATCTCAATTGAGCCAGAGTCCTGAGGGTGGTGGAAGGGAGATGACCTTATTGTTTATTCCTGGCTATGTGAGTATGATAATGGTGGAAAACTGGAACTCCCAGGGGTCATTTCTGCTACCACATTGGAGAAGGTAAGCAAAGGAAAGCAGAGGAGCAAGAAAGGGAGAGCAGTTGTTAAGTGGGGGGTTGCAAAGGGAAACAGGAAGAGGAGGTGGGGGGAAGAGCTATGATGAACCCATCTTACGAGTTAGTTCTAGTCAGTGGGTGAGCTAATTAATTCCTTTTCCCTCTTCTGTTTTAGTTAGTTTGAGGATTGACCCTGTCACTTAAAAGCAAGAGTCCTGAGGCTTAACTGAGGAAATTTCATTATAGCATCTGGCATCAAACACTAGACTCTGGGGGAGACAGAGGGGAAGAAAAAAACCCCATTAAACTTTGGTTCCTGTCTTGCCTCAGATAACCAGCTGATTTTTTTTTTTTTTTTAAACGTAGGCCCCACACCCAGCATGGAGCCCAACCCAGGGCTTGAACTCACACCGCTGAGATCAAGAACTCCACCCTTAACTGACTGAGTCACCCAGGTACCCCCAGCCGATTCTTTTTAAAGTTTTAGCTTCACAAAATGTTAAGAGTTTCAAACCCAGCTTTTTCCTTTTACTGGTGAGAAAGGCCCAAGAAGTTAAAGCAACATGTTCTTTTTTTTTTTTTTTAAACTTGATTTTTTTTTTTTTTTAAAGATTTTATTTATTTGTCAGAGAGAGAGATAGCGAGAGCAGGAACACAAGCAGGGGGAGTGGGAGAGGGAGAAGCAGGCTTCCCGCGGAGCAGGGAGCCCGATGTGGGACTCGATCCCGGGACCCCGGGATCATGACCTGAGCCGAAGGCAGACGCTTAACGACTGAGCCACCCAGGCGCCCTAAAGCAACATGTTCTAATTTGCAACCCAGTTTGCAGAGTTACACCCATCTCACTTCTCCACAATTTTACAGGAGAGCCTGTAATTTTATAGGAGAGCCTGGCTGGCTACCATGTCGGTTCGCAGAGGGCCGTGGGAGAGCCGATTTTGGAGCCAATGCTGCCTGGGTTCAAATCCCAGCTCTGTCACTGATGAGTAAAATCAATTAAAATCAGGAAAGTCATTTTATGTTTATGTATCTCTGTTTTTTTTCATCTGTAAATTGAGAATAATGATAGTATATGCATCACAGAGCTGTTGTGAAGGTCAAACATTTTAATATATTAGAATAGTGCCTGTCACAAAGTAAGCTCCTTATAAGAGCTTTCTTGTGTTAGGGCTACTTGAGGTTTTCAGAATTTTTCAACAGCCCAAAAGGATCCATATGTTTGGTGTTTCTTAGAATAGTAAGCGCACCTGTTTCAGACTCTCCCAGCAGTACTTGTCTATGTGGATTTCTAGGACCTATCCTAGACCTACTGAATCAGAATCTGCAAATGAAACCAATCCAAGTGATTCTTTTGAATACCAAGCCTTGAACTATTACCTTAGGGTTTTGGTCGCATATTTCTGAATATGTGCTTTCAGGGTGACATCCTGCGTTACACATGATAGGACAGGTGGTAAGAATTCATCATATCCCATATTACCAAACTACACAGAAAACATGCTTTGGACCAAACAGTTAAGACACGTTTGTCTTTTGTATGATATCGAACCCTGTGAAGTTGCCATTATTAGACCATTTCTGCCCTACAAAATGGCAGTTCTGTAAGGTTCAACCTCATAGATTCAACCTTGCTGTTAACGTTTACTAGTAGTGTCTAAGATTCCTGGGGGCATAAGATGAAGTAAGTGCAGATGTCCGAGTCTCGCTGACCGAGATCCTCACAGGGTCTCAAAGCATGCTCCCTTCCTGACTTTATGCACCCCTTCATTGCCTGTCCAATTAGATTTGTAATTTCTGTTTTTGCTCCATTCAGGTTAAAATCCTATTGCCAGAAGGCAGCAAGGCAAGAGGTTGCCAAGAACGTGGTAAGTTTATTTCCATTTCTAAGGGAAAACTTGACTTCCAAAATAGAGGGCTTATCTCTGGGGACGCAAGAGAACTCGTGAGGAACACACAAGCCTGGGTAAATGTGTGGGTTATAGCTTTAATGACCATACAGAGTACTGATGTAATTCCAAGAAGGCTAAGTCTTAGAAATCTACATACTCATCCACTAGCTGACATTAAATAAAACCAGAATGCCCAGACAGATGAATATACACTTTGTGCTTATTTTTAAATTTTGTTTTTAAATTCCAGATCTGTGGTATATAACTCAGTAAGCACAGTAGAATCACCTTGGGAACATTAAAACACAGCAAAACAAAAAACATAAACAAAAAACTTAATGCCCAGGCCCTACCCTAGAACAATGAAATAAAACAATTCTGGCAGTGGGACCTGAACATCAGTATTTAAATAAAACTCTGAAGGTGATTTTAATGTGAGGACAGTTTTTCTGAGTCAGTGGTTCTCAATGTTGGTGAGTATCAGAATCATCTGGGGAACTAATGAAGCACCCAGAGGTCAAGGTCCTTCAAGGAGAAATGAGCCTCGGCTTTTGTGGTGTTCCCACACTCCCTGGGTGAACCTGATTTACTCCTGTGACCCCAAATTTTGAAACCCTCTGTTAATTGTTTTAGAGCGATAGTTTTCATACTTAGTAGCTATTGGAATTGCCTGGGGAACTTTAAAAAAAAAATCTATTCCTCCCCCACCTTCCCACATGATTTAATTGGTTTGTGGTTCATCATAGGCACTAGAATGTTTAAGAAGCTCCCCCAGGTGATTCTACTGTGCAGACAGTGTTGTTAAACACTTCTAGAGAACATTTCTGAAAATTTTCCATATATTTCTATCCTCTGGACATGTAAAAGCTCATACCGGCTTGAGATCTGAAAAAAAACCTAATCTCTGATTTGGCTGTAGAAGGTGCATATGATCTCAGAGGTTGGATAGAGACCTGGCAGTGTTTACCCTCGATCTAAATCTCACAGATGTGGGGGGTAAGATATGTTGTGTTTTGGGAACTGGGATTAAAGAAACTTTCTAATGCTGTGCTGGAAGAAGGGGAGTTTTTGTGAGCTGTGTAAGCCCGGATCAAAATATATTCCTTTCAAATTAGTTGAGTGAAAGCCAGGCTCAAAAGGTTGCATATTGTGTGGCTTCATTTATATGACATTCTTGAAATAAAATTACAGAGATGGAGAACAGATTCATGGTTGTCGGGGTTGGGAATGGGGTGAGGGAGTGGATGTGGCTATAAAGGGGTATCTTGGAGGATCCCTGTGATGGAACCCTTCTGTGTCTTGATTGTGTCGGGAGTTACAGGAAGCCCACACGTAAGTGAGTGCAGATATAACTGGTGAAATCGGAGTAATTCTGTGCACTGCAGCAATGTCCTTTACATGGTTTTTAAAATTTAAATTTGGGGCGCCTGGGTGGCTCAGTCATTAGGCGTCTGCCTTCGGCTCGGGGCATGGTCCCGGGGTCCTGGGATCGAGCCCTGCATCAGGCTCCCTGTTCTGTGGGAAGCCTGCTTTTCCCTCTTCTACTCCCCCTGCTTGTGTTCCCTCTCTCGCTGTGTCTCCCTCTGTCAAATAAATAAATAAAATCTTTTTAAAAAATTAAATTAAATTTAAATTTAAATTCAATTTAATTAACATATACTGTATTATTAGTTTCAGAGGTAGAATACAGAACCCAGTGCTCATTCCATCAATTGCCCTCCTTAATACCCATCACCCAGTTACCCCATCCCCCACCCACCCCCCCGGCAGCCATGTTTGTTTCCTGGAGTTAAGAGTCTCTCATGGTTTGTCTTCCTCTCTGTTTTTGTCTTATTTTATTTTTCCTTCCCTTCCCCTATGTTCATCTATTTTCTTTCTTAAATTCCACATGAGGGAAATCATATGGTATTTGTTTTTCTCTGACTGACTTATTTTGCTTAGCATAATACCCTCTAGTTCCATCCACGTCATTGCAAACACACACACACACACCACTATATAGATATAGATATAGTTATAGATAAACACACACCACATCTTTATCCATTCATTGTCGATGGACATCTGGGCTCTTTCCATACTTCGGCTATTGTGGACATTGCTGTTACAAACACTGGGGTGCAGGTGCCCCTTCGAATCACTGTTTGTATCCTTTGGATAAATACTTAATAGTGCAATTGCTGTGTCGTAGGGTAGCTCTATTTTCAACTTTTTCAGGAACCTCCGTACTGTTTTCCAGAGTGGCTGCACCACATAACGTGGTTTTGATACTCCATGGTTATGCAAGATGTTATTAGGGGAGATGGGGTGAAGGGTAAAGAGAACTTCCTTGTACATATCCTTGCAACTTCCTGTGAATCTATAGTTATTTCCAAATAAAAGTTTAAAAAATACATACTCCCTTTAAGACAGGCTTAACAAGGGAGAATTCCTTAGCTCCCATGTAGGTCTTTGGCTGAATAAAGGTCCATAAAGTCTCCTAAAATTTTGGTAAATAAAAGTAAAAATTTAAGTTTTTGAAGTTTGTCATTGGAAGCCAAAAAGTAAGGCCTGGCTTATTTGAAATTTTAAAAGATGAGAAATCCTCCTGGACAAGCTAGAGCTTTAGAAACTTCTGCCAAGGGTGCAACCACATTTAAAGTGACAGTATACTTCTTTCCTGATGAGGGAGCAGAAGGCAAGCTGAGGACAAAGCACAAGCTGACACCCCACAAATCCCACCCCCACTACTCCTGGGTGGGATGTGTGACATTCCTCCAGGAAGCTCCCAACTGTCTTAATGTTAATGCCTTACTAAAGGGAAAAACAACCTGAACTTGACAATGGCAAGGGCCTTCAGTATCTTGGAGGTCCTCTTTAGCATATGAAAATCCTTTTGAAACCTCCCTTTTCCTTACATCCCCCAACTCCCAAGTATATAATCAACCACCCCTCACAATCCTGGTGCAGCAGCTCTCTCTTCCCACGGGTCCTGTCCCGTGCTTTAATAAAACCACGTTTTTGCACCAAAGACTTGTCTCCAGAATTCTTTCTTGGCCATTGGCTCCGGACCTCACCCCACCAACCCTCACCTATATTCCAAAACTGTATCATTTCTCACTCTATCCCACGCATACCCCCATCACAGATGTGGCTAATGTAAAAACAAAACTGCACTTAGCGCAGTACTTGCTTAGGACATACCAAAATTGAATGTTAGGTTTCCCCACAACAGATTCTAAGTAGCCAATTCTAATAAAATACTTGGGGTGACTTACTTACCCAGTCACCAATGGGATTTATTTTAACCAACCACGTACAGACCTATAGACTCTTTCTGATGTGGGAAACAAAGGCAGAAGAAATGTAAATGAAATTAAACGTCCTTATAACTTGCAGCTCATTGACAAATGCTTTAGGCAGGTGGAGTATAAGGTTCTTCCAGGAAACTCCTGACAGTCTTAATGGGAAAAACAACCTTAGCTTGACACTGGCCAGGACTCCAGTATCCCAGGAGTCTTCTTTAGCATATGAAAATCCTTTTGGAATTCCCTTTGTCTTTACTTCCCCCAACCCCAAAGTATATAATCAATTGCTCCTCACAGTAGCTCTTTCTGTTCATGGGTCCAGTCCCCGTGTTTTACTAAAACCACCTTTTTGCATCGAAGACGTCTCAAGAATTCTTTCTTGGCTGTCCACTCCAGACCCCAACACTACTCCAAATCACATCGTTTCCACCCTCTCTCGTAACTGCAAACTTTCTATCCTTACTTAGTGTAGCCACCATGACTATAGCGTCCCACCCTTTCTCCAGAAGATTCCACATTCTACCACCTAGTTTGTCTGTCTCAGGGAAATATTCAGTGACTTTGTTCCCTGGCAAGTGAATAAACTCAGCGTCCATGTTGTTGACACTGTTGATGTAGTTTTGGAATACAGGTGGGGTTTGGTGGGGTGAGAAGGTTGTTCTTCCCTCTAGTAAGGCATTAACATTAAGACAGTTGGGAGCTTCCTGGAGGAATGTCACACACATTCCACCCGGGACAGGTCGGGGGGAGGTTGCAGGATGTCAGCTTGTGCTTTGTCTTCAGTTAGCCTTCTGCTCCCTCATCACTGTTGGTCATGGACTAAAAATGAGGGAAACTTGAAGTTACAATTTGGAGCTTTCAAAAGACCCCCTCTCTCTCTCTGTGCTGAGGCATGGACTTTTCCTGACTCCCTTGGTATGGCATAAGCAGTAAGTTAGCAACATATCCTAAGGTTCTACCAGCCAAATGGCCCTGGTGTCCCTCGAGATAACACGGGACCTCAAAACTCTTCAGCACTGTCTGATCACTACCTACCTGATCCTCTCTTTTCTACCTAAAGCTAGCATATCGGTACATAGGAATTATGGGAGTCAAAGGGTTTTGCAAGTGGATGCCCCAGCAGGGGACGGAAATATTGCAACCTTTCAGCCTGAGGCTGTTGATACTGTGATTTATAATAAGAGATATATATTTGGCCCATTTCTAGCACAGAGCTCCTAAAACCCTTGGAATTTCCTAAGTGATGACCTCATCAGATGTCTTTTGTTATGTTAATAATGAGTGACAAGAACTCACCTAAGGGCGGGGACTGGTTGCCAAGGGAACCAACCAGGTGATTCAAGGGGCAGAACTTTCAGTCCTTCCCCAACCCCCCAGCTCCTGGGAGGGGAGAGGGGCTGGAGATTGAGGTCAATCATCAATGGCCAAAAGATTTAATTACTAGTGCCCAAGTAATGAAGCCTCCATAAACACCTAAAAGGAAGAGGTTTGGAGAGTTTCCAGACTGGTGAAAACATAGATTCAGAGAGTATGGAAGCTCCCTGGCCTTTCCCTATGCCTTGTCCTTTGTATCTCTTCATCTGGCTGGTGATTTGTAGCCTTTAATATTCTATGTAATAAACTGGTAATCCAGTAAGTAAGCAGGTTTCCTGAGTTCTATGAGCAGCTCTAACAAATTAATTGAACCCAAGGAGAAGGTCCCTGGAACCTTCCTTCTATAGCTGGTGGGTCCGGAAGCACAGGTGACAAACTGGCATCTGAAGTAGGGGGTGGGGGGGATGTCTTGTAGGACTGAGCCCTTAACCTGTAGGATCTGATGTTATCCAGGTAGATACTGGCAGAATTGAGTTGAATTACAGGACTCCACAGTGGAATTGGGTATAGGACACATTTATAGGGTGACAAAAAGAAAAACCATAGGCCCAAAATGGAGTCACTTATGCTAGGCCACATCACCCAATGAGGCTTAATACCTAACCTAATTACATTTTGAACCTCCTACAGAAATATAGTCTTAACTGGGTCAGTCAGGAGTTTTCTGGTCAACACCAATGAGGTAATCTGTCACGAGGGCCCTCTCCATTCCCCCACCACCACCCCCAAAGGAAGATGAAGACTTGATAAGACCCTCTGCTCTTCCCCCTAAGGGAAAGTGAATTTATCTGAAATAATCCTTTCTTTTGCTAATAATCTCCGTGCCCCACTCTCCTTCCTATAAAAACCTTCCGTTTTGTACAACTCCTCAGATTTCCCCTTTACTTGCTAGATGGGGTGCTGCCTAATTCATGAATCAGTTAATAAAGCCAATTAGGTCTTAGAAATTTGCTCTGTTGAATTTTTGTTCTTTAACAAGGGGTCCCAAAGTCCCATGCCCACAGCAGCTGTCTCATTCTCTAATACCTTCCTAAGCCAGAACTCGGATGACCTTGTTTTTAGGAAAATGTAATGCGGGCTCCCAGCCAGTTTCTCCCTCCTCCAAGGTCATCTGGAGTCAACTCAAGTAACAAAGTCCATTCCTTTATTGAGCTTTTCTAAGCTGAAAATACAGACTAAGCACGTGGCCCCAAGAGAAGCAGGTTTGCTAATCTCCTTTAGGCTTGGTTCACAGAAATTTGAGACTAATAGCATTTGGTTGTTCCTTGTAATCCGACAGTCCCTGGGGATGTGACAAACCATTTGAATATCAAAGTCAAAGTCTGGGACCTTGTCATTCAAAGTGTGCTTGGGAGCCAGGAGCAGCCCTTGGAAGCTGTTAGAAGTGCAAATCCTCAGGTCCCACTCCAGTGCTATTGAATCAGAAATCTGGGGGGTGGGCACAATTTTTTTTCTTATTGTGGTAAAATGCATATAAAATTCACCATATAACCTTTTTAAGGTACACAATTCAGTGGCATTTAGTATATTCACAATACCATACAACCATCACTGCTATCTAGCTCATTCTCATTGTCTCAAAAGAAAAACCTATAACCATTAGGGGCACAGCTGGTTAAGCATCTGGCTCTTGATTTCAGCTCAGGTAGTGATCTCGGGGTCTTAATCTCAGGGTTATGAGTTTGAGCCCTGGGACAAGCGCGCATAAAGCCCCCTGTCCGGCCCGGAGTCAGGCTCCACACTCAGCCCTGAATCTGCTTAAGTTTCTCTCTCCCTCTCCCTCTGCCCCTCCCTGCCATACTCATCTGTTCTCTTGCTCTCTCTCAAATAAATAAATAATCGAGAGAGCGGGAGAGAGAAAGAAGGGAGGGAGGAAGGGAGGGAGGGAGGGAGGGAGGAAGGAAGGAAGGAAGGAAGGAAGAAAGAAAACAACCCTGTAGCCATTAATCAGTCCCTTCTTATTCCATCCTCCCGCCCCTGACAAAGGCTAATATGCTCTCCATCTCTCTGGATTTGCCTCTTTTAGACACTTCATATAAATAGGATCATCCAATATGTGGCTTTTTGTGTCTGGTTTCTGTCACTTACCATAATCTTTTCAAGCTTCATTCATTCTGTACCATGTATCAGTGCTTCATTCATTTTTATGGATTAATAATATCCCATTGTATGAATAGATGACGTTTTGCTTATCATTTCATTAGCTAATGAACATTTGGGTTGTTTCCACTTCTATTATGAATCATGAATGCTATAAACAACCATGTACAAGTTTTTGTTTGAACACCTGTTTTCTGTTCTCTTGAGTATATGTAGGAATTGAATTGCTGGGTCATATGGTAATTCTATGTTTAAGTCGTTATGGAACTGCCAAGTGTTTCCATAGAGGCTGGGCCATTTTATGCTCCCATCAGAACTCATGAGTGTTCCAATGTCTGCACACCCTTGCCATCAAGTGTTGTTTTCTGGTTTTTGTTTTGTTTTGTTTTTTGTAGCCATCCTAGTGGATATGAAATGCTATCTCACTGTAGTTTTGATTTACCGCAGTTGTTTTTAACTAGCCCTCCTGGTGATTCTAATGCATCGGAAACTTGAAAAAGTTGTCCAGGGACCAATAGCATCCACTCAGAAGCTAGTTTTAGAAATGCAGAGTCTTAGACCAATTAACACTGTTCAGTCAAATTCTGCATTTTAATAAGATCCCCAGGTGATCACGACATACCTTGGCGTTTGAGAAGCGCTGGTGAAGGAGACATCCCTAATTGTTAACACTTCCTAATCATCTTTTAAATTTGCTAGAGTGAGGGTCTGTGTTTTTAATGCCCCATTTATCTAGTTTATTCTTATTGGACAGTCTGGAAAAACGAGAGGAACACAGAACTTGGAGTAAAACAGGCAAACCCAGTTTCCACCACTGACTCTTGCTCACGGGCTGGATGACCCCAGGCTAGTGTGCTTGATCTAGAAAAGGAATTAATATCTGCATCCTGCACCCATTAGAGTTAAATGACTTTAGCCATGTGTAAGCATCTAATACAAGTCAGCGCCAAGGAGTTCACTCAATCTGGTTCTACCTCCTCCCCTCCCTACACTAGCCCTGGTTATCTTATGAGAGTTTTAGGGAAGCAAATCTCAGCTTTGGCCTTCTGTCACATCAATGAGCCTCTGAGGGACTGGCTAAATGATTTGCCAGATGATTTCCTTAAGGCAGCCAGTTGGCAAGAAGTTTAGGATTGATCCCACAGTCAACTTCCCTGGACTAAGTAGGACCTTGCTTAAGGCTGGAACTGTGAATTCTATGGGATACTTATAATTTATAGACTTGTAAGAATCTCTAGGGCCACTTACTTTTGGTGTAAAGTAATTTTAATGCATTTTCAATAGCTCGGTGGGGTGGGCACCTATTACTGTCTCTCAGTAGAGAAGTCCCTTTTACTAGGGTACTTTCTATGCACTAGTAGCTATTACTTTCTAAGCACTCAGAACCCACAGTGCGTTTAAATCTCCAGCCAAGACCAGAGGTTCTCGACTAGGGGCTGTTTTGCACGCGCATGCGCACGCGTGTGCACGTGCACACACACACACACACCTCCCCCCAGGGGACATGTGGCAACACTACTTGCATCTACTGGGTAGAGAACACAGTCACTGCTAAACATCCTGGAATGCATCAGGCATCCCCACATAGAAAGACTTAGCCTCTCCCCAGATATCAATACTACTGAAGTTGAGAAACACTGCCCTAGACTCAGGGGCTGCATCAGCCTATCACAGACAGATGATAAAATGGACTCTTAGAGAAGTGGGGTGACCTGCCTGCGATCACCCAGCTAGTGATAGAAGAGCAGGATTCAAACCACAACTGGCTCAAAATCCCTGAGGCTGGAGTTGTTTTATAATGTTTGTTTTCAACCGTTCCCGTTCAAGCACAGCTTGCAACTGTTTATTCTGCAATTTAAGAGGAAAACTGTCCAGAAAAGGCTTTTAGACCTCTCAAAGATTTTTCTCCTGCCCTTTGTACAATCAATCAGAGCCACCTCCCAATTCCTCCGAGACTTGTTTAAATATTTATCCAACTGCCTTGCAGGGATTTGGGTTAAAGAGCTATTCCACTTCTGAGAGGGATGATAAACACACTGATAGGGTTAAGATTGTCCCAGAGCAGGTGTGGTGGGAGGTGGAAATATTGACTTGGAGTTATCTGCCCAGGGACTAGTGTGTGACAGGGAGCAGCAGGATGAAGGTAACTCAGTGTCACAGTCCGGGGTGGCCGTGCCAGTACGTGCAGGATAGAAAGCCACAGGCACACATAGAGCCAGCCTGTCCCCCAGAGAGGCCCCTTAGGTCTGCCACCTGCCAGGTGTGAGGCTCCTGCTTACGTGCATGTCATTGCATGTGGTATCACCATGGCCCTGAGAAGCAGCAGTTCTTATGCCCATCGTCCTATGAGGACACTTGCACCCAGAGGCTCAGGACCTCGGTCTGGGCCACTCAGTTGCCAGTGATAAAGACAATATCAAAACCTGGAGGCAGTTTGTTTCCATGCTGTGTGGCTGGCTTCCTCTTCTTTCTGAAATCTGATTCTACCTGCATAGCTACATGGTGTCTCTCTCACTCTTTCTGTTTCTTGTTCCTTTCTTCAGGGATGGGAGATGTGCAAGGGAAGGGTGTACTTATAATGTGGTTGACCCCTCTGTGTATCTTCTAGAAAAGAGTTTAAAGAAGCTATGTTTCTTCCCTGCCCCAATCCTAGAACTTCCCAGCGGTAGGAGTAGAGTTAGATGTAGGCTCTTTGACCTCATCCCCACCTGGGAATGGGGGTGAGGCTGGAGCAAGCATTCAGCAGTGGGGCTAGTAGGAAGAGGAAGATGGTGGAGGTGATACTTTTGGGAAGATTCCTTGAGGTTCTTGGCCTTGTGGTTGACATGGTGGTAAGACCTGCACCAGCTGAATCAGCAGGGGAGGCTGTAACTTGGTGAGTCAGAACATGAAGCCAAAGTTCAAATTCGAGCTCTAGCTGGAGGGCCAGTCACATAACTCTTCTGGACCTCGGTTTTCACAGCTGCAAAATGGGGATACTAATACTATGCAAGGTTGTTGGGATCATATATCTGATAGTACCCCAAAAATGCTTGAAGCATAAGGAATGCTTTGTAACAATTGTTAATATTTATTAGATATCCACTACATGCCAGGCACTGTTCTGAGTATTTTAACATCAGTTCTAACGGTGACGACTGTCCTGTGAGATAGGTTCAGTTATTACCCTCATTAACTCTATCTGAGAAGATAAAAAATCAAAGTGCAAAGAGCTTAACCTGACACTCAAGGTCACAGAAGGTGATAGTAATAGCTAACTCTTACATAGAATTTTCAGTGTGCACACAATCACTTGCACGTGAATGTTCATTGCCATGTTACTCCGAGTAGCAAAAATGTGAATGTCCATCCACTGATGAATGGATAAACAAAATGTGGCCTGCCATACAGTGGGAAACTACTCAGCTTTAAAAAGGAATGGAGTTCGGATACATGCTTATAAGACGGATGAACCTTAAAAAGATGAACGAGGAAAGATTGCGGAACCAGCAGGGGGAGGGAGAAACTCAACCAGAGGAGAGGTGTCTAGCAGCTGAAGATCTTGGGGAGGAGAAAAGAAGCATCTAAAAGGGTTTTCATTAAAATGAGTTTTGTGGGGCAGTAGCTCCTTCTGCCCATGGGTCCTGTCCCTGTGCTTTAATAAAATCACCTTTTTGCACCAAATAAATAAATAAATAAATAAGTAAATAAAATGAGTTTTGTGGTATAGGATATAACCCTTTCTTCAATCTTTGCACAAAATCTTTTTTTAATTTAAATTTTAGTTAACATACAGTGCAATCTTGGTTTCACGAGTAGAATTCAGTGATTCATCACTTACATACAACGCCCAGCACTCATCACAACAAGTGCCCCCCTTAATACCCATCACCCATCCAGCCCATCCCCACCTCCCCCTCCCTCCATCAACCTTCAGTTTGTTCTTTGTTGTTAAGAATCTCTTAGGGCTTGTTTCTGGCTCTCCTTTTTTTCCCCCCCGTCCCATATATTCATCTGTTTTGTTTCTTAAATTCCACATAAGAGTGAAATCATATGGTGTTTGTCTTTGACTGACTTATTTCACTTAGCATTATACACTCACTCCATCCACACCGTGGCAGATGGCAGGATTTCATTTTTTGATGACTGAGTAATATTCCATTGTCTATATACACCACATCTTCTTTATCCATTCATCAGTCAATGGACATTTGGGCTCTTTCCATAGTTTGGCTATTGTTGATAATGCTGCTATAAACATCGGGGTGCAAGTGTTCCTTCGAATCTGTATTTTTGTAGCCTTTGGGTAAATAGCTAGTAGTGCAATTGAAGGATCATAGAGTAGCTCTATTTTTAACGTTTTGAGGAACCTCCAAACTGTTTTCCACAGTGGTGGACCAGCTTGCATTTCCACCACAGTACGAGAGGGTTCCCCTTTCTCCGCATCCTCACCAACACTTGTTGTTTCTTGTGTTGTTAAATTTAGCCATTCTGACAGGTGCACAACGTCTTGAATAAAATCTACGCTAAAGATCTGAGCCAATCTGACATTGGCTTTGCTTTTGGGGGAATGCAATAAAGTGCTAAGTATTGATTCCATACAATATGAAGGGTGAGGAGAAAAAGCTGTCCATGCAGCCCGGGGTTGCATAAGTGTGTCAAGATTTCGAGAAAGTAAAATGTTTGGAATAGGAAATTAGGTACATATGATAAGTTATTCATCAGAAATAATTCAAGTTTGACATAGAGAAAGAGCCAAATTAGGATTGTAAAGCATGTACTTATTACTGCAGGAGGAATTGATGGCACCTTGTTGCTTAAGTTGAATCAAATGTTGACAGTTCTTCAGGCATTTCTACTATAATATTGGAATTGAACACATTGGCCAAATAAAGTTGAAATTGAAAAAAAAAAAAAAAGAATTGATGCCTTACTACGAAGGATGTCTGTCTGGGAGTTCAAACTCCCAAAAGATATCCTCCAGGAGTGCCTAGAAGGCTGGGGGCAGAGTGAGCTTTGATATGGATAGCCAGTACCAGGTATTAGAAAGGAAGGCCAGCCCTACAGTCCCCCACTCCCCCACCACCGCCCCACCCCCACTAGTGGGGAAGGCAGGGAGGAGGTGTAGATGTACCTCCATCCACCTTTAAAGAAACTGGGATGGGCCCAGAGGTATTACTTTGTGGCAAATTACCACAGACTTAGGGGCTTAAACAATAAAAATGTATTATCTTACAATTCGGAAGGTCAGAGGTTACACTGGGCTAAAATCAAGGTGTCAGCAGGGCTGCAATCCTTCTGGAGTCTTCAAGGGAAAGTCAGTTCCCCTGATTTTTTCTGCTTCTGTAAGGTGCCTGCATTCCTTGGCTCTGGGTCCCTTCCCCCATCTTCCAATCTCTCTTTGACTCTGACCCTCCTGCCTCCCTCTTATAAGGACTCTTGTATCGGAACCATCTAGATAATGCAGGATAATCTTGCCATTTCTAGATCCTTAACTCAATCATACTGGCAAGGCCCCCTTTTGCCAGGTAAGGTCACATATTCCAGGTTCCAGGAATTAGGATGTACATGGATTTGAGGAACCACTATACTGTCTACCAAACCAGTTACCTACCTACTCACACCAGCCTGAGATACTTTTTTGGGGATTATTTGTTATGCAGCAATGGATAACTGGAACAGAATGATTGATTCCAGCTCAGCTCCTCCTGGCTGAAGCAAACTTCCATGATAAATCTACCCCACTGAAATTCTTGTCATGCAGAGGGTGGTAGGGGTACACCAGGCTCAAGACAACCTGATGGGTCAGGGCTACCATGAGCTCCTTTAAAGAACACTTATTAGTGACTGATTGCCTGTCTCTCTCCATGACCCCTACTTCAAAATGAGAAAAATACCAGGGATGAATTCCCAGATAAGCACGTTTTCCAAAATTGCTATTATATCATTAACTTTGCCAAGAGATGCATCAAGTTGGCATTAAGGTGGATGCTAATTTCTATGGATTGGTTGGTTATTTATTGTCTTTTATCCATGCTTTGACTTTCCTGATCCCCCCGTGTTACATTCTAGCTCCTTATCGCCCTGCTCAAAATCTTTTCCATTGTTTTGCAAAATTCTTGTCAGCCAAGTTGTAGGGATTCCCTTATTTTGTTTTCTGCTGAATTTCTCTGCTTCTCATCACTGAAGGAAACTATAAGCATCATTTAAGAGTTTTGCTCCTATCTTTTTACAAACGCCTGCTCTATCAGGTACATATGCTTCCCATCTGTTCTGATTTCTTGCTATTACTTTAACAACTTTATAAAATACCTTAGGTGGCTTCGGAGTCCGACAAATGAACTTATTTCTGGAGTTTCTTTGGGACATAAGGATTTAAAACTGGATGTGATAAAGGAAGACTCCATACATCTTGGTGACTGACTGGGTGGGAGAAAGGAGGGAAAGGCAGAGGGAGAAACAAATCCAAGAAGGCTCAAAGCTCTGCAATTCAACAGACAAGGAGAAGAACTGAAAGAAGGGGAGCAAGCTTTGACTTGCTGATAACAACTTTGGTTTCAGACATGTTGACTTGGTGATGATGGTAAAATGATGGAATGGAAATAGTAAGGCTGGATGTAAAGAATTTGCACATCCACGGTGAGAATAAGAGTGAAGGTATGTGATTTATTTTAACACTCAAGTTTCCCTCCAGTGGAAATATATGAGAAGAGAGTACTGAGTCTTGGCTTAGAAAAAGCTTTAGAAGGGCACCTGAGTGGCTCAGTCAGTTGAGTGTCAGACTCCTGATTTTTGGCTCAGGTCATGATCTTGGGTTGTGGAATCAAGCCCCGCATCAGGCTCTGCACTCAGTGTGGAGTCTGCTTGGGATTCTCTTTCTCTTTCTCCTTCTTCCTCTGCCCCTCCCCCTGTTCACATTCTCGTGCTCTCTCTCTCTCTCAAATAAATAAATAAATATTTTTAAAAATTGCATTAAAGGGGCGTCTGGGTGGCTCAGTTGGTTGAGCGTCGGACTCTTGATTTCCGCTCAGGTCATGATCTCGGTTGGTGGGATTGAGCCCTGCATGGGGCTTTGTGCTCAGCGGGGAGTCGGCTTGGGATTCTCTCTCTCCCTCTCCTCTGCCCCTCCCCCACTCATGCATGCAAGCGCATTCTCTCTCCCTCTCTGAATACATAGATAAAATCTTTTTTAAAAAAAGGAAAGAGCTGTAGAAGCCAAGTTGAAGATGTATGAATGGGCGTCCTCTGCACTGTAAATTCTTTACTCCTTCATTCATTCATCCATGCTTCATTTATTCTCACACTTGCATTTCTTCATTTCTTCATTGAGCTTCCTATATGCCAGACACCAGGCCCATAGCACGTAGTGTGCATGTTAGGTGATAACTAAAGTAAAATCTTCTGAATGGGCTTCTCCAAGTTGAGAACAAAGAAAAGAGAAAAACTGGGGTGCCTGGGTGGCTCAGTCAGTTAATTGTCTGCCTTCGGCTCAGGTCAGGATCCTGGGGTCCTGGGATCAAGCCCTGCATGAGGCTCCCTGCTCAGCAGGGAACCTGCCTCTCCTTCCCCCTGCCCTGTAGCCCCCCTGCTTGTGCTCCCTCTCTCTCTCTCTGTCAAATAAATAAATAAAATCTTTAAAAAAAGAAAGAAAAACTTTCTTGTCAATGTGTCAAGAAGCAGGTAATGATCAGTTATTTCAGTAAATATTTGTTGAATGAGTGAGGCAAGGAACATGGGAGACTTTTTCAGAAGTACCAGGCTGTGCCAGGGCACTGAGAAAGGTGAGGTTTCCACAGAGGTAAAAATTTGAAGGTGGAGTTCAGAAGAAAGATAAGGGTGAAATACTGCAAATGTGTTTTCCCAGGATTTGTTTGCTTCCACAGGTAGCAAGAAATTGGAAATACTTCAGGGTCCTCATACAAGTTAAAATATAATACTCATTGGGGCGCCTGGGTGGCTCAGTCGTTAAGTGTCTGCCTTCGGCTCAGGTCATGATCCCAGGGTCCTGGGATCCAGCCCGCATCGGGCTCCCTGCTCTGCAGGAAGCCTGCTTCTCCCTCTCCCACTCCCCTTGCTTGTGTTCCCTCTCTCGCTGTGTCTCTCTCTGTCAAATAAATAAATAAAATCTTTAAAATATATATATATATATATTTATATATATATATATATATATATACACAATACTCATTGCTCTTAACCACCTTAAGACTTCTCTCTCCCCATTCTCTTTCTCCTCCTCCCTCCCTCTTTTCCTTCCTTCCTTGCTTCTCTCCTCCTCAGGCCAACCAACAACTTAGTAACACACACTCACATAGTAGCTAAGTTCAAGGAAATTGAGTGAAAGCCAGGAAAGGGAGTATGATGGACAACGATAATTGCCTAGTTAATACAAAGAATATCCCCTCAAAAAACAATGAAACAAAATAAAATAACTACTGGATGCCTCATTAAAAAAAGAAAATATTCTTTGGAACCAACTGATCAGAGACAAGCAGTGTTCCTCTATTCAAAAGCAGGATCCTAGAGTCCAAGCCCCCGCCCCCTTGGCTTCCCCTTCACCCATGCGGTGTCCTGAAAGACAACTCCAAGGACATTCCCAAAGCCAAGTCAGGATCTAAGGAACCCCAGTTGGAAAATAAAACCTGTCCCAGAAGAAAGGATGTGTTATGGCATACATGAGCATTGTTTATGGAAGGGAGGTTGTTAAACCCTGGACTCAAGTTGCTGATTCTCTGTTCTTTGAAATGGAAAAAGATGAGTCATCAAATGTCACATCTGACCCAACTGCCTTGAGATTGTAAAATGATGGGAAGGATCTTAGGGAAAGCTCCAGTGGGCAGCCAACCAAGACGTGAGCTCCGGCTGTGCCAACAGTGGAGACACTTGCCTACTCATCTCACAGGGAACAACAGAGTGTGCCCAGTTCAAAGAGGGTTGAAAACGGATTACCAATAGCTCTGTGTGGGATTTCCTGTCCAAATCCAGGAAGCTTATGTGCTATGAAGATATATAAAACCCTAAATCCCCGGTAATGAATAGATGAGTTGAGAGGTAATAGTTTATACATGAAAGGATTTGAAAGACAAGGTTTTATTGTATTAAGATCAACGGTAAACATAGAATTTGACTAATCTTGACCCAGCCCTGCAGGAGCTTGTCCTGCTTTCTCGTTTGGCGCACAAAGAATGTAACAAGCCAGGTCTTGCACAACACGCATCGCACAACCTTGAGGGAAAAGGCCAACTCACCTGCCATGCTGCTGATGTTCACCAGCCTGCCCTTGGATTTCCTAAGAAGAGGCAAAAATGCCTTCGTGACCTCCACAGCCCCGAAGAAGTTCACAGCCATGCATTTTTTGTACTCAGTCATGGGAATGAGCTCCCCGTCGGCTGGTAAGCCAATGATCCCAGCATTGTTGACCACAGCCCACAGTCCTGAGGACAGAAAGGAATGGCTTTGATGTCCAGTGATGCTGAAGAGCAGGAGGATTTTTAACACTTGAAGCTCTGGAGTGTAAAAGGCCCCTTTGAGATTTAGGATCTAGGCAGACAACTCAAACCCTTGGACCTTAAACTCCTTGAACACCTAAAACTACCTACTCTGGGGGGTTGTGTGGAGAGTAAATTTGAAATAGTAAGCGGTGGGTTTTTGGAGGAATTTTCTCTTCCTTAAAGCACTTCCCTAGATATAGCTAGATATTTGCAGTATCTGGGGACAGAGGACACAGCAAGGGGGAGAGTAATAAAAGCCTATACCATGTTTCTCCCTCAAAGGACTGTGTAGAGACAGTCTAATATCTTGAGGACCAGGCAGGATGATATATGAGCCTTACCCCTAGGCTAGAAGAGATCCCCTAATTCAGGGAAACAGGAAAACTAGGGAGGTGCCAAGAACTAAGAAGACTGCAGAGTCCCTGAGCCCTAGTCCCTTCCCCAACCAGCCTAATCCTGTTGATTGCATCAGAATCACCAGGAAGGCTTGTTCAAACAGATTGCTGGGTCCCACCTCCAGAGAATCTCATTTAGGGTGTCTGGGATGGGACCTGAGAATCTACATTTCTACCAGGTTCCCAGGTGATGTTGAGGCTGCAGGTCTGGACCACATCCACAAGTAGTGGTTTTCAACCTTAACTGCATGTTAGAATCACCTGGGGGGCTTTTTAACGCCCCACCCCCACCCCCCCAATGCCCAGCCACATCCAAGCCAATTAGATCAGAAATTCTGGGGTAGGGGAGAGAAGGGACCTTGACATGGAATTTAAAAATTCCCCAGGTGATTCCAATGTACAAATAAGCTTGGGAACCATGGCCCTAAGAAGCAGGGAAGAGGTAATACAAGAACTCCAGATCTTTTACACGGGGCAGGATCTGTAGCAGAGGTGAGTGACCTGGGTCCTCTTTACCCAACAGAGGTGACAGAATCTGGGGTATGTTTAGTTAGGCAGACCTGAAGCAGATTCTCTGAGTTCCCTGAGCCTCAGCGTGGTTTAGAATAATGATCCTCAAGATGAGGTCCAGGACCAGCAGCATCAAATGGGAACTTAGAAATGCAAATTCCAGGGGCATCGGGACAGCTCAGTCTGTGAAGCATCCGACTCTTGGTTTCGGCTCAGGTCATGAGCTCGGGACCATGAGATGGAGCCCCGCTTTGGGCTCTGTGCTGGGTGTGAAGCCTGCTTAAGATTCACTCTCTCCCAGGGTGCCTGGGTGGCTCAGTCGTTAGGCGTCTGCCTTCGGGTCAGGTCGTGATTCCCAGGGTCCTGGGATCGAGCCCTGCGTCGGGCTCCCTGCTCCTTGGGAAGCCTGCTTCTCCCTCCCCCACTCCCCCTGCTTGTGTTCCCTCTCTCGCTGTGTCTCTGTCAAATAAATAAATAAAATCTTTACAAGAAAGAAAAAAGATTCTCTCTCCCTCTCCATCTGCCCCTCCCCCTCCCCTTGCACATGTGCACTCTCTCTCTCTCAAAATAAAAAAAAAAAAATACAAATTCTAGAACCCCACTTCAGACCTGTTGGATCAGAATGGCGATCAGAAATTGTTGTTGAGCTCAGCATCTGTGACAGGACATGCCCGCTCCCGCGCAAGAGCCTGCAGTGGGTACCGAAGCCGAATGAGCCTCAGCGCTAACAGAGACACAATGGCAGGAGGTCCAGCCCTTGCTGGCATCGAGGAGGTAGGTGGCAGCCAGATTGCACAAGGACTGGACAGAGCACTGGACATCTCCGAGGGAGCCAACATGAAGCACTGATGATCGAAGATGAAATGTCTCATCCCCAGGAATTTAGATGCTACCCTGGGGAAATGAGGTGAAGCTCAAACTGAAATGGTTCTTGACACACGGCAGAAAGACAGCTCAAGATAGAAACAGAGTTGAGTTGTAGAAAATAAATGACATTTCTCACGCCCCTGCGCTGGGGGTCTGACCTTTGCGCACAGTAATGACTGGGGGCATTAAGTGAGAGAATGCCCGGCTCGTAGTAAGAGCTCAACAGCTATTAGGAGGATGCTGATGGGTGCAGAGGCTGCTTGTGCTAGCCCCTCCAGGTGATGGTTTTAATGCACTCAGCCTGATGCACACCTTTGACAGGCAACATTCAGGCAGCAGCTTGAGGTTGCACTAGAATGGGGGTGAGCAAACGTTTTCTAGGAAAGGCCAGATAGTGACTGTTTTAGTTGACGCGCTACTGTTTCAGCTCTGCCATTTTAGCGTAAGAGCAGCTGTAGACCTCATCTGTAGATGAATGAAAATGGGAGCAGGGCTCCAATAAAACTTGATTTATGGACATGGACATTTGAATTCCATTTAAATGTCACTTGCCAAAATAATATTCTTCTTCTGATTGTTTTAACTGGGTGGCTCAGTTGGTTGAGCATCTGACTCTTCATTTCAGCTCAGGTGGAGATCTCAGGGTCATGAGATCAAGTCCCGCATCAGGCTTCCCAGGGTGTGGAGCCTGCTTAGGACTCTCTCTCTCCTTCTCCCTCTGCCCCTCCTCCCCAGTCCCCACCACCTGCTGGCGCTCTCTCTCTCAAAAATAATAATAATAATAAATAAAAATAAAAATGTAGCATGAGAGAGCTTGGTAGTGATGGAACAGTTCTGTGTTTTGATTGTGGAGTTTTTGCACAAAGCCACACACACACACACACACACACACACACACTTGTATATATAGCTGGCAAAATCTAAATAAGCTCCGTGGATTATACCAACGCCCGTTTCCTGGTTTTGATATTGTACCATAGTTATGCAACATGTTAACATTGAGGGAGACTTGGCAAAGCATGCACAGGAATTCTCTGTACATTTATTTGCAACTTCCTGTGAATCTACAATTCTTTCAAAATAAAATGTTAAAAAAAATAATAAACCAGGGCCATAGTTTGCCAACCCCTGCCATAGAATTTTAAGCTGGCCGGGGCGCCTGGGTGGCTCAGTCGTTAAGCGTCTGCCTTGGCTCAGGTCATGGTCCCAGGGTCCTGGGATCGAGCCCCACATCGGGCTCCCTGCTCAGCGGGAAGCCTGCTTCTTCCTCTCCCACTCCCCCTGCTTGTGTTCCCTCTCTCGCTGTGTCTCTCTCTGTCAAATAAAGAAATAAAATATTTTTTAAAAAAAGAATTTTAGGCTGGCCAATAAGCTCATTATACCTGTGGGGACTTACTAAGTTTAAAAATAATATTAATTAGGGACGCCTGGGTGGCTCAGTCGTTAAGCGTCTGCCTTCGGCTCAGGTCATGATCCCAGCATCCTGGGATGGAGCCCAGAATCTAATCAGGCTCCCTGCTCAGCGGGAAGCCTGCTTTTCCTTCCCTCTTTGCCCTTCCCCCCAGCTTGTGCTCTCTCTTGAGCGCGCACTCTCTGTCTCTCTCTCTCTCTCTCTCTCAAATAAATAAAATCTTAAAAAAAAAAAAGAAAAGAAAAGAAACAGAGACTGAACCCTGATGACATTGCTTAAGGATCCAGACATGCCTGAAGCCAACAGGTCTTTTCAATTAAGCATATACATTCCTTTGTACATTAGCAATTTCGAATAGGGCCATGCCACTGGCATCTGAAAGAATCCTTATGGAAACATGGATCTGGTTCTTAAGGAACCTAGCGGTGAGGAGTGGGAGATGGACAGATATTTATAATAATGCAGTAATACAAGTGTGTGCAGGACATAACAAGTGAGTGTCCGGAAGAGGAAGTGAATAATGTAACCTGGATCACGAGGAAGGTCATGCAAGAGATGTTATGTTTGAGCCAGGTCTCCTGTGGGAGTAGAATCTGCAGTTGGACAAAGTCAAGAGTCTTAGAAAAAGGGAATAGTGGGCACCTGGGTGGCTCAGTTGGTTAAGCGACTGCCTTCGGCTCAGGTCATGATCCTGCAGTCCCAGGATCGAGTCCCGTGTCAGGCTCCCTGCTCAGCAGGGAGTCTGCTTCTCCCTCTGACCCTCCCCCCTCTCATGCTCTCTCTCTCTATCTCATTCTCTCTCTCAAATAAAATAAAAATAAAATCTTAAAAAAAAAAAAAGGAATAGAGGCAAGAGTGAAATTTGGGTAAGAGGAAGCTGAATGTGCAAAGATGTGGAACATTTAGCACATTCTATTTTGGAAACCAATCAGAATTTACTGAGTAGACCATCAGGTATTGCAAATTAAGGGTTTGTCCAGGGCTATTATCCTGAAAGCCCTCAAATCCTTGTGAAGATGTTTAGATTTTATTTGGTGGTGGATAGAGAACCACTGAACCATTCAATGAGACAAAGCAAAACATCTACCACAGGCTGGCTCATGGGAGGAACACAAGACATGGAGGCTCTGTATGTCCAAGGGTTTCTGGGAGATGGGTGACATTGTAAAGTGCACATTGTAAAGATTGCTGTCCATTTGGAAAGTAATGGGAAAGGAAAGCTATTGAGGGGCCCAGGTGGAAGGTGAGGGCCTGCACTAAGCCATAGCAGCCTGGTGATGACAGAAAGGGACTGGGATGATAAAGATCTAGGAGCTAGAACTGAAGGACTCGGGACCAATAGGATTCAGGGACTGAGGGTAAGCTGCAGGTCTCAGTGACCGCCAGGCTGCTGGCTTGGATGACAGACTAGATGGCAGTACCAGGGTCATAGCAGGGTTAAGCTCATTTGCAGACCAGCAACAGGGGAAAAGATAATGAGGTCAGGTTTTGACAAACTGAGGTGGGATGGCTGGCAGACAATTTTATATACATAGAAGTCCAGATGTTGAGAAGAGGGCTAAGTTGGTAATATAGATCTGGAAGTGACTGGCATACATCTCACTGTTTCTCAACTCTGGCAGAAGACTGGCATCACCTAAGGAGCTCTCAAATATACTGAGACCTGGGCCCCCAAATAGGATCTTCTTTACAGCTGACATTCCTAGCAAAAGGAGAGCAACAGTAGCAGCCCCCTTCTTGCAGGATCAGCTGAGTCCTTCCATGTAGACACTGATTTAATTGTTTGGAGGAGGTGCCCAGGCTGGGTGGGCATCATGGGTGTGCTGCCTGTGTAGCCACACAGGGTCCTGTGCTTCTGAAAGGTCTCATGCTTGTTTTAATTCTCTGTTAGCATCATCTTCAAGTCTTAATCATTTTTTTAAACAAGGGGCCCCACATAATTTTCAGCGGGGTCCTCCAAGTTATGTAGGCCATCTTGGGCCCAAGCACGGGTATTTTCAGACATTCCCCGGGTGATTCTAATGTGCAGCTGGGTTGAGAGTCCCTAGCACAGACAGAGAACAGCTTAGCCCAGATAATGTGGAGTGGGAAGCTTGGGGATGGAGCCCTTGGAAAAATTCACATCTATGGGAGGAATGGAGGAAGGGGTTCATGCAGGAGAAGCAGAAAAATGATCAGAGAACTAGGGAGGCAGTGCGGGGCGGGGGCTGGAGACCCCGAAGTTAAGACAAGGGAAGGTAATGAACACATTGAAATATTGCTGACAGGTAAAGAGCTTGGTGTTCAGGATGATATTTATTAGCTCGGCCAGACCAGTTAGCCAACGCGGGATTGAAGGTGAAGAAGTAAAAACAGGGCAGTAGGGTTCCAAAGAGCTGGACCACAAAGGAAAGGGAAGAAAAAGGGCTGTGGCTAAAGGAAGAAAGTGATTGTTAAACTTTTTTTTTTTTAATCTGATCCATGTTAATATTAGTAGGAGGAAAGCAATGGGGGGTGCGGGCATGAAGGTAAGTAATGGAAGAGCAATCAAGCCAATGTTGGACGAATGGGTTAAATAATTCTTCAAGTTCTGTGAGGATGGGCCATTCCTGACTTACTCATACCATCTTTGTGTCTGCCAGAGGCCCATGTCGGGGGGGCGGTTGAACAGGTGACAGGTGCCTGGTACAGGTGTCCTCAAGGTGTGGTCAGCAGCCAGAATGAACTAGAGGGCAGTAGTAACCAGTGTTGGTCATTTGTGAGGAGGTGGGGGGCAATTGAGGACATGGACAGATGAAGACAGTACCTCTGTTCTGCAACTTTTCCACCACTTTTCTGTGGGCGTCTTTTATCTGCTGTGGGTCGGTGATGTCCATCTGGAGCACAGAGAGGCGCTTGGAGCAGGTTCTTCGCAATTCCTCTGCTCCTGATCCTGTTTCATCCAGAACTCCCACAAATACCGTGAAGCCAAGCTCATCCAGATATTTAGACAGAGCATGGCCAAATCCGGAATCGCCACCTGCAAAGGGTTAAGGCAATACAGAGTGGGTTCAAACCCAAGTGGCAGGAGAAATTACTTAATAAAGAAAACTGCATACTATGTATGATTCTCCGTGTTTTCTGGAGAGAGTGGGACTTGAGGACCTTTCTTTATCTGCTAAGTGGGAAAATGGGCAGAGAAGCTGAAACAGACACATTTCTCTGTATAAAAAGAAGAAAAGCAAGGTAGAATTTGGAATGGGGGCCTAAGTAGGAGGAGAATTGCTGATGAAGGGATGGTCTAGGAGTGGTTGGTGGTTAAAGAACTGAGGAGGGAGAACTAAGACATCTACTGGAGATTTTTCTATTAATCTCCATTGTGTCATATTTGATGTAACCTCCATCACTCCATAAAATCTTCAGTGAGTCACTCATTGCAAATTAATATTTTGCAGTTGGTTTGGGGTTTTAGAAATCTAACAAAATGTTGGGTCCTGCTTCAGAGTGGACAGAAGTCAACAACAAGAGGCTTCCCAGTTCCTTCTAGGTTATGAAAGATGGTGGCTCATACCCACCTGCACTTAAGAGTGGGCACTCCTGCTCCTCAGGCACCCCTATTATGGAATGAAGGCATCGAGTTGCCATAATTGATTGCATTTAACCTTTTTTTTTTTTTTTTAAAGATTTTATTTATTTATTTGACAGAGAGATAGAGAGCACAAGTAGGCAGAGTGGCAGGCAGAGGGAGAGGGAGAAGCAGGCTCTCCGCTGAGCAGGGAGCCGGACGTGGGGCTCGATCCCAGGACCCCAGGATCATGACCTGAGCTGAAGGCAGCCACTTAACCGACTGAGCCACCCAGGCGCCCCGATTGCATTTAACTTTTTAAAAGTTAGAGTTGACACAATGTTACCTTGGTTTCAGGCGTACAACATAGTGATTCCACAGCTCTATACATTTTGCTGTGTTCTCCGCAAGTGTAGCCACCATCTGTCCCCACACAGCGCTCTCACAATACCACCGACTGCATTCCCTATGCTGTCCCTTTCATCCCTGTGACGTATTCATTGCATAACTGGAAGCCTCTACCTCCCACTCCCTTTCCCCCATTTTGCCCAGCCCCCAGCTGCCACTTTGTTCTCTGGATCTGTTTCTGGTTTTTTGTTTATTTGTTTGTTTGTGGTTTTTTTTGGTAAATTCCACATATAAGTAAACTCATATGGTATTTGTCTTTCTCTGTCTGACTCATTTCACTTTGCAGAATACCCTCTAGGTCCATCCATGTTGTTGCAAATGGCAAGCTCTCACTCTTTTTTATGGCTGCAGAATATTCCAGCATGTACATGTGGTGTGTGTGTGTGAGTGTGTGTGTGTGTGTACCACATCTTCTTTTTCCATCCATTTATCAATGGACACTTGGGTTACTTCCATGTTTTGGCCACTATAAATAATGCTGATTGCATTTAACTTTTGCTCCATCCCCTTCCTCCTTGTATGTCCATGTCTAAACCCAAGTCCAGGCCTCTTCATCATCCTGGACCAGCCACCTTCTCCTTTATCTGTGTAAGTAGAGAGGGGAGGTATGGGGAAGCCAGCTCCAGAATGGTCCTCTTGTGGCCCAGCAAGGAAGGGTATGATTAACCTAAAAATAACTAACTTAGAACCAGATTGGAGTGAAGAGTGGATCTAGAGCTGGGTTATACATGCTCTACTGGGTGAGGCCAGGTGCTCATGGAGGGCCCCTCCCACTTGTAAAGCACCACACCCTGTGTTTCTGCTTCCTGTTGGCACAGCTGGACATATTGGGGCCATGAATTTTAAAGCTTCCAGTTCCCCTGACAGGTTTGTGTCCTATCAGGTGCCAGCACGTTCCCTCTCTGCACAGAGAATCATTCTGCTGTGCAGAGATGAAGGCTGTGGCCCTCGGTTCCATGCAGCGAAGTCAGCCAGGGTATGTACAGAGGAAGGTGAGAATCTGTTGTCCATCCTAATGTCTATCAATTGATGATTGGATAAAAAAATGTGGTGTATCCATACAGTAAAATATTATTCAGACATAGGAGGGAGTAAAGTTGTGATACACACTACAGCAGTGGTGAATCTTGAAAACTTTATGCTAAGTGAGAGAAGAAGGAGACACATTGATCCTGACCCCATGTTCTCTGAGCAGAGAACAATCTGGAAGATATTTTTGAAGGTAGTGCCTTTGACCAGCTTCGTGAACCTAGGCCTTAACTCTCTCTGGAGAAAGTTCCTAGGAAGATCCTGGCAGATAGTAGATAGGGGCAAACCTCAGAGATACTGCTGGTAGTCCTAGGCCACCACAATAAAGCAAGTCAAATGAATATTTTGACTTCCCAGTGCATAGAAAAGTTATGTTTATATTATACTGTAGTCTATTAAATGTACAAAAGCATTGTGTCTAAAAAAAAAAAAAACCAATGTACATGCCTTAATTCAAACATAACTTAACGGGGGCGCCTGGCTGGTTCAGTCAGTAGAGCATGCGATCCTTGATCTCAGGGTTGTGAGTTCAATCCCCACGCTGGGTGTGGAGCCCACTTAAAATAAATTAATCCATTTAAAAAATACTTTATTGATAAAGAATGATAACCATCATCTGGGCTTTCAGCAAGTCATAATCTTTTTGCTGGTGGAAGGTCTTGCCTCGAAGCTGTTGGCTGCTGACCGAGCAAGATGGTGGTTGCTGTGGCAATTTCTTAAAATAAGATAACAATAAAGCTTGCCGCATCAATTGACTCTTCCTTTTGCGAACAACTTCTCTGTTTCACGTGATGTTATTTAATAGCCTTTTACCCACAGTAGAACTTCTTTCAAAATTGGAGTCAATCCTCTCCAACCCTGCTGCTGCTTTATCAACTCAGTTTATGTACTATTTTAAATCCTCGGTTGTCGTTTCAACAATCTTCAAAACATCTTCACCGAGAGTAGAAACCACTTTCACAAGAAACCACTTTCTTCGCTCATCCATGAGAAGCAACTCCTCACCCACTGAGAGTTTTATCATGAGATTACAGCAATGCGGTTCCATCTTCAGGCTCCACTTCTGATTCTGGTTCTTTTGCTCTTTCCACCACATCTGCAGTGACTTTCTCCCCTGAAGTCTTGAACCCCTCAAAGTCATGCATAAGGGTTGTAATCAACTTCTTCCAAACTCCCGTTAATATTTTGACCTCTTCCCATGAAACATGAATGTTCTGAATGGCATCTAGAATGGTGAATCCTTTCTGGAAGGTTTTCAATTGACTTTGCCCAGATCCATCAGAGGAATCACTACATATGGCATCTTTAGCCTTACAAAATGTGTTTCTTAAATAATAAGACATGAAAGTCAAAATTATTTCTTGATCCATGGGCTGCAGAATGGATGTTGTGTTAGCAGGCATGAAAACAACATTAATGTCATTGTCCATCTCCATCAGAGCTCTTGGGTGACCAGGTGCACTGTCAATGAGCAGTCATATTTTGAAAGGAACTTTTTTTTCCTGAGCAGTAAGTCTCAACAGTGGGCTTAAAGTATTCAGTAAACCGTGTTGTAAATGGATGTGCTATCATCCATGCTTTTTTGTCCCGTTTATAGATCACAGACAGGGCAGATGTAGTATAATTCTGAAGGGCTCAAGGACTTTCAGAATGGTAAATGAGCACTGGCTTCAACTTCAAGTCACCAGCTGCATTAGCCCCTAATAAGAGAGTCAGCCTGTTCTTTGCAGCTTTGAAGCCAGGCATTGACTTCTCCTCCCTAGCTATGACAGTCCTTCTGTTGAGCGAAAATCTGTTGGTCAGTGTAGCTGCCTTCCTGGTCTCAGCTCGATCTCTGAAGAACTTGCTGCAGCTTCTACATCAGCACTTGCTGCTTTGCCATGCACTTTTAGTTGTAAAGACAGCTTCTTTCCTTACACCTCCTGAACCAACCCCTGCTAGCTTCAGACTTTTCTACTGCAGCTTCCCCACCTCTCAGCCTTCACAGAATTGAAGAGAGTTAGGACTTTGCTCTGGATTAGGCTTTGGCTTAAGGGAATGTTGTGGCTGGTTTGATCTTCTATCCAGATCACTGAAACTTTCTCCATATCAGTAATAAGGCTGTTTTACTTTCTTAACATTTGCGTGTTCACTGGAGTAGCACTTTTAATTTCCTTCAAGAACTTTCCCTTTCCATTCACAACTTGGCTAACTGGCACAAGAGGCCTGGCTCCAGCCTATCTCGGCTTTCAGCATGCCTTTCTCACCGAGCTTAATCACTTCAAGCTTTTGACTTAGAGGGAGAGATGGGGGACTCTGCCTTTCACTTGAACACTTTGAGGCCATTGTAGGATTACTAACTGGTCTAATTTTGATGCTGCTGAGTCTCAGGGAACAGGGAAGCCCAAGGATAGGGGGAGAGATCTGGGAACAGACATTTAATGGAGGAGGCAAGACACACACACCCTTTATCAATTAAGTTCGCCATCTTTTATGAGCACACCTCATGGCACCCCAAAACAATTACAACAGTAACATCAAAGATCACTGATCACAGATCACCATACAAATAAAATAGTAATGAAAAAGTTTGAAATATTGTGAGAATTACCAAAATGGGACATACAGACATGAAATGAGCAGATGCTGTTGGAAAAATGGCGTCAATAGACTTGCTCGATGCAGGATTGCCACAAACCTTCAATTGGTAAAAATCACATTATCTGCAAAGCACACTAAAGCAAAGTGCCCTAAAAGGAGGTGTGTCTGTACTGGATGCAAACTGAGTGATAACACGTTGATCTCTGCCAGGCCCTGTGATCCTGGAAAACAGCAAACAGAAATGCCCCTACTCTTTGTGTTTTCGGAAACAACTTAATGCAAACAAGTCACCTTCCCCATGTGACTTAGATAAGACTCATAGATGTCCCCCTCGTTTACCAATGGTAAGGCCAGACCCAAGCCCTCCAAACTTCCATTCAAAGCTTCATAAATGATTAGCCAAACTGCCAACTGCCAATGAATCATTGAAACAAAATACTTGTTAGCTAAACCTTGGTACAGATTCTCTCCTTTCCCCAGGTCCTGGCCAACCCTCAGCCTGAGCCAGCACACAGCCCCTCCTGAGAACAGGCTGGTCTCAGGGGGAAACATTCTCTCCTCTTCTGTCTGGTCATGTCACTCCTGTCCATCCCAATTCCCCTCACCTGGTTCTGTGGGGACACGTTTACTCCCATGAAAGCAACGTTCTTTTTTCGCCTAACTCTTGGGATACTTGCAGACGTATGGTCAGAATGTTCCCCATACTGCAACAATCCTGTCCCCCCACAATAACCCTTTCAAATAAAGTTTCTCCTTACTAAATCTGTATTTGTTTTTATTTAATGGTGCATTAATAAAGCCAAAGTTCATAGGAGGCCATCTGCTTGTCCTTAGGAAGCGTAGCATAGAAGCCTGGGGGTAAGCCTGGGTCCCACCATCCCTACCTGTGCAACCCTGGTCAGTTTATTTAGCCTCTCTGTGAACTCCGTTTCCTCATCTATAAAATGGGCTTAATAATGGTACCTCTATCAGTTAATATTTGTGATGTGCTTAGCAGTGTCTGTTCCAAGTAATTATTTTAGAGATTTTTTTTTTTTAAATAAAACTGTCATCCTTCCTGATTTTCAGGCCTTTACACGCACAAATTGGTAGATGGGGAATTTGTGTCTAGTGAGAATCAATTAAACATCTCAGTTAAGACCCAGGCTGCCTGAATCTGCCTCTTCCAGGTATGAGCTTTGGGGAATGTTCCATGGAGTTGTGTGGAGCTTCCATGGAAGTGGGGTTTGACAGTACCTCTCTCCCACGCTGATGTTGGGAGGTAACACACAGAGGATGTCTTACATAAGACCCACCATGCTGTAAGTGGCTGTTATCAGTAGTGTGACTCTAACCTGGACATCCTCTGTGATTTACAGTGTTAAAGATCCAGCTGTCTTAGCCCTGGTTTATTAAGGGCGTGGGCCTGTGCAGGTGTCAGAGGGCCTTGGAAAAGTATATGGCTGGGGAGCCGCTCCCTGTTGAGATAGGATAACCCTTGTGTACTCTGGAAACCCAAAGTCAAGGCTGGGGCCTTCCGTGTCTACCAAGTTCCAGCCAGCCTTCCCCATACTAACTCGTTACATCCTCCCCACCACTCTGAAAGGGAGGTCCTTTCTCTGTCGCCAATTACAGAGCAGGAAACTGAGACACAAAAGGGTTAAGTCATTCACCGGAGACATGGCAGAGTTAGGTTGGAACCTAGGCAGGGTTCAGGATATAAACATCTGGGATGTTTTCTCAGAGTGGAATGTTACTTCTCCTAGTGGAAGGCACAAACAGAAACTGAAAACCTGCTATGTGTTGATAAGGAGACATGGTCTGAATATGCGTTTTGTTTGCACAGGGTATTTTGTAGAAATCTACACTCATACTTAGAATCAGGTGATTTCACCTGGGAATCCAGGTCAGTGGTTTCTCTTGATTACCCAGAAGATGGGCCAACTCCAGTCTTGCCTTCCAACAAGGAGCCCATGAGTTGAAGCTGAGGATCCCGATGGCTGCTCTCTTCCATGGGCCAGACTCTCAGAGCAGGGCTCCATGGTGGGCACAGGGCCACTGCAGGCATTCCTCACTAATGATACCACCCCCACCCCTGTAGCCTTTTGATCCCAAGACCCCTGATATCCTTTGTCCCACTTACAAAGGTTGTCTGGGTTCAGAGCTGTTTATCTTGAAACCTGCAGAAAACTAGGGAGGAAAGGAGTTTCTTTTCCTTTGTTTCAGACTTAAGCAATCCATCAGATTGCCACTCTCATGTTGACGCTGCCTGTTCTCTATAAAATAGATCAGGGTATGATAAAATGGTAGATAAATAAAATAAGACTCTAGTGCACTTAAGACTTCCCTGAGGGCCATTTAAGGCTCAGCTTCAAGTCCAAGAAGAGCAAATACTTGACAATTGTACCTTCAACACTCATCTCCTTGGCCCGTTGAATTCTCAAAGGGTAATAACTGTTGGGTGGTGAGGCCCTGGGGAAAGACCATTTTTTAATGGAAGTAAATGCATTTTTCCTGGAACATAACCTTTATGAATGAACGCTATTGTTATTCCTATCTTAAGGTAGGCAACTGAGATGCCAAAAATTTTGGTTACACAGCTGGGATATGCCAGAATTGTCTTTCTTTCTTTCTTTTTAAATTTTATTTATTTATTTGAGAGAGAGATTGAACGAGAGCGAGAGAGAGAGCACAAGTGGAGGGGAGAGGGAGAAGCAGACTCCCCTCTGAGCAGGGAATCCAACATGGGGCTCGATCCCAGCACTCTGGGATCATGACCTGAGCCAAAGGCAGACACCCGACCAACTGAGTCACCCAGGCGCCCCCAGAATTGTCTTTTGAACCCAGATTTGCTCTTTCTAAAGCTATGTTCTTTAACTGCTATGAGTCATTGTCTCCTTGAGCACCTTGGGCAGGGTGGTGGGGGGGGATGCACAAAGTGGGGACACCAATGATGAGAGCTATCTGCTAGAGAAGGGTCCCCATCACTGGTGTCAGCTCCCTTCATCATCCGTGCAACAGCACAACTTCTGACAGCTGCTCGTCCAGAAAGGAAAATGCCATGATTTGTTCTCAGTGGTGCAGGAGGGAACAGCTCCTAGCATGGCTGCAAAATAAGCAACCAATCAAAGTAACTCTGCTGGGTTTGAACAAGAGGTTGTATTCCCAGACTACAGTCCAGTCCTGATGCCTCTCCTGAACTTTACCTGCTGCCACCCCCAGTCCATCCCCAGTTGCTTCACCTTCTGGAATTACTTGTTCTCCTAACTGGCATCCCCCTCCTTGCAGTTACCCAACACCAATGCCTTCTCTCCCAATCCTCACCTCCATTCAGTACCCTTGCCTTCCATCCTAAGATGTTGAAAACTGTCTCCATATCTCCTTTTCTGCATCTCATGACAAAAAAAAAAAAAAAAAAAGCCAGGTCAACTCAGCTCAAACCGCCCTCAGATTGCTACCAAGTTGGGGATATACTTTCTCAGGTGCGGCAGAAGATGACATCATAATTGTCCAAAATTTCACACTACATCTGTTGAGATTATACCAGTTAAGAAACAATAGACATGACTCTCGATACTGACATCCCTGAAACTGATGCTGTTGGAGATGATGTGATCAGAATTTCAGAAATCCTTGGCCATGACCAGAAGCCATTAGAAAGAGGTAACTTAAATATCCAGATTAGGGTGGGAAAACTCCCTGTTGGCAGTACTAGGGGCCTCAGCCAAGACTTCTCAGTACCTTTTCCTCTAAGGGTGTCTTTGCAGAGGTTTGGAGAGTCGTTTTTTTTTTGTTTTTTTTTTTAAATCCCTACTTCATGCCCACCTTCTCACAAAGAAAGAAAATAGGAAGAGACTATCCAATAGTTGGTATCCATGACCATAAAAAAAGGTGGTACGCTGCTGGCTTTCCCCAAATGCCACTTTTAAGATTCGACATGTCTTCCTGTCTCTACACATTTATTCATTTGCACATGCATCATTCATTCAGAGATCACTGTGTTAGGTCCTAGAAACACCACCATAAAAGAGAGACATCTCCCCACATTTATGGAGCTTACTGCCTAGGAGACAGAGCTTCTCAATCCTGAGTCCCACTAGAATCTCTGGGACACTCTACAAAAATGTCAGTACCCAGGCCCCATGCACAGACAGTGTTGTTTAGTTAGTCTGGGATGGGGCAAAGTACTGGCAACAGTTTCTAAAGCTCCCAGACGATTCTAGTGTGCAGTCAGGGTTGAGAAACGCTGATCTGAGGCAGGGACCTCAACCGGTGGTGACTTTGCTCCCCTGGATATTGGGCAATATTTGGAGGCATTTTTGTTTGTCACAACTCTGAGGGTGTTATTGGCATCCAATGGGTAGATACTAGGGATGCTGCCCGACATACTGGGGCACACAGGGCGGTCCCCACCACAAAGAATCATCTGGCCCCAAATGGCAGAGCACCGAGGCTGGGATACGCTGACCTAGGAGGAAGACAGACATTAGGTAAATCGTTACAATACAGAGTGATAAACATTATACCTAGAAAGTTCTAGGAACTGTGGGCCATAGCTTATATTTACAGAGAACTCCAAGTCCCTTCTTTAGTATACACTCCATCAGAGAAGAAGACAGGCAGGAAAGAGAAGGAACGAGGTCGCCTCCATCAGGCAGGGACTCTCTTGTGCTATCTAGTTCACTGTTCTATCCCCTGTGCCTAAAACAGTGCTGGGCATGCTGTAATTGCTCAGTAAATATTTGCCAAATGACAAAACGCTCGGCAGATTAAATGGAGGTGACAGGTACCCTCACCTTTTTCATCACCTTGCTCTGCATGCGTTTCCTGGACTCACGGCTCCTCCTCCCCAGCCTGCTAGCCCCACCTGCCATCTCTCTGGCCCACAGTGCCCACTTCTGTCCCTGAGCTTACCTTTCCTCTGCTTCACAGCCTCAGACATTTCCACCAACCGTGGGATAAAAATCAAGTTCTTAAGTCCAGCGTCCAAGACTGCATGATCTGATTCTAGTCTACATTTCCAAGTTTATCTCCTCCTATCCTTCCATGTGCATGCAGAATGTCACACAGAACCGTACCTGGAATGTCCTTTGTGCTTCCTTACCCACATCTTTGATGACATTGGACTTTCTGCCTGGAGTGCACATGCTTTTACCATCCCTTGCCATTTTAATTTTCTAAAAACTATTGCCTACCAAAAAAAATAGAGAATTGTATAATGGGCTATGTATAATGGACTTCCATCAGCAAGAATTGTCAATATTTTGTTTTTATCTATTTCCTCCCCACACACTTTCTCTCTTTTTCCTGAATTTTTAAGCAAATCCCCAACCTTCATATCATGTTATCCATACACCTGTAAATACATCAGTATACACCAAGAACAGACATGGACTTTTCAAACCCAACTCTATGGCCATTGTAAGCCTGCTGAAATGAACAGTTCTTCTTTACTGTCATCTAATACCCAGGGTACATTCAAATTTCCCTGTTTATTTCAAAAAAAAATTTTTTTTTTTAAAGATTTTATTTATTTGACAGAAAGAGACACAGCGAGAGAGGGAACACAAGCAGGGGGAATGGGAGAGGGAGGAGCAGGCTTCCCGCTGAGCAGGGAGCCCGATGCGGGGCTCGATCCCGGGACCCTGGGATCATGACCTGAGCCGAAGGCAGACGCTTAACGACTGAGCCACCCAGGCGCCCCCTCAAAAATGTTTTTTTAAAGTTGGCTTGATTCAAGGTACAAACAAGTTCCACACATCACATTTGGTTTTCGTGTCTCTTAAGTCTCATCTATTCTACAAAATTCTTTTCCCTTTTCCCGTGCCATTTATTTGTTGAAGAAACCATGGCGTTTGTCCTTCAGAATATCCCACATCCTAAATTTGGCGAATCACTTCCTTGTGCTGTCGGTTAATTTGCTCCTCTGTCCTCTGTATTTCTGGGAAAGTTAGATCTAGAGGCTTAGTTTGATTTAGGTTCATTTTCCGCCCCCAGGACTGCCTTGTAGGTGGTGCTGGGCTGCCTCATGTTGCACCACCAACAGATGCAAGGATGAGTCCTGTCCCGCTTTTCATGATGATGATTGATCAGAGAATTCAGGTGTTGTCAACCCAACCATATAATTCAAAGTTCCCCATCGACCTTTCACACAAGGCTTAGCCTACATTAATGACAGTAATGATTGTTGCCTCCGTTCACATTTCATTCAAGATAAAAACAAAACAAAACAAAACAAAACACAAGGAGTTTTCTACTTCTGTCATTTCTTTTGCATTTGTTAGCTAAAATTGTGAAGACTGACAAAAATTTTAAATTGCATTCGTTAGCCTTATTATTATTATTATTGTAATTTCTTATTATTTTGAACTATCATATGTATATCAAGAATAAAGCAAATGAAGTATTATGTTAAAGTATTAGGAACCAAGATGTTCAGCATCAAAGGAGTTCAGTAAAAGTCTTGTCATTTTAAATTTGCATTGAGGGGCACCTGGGTGGTTCAGTCTGTGAAGCGTCTGCCTTCAGCTCAGGTCATGATCCCAGGGTCCTGGGATCGAGTCCCGTATCAGGCTCCCTGCTCAGTGGGGAGCCTGCTTCTCCCTCTCCCTCTGCCCCTCCCCCCATCCCTGCTTGTGCGCTCTCTCTCTCTCTCTCTCTCGATCTCACTCACTCTCTCTCAAATAAATAAATAAAACCTTTAAATTTAAATCGAAAGTATCAGGACAAATTCATGATTTTTTTTCCCCTTTCTAAACATCACATATTCCTTAGTTGTGTCCCCTGAAAAGGCTTCGAAGCAATAATAGTGCCCCAAATTCATATTTTAAAACCCCAATCCCAATGTGATGGCATTAGGAGCTGGGGCCTCTGAGAGGTGATTAGGTCGTGAGGTTGGAGCCTCGTGAATGGGATTAGTGCTCTTATCAGAAGAGGTCATAGAGCTAGCCTGCTCTCTTTCTACCAGGGGTGTGGGGGGGTGGGCAGGACATGAGGAGAATCAGCCTCCAGCACCCTGGAAAGAGCCCTTCCCCGAACCTGACCATGCTGGCACCAGCACTGTGAGAAATATATTTCTCTTGTTTATAAGCTGCCTGGTCTATGGTATTTTGTTACGGCAACCTGAGCTAAGCCACTGTTAAGCTGCCAACGATTTAACAGTCAGCTCCCCATATTTCTCAATATTTAACACTTGCCTCTCCAGCACACCACTGGAAGCACACAGCAGCTTGAGAAAAACCTGCAGTTAGTTATCGGGAACCTAGAAAAGATGTACCTCAAGGAGGAAAAAGAATATTAACTTATTATTCTTAGTGGCTCAGGTCAGATGTATCCATACTAAATTCTTTCCTACCTCAGGACCTTCACACATACAATACTTCTTTATCTCATGCTCTCTCTCTCTCTCTTTTTTTGTTTTTTGGTTTTGTTTTGTTTTGTTTTGTTTTTTGGCCTTGTTGGCTCATTCTCATCCTCCTGGCCTCAGCTTAATGTTACCACCTCAGAGAGACCTTCCTGACTATTGTGTTTAAAGTAGATGTCCCCGGGGTGCCTGGGTGTCTCAGTTGGTTAAGCGGCTGGCTCTCGGTTTCAGCTCAGGTTGTGATCTCAGGGTCACGAGATTGAGCCCCGCGCCGGGCTCCATGCTCAGCATGAGATTCTGCTTCTGTCTGTCTCTCTCTGTCTCCCTCTGCCCACCCTGCCCTTCCTCTCTCAAATAAAGAAATAAAAATCTTTAAAAAAATAAATAAAGTAGATGTCCCCTACCTCTGGTGGTGGATGCTCCTGAGATGTACCACCCCAATTCCCTTCCAGAAGGACTCGCCCCAGATGCTGGGACTGCTGTCGGCAGACAGCCTTCAGAAGTCAGCTCCTCCACAGGGATTGTCTCAACTAGAGAGAGCCACCCTCCCAAATGTGGTCCACATCCAATAATTGATCAATGCAAGAGCACAAGCCAAGGCCTGGCCATTTCAGCCCAACCTGAAGGGAGAAATCCCAAGGGATTGACCATCCTGCTTCCTTCTCCCCTTCCCACAGCACATATCCCAGAACATTCCTTAGGAAATACCTTGCAGGCTCAACTCTGCCTCAGAGTCCATTTCCCAGGGGACCCAACCTGCACCATTCCCCATCCCAAATCTCATACCCCATTATTCTTTATCTCAGTCTTTTCACTGTTTCCTTCAATTCAAAAGTTAATTGTATTTGTTGATTGACTTGCTTTTTAAAAAAATTCCCTTAATAGATGGGCACCTAGGTGGCTCAGTCGGTTAAGCGTCTGATTTTTGATTTTGGCTCAGGTCATGATCTCAGCATTGTGAGATGGAGCCCTGGGCTCAGCGGGGAGTCTGCTTGAGATTCTCTCTCCCTCTCCTTCTGCCCACCCGCCTATAAATAAATAAATAAATAAATAAATAAATAAATAAATAAATAAATCTTTTTTAAAAAATTCCCTTAGTAGAATATAAAGTGACAATTTATGCACAGGGACTGTTTGTTCTTATATCCCTATGCTATCACAGTGGTCAACATGTAATAGGTATTCAATGACTTTCTTAAAAATAAATTCTCTAAGTATAATCAATGCTGCACTGATGGACCACAAAAAGACCCCCACCCCAAATTCAGATCCCTTTTTTAACAACCATTTTCATCCATTCATTTTTTAACATACACCTAACTTGTTAAACGTTTCTCAAATTTTATATTCACAAATGAAATTAGAGTACACAAATGACTCTAATTCAGCATCCTCTTGAGATCTGGCTGAAAATCTGCTTTGCCCCTAGGGCATACAGGAACCAAAAAAAGCTGGTATGGCAATGGGTGGAGTAGACAGGCCCTAATGAATTTTGCACCATCTAAGGGAACCAGGTTTCAAAGGTTTGAGAGCCTTATGTTTATATTTATTATCACGGTGCCTGGGTGGCTCAGATGGTTGAGTGCCCAACTCTTGTTATCAGCTCAGGTCTTATCTCAGGGTCATGAGTTCAAGCCCTGCATTGGGCTCCATGCTGGGGGTAGAGCCTACTAAAAGAAAAAAAAAAAAAACAAACATTATTTCATTTCATGCCTCAGATCTCAAGGTGAAGTGGGTCTTTTTAAAAAATAGAGTTTAATTTTTGAAGCACCTGGCTGGCTCAGTCAGTGGAATGTGTGACTCTTGATCTCGGAGTTGTAGGTTTGAGCCCCATGTTAAGGGTAGAGATTACTTAAATAAAATCTTTAAAATAAATAAATAAGTAAAAATAGATTTTAATTTTTTAGAACAGTTTTAGATTTACAGAAAAATTGGGAAGACTGTGTAGAGTTCCTATATACCCCACACACAGTTTCCCCTATTATCAACATCTTGTATTAGTATGTGACATTTTCTACAATCAATGAACCTAAATGGACACATTACCATGAACTACAACCCATATTTATTCAGATTTCCTAACTTTTTACTTAATGTCCTTCTTCTGTGCCAGGACATTCCATTTAGTGGTCAGGTCTCCTTGGGTTCCTCTTGGTCATGGCAGTTCTCAGCCTTTTTTTGTTCTGGGTATCTTTGATGGTTTTAAAGAGTACTGGTCAGGTGTATTGTGAGATGCTCCTCTCCTGGAATTTGTCTGATGTTTTTCTTCTGATTAGACTGCAGGTATGGGTTTGGGCGAAGAGATCACAGAGATAAAGTGCTATTCATCGTATCATATGAAAAGTACATACTATCATCATGACTTATGAGTGTTGATGTTACCCTTGATCACCTGGATGAAGCAATGTTGGCAAGTTTCCCTACTATAAAATTACTCTCTTTTCCCCTTTTGTAGTTTGCTGTTGGGAAGGCAGTCTCAGTGCATAGCTCACATCGAAGGAGTGAGGAGCTATCTTCCCTGCTTTTAGAATGAAGTATCTATGTGAATTATTTGGAATTTTTCCACATGGGAGATTTGTGTTTTCTCCCTCATTTATTAATTTATTCCATTATTCTCAGATCTGTACCTCTGAAACAAATAATGCAATATATGTTAAGAAAGAAAAAAAGAAGAAGAAGAATGTAGCAGGAGGGGAAGAATGAAGGGGGGGAAATCGGAGGGGGAGAAGAACCATGAGAGACGATGGACTCTGAAAAACAAACTGAGGGTTCTAGAGGGGAGGGGGTTGGGAGGATGGGTTAGCCTGGTGATGGGTATTGAGGAGGGCACGTTCTGCATGGAGCACTGGGTGTTATGCACAAACAATGAATCATGGAACACTATATCTAAAACTAATGATGTAATGTATGGGGATTAACAAAACAATAAAAAAATTAAAAAAAAAAAAAAAAAACCATACTCCACAAAAAAAAAAAAAAAAAAAAAATTATTCCATTATTTATTTATGTCATTATGGACCCATGGTTATTCATTTTATACTTCGGGTTATAATCCAATACCATTTTATTGCTCATATTGTTCCAGCTTTGGCCATTTGGAGTTCTTTCAGCTGGCTCCTATAAAAGTATATCTTTTTATTCCTATTTTAAAGATGAGGAAACCAAGCTTCAAAGAATATAATGTTTCCACCATCATTCAACTAACAAGAGTGGAGTTGCAATGAGAATCGTTAAGATTCTACAGCACATGTCTTTGGTTTTGTTTTGGTTTTGTTTTTCGTTTCCCTACTTATCCTGTTTCATCTGAATATAGTCAATCTTTATAAATCAATGACTCGTGTATATTTCACGTGATGGAGTTATTTAAGGCATTAACAGTTTTGAGATTATCATGGCTCTGTGTACATTACAGGGGAAGTTTCTTAGCTACTTTTTGACTTTTTATAGTGTACACCGTGATGAATTTTCACAGAGTGAATCCACTTATGCAGCCTGCACCCAGATCAGGACACAGAGCGTTCCCAGCTCACCAAAACCCTCCCTGTGCTCCCTTCCAGTCGTCTCCCACGGCCAAGGTTGCCACTATCCTGACTTCTAACAGCACAGATCAGTTGTGCCTGATTTTTACCTTAAATAAAAGGAATCGTACATTAGTCCTTTTAGAGGCTGGATTCTTTTGCTCATTCTCCTGTTTTCATGTGGTTGGGTTAGTGGAATTTTTTTTTAAGGTTCCAGCTATATATTTCACAAGAAAGGTTACAAACATTTATACTTGTAAAAACACGTTAAGCAACTACATAAAAAATACCACACTGTCACATAAAAAGTAAGTTTACTTAAGAGGAACATAACACAAAGACGGGAAAACTACCTAGAGATGTAGCTAAATTGCCCCATTATCCTGAGGTGGCTTAGGTCCTCCTCCCTATCATTATCTGTAGTTTCATCTACAAAGGGCTGCCTTTAATAACATCTCCCTGGATCTTTTTCACAGGAAAGGTGTTTCCTGAGGGACAGGATGACATTCGTGCCAACATATAGCCCAAATCTCATCTGGCTGCTTCTAACATGTAATGGTACAAGACACTACCTGCCAAATTTGACTAAAATGCTGTGCAGAAACCCAAAAGATCCCTGATTTACAGTTCTCTGTTTTTGTCTCAATCACAATCACCACCATTGACCCACTGACGTGGTTCCTGGATCCAACAGGGGTAGCAAACCCTTGAGGCCTCTGCCATCACACCCTTCTGATGCCACCATGGACGTTGTTAAATTGAAGCACTCTCTCCCCTAGAACCTACTCGCCCCAACACTCCTAACCAAGCAGAGACGGCACAAGGGAGAAAACCTGTGTGCCACCCCTGCCCACCCCCCACAAATCGTTATGTTAATTTCTAGTTGGATCCAGGTTTCCATTGCATTGTTTTCCAGTTGGACTCAGGCATCTAATCTCTACTCCATCCTTATCACATCTCTCCCCTCTTTGTGAAACTACTCTGGCTCCTACTTGTGTGATAGGTAATAGATAAAGTACCTAGCCTGGATACAATCAACAATAGCTGGATTTGTTCACACTCAACCAAGCCCAGCTTCCAGACCTACTTTGATTCTAGTTCAGCTGTTTTCTTCACCATCTCAACTATGTCCTGCTTTTTCCATCCTGTGTGTTCCTTCCTAAGTTTCTAATAGTCATACGTTGATGCATTAATTCATTCTTTCAAACTTGTCACATTCTTTCAATATGTTTATTAAGTACCTCCTATGTGCTACACACTCTTTTAGATCCCGGGGGTACAGTAGTACCTAAAACCATCCAAGTCCCTGTCCTGTGGAGCTTACATTGTAGAGGAAGATGCAGTACATTCAATATACAAACAAATGCATATGGTGTCAAGTGGTGGTGAGTGTTATGAAGCAGAATGGTGACTGAGGAGGAAAATGCCATGTTCTTTATGGAAGTCAGGGAAGGCAACCTGAGCAGGGAACAGTTGAGCAGATCCCACAGGGAAGGGCAGGGACAAAGGCTCTTAGACAGGGACACAGTTTTGGAGGAGGAACAAGGAAGCCATTTTGGCCAGAGCAGAGTAAGTCAAAAGACAATAGTAGAAGGTAAATCAGAGCAGTAGTTCAAAGCTAGTTCGTGCGGGGCCTTTAAGCCAAGGGCTCTCAAAGGGGGTGATTTTGTCCCCCAGGGGACATCTAATGATATCTGGCGAGATTTTTGGTTGTCACAGTTGGGTGGTGCTACTGGCATCTAGTGCGTAGAGTCCAAGGCTGCTCCTTAACATCCTATACCACGTAGGATAGCCCCATAACGAGGAAGCATCCAGCCCCACTGTCAGTAGTGCCAAGGTTGAGAAACCTTACCTTAAACCATGGTAAAGACTATGGTTTTTATACTAAGTGTGATGAGATGTCATTAGAAACTTTGAACAAAGGAGTGATATGAACTAACTTAAATTTTAAAAGGATCACTTTAGACACTGTAGTAAATCACACCTGGAATAATAAGAGTGATATAAAAGAGTGACACAATTTATTGAGCACTTATATTTGAGATACTGTGCTAAACATCTTATCTGAGACATCATGGTATTTTTCTTCATTGTTCCTACCACTGCCCGACATTGTATTACATGTTGGCCCATGAATTTCTAAATATTTGTTTCCCCCCAACAGAATGCACACTAGGTGAGGGCAGAACTTCACTTGGTGACCTGCTGAACCTCCAGCACCTAGGACAATGCCCTGCGTACACTGGGCGCTCTGTATCTGTTGAATGAATAAATGGCTTCTAGGGTCAGTTTGTTCATCCCCATTGCACAGACAAGAAAACTGAGTTTCAGCGTTAGTTGCCCATACCACAACTGTGAGCAAATCTGCATCCAGGGGCTATCCTACCATAAGACTGGCTGGCTTGAACAACAGAAATCCATTCTCCCACAGTTCTGGAGGCCAGAAATCGGAGACCAGGGTGCCAGCATGGTCACGTTCTGGCGACAGCTATCTTGCTAGCCTCACAATGTCTTCGTATGGCCGAGAGATGGAGAGAGATGGAGAGAAAGAGAGAGTAAGAGCAAGAGAGAGCCCTCTGGTATCTCTTCTAATAAGGACAGTGATCCTATCACTGGGGCCTCACCCTCATGACTTCATCTAAACCTAATTACCTCTCAAAGGCCCCACCTCCAAATGCCAACTCATTGGGGGGTTAGGGCTGCAACCAGTGAATTTTAGGGGAACACAATTCAGTCTATAGCATTGTCCTCACAAAATTTACCATTCAGTGTGGGATATAGACAGTAGTACATGCATGATGTAAAAAAGAAAAGCATGAATTGTGGTAAGCTCTACAAGGAACTATGGAAAGGAAAACAAATGTTGTGATGAATGATTGAAGTGTCAGGGAGGAGGCAAATCATAGAGGACTTCCATAAGGAAGCAACATACAAACAAATCATCAAAAATTCAGTACCATGAAAAATACCTCATTAAGAATTTTTACACCCATTATATGTTGAAATAATATTTTGGATATATTGTGTTATATAAAATAGACTATTAAAATTAATGTTACCCATTTCTTTTTTACTTTTGAAAATATGACTACTAGAAAAATTTACATTACTTATGTGGCTTGCATTGTGTTCCTATTGGACAGCACTGCCATATACTATTCTCTTCCCACTAAAGACACCAGTGTGGAAGGAAAGAGTGATTTCCCCAAAGAGGCAAGGTTGAGTGGGAATGGAGACCAATATGGCAGGGGAGGTTGGGAAGTCAAGTTGGCAGAATTACTGATATTTTAAGAATGGGTAATCTGCTAATGGTTACAGGTTTCTTTTGGGGGTGATGAAAATTTGGAATTAGACAGTGGTGATGGTTGCATAACCTTATGAATATACTAAAAACTACTGAACTGTACACTTTAAAGGGTGAATTTCATGGTATGTGAATTATAACTCAATAAAAAGTAAAATATGAAAAAACAATAGGACAGTCTAATATCTACAGCATCTGCTATAACAGAAGACCCTTGAATTTTCTGGAAAGCTTCTACTTTCAGCTGATGTGTGTGTGTGTGTGTGTGTGTGTGTGTGTGTGTGTGTGTGTGTGTTAGGGTAATTAAGGAAAAAGAATTCTTACATGTTTTGGCTGAAAGCAGGGAAAGAACCAGAAATCACCTTCACTAAAAATCAGAGTCAGAAGTGACTTGGAGGAAAATGAGCTTGGGAATTTGCAAACATGTTGTGAGGGTACCAGAGGACCCCTCACAGGGTATAGGATAGGGACTCAAGCAGACAATATATGGAGACTACTGGGGCAGAGTGACTTTCCCTGATATCTGAGTCCCTTTGATTATTAGGAACAACTGTTTAATTAAATCAAAATGCCAACTTCTATCTATGATTATATGTTTTAGGTTAGAACCTCCCTTGTGTAATGCAAAAGGGATACTTGGCCCATTGGGCACTCTCCATATCTAGCAGCAGCCTGAGGCAAGCTTCCTCTCCAGGGGCAGCAGCATACACAGTCAAGAGTTCTCTGTGCACAGTCTCAGAGTTGATTTAGAACATCCTCAGGAGCCAGCTCCAACCAGAGCGTCTCACTTATTAATTCACTGAGCTTCTCTCTGCCCCACACTGGGCTTGGTACTAGGGGTCAAATGATGACCAAGATGGACCCAGTCCCTGTGTTTAAGGGGCGACAGGAACTCAGAGGTTATGGCTGGCACTTTGAACTTTTCCCCACCCTGTTAAATTTCTTATTGGTTATACTGGTAATTGTCTTAGTTGGCAACCTCTGTCATTGTTTTTTGTTGTTGTTGTTGTTTAACTCAGGAGAATGAAAAATGGTAATGATTTCAATGACCTCTTGCGTCCTCTGTAGACGCCACACAAGGGGTGTGTTCATATTCACCTGTGGACTGTGGGCCTCTTCCAAATCTCCCCTACTGTTAGTATTTTTTGGTTTGGCTTCTTTTCTCTACAGTCCAGGTACACTAATTCCCTAATTGTGCTGGTTTCTGTACCTCTGCTGTTAGGAAAACGAGTTCTTAGAAAGAACCTTTAATCAAGGAATGATGACAATGCAGCCCTGAAGTAACACCGAGAACCGGAAGTCATGACCAAGGTCGGTCATTTAGTAAAATGTTTATTTAATGAGGAAATGACAGGAGAATGAACATTTCTTAGAAGTGTAGTGGACATCTGTTGCTTTTCCTGATGCATCAGTCAGGATCCCTAGAGCAAGGACATGGCATAGTGGGTGATTGCAAGAAAATTCAGTAAAGGGTGTGGGAGGGTCTAGAGTACCCCGGGGCACGTTAAAAGTCAGGGTACCCTTTCCTAGGCCTGACGGAGCAAGGGGAGGGATTACTGGAAGGAGAGTTGCTGGAATTTAGAAAGGGTAAACAGTGACCTTCAGGCAAGGGATTTGAGCAGTCCACGGTGACCCTGCAGGGAGGGTGCCGGGGGAATAATCTGATTTCACATTTCTCCCTTCCTACAACCTCTGTCCCATGTTCTCCATTGGCTGAAGTCGGCCTCCAGGATTGAGAGCAGAGAGGGGAAGATGAATGCGGAAGGGAAGGTACAGTACGGATTTACCTACAACCAGCACATCGGCTCATCTCCCATCCCCTCTTCTGGTAATGGGATCTTGCGTTGGTTTGGGAGAATGTTATAAGTTAATTGTGTCCCACCTGCATCCCCAGAAGATATGTTGAAGTCCTAATCTCTACTACCTCAGAACGTGACCCTGTTTGGGAATGGGGTAGTTACAGATGGACTTTGCTAAGATGAGGTTATAGTGAAGCCTGTGGGTCCTTAATCCTATATGGCTGGTGTTCTTATAAGAATAGGACATCTGGATGCAGACACGAAGGGAAGAAGGCCATAGGAAGAAGGAGGCAGAGGTTGGGAGTAATGCTGCTACAAGCCAGGGACCACTGGGGGCCACCAGAAGCTGGAAGAAGCAAGGAAGTATCCTCTTCTAGAGGCTTCAGATAGAAAGAAGCCCTGCCTGACACCTTGATTTTGGAGTTCTAGCTTCAGAACTCTAAAACCATGTAAAACAACTGTACAGTTGTTTGTGGTCCTTTGTTACAGCAGCCCTAGGACACTACAGATGGGGCTACCCCTTATTTACCACGTATGGTCTTGGTTGGACAGCCCAACCCTGCCCGGGCTGGGGGAAAGGATGCTTTTCCCCTGGAATGTGGATTTTGAGCATGAAAATAGGGAGATGGACAAGACCTAGATTCAGATCCCAGCTTTGCCTAGTGGAAGTGGGATGAGCCAGTCCCAAGGGAAATGCACACCTCAGGGCTGGCCTCTTCTAGAGATTTCCTAAGCAAATAGGACACCTCAAAAGGATGCCTCTTGAAGAGCTAGTGCCATGAGGAAACTGGAACTCATTGTCAACTCTGCTCATGAGAGCTCTTTTCTAGAAGCATTTTGAAGATATGAAGATTAAGTTTTCTCACCAAAGCCTAGAGAAGAAGGTGGAAATAGAGAGGTAAGAGGACCCTAGCCTAGCTTCCCAGTTTTCTGCAAGAAGCCCAGAATGCTCACCTGAACGTGGACCTACAACAAAGAGGGCTGTGGCCTCCCCGGCATCATGACCCACCAAGAAGGGACTTGGGATTGATCATTTGCCCCAGGGATGAGCCCCATAAGAATCATCTCTGCAGACTGGCCATGGTGCTGTGATTAAAGCACAGATACAACTTGGCTCCTGGTTATACTCTGCAGAGCTCATTGGCTGAGCACCTCAATATGCTTGGGCATGGCGGGTACAGTGTTGTTCCCATCCTCAGTGTTGGTGAGCTCTGAAGGAGACCAGCATCAGCAGCCAAGGGCATGTGAAAAAGCATCAAAATCACCTGGGATCTGGGAGAGAGCAGGAAGAACTACATAGCTGATCAGATGCTCAAGGATAGCACCCCCATTTCACAGATAACTATACTGAAGCTCTGAGAGGTTAAGTAAGCCATCCCAGGTCACACAGCCAGGAAGCCAGAATCCACTGGTCCCAAAGTCCATGCTCTTTCTGCCATGCTAAATCATCCTCCACCCTGGGGGGAGGCACTTGCATACCCAGCAGTGCCAGCTTGCTCATTCATGCATGCATCTGTTCAGTGCATGTTTATTGAGTATGTGCTATGTGTATCTGTGTTACAGGCTGGTAATACAGAACTGGGCTAAATAGTCAAGGTAGACCAGTAGGGAGAGTGCGGACACAGATACTTCCTAGGGAAATAAATGTATATTTCATTTCAAGGTGAGAAGAACGCTATGAAAGTAACAAAATATGGAAATTGAGAACACCAGCTGGAGACTTAAAGCCTGCCCACTAGGGAACACCTCCTCAAGAAGGTGATATTTCAACCAATAGTGTTTCAACTGGCCAGCAATGTCCCCATGGGACGTTTGGCAATGTGTGGAGACATTTTGGTTGGGGAGTGAGATGCTACTAGCATCTAGTAAGCAGAGGCCATGGATGCTTCTAAACATTCTACAATGCACAGGACAGCTCCAGCAGAAAAAGAATTTTCTGGCCTAAAATGTCAATGGTGCCAAGACTGAGAAACCCTGATTTAGACTAACAACGAAAACGAAGAAGAAGCCAGCCCTGTAAAGGAGCTCCCCACCCAAGATTTCCAAGTGAAAGGAACAGCAAAGGCTATTAATTCCCAGGAAAAGCTTGGTGTTTCAACCTAATGAGTACAGGAGAGGGGAATGAGATGAGAGAGGCCAGATCATACAGGGCCTCTGGTCTTGGGCAGAAGTTTGGGATTTTATTCTTTACAGCTGAAAGCCTTTGATGGGTCTTAAATCAGAGAGGGGCACTCTGGCTACTCTGCAGAGAATGGGTGGGAGAGGCAAGCGTGGAATCCCAAAGGCCAGGGTAGCCCAGGAAGAAATGACAGCAGTTTTGACTAGCGCAGAGGCCTTGGAAAAGGAGCAGTGCGTTTATCAAGATGCGTTCTGAAAGTACCAGTTACAGTGCTGGGAATGAATTGGATATGGAGAGAGAAGGAGGACAAACAGGGATTAACAGTGACTCTCAGAGATTCTGGTCTCTGCAGGGTGCCGGGTAGAGTGGCTCACCAATGTGAAGTAAGACGGGGTCCCAAATCAAGAGCTCAGTTTCAGACACATAAATTCCAAGACACTCAGTGGAATTGAGTACATAGGTGTTAGAGAGAGGAATTGCTTATATAATGCTTTGAGCTCTGGTTTATTCTCAACGTGGAGCTACACTTTAGCTTCACCTGGGGTGGGAGTGCTCTAAAAAAACACCAGTGCTCAAGACACACACCTTAGATCAGGTAAACCTGAGCTCCAGGAGCTGGTGCCCAAACATCGGTATGCTTTAAAGGTGTTTCTAATGCACAGTGATGGTTGACATCCACCAGACTCCCAAGGTGGAGTTGTTCTCTCTGTGCACAGCAGCCCACAGTGGGCTGAGAAGCCTCACCTGTGTGCATTGTACCCAAGAAATGCTATTTTGTGTCTATTTAAAATTCTATCTCTGCTGCTTCAGTGGTTGGCTGAATTTTATCTGTCAAAACAACAAACGGCTCATAGTCTTGGGTGTTCTTGTGTTACCTGTGGTTCCAGACCCTTTGTTCTGTGACTCTCTTGTTTATAGCAAGGTCAGTCTCCTAGTGAAGCCCCAGGGCTGTTCATCTTTTCTATCCCTTTGGGGATAGAATATATGCAGTCTCTTTTGTGAACTTTCTTCCCAAGTAACTCCCAGCACCCTCTGCCACTGTGTACTCAAAGCAGAAGAAAATACATTCAGACCTGGTCTATTCTGCAAGCTCCAGTCCAGTCCCCATTTCCTTTTATTATTATTGGGTGCCCGTCGTGGAACTTGCTCTGTACCTGGCACTTGGGGATCCCATGATCAATGAGAATGAAATGGCCCCTGATCTAGGGAACTCACACTCTAGCACAGGGTGTTTCATCTCAGCAGCATTAACACCGAGGCAACCACACCTGAGATCAAACAGTTCTTTGTGGTGGGCTGACCTGTGCATTGTATGCTGTATATAGCAGCATCCCTGGTTTCCACCAGCAAGATACCGATAGCATGTTTCCCATGCCTCCCCAAAAATATCTTCAGACAATGCTAATATGTCCCCTGAGAAGCAACATTTCTCCCAGTCAGGAACTGTTTTAGGAGGAAGGAGATTTTTTTTTTTTAACCAGCAAAAATGGATTTATTCAGGAATAGCAAGGAATAGCAGAGAATAGCAATCTGGGACCAGCAAGCTACAGCAAAACCAAAGGCAAATCCCTAGGAGGAAGAAGATATTAAATAAAGGCTCATAAAGGTTGATACAGGTGATGAAAGGGGCATCAACAGGAGAGATCTAATTTAACTTATAGAGAGAGATAAGTGCCCAACATGGAGACTAACTGTTCCAGCCCAGGAAATAGCTGGTATTATTTCCACTGTGATGCTTTCTCTGATTACTTTATTGTCTTTTGTCTCCTCCAGTCTCCTAAGTACCAGTCACCAATTAGGTCCTATGCAGCCAGGTGCCATTATATTAAGCATTTGGCATGCCTTATTTCATTTTATTCTCATCACTACCCTTTAATAACAGGCACCACAAACTATTGAGGATTCGCTGTGTAAGTAAATTGCCTTTTTAACCAATAGTTTTGCATATTCGTCTTGTAAACTAACTAGAACAAAAGCTGAAACACTCAAGGCTACTACTTTCCCTTCAACAACAGCTTCCTACTTCATCAATTACCACAATCCCTTTTGCACTGTCATTGTCTTCTTCATTGAGTCCTTCCTCCGGGGCCTCCAAAATCACTCCCCAAAATTCCTCCGTCCCTCACATTTCTTCTTTTGATCTTACTGTTCCCTAGAGCTGATCTCCCACCCTGCTTCTTGCTTTTTCCACCAGGGTTGTCAAGACTGCAGGGTTGCCCACTAACACTATCTCCCCATCGTCTTTACACTGGGGCTCCTTCTCATACCCTTTACTGAAGGAAGCAATTCTCTCCAATCGGTACTTCCCAGGGCACTGAAGCCAGAGATATCTTGTCATCCCATTCAATGTCTCCTTCATTTTTGTCACTCTTTTCGTCGGAAACGTTCTCTTCCTTGGAACCCTACACTATTGCGGGTCTACCTTCTACCTCCTATCCTGTGGATTTGCGTGGACTCCACTGCCTAGTTCCTCCACTGTCCTAATTTCTATCTATATTTTTCTCTCACATGCCATTTTAGCTTCCAGAGCTTCATTTATCCCACCTATGTGGAAGATTAACCCAATTGTATCTCCAGTTTGGGACTCATTCTTGGATTTTAGCCTCACTTCTCCAAATCCATGTGGACATCTCCAGTTGGATACAACCATGGCAACTCAAATTTAACATGTCTCAAACAAAAGGCTTTATCTTTTCTTCAAAGTCAGCATCTTCCCCCTCCGTCTCTCAAAATCTATTGTTTCTTAGTTGTAAGAATCATTCTCAGACCCTTAGAATTATTCTCTACATTCATTTGTTCATGAATTCATTCCTTGAGCCTGTTGTGGGCACCATGCTTTACACATTGTTGTCCTCACAGAGTCCACAGTCCATCTGGCAAGACAGATGGGCAAAAGGAACTACAAAAGGCTTTGATGAGGATTACAGGAGGGCAAGTCCAGTGTGTGGTGGATCTTTCCTCTTCTTCTCTACCTAGATCCAATGAGTCAGCAAGACCTCTGATTCTTCCACCACAAAGTCCCTTTAATTCACTGCTTGTTCGCCAAACCCATGGCCTCTGCCCCAGCCTCGTGGGTGGTCTTCTGTCCTCTCACTCTGCCCACTTCTCTGAACTCTCATAGGCTGCAGTGCCTTGTAATGTCCTGGTTTCTTTCTTTTTTTTTTTTTTTTTTTTTTAAAGATTTTATTTATTTGACAGAGAGAGACACAGCGAGAGAGGGAACACAAGCAGGGGGAGTGGGAGAGGCAGAAGCAGGCTCCCCGCTCGGGGAGCCCGATGTGGGGCTCGATCCCAGGACCCTGGGATCATGACCTGAGCCGAAGGCAGACGCTTAACGACTGAGCCACCCAGGCGCCCCTGTCCTGGTTTCTTTCTATCTCCCCCACTACACTAGAAGTTTATTCAGAATGCATGCTATGTCACTATATGCATGAATGCTATGTCTCTGTATGCATGAATGTCACTGTATTCCCAGTACCTGGCACAGAGCGCTCAATAATTATTCATGAAATAATGAATGAATGGATTCTAATCCCCCTTCCACACTACCAAAAGCATCATAAAACTCAACAATACACAAGGTAGGTTTGAAGTAATAACCTGAAGGTAGCCAAGTGACAGCTCCCCAGGCACAGCTGGGAATATTTGGAAAACAGGGACTGATCCATGAGAAGGCATCTTGCACAGGGCACTAATAGCTTCTCATGGGACACATAATAGCCCTGCTAATGGAGAGCAGACTCAGGGAAGTCCCTGGCCGTTCAGTCCTTAGGGTTCTCTGGAGCTGCCAAGGCAAGCATCGCTGGGTGACAGAGTTCTCTTTTTATTTCTGAAAGCCAGCTTTGCCATAGGACCCTGGGTCTGAATGTGGAAGCCAAAGATACTTGGGGCAGCTTAGCAGAAATACTTGGTAGTCGTTGTCCCTTTGCCTCAGGGGGCCCGCCTGCCATTCCCCTGTCTGCACTGCATGTGCCATCCCTTGAATTCTAGCACTGCTGCTTACTTATTTTATGTTATATGATCTTAGTTATCTCTTGAAAGCCTCAATTTCTTCATCTCTGAATGGGATTAGTAATAGAAATTATCTCATCGATCCCTTGATCATGGTTGTTCTAGAATATGCATATTGGGCATGTTGTCGGTATTCATTCTACTTTTTGCATATTTAAAGCTTTTCATGTTTAAAAGAAATGATCTGATAAGGTGTCTGTGAGAATTAAGTGAAATTAGGCATGGAAATGCTAATCACAGGGCCTGACACATAGAAGCCTCCAATAAAAGGTAGCTGTTAGTAGTACGGTGAAACCATTACCCATGTCTTCAAAATCTTTCAGTGCTGACAGTACCTCACCTATTTATTGGTGTGTTTGTTGTATGTCTTCCTCCACTAGATGAAGCTTCATGAGGGCAGAGACCTCGTCTGTCTTTACTCTCCATTGTACCTCAAATGCACGTAGTAGACAGTCGACAAGTGGTTAGTAAGACATGAACTGTGTCAACCCCTGGGAAAATGGCAACGGCCAAAGACCCGAGCAACCACTATAGAATTGCCACAGCAGCAGGCTCTCCACTGTGTGAGCTGATGGGCCATGTCATTCGGTAACTTGAGGACAACACATTTGGAGGAATTTTATCTTGAAACTGACCAAACCCTTATTGTGTAAGACAAGACACTTGAATCATTGAGGATCCAAGTTGTGATCTGAATTCTGTAACATTTTTATAAGGGTAAAAGAGCACCACTACTCTAATTACTGTTACAAATAGCTTTATAATGTTAAAGACTCATTACTTAATTCTGTGACTTTTAAATTTTCATTTTTTCAAATGATATATAAAACTTTACTTTTTAAACTAAATTTTAATGCAATATGTAATTTAAAACAACAACAACAACAACAACAACAACAACAACAACAACAACGTGAACCATGAAAACAAGCAGCTGTGTCTCCCACCGCAGGTCAGATCAGTCACACACCCTCATCCCTCAGTACCACCCCCCCCACCACGGCCCATACACAGATGGAGACTCAGAAGGAAAGGTGGCCGCTGAACATTTTGCCCAAAGCAAGATCTTTATAACTCAGTGCCCTCAAAAGACTCTCTCTCCAATAGAAAAACTGAAAAGACAACTCAAAGAAAAGGGTACAGACTGAGAAGAATCAGGGGAGAAAATTCAAGAGACCAGAGTGGTTACACAGGGAACCCTCAGATGAGGCCAGAGCTTAGCAGGGCAAGAGCCCCAGGTAGACATAGCACAGAACCAAGGGTCTTGGTACAGGAGAAGCCCTACTCACCTGTAAGAAAAGCATCTGTAGACAAAAAACTCAGATTAGGGGACACCTGGGTGGTTCAGTCGGTTAAGTGTCTACCTTCAGCTCAGGTCATGATCTCAGGGTCCTGGGATTGAGCCCTGAGTTGGACTCCCTGCTCAGCAGAGAGTGTGCTTCTCCCTCTCCCTCTGCCCCTCCCCCTGCTCGTGCTCTCTCTCTCAAATAAATGAATAAAACCTTAAAAAAAAACAAACAAAACAAAACACCCAGATTAGACAGGCCTGCAGAAGCCAGTTAACCACAGAAAGAGGACTAGGCAGTCAATGAAAGGTCATAATACAAATGAACAAAGGGGCAGGACACCACTGAATGAGGCCAGGGAGCTGGCATTCATGAATAGTAGAGGAGGCAGAACTACCAAACTCCTCTTTTGTTTGTGTCTCCTTTGCCAAGAAGATTATTAGACAGGACAAGATGAGGAAAAGGGAAAAATCATTGTATTTCATGAAGCATCTACTATGTGCCATGCAGCACGCATATATCATAATCTTATTTAATCCTGAGAACAGGTACCAGTCATGATTCCTGCATTACATATAAGGACAGTAACCTCAGAAAGGTGAAGCCGCTTGTTCAAGGACCCAGAGCCCGTGAGTGGTCTAATACTTTCATTTAGATATTGTGTATCTTAAGAGTGAAGTTTTGTGTATGTGTTTCTCTTTTTTTGAAGATTTATTTATTTATTTGAGAGAGGGAGAGAAACAGAGAGAGAGAGAGAGAGAGAGAACAAGTGGGGGAGGGACAGAGGGAGAGAATGAAGCAGACTCCCCACTGAGCACAGAGCCTGACGCAGGGCTCCACCTCACAACCCATGAGATCACTACCTGAGGTGAAACCAAGAGTCAGACGCCCAACCGAATGAGCCACCCAGGTGCCCCTGTGTATGTGTTTCTGTTGGGGGGTGTGGAGGGGTTGGGGGAGGAGGTTGTGGGCAAACAGCTCACCATTGCCTCCATTTAAGTTTTCAGTCACACCTTCCTGGACCTCTGTCATACAAGCTGCAGTTTTGAGAGAGCATCCTCCAACCAGAGAGCTGGTTTTCAGAGCCTAGTAGTAGGGGGAACACTTCTTCCCCACTTCCTATGCTTCCTTCAATATGGAGGGATATCTATCAGTGTGACACTCCTGGCGGCTCTCTCCTGCCTTGCAAAGGTGGAGCAAAGTATTTGCTGGGTTTGACAGAACAGGACAAGAATGTTTCAGACAATGCAAAGGTCTCTTGTCTCTCTAGGAGAAGAGCCAAAAGGACAATTCAGAGCAATTCACAAACTCACCACCTCAGAGTAGTCAGGACAAGAAGTGGACCAGAGAACTCAAGAGGTCAGAGTGTCATAGGGAAGCTTTCTGCTCTTCCTCAGGATCTCCCAGCTGGCAAAATGCCTGCGCTCTTGGGCTGGGATGGTGTAGCTGTTCAACCCAAGCCCTTCCCTATGGGTGAGGCTTGAGACTTTTCCACCCTGTCTTGAGTGGGTGCACCATGAACACTACACATTCAAGACACTTTCTCCAGTGCTTCGGTTGGTAATAAAGCTGAGGTCTCCATCCCCACCTGCCTTGCTTCCCTGTCTCAATCAGTTCAGAACTCAGCTGGGGAAAAAGGGTTGTTATGGACTGACTCCACCAAGCAAAGCAACAACATCCGATGAAGAACCTTGCATTTATTCTGATTTCATTTCACCTCATTAGCTCCAGTCTGGTTTGCATTGCTCATAACCAAGATGGCACATGATGTTAAGTCTGAGTCAACATCTCAAAGGAATGACAAGTAACTGGAAATGGTCCAGAGAAGACAGAGTAGAATAATGAAAGTTCTGGAAACCCAGCCTTGGGGGGAATGGTAAAAGGAATGAGAAGATTTAGTTCAAAGCAGATTTGGTCATGATATGATACAGTCTACACGTCTTTCAAGGGCTCTCATGCAAAAGAGTGCTTTAATTAGATTATGTGACTTCCAAGGGCAGAACTAAGTGCATTGATGAATGTTCCAAGGAGGCATATTTTGGCTCATTAAGAGGAAGATATTTACAACTATTAGCATTGTATAAGAATGGAATGATTTTCCTGAGGAGGTAATGAGCTTTCCATCACTAGGGCTATTCAAACAACCCCACTAGATGAAAGGGATGATCCTGAAAAGAGCATTGGGAGATGACTGGTTGTGTAAACCCCACAATGGCAGAGCGGGATGTTTTTCCCCCTCACCACTTCCCCCCTCCAACCCAATTACAGCTGACCTGTAATGAGGGGAGTGGGCCAGGGGAGACCCCTTGCATGTGGCCAAACCCTGCCTGGGTAATAAGATACAGTGAAATCCCAACCCCTACACTGTTGCCCTATAATGATGTTCCCCTAAGATGACTTATTGGTTTACTGTCTGTGTGTGAACACACACTTCCTGTGGCTTACTCTAAAGCTTCTCTCAAACTGTAAGTGGGAAAAGGTGTGCATGTTAGGAGGGAGGATTCTGACGGAGTGATTTCCTCTGTCTTATATTCCAGGGCCTGTTGCAGTCATCCTCACTCTCTTTCATATCTTTCCAGAGTTGGGGGGCTATTTTAGCAACCTTATCCTCCGACTATCTGATCAGCAGCACCCTCAGGCAGCCCTGTATGGCTCAGGATGAGAATTATCACCTACAGATGGCCCTTTTTGTGTGTTATTTCATTCCATCCTGGCAATAATCCCAGGGAGATCAGTCTTATGATTAGCTCCATTTTACAGATAAGGAACTAAAGTTCAGAGAGGTTAACTCACTTGTCCTAGGTCAGAAAGCTAGTGAGTGGCAAGGCAGGAGTTGGTAGTCAAATTGGTCACTGCCTTAAGTGTGTCACCTTAACCACTGCACCCTCCCCAAATGACAGTGACCAGACCTGCAATTAGGTGTACATATGTTATGGCTCTGTTTGAAGAAAGGAACATAATTTTGGTTTTGTTTCTAATCGCATTCTTTTTTTTTTAAGAGAGGGAGAGGTCGGGGGAGGGACAGAAGGATATGGAGAGAGAGAGAATCTTAAGCAGGCTCCACACCCAGCTTGGAGTCCGATGTGGGGCTCGATCTCATGTCCCTGAGATCATGCCCTGAGCTGAAATCAAGAGTCGGACGCTTAACCGACTGAGCCACCCAGGTACCCCTCTAATCACCTTCTTAATGATGCCTGGGTTTGGTTTGACTCTGTAGGCCTCAGGACTTCAGTAAACACAAGTCTTCAGAAAACAGGATTCAATGAATCCCAGTCCCTTTCCAGTGTTTCATTGACCTATCAGAGCCTTTGACTCATAAAAGTGGAATTTGGGTTCTATTCAGTCTAAGACCATGTTGGGCACTGACTCAAATTTAAAATGTCCCTGGCCCAGGACCAGACCTTGAGTCCTCTGCACACAAAGGGCATTCAACACAAGCTTCCTAATGGTTTCTGTTCTTGGATTTTAGAATTGTTTCTCAGTGGACATATATCTTTCTGATGTCCTGCTTATGGCATGAAGTTAATGGGAGTTGGTATTTCTGAGCACAGAGGAAGGATCTTGTGATGTGGAGGAATCAGGGAGTGACGGAGTGTAGCCTGTAGTGAATTCTGCGCTTAAGAGGAGATGCCGCTTTGTGATGACGGGTGGGATGGAACTGCCAGGGGTCACTGGATCATCCAAGCTGGGCAAGTTCCCCTATTCCACTCCATCACTGCTCCCTGCTTGCTTGGCCCCCATCTTGTCCTCTTTGGGACCGGGATTTACTGATTTTCCTCATTCCAGGTCATCTGCTAATGTCTGTTTGGTTCAGTACAACAGAACTATCTGAACCATCTACCCACTAACCTGATGCCAATGGCCTTACCTCAGAACATTTTCCCACACCATGTCCTAGCACATACATATTGACAGCCTCTGATCTAACCTAATTCCGGACTCGGAGAGCCTAGCATCGAACACCAAAGTCAAGAAGACGGGGGATGGGGCAAAGGAAGAGCACCTAGAAAGGGTTCATCTTTAGGAGCATAAATAGGGAATTCCACAATCTGCAGGGTAATTAAGGTTAAGATACTGACGTACACAAATTGACAAGGCAGCTATGGCCTTGAGGGTATAGACAAGGATAATCTGATCATTTTTTGAGATAAGAACTTGTTTGCACCAGGAACCTTCTGAAAAACTCAGGTTTTACCTCCCTGGCAACTCTTGACCTATCTTAGAGGTAGTAAATTTTTTTTTTTTAAGTACAGTGGCTTGGATACCTTACAACATTTTGGAAAACTAATAGGTATCCAGAACTTCCCTGGAAATTTGGAGAGTAGAGATGTAGTATATGATATGATCTCTATTGTCAAGAACATTTGCACAAGACATTCAGACTTTCAGGGAGATAGAAGGATTTTAATGGGGACCGGTTAGCTTTATATTTTAGAGAAGCATTATTCTGGCTGCAGGATGAGGATGGAGAAATGAGGGGTAGTGATAATGACCAAGACGCTATTACAAGAGGCCACTTGAGAAGCTTTGACACAGGGAGTAGCAGTGGAACGAAAAGGAGGGGAGAGATTCAAAAGGCAGTGAAAGGTCACCGAGTTATGAATAAAGACTGGTTGGATGAGGTAGAAAGAGAAGAAAGAGTCAAGGAGAACTCTCCAATTTCTGATTTGGGTGGATTGATGGAAAGATTCAAAGATGGCTATGAATTCTCTGACTCAGGCAGAAGGGTGGATGGTGATAGCGCCCTCAACAGAGAGGGAGTATTGGGCTGATGGCAGGATTTCAGAGACGCTTATCGAGTGCAGTCAGGGACAGGTGGACTCTTGTACATTTTGGGAGAGATAGGAAGGAGTGGGTATTTGCTGCTGAGTGCAGGAAACAAGGGACAGAGCAGTGGGGGAGAAGCATGGAAATGCAGCATCCTGGAAGGCAAAGGAGGCCATGTCAAGAAGAAAAATACGGTCACAGCGCTGGCACAGAAGTCAAGTTCCAGTGATTGGGACACCCGTGACCCTTGGGAAAGCAGTTTCAATAGCCTGGTCAGGACCAGAGGATGTTCTCTCTGCACCACATCCTGGGTAAGCAGGAGCATACTTAGAACCAAGTCATCGCAAATCTCTGTCCAGAACAAGCCAACAATTAAGTCACTGTAGAACAATGGGGCCTTCAGAGCTCAGCCATGTCACACGTCCGTTCTACACAGGTGACCCTAGCAAAATGAACGAGCAGAGTTAAGGACCTAAGCACGTGGGCAGATTGGGGCAATGCCTTTGTATCCAACCAATGACCACAAAAAGAGGAGGACGTTACACCAGCTTGGTTTGTTCGCTTATGGCTCATTCACTCATTAACATTGTATTAGTTCCCCTGGGCTCAGAGACTGAGAAGGAGGACACAGTCATGAAAGAGACCTGACCCCTGCCTTCAAACAGCTTACAATACATTTGGGGTGGGGGGAGCGACTTTCATTCCCCAGTCAAAACATTTCATCTAGAATGCCTAATAAAATCATATGCCAACTTTTACAACATTACCTGGGTTAGCAATACCTGTTTATGCTTCTTTGTAGGGGGGTAAGGTAAAGCTTAAACTGAATGATAAAACATGATATGTGCTCATATAAAAAAAATTCCATAGGCTGACTGGATTATAGGCTCATGGCGGACCATATCAATTCCTTACTATAGACTTCAAAGACCTCTTCCCTTGTAGCATTAACCATCACTATGTGACCCATGTTTCTCCAGGCTCCCTCTCTAAACCTAATCAAGGCCTCGTTCTGTATTTTCAACTGGCAGTGACTTTCCACCTGCACTTCCCCCTTCCTGCCCTCAAAATCAGAACCGAAGTCAAATTCACTACTGTGCCATCTCTGAAATCATCACCCTTTTCAAACAGCCCTATCCCTCTCTATGGTCCCTTCATTTTATCTTCTGTCACCTGGATCTCTTGCATCCAATCAATTGCCAAGTTCTGCATCAAACAGAGTCTTGTACACAGAATAGATCGTCAATGTTTACTTGCTGATTGAATGAACACATTTTATGTCCTAGACACCATAGCTAGTTAGTAACACTGGTAATGGCAGTGGCTAAGAGCATGGCTTTTGGTGGTAGGTAGGTCTGATCTGGTTTTAGCCCACCTCTGCTACTTAATAGCTCAGTGACTTTGGACATGTAGTGCCCTTGTTCACAAGATGTAAGTGATTAGGGTTGTGAGAATCAAATATAAAATGTAAAACTCTGAACACAGTGATGTTATTTCTTAGTCCCATGGCCCACTGTCAATATTTATCCATCTTAGTAATCTAATGTTAGATCCAAAGGAGCCCAAATCCCAAGCGACGCCAACAGTGTTCAGTTTTAGAACCTTAATTGGACTATTTAATAAGTCCCAGAAGGGGTCACTATCCACCTAGGACCCTTTGTTTAGAGCATAAAATAAGGACTTCCACATAACACAGATCCTTCTTCCAGCCCCTCATCCATCCCCCATTGTACGCCGTTTTGAAAACTCTAATTAAAAATTACCCAACTCAACAAGTTTTAATGAGTGCTAGTTGTGTTGTGTAGTAGCTGCTTAACCAATTAGCCTGGAAGACCTTCCTATTTTCCCTCTAGAAAGCTGCTTTTTCATTCCTAATGAGGTCCCTCTTTTGTCAAGCTTTCCCCAGCCTCTGACACAGGAGCCTGGCCCACCCCTGGGCTCCAGGCATTCAGGAACCCTCCTGGAGGCACCTCTGTGCCCCATCGCACAACCATGCTTAGGTATGGCCACATCTCTCCCAGCAGACTGTGAAGCCCTCTAGGTGTGTGCCCTGCACCCAATAGATGCTGAATCAAGATGGTTGGGAAAGATGGAGGGGCCAGGATGGAAGGCCCAAGGGCAGAAAATCAAAGTTACCTTTGCGTTTTCCACCTAGTTCCAAGGGTAGGCTGAGAAGGATAATGCACCACCTCAGAGGAGGAGGAGAAACCCAGTGGTCAAAGGTCTAGGGAAACTGGAAACTTTGATCCCATCATTTGACAACATCGTGATTGCATGGGCTTTAATTTTCTTCCCCCATTGCTTCTAGATTGTACACCGCACATACTGAGCACTCAATAAATAGTTGTTACAAAAATAATGAATGTTTCTTCTCTCCATTTCTTTGTCAGACTTTCTTTTTCTTTGTTCTACCTAACCCCTACTCTTCAACCTTTCCCCTCACCACCTGATGCACAAAATCACCTCCCTTCTCCCTCCCTCTTTCCCTCTCCCTCTGTCTCATCCACTAAAGCCATCTATAAGAGAGAGAGAGAGAGTGTGTGTACTGTCATTTCTAGTCTACAGAGGAGGAAACAGAAGTTCAAAAGCCCAAAGCTGGGTACCAATGGTCATGCAGCTACTAAGAGGTATGTAACAGGTAATGTCATACTGCCCCAGATCCTTTGGCCATTTTTGTGTGCTCTAATCCATAGAGTTCTCCATTCTCAGCAGCCAGCACCTGCAACTTTGTTCCAGGGCTGCCCCAGGACACCAGAGCTCACTTTGCCAGTGAACATGGAAAACCACAAGTGCCAGGAGTTTAAGCCTCCCCACCCCCCCACCAGCAAGGCGGGGCGACAGCCCTTAACTAATGACTGACAGGTGTGAGGGCATTGGGACTACAGCTCCCCGGCCCCCAATGGGAACAGCTCTCATGTGTGACCCCCACCGCCTCCAGATCAGCCCAAGCGAGTAAGCCAACATGACCTTCAGCCAGCTCCCCTTGAGGCTGCACCCCAGCTTGGCTTCCCTTTCCTGCCCATTTTCCCTACTCCCAGACCAATATTCCTTGGAAACCTTCCTAATAAAGCCCTTTCCCCTAAATCCTTATCTCAAGCCCGGCTTCTGGAGGATGCAGCCTAAGGCAAGTTAATGCAGGATTCAAACCCAAGCCTGTCAGACTTCAACATTTTTTTTCCATTATATTGTGCCTGAGATGCCATTGCAATGATATGGGCCTTCTCTTCACTAATTTCACAGCCATTTAAAAAATTGAATGGCTACATAGCTTCAGATGCCTTGAAGACAAATATGACGTTTCTGAAGCTCTATGCTTGCTTCTTTCTTCTTACTATAATTATATGTTTCTGAGACAAAATATCTTTAAATATCCTAGCAAAATGAAGTAAGGGACTCAAAGAAAAAAGTTACTGTTTTCAACTTATCTTTGTAATTGTCTTATACCGGGGTCCATAATTAAATAGGCACTAAAATGGACTTCATCCTTTTAACGTGATCTCTCTTTAAAATGTTTTCATTATAGAAGGAATAGAACTGCACTGGAGGACTTCTAGGGGAGAAAACAAATCTAAGTACTCGAGTCCAGCCATTCACAATTTCCTTCAGTGTTTTCCTGTCCCTCTGACACGGGTACGGTCTTATTCAAACGCCTGGAGCCGCTGGGTCTCCCATTAGCCCATCTTTCCATTTTGTGACACAGTCCTGTGGTTGTCATCTTTAATTCTCGTCCGTTGTTACACCCAGAGGATAGATGGTAACCTGTCACCATTTTAATCGCTTTTGATATTTCATGATTGTAAATGATGGCACTGAACAACGTTGTGAATATGCCATGCTGTTTGCGTCTACCCTTTTCCCGTACTTCAGATTATTTCTTTAAGAGAAGTCTCCAAATCTTGAATTATCAGATAAAGGAATAAAATGTATGGCTTTTGATGTACACCACCGCAGGTCTTCAACCACCCTAAAATGAGTACCCATTTATAACATAAGCCGACCTGAAACAAAGATTATTATTCCAAGTAAGGGTGCCTTATTTGTTAATGAGTTCTGCTCTAACTAGATGGATTCATTTTACATTTCTCCATTTAGTAGAAAGGTCTGGAAACCTCTAGAATTATACTGAAACTGTGGCATATCTCACGAAAATGACTTAGAACCTTAAGGGGACATTGTAGTCATCCTTAAATGGATGTAGCTCCTTTCTTAATTCCAAGCTGTCTAATTGCTAAGCATTTCATGGAGGGATTAGTCACTGGGCTTGAGTTCCTAATTGAATCAGTCATTTTACACACAACAAAACGCAAGTCAGGACATTTCAATGGCTGATGTAGGCTAACTGACTTGGGTGTGTATTTTGTGCGTTTCTGCATGCCTACATCTTCAAAAACAGAGGATACAGTACACTGACAAGATAAATAAACAAGACAGAATTCCTGTTTTCTCAGTCACCTTGAAGTTTGCCAGAGTTGACCCCAAGGTTTGGTATTTTTGCTTATTAGCCTGAGAAGTACTGCTCCCTGAAATTGATTTTCCAGGACTATTTGGACCTCCAAGAGATCATGCCCCATTAGCCTCAAGCACAGTATGACTGTTACGTATTTTTTTTTTTATCATGCTTAATTGTTCCATCTTCTTTCAGGCAAGTGGGAAAGTACAATAAATAAAAACCTGCAATTATTCTGAAGATCACGGGTACACACATGGTACACATAAAACAGAGGATTTTAGACTGCTATTACAGCTTTTCACTCAGCCCCACCCCATAAGAATTCTAGTGAAAAAGTGGAAAACCTACCCCGTCTTCTAGATGCATGATTCCAGACAATACTAGACATTCATTAGATAAACATCCTATTGATAACTATATTTTCTACCTTTGAACCGTTTGGGTTGTTCCCCGCCCCCCAATTGAAAAAGCTTGTTTTCCATAGCATTCCAAAACTCCAACAAGTGCCAGCCTGCATTTTATCTTAAGAGAAAATTTCACTATCGGGTTAACGTCAAAGGCAAAATGGACAGGTTACTTGACAGTCCATTTCTCAGTGCAATGAGAAGAGCCCTGATTTGCTTCCATCCACACCCTAAGTTTGCATTCATCCCAGTAGGTCAAAGCCACCTGCACACATCACCCAGTGTGGGGTGATGACCTCGGGGCAAATGCTTCTGCAGCGGATGCCTCACCTGGGCAGGACTTTCTGGGTTAGGATATTGGTGGGTAATCCTAATTAAAGCCCCATCCAAGCTCAGACTTCACAACCAAACAAACCAGTTTTACAACACACAGGAATTTAATTTGGCCTCACACTTGCAGTGGAAAAAAAAACACAAAAGAAGAAAAAGGCTGGTGGCTGAGCTAATGAGCAACTGCCTTCCAGACATACTGCCAACTTGATTCAATTAAGAAACATTAGCGGTCTAATGACAGATTTGAAGACAAAAGGTTCAGATGAGGCACGGTTTTGTGACCGCAGCCAGGCAAACCGCAAAATTTCCAACCTGGGTAAGCATCCCTTCGATACTTCAAAAATACAGCAAAGTACAAGGAGAGGCTGCTTTTGCAAGCTTTCTTGCACATCTAAGGAATAAGAAGAGCCTAAGCCTAGAACACAGCCAAACATTAACCTCAGAGCAAAATTCCATTTAAGCCTAAAGAAACCTATGTGGCTTTCCTGGGTCCAACTAAACACATGAAATACCAGAGGTTTGCTTATTCTTCTTTATCCTGGGAAATGAACAAAATCATGGCTTGGGTGCCCTTCCCCTCGTCAGTCCCTCTTACCTCCAGCCCCTTCCAGTTCATCTGGTGAAAAAAAGCAAACCAAAACACCGCAGTGAAAGACACTTGGAGATGTGCTTTCATTTACTCCATGCCAGGTGTTTTATCTTTAAACCTAATTTGAAAATTCCCGCTACCCCAAAGCCCGTGCCAGGTTCTGCCCTGAGTGAGAACTGCAGTACCGTCCACTTACCCGTGATTAGCACCGCCTTTTGATCCACAGGTAACAGCTCTTGACCAGATAGGTAAGTATACAGGAGGAAGCAGGACAGGAGGCAGAGGATCAAGCTCCAGGAGAGGGACAGGCTGAGCAGCAGGTAAGCCCCTCCCCAGAGACCCGCCAGGCAGACCACCTTTCTGCCGGCCTGCCCTGGGCTCTTCTTGAGACTGCAAAGGGCTATTCCTGCCAGCACTATGGTGACAGCCAGGCAGAGCCACGCTGTCTCAGAGAAGGTGCTCATTCTCAGAGACGTGCTGCACCTTTGCGTGCTCAGGACCAGCGAGACAAGCGGGCAAAGGCTGGGTGGAGGCAGCCTGGGTTATATGTACAGAGAGGCAAGAAGGGAGGGGGAGAAAGTGGCTCTGGCACACTTCGGATGAGCAGGGATTAAGCACACTCATACAGGCACATTTTTGCTGGTGGGTCCTTGAAACCGGTGAGCAGTTTCATATAAATACCAGAGCACTTCCTATTCAGTAGCTCCCCCAAAGCCACCTGCACACATGACCCGTACACATACTCACCCACAACAAACGCACACAGGTTATTTTTTCATGACCTCTGGTGAGATAACCAGTTGGATAATAATTGACAGAATTCAATCTGAACACTGAATAACAAAACCTTTAGCTCACAGGAAACGTCTTCTGCTTTAGGAGCCCGGGCGTGACTGTCAAGTTCGTTTTCGGACCTGAGGTGGGGGCAGGTGGGTTGGGGGGGATGGGGACCGGGTGTGTGTGTGTGTGTGTGTGTGTGCATGCGTGTGTAAATGCAAGCAACCAGTGAGGTTTGGAAGATCTAAGGGGAAGACCACTCTGATTTTGTTTGTGTCTGCGCGCCATCTCCCACCTGCGTCAGGCTGAAGTGTTGGATAGCGAGGGAAGATAGAATACAGAGGAAGAGATTCTTGGCAGATGACAAGTGTGCTGGTCTTGCCAGAAAGGAGGTATGCCAGGCAGAGATAAGAATAATGATAATACAATTATAATGGTCAATACCCACTGGTACTTATTTATGCCAGGGGCCACGTTCCGCTACTTATTCATCCATTCTCTTTTTTGAGACCCTATTCTCTGCCATGCTCTGCTCCAGGCATTGAGACCCAGCAGTCAATATGCCCAGTCTCTTCGAATACAGCGTCTTTATGAGGAAGGTTCTCTCTTTGTAGTGATTTTACAAGGGAGGACACTGAGGCACAGAGAGGTCAGAGACTTGCTCAAGGGGCGCCTGGGTGGCTCAGTTGGTTGGGTGTCTGCTTTCGGCTCGGATCATGATCCCGGGGTCCTGGGATCGAGCCCTGCATTGGGCTTCCTGCTTGGCGGGGAGTCCTGCTTCTCCCTCTGCCCCTCCCCTTGTGCTCTCTCCCTCTTTCTCTCTCAAACAAATAAATAAAATCTTAAAAAAAAAAAACAAACCCAGAGACTTGCTCAAGATCACACAGCAGTGGAGGCAAGCAGCCTTGTTTCAGTGGCTCTGAGCCACTCGACTGCCTGCTTTAGGCAAAAAATAAAACGCAGTCAGTACGTTATGAACTAGCCCTTCCCTGCTTTAGGCTTGTTTGAACCTCATGAAACACTTAAGGGATCAGTATGCTCATTTACAGAGGAAAACTGCAGCTAGGAGAGGGTACGTTCCTTATGAAAGAGCAGGTGCATCCTGACCACGCCCATGACCCACTGGCTCAAGAGCCACACTCTGGAGCCTTGACACTTAATTGACCACCAGTGACAACACAATATTAGGATGGTGAGTTGTAAAGCCCCATGGAACTGAGTTCAAATCCTGACTCTGCCACTTCCTAGCCCTTCCTGAGGCTCCATTTCTTCTTCTAAAGAAAGGGAACCCAGCCCTCTAAGGTTTTGGGGTTTTTTTTTTTTAAGATTTATTTATTTATTTGAGAGCGAGAGTACACCAGAGGCAGAGGGAGATGGCTTATGGCACATCTTACGTGTGCTGGGCAGAATTCTGATAAAGGCCGGGTATTAGCATATCTGGAGAGACAGGAAAAGCTCTCACTTGGCGGTCAGATTACCTGTATTCAAATCTAACCTGAGCCCTGCCACTTAGTAACTAGGAAGTCAGGAGGGTCTACTTCCCTAGACCCCCGATCAGCTGTAAAATAATAAAAATACCAAGGTAAAGCACTTAGCTCACCCTGCCTGGCACACCAGAAGGAGTCTCATAAATGCTGGCAATGCATGCTTTTTATTTTTTAAGATTTTATTTTATTTTATTTTATTTTATTTATTTATTTATTTATTTATTTATAGAAGGAGCAGGGGGAGGGGCAGAGGGAGAGCAAGAGAGAATCCCTAAGCAGACTCCCCACTGAGCGGGGAGCCCAATGCCGGGCTGGATCCCAGAAACCTGAGATCATGACCTGAGCCGAAATCTAGAGTCGGATGCTTAACTGATGGAGCTACCCAAGCGCCCAATTCATGCTTTTTAAACAGGGAAGGAAGAACTTCAGGAGTAGAAGAAATTGCCCAGTGGAATATATACTAGTCCCCAGATATGGCAGAAGTTAGCATGGGCTGAGGGGCCAGGAGGAGGGCAAGACTCCACTTACAGGGGGTGTGGGGGAGGCGGGACTTTGGAGGAAATGTACCCAGCAGTCTGTCATGGACGAAGGTAGAGAGAATTTTGGACAGGAAGTTGGGGAAATGAGAATTGCTCATCTGCCCTTGGCCAGGGTAGTTACAAAGGCAGCCCTCCTGGGCTCAGGGCCGTCTCCAGGTCCGAGGGAGACCAGGTGGGAGGCAATGACTTGTGGACCTTACTGTACAGTGGAACTGTGTGGGGTGACAACAAAGACCTTACAGGGGTCTTATGTGGAGCAATGGCACATCGTGTCTGCCCTCCCAGCCGCATGGACACCTGAGGTGGGGAGATGTTGCTGGCTCCAGGCCAGGAAGCATTGGGGTGAGGATTTGGAATTCCCTTGGCTAGACCTGAGGTCTTCCTCCTTCCACACACCCCGTTCCCTCCTGTCGGCTGTGTGCACACCCATCCCGGGAGCGGGGACCTCTCCTGGGCCTTATGGCCTCACCACCCCGGGAGGATTCAGTCAGGCTAGCTCAGGTATTGGATAGCTTTCTAGGTGAGGGTGCAGGACGGGTTATGGCTCTTGGCTGTGGACCTTGGCACTTCTTCAGGGCTCCCACACTGGGGCTGGGGCCAAACACCCTTGTGGGTTTCCTGATGTGGGCACATCCACTGAAAATGAAGCAAATCTTCTTCTGGTGGCAGCCCACTTGGCTTCTCAGCTGCTCAGTCCTGGGGCTCCCGAGGAAAGGCCAAAAGCTGCCATGGCACGGAAGTCTAGGTAAGGATGCTCCACGCCCTCTGATGGGGCAGGAGGTGCACAATATTAGGATGGTGAGTTGTAAAGCCCCATGGAACTGAGTTCAAATCCTGACTCTGCCACTTCCTAGCCCTTCCTGAGGCTCCATTTCTTCTTCTAAAGAAAGGGAACCCAGCCCTCTAAGGTTTTGGGTGTTTTTTTTTTTTTAAGATTTATTTATTTAAGAGCGAGAGTACACCAGAGGCAGAGGGAGAAACTCCCAAGCAGACTCTGCACTGAGCACAGAGCCCGACATGGGGCTGGATCTCACAACCCTCAGATCAAGACTTGAACCAAAACCAAGGGTTGGACACTCAACCGACTGAGCCACCCACATGCCCGGGTGCCTGGCACTGACTCCTGGGCAGAGGGGAAGGTTCTTGCCAGTCCCATCGTCACACGTTCATTTCTTCATTCAGTTCATCACATAGCTCTTCCCCTTGCCATCCTTCAGACACCTGCTTCCATGTCACTTCTTGCCATCCAACCTCAATCTCTTCCATCACCACTGTATTCACCCCTTCCCTGCAGTTAGCTCCATTCATAATTCTGAACATAATTTATTTTTAAGACTGTTCTGTCTCGGGACGCCTGGGTGGTTCAGTCGGTTGAGCATCTGCCTTCGGCTCAAGTCATGATCCCAGGGTCCTGGGATCGAGTCCTGCTCCGGGCTCCCTGCTCAGTGGGGAGCTTGCTTCTCCCTCTGCCTCCCACTCCCCCTGCTTGTGCTCTCTTGCGCTCTCTCTCTCAAATAAATAAATAAAACCTTAAAAAAAAAAAAAAGACTGTTCTGTCTCCCCTACTAGACCATGAACTTCATGAGGGCAAGAACTGTATCTGTTTTTTGTTTTTTATTCACTGTGCACCAAATGCCTAGCCTAGTGCCAGTCCCATGGCATGTACATAATTAACATCTGTTGAATGAATAAAGGAAAGAGCAAATCTTTACAGAGTGCCTTCTAGGTGGGCCGATTCTAGACCAGCCATGAGGGAACTCAGCAGTGAATAATATGGACCCAGTTCCTGACCTTGGGGAGTAGCTGCCACAGGAGCAGTGACTAGTGGGGCTGGATGGTGGGGGAAAGGAAGGCTTTATACCAACTAGGAACACAGATGGAGTCACAGAATTCTCCAGTGAGAACGAGCCCAACTCCTTCTGACCCCTGAATGAGGACCTTAGGGTCCTGGTCTATCTGAGGGCTGCCCTGCCTCTGAATGAGGACCTCCTCCATCTGGCTGAGCTGATTTGTAACTCCTCTTTGTCCCCATCATTTTGTTTTAGGGCTATCCTTGAGGCCATCCTTGCTTGGAAGTGTCTCATTTTTTTGCACGCTTCTTAGCTTTCTGGGGGAAGGAACCAACTGGATCAAGTTATTCTCACTAATGATGCCAACAGGTTAATGAGCTGCTTCCTTCTGCTGGCCGAGGTGCCTTCCAAAAGGCGCCTCTGAAGACAAGATATCTTACCCATAAGAGAGGATTTCCCAACTTGGGCCAAAACAAACAAACAAACCAACAAAAAACATTTCTGAGAATCCTGGAACGAACACTTTCTTAGTACCAGTGGCCCTTGAGTTTAGAAGGGAATTCGAAGTAACTTCGCGTTTGATTCTCTCTGTAACATCTCCACCAAGTGGTCATCTTGTCAGTACACCTCTGATCACAGGTACGGCCCTGGAGCTAACTGCAGGGAAGGGGTGAATACAGTGGTGATGGAAGAGATTGAGTCACCTCTGAAGGCTGACTTTCCAGTTGAGGACATTATTAGAAAGTTCTCCTCTAGATCAAGTTTGATCCTGTGATCTGTCCTTTCTTTGCCACTTGGAGTCGCACAGACCACATCTACTCTTTATTTCTTTCAGATATTTGAAAGATACTCCTTCTCCAGGCTGATAGTCTTCAATTCTCTTAAATGCCCCTTATAGACATTTTTACTCATATGTCCAAAGACTCATTTGCTCATTTGACAACTGAATCTTGTTCAGTTGACTCTCACTGTGTTTGCTGTCAAATAAAATTCCAGTTTTTGTAGGAATTTTCTTGTCATTTGAAGTTTTTTTGTTGTAAGATACATGTGGAGAAATTGTCCAAAATATAAATGTAAATAAATATCCATGGATCCATGCGGATATAAATAAATGATGGAATAAATAAATAAATGGAGGAAAAGAGACAAATGTCCCACATGGCAAAATTCCAAGTAACTTATGTAGATATTCCCCACTCAAGGAGGTGACACAGAACTCACTTAATGAGCTTGGCAGCACAGCTGGCTTCCTTCTGAGGAACACAGCATGGAGACAGGGAAACAGAGTAATCCAACGCTGGAGAAACCTGACAAACACAGCCTCAACCGGGTAATCAAGGTCAACATCAACAGTGATAAGTCATGTGATGAAAATGGCCCCTTTGTCATTGCAGAACATTCTAGAAAAGGCCTGATCAGCACTGTCAAGGTTATCCAAAAGAAGGAACTTCTGAGAAATGGTCACGGTCAAGAGGAACCTAAGGAGCCATGAGCAGTAAATGTCATGCGGGATCTTAGATATGACCCTGGAGCAGAACAAGGACATCAGGTAAAAATTAAGAAAATCTGGGGGACGCCTGGGTGGCTCAGTCGGTTAAGCATCTGTCTTCGGCTCGGGTCGTGATCTCAGAGTCCTGGGATCGAGTCCCGCATCGGGCTCTCTGCTCTGCGGAGAGCCTGTTTCTCCCTCTCCCCCTGCTCTTCTCTCTTTCTCTCTCTGTCAAATAAATAAAATCTTAAAAAAGAAAAAACTAAGGAAATCTGAATAAAGCATGAACTTTAGTTAATGAGAATGTATCCGTATTGGTTCATTAGTTGTGACAAATGCCCATAGTAATGGAAGATGTTGTGAGTATGGGAAAGTTCCTGTGGGTACACAGGAACTCCATCCTGTCTTCAAATTTTTCTATAAGCCTAAAGGTATTCTAAAGTTAAAAGTTTATTTAAATATATGATAATATATAAGTATGATAAATATTAGTAATTTTATAATAATATAATTTAATGTTTTAGATTTATACCTCTATGAGTATATGATAGTAAATATATTTATTTATAATAAAAATAAATAGATGTAAAAATATATTTAAGTAACCTTTTTATTTTAGAATAGATTTACAGGGACACCTGGGTGGCTCAGTCAGTTGAGTGTCTGCCTTCGGCTGGGGTCCTGGGACTGAGTCCCATGTCTGGCTCCTTGCTCATCGGGGAGCCTGCTGCTCCCCCTGTTCGTCCTCTCTTTCTCTTTCTCTGACAAATTAATTAATTAATTAATTTAAAAAAAAGAATAGATTTACAAAAAAACTATGAAGATAGTTTTATTTATACATATACATATGTAGCAGTATATATATACATATATAGTAATATATTATAAATATATTATATATAAACATATTTATATTATATAATGTATATATAATTATATGTATAATAATATATGCACATATCTCAATGAATGAAAGAAATTATAACACCCCTTTGGTCAAGAAGAAGAACATTGTCAGAAACCCCGTTCATGCTCCCTCCCAATTACTCTCCTTTCTCTCTTCCTCAAAAGTAACCACTATCCTGACTTTTAACAGCATAATCTAGCTTTGCCAGTTTTTTTAAACTTTATATAAATAGAATCACATAATATTAATGTCAGCTGGGTCACTTGACACTGTATAGATCCATCCATGTTGTATGGATAACTAATTTTCATTGCAGAAAACAAGGGTTGGCAAATTACAGACGATGGGACAAATCTGGTCTGTTAACATGTTTTGGTAAATGAAGTTTTATTGGAGTACACCCATGCTCATTTATTTACTTATTCCTGTGTCTGTTTTCCTGCTACAATGGCAAAGTTGGTTAGTTGAGAAAGAGATCATAAGACCTGCAAAGCCAAAAATATTTACTATCTTGTTCTTCACGTAAGCATTTTGCCAACCTCTGCCGTAAAGCATTTTGTTGCATAAATATACCTCTATTTGTTTCTCCATTGTATTAACGGAAAAATGAGTTTTTCACTTTGCTGGCTATCATGAATAGTGCTACTGTAAATATTCTTTTTTTAAAGATTTTATTTATTTATTAGAGAGCGCATGCGTGCACGCAAGCTGGGTGAGGGGTAGAGGGAGAGGAAGAGAAAATCTCAAGCAGACTCCATGCTCAGCACAGAGCCAGAGGCAGGACTCAACCTTACGACCCTGAGATCATGACCTGAGCCAAAATCCAGAGTCAGATGCCTAGCCAACTGAGCCCTCCAGGTGCCCCTGCTATAAATATTCTTATAAGCATATCTTGAAGCACATGTGTATCCATTGCCCTTGGGTACATTCAATGGAGTGGAACTATGGAATCCATGGCATATACATGAATTCAGCTTTAGTGCCATTCTTCCCCCCTAAAATGATTGCACCATTTCCAAGTAGACTATGAGAGTTCCAGTTGCTCCACACCCTTCCTCAAATTTGGTATTGTCAGGCTTCTTCATTTTAACTATTCTGATAGATCTGCAGTTGGATCTAATTGAGTTTTACATTTCTTTTCTCTGATGACTAATAATTTTGAAAACCTTTTCATATGTTGATTGGCTATGTGATATTCTCTTTGTGAAGTGCTTTATCAAGTTTTTTCTAACTTCTTTAGATGGATGGTTTTTTAAGCCTTTTTTCTTTTTAAACTATATGCATTTTAAGGCTGTACAATATTTTGAAGTATGTCTGGGTTGCATTCCCCGTGTTTGGTATGAACTATTTTCATTATTGTTCAATGAAAAATGTTTTATAATTTCTATTAGGATTTGTTCTTTGTTACATGGGTTATTTAGGAATTTTATATTTTATACTTTCAGGGTCGCCTGGGTGGCTCAGTTCATTAAGTGTCTGCCTTTGACTCAGGTCATGATCCCAGGGTCCTGGGATCAAGCCCCAAGTTGGGCTCCCTGCTCAGTGGGGAGTCTGCTTCTCCCTCTTCCCTCCCCCTGCTCATGCTTGTGTGCTCTCTCTCTCACCTCTCTCTCTGAAATAAATAAAGAAAATCTTTTAAAAAAAGAAATGTATTTTATAATTTCATATGGGAAATTTTAATGATATCTTATTGCACTTTCTAGCTTAACTTTACTCATGTTAAAAACATATTATGTGTGATTTCAGTCCTTTGAAATATCTTGAGTCTTGCTCTATGGCCCATCACATAGTTGATTTCTATAAACGTTCACATGTGCTTAGAATGTATATTCTGTGGTTTGTTCCACTGATCCATGCATATCAGAGAGGGTCTTTTCCATCCCTCTAGTTTCAATTATGCTGAATTCTTACATTTCAGATAGTCTCTTCAAAGCACCAGATACTAGGGTACTTGTTTTCTTTTCCAATATAACAATCTTTGTCTTTTACACAAGCAATTTAGTTCATTTACATTTCATGTAAGTATTGATATGTTTAGTTTAAATCTATCATTTTACTGGTTACCTTCTATTGGTCTTTTCTATTCTTTATTACTTTTCTTCTACTTTCTTGATTTCCTTTGAATTAATTATTCTTTGTTATTCTTCCACCCTCCCCCCTCATTACCTTGACACGTATGCACTCTTTGTGATCCTTTTAACAGTTACTTAAATGACTTACCAAAGTCCACCATGACTTGGTATTTTTGCTCCCTTGGTAGATCATGCCAGGACCTTTGAACACTTGCACACCACTCCCCACCATCCTGAGTTATATGCTATAGTCCTCATAAATTTTTATTATCTAGACATGTCAAATCCCACAGGATGTTATTATATTTGTTTTTTACAGTCAACAGTCATTTAGATTTTCCAACAAAGTAGTTACCCTTTTGCGGCCTCTCATTCCTTCCCATTATCACCATGCTTGCCCTTGAGATCATTTTTCTTTAGTATTTCTTTTTCTTTTTTTAAGGTTTATTCATTTATTTATTTGAGAGAGGGAAAGAGTGTGCAGGGAGGGGCAGCAGGAGAGAGAAACTTTAGCAGACTCCTCACTGAGCTTGGAGCCCGACGCGGGGCTTGATCTCACAACCCTGAGATCATGACCTGAGCCAAAACCAAGGGTCAGATGCTTAACCAACTGCACCACCCAGGGGCCCCCTTTTTTAGTATTTCTTTAGTGTGGGTGCGAGTGATGAAATCTTTTTTGTTTTTCTGAAAATGTCTTCATTGCACCATTTTTGACAATATATTCACTTCAAGGGCATAGAATTTCGAGTTGGCAGTTGTTCTCTTTCAGCATTTGACACCTTTGAGGAGTTATATTTTATCTGGCTCTGTTGGATAAGCCCTCAGTAAGAGAGTTGATCCTAATTATCTTCTTTGCCATTACCAGAAGCAAAGTTGCTAAGTCTTTTTTATACCGTCTGGTAAGGCTCAGCTCTCCCTGTCCTTATAAGATATTTTATTTGTATCAAAATGAAAATGAAAACCCTGTTAAATTTCATGTTAAGATTGGGTCCTCTATCCCTTCCTCCTAGTGACATGTCATGGGAAAACCTAAGTGAATGGTCCATAGCTTTATAAGTGTTGAAGCAAGACATTTCATAAGACGGTCATTCATTCACCACATATTTACTACTATGTGCCAGGTGTTGTTCTAGGTACTGAGAATACAACAGTGAGTAAAATGACTTCTTTCCTGCCCTCACAGAGAAGCCTAAATTCTAATTAGGGAGACAGACCAGTAAATAGACAATTACAATATAGCTATGAGACACATACTTCTGGAAATCTTTCAAGTTGATATTAATCATCTGACATTTCTTTATCTTGCCAACAATGATATCAAAAGTGACTTTGTCAAATCCCTTGCTGAAATCCAAAATCTGTGTGTTTACTCATTCCACTAATCAGTAGAGTCATCCTAATCTCACATGTTTATTTATTGGTCCTCCATGTTAGGTCCTAGTAACCATCCATTCCTCTTCTAAGATTACCCAAACCACTCTTTTTCTAAGAGTCATGAAGAGAATCAGATTCCCCTCTGCTCCATGGTTTTCAGAAGACATTTTCTTTCTCTTTTTGAAAAAGACAAAAATTGGGAGCTTGGGGCTTTCAGAGCTCAGAAGTGCTTCTCAGAGTTATTAATCTATGAATATGCTCATGACATCAAAGGTGTTCGTTGATAAAACCCAAATCTGGATTTTAGTATTATAGAGAAAGTTATCCTACCTTTAAGTTTAGAAATGTTTTACATTTTTTAGTTTCTGTACTGTGTAATCTTCTTACAAATCTTTGATGTGATTCTAGCTGATAATTTCCTGGGACCGTAACTAAATAATTAGACTGCAACTAAATAATAAAATTGCCTAGATCAGTACTTCCCAAATTTTGTACTTCATAACCAGTGCAATCTTTTTAAAAGGAGAGAGATACACATTCAGTCTCCACCATTTAACTTTGCCAAGTGAGAATGCATTTAAAAATCAACTATCAACAGTCTACAAAAGAAAAGGTATTTTAACACTAAAAAAAAAGAAAAAAGGAAACAGTCTCAGAATGAAATAAAGTCTCATACTGAATAAATTTAACTTTATGAGAAATTTTCTATGTTGTCCTCATTTTTCAGAGAGCCCCCCACCCCACCCGCCCAGCCGTAAAAGTTTTGTCACTGTCAGCAGGCCATGTGGGAACAAAAGTGAGAAAGCTATAGGGCTCTGCTCTTAAGACGATAGAAATTCATACTCATGAGATTTAGGGAATAAGTTCTAGATTCTGTGAACAGGAGGTGGCATGCTAAATCCTGATATTTTTATCTGTGCTCTTCTTGGGCTGATTTCCTTCTCTTCTCAGCACTAACCATAGCAAAGAACAAAACAGCATCAAGAATGGAAAAGTCAAACACATTAACCCATTGTCCTTGCCTCCCATACATTGTGTATCAAAGCAAAAACATTAGGAAAGAGCCAGCTTGAAAGATCCCTGAGTTCTAATTGACATTATATAACCAAACAGTAACATTAGGGAGGGGAGTGGGGGGGATGGGGTAACTGGGTGATGGGCAGTATTAAGTAGGGCAAGTGTGGTGATGAGCACTGGGTGTTATATGCAACTAATGAATCATTGAACACTACATCAAAAACTACTAATGTACTATATGCTGGCTTATTGAACACAATAATAAAAATAAATAAATAAATAAAAATTAAAAAATAAAAAAAATAACATTAGTAAAGAGCCAGCTTGAAAGATCCCTGAGTTGTATTTGGACTTATCCACGTTATTTACTGACACGGGTTGGTTCTCTACCTACACAGCTTATTTCTCATGCATACATTAAGGAATCAACATGTATAAAACTATTTCTGCCCATGCCTCCAAATCACTCTCCTTCCTCGTTCTCCCTTAAATGCCTTGCAATTCGTCTACAGCCTCTGTCTTCACTTCCTTTCCTCCCTCTTGGGAAGGGCCAGAGTGTGAAAATTCTACTTTGAATCAAGGGGGATAATGGCATGAATGACCCACTCTCACTAGGCTGAATGGTTTGCCAGCTTCTTCCTGCCGCAGAAGGAAGGCCATGTATCTCCTTCCACGTGGGTCAGCCAAGCCTGAGCAACCATTCCATCAAGGCACTGATGATAATACAGCTTCTGGAAGCAATTCTTAAATGTGCTCTAGAGATAGTAACCACTTTTCACTGGCCCATGGTGACATGATGGTCCAGTAAGCACATCTGCTGAGTTTGCATGAGACTGAAGTCATTCAATTTCAAGGATTATCCTCAGAGACTATAGCCTTCCTCTCTTTTTGGCAATAAAATATATTTTGGTGAATGAAATGGTGATGAGAGCATACCACAGTTTAGTTGTTTTTTCCATTTTGATGCCCTTACTTGGCAAAATTAAAAGCTGGCAAGCCTACGTGTCTTCCCAAATTTTGGTCTGAAATCTTACCGGTGTTCAAAATTCAAAAACGTGGGAGCCCCACTAATAGACAATATGGTAGCTTTGAGCTAGCTAAGTTCTGGGTAGAAATCCAGCTCTGCTATTTACTTGACTGTATGAACTGCTCTCTCTGCTCTGAGCCACAGTCTCTTGCCAATAGTGGGATGATAATTCGTACCTCATATTGGTTATAAAGATAATCTGTGTAAAAGGCCTGGCATATCGGAGTTTTCAATGGCAGCCATTATCGCAAGAATCTTTTCGGTCTCAACAAGATTTCCTTTCTTTCAGTTTCTTCCCTTTTCCTTGAGACTTGCAAATTGAGAAGCAGGGGCCGAAGGCACCAAGGCACAGTTGGGCAAGGCTTCTCTCATATAGTCGTGGCGCCCAGGCTGAAGGTTCACAGAAGGAAACACACTTGGATCTGTATCTCCAGACGGGAGATTAAATCTAGGATGAGTCTATTAGAAAGGCAACATTTCAGAATTTGGGAGCACAGCTGAATACCAAAAGTAAATTACACCATAAGCCAGATGTTCCAGGGACTTCTTTTCCATTTTTTTTTTCTTTTGCCTGAAGGGAAAGTTTTAGTTCATAAAGAAAACAATGAGCGGAAATTGCTATAGCAAAATTGTTCATGGTTATTTAAAATGAGCCCATTTGAAAATAATCAAAGATGGGCACAATGATTTATAGAGGAAGTTGTTCATTTCAGTGTTATTTATCGTATGTATTACATAGAAACATCCTAAATGGCTAACCATAAAGGATTTGTTATATAAATGACAGTACTTTCATTTGATGGACTGCTATACAGCCATTAAAAATCATGTTGTTGAAGAATATTTAATGACTTGAGAAAACATTTGCAATATTTTTTTGAGCAAGGAGAGCAGGTTACAAAGTAGAATATATAATATGATCACATTTTATGTCCTTATGACACAGATACCAGTTGGAACTTTCTAGTTGGGATCCAGATAAGATTGGCTCGAATTCCCCATTCTGTGGCCTAGGGTCGTCAAAGCCTTGCCTGTATTCCTCGAGATCCTAGGGACCTACCCTCTTATAGTTCCTTTTGCCTCCTGTCAGTCACTGCTTCTCTCTACCGTTCTGAACTCAGCAGGAAACTCAACTTCTCTTTTCTGTTTGCAAAACAAGATGTATAGCAGTAAAGTCAGCCGTAGCAAAGTTCCTCTGGATTTTAACAACCTGAGAGTTGGGCCTGGGAGAGAGGGAGGGATGGAAGAATCATGTACAGCACTGTAGTGGGGTGAATAGTGGCTCCCAAAAGATATGTCCATGTCCTAACTCCACGAACCTGTGAATGTGATATTATTTTGGAAAAAGTGTGTTTGCCAATGTAATTAAGTTAAGGATTTTTTTTTTTTTAAGAAAAAAAACTTTTTATTTTTTTATGGTGAAAAAATTTATGTTTCGATTTAGCCAGTTGGACTCAGTTTAGATGATCCCAAATTTGTTGGCAACATCCAAAGCATTATCATCAGGAGCCAGTTGAACATATGCCTTCTTCTCTCCATCAGGCCTGATCAGGGTGTTGATCTTGGCCATGTCAGTGTCCTAGAGCTTCTTCACAGCCTGTTTGATCTGGAACTTCTTAGCTTTGATGTCCACAATGAACACAAGTGTGCTATTGTCTTCTATTTTCTTCATGGCTGACTCAGGAGTCAGGGAGAACTTGATAATGGCCTAGTGATCAAGCTTGTTTCTCCTGGGATGCTATTATGAGGATATTCGAGTACTTTTTTGTGTGTGTGTGACTGGGGATGCCTTTCAGCACCGCTTTCTTGGCGTTCCAAGCCTTTGCTTTGGCTTCGGCTTTGGGAGGGCAGAGGCTTCCTTCCTCACCTTCGGCACCATCTCCATGATAGGAAGTTAAGGATCTTTAGATTAGATCATTCTGGATTAGGACGGACCCTAAGTCCAATGACAGGTATCCTTATAAGAGATAGAAGAGAAAAAGACAGAGGGAAATATGAGGTGAAGGCCATGTGAAGATGGAGGCAGAGAGGGGGGAGATATGGCCATAGCCAAGGAATGCATAGAGCCTCCAGAAGCTGGAAAAGACAAGGAAGATTCCTCCCCTAGGCTTCAGAAGGAGCATAGCCCTGCGCCCACCTTGATTTCAGACTTCTGGCCTCCGGAACTATGAGGGAGCACATTTCTGTTGTTTAAGCCACTCAGTCTGTGGTAGTTTGTTATGGAGACTAACACAGTCACCACAGTGCATGGAACAGTGACAGGAACTTTACCTGCTAAGAAGGTCCTTCATGTCCTCCTCTCTTCACCACACTGGACTCTACTGACCTCATAGATGCTTCCTTGAGCTTCTCTCACTCTCTCTTTAACCCCCTCTTCTTCCTCCTTCCCTTACTATGGGATGGTCTTCCACTTCTCCTCCCTCACCCTGCAGAGTGACAAGCTCACAGCTCACTCTGGGCCTACTCCCAACGAGTACCTTCCAGAAGCACTTCACCATAGCCTTCCACATCTCAGTGAGGCCAGTGGGGAGCCTGCTTCTCCTTCTCCCTCTGCGTGCACTCATTCTCTCTCTCTCTCAAATAAATAAATAAAATATTTTTAAAAAGGAAATATGAAATTTTTTTTCCCTAACAGCTGATCATTAAATATCATTGGGGGCATATAACTCAGAAAGAACTCAAATACTTCGATTTGGCTGATTGACTTGGCAAGGCGGAATGGCTTTGCCAATTATATGATGAATATCTTCCATAGTTGAAAGAGGTAAATCGGTTACAAAGTTGCCGTAAAATATATTTAAGACACCTGGTCAAAGTATTTTAGCAAAAATATGACACACGCACAATATGGCATTTGTATTGAAATTAACTGTTTTGATTTACCCAGCTCTGAGTATACCTAGTTAAACAAGATTCCTCTGAGTGAAAGAACAGTGGCCACTCCACAGAGCCACCCCATGGATAGGCAGGAGCCTCTCCCCGCTCTCTCTCTCTCTCTCCTTCCACATTCCCAAGTCCTGTGGTCCATGTGGTGCCCCGGCATTGCCCCATTTCGTGTCCTACTCTCTTACCTGGGGCTCTCGCTCAGCTTCGCCTTACTGCACAGGACTGGAGGCAGTGGGGTTTTTAGACCCTGGGAGGGGAGGAAGGGAGTGAGGAGGGAGCTCTGTGGCCTGGCCTCAAGATGGATTGTCTCTAAGAGATATTCACACTCTGCAGACAGCCAAGATTAACACTCTGACACTCTGGGGTGTTACCCTTGTTAGGAGGCCATCAGGAAAATAGAAAGGAAGCAGAAGCAATGGAAAGAGAGAATGAGTCTGAGACACTTTGCAAGGCAAAAGTACATGGATACGAGAATGACGGAAAAGAAGGTGTCAAAAGAACACAGCCAATACCGGGTGTTGCTGGAGAGAAGGAATATACCTCTGGACGTGAGGTTCAGATAGGGGGACTTCCCCGTCAATAGCTCCCAGGGGCAAGATCCTATATGTCTGAGAGTCCCTCGTGCAGGGTTAAGAGTTGAAACCAAGATAACTAGAGAGTTCTTTCAGGCAAAGGATGTAGATGGAGAAGGAAAGAAAGCTGGAGGTTGAATCTTGGGCTGGGAAGAAAGATCAAAGGAGGCAAAGAAAGAAGATGAAGAGGAGGGGATGAAGGGGGAGGAGAAGGAGGAGGAAGAGACAGAGACAAGCATAAATAGGGGAGTGTTAGTCAAAGGAGAAGGGGTCCCAAAGGAAAAGAGGGAGAGTGATACTGTCCGTGACAGAAATTCAAATACCAGGCAACTAGCGAGTAAAGGGTTTTGCAAAAAGGAAAATCTAAACAAATGGTAAATTTTAATTTGTCTTGCATAACTGAATCCCTAATGAAACATCTGTGCAAGGATTGCATTTAGTATCATATAATGAACTCATCGCACTCACAGGATTGCCTTTAGTTTCGTAGATGCAGCTGAATAGGATACACGTTTTTCTTTCAAGAAACACCACCTGAATGTTCCTTACAAACGAAGAGGGGGAAATAAAAGGAACTTCATTTCTGTACCGTGCATACCTATTCATATTATGTTGTACTGCCATGCTCTCTGAGGGAGGAACACCTTTGGATATGCTGTGGGTTAGGTAAACACCCACTAAATATTGATGCCTGCATAATTAGAATGACTAAAATAATCCTGGCATAAAATTACCCTAGCAGTTAGAAGAGAGACAAAATGAAGTAATTTGATCATGAAAATTAATACAAGTCGACTCTCAGTTTTCAATGCAGCTAATTGGAAGCCATTTATTATACAAACCCCGCTTTTGCTCGTGGTCTGTACTCTTTTCTCTTTGCCCTGAGAAAGAGGAAGGGGGGAGGAGAGTCCCGGGGGCAAAGCTGTCATACTGGGATGGTGGAAAGGAGAAGTATGCTTACTTCTCGAAGGCAGCAGCTCCTGAACTCTTACCTGTATTGATTTTGTCATCTTCTGTGGGCATGTCCAGGATGATTGGCCATCCCGTTCTCTCCTACTCAAATGACATTGCAATTGCAAAGAGACAGACATTATTGTAGGTGTAGTCTTTTTTTTTTTTTTTTAAGCTTTTATTTATTTATTTGTCAGAGAGAGAGAGCACAAGCAGGGGAGGGGCAGAGGGAGAAGCAAGCTCTCCGTGGAGCAGGGAGCCCGATGCGGGGCTCGATCCCAGGGATCATGACCTGAGCTGAAGGCAGATGCCTAACCCACTGAGCCACCCAGGTGTCCCATGGTTTAATCTTTTTTAAATAAGAGTTTTAATGAGCTATATAATTCACATATCGCAAAACCCACCCATGGAAAGGGTGATTTACAAATCAGTGATTGTTAGCCTTCACAGAGCTGTACAATCATCACCATATTTCATCACTGTAGAAAGAAACCCTATTTCCACTAGCACTCACTCCCCATTGCACCCCAAACATCCCAGCTGCTGGCCACCACCAATCTACTTTCTGTCTCTATGGATTTGCCTATTCTGGACATTTCATATAAATGGAATCATGAAGTATGTGGTCTTTTGTGATTGGCTTCTGAAACTGGCTAATAAAAACAAGGGCACGATGTTTTCTAGCTTCATCCATGGTGTAGCATGTATCAGTGCAGACAGCCCCTGACCTAAGACTTAGGATGGTTCAACTTGATTTTTCAACTTTACCACAGTGAGGAAGCAATGTGCCTTACAGGAGAAACTGCACTTCGAATTTGGAATTTGGGATTTGGATCTTTTCCCCAGGCTACCAGTATTTAGGATGATCCTCTCTCATGATGCTGGGTGGCAGCAGCAAGCGAAAGCTCCCAGTCAACCATGCGATCGTAAGGATAAACAACTGAGCCTCTTACAACCATTCTGTGTTTCACTTCCAATACAGTATTTGATAAATTACACAAGATACTCAAACTCTATTATAAAACAGGCTTTGTGTTAGATGATTTTGCCCAACTGTAGGCTAATGGAAGTGTTCTGAGCACATTTAAAGTAGGTTCAACTAAGCTATGATATTCAATAGGTTAGGTGTAGTAAATGCATTTTTGACTTAAGATATTTTCAACCTATGATGGCTTTCTCAGGACATAACCCCACTGTAAGTCGAGGAAGGTCTGTACTTGGTTGCTTTTTACAGCTGAATAATATTCTGTTTGTGTGGATGTATCCCATTTTATTTATCCATTCACCCATTAATGGACATTTGGATTCTTTCTTTTTTAGAGCTATTATGAATAATGCGGATGTGAACATTCCTGTAAACGTTTTGCACGTATAGTCTTGAAGGTGATCTGTAACAGGAGCAGCGAATATTGCCCAGCAGGTGTCTGTGGGGGACACACACCTCACCTTATCTCATCAGCTCAGGACTCCTCTGTGAAGAGTCGGCATTCAAATCCCCACTGCTCTGACTCCAAGGTCTGTTTCTTACTTTCTTGCTATACCTCCTCTAAGTCTAAAGACTAGAAAGGGGAGTTATTCATTACTTCATGCTCACTACTATACTCTAGGTAGGACATTAGTTATAACACCTCCTAGCTGATCACAACACATACCGTTTCAAAACCGCCAACCATGAAAGTGTGGCCTCCTGGAGAAAGGATCTCGAGGGGCAGAAGGAAGCCCTCAAAGTGTATCAGGACAGTGTTTTTCAGATGCTGCAATTCCCTGAAACCACAGCAGAGGTGTAAAGACGCTCCAGGATCTGAGTAGTATGCAGAACCGTATTTCCCTCTTCCTCCTAGGACAGACATAGCGTGCACCTCCCTATTCCTTAGACGTATCACACTCAATCCCGACTCTACACTTTTGCCCTGTTATTTCTTCCACCAAAATGTCCCTTTCTTCTCTTCTTGGGCCGCCTCCTATTCATTCTTTAGGGCTCGTGTCATAAGCCACTTCCTCAGTAGACACCTGAGGAGCTGTGCCCAAGGAAATCACTGGGATTGGAGAGAAAGCCCACTCCTCAGCAACCTCAATATGGAGCACCCTTAAAAAGCACAGCATTAGAGGATTCTGGTGTGTAGCAGACGCTATTGGTGTCCCACTGCCATGCCCTCACACCTACTGGAATTGGAAAAAAGAGGGAAAATCAGGGACACCGGAAAACATATGCATACACATAAATGTGGAAACTCAGAGATGGAGAGTTAAAAAGACACATGCAGGTGAATATTCAGGAGTCTTATGGAGCCTCATCGTCATCCATCCATTCATCATCCATCTATCTATCCAAGCAATACTGATTGAGCTGAGACGCCCCTCTCCCCCACACACACACATTTATCAGGCACCGTGCTCAGCACTGTGGGTACACAAAGACGGAGGCGGAAGTCTAAAAGCAGAAATTGGATGTGGGAATAAAAGTAGATGTGGCCCTGAAGCTGGAACAGTCGGGCTGGGCACGTAGGGGAGATTCCTGGAGCAAACCCACTGGCCCAGCACGGGTGAGGACGGACGTGAAACCTGCACATCATAGAGATGCCGAGACCTCCGGCCTTCCTAGAGAGGCCCGGAAGTGGCTCCCCGAGACCGGTCCGACGGCACGCGCGCGGCGCGGGGCGGCGGCGGCCTCGCGAGGCTTGGGCTCCGGGCCTGTCGCGGTCCGCGGGTGCTGCCGTCTTCGACGCTGTGAGTGGGCCGGGGTTGGGGGGGCGGCCGCCTCCGCCCCGCGGGGTCCGGGGCCCGCTGTCCGGGCCGGCGGGAGCGCCGAGAGCAGAGCGGCTGTGGGCGGCCCCGCCTGTCCCTGCGCGCGGTGGTCGGCGCGGTGGTCCTGGGCGCGGCAGTGGGTGACGCCCACCCTGGTGGCGGGAGCTACCCCCCTTTCCAGCCCTCTGCCGGATTCCAAGGAGCCAGGCGCGCCGGGCTTTCTAGAATGTCTCGGAGGCCTCAAACCCTGGCCGCTGGGTGTGTTTTGTTTTTTTTTCTTTTCTTGTTTTTTGGGTTTTTTTTGGTTTTTTTTGTTTTTTAAAGAGCAGACCCCAAGCTCAGAGTTTTCATCAGGCATCTCCATCTGGCTAGACTTGATCATTTTTCATCACACAGTTCCTGCAAATATTACCTTCCCTTACGACAAATGATTCTGGTTTCCCATTTAAAGTGCGAATGTGAGGGTCGCACTTAAAATGAATGTATTTCTTGTAAAAAGGTAAATAGGTTTAAACAAACATAATAGGTAGCAGAGGTACCAGGTGTGACAGAAATTGTAAAGGTGGTAAGTAAACAGTGCACTGTCCCAACCCCATGGGGCGACTCGCCTGGTTAAGAGCCCAGCCTTTGGGGGGGGGGGGGGGACGCCTGGGTAGCAAAGTCCTTTTGGACTCTTTTTTTTTTTTTTTCACTTTACTACGACCTTAGTTTTGACTTTTTATTTTTTTAAATTTAATTTAATTTTATTATGTTAGTCACCATGATTCACCGTTTGCGCATCACACCCAGTGCTCCATGCAACACGTTTGGACTCAGTCTCAGCTCAGGTCTGATCTCAGGGTCGTGAGATTGAGCCCCGCGTGAGTTCTGAGCCCAGTGCAGCATGTGCTTGAGTTTCTCTCTCCGTCTTCCTATGCCCCTCCCCACTGAGCGCCATCTCTCTCCCTCTCTCTGTCTCTGAAATAAATAAATCTTAAAAAAAAAAAAAGGGAGCCCAGGCTTGGGAGTGCTGCACATCTGGCTTCAAGCCCTGGGTCTAGCTCAGCCACTTACAACCAGTTCTGGGTGGGGAATTTAAGATTTTTTTTTTTCCTTCCTGCTAATTGAGATAATTGACATAACACTGTAGTTTTAAGGTGTACGATGTGATGATTGGTTATACTGTGAAATGGTAACCACAGTAAGGTTTGTTAACATCTCAGGCACCTCACGTAATTAGCTTTTTGTGTGTATGCTGAGAGCTCTAAAGAGCTAGTCTTGGCAACTTTCAAGTGCATGGTAAGGTATTGTTGACTGTAGTGAGGTATACTGCTGTGTATTAGATCCCCAGAACTCATTCTGCCTTATTACTGGAAATGTGTATCCTTTGACCAACATCTCATTTCGCCTAGCCCCCAGCCCCTGGTAACCACGATGTTTCCCCCTGGAGTATGTCGACTTTCCACTTAATGCTATGCCCTCAGCTAATTTTCTTCCCAAATGTGTCTGGCCTTTTAGGTTGTATACCTCACATCCCTTTTACCTGTATCAGGGTTACTCCCCTTATCATCTTTACCGACTTCGTCTTTATTGCTTTGACTGCTTTGTATTAAGCACAAATAATTTTCAGATCATGCATGGAATTTGAACAGCACCATTTCTAAACCGTCTAGCCTCGATGTATTTTCCTGATCTCAATACAGTAAGAACACAGTTACCTTTTGCCTCTAGGTAGTACGTGGGCAATAATTTAAAACATACCACCACAGAGTTAAACCACTTGGAGCTGTTTTTATCTTCCTTGAAGCAAACATAGTAAAATTTTATTTTATTTTTTTTAGATTTTTTTATTTTTTATTTTTTTATTAGAGAGAGAGAGAGTACAAGCAGGGGAAGCGGCAGGTAGAGGGAGAGGGAGAAGCAGGCTCCCAGGGAGCCCGACGTGGGGCTCGACCTCAGGACCCTGAGATCACGACCTGGGCCGGAGGCAGCTGCTTAACCGACTGAGCCACGGAGGCGCCCCAGTAAAATTTTATTTTTATGAAAGCAGTCTTCAATTCTCCTATCTGTTCTGGACTCCAGTAGCACCTAGATTTGTATATTGCATTATACCCGAGGGTTAGCAGTTGTCATCTTGAACTCAGGGGGTGAAGGAACTGTGTGCGTAATCTAAGGTTCTTATTACTGATCCTTAGCATTTAATTAGGTCTTTGTAAATTTAAAGTACCCATAGTCATTTTTATGAGTTTTCTCATAACTTCCCTGTGAGATATCAACTTTATTACCCTCACTTTTATCTTAGTATTATCAAGAGGTCAGGTGGATTTAAATTTCATTTTTTCTTGTTTGTAATTAAGATTCCTTTTTCTGGCTCATGCACTTAACTTTAACCCATATCCACTAGAATGAGTGCTCAGGTCAGATGTGACCGTTCACCCTCCACTCAGGGGAAAGCAATTACTAAGCTGGGTTTTGAAAGAGCCTTAAAGCAGTTGAGATTGAGTGCCCAGCCCCAGAAGGAATCAGATGGTAACTAATTAATAAAAGAGAAGCCATAAAGTGTAAAGATCAGGCAGCTGGTTGAAGAAAAACTGTATCTACTCTTCTCCCTTCTGGCTTAGTGTTCTTGGGAGTTTCTTGCAATTTCCTGAGAAATGTGTCTACTGCGTTTTCTCTATGCTTACTGATGTGGGGAGCCAGGAAGGGAGGCCGTGGCTTCTGGTGGTAATGCTAATGGCTGGTAACCTGTGAAGGTTTTACCCACCTGGTGGATAGGCTTTGTTTCCTTGCTGTTTGTCTTGCTAAATCATTACTTTTTCCTTACTCATTGCCACCTTTCTCCTCTGACCCTCCTGATCAGGTCAGTTATATAAATTCTTGCTTCAGATCATTGTGGAATTAGTTGGAAAGTAATAAGGAGTAGCATGAATAGGCCTGGCAGGTACTCTGATGCGTTAATAATTTGAACTTGTACATTCCCAGCATGACTAATGTGCACATGAACCATGGCTGACTTGTGGTCCTGTGACTGCACTGGAATGTGCAGTTTTAAAAACAAAGAATAATTAGAGATTAGGAAGAATTTCTGTTGGAATTTTCCTAATTGGATTCTGAGGCCTGGCCCATTTTCTGAATCCCTTCTCGTGGAATTCTTGTGGAGGTACTAAGAATATCTTAAACTTTGTTATCTGGCATCCTCTTAATCAGAATAGAACATCTGTTAACCAAATGGAACATTTCTAAAACCTATGTGTGCTAGGGGCGCCTGGGTGGCTCAGTCGTTAAGCGTCTGCCTTCGGCTCAGGTCATGATCCCAGGGTCCTGGGATCGAGTCCCACATCGGGCTCCCTGCTCCGCGGGAAGCCTGCTTCTCCCTCTCCCACTCCCCCTGCTTGTGTTCCCTCTCTCGCTGTGTTTCTCTCTGTCAAATAAATAAATAAAAAATCTTTAAAAAAAAAAAAAAAAAAAATAAAACCTATGTGTGCTGTTTCAGTGAATGTCCGCACACTCTTCAGACTTCACCTGGACGCTGCCCACTGGGGTCTCAGTTGCTCACCAGATCCTGTCCTGTTTTCAGCTCAGCACACTGGCATTTCTTCCTCACAGATAAGCCTCGAGCCCAGTCCCATCACCCTTTACTGAGACTCTTGGCTGTCTCCAGCCTCACCCTCCTCCAGGGAAAGGTTGACCCTTAGCAAGGACCAAAGGGAACAAGCCTGTTCAGTAAACCTACAAAGGCTTTCAACTGTCTACAGAATAGAATCTACACTCCCCCCCAGGAACTCAGAGGTGTCTCAAAGCCGACCCTAGGCCATCTTTCCCACCTCAGTCACCAGCTACGTGCTTTGGCTTCAGTTTGCATACCAGCCCCAGTGGACTCACCATATTAATTGCCCAACACAGCCTTCCTGTTGCTGTTCCATTCATTAATGATGCCCCCTCAGCCGGTGGTAAGCCTCTGCCTTGTCTCAGCCCGCCTGGATTGTCCTGTTGTCCTGATTCACTCCTCAGTGAAGTCTTCTCTAATACACCCTTCAGAATCAGTTTCTCTCGACACCACCTCGGTGCTCCCATAGCACTTTGCTTACACCAACATATAACAGTAATCTTGTTTTCTCCTTTTCGCTTTGTAGTTTAGATATTTGCAAAAGGCTCTCTCCATCATAAATTCCAGAAAGCAGAATTCTGTCTCATTTAGCTTTGTGTTGTTTTCACTCCATAACTCAGCATTTCTTAGAAGAGAAGTTAAATGAAAGCAGTGTTCGTTGACAGACATAACGATGACTCTTACACACTGCAGGGCCCTGTGTCATTTGTGCCCATCATAATTTTACTGAACTGGATGTATTTCACAGTGTTCAAAATCGTCCATAATTTGAACAAATATTTGTTGAGCATCTGCCATGTTCTAGGTTCTGGTACAGACCTGCCAGTGGAAAAGGCGGAAGGTCTCAGTTCTCATGGAACTTACTCAGTTCTCTTGGAAGGAGAGCAATAGTAAAAAAAAAAAAAAAAAAAAAAAAGATAATTTTATGTAGCAAAATGTACCATGAAGAAACAAAGCAGTATTTAAGGTAAGGGGAGCTCTTTTAGGGGGATCAGAGAAGCGTCTCTGATTGAGCAAGTGACATTCAAGCAGACCTACATACTGAAGGGAAGAAGTCTGGGGTGAAGTATCAGTGACTGACATCCAGTGTGTTTGGAAACAGCCTCGGTAGCCGCAACACCAACTGATCGCTGCATGATGGACTGGTTAGCTTTCCTGGCCATCTGATGTACTTAGTACGCTCATCCAGAAGAACTTGTCAGGCTTTGTGCAACCCTATACGTTTGAGAGGTGTAATCATGGTATGTGGGAATGTAATAGAGCAATCAATCCCCAGACTCTAGAGCTTGAAGAAAAGGAAATTGGAGAAATGGCTTCACGGAGTGCCCATTACGTCGGGCATTTTGCTGGGTTTTCATAAGCCTGTGAGCTTATTATCAGCGCCCTGTTTTTCGCTGCAGCAGTAGCCTCCGAGGGATCAGTAACAGTGTTGCATACTTCTTTCTCATAGGTCCAGTGATCTTTTGACTGTCACACATGGACTTCGAAAAATCTCCAAAGGAAACTGTCCTCATTACAGGAGGAGGTGGCTATTTTGGTTTCCGGTCAGTGCATCGATCACACATGTCCATGGAATTATTTTACTGGTAGTTGCTGGAAAAAACAGCCTTTAGTTGCTGGAAAAAAAACAGAGCCTTCAACTCTGACATTAATGTAGTGTCAGCTTCTACTTGTTTGAATAGTGTTAAATCAGAAATGAACTAGGTTGCCCACTGCTCAGATGCTGAAATTCAGAACTACAGATGTATTCTACTTTAAGAAAAATTCTTTGTAAAGGTATTAAATTAGGGAGATAACTGACATCACCAAAAACATTAGAAATAATAGTTATTCTTTTGCAGTTCTGTTATCATTCATAAATATTCCAAAGAATGGGTGGTGGTTTCATAAACGGGGGGGGGGATGGAATATGTAGATGCCACTGTATTAGAAGATAAATCCTCTCAGTTTAATTCGAGTAGATGTGTGGAGCCTCAGTTTTGAATATTTGCATACTTACTTACATAAGTAAGAGTTGCACCAATGAACATGTACATGTAAGGGACTTGGGATGAGCCTAGAAGGCTTGGATCAGCCCTACACTGATTGGTAAATTATTTTATGCACTCTTCCTTAGGCATAGCTTACTAGTGATTTGATCTAACTTGCTTCTCATCTCAGCCTAGGCTGTGCTCTGAACCAGAAAGGATTCCATGTGATTCTGTTCGACATCAGCAGCCCTGCTCATTCTATTCCAGAAGGAATCCAGTTTATCCATGGAGACATTCGCCACCTCTCGGACGTGGAGAGCGCCTTCCAGGATGTGCATGTCACGTGTGTGTTCCATATTGCCTCTTACGGCATGTCAGGGCGGGAGCAGCTGAATTGGAGCCTGATTGAAGAAGTCAATGTGGGGGGCACAGACAACATCCTCCAGGTTTGCAGGAGGAGAGGGGTGCCAAGATTTGTTTACACCAGCACTTTCAATGTCATCTTTGGAGGTCAAGTTATCAGAAATGGAGATGAATCTCTGCCTTACCTACCTCTTCACCTCCATCCCGATCACTACTCTCGGACCAAATCTATTGCAGAGAAGAAGGTGCTGGAGGCCAATGGTACCAGCCTGGTAAGAAGTGATGGTGTCTTAAGAAGCTGTGCTCTGCGGCCAGCTGGTATCTATGGGCCTGGAGAACAAAGGCACCTTCCCAGGATAGTGAGGTACATTGAGAGGGGTCTGTTCAAGTTTGTGTACGGAGATCCTAAGAACCTGGTTGAATTTGTCCATGTGGACAACTTGGTTCAGGCTCACATTCTGGCCTCAGAGGCTCTGAAAGCTGACAAGGGCCACATTGCCTCTGGGCAGCCCTACTTCATTTCAGATGGCAGGCCCGTGAACAACTTTGAGTTCTTCCGGCCTTTGGTTGAGGGCCTAGGCTACACGTTCCCATCTGTCCGCCTGCCGTTGACCCTCATCTACTGCTTTGCTTTCCTAACAGAAATGGTTCACTTCATTTTAGGTCGACTCTACAACTTCCAGCCCTTCCTCACCCGCACAGAAGTTTACAAAACTGGCGTCACACATTACTTTAGCCTCGAGAAGGCCCAGAAGGAGCTCGGTTATGAGCCTCAGCCATTTGACCTCCAGGAAGTAGTAGAATGGTTTAAAGCCCATGGTCATGGCAGAAGTCCTGGGAATCGTGACTCTGAGTGTCTTGTTTGGGATGGGCTGATGGTCTTACTCTTGGCTATAGCAGTTCTCACGTGGCTGCCTACTTTTGTGGTTCTGTCACTATGAGGGAACTAGAAATAAGGACCTGAACACACTTGCTGAGATGGTTTTCAAGAACTATGGGTTTAAAATGTCTATCTAGATCTAAATATATCTATATCTATATAGATATCTAGATAGATAGAAATAGATATCTGGTAGCAAATTTTGGCTCTTCAAATTGCTACTTAAGAATAGATTCTTGGATCAAGTCTTCATTTCTTACCTTCTTGCACTAATGCTGATAGGAGAAAAAAGCAAAGACAAAGTTGAAATGTAATTTCTTGTATCCTCCTCCTTTAGATGGGTATGGTAGAAATCATATTGGAGCTATGGAGCCAGACTGAGGAAGATTGGAAATGTCTTGAATTTCTCTGAGCCAAAAATGTACTTATTTCTCTTCCCTACACTCTGCATCCACTGAAAATAGACTAAAATGTGCACTGATATGGGAATGGCAGAACACTAACAGGCTGGAAAATGTGTGAAAAACCCCAAATTGGGTCAGATCCCTACAGACCAACCCTCTGAGGAGATGGTAGCTGTTGAGAGGCATTAGCTCTTCATTCCTGTAGGATTTAGGAATTAGTTCTTGCCCTTTATGATATAAGGCATGACCCATGTGTGACTGCGTGGTAATGTTTGAGTTTTAAACAAACAGAACTTTGTCTTACCTCATAGGATTCTTTTGAGGATTAAATTAGACAAGACATATGAAGGGCCACTCAACACACACACAAGCCATTGTTTTTATTAATATCGTTGCTATATATTCCTTATGAGGGTTTTCTTCCTCAGGGGAATTCTGTTCAGAGGGTGCTATTGTCACTAACCTTTCTGGAACATCTTTGTGATAAGCCCTCAGTCTGTAACAAGCATGTTTGAATATACTCAGTGTTTGTAAAGTTTTGGTCTCTGAGCTTAGATTGAAGTTTAGGAAAGAGCTACAAATCTGATTAAGGAAGATGATCAAGCTAATGATGCCATTTGTAATTTAAAAATGAAACATAATTCTCAACTAGTAGACTGGTTTTCTTCTGGGAAGAAGTTGGGTTCTCAGAAGGCAACTTCCAGTGAAGAATGTTTTGAACAATGGTGGTATTGTCCAGCCACCCTTGAGGACTGCCGTGGAAGGCATTCAAGGTGTCCTGTTGCACAGGAACCAAAGTGAAAAGAAGACAGAGAATCTTTACCCGTTCCATGATTCCAGCTTCAGAAAAGACAGTATTCAAGCACAAGGCAGAGAGATTGCTGCAGAAGGTTACGTTAGAATTGTGTTGAAATTATTGGCAGAAAGAGGAAGCTAGATGAATACTCCCTGGTAAATGCTACCTGGGTATTTTGGAAAAAAATGCTCAACCTGATACCAGAAGACCTGCAACCATGAAGATACTGTGTGGCTTTAATCCAGTAACTGAAGCCTCTTACTTTCCTCACTTGGGAAATAGGAATGACTTGTATTTGCCTTTTCTACAAACCCACCACCCACCTCACAGGGTTTGTTGTGAGCAGAAAATAAGATGTCATGAAAGTACTTTTAATATATAAATTACCACATAAATACGAGGTAGTGGTAGTGTTCATTTTTGGTAAAATGTTTTTAGAGTCTTTTCTATCTTGTTTTTTTTGTTGTTGTTGGGTGGTGGGGGGGCAGAGGGCGAGAGGTAATCCCAAGCAGGCTCCATGCCCAGCACGGAGCCTGATGTGGGGCTCGATCTCACGACTCTGAGATCATGACTTGAGCTGAAATCGAGAGTTGGATGCTTAACTACTGAGCCGCCCAGGCGCCCCTATCTTAAGCTTTTGCTTTAGTCTGGAGTTACCTTGTATGAGCACCTATGGCATACCCAACAGCACAGGTGCTATAGGGCGGGTTCCTCTGCCCTCTGCCGTCTTACAGCCCACTAATGGCATGGCGTGTCCACACGAGGTCACTGATGGAGCGGGTACGTTCAGTAAAACATTTATCCACTGCTACTGAGAGGCGTCGCAGACTTTCAAAACATGTTTTTATTGAAGTCCTTCAAAAGAATGATAGATACTTCTTAGTTTTCTTACACCAAGTATACTGAGTATAGTGGGGTTTTGATTGGTTTTGTTGTTTTCCACAATCAAGAGATCCACGTGAAATTCAGGACGGATATATGGGGTCTTGTCATCCAGGTGTGAGGCATTTGGCTATGCCGTAACATTTGACGCTGTTGTCCACTCTTTCCTTGAAACAGTTCATTCACTGTTCATGAACTCATTCTTGGTCTTTCTCCTTCTATTAATTACCTATTGTATTACCTCAAGATCTACTACAAGTTACCCTAAGACATATCATCTTAACAAATCACTCCTAGACATATGATCCTAGAACAACAAACATTACGTCCCGGTTTTTATGGGTCAGGCATTTGGGTGCAGCTGAACTGGGTTGGTCTTGCATAGGGTCCCTCACGAGGGTCATCTCATGATATCTGGTACTGCGGTCATCTGGAAGCCTGACTGAAGCCGGAGGATCCACCTCCAGGATGGCTGATCCACATGACTGTTGGCAGGAGGCTCAGTTCCTCACCATGTAGGCATCTCCATTGGACTGCTTGAATGTTTTCATGACATGGTAGCTGGTTTCCCCCAGAGTGGGTGATCCAAGAGAGCATGGTGGAAGGTACAATGTCTTTCATGACTTATCCTCAAAGGTCACACACTGTCACCCCATAATATACTGTTTACACAGGTCAGTCCTATTCAGTGTGGGAAGGAAGTACCCAAAGGTTTGAATACTAGAAGGTGGGGAATGTTGGGGGCCATCTTGGAGGCTGGGCTCTTGGTTCCATCCTCTGAGTCTCCTTTTCCATTAAAGGTAGCCCATATTTACAACTACATCGTTTTCTCAGCCTGCTACCACCCAGTAGAATTTGGGAGGTCTAAAGACCTCTTTACACTTTGTAGTGTATCTCTTTTCAGCCCAAGCTGGTGGTGCTACTGCAAATATAATTTTTCTGAACACTGTGTGTCTCCTGGGAGTCTTATTCCAGTTCACCCCATTATGCAAAAGCCACACCCACAAATCTGAGGTAAGTCCTTCTCTACCTTGGGCTTCTGCTCAGGCTGCTGAGGGACAATACCCTTAAGATTCCTAAAAGCTTTATTATTTGAACAACACTTTTAAGAACCACCTTAGGTCTCTTAAATCTTAAAAGGTTTTATAGCTACAGCCTCAGTCATGCACTGTCATTTGCACAATACCATATTGGCTACACAGGTTAGCCCTGTTCCATGTGGGAGGAGACTACCCAGGACGTAAAGACTAGGTGGTGGGGAATCACTGGTGGCCATGTTGGAGCCCACTACCACACTCCTATGTCTCGTCAGTTCCTTGTCCTCTCCTCCACTCCAGTCCTAAGTGGTAGATTTCTTCAGTGCTCATTACTAGACCCTCTTCTAATACCATAATTTCTCCAAGCTCCTGATCTCGTCCAAACCCCTGGCTTTCATTTCCATCTCTATCCCAAATACATACTACTAAATAGAGTTCCAGCTCAGACCATTCTGAGCTCCAGACCCATCTATCCAAGTCCCTTGCATCTCCACCTGGGTATGTCACATGCACCTCTCCATCAACATATCACACAACCCCTCCAAATTATAGGGTTTCTTTCTTTAGTAAGCATCACCAGTACCCGCTGAATTTCTTATGCCGGAAATCTGGGATAATCTTCGATCCCTGCCTGCCCTTGACACACCTAACCCCCCTTGAAGCCCACTAACTTTAACATCTGTTCATGCCTCAATGTTGTCCAGTGAACAGGTGTTACCTCTCTCCCCTAGGCTCCAATAATACCCTCTTTTCTCTTCCACCTACATACCCTCCTGCCTTCCTTCAATCCGTTCTCCATGGGCCAAGCAAAGTGATCCTATATGTAAATGTATGTCACTTCCCTGCTCAAAACTCTCCTCAGATACAGGCTTAAAATCCTTAATGTGAGTCCGAGGGAGGCCTTGCTTGATCTGGCCTCTGCTAACTGCTTCAAGATCACCTCCCCCACACTCCCTTCTCTGCCCAAACTACACCAGGTGCTTGCAGGTTCCGGCTTCCCAGCTTCTCACATCCCTCCTCACTTGATGCCTAATGTTTTTTTCACGCCTCAGCTTCCGCTCCCTTCTTCTAGATGCCTTCCATGATCCCAACAGTGTAGGTGTGGTCCTCCTGCTACAAACTCTCATACCACCTGCTTCTCTTTTACAGCTTTTATCACAACTGGAATAGTTGGTGCAATTATTTGTCTAATGCTTGTAAGCTCCTCTATCCCTAACACCTTGCACAGAACAGGAGTTCGGTAGGTATTTGTTAAGGAACATTATTTTTCCTTCTGAGGGTGAACACTCCTTTCTGGTGCATACATTAGCGTTTGTAAACTGTTGACTGGGAAAAATGGCCAACCTACTATTCTAGCATCGTGTGTTGACGAAATCAAGACTAGATGGGGTCCAGTAAATAAGCAAGGTCATGTTCCATGTGATGTGGAGGAGCTCCGATATGCTGGAAGAAGTTCAGGGAAGGGTGAGGGATGTGGGCAAAGTGGGAAGTTATTTGAGTTCTCCACGTCGCAGCTGAAAACGGACCACTTGAAAGAAGTCAAGTCTATTTTTTTTTTTTTTTTTTTTGACAGAGACACACAGAGGGAACACAAGTAGGGGGAATGGGAGAGGGAGAAGCAGGCTTCCTGCGGAGCAGGGAGCCCCATGCGGGGCTCGATCCCAGGACCCTGGGATCATGACCTGAGCCAAAGGCAGACGCTCAATGACTGAGCCACCTAGGCGCCCCAAGTCTATTTTCTGAAAGGTAACGCACTTCCTTTCTCAGGTCAGGAGATACCACAGTTAAGGAATTCCACTAGTTCTAACATTCCTAGTTGCCCTCCCCTTCCCTCAACCTTGGATTGAATCCCCAAACCTGCCTAATGATACGAAACCATGTTTACGCTTGTGCACACAGGGGCGCTTCTAGACACTGGGCATGAATAAGCCAGCACTGCCACCCAGCCAGTGCTTCCAAGGTATAGTTGGGCGGTCATTGGTAAGTGTGTTGGAGGATCATACCCTGTGACGAAGAGCCTTGCAGTGGAAACCAAAGGTAACGCAAAACTGCCTACGTCTGCAAAAAAAGGAAGAAGGGCCTTTTCCGTCCGGTGGAAACACTTGATTTCCTTAGTGCTGTTCTAAACACGAGTATCAGAGGGTGCCATGTTACAAACAGCAGTTTTCCTGGGGGCCAAATGACTAATTCTGGCACCAAATGACCTAGGCTAGAGTATTTCTCAAGGCTACAGAGTAGGCCTTGGGGCGGGGAGGGGGTGGGGGGGGAAGGTTTTTTTTTTTTTTTTAAAAGATTTTATTTATTTGACAGAGAGAGAGAGAGAGCACGAGCAGGGGGAGGGGTAGTGGCAGAGGGAGAAGCAGGCTCCCCGATGAGCAGGGAGCCCAATGCTCTGCTCCATCCCAGGACCCTGGGATCATGACCTGAGAAAGGCACCCCAAGGTTTTATTTTTCTCAATCACCTAAAATGTTGATTATAAGAAAGCCAGTATTGTTTTGCTGTAGATTGTTTTATTGGCAATTGTTGGTGTACCTCCTATCTCGCATTCTTTTCCAAATTCCCTCGCCTTCCAGACAACGTAGAACTAGCTCTCACCCCGTTGGGCACCCTGGGGTTAATGGTCCCCATGTTAGCTGATCTTGGCATCCAACACCAGCAGTTCGTGTCTTATTAAAATTGTCCCTGTCTGCCAGCACCCCTTGCTTTGGAGAATGACACCCCTCTCCCCTCTTTGGTGAGAGATACCCAGATACCCATTCCCAGCCCATTCCATGGTGCTGACCTCCTTGTGCAAGACCTGGCCAATCAGAAGGCGGCCATCCTCCCGAGCACAGTCATTGGTCAAGGGGGGGCCAATCAGCATCGTCCCTTCCACTTTTCTCCTGGAGCTGTTTGGAGAAACAGCTGGGGTGGCTTCATCCCGAGGTTAGGATTCAGGGCTGCCGGGGCCTCTTCTACCCCGGAAGAGAGACTAAGCTCTGAAAACGTTGTTTGGGCTCCTGGCTCCGGCTGGGAGTTAAGGTCCCCAGAGCCCAGAAAGGGCGACAGAGAAGGTCTTTGAAGACCTCACCGAGTCCGCCGCCTAGCTGTACCCAAGGCTGACTTCATCCTGGATCATCTTGTCCTGTGAGTCTCACTGCATTTTCTTCCTGCTTCAAGTTTTTGTTTGTTTCAAGTTGGGTTTTTCTCCATGCATTGCAAAAGGTCTTAGTTAATAGTCTCCACAGCCCACTCCTGGGCACAGTTGAACGCACTCTGTGGTGCCTGAGGGCACTCATTCTCCACTCACCTGTGTGCCTTCTGCCCTAGGGGGTGGGGAGCCCGAGGGGAGTGCGCTTTTATCCCGCGGGGAACCAAACATTCGCTGGCGTTCTTCTTGCTGAGTTGGGCTAATGTCCGTTTATAGAATCCTGCGTGTCTGGGCTGATAGGCTTTCAGCAACCTAGTTCAAACTCTCTCTTTATTAAGAAAATTGTTTGACAAAGTGATTTGTACCCCCAGAATTTTGGTGTCCTTATGAGGGCAGGGGCCATGGCTGTTTTGTCAACTTCTTTATCCAGAGAACACCATACAGCCCTTCACCTGCCCAATAAATGCTTCTTGATTGGCTGAATGCATTTATCAGCCAGGTGACCTCACGTGGCTCTGCTGTTCCCCTTACCCACTCCTTTAAACCTGTGGCAGTATTTAGTACAGGATTGTTAACTGCAGCCCCCCTGGGGTATGTTAGCGCGCTAGATTTATTTCAGGTGCTCTCATCACAAAAGTAACTATGGGAGGAGATAATTAGCTTGACTCTAGTAATGACTTCATTTTCTGTATATATATATAAGATCCTTATGTTGTACACCTTCAATATATACCATTTTTATTTTAAAAAAGAAAGTAAAAGAGGAGCGATGTGATGCAGAATAGCAGAGAGAGAAGCTTTAGGGGTTAGTTGTTTCGCCAAAGCAACCAGTAAACCAGGGGAAAAAATGATCAGAAACCAACAATTTCAGAACTCTGTGTTATGTATACTTTACTACAATAAAAATTCTATGCAGATTCCAGACTCTTCCCCTGGCAGTTACTGATTCAGAAGGTCTGAGTGGGCTGGGACTGTGTACTCCAGGTGTTTCTTGTCTCCCAACAAGGAGGTGAGAAATGCTGACTGATACCCTTTGCAGGATGCTAAGTGAGAGGCTCCTGAATGCTCCTTGGTCTTCCCTCCTAGTGCGTTGTGACACCACGTGCTCAGCACCCCTTTGCTGAATGAATAAAGAGGGGGATGGGACTCACAAAAGGACTTTAGACTCAGGTGACCTCCCGCCTCCCCCTTTGTGCATGTGCAGTCCTTGGTTCCCTGACAAGCCTGGCCACATCTCTGTGCAGACTCCAGTCCACCTGGAACCGGCTGCTTTTGGCCAAAGGACTCGTTCTGCAGTCCATGTGGTTGGGCCTGGTTACCTGATCTCTTAGCACAGACTCGCCATTTGCTATTGAAAATCTAACCAGGAATGGAGTCAACCAGTCCATGGTATTTCTAAGCTGTGCAAAGTCATAAGATGTTACCCCTCTGTATTTTAGAACTCATGCGCACCCAGAAATATATCTTTGTTACTGGAATCAAGTAATTACGGCTGGGGCAAAACCTAGCTCACTACAAAGAAATTACACATAGTAAGGTGACCTGGGCAAGTGTCTTTCAGCCAACAAGGGGTTTAATTGCAGTGTTTTGCAATGCTTATTTTTAACAGAGCTGGTTGAAGCATGCAAGTAATTAAAAAAATTCTGCATTGCTAATATGTAGGATTTTAATCCTGGTGAATATTCTAGATGTCTTTTTTCCTCCAGTCTTCCAGTGGAGCCTTATTACAGATCTAAGAGTGAAATAATTTCTTGCCAATACATATTTTTAAATTGTGTTATGAGAATGAGTCGTCGCATACCCTTAACCATCCCCTACGTGTTAGTAGTGTCTTGAGTAACTAATAGAGGTTTGAAGCGCTGCCCAGCTTTGAGGAGGAATTATTTGCTGTGTCGCTGGGGCAATTAAAACACCCCCACTGAATTGTGGTCAAGTAACTTCCGTAGGGATTTTGCTCCTTGGTGTGTTCAACACTGGGATAATGATGAATATTACCTGCCACTCTCGTTGACTAAGTTACTCAAAAACAATCATTCTTAATAGTTAATTGCTACTATTTGTTGACCATTTACCATGTGTAAGGCTGTCTATATTTCTTAAGCTCATTTAGTTCTCTCAATGACTTTTTTTAAAAAAAGATCTTATTTATTTGAGATAGAGTGTGAGTGCGTGTGTGAGTAGGTGAGCGCAAGTGGGGGGGGGGGGAGCAGAGGGAGAAGCCGACTCCCTGCTCCTCTGAGCAGGGAGCCTGATGTGAGGCTCAGTCCCAGGACCCTGAGATCATGACCTGAGCCAAAGGCAGATGCTTAACTGACTGAGCCACCCAGGCGCCCCTCTCAATGACTTTTAAAAGTAGGTACATTTATTATCTCTAGTTTACATGTGAGGAAATGGAGGTTTAGATAGATGGAGCATCTTACCCAAGGTCACCCAAGGTCATTCATCTAGGAAGTGGCAAAGCTGAGATTTGAGCTATGTCCACTTGGATCCAGACACCAAACTCTTGATGGCCATGTCTGCAGTGGCCATCATGCATGGTGTGTATTCAAGGCCAGACATCACCCAGCCACTATTTGTCATTAAAATACTATTACTATTTTATTTGTTGCAAGAAGCACTTACCTGTACTTGTGCTGCACAAACTCCTAGTTCTACCGACAAGCAAAGCATTTTACTGTATAAATGCACGTGTGTGGGGCTGAAGTGTGTGTGTGTGTGTGTGTGTGTGTGTGTGTGTGTAGGTCAGTTAAGCAGTATGGCATGTTAGAGCCTTAACCCATAGAACATCCTCTAAGAAAACTTGATTTGTTTTTGCACCTAATCCAATACTGGCATTGGTCATACTGCACATGTGTTAATCTCCTCTCCTAGAGTAGCATCTTAAATCCTATCTTGGGAGCAGAGCCCAAGGATTACCCTCTGGTAGTGGACAGTGTGGCCTCCCCTGCAGTCTCTTACACCGTTCTGGGTATGGAGCATGAGCCTGATAAGAAACCTGCCAAAGTAATGAAAATGCAAAGTCCAACTTGTCGGGCTATCCTTAAATGATTTCAGTTCTCCCACAGAAAGGTGAACTTTTTTCGAAGCACTTCCGAGGGGAGGTTTCTCTAAGCCCTGGGAAGTGGAAAAGAATTACTTGGTGGTGGGTGTTCATGGCCCCCCAGTGGTCAAGGAACACATGCATTTGTTTGCCCTGCCTTAGGTGGGATCCTCCTCTTATTAGCAATGTGACTTTGAACCAATCTGCCACTCATCTGTAAGGAGGAGATAAAGCATTTCCTACTCCTCTCACGGGGGAGCTTGGTCAGTGAGGTGGCGTGTAGGCCCCTTTGTAACCTGCAAAGCACTATATGCACATAGATTGTTAGAATTAATAGCTATTCTGCTCGGGGAGGCAGGAGGGTTTTGGAGGGGGAGCTGGTGGTGTACGGGAGTCAATGGGACCTCCTGGTTGAGTTTGAGGCATTCAAGTGGAAGACTCACTAAGCAATTAGCCATGCAGGACTGGGGTGTGAATGAGAATTGTATGTTCAGACAGGGAAGGTGGAGATGAAAATGATTCATTGACTCCTGGCCTTGTAATAGGTGCCATCTTGTTTACTGTGGTTTTAATAAAGACATCAGTTCAGTGATGTTTTGAGCTCTGAAGTTCCAGAGGCTTCTTTTTTTTTTTTTTTAAGCTGGAGAGCAGTTTACACTGTGTTAGAGGAAAAAATGGTAATCTGTGCGTGTCTGCTTTACCTTTTGTTGTACTTGGACAGTCACAATGGTGTGTCTTTGTTCTAAACCATGCAGGCTGAAAAACCAACTCAAAATGGAGTATCAGTCAAGCTGTTAATCCTATACACTCAGAATACCCCTTTTTAGTTTTAAAAGTAACTATACAACTAATACATGAATACATTTTCCTTGTAAAAAGTTAAAACACTGCAGGCTTTTACCAATGTGTTCAAAATTCTGTATATGTATAGACTTGTATAGGAAATAGGGCTGTAGTATTCCTTTTTCTCCATACTGTTGTCTCCTACCCTACAGTTCCTTCTGCTGTTTGTGTTTCTCATTAAATAGTGCATCATGGGGTGCCTGGGTAGTAAAGTAGGTTAAGTGTCCGACTCTTGATTTTGGCTCAGGTTAGGATCTCGGAGTTGTGAGACTGAGTCCAGTGTTGAGCTCTGCACTCAGCAGGGAGCCTGCTTGGAATTTTTTCTCCCTTTCCCTCTGCCCCTCCTCCCCCGCCATGTGCTTCCTCTCTCTCTCTCTCTCTCTCTTTCTCTCTCTCTGAATCTCTTTCTCAAAAATAGTGCATCATGATGATCTACTGATATTAGTATATATTCCTTATTTGCTGACATAGGAGGTGTGCTGGTATATAATATGGTGACTGCATGTCGCAGTTTGGCAAGGACCGTTCCAATTCCATTCCTGTAGTCTCATCCTAATTTTTAATAGTGCCGCCTTTCACTTTCTTTTTTTTAAAAAAGATTTTTAAAAATTTTATTTATTTGAGAGAGAGAGAGCAAGAGCAAGGAGGAGAGGCAGAGGGAGAGGGAGAAGCAGATTCCCCACTGAGCAGGGAGCCCGATGCGGGGCTTGATCCCAGGACCCTGGGATCACGACCTGAGCTGAAGGCAGCAGCTTAACCGACTGAGCCACCCAGGCGTGCCCCCCTCCCCGCTTTCACTTTCAAATGTGTCTCATTGTCTATAATAAATTGAGTGGTCACTCTCTATATAAGATACTGAAATATATAAAGAATTAAGTGTTTTTCCATAATATATGTATTAAAGCTATTATGAAGTGGTTTTAAAGGAAAAAAATATCATTTTGTACATGTACGGTAGAATCAAGTAGGAAATTCTAAATTCTGAGTATGCAGCAATAGTCTACCAATCCTGAAATATCAGTCTAAAATTACCTAGCTAAAGGAAGTCGTATGTATATGTGTTTGTCCGTGATCCTTTGATCCTAGCTGCAGACCGTATTTACCGGTGGAAGGGAAGGTGATTTGACACGTGGGAGTGTATCGGCCAACACAGGCACTGTATTTCCTTGAATACTGGGAACTAAAAAAGAAAGCCACGATGCAAAATATATTTGAAGGCATTTTTCTGCAGTACGGGCAAAATGAAGCAAATCTCAGTAAAACCGGTAAAAGTCATGTAGCAAACTAATACATTGGAATAAATTCCTCTTCTAGGAGCCATTGTGCATGTAGAAAAATAAATATTTCAGTAAATATTGGTACAAATTATGCAGCACAACAATAGACTTGAACAAACTCCAATATCAACCTGGTGAATGCCGTAGAATAAACTATTTTGCATAATACTGTAGCATTCAAGCAACAAGGAAAACAATCCAGCGAATTCAAATGGAACTTGATATTTCAGTAAATAGAGCAATGTGCCTCCAAAAGCATTTGTAAAATGCGTCATAAATGTTTTACTCTTCATTTCCTCACAACCTAAAAGCCGCCCGCACCCCAGAGTGCAGGTAATTGTCCCTGTAATTGGCCATCACTGCGTTGGTAGCAGAGGCACAGTAGCTTCAGAAGATGCCTTGTCCTTCGCAATATTGTGGCGGCTACTCCAGCGATTTCACCATCCCAAACTTGGGAAGCCATCCACAAGGCCTGCCCAGTCCAGCACTACAGGGACAGAAGTGTTCGGAGCCCGGGGTGACTGCCCCCGGCCCCACCCCAGGCTGCTCTAGAAGCCTGAAGCTCCCCAGGTGTGGGAAGAGCTCTCCTTCTAGGTGCTCATCAGAACTTCACTCCCGACTGTGGTTGTGCCCCATCTACGTCTCCCACCTCCCTGCCGACGTCACCTGCATGGCTCCTGGGGTGAGGCCTAGGAGCTGGGAGGTCTAATGCCCGGATTGCCTTTCTGCGCCCCATGCTGGGTACACATCCAAGGGAGAAGCTGCGGCAGGTCAGCTTGCCTTTGTTTTATAGGACCAGTGACATCAACGTGTGGTACCATGGGGGCATGGGATGGGTCGTCTTTATGACCATCAAATGAAGTAGATCTACCCAAGTCTTTTTAGGAGCTGCGTAGTATTCCATGGTGTACGTACACCCTTGGTGATATAGCCATTGCCTTCCTGGTGCTTATTCAGTTTTCTGCCTGGCCACTGCTCAAACCGCACCGCTGTGAACGCTCTTCTCCACCTCTCCAAATGAGTCGTGACGATAGACACCCAGAAGCAGAACTGAAGTTTTAATAGATTCTACCGTGCCAGACATGCGTTTAGCTGCTCATTTATAAACTTAGCTCAGAGTAGCTTAAAGAAACAGGGGTTGGTTGTTCTCATGCTGCGAAGGAGTCCAGAAGTCAGCAGGTGTAGGATGGTGACCTCAGGGACCAGGCCCTATCTTTCCACGGTTAGGCCTGCATTCTAATGTCCTTGCTGAGAAGGTGGCTGCATTTCTACCTGTCATTACAGGCAAGAAGGAGAGAAAAGATAAGGTCAAAGGGAATTCCAGTCTCTGCTCCTTTTAAAAAGCCTTCTGGAAAGCCTACTCTGTGGTTTCTTCTTGCACCTGTTGGCCAGAACAGAGACCCCATAGCTACGCCTAGACCAACACTGGAAGGGGGGTAGGGGGGTGGGTTGGCCACCTTGTTCGCTTATTTGCTAAAGTGGCCATAGAAATTTACCCTCCCACCAGAGTTCCTAGCTCCCCAACACCATTGAATTTTCTCACATTAAAATTTTTGCCAATCTGATGAGTACAAAATGGTTTATTATTTTTTTGATTTTTACCCTTCTGTGATTACTACTAAAGATAGCATCTTGTTTGGGTACTTGTTAGAGGTTTGGGTTTTCCAGGTGAATTACAAGGTCCTAGTTTTCCTCACTTCTCTGTCAGGTTGCTCATTTTTGTACGGATTTCTAGGATGTATTCTAGATGATACCATTTTACCAGATGAGACAGGGATGGGTTCTTGAACCTTTGCCTTTTAACTTTGTTCCAGTTGTCTTTTTAGTTAAACAGTACTTTTAATTTAGATGCTAATCTATCTTTTTGGTTGTTTTTTTCTTTTAATATTTGTGGAAGTCTTTCCCATTCCGAAGGAAAAAAAATATTTCTTTGAATAATTTTAAAGTTCTAGTTTTTGCCCTACTACCTTTATCTGATATTTAGTTTTATGAATGATGTGAAGTAAATTTGTAACTTGGGGTTTACTAAATGACCACTCATCTCAACATAATTGGATTAGTCATCCTACTAACCTTCTCTCCTTCCTCTACCCCTCCCTTCCCTCCTCTCATTTCCCCCTCCCCCAGTGTCCCTGTTTCTCTCTCAACCTTTTCTCAAGTTGATTGATTCATACCTTTCACTGTGGAGATAACATAGTTTCGATTATTATGGATTTATCAGGTCTTTTGCATTTGCTAGGACATACGTCCCCCTTCTGGTTTCTTTTCAAAATTCCCAGGTTATTTCTATACATTATTCATGTGACTTTTGAAATCAGCTTATAAAATTCTATGAAAATCCTCCCTTCAGCTTGTCTCCTGCCCACAGACCTGGGCGCTCCATGTGGGGCCACCTGCAGCCCTTTCCTGACCCAGGTTGTCCCCACTGACCGCCTCCTCCCTGGGTCCTCAGAGGGCAGCACACATTCTTCCCATTAGGTCTTGAGAACTGCAGTGGACAATTGTAAATAAATGCTTTGTGGCTTTTATTGTGAACCCTTAAAAAAATCCGAGTACAAGTGCACCCCTGTGGTACACCCCGCCCCCATGGCTTGGTCAATATTTGTAAATGTGCTTAAACAAAAGCAGTACCCTCTGGGTGCAGAGTTCAGGTGTGTTTGTAGGAGCAGATGTGTGCATTTGATCAAACTTGTGACTTGTATTATTCAGATTCTCTTTGTCCTTATTTTGTCACCTTAAGCTATAATTTTCGGAGAGAGAACTCTTTGTCCCTAACTACAGTTGTGAACTTGTTTCTCTCCCCCAATCTGCTTTATGTGAGAAGCATCACATACTGTGAGAAGCATCAAGGTTTGTGTCTATTGCAGTTTGTTGGGGCAGTGTTCTTGTTACCAGTGTAAAATGTTACTGTGAGGGGTAGCTGCCTTGCTTTGCAATTTATTTAATATTAACAAGCTACTCCAGCTGTGCTTTTATTAAAATTTGCCAGGTAAATCTTTTTTATATAGTTTTATTTTTCTTTCCTTTTTTTTTTTGAAAGTAAAATTGAAAAAAAAAAGAATAATATATATTGATGCAAAATGAACCTTTTTAAAAAAATTTTTTTAAAGATTTATTTATTTTAGAGAGAGTGCGTGTGTGGTGGGGGAGGAGAAGAGGGGGAGAGAGAGAATCCCAAGCAGACTCTGTGCTTGATTCCCATGACCCTGAGATCACAACCTGAGCCAAAACCAAGAGTGGGAGGCTCAACTGACTGAGGCACCCAGGCTCTGCTTTAAAATTTTTAAAGAGCAGGGAAGAGTTTTATTTGAACCCCAGTTAAGACAGCTGCCCAGGATAGACAATCCTCAAAAAGAAGAGAGTGCTCCAGGGAAGGAACTTTCTTTCAGTGGAGGGTTATATATGTTTTTTGTTTTTGTTTGTTTGTTTTATTTTTTGAAGATTTTATTTATTTATTTGACAGAGAGAGCGCACAAGCAGGGGGAGCAGCAGAGGGAGAAGCAAACTCCCTAATGAGCAGGGAGCCTGATGTGGGGCTTGATCCCAGGACCCTGGGATCTTGACCAGAGCCGAAGGCAGACGCTTAACCAACTGAGCCACCCAGATGCCCCTTGTTTTGTTTTACACAAAGAGTTACAAATCATCATGAGGAAGGACATTCTAGAAAGTTACAGACTTTATCTTTTCAGGAGCCAGGGAAGGGGGAGGGGGGTTGTGTGTGGGATGTGTGTGTGTGTGTGTTTTCAGGAGCCAGGGAAGGGTGTGTGTGTGTGTGTGTGTGTGTTCAGGAGCCAGGGAAGGGTGTGTGTGTGTGTGTGTTTTCAGGAGCCAGGGAAGGGTGTGTGTGTGTGTGTGTGTGTGTTTTCAGGAGCCAGGGAAGGGTGTGTGTGTGTGTGTGTGTGTGTGTGTGTGTGTGTGTTCAGGAGCCAGGGAAGGGTGTGTGTGTGTGTGTGTGCGTGTGTGTGTGTTTCAGGAGCCAGGGAAGGGGGTGTGTTTGTGTGTGTGTGTGTGTTTGTGTTTTCAGGAGCCAGGGAAGGGTGTGTGTATGTGTGTGTGTGTGTGTGTGTGATATCTATTTTATATTTGGAATGTTCCTTTTGGGTTATTATTTTTTAACAAAGCCAATGTACAGCATGCGCTTCGGGCAGAAATACAGCCCATGCCTTGGGGTTTGGCTGAGTCCTTTTGACCCAACTAAATGTTAAAGTATAGCTTCCCTGAGCCCACAAGCAGGGCCCACAAACCTTAAAAGTTGAAAATTTCCTTTCTCATATAACGGCATTTTCTCACTACCCAGAAATATTAGCTGCTAACATTTTGGACTATTTCTTTTAGTTTTCATCTCCGTGGTCTCTCTCCTCCCTCCTTCTGATTCCTCTCCTCCCCTCCCCCCTCCCCAGGCTCGCTCCCTCATTGATTTTTCATTACTCCTATTCTTCTGTGTAAGTGTTCACCCGTGGACCAGAAAGATGGGATATGCCCGTATCCAGTTGTGGTAGAGCAAGCCGTCTTGCACGTTTGTGCCAAACAGAGCAACCCTTCCGGTGCTTGAAAGAGAAAAATCTTTGACGGAGCTAAACTTGCCCTGTCACCTCACCTCACCTTCCCACTGACTCCATCTTTGACTTTAGAGGCTCGTTTCAGTCCATTTTTACGCTTTTCCCTGTCCATCCGTGTGTCTGCTAACAAGCAGTGAAGAATGCGGTCTGTGTGCAGTTTTTAAAAAGTGTGTGACATTCGGTACCACTGGGTAGGCGTTGCCCTGCATTTTGCGTTCCTCCAGCGATAGTGGGTAAAGGTGTCCGTGTTCCCCACACGTGCTGTGCCGCCTTCTGTCTCCCCTTCTTATCCGGTCTCTTCTTACGGATAGCCTACATTTTCCTGTATATCCTTCTAATTTAGATTATTCCATTTTTTCCTTTGCTACATTTGTGTGTTTCTAGCCTCTTTCCCTCAGCTTGTAGTTGTGAGGTCCATCCATGTTGTTACATGTTGTCATAGCTCAGTCGTTTGTCATCATTGTCTATGCTTCATTGTGAAAATACATACATACAATTGACCGGTTCTGCAGTAGATGGACAGTAGCGCTCTTCTGTTTCTGACTATTGTGAATAACCGTACTATGGACACTCTGGTACATGCCTTTTGGTGTGTATATGCATGCATTTCTATTAGGCATATATTTAGGAGTGGAATTGCTGGGTTGTAGGGTATGCATATGGTTTAACTCAGTAGAGAATGTCAAATATCTTTATAATGTAATTTTTTTTTCGTATCTTTTTTTAAATTTTTTTATTGTTATGTTAATCCCCATACATCATTAGTTTTAGATATAGTGTTCCATGATTCATTGTTTGTGCATAACACCCAGTGCTCCATGCAGAACGTGCCCTCCTCAATACCCATCACCAGGCTAACCCATCCTCCCACCCCCCTCCCCTCTAGAACCCTCAGTTTGTTTTTCAGAGTCCATCGTCTCTCGTGGTTCTTCTCCCCCTCCGATTTCCCCCCCTTCATTCTTCCCCTCCTGCTACATTCTTCTTCTTCTTTTTTTCTTTCTTAACATATATTGCATTATTTGTTTCAGAGGTACAGATCTGAGATTCAACAGTCTTGCACAATTCACAGCGCTTACCAGAGCACATACCCTCCCCAGTGTCCATCACCCAGTCACCCCATCCCTCCCACCCCACCCCCCTATAATGTAATTTTGTAGCAATTGACACAACAAGCAGTGTGCCGGTCCCTCTACCTTCTTGCCAAGTTGCTAATGTTATTAGGCTTCTAAATTTTTGCCACTCTAATAATTGTGTGGTGGCATTTTATTATGGTTTTAATTTACATTTTCTCTTAAGAATGAATGAGCATCTTTTAATATACTTATCAGCCATTTGGATATAGTCTTTTAAGTTGCTTATTCATGAAGCTTGCCCTTTTTCTAATGAATTGTCTTTTTCTTACTGATTTGTTGGAGGGATAGAATCCTATTTTGACTGAGGTTCTCTGTCACATATGTTATTGCTAGTACCTTCTCCCACCCTGCAGCTTGCCTTTTTGTTCTTCTAATTGCATCTCTTGATAAACAGCAGTTGTGAACTTGAGTGGCGTCTAATTTAGCAGTCTTCCTTTAGGGTTGGTGTCTTTGCTTTTTGTCAAAGCAGCTTTTCTCTATTCCAAGGTTGTGATTACCTTCTAGAAATGTTACCATTTTATCTTTTACATTTTGATCTACAATCTTAACTGGACTTTATTTTTGTGTATGGTGTAAGGTAGGGGGTCAGATTTCATGTCCACTGGTGATGCTGAAATAAATTCGCTTAATAGATACAAAACTTGGCAAAACTGGTTGATAGCCACAGTGAACATTTGAATCTCTACTGGACATAGTTTGCATGTCTATGGACAAGAATCATCTGAGTTACAATGACAAGTGTAGAATCAGATGATCTGGACATCTGATAGCCTGCAGTATGTATTGTTCTTTGAATTACTCTTTGAACCAGTGTAACATTTTATTGGTTCCCTTGTTAATGAGTTAAATTTTTTTGACCTGTCTTCATTTTATATCTTTATGAGAGTTCTAACTTTATCCATTAAAAAAGATAGCTTAGCAGTTCTAATTCCTTCTTTGCCTTTGCTTTTTGCTACTCCTCGTTCATCTCTAAATGCAGGGGGGTTCTCATAGGCTGTTCTTAAGGTTTTGGAAGATGGTGACTAATCCAATCAGTGGCTGAGGGTCGGGGGTGGGACAGTTCTAGGATACATAACATGGTTGCCCACGTACCAGCCACTTTTGGCAAGAAAATACGATGACTGATGATTCTAGCATGCCCTATCACTTAGTTGAGAAATACAAGTGCTTATAATAACCTCATTGCCCCTCTAGCACCAAATACTCTTCCAAAGACTGACAGACTGCTGAGTGGTCATGTATTAATTGTATAAACTTGGGTTTCTAAATTGAGTGACTTTTTCCTGAAAGGGAGATAGATCAGTAACCTAGAAGAAAAGTGTAATAGGATAGAAAAACACATTTTATTTTACTATTTTTTTTTAGAGAGCATGCCCGAGCTGGGGGGTGGGTTGGGGGGTGCAGAGCAGAGGGAGAGAGAGAGTCTTAAGCAGGCTCCACACCCAGCACAGAGCCTGACACAGTGTTTGATCTCCCGACCCTGAGATCATGACCTGAGTCGAAATCTGCTCACTTAACTGACTGAGCTACCCAGGTGCCCAAAAAACACATTACTTATTTTTTTAAAGATTTTATTTGACAGAGCGAGAGAGGGAACACAAGCAGGGGAAGTGGGAGAAAGAGAAGCAGTCCTCCCGCTGAGCCAGGAGCCCGATGCGGGGCTCAATCCCAGGACCCTGGGATCATGACCTGAGCCCAAGGCAGACGCTCAATGACTAAGTCACCCAGGTGCCCCAAAAAACACATTTTGAGAAAAGAATTATAACTGTACCTATCTCAAGGCTGAAGTATTTATTGTTTTATATGGGAGCAAAAAAGTGATTCATATTTAAAACACACACACACACACACACAATTGTGGGCAGACTGCTGTATTCATTTAGACCAAATCTTTATTTTTTAAAAATGTGATACAGCCATTTAATTTTCACATTAGCAGTAGCCAATATTTATGTGATGCATTCACATGATTTTTTATGTACACACAAGCACACAGTTTATATAAAAAATAAATTAAGCTTTAATAATGAAACACAAGTTTACAAATGCAGCTTTTTAAAGCCTATTGAAAAGTAAGAAATGAGGAAATTTCTGAAAGGCAGGGTCATTGTAGAATCTGGTTCTTCAAGAAGAAAAATTTTCAGAAAGGACAGAACCAAGAGAAATCACTGTTTTTCAAATGCCAATTTTGTCATTCTGCATATTTCTTAACCTATTTATTAACTTTCCATTGGCCAGAGTATGGCTTTTTAGGGTTGTCTCCAAAAAGTTAGCAGTCACCCAAGTTGCAGTCCACCCAATATGCAGTTGAAAGTTGAAAGTTAACTTCATTTTTTTTTTTTTTAAAGTATGCTTCATGCCCAGCGTAGGGCTTGAACTAACAACCCTGAGATCAACACCTAAATTGAGATCGTGAGTTGGATGCTTAACCGACTGAGCCACCCTGGTGCCCTGAAAATTACTTTTATCCATTTTAAATTTGTTAAAAGGATTGGGGCCCCTTTTAGCTGTCCTTCTTGGTTTCAAGTGCAACTCATCACTTAGTGGCCCCAGATCAGCCGTCTTAAAATTTAACACTCAGAGACCTCTTCAGTGAATTTTGAAAATCTGAGTATCCGCCTGAACATTTCTAAATGGATGTCTAAAATTTTTCATCGTAAATCATTGCAAAGGATCCAAGTTGTCAGCATGCTGTAGATACTGCATCTTTAAATAAAATGCTTACATTCCTCTTTAAGTTTAGCCTAGAGGTTTTAAATACAAGAGCTGAGAGACATTATCACCCTTCTAAAAAAATTACATGAATAAGGCAATTTTTGATGGTAGGAAATACCACACTTTTTCCTTTTACTCCTTGAATGTGTATTTTTATTCTACTTCCCTTCAAAATTTTAGCCTATTGATTTTTGGCTTTTATATTGATTCTTTGCATATTTGTAACACCATTCTATGATATCCTATAAATCATAAGGCTCTATGTATTTGAAACTTTCTTCTGGATTGAACTTGATCAATAAAACTAATAGAGTACAAACTTTAATAATTAAACATAGTAAAATTTCATTGGCAATGTGTCAGTATGTTGAAGGAAGCTTCTCCCCTGTTATTTCATCTCTCTGTGGATGAAGGTTACCTTTGTTAGAATGGTTACAGTATCAATTCTTTTCTCCCTTGGCAATTTTATGTATGCAAGTGTTGCTGATCTTTGTTCGAGGAGATAAGGAGACAGGAACAGAAGGCGTTTTTGTGTTAGCGTGATAGCTGAATTCTTCCAAGGCCTTCAGAACTACATGCTAAAATACTGAGAAATCTTGGGTGTTCCTTCAACTTCATTGAAATCAAAAGAATTGAGAGCCACCCGAATGGCAGAAGGATTTGTACCTGATTGTTAAGAGGCTTTCACTTTCCAAGCACTCATATTGTAAATGCTATACCTTGAGTCATGCTCCATAGTTTAAGACTGACTCTGGGGAAAGAGCATTTTCTTTTTAAGGGGAGAAAAAGGCATTTTCTGAGGCAGATGAGTCTTAAGAAAGAGTAAAATAGGAAGGTAAGGATCTGAAAATTGATCCCCTAAAACTATTTGAGCCCTGTGTATTCCTTAGAAAGCTGTGGTAGATAGGTGGGGGTAAGGCTGCCCCATTTTAAGACCATTGGCCTTAGTGGCTTAAGTTCAGATTTTATTTAACTAAGTCACAAGGTATATCAATTATTAGATTCTGTTGCCTGGCTGCCTTTTTAAGTTTTTAGTAACCTCTACACCCAACATGGAGCCTCAAGCTCATGACCCCGAGATCAAGAGTCGCTTGCTCTTCCAACTGAGGCAGTCATGCAGCCCTGTGGCTGTCTTCTTCATAGAGCAGCTGGCCCTCAATTGTGCTGCCTAGCACACTAGTCCCATGAGATAGACATCCCTTGGCAAAAGGACTGAGAGATCTAATTTGGGAAATGTGATATTCCACACCTCTCTTAACTGTGCACATTAGGATAGCCACGTTTCGCAGCAGAGAAATTAACTTTGTACAACCTGAATTTCCCAAACTCTAATGATCTAACCAGCCCCACCCCTTAATTTTTTCCATGTGATAAAACCTATTCTAAATGCTCCACCTAGAGAAGCGGTTAACAAAAACAGTGTAACGCATACACAGTCGTGGTTCAGATCTGCTGCGCTGCTGGGCTCTCAAGATGCTCCTCTCACTGTTCTGCTTGGCCTGAATTGTGCTTATTCCACGATGGTTAAGCCACAGTCTCAGCTGAATATCTTATACTTAGGTTCTGTGGCATCCGGGCAGACTATGGGAAGAGTAGTGATATCCCCTGTGCCCTTCACGTTCCCTCTGGGTCTTTCCTGAGAGAATCCTAGTACCACCTTCTCTCAGTTAAAGTCATGTGTTACCCTATTAAGGGGAGAATGGATGAGCAAAAACCAATACTCCCTAATGGTGGATTCAAGTCCGTGTAGCACCTAGGAGGGGACAGTCTTAGGGAAAGAGTTCTTCCCAGCACCATTTATGCTCTAATCCCCACTACCCCAGTATCTGCTTTTTCTCAGCATAGGTGTGGCTGGGTATGGATTTTACACGGTAACAGCTGAAAAGATGCTCCGTTTTTGCCTTCTATGCCACCCCATCTTAATTTCTTTGACACACTAGCAGAAAATCCATTTTAAGCAGAAAGGGGATCCAGGCTTTAGCTCTTTGACTTTAAAATGGAGCGAAGTGGGAAGGTTTAGGTCTCTTACTCCCCACTGAGCTGAAAACAGGAGGGATGACAGCAGCACCTGAGCTCTGTGGTGTAGAGGTAATGATGGAGGCAAAAGAAGTCTGGAGGTAGGGCTGGGGGTGCAATGATTAGGCTCCAGGGGCCACCTGGCCAATGGCGAACAGAACACTGGCTCTAGAATCTGCAAATCCCTTTGCTGTAGCACTCAGCTCAGTGTCTTTGCCTCTCACTTCTATTCAAAGTTGCTTTGAACATTTGCCACCATCAGGAATATTTGCTCAGTTGCTACTGCCAAATAAAATAGCAACTCCAGTTGGAAGAATAAGTAATGTCACAAGGTAACAGCTCCCTCGTCAGCCTGCTGTTACCTACACTCCTGGCTTCAGGGAAGGTAAAATGCATTTCTTTCAGGAGCATGTGGGTATGTTCCAGAACAGCGAGCACGGGTTTTTGTTTTTAACCCCTAATTTTTTTTTTTTTTTTTTTACATCGTACCCCTGACCGTGGGCACAGTGCTTGATATTTTGAGGTGCTTAAAAACTTTTTTGGAATGCAGGCATAAGGCCTTTTGATCACACACAGCCCGGCTGGCTTTAATGGACTTCCCAGCAATAACGCAGACTTGCTAAGTCCAGGGTAACTAGGGGAGGGCTGAATGGGTTGCTAGGATCCAGTTCCAAGCAGTCAACCCACCAGGCTTCTTGCTAGTTGGTCGTCCTGATACAATGTGTTTTCTCACAGTTACTTCCCCTCCCCCACCAAGCCAATTCTCCATTCCCCCTGAGCAAGTTGTGACTTTACAGAGTCCTACCCTCCCTCCACCCCCCCACTATCCTTGTCTTCAAGAAACCTTATGAAATCCTCACCCTGTACAAATCACTTGGTTGTATCAGTATCGAGCTGGAGAGGAATACCCTCTTGTCCTCGGTGGGTCAGCCCCTGTGGGGATGGCTGCAGATGAGATTTTTTTGTAGTTTGCTGAGGCTTAGCTCAGTGCTCCAGAAAATGGGATGACCCGGAGGGCTAACTGCGATCACCTTGTTAAATCAGTAGATGACCTCTTGTCTGTGGACAGCTGCGGGCTCAGGGCCTCTCCACGGGCTCACAGCCAGCTCCTGAGTGAGCAGAGCCAGGGGTTAAGAGGCTGGCTGAGCCTTCAGTGAGTCTCTGGTCTCTCTGACAGACTTTTTAATTCAAAGGGGTCCCCACCCCCCCCCCCACCCCCCCATAACTGCAGTCACAGAGCAAGCCTCCACCATGCACTGAAGCTGTCCTCCTGAAGAGAAATTCCATCCCCCTCTGAGGCCCGGCCGCTGGTCCGTGTGGCGCCAGCCGGTGGGAGCATGCTTGGAGCTGAGCCCGCTGACCCGGGCAGGGCAGGCCGGCAGGGACGGCAGCCGGGGGCAGGGCTCCTCCGTGGGCCCTGGTGAAAGCCGGTGGCCTTAACTGAGGAATCGTTTGCCTTTTAGTTAACCTCCTTTGCAGAATCTAATGAATGCGTTCCTTACATACTGGGCTCCTCCCACCGTGGAAGTCAACTACCTGGGTCTTTAGAGGTGGAAAAGGGATGCTGGTCATCGTACGGGTCGTGCACGGGAGGGGTAACTGAGCGGGATTTTCACGGCTTTTATTCAAGGAGGTTTGGAACACGAGAGGCCAAAAATGAGGAACACAGTTTCCACAATCCTCTATAGAAAATATAAGTTAAGAAATTGTCCGAGATGAAAAAAAGCGCAGGAAATAACCTCAGCTCCTGCCAGTGGGATCTCCAGAAATGTCCTCTTGGGGCCAGGCTTGAGGAGAGGATGGCCCCACAGATGAGCATGTTCCCAGGGCCTGAAGAGAGGACAAACGCACGCGTGACCCCCTTAGTCATGTACCCCGGCTCCTAGGAGTAAAACCTGCTGTTGCTGACTCTCTTCTCTCTTAACCTGCAATAAAACAGATTTCAGCATCAGGCATTAGGCTCAGACCCGGGCCGTGTGCCCAACAGCTGCAGGGCCTCTGTGGCTGGCTGGTAGACGGCTGACGGTCGCGAGGTGGGCTCCTGGCAAGACAGGTGGCCTCTCTGAATCTCTGTGTCCTCGCTGGGCATTGCACAGGGCTCCCTGCTACTCTGTGGGCTACAGTGCGGACGAAATGAGCATATGGGTAAAGAGTCTACACTGTTTCCCACTGAGTCTGTTCGGGCAGTTCAGGCTAGTTCTGTTGACCAGGGCTGTCTGGCACACTTCAGGGCACTAGGCGGACGTGGCTGCCCACCCCCCTTCCCACATTACTTCCGTAGCACAACCAGAAGCATCCCTTGGGGGCCGGGGGGTGGGTTCTGCCCCAGTCCAGAACCACTGGACCGCAGGAACGTGACAAGGCTCTTTGGAAGGTAGAGGTCGCAGTTTAGTTTCACTATTATATCGATGTGTCCTCCTAGTGGTGACAGTTTGGCTTAGCAAAGGTGCAGATACTTAAGAAAAATTACTGTAAGTTTATTTATAGAGCAAAGAGCCTTAGCATTGAGGGATCAGTCAAAGAATTTCTAAAGATGGGGGCCAGGCTTCAAGTGCCCCACATCACTGCTTGGAGGAGCAAGACCTGGGCATCTGCAGGTGGGGGAGGGACCAGCTCACCTCCGGTTGCACTTCTCCTGGTACAGCTGGAGCTGGTTCTCATTGACGTTGAACTCTTTAACGAGGGCATCCCGGTTGGCATTGCGCAAGTTCTGGTGTGTGTCGTACAGAAAGAGCTGATTGTTCAGTTCTTCCTGCCGCCTTCTGAGCTGGCGGCAGGAGGAGTAAAGTTCCTCTTCGCTTTCCTGGAGGGGAGAGAACAGCCACATGGGGACCGTGTGGGGCTCCACATCTTCACAGAGTGAGTGAGGGGAGCAGGAGGCAGAAGTTTCACAACTGGGATTATCCCCCCAAAAAAAGGCAGGGCCCATTTTAACCGAAGATAAAACTCACAATTATTTATTCCATTGGAAGCAGTTTGAAAAACCCCTGTCCCCAATAAAGGGGGGCTTTTTTGTGAAACACGGCACTAACCGCACTGCCCGCTGATCCTAGGTCTAAATCTGGGTTTTCATTCTCCGTCCCCTTCTGGTCCTTACCCGAATGCAAAGGGTCTAAGTAGCTATGTGCTTAAAGTGGAACACAACAGGGAAGGGGGAGAGTAGCCTAATAGGACAGAAAGGGAAGCGGGGGCCGGCAGATCTTTGAAGACCTTAAAACGCAAGATTGCACATTACAACACAGATGAACCTTGCAAACATTATTTAAGTTAAAGAAGCCAGTCCCAAAAGACCACACATGTTGATTGCATTTCTATGAAATGTCCAGAACAGGTAAATTCATACAGACAGAAAAGTAGTGGTTGCCTGGGCTGGGGGTGGACATAGCTAAAGAGCAAGAGTTTCTTTTTGGGGTGATGAAAATGTTCTAAAATTGATCATGGTGATGGTTGCACAACTCTGAATATACTAAAAACCACTGAATAGCACATCTTAAATGGGTCATTTATATGGTATATGAATTATGTCGCAAAGCTGTTACCCCATCCCCCCCAAGCCAAGCTAACATAGGTTATGCCCCCCAGAGGTGGTATTCAACTCTGTTCTAGCTAGTAATGATGTCTTACTCCCCCTGCCCACCACCTGTGAGCACAAACCAAGCCAGGCCAATTCCATGGGAGTTTGGTTGGTGCTCTTGTTCGGAAAAAAAAAAAAAAACAACTTTCTTTTCTTGGGGGTCAGTTGAAAGAGCAGTGAATGTGTCTAGTTGATAGTGGTCCCTTTGCTATCATGTAGAGAAAGTTGGGAATGAAGTTAAAAGAGAGGGAAACAGAGCCACTGGACGAGCACCTGGATCCAGCCATGACTGAAGCAAGATCTACCATTAAACACTGCAGTTGTCCTACCCAAAATATTCCCTCCATTATGTTAAGAAAAAAAAATTATCACAGTAAGGAGTTGGGATTTCAGCATGGGAGAAAGAGGATGTTTTACTCTACTGATTTTTTTAATTTAAATTTTTAATTGAAGTATAGTTGACCTACAATATTGGTTTCAGTTGTACAACATAGTGATTTGGCAATTACAGACATTATGAAATGCTTACCACCATAAGTGTAGTTACCATCTGTCACCATACAAAGTTATTTCAATATTGACTACATTCCCTCTGCTGTACTTTTCATTCCCATGACTTATAACTGGAAGTGTGTACCTCTCAATCCCCTTCAGCTGTTCTGCTAATCCTCCCACTCCCCCTCCTCTCTGGCAACCATCAGTTCTCTGTATTTGAGTCTATTTCTGTTTTGTTAATTTGTTTTGGTTTTTAAATTCTACATCTAAGTGAAATCCTGTAGTATTTGTCCTTCTCTAACTTATTTCATGTAACATAATACCTTCTAGGTCCATCCATGTGGCTGCAGATGGCAGGATTTCAATCTTTATTTATGGCTGAGTAATAGTCCATTGTATATGTACCACATTTTCTTTATCCATTCATCTATCAGTAGACACTGAGGTTGCTCCCCTATCTTGGCTGTTGTGTATAATGCTACAGTAAACATAGGGGTGCACATATCTTTTTGAATTAGTGTTTTCATTTTCTTTGGGTGAATACCCAGAAGTGGAATTACTGGATTGTATGGTAGTTCTAGTTTTAATTTTTTGAAGGAACCTCCATACTGTTTCCACAATGGCTGCACGAATTTACATTCTTACCAACACTGAGGTTTTCTTTTTCTCCACACCCTTGCCAACATGTGCTCTTTTTGCTTTTCAATACTAGTCCTTCTGACAGGTGTGAGGTTGATTTCTCATTGTGGTTTTGATTTGCATTCCCCAATGATCAGTAATATTGAGCATCTTTTCATGTGTCTGTTGGCCATCTGTATGTCTTCTTTGGAAGAATGTGCGGATCCTCTGCCCATTTTTTAATCAGATGGGTTTGTTTTGTTTTTTTGGTGTTGAGTTGTATGAATTCAGTAGGTTGCCTTTTCATTTTGTTGATCATTTCCTTTGCTGTGAAAAAAGCTTTTTAGTTTGATGTAGTAGGCCCACTTGTTTACTTTTGCTTTTGTTTTCCTTGCCTGAGGAGACAGATCCAGAAAAGTATTGTTAAGGCCAGTGTCCAAAGAGTTGACTACCTGTATTTTCTTTTAGCAGTTTTGTGGTTTCAGGTCTTTACATTTAGGTCTTTAATTAATTTTGAGTTTATTTTTGTGTATGGTGTATGGAAGTTGTGCAGTTTCATTCTTTTCCATGCAGCTGTCCGGTTTCCCCAATAGCATTTATTGAAGAGTCTGTCTTTTCCCATTATATATTATTGCCTACTTTGTCATAGAGTCATTGACCATATAAGTGTGGCTTATTTTTGCACTCTCCATTCTGTTCCATTGATCTATGTGTCTGTTTTTGTGCCAGTACCACACTGTTTTGCTTACTGTAGTTTGTAGTTTATCTTGAAATCTGGAAGTGTGATACCTCCAGCCTTGTTCTTTCTCAAGACTGCTTTGGCTGTTCTTTTGTGATTCCATACAAGTTTGAGGATTATTCTATTTTTGTGAAAAATGCTGTTGGTATTTTGATAAGGATTGCATCGAATCTGTAGATTACCTTGGGTAATATGGACATTTTAACAATATTCTTCCAATCCATGAGCATGGTATAACTTTTCATCTAATTGCATCATCTTCAGTTTCTTTCATCAATGTCTTAAAGTTTTCAGAGTACAGGTCTTTCACGTCCTTGGTGAAATTTATTTCTAGGTACTTCATTCTTTATGATGCAATTGTACATGGGATGTTTTTTTAATTTCTCTTTTGGTTAACTTGTTATTGGTGTACAGAAACACGACAGACTTCTGTAGGTTAATTTTGTATCCTGCAACTTAATTCACTTATTAGTTATAATGGCTTTTTTTGGTGGTTTTTAGGATTTTCCATATATAATATCACATCATCTGCTAAGTTTTACTTCTTTACCAATCTGGATTCCTTTTATTGTCTTATTGCTGTGGCTAGGACTTCCAATAGTATGATGAATAAGAGTGGATACCCTTGTCCTGTTCTTGATCTTAGAGGAAAAGCTTTTAGCTTTTCACTGTTGAGTATGATGTTAGCTCTGGGTTTGTCATACATGGCCTTAATTATTTTGAGGTATGTTCCCTCTACCCCCACTTTGAGAGTTTTTATAATAAATGGATGTTGAATTTTGACAAATGTTTTTCCTGCATCTATTGAGATGTTTTTATCCTTTATTTTATTAATGTGATAAGTAGTTTGATTTATGGATAATGACCCATTCTTGCACCCCTGAAATAAATCCCCCTTCATGGTGGTGAATGGTGCTTTTAATGTATTGTTGAATTCACTTTGCTAATATGTTGTTGAGGATTTTTGCATCTATGTTTATCAGGGATATTGGTGTGTAATTTTCATGTGTGTATGTGTGTGTCTGTCTGGTTTTGGTATCCGGATAATGCTGGCCTCATAGAATGAAATTTGAAGCATTACTTCCTCTTCAGCTTTTTGGAATAGTTTGAGAAGGATAGGTTACTCTTTAAATGCTTGGTAAAGGGCACCTGGGTGGCTCAGTGGGTTAAGCATCTGCCTTTGGCTCAGGTCATGGTCTCAGGGTCCTGGGATCGAGTCCCACATCAGGCTCCCTGCTCGGCAGGGAGCCTGCTTCTCCCTCTGCCTGCCGCTCCCCCTGCTTGTGCCCTTTCTCTTTCAAATAAATAAATACAATCTTAAAAAAAAAAAAAAAATGCTTGGTAGAATTCACCTGTGAAGCCATCTGGTCCTGAGCTTTTGTTTGTTGTGAGTTTTTTGATCGTTGATTTGATTTGCTTACTAGTCTATTTTCTATTCTTCATTCGGTCTTAGAAGATAGTACGTTTCTAGGAACTTATCCATTTCTTCTACGTTGTCCAACTTGGTGTATAATTTTTGGTAGTAGTCTTTTATAATCCTTTATATTTCTGTGGTGTCAGTTGTAACTTTTCCTGCATGAAGTCCCCTTTGATTTTGGGTCCAATGAGTCTGGCTAAAGGTTTATCTATTTTATCTTTTCAAAGAAACAGCCCTTCCTTCCAGTGGTGGTTTTTTTGTTTTGTTTTTGTGTGTAGTCTCTATTTCATTTCCATTCTGATCTTTATTATTTCCTTCTTTCTACTAACTTTGGGCTTTGTTTTTTGTTCTTGAATTCTAGTTCCTTTAAGTAAAAGTAGAGATTGTTTGAGATTTGTTTTTTTCTTGGGTTAAGTCTATATTTCCATAAGCTTCGCCCTTAGAACTGCTCTTAGTGCATCCCAGAGATTTCGAACTGTTGTTTCCATTTTCATTTGTCTCAGGTGTTTTCTGATTTCCTCTTTGATATCTTTGTTGACTCACTGGTCGTTTAGTATCCTGTTTAGTTTCCTTGTTTTTTCCCAAGATTTTTTCATAATTGGTCTCTAGTTTCAAACTGTTGTGGTTAGAAAAATGTTGCATATGATTTCAGTCTTCTTAAATGTAATGACACTTGTTTTGTGGCCTAAAATGTAACCTATCCTGGAGATTGTTCCATGGGCCCCTGAAAAGAATGTGTATTCTGCTGGTTTGGGATGGAATGTTCTGTATATATGTTAAGTTCATCTGGTCTAAAGTGTCCCTCGAAACCACTGTTTCCTTTCTGATTTTATGTCTGGATAATCTATCCATTGATTTAACTGACATGTTAAAGTCTCCTCCAATTATTTTATTGTCCATTTCTCCCTTTATGTATTTAGATGCTCCTACGTTGGGTGCATAGATATTTACAATTGCTATAGCCTCTTGCTGGATTGATCCCTTTATCATTATGTAATGGCCTTGTCTCTTGTTACTTTTTTTTTAGCCCATTTTTTTTTCTTTTTTAGACATAAGTATTGCTACTGCAACTTTTTTTTTTTTTCCACTTCCATTTGCATGGAGTATTTTTCTACCCCCCTCACTTTCAGTGTTTTTATGTCTGAAGTGAGTTTCTTGGAGGCAGCACATAGACGACAGCATATAGATAGAATATTTAGTCCACTGACATTTAAAGTAATTACTTATAGACATATACTTATTGCCATTTTGTTAATTGTTTTCTGATTGTTTTTGTAGTGCTGTGTTCCTTTTTTCAGGATTTGATGACTTTCTTTAGTGTTATGCTTGGATTCCTTTCTATTTTTTTGTGTATCTATTATAGGTTTTTGGTTTGTGATTACCACAAGGATCACCTCTATCCTGTGTATATTAGCAGTCTGTACTAAGTTGATGATCTCTTAAGTTCAAACCAAAGTTTGAACAGCCTAAAAGTACTACATTTTTACTCCCTTGCTTCACATTTTATGTATATGGCATCACAATTTACATCTTTTGATTTTGTGTCCCTTAACTAATTTCTGTCTACAGAACTGATTTTACTATTTTTGTCCTTTAAACTTTGTACTAGCTTTATAAGTGATTGACCTACTACCTTTATGTTTGCTTTTACCACTGAAATTTTTTCCTTTCATAATTTTCTTCTAGTTATGGGCTTTTCTTTTCTACTGAAATAAATCTCTTTACCATTTCTTGTGAGGCCGGTTTAGTGGTGATAAACTCCTTTAACTTTTGTCTAGGAAACTCTCTCTCTCCTTCAATTCTGAATAACTTGCCAAGTAGAGTATTCTTGGTTTTAGGATTGTTTGTTTGTTTTTTCCTTTTAGCACTTTGAATATATGATACCACTCCCTTTGGTCTGGAAAGTTTCTGCTGAAAAAAAATCAGCTGATGCCTTATGGGGTTTCCCTTGTATGTAACTATATTCTTTTCTCTTGATTTTAAGATTTTCTGTCTTTAATCTTCAACATTTTAATTATTATGTGTCTTGATGTGGACTTCCTTGGGTTCATCTTATTTGGGACTCTCTGTGCTTCCTGAACATGGGTGTGTTTCCTTCCACCTTAGGGAAGTTTTCAGCTATTATTTCTTCAATTAAGTTTTCTGCCCTGCTCTCTTCTCTTTCTGGGACCCCTATAATGTGAAAGTTAGTATACTTGATGTTTCCCAAAGGTCCCTTAACCTAGCCTCATTATTTTTTATTCTTTTTGCTATTTAGCTTGGATGCTTTCCACTATCCTGTCTTCCAGATCATTGATCTGCTCTACATCCTTCACCCTGCTTTTGAGTGTGGTTTTAAGTTACTGTATTCAATTTTGATTGGTTCTTCTTTATATTTTCTGTCTCTGTTAAAATTTTGAGTTCAGCCAAGTCTGGTGACCATCTTTATGACCATTACTTTAAACTCTTGACCAGATTGTTAATCTCCATTTCATTTAGTTCTTTTTCTAAGGTTTTATCTTGTTCTTTCATTTGGAACATAGTCCTCTGTCTCATTTTGTCTGTGTGTGTATCTATGTATTAGGTAGGTCAGCTACATCTCCTGGTCTTCAAAGCAACGGCTTTATGTAGATGTACTGTGGGGCCCAGTAGTGCAATGGCCCCTGATCACAAGAACCAGGAGCTCCAAGGTTGTGTCCTATGTGGGTTGTGTATGCCCCCCCCCATGGTGATTGGGCCTGCCTCCCCCTCCCCAGGAGTCACTTTGGAGGGGCTCTGGTCTTGACCAGGGCTGCCCACTGCCTGTGGCAGGGTGGTATTTGCTGAGGGCAGGGGCACCTGCTGGGGTCGGGGGGGAGTCTGCAGGAGAATGCCTGGTGGGGTGAATGGTGCTAGCACAGTAGATGGAGGGCGTCAGAATTGGCTGCTACCAGCATCCTGCCAGCTAGGCTGAAGGGAGGGCAAGAAAAATGGCACCTACCCACACTTCCATTCCTAGAGAAAACTCCTACAGATCCCTGACCCTCCAGCACATGCCCTGAAATTAGTAACTCCATGTGTCACCCAGGTGCTTTGAAACAGCTGCCTCTGTGCTGGGTCTCAGACGGAGCGATACGGCACCATGGCCCTGCACGAGTGGAGTCTTGGTTTCCTATCACCTGCTGACTCTCCTGCACTTCAGCCACACTGATCTTCAAAGCCAGACTGGGGGCTCGTCTTCCCAGGGCAGGTCCCCAGGGCCCAGTGTTCCTGATGTGGGACTGGATTCCATTGCTCTGCAGGGAGCACCTCTTCACCTGGGATATTCCTCCTACTTGTGGGTCACTGCACTGGGGGGTTGGGTCCCAACCTTGTTTCTGCCCCTCAGACCCTTCTTGCTGTAGCTTTTTCTTAGGTCTTTAGCTGGGGACAATCTGCTCTGACAGTCTTCGGGTCATTTTCTGAGTGGGTTTCTTATCTGTAGATGTCTCAATGTGTCCACGGGAGGAGATGAGCTCAGGACCCTCCTACTCCGCCATCTCCTGACTATTATGTAAAAGATACTCCGGAGGTCAGTCTGTTGGCTGCTATTACTGATGGAGTAGTTCAAGTGAGAGACTCCAGCGCTACAAAAATGTGCCATCAGTATTCAAGAATGGGTTTCTCTTGTCATTTATCTTTACAAAAGAATGGACTCAGACCATAACTTGCTCAGCACATTTTCCCCACCTTAACAACCTAACAAAATATCATGGACATCCACCAGGATAACTTGAACTCTGACTTTGGAGAGTGGGGAGGGCAATGGCAGAGAGTATTCTGGCCACTTGCAAAGGCGCAGAGGAGAAAAAGCAGACAGACTTGCACAGGGCGAGGAGGTAAGAGGGACAGTCCTCGTGACTATTCAGTACATGCAGTGAGGCACTGGGAAGAGTCAGTAATGACTCTACTTCAATTTATGTTTGCCCAAGGAGACCAGCTTCCCTTCCTATTAAGAATAAAGCAGAGGGGCTCCTGAGTGGCATAGTCGGTTAAGCATCCAACTCAGTTTCGGCTCAGGTCGTGATCTCCAGGTGGTGATTTTGAGCCCCATGTCAGGCTCTGTGTTCAGCACAAAGTCTGCTAAAGATTCTCTCTCGCTCTGCCCTCCCGCTTGTGCTCTCTCTCAAATAAAATCTTTTTAAAAAAATAGAGCAGAAATTGCATTTACGTCTTAACCCTGTACTACAAATGATCTCTCTTCACCTTCCCTCTACCCAGAATAAAACAACTTCTGTTGCTTTCATTTATAATGACTTTTGTTCAGGTTAAGTTCAAGATCCATGTTTTCTACTAATGCATCTATGCTTGCAGACTTTTATCTCATTTTCTGAATCCCAGTGCATTTATACCATGTTATATAAATTCGGTACTCCGTATTCCATAACGAATATTCATAGAAGTATGTAGAAACATATATACAGTTTAATGAATAACTATAAACAGCTGTGGAGATGCAAAAGGAGGAAATAGAAGGTTGTCTGCCCTGTGCACCCTTCTTGATCAAGACTCCCTCGTTCCCTCTTAGAATTTTGGGATCGTTATTTCCTGGTTTTCTTTCGAGTCAGAGTTTTCACACAAAATTTAGCTTTTTCCAAGTCTACAGTTTTCTTTTTTTTTTTTAATATTAGAGCAGAGAGAGAGAGAGCACATGAGTGGGGTGGGGAGGGGCAGAAGGCAGAGGGAGAAGCAGGCTTCCCGCCAAGCAGGGAGCACGATTCGGGGCTCTGGGATCATGACCTGAGCCAAAGGCAGACGCTTAACTGAGCCACGCAGATGCCCCCTACAGTTATTTGTTTTCTTTTTTTGTTTTGTTTTTATTATGTTAATCACCATACATTACATCATTAGTTTTTGATGTAGTGTTCCGTGATATTTTCTAATAGAGTTTACTGATTTCATGGGTCACCATTGCTTCTTGCATTGTAGTCCTTCTTGCCTAAGTAAGGACTTTGGTAGTTCTTTTTAGCAAAGGTTTATTAGTACTAAATCATCTATCTCTGTAGGTCTGAAAACTACCTTCATTTTGCCTTCACTCTTGAATGGTAATTATTAGGATACAGAATGTCTAGACTTACAGCTTTGTGTCTTAAGTCTTCTGAAGATATCCCTTAGTCTTGAGGCTGCGGTTGCTATAGAGGGGAGTGCTTGTGGTCTACCAATCCTTCATAGAATCCTTTATAGGTAACCTTTTTCATTTTTATAATTTTCTCTTTATTCTGGTTTTCTGCCAATTCAGTGGAATGGGTCTTTATGTGCATATTCACACTGCTGTTGATTATAGGTGGAGAGCATGTGCTTCTTCAGTACCAGGAAGATTTTTAGCCATGAACATTTCCAATACTTTATGCTGGAGCTCTGCATTCTATACTTTTTTTTTTTACCCTTTTCATATTTTTATCTTGTCTTGCAGTTTGAAAGCAAATTCCCCAATACAATCTTTACATTTACAGATTCTTTCCTTAACCACATCCATTCCAGAATTTCCCACTTACTAAGCTTTAAAAAGAAATTAAGGTTTTTCAAACTGTATTTCCAGGATTTCTAACTGGCCCTCTCAGTCTTACATAATAGTAAAAAAGGTGGTTCTTTTTTAAAAAAAAATTATTTCAAAGTTATTTTCAGATTCATTGGGTGAATCCTCTTGCTGTTATATTTGTTAGCTATATTTTCCTCAAGCATCTTAAAATTATAATGTGCAAGCTCATCTTGAATGGGGTTTCTTTCCTCCCTGAATCTATACATTGGTATCTGGTTTTCTGAATGTTCTTTTTAAAATTATTTATTTAGGTAACCTCCACATCCAACGTGGGGCTCAAACTCAGGACTCTGAGATCAAGACTTGCATGCCCTTCCAAGTGAGCCAGCCAGGGGCCCTGGTCCTTTACTGAATGTTCTAAATGGGGGATTCACAGGGCACGGCCAGCAAAGGGCTAAGGTGATTGCTCAGAGCTCTAGGTTCTCAGGAATAGTACATATTCTGGCTTCAGGGCTGTGTCCACTTTTATCTCAATCCCTCCAGCAAGCAACCGATCACTGGCCTGAGTCCTGGGCATATGCCATGTCCTTTTTTCTGAAGTGTGTTTCAGGAGAGGAAGCCTCACCTAGCCCTGAATCATCTACTTGGGGATGGCCTTCAGCCCCCATTGCATTAGCACCCAAAAAGGATAGGAAATAAAAGAATTAAATATCCAAACACAAGGAGTTGTAAAAAGAACAGGTCTAAGGGAAGCAGACTGAGTCAGTAAAGGTAAACCTAGAAATGGTAGGAATTTGTGAAATAAAAACCAAGATGGTCATGAAAAGAATATGTATTTGTATTTGTTATAAGGCTCTTACATCTCCAATTTTTATTATAGAGACATACATTTCCTATTATAGAAAATTATCCAATAAGAAAAAAAAATTGGAAGATACTCATTTTATCCTAGAAGAAAATGAGAAAGCTCTTATCACTGGCCCAGAAAGTTTCACAAATGATGTCTTTAACATGTTAGGTGTAGTTAGTAATTATTCCAGTTCTATTCAAAATGTGCCACAGCTCTGAGAAAGAAGGCCTCCGTGTAATTGTTAAGAAGCCGGCCTAACAAAACCTGACCAAAAACTACAGACTCTCAGTGCAAAAATCCTAAATAAAATATTAATAATGCCTCTATCATAGAAGCATGTTAAACAATACAATCCTGCTGTATTTAGCTAAGCAATCCTCTTTCCTGCTCTCTTAAGATGACTGTTTCACACCTCTCGCTCAGACCTCCCTGGTTTCAGCTAATGGCCTTGCTTCTTGTTTCACGTGGAACAGAGGAGAAATTACATGGGAAATCTGCCCATCCAGGGCCCACGTGCCATATCCATTCTTTCCTGCTGGCCCCAGGGCCCTCTCCCTCCTGCACCATCCTTCCCTTCTCTAGTAAATGACTCCCATCAGCAGCAAACACATTGAAAAGCTCTCCTTGAGCCCACACCCCCCTCCAACTACTAACCCATCTCTCTTGTCACATTCACACCAAAGGTCCTTGAATATGTCCTATGCTCCCCAGCAATGCATCATCTCCTACTTAGGTTTTTAAATTTTAATTTCAGTTTTTATTAATTATGTATGCACAAAGTTGAAAGTCAGGAAGTTCTATAAGGATTATTAGCCAAAAAAAAAAAAAAAAAACAAACAAAACACCAGACTTCTCCTTGTTAATCATCCCCCAGCTCTCATGATCCCCGCTCCTCAAAATTAGGAATTTCTTTTGATTATTGAGTTCTTAAAAAAAAACTTAAAATGCAAGTTCTTGGTTTTTCAGTTTTCAGGAATTATCTTTGGGGAGAAAGATCTAGCTGTTTTCCCCAATTCTCTCCTGTTCCCCTATGGCTATATGTCCATCTGGGGGGGGGGGTCTCAATTTGTTTATATTGTGATTTTATTATTCCCACTTTGAACCCTTATATCATCGGTAAGACTTTGTTTTAGATGGATGTATGTATTTTTAAAATTTCGGGTCCTTAGAATCTTGGAGAAGATCTTTGAATGAACTACACCTGGCCTGTGGCAAGATCTTCATTCAGTTCTGTACCTTTTGTTTTTTTTCCTTTCAGTTTTTATTCCCCACTGATGCTTTAATTTTTTTTACGATGAAATAAAGTTGCGCTATAAGTACAGAGAGTTCTCCCATCCCCTATCTCCTCCCCACTCCCCAGGACTAACATCCACACAACCATAGTGCAGTTATCCAAACTAAGAAGTTAACTACACATTCTATTTGGTTTTCATTGGTTTTTCATCAGTGTCCTTGTTCTGTTCCAGGATCCTGTCCAAGATCCCACATTGCCTGTAGTTGCTGAGTCTCCCTAGAATCTTCCAGTGTCACAGTGTGTGTGACACTTCCTCCATCCTCTCATCTTTTATGACCTTGACACTTTTGAAGCGTTTAGCCGGTAATTCTGAACTGTGTCCTACTATTTGGGTTTGGTGTTTTCCCATGATTTATCTGGCATGGTGCAGCTTTGGCAAGAATGTCAAAGAAGTGATGTAGCCTTCTCAGGAAGTGCGTGATATCAACGTGTCTTATTACTGATGGTAATCTTGACCACTTGGTTAATTCTCTTCCAGTCAATAAATTTCTTGAAGGAAGATACTTTAAGACTATGCAGGCATCCTATGTCTCCTCAAACTTCCACTAATTTTAGCATCCCTTAGATCTTGCCTGTAGCAATTACTCTGGTGTTGAAATGGTGATTTTCTATTTCTCATTCCTTTGTACATTTATTAATTGGAATCCTTCCATACGGAAGAGCTATCTCTTCCAGTGCCAACATGCATTTGTTTCTGTACTTACCTGTCTGTGTGTCTGTCTATATATACTTTAAAGTAATTTTATATTGATTCCTCTGATTCCCATCAAACAATTTCTGGAAGGGGTGATATATACTACTTGTTCAGGTAGTGTTTATAAGTTATATTCCTTTTTTTAAAGAGATTTTATTTTTATGTAATCTCTACACTCAACATCAGTCTTGAATTCACAACCCAGAGATCAAGAGTTGCATGCTCTACCAACTGAGCCAGCCAGGGGCCCCAGTAAGCTGTATACTTTTATTTAAATTTCACTAATGTGTAAATTGTTAGGAAATCTCATTCATGATATTGATAAAAAACTATCTGTCCCTGCCTCCCACCCTACATTTCTAACTGTTCTTTCTAGAATAAAGTGGTTAGATAATAAATACAAAACAAATAAAAATCAGTTTCTTTAAAACTGGAGTCTTTATATAGCCATATTTGTGAATGGTGATAATCAGCATAAATTGTGCTGAAGAGATAAAATTCGGTTATATTTGTGATTTGCCACTAAAAGTGTTGACAAACCATCCTTGCATTATTGGAATAAAAAATAGTAAGTTGTAATATATCGTTCTAGAAAATAGCTGGAAATGACTTGCTATGTTTTTTTTTTTTTTTAAGAATTATCTACAACTCTACGTATCTTCAGTTTTGATACCGACATCTATAGCTTCTAGACATTAATGGAGCATTTCCATTTTTCTGTTGACCTCAATGGATTAATGTTAGAATTACGTTCTTTAAATCCAGGTAGAATTTAGCTATAAAACCATCCAGATCTAATACCTGTTTTGCCTGACAGCTGTTTTAGTGCTCCAGGACTCTGAGTCTTCTATGGCTTCTTAAGACAGTTTTCGCCCATGTACATTCTTCAAGTAATCACCCATATGCCCTAGTTTACAAATGTATTTTATTTGGGGGTTCACTCTCCTTCTCAATATTTACTCTTGTTTCTGCTCTTACTTTGTTCATTAAGCAGGCAAAGAGTTTATTTAATGGATCTTAATGAATCAGCGTTTCTTTTTTCTTCTAGGTTTTGTATTTCATTCAGTTGGCTTTTACCTTTATTTTGTTCCTATTATTTTATCGGTGTTTAAAAAAATTCTAAGATGGACAATTAGTGCATGTGTTTTCAGTCTTCTCTGGTTTTAAGGCAAGCATTTTCCTCTTCTAAATATAGTTATGGCATAAATATTTTACTGCTGTTTAGGTAATTGTTTTCATCTGTTTTATCTAGGAATTTCTTTTCCAATAGTGAACCTTTGGGCTATCTTTTATTATCTTCCAAATCTTAGCAACTTATGAAATCCTTCTCCTTTAAAATGTATTTAAGTTGTCTTTGCAACCAATTATGCAATCAAGTTTATGAAGTTTCTGGACAACAGAAGGAAAATGTGTATTATCGACTGATGGACACAAAGGTGTTTATCTCTTAAATCAAGCTTGTTAATATTAGCTTGATCATCTGTCCTTGCTGATTTTTTTTTTTTTTTTATCAAGTAACCTTTGTGGGAGCTTTTGTTTTATAGATTCAGGTATGATGCTGTGTCCTAATTAAACCCCAAGGCCTCTTGCATCCCTTTGTAAACCAAACTATCATTCCATATGGTTCCTCTTAATGATCTTTGATACTTTTGGTTTTAAGTTATCCTTTTTTTTTGAGAGAGAGAGAGAGAGAAAACAAGTGATGGGGAGGGGGAGAGGGAGAGAAGCAGACTCCCTGCTGAGCAGGAAGACTGATGTGGGTCTCAATCCCAGGACCCAGAGATGATGACCTGAGCTGAAGGTAGATGCTTAACTGACTGAGCCACCCAGGCATCATTAAATTATAATTGGAGATTAATTTTTTCTTTCCAATTTCTTCCAGTAACTCTTGCATTCTTGGGGGTGGAGGGGTTGTAAACTTTGCTCATGCAATATCCTCTTGATTTTAGGCTAATTTCTTGTAAACGTTGCAGTTAGATTTTTTTTTTTGCTTTTCTAATGGGAGAATTCAGCCCATTGGCTAAATCATATATGTTCTATCCCTTCCATTTTGATTACATTTTTAATTTCTTACTTTATTATTTTTATTCCAGGTCAACTTTCTGTTTCAGTTTTCTAATGATCCTAATTAAGTGGACATTTTCTTTTCACACCAAAGTATCAGAATTGGCTCTCCACCTACAGGATGCTCTATTTGCCACCTGAACCCCCACGCATCAAAGTCAAAACTTTTTAGGACACCTTGATTTTACCTCTCAGCTCCAAGGTTTTGCTGATATTTAAATATTTTCAATTCCAGACTAGAACAAAATTTTTCTCAGTGTATTTCTGTTTCAGGAATCCTTGTATTCAACATCACAAAATCTTAATCAGACTTATACTATAAAATGAAACTACTGAATTATTTCCCTTCTTCATCTATGCTCTCCTGAGGTTTCCCTTGGGGGGATGCATATCTAAAAACCTTGCATGTCCACAATGTATTTCTGTTGTCTTCACATGTGGGTGGCTAGAGACTGAGCTCTTTAGTCTTCCTAGTGCTGAAGAGGACAAGTCTGATGTTAGCTTTATTTTCTTAGTAGATAATATGCTGGGAAGTCTAGCTTTTTATTTACCCTTGGAATTCCGAAGTGTTACAAGCACACCTCAGATATTATGGGTGTGCTCCCAGACCACCACAGTAAAGCAAATGGCACAATAAAGTAAGTCAAATGAATTTTTTGGTTTCCCAGTGCATATAAAAGTTAAATGTATACTATACAGTAGTCTATTTAGTGTGTGATAACATTGTCTAAAAAACAATGTACATATCTTAACTTAAAAACACTTTGTTGCCAAAAAATGATCACCATTATCTGAGGTTTTCAGCAAAGCCATCTTTTTGCTGGTGGAGGGTCTGGCCTCCATCTTGCTGCCGGATCAGGGTGGTGGTTGCTCAAGTCTGGGGTGGCTATGGCAATATTAAAAGTCTGCTCCCTCCACTGATTCCTTTCACTTGAACACACAGAGGCCATGGTAGGGTTATTCCTGGGCCTAATGTCAGTATAGTGTGTCTCGGGGAAAGAGACAGAATGGCTACTGGGTGGCGCATCAGAACACGTTTAAGTCTGCTGTCTTACATGCGTGTGGTCCTGGGTACTGCCCAACAGTGAAGAGTAACATCAAAGAAAGATCCCCACGCCCAACAAAAGTTTTACCAGAATGTGGCAGAGGCAGAAGTGAGCAAATGCTTTTGGGAAAATGATACCCCTAGACTTGGTCCATACAGGGTTGCCCCAAACTTTCAATTTGTAAAAAAAAAAAGGGGGGGCGCAGTACCTGCAAAGTGCAATAAAACAAGGGATGCCTGTGCTAGAACACACCTTGGGGTGCAGTGCGTCTTCTGTTCACCCCTTCGGGGAATCAAGTAAACCCTCTCGAGCAGCAAGTAAGAGAGCGTTCCCTCTATTAACTTCCATTAATGGCTCCCTACCCTCTGTTCCACTTTGCTTTGGGGGACATGCTTGCATGTAGGTCCTTGTATCTGTTCTCTGAGCCTCCTTCATGGTGGTATTGCTCTGGCTGGTGAGCCGTGTCTTCCATGTTATCTTTTGGGTCACTAATGCAGATCTCTGTTGATGAGCTGAATTTTTAAATTCAAGAAATCAGGTTTTTGTTTCAAATTCCAGAAAGTCTTTTCTCAGTGCTCTATTTAGACATCCTTGAAAGTTCTTATGACTTGGATGTTAGGGTTCTCTTTAGATGCTTCCGATGGCTCAACTTCGGCTGCCGGCCACTGGTTCCAGGGCTCCACCTGGGTCTGTCTGCCTCTTATTGCCGTGTGCTAGGTTTGTTCTTTGCTACTTCACGCTCACTGTCTTTGGTCTGTCCAGTAGTCACATCAAGTTGGTGGGGCTTTGTGGCAGGCACAGAAGTCTCTGCTCTTTGGGATCAAACTGGCAAACACTAGCTGCACAAGGAGGGTCTTCCCCACTGTAAAGAAATCTTGACCATCCGCCAAAACTAGGACAAGCTCAGCGTCAGGGTGCCGCTCCCCGCCCTGGGTCTCTAGAGCCCTTCTGCAAAGGGCCTCACACATCTCTTCTGGCTGAGCCCACACTGGGAGCCTCAGCATGCTGGTCTTTTCCCCCCTCAGCTCCCAGGCAGCACCATCTGCCGCAGGATCAGTACTCCGAGATCCCAGGTTCTGCCAGCTTCCCATTGATGATGACGAGGATGCATATGCAAGTTTTCATACTTTATCCTGTCCCCTTCTTCTGAAGCCCACAAGTTAAAATCATTTGAGGGGAAGCCCTTTTTCAGTTAATGGTAAGACTGGATATAATACATCAGCTTAAAAGAAACTACTTGCAGAGAACAGTTCAACATGCTTTCACAAAGATGCAGGGTTTTTTTTCCTTCTGATCTAGTATTCCATTACTAAATCTCTAGCCCCAGGAAATAATTTTTAATCAAAAAAAGGTTTATGAAGACCTTCATTATTTATAAAGTAAAAAACGGCAAACAACCTAATCGTCCATCCCTGGGAGAATGGCTAAGTGAATGAGGGACCCTCACCTGATGAAACAGGCATTCATGGCTTTGAAAATCATAACCTAGAAAAAGGCTTCAAGTCATCTCTGAAGTAAGTAAAGGGCACACGTTCGTGCGTATTGTACGCATCCAACTGTGGATTTATCGTGCAAAAGGGAAGTCGGCCCAAATGCTCCCCATGGTTAGGTATGGGTAGCTTATGGGGACTTTTTTCACCCTCTTCCTCCTTTATTTTACTACTTCTCAAGTGTAGTAGGTAATAAAACGGCGTTGAAAAGATTTTTTGTAAACCATATATGCCGCTAACAGGGCAAAGGACTGAGCATTGATAAAGTAATTGTGACATGTCAATGGCTTCTTGAGAAGCAGCTTGAAGTGCTCATTGACTGTTTTCTGGAGCTTTAAACTCCATCCAGCCCTCACCGGATCAATTACTGACTCAGAGAAGTCTTTTGTGAGGCTATTTACCAGAGTTTCTCCCTGGCATGACAGAGGATATGGTAATAACTAGAACAAGGTCTGACCTTGGGCAAGGAGAAAGCCCAGGTCTACCACACACCCCAGCGCAGCTCCCCAGAGACGCCTCGTCACACTGTGGGGCGGAAACTCCAAATGACACCTCTGAGTGCCTGAGAACCAGGAGACAGATGTGGAATTAAAGCTTAAAAACCATCTGCTGAAATGAGGTTTGCATATCATAGACACCTTTTCTGCCAAAACTCCTTCACAGAGCAGATCTGGGCGCGTTCACATTCCCCTTGGCACCCTCCACCCTGCCGTGCTCCACGGGGTGGTCCCCACAGCCCCCTCCCAGGAGTCTTCCGGCATGGGGGAAGTTACATCTAGACAAATACATTTTCTTTTAAACAGGTACTAAGTTTCTCTGCTGCTGGTGTTATTATTTATAATGTTTCCAAGTTGTTTACAACAGCTTTGTAGAGCAATGTCTAGACCGAGGCTGCCCCATCCCCATCTGAAACCAAGTTTATCACATCATTTTTCCATGAAATGTCTGCAGATGGGCTTTATGTACACAGCGAGGAAATGCTGGTTGCCTTTCCCCAGGCAACAGAATCCCAGATCCTTCTGTGGCCCAGGGAGAGGTAAGCTTGACTCAGCCAGGGGTCTTCAAGCTTACTTATTCCATTTTACAGGTTTACCATCCTGCTAAATAAGCTGGTCCCAGGGGTGCTTGGGTGGCCCAGTCAGTTAAAAGTGTTTGCTTTCAGCCTGGGTCACGATCCTGGGGGTCCTGAGATCAGGCCCCACGTCAGGTTCCCTGCTCAGCGAGGAGTCTGCACTTCTCCCTCTGCCCTCCCCACTGTCCCTGCTCATGGTCAGCCTCTCTCTCTCTCAAATAAATATCCTAAAATAAATAAATTGATCCCATATCTGGGAATCAATCCTAAGAAACTAACTCTACTATTTTCCTTCTTTAATTTAATCACATGAAAAATTTCACAAAAGCCTTATTTCTCAGTGGATTCCATAAATGCCCAACTGGGGGAATGGTGATTAATCTATGGTCAGTCCACTCGATGGAAAAACCTGTCCATCATTTAAGTGTTAACAGTATGAAAGGTGTTGATAATTTCACTTAAAGCAGTTCTCAACAAGGACAACTTTGCCAACCAGGGGACATGGAACGATGTCTGAAGATAGTGTGGTTGTTATACAAGGTCCAGGGATGCTGCTCAACAGTCCAAATGCAGGGGGCAGCCCCCACCACAAAGGATGATCTAGCCCCAAATGTGAATAATGCCAGAGTTTAAAAAAGAAACTGGACACATGGATTTGTATTATTATTACACTTACATAAAAAAGGCATTGGCCTAGGAAGAGAAGGAATCAAACCAAATGCTTACTGGATCTATTCGTCTCTTCCCCCAAATTATAAGACTGGATAGTAGGCACAATCTGGGTGTTGTGTGTGTGTGTGTGTGTGTGTTTAGCCATTTATACAAAATAACGTATTCTGGCTTAGGTCTTTTTAATGGACTTAAAGTCTTGGGCGTTCTCACCAAGGACTTGACAGCTAACTGAGTTGTCCTTTCAGGACCGAATATTGCTATCACAGTAAGAATCAAGAAAGGTGATATTTTTTTTTTTTTTTTTGGATCCATCATTCAAGGTTCAAGTGACTATTCACTTCAGGAAACATTTATTTTGACTGAGTCTGAAGCCAGGGACAGGTCAGATTTGTTTCAGAATGGAAAACTTTGCATTATCCATCGCCTTATGCTTTCAAGACACAACTTTGTCATCAGGAGCCTATCTTCTACCAACACAAGTGATACCTCTGGCTGTCACTGAGGTTCTTTGGCCACCAAAGAACTGTGCCTTTTAAGTGTCGCTTCCTGCTTTTGCTTTCTGTCCTTATCTTTGCAACCTCTTCCATTTCAATGTTGATAAAATGCTTTAAAGTGGAAAACTAGCAAGGTTGCAAAAACTGAATGTAAGGCAGACAGCTATGCAGAATGTTCTCTCCTCTGAGTCAAGTTCATGAATTTTTACTGCACGGACTATGGCTACAGCTGTTAAAAGGCATCTCTACCCCTGCCATCTCCCTTCCCCGTTGGATGGTTCTCAGCTCTATTCTGGAAGTTGCCAAATAAGCAACTTCCAAATCCCTGTGTAGTTCTTAGAGCCAAACAACAAGTGAGAGGCTGTGATTTCTCTACCCAGAGAACAACCGGGAAGACAAAAGAAGATGCATATCCAGGCACAATGACCAAGGCCACATTAGCCCACTGGGGTCCAGAACCATGGTTTTTCTAGTTTATCCAAAGAGAAGTGGGGTGACCACACACTCACCCAACCCATGCTGAGTTTTGTGGTAGGGAAATGGAAAGATCTTAGAAGGCTGGATTGGCCACATCATGGGGTCTTGCAAAAACACATGCCAAGTGCGTCCCATTCTGTGGGAGGGGCTAGCAAGAGGATTGTGCAGCTCCAAAATCACATATCCAGATAGTCTCCCACTGTCAACCCGAGACCTGAACTATCCCAGCTTGGTGCTGCGTTCATTGAGGCCAAGCCCTTCCCCCACCAACCCTCCCCAAACTGGTTAATCAAAGGAGAGACTATGTATCTTCAAGGTCTTGACAAAAGGACCAAGGTGGCAGGCTCCTCCAGGAGCAAAGAGAAGGACAAAAGTAGTGCCCATCCCTATGAACGTGCTTCCCCAGCACAGGCCACAACAAGGCCTTGGTGGATGCTCTCAGCCCTTCTAAGGGACTCCCAAGACCATTAGTGGGGGGAAAAGCACCCAGGAAAGATGAGCTTCTCTAAAAGAGCATTATTTTGCTTGACTCTACTTGCTGAAATGAAACTATACGGAACTTCCCAAGAGCTTCAGCTTTCCAACTACATGACCTACTCAAAGAATCCTATGCATTCTCCAAGAAGGAAGGATGCTGGAAGGAAAAACCTGGGACCACGGAGGAATTTTATGACGTGGCATGTCCCGCTAGTGATTTCCCAACGGGTTTAAGTCCATCAGCCAACCATACCCATAGGCCATTTCCACCCCACCAGCAGACACAGCTCAGGGAACCCCAACTGGCGTTTCTTCACTCACCAGGACTGGCTGCATCTCACAGAAAACCAGGAGGGAAGCCAGCTCGATGTCTTCACTGTACCCGTTCTTCAGTGGAACAGATCTGAATCCTGCAGAGAGTGGGAAAGCAATGCAAATACAGGCCATTAAGGTCAGACCTTAGCTTTCTTAGGGTACCCAGGGCTCGCATGTCCAGTGCCAGGAGCAGGTAAGCTGGTGGCTGACTTTCTGGAAACCAGAGGTCCCTTCTTGATGGCTCGGGAGAGGGGCTCCAAAATGCAGCCCCAATGGATGGGCCCACACAGAGAAGTGCAGTTAAAGATCTCAGCCATGTAGAAATGGAAATCATTCACTCGAATCAAAATGTACAGAACATCACACATCTAGAGGGACTGCAGCTGTGGTTCAGTTCCCTAAGTCCGCCGGAGGCCAAAAGACTCACAGGAGTAATGCACCCTTGTATCCCCTCCTCCATGTCTGCCTTTATGAAGTGTAGGATCGGGGGGGGGGGGGGGGGCGCTGTTTTATCCTGAAAGATTTCCAATAGGAGGAAATCTGTCCCTTGGCAGTCCATAGCAGTATTGATCCTCCTCTGAAAGCTTTTCTCTATTTATAATTAGGACACTCATTTAACTGTTTCTTATTATTTAGGGGGGAGGGTTGAGTAGAGCTGATTTTCCCCTCATTAAGTAACGTTTAAGACAACACATCTCAAAAGTTGGTTGATTTGCTTGTTTTAATTTAAACAAATACATAGTAAAAACTGAAGTCTCGTTCCTACCCGCTCATAATCCCTTCTTTCAGAAGGAGCCACTTTGAACAGTATCTCCCCGAGATACTATCTTGAGTTTCTTTTAAGTCACTAATAATAGTAATGTATGGTTTTCATTTAACATTGTATCTTGGAGATGATGTGGCCCTAGTTTGTCTCGAAAGCTTTTTATTTGCATTCTGTCTTCTGATTCTCCCAGACAAGCAATGCCTGAATTAGGGCACTCACTGTGCCCTCTGTGTCTTCCACCAGCCAGGTTTTGGCTGGTCCTGTTGTTGTTACTTCTTCTCTTGGAGAACCTTTAACAGTATCACTGGACTAATCCCTCTCTCCCTCCCCACTAGTTCAGGTGAGGAAGTTGATGTGCTTATCGCAAGCCCACACCTCCTCTCTCCTGCCTTCCCCTAATTTGGGTTAGCTGAATTATTGTCTCTACAAGATACTGCACGTAAATACCGTTGACCCTTGAGCAATGCAAGTTTGAACGGTGCAGGTCCACTTTATCCACAGATTGTTTTCCAGTAAGTATGGTAATGTAAATGTATTTTCTTAACATATTCTCTCCTCTAGCTTACTTTAAGAATACAGTATAAAATACAAAGTATGTGTTAATCGACTGTTATAAGGCTTTTAGTCAGCAATAGGCTGTTAGTAGGTTTTGGGGGAGTCAAGAATCCTAGGTGGCTTTTTGACTGCTTGAGGGATGGACATCCCCAACCCCCACATTGTTCAGGGGTCAGCTCTATTGTGTTTTTGTAACCGTAATTCTTCCACAAAGGGAGAGTTGGTTATAAAGTTTTCAAACATACAGCAAAGCTAAGGTAATATTACAAGGAACACTTGTATACCAGCCACCTAGATCCTACCATTAACCTTTTACTGTGTTTTTTTTTTAATCACATTTATCCATTCCTCCATCTAGCACACAGGTGTATATATATTTCAAAGTGAGATGAATACATCTGTACACTTCCTCCTATATACGCTGGCATGCATCTCAGGAGCTGGAGCTCAATACTTGTTTTCAGTGTCCTTCCGATTGAAAATCTGTGCATTTCATTGTGTGTAACTTTCAAATGTCCAGTGCTCACCATCTTTTTATTGGACTTCTCTATCAGTGTTTTTGTTGACTAACCTTGTTCTCTCATTTTAATACCACCTCGCGAGACATATAGTCCTCAAATGGCACATACTTGAACGCATCCATTCTTTGGTTTTACACTTAGAGTGACAGTTTGGGTGTAAAACTCTCAGGTCAAACCTTTCCCCAGAGGGTTTTGAGGACATTGCTTTCCATGAATAGTGAAGTTTTCTGACCTATTCTCCCCTTCTAGGTGAGGTGATTTTTCTTGGCTTGTTTGCTGGTCCGGTTTTTTGCCTGGGATACCTACAGCATTCCCGCAGTCTAGCCTAGTGCTCCTCCAGCTTTAATGTTACGGGAATCTTATTAAAATGCAGATTCTGCCTAGGGACTGGGGTGGGGCCTGAGATTCTGCAGCTCTAAGGGCTGGTCGGGGGACAGTGTAGAAGAAGTCCGTCTAGGTGTTGATCGACTGTTAGAATGTTCTAGACTGCTGAGCGCTCTGTGGTATCAGGAAGGCTATCAGATGGCCCCGATACTCCAATGACGTGGCAGTGCCCTTTTGCTTAGAACCAACAAACACTCAGCAGGTGCCTCCAGATTTGGAGAAGTGAGCCCCATCCCCACATCCCTCCTTTCAATGGCCAGGTCTCATTTCATGAGCAGCCTTCACGCATCTTGGGGTTAGGGTGGAAAGGTGTTGCCCAGTTTCACCAGAAAGTTTGGTTCTGTGTTATCCTTGTTGATTTGGGCTGTGTCATAGATGAAAGGGAAATAGAGACCTCTTTTGAAGCATGGTCAGTATTTTGGCTTATTAGGAGTAGGGGAGGCCTGCAGAGTAGGAAGAAGGTGGAGTGTGCAGTGAGACATTCCTGGGTCTGCAGCCCAGCTCTGGTCCTATAGGTGTGTGACCTTGAGCAAGTTAATTAACATTTCTAGGCCCCAAAACGCTCATGTTTAAAAAGCAGAGATGATAAAACCTCTTTCACAGGACTGCTGCAAGGATTAAAGAGTTTAAGGCACAAAACACAGTAAATGATGTTTTCCTTCCTTTCTGAGCTCCATCTGGCTCAAAAGCCTAAGTGCATCCCTAACGACAATGGGAAGAGTGTATCTGTGAGTTCAGAAGGGTCCCAATGCCTTATGTGAAATTTCACTCCTTCCCTGATTATGGATGTGCCAGGCCTTGCTGGAAATTGCACAGGAACGAGACAAGGTCCTTACCATTCTGACGGCTGGGGGAAGGGTCACATTTTTCATCATCTATGACATATTGTTCTTTTAAAAAACAAAAGAATTAATTGATCTAGGAGAAAGAGAGAGGAGGAAAAGGAGAGGGAGGGAGCCCAACGCTGAGCTCTATCCCAGGACCCTGAGATCACGACCTGGGCCAAAGGTAGACGCTTAACCGACAGAGCCACCCAGGTACTCCTGTTCTTTGTATTTTAAATCTCCAAGCTAACTAACTCTTAGCATTTTCTAGATTGACGGACACAATTTGGCTGGTAAGGTAAGGGAGGGTTCATCAACTCTGACCTCTCTCCAAGGCATGAGGAGCAACTACAAAGCTCACATCCCTTGTCCTTCAAGAGGACAGGGTTACAAGGTCCTGACAGCAGAGCAGGATGAGCCCAGGGGACGTGGGGTAAGACGACACAGTTACCAGAGAAAGAAATCTATCTTAAGATTTGTTTGTCTGGTATTGTAAAAGGGCACATTACAGAATTGCAGCTTTGCAGCTGGGTTTAAAGTACCTGATGGAGTGGGCAAGTTAACCAAGAGGGGTTGCCAAATATCACACTGTGGGGACTTACACGTGAATACTATATCTTCATAATGTTCTCTAAAAGTTCATCTACTCCTGCACTTAGGAATTTGTTTCCTGGATGGTAAGATGAGCAGCCGAGCTCAGTCCTCTCAAAGTGCCTGTTGAGGAGCTGGCGAAAGCTGCACCTTCCTGCCCAACCCCCATCCACAGGGGGAGCTGAGCGCCCAGGAACGGGCCCAGCGACCTGCATTTTCTAAGTACCTGGCTAGCTGGGCAGGTACCGGAAATGATCAGATTTAGGATACTAGGAAAGGTAGAAATTTAGGGAATATCTGATACGATTCAAGTTTAGAAAAAAAACAAACGAAACAAGACACAAGGTTTCCAAACAACATCAAGAAAAAAGCCTATATTGGTATATAAATCACTAAAATGAGTGATCTGTTTCTCTTGAAAAATGATCCTTGGGGAACAGTGACCTCATGAGGAGTCCAGAAGGATCTATGATCTTATGGCTCATGCCTCAGAAATGCTAAGGAAAGGGGCAAAGAGAATTCAGCATCCAGTGAGGGCCTGTTTGTCAAACGTGACACACACAATCCAGCAGGAGAGTAAAAGCAGAGCAACTACACAAGATAAGGGCAGCCACATTTACAAAGCAGCATCAAGCTCATGCATCCCAAATCTCCTCCCGGGGGGGGGGGGGGGGGGTCTATCTTACTGCATTGGAGGAGATGGGACTCAGTTTCTTTGTTTTTTCGGTCTTTAAAGATTTTGAGAGAGAGCACGTGTGCATGCCAGAGCGAGCACGAGCGGGGTGAGAGGGAGAAGCAGGCTTGATCCCAGGACCCCGAGATCATGACCTGAGCCGAAGGTAGATGCTTGACTGACTGAGCCACCCAGGCGCTCAAACTGGAGATTTATCAACCATTCCAATTTTATGGAATAGGAAGGTGAAGCTCTGCTGACATGGGAAGAGGCAGATCTGAGACTGCTCAGAGCGCTTTTCTTCCCAGTGCCGGCCCGGCAGAGTGGGAGATGCATACCGCAGCCCCTAGCCTTTCAAAATGAGACCTGACTACACTGCCAGGTGGACAAGCCAGTAAGCCAGCTTTGCACACAAAGGCCTGACCGAGAAAGGCGCAACCTCCCCACCTTCCCCAGGCCGGATGCCTGCTCATGGTGACAACCTTACGTGATCAGCTGTCCGAGCCACCCAATCAATTTTGCAACAATTTAATAAAAACCGGGAAGAATGCTTCATTTTTTCTAAAGCCAGCAGCACAGACCAAAAGTGATGCTAGCCCAAACAGAACATTTTAATTAAAACATCTTACCTGATTTGATTCCTTTGATGGGGTAAGTGGCGTGGGCAAGGAAGTTGGGATCACTGAACATATCTTCCTCGTAGACCACAAAGCGCAGAAACGCCAGGTTGGGGTCATAAATTTCAAAGGTCACTTTGTCCTGTGTTGGAGCCCAAACAGGGCTTAGGCCATTGTCATCTGGAAGGAGATCAAGGCTCAGCAGAGGCTCCACTGGTCCTACCCCCTCCTGGTAAAACCACCTCTCTTATCCCTTGGCTTTTGGAATCTCCTTAGCAGCCCCATAAATACGCATCAATGCCGAGATCTAAGAAATACTTATTTTTCCAGTAGCAGTCCTGGAAAAGCTGTTGTCACAGGTCTGGCCCTTAGTAAGCAGAGAAAATGCCACGGTTGCCATCTCGGTTCCCGGGGCTAGGGCAGGGCTAGGGAGGTTTGGAAGAGATCAGAGCGGGGAGCTAGGAAGTGGGTCTGGCTCTCTGAAGAGGTAGAATGGATGGGGGTTCTGGGGTTGTTGGGGTGAACCAGCCTCACGGAGCAAGGGCAACAGCCGCCCCCCTCCCCTGTGAAATGCCAGTTTCACTGGTACACACGGGAGTCATGCACCAGGCTGCCTCTTAGCAGGGGCAGTGTTCCCAGGCCTTAAAACATTGACCGTTTCTGCCTAGCTGCAGGGTCTCCCTCCCCTCGGGGGGATAAAATCGCCCAGATTAGGCAGCAGCCTGGGGGTCAGCCACACCCTGTGTGTGTCTGCTGCCTCGCCTTGGACACGGTAGATAAAGGGGGGGGGACGCCCCCACCCTGGCTTCCTAGCACAGGGGGCTGGCCCAGGACTCCCGATGTGAGTGACAGCAAAGAGCAGCACTGGGTACCCGTCCAACTAGTTAATCATGGGGTCTTGTGTTTCCCTCCTCCCCGAGCTGAACTGTAACAGGCACGAGGGATGAAGGAAAAGCCCCGGACGATAAAAGTACACAGAATCCCCCAGAGGATGCAACTTACTCACAACTGTTGTCTTAAACTTGTTGTTGTCATATTCAGCTCCACAAATTTCCACCTCCACAAAGGGACACGCAATACTTCGTCCAAGTTTGGGGAGATGGCGAGCCCCGAGAACCTAGGACACCAAAGGTAAGTACTGGCATTCTCCCCAATGCAGCTTAGAGCTCAGTCTGGGTGCTGGAGTCAGACCACAGGAGGTCCAAGCCGGCCTGACAGCCCTCTGTGGGGACCACCCAACTGCTTCCCTTTTCTGGATGGGGAAATAGGGCTGGAGAAGCCAGGATCGGAACCCTGGTGCCTCCACGCTCAGAGACCTCCCCTGCGCACAGACAACCTCCAGAGACAGCCCAGGAAAGGACAGAGGAGAAAGTGGTATTTTTTTTAAAAAAGACTTTTCATTACACATGCCGCATTTTTTTTCTTCCTTATATGAGAAATGTGATTCAAATCTCTACCTTGCATGGTTTCCAAAAGAAGAGAAAGCCGAACTCTTACAAAGAGACAATACATTGTCTGAAAGTTGGATGCATTTTTAACAATTTTCACCCCCTAAAACTGGCCACCCTGGGGTGCCCTGTATTTCAAATCCTGAAACAGTGACTGGGTGTTGATGGTTTCAACAAGCTGACATGTGTCATGAGGCGGAGGCCTGAGTTACCTTGACGGACAGAGTCATCAGGATCTTCCTCTGGGACTCTGGTGGCATGGGGTCGTACTTCTCGGACCTCATGCTCTCAGGCTGGAGGACGTAGCCCGTCCGCCCGTTGAGTGAGAACAAGGCATGATTCATCTGCATGTACTTGTCTGGGAAGGAAAGGGAACTGCAGCTGTAAGAAAAGGTAGCCTCTTGGGCCGGCGGTGCTGGGGGGAGGGGAGGTGATTTAAACCTGTTTCCAAAAATAATTTCAGGCAGTTGTTAAATTATGCGTTTCAAAAAAAAACCCAACTGGTGAACACCATTCTAAGTATGACACTAAAACCTACTCAATGCTCAAAATTTCTTAAATTTTTTTTCTGAGAGTTAATTTTAAAACTTCACTTAAGATAGGCTGCACACACAAAAAAAAAAAAAAAATTTTAACTCAAATGACAGGGAAAGATCCACAAACGAAAGCGTTCTGATGATGTTGCTATAAATACCTCCACTCCGTTAGCGAGATGCGGTAAGAAGCATGAACAGTTTGCAGAAAAGAAAATGCTTCCTAAATACATGGGAAACTGGTTCACTTTACTCCTCATAAGGGAAGTCACTGCTGGAAAGGTATATTCGAACGTTTTCCCACTTGGCATTCCCACCCAAGGTCTCTCTGGAGGGCAGTGTGGTGAGGCCTCGGAGCTCAGGCACGATGGGTGCAGGTGTCCAGCGGGTCACCTCAGGAAAGTTGGCCCAAATGCCAGTGCGGTAGGACCGAGCCTGCACTCTGAGCTCTCGGTCCTGCCACTGGCCTCCCCCACCCGTGAAGCGGTGCTCACGTCAGCTTACAGAGGGCAGGGCCGTCCGTAAGAGCAAATGAGAGAAGCGCCTCGGTGGGGGAGACCTGTTAAATAGATTACGGTTCCACTCAATGGAATCCTGCACAGGCTTTAAAAGAACATAAAGGAGATTATTGATGCACAGACCCATCAACCAAAGAGCACAGCACTCTGATTTATGCTGCTACCACTGGTGTCAAAACGTTTTGCATGTGGGCTTTTCTCAGCAATGAACATCTCCGGAAGAGTCTGTGCATGAAGCCCTCAAAGAAGGATGGGCCAGGAGAAGAGCTCCCTGAAGACAGCCACCAAACACCTGGATCCAGCTATGCCTGAAGCTCAGTGCCAACTCCTGGACTTTTTCATTACATGAGCTCAAGTGCTTCCTTTCTCCCTTAAGCCACCCTGCAACGTGTTGGTCACCTGCCATCGCAGAGCCTGCCAGATGCAAATGCCCCATGTCCCGCCATCACTCCATTCAATGGCTGGGCCTCATACCAGCATGCTGGATGAAACCTGACGGCTTCTGGGACAGCCGGTCACACTGGTGGCCCAGCAGACTGGGCCTGGAGCGATGCCACCATCAGCGCTCCTGTACCTGGAGTCTGGAAATTGAGTGCCACCATCTGGGAGCCGCACAGCCAGAGGCGAAAGGGGTCGTAGTTGGAGGAGTCCACCCTCTGTCCCTTTGGGTAAACACGGGTCAGGCCCTTCTGATTGTATTTCAGGAGGTCGATGGGTTTCTGCCTGACGACACCGTCTGCCTTGGTCTCCACAAAGGAGCGGATTTCTCGGAAGTCGGGGTTTTCTGCACACAGACAGGGAGACACCATTTACTCCATCTGATGCACTTCCGTAACGCTTGCTGCCCCCGCTGAATGCGCAGGTGGTCAGCTGAAACCAGGAACCTCAGAGCCAAGAGAGCCCGGTGGTTAGGATGCTCTTGCCATAACCAGTACGGCTCTGGGCCTTGCCCTCCGAGGATCCCAGCGTGCCCACTGGCTTTCACTCTGGGATCAGTGTCATTTACTTGTTTCAAGCCACCACCAGGCTTGTGCCCGAAAACACCAGAGTGGTACAGTTCCAGAAGGGGACACGGTGGAGGATGGCCGGAGGGATCAGCAGGAGGAGGAGACCCTGTGCAGAAGATGGGGGAACCAGGCACCACGGGGGAGGAACAGTCCCCTGCCTGCAGGCGGGGGGGGAGCAGAGGGGGTACAGGAACGTGCACCCGTGGCGGGCGGCCCCTACCCCTGCTGAGTCCGGTTCTGAGGGACCCGCCGCCCAGTGCCCGCTAACTAGGCTTCAGTGCTGCTTCTCTGGTCCTCCGTCCTGGAATCAGAGATGCTTGAGATCAAAGGGGGAGGAAAAGATGAACAGGATCTCATTAGGGCAAAGAACTTGCTCCTTTGGAGACTGGAGAAGATTCATTTTTGAATCCTTCTGTGGCAAGCTCCAAGGCCCCCAAAGCCTCGAGGTCCTGCTTCCTGGAGCCTGTGACTGTAACTCATCTGGCAAAGGGACTTTGCGCATCGGATTAAATTAAGGAGCCTGAAAGGGGGAGATTATCTGGGCCCTGAAGGTAGGGTCTGTGTGTTAGAGAGGTAGAGGGAGATGTGACCGCAGGCCAGGGCATGCCGGCAGCCGCTAGAAGAGGCAAGGCCCGGATTCTCCCCTCGAACTTCTGGCCGGAGCAGGATCCTGCCGGCACCTGGACTGCAGCCCCGTGACACTGAAGTCGGATTTCTGGCCGCCAGGACTGCGAGCGAGCAAACGGGGGGTGGTTTTCCCACCAAGCTTGCTGTAACTCGGAGCAGCAATGGGAGACTAATGTGCCTTCTGGGAGTTTTCCTCCTGAAGACCCCAGAAGGGCCCGTTGCAGCTGCACACTTGCCCTGAGGACAAGCTCCACTTAGAGCCATGGAGAAGAAACAGGAGTCTCTCTCACTTTGCCCTCTGACAGCCCCTGACTCCAAAGGAAACCAGGCTTTGCAGGGAAGGTTCGGGGCAGAGCCCAGGGAGACCATACCTAGATTGTCCTTGGTCTTGCTGGTCGGCTTGCAGTAGACTACCAGGTCCGAGAGCTCGATGGCGATGGACTGGTTCTTCTCCCAGTACTTCATGTTGTTCTCCTGTTGGAGCCAGCCCCCAGTGTCAGCCCTGAAGCTGGCCTGCATTTTCCTCCCCGGGACCCCCCCTCCTCCACCCCCTTTTGGCCTCCTGCAGGCTCAGATCCTTAATACAGTTGGAAGTGTTCCTTTGTCCTACCCCTCCTCTCCTCCCTTCCGAAATTCCTACATTGTTTCCACCCAGAACTGGGGGCTAGCTGGGTCCCTGGACATGGCTCCCAAGAACAGGGGTGGGGGTGAGGGTCCCCTTTGTCAGCACCCCACTCTCCTCAACCCTCTGCTCTCAGACTCCTGCCCCATCCATTCCCCTAAAACCACATTGTTAGAGTTCTCCAAGCCCACGACCTCCCAGCCTCGTGGGCGCTGCACATCCTTGTTTGAGCCCCCTCATTGCTGCAGGATGCCTCTGCCCTCACCCATCACAGCTTGTGACGAAAGCTCTCCAGGCCCTCAGCCCCATGCCATTTCCCCTTGGAGGACACACTATGCGATCGATCTCCATCTGTGTAAGGATGAGTGCTTGCTTCCCCCTAAACCAGACCACCGTCTCAGGTTTCCCCAAATTCTGACTCTTTCTTCCCCTGGCCAAGGGGGAGCCTGGAGAGAAAATTACGTGCAAATGATACCCTTCACCATTTACAGGGCTGCTTAGCCTCAGGCCTCACACACTACGTGTGTGATGGATATTATGTAGGGTAGCCCCCATCTCCCCTCAGAGGTAGAATTTGTGCCCATTTTGCAAAGAAACTGCAGTACACAGAGGCTGAGCAGCGTATCCATGCTCCACGGCCGGCCAGGGACGAGACCAGATGCTTCTGCACTGGACCTCACCCTTGTTAGCACCTTGCTTTGTCCTTTATACATCATCTCCTGGAGAAGATTCCTCTAAAATCCCCCCAAGATCACATCCTGGGTCCCTCTGAACCACAGCAATGACCTCCTGCTCTCACACTGTGCACACCCCCCAAATCATCCTTCCTCTGCCAGTCCATGAGCTCACTCCTGCTTCTGGGCTCTACCCAAATCACTCCTGCTCCAGGAAGCCTTCCTGGTTAACTCCAGCCAGGACTAGGAAAGGAAGGGGGCCATGCACCACTCATGCCTAAAGCTGTCCCCACGGAGCCATGTGCAGGTAGCAAGTGTTCAGGGGGACAGCTGGTGATTAGGTGAGAGAGGCTTCCTAACACATGGTTAGGACAGCAGGAACTCGAATCAGACATCGGCTCAAACGCTGGCCCTCTGTTTACTGGCTGTGCCCACTGGCCACACTGAATAATCTCTCTGTGCTGCAGTTTCCACAACTAGAAAATGAGGCTAACTGGAGTATCCCCCTCCTAGAGCCACTGAGATGTAAGCAGGGAGCCCGCTGCACCCTACCAGGTGTGTGGAAGACCACAAATGGTGGCCCCTCAGACCGCCCCACACCTGCCTCCCCTAAGGACAAGAGAATTGCATACAACAGGGTGGTGGGACATGTCCCACCACTGCTGAATTGTGGAAATTTGGCCTCACAAAGCGCAGAGCTGTGACAAGTCATAGGGTGCCCCCCCTTTTTTTCCCAACCTCAGCAGAAACCAATGTCTGTTCAAGATGAAAGAGCTCTTCCTCGAAATTGTGTTAACAGTTACTCTCCGGACCCGTAGGTTTAACCCAATGGGCTGTCTCAGAAGTTGAAGTCACAACCCCCTTCACTGGCCAGGCTTTAGGAAACTCACTAGACAGATCTTGGTGACTGGTCTTTTGCCCTCTATGGTCAAGTCACAGAGCCCCAACCAGGGGGTCGGGGACAGACAGGACGATAAGGCCAGGGCCAGGAGCCGGCAGTGAGCTGGGTGTTCATCGTGTTGGCTTCCACAGGACTGGGGGGCGGGGGGGGGCTCTTCCCTGTTCCCACACCAGCTCCTTGTACAGCTGGTCCTGCCCAGGGGCGGGATTCGGAATTAGGCGGGTTCTGCTGACCGGTGTTTTCTTAACCTTCACACGTAATAATGAGAATTAGCAGACATAAAAACCAATTAAAGGAGGAATGTAGATCAGAAGCAGAGAAGCCATGAAGAGCCAGGCCTGATTTCAGAACCCTTCCTGCGGGGGCGAAGAGCCTTCCAGTGAAGTTGCATTTCTCTCTGGTAAGCGCTATGCGGGGTCAGACAGACCCCAAATGATCACTCTACCCTGAGCCTTCTGGAGGTTCAAACTAGCCATAGCCTCCCAGGGGACCGCCAGGGTCCCTTTCCTCTCCATGACTGGCACGCCTATGGCCCAACCCCAGTCCATGTCTTCCCTGTCCTCCTGAGCCAGGACCCCAGCCCCCCACCTCTGCAGCGTGAGCCCAGCTGAGCCAAGTGCCCACCTTGGTGTCCATCTTCCAGGTGATCTCCCGGATGCTCTGAAACCACTCGAAGAGCTCTTCCACCTTGTCCGTGGCAAACTCCACTGGGGGGTCGCCCTGCTTCTTGGGCTCCAGGATAAACACGAACGGCTTCTGGTTTTTCCCCTGGGGGGCTTTCACTTCGGGAGAGAGAACAGTGAAAGTCCTGAGTGGCCTGGATGTGAAGGCCAGACTTCACGCCGCCCCAGCCATGTCCTGCACAAAACCAGCCCCAATGCAGCAGCTACAGGCCTGGTCCGTGGGGACGGGGGCGTCTGCCCTGTGGCAGGCACGGTCTGGCCTCTCCCCTACCTCACAGCCTGAGAGTGGGCCGAGTCGTGCTCCCTAAGAAGTTCTGGCTGCAGCCTAACACCCGTACCTCTGCAGGTGACCTTACTTGGAAAGAGGATCCTTGCAGATGTCCTTAAGGATCTTGAGAGGAGATCCTTCTGGATTTAGGATTTCCCAATCCAAAGAAAGGAGAGGGAAATTTGAGACACAGACACAAGAAAGACGGCCCCCGAAGACAGAGGCAGACATTGGAGTGTTGGAACCACAAGCCCAGGAGCGCCAAGGATCTCCAGCAGGCACCAGAAGCTAGGAGACAGGCAGGCAATAGATTCTCTCTGCAGAGAAATTATTTTCTAGAAAGAAAAGGCCACGGGAGGAGAAATTATGTGCTCAGTAATATCATTGGCTAAGATCTCTGAGCTCTTGTAGGCCAGGCAATATTTTAAGCAGATTACATGCACCGGATCTCATTTAACCCCTATCACAACGTTTTAGGGGTACTAATCGTTTTATATGCATGTTACAGGCGAGGGAACAGACTCCCTGATGGCAGCCCCCTCCCTGCCTGGGGCGCTTCCAATGCCCAGCGGGGGGGGACGTGGGTGTGAATCCACGCTCCACCCACGTGTGTACGTACCGACATTGTAAGTGTTGAGATCCAATATTCCCCTACAAAGAGACCCTAAGGGATTGTCTTCAATAATCTGTGAAGAAACAAGACATAACTCACGTTAGTCTTAACAGGAAGAATAAAAAGAGAACCAGTTTTCCGGGGCACACCGTTTAGCAGAGAGACAGCCTGTGGAGCTGTTTCAGATGCATTTTCATTACAGGATACATCCGTGGGGAGAGCGCTCAATAACGAAGCGTGTTGCTGACGGGGACCCAGCGGCGAGCAGGTGCCCGCAGGTTCAGCGGTTCATTTTCCAGTCTGTAAAAACGAGCCCTGTGAATTCTAGAACAGGTTCTGAAACACTTCCCATGGATCTGGTTTCAAAAAATAGCCTCGACCTTCATTCTGACATTATGATGAAAGGGGGCCAGCTAGCCTCCTGGAGCCCAGCTCAAGAACCTTCTGTGGCTCCCCATGTCCTAGGGGCATGATGCCCATGCTCTGGGATCGGCCCTGGCCAGCCTTCCCGCTGCACCTGCCACTGCACGTTTGATGCATCCCAGGGCCCGGGTGCGACAGAGAAGATCTTGCCCTCTGGCCAGCTGGCAGAACCACATCTGCTCATTGCGTGTACTACCCCCCCCCACCCCTCCACCAGGGAAATGCTGACTGGGGAGGGGGGTTGAGGGGTCGCATCCCTGCCTCTGGCCCAGCACGCTGAACACAGCCACGGTCCCAGCCCCACACCTTTGTTTAGGCTGCACCTCGCACTGGAATTCTGCCAGCCTTGCTGGTGATCTCTAACTTGACTTCTAAGGCTCAAATGTCCATTACTCCATGCAGTCTTCCCAGATTGCCCCAACTCCCCTAGGAAATTCCTTGGGCTCGAAAAGGCCTTAGAGTCCTCGTTACAGAGAGTCCGTCCTTGGTGCAGGGGGTCACCTACCCGCGGGTGCTCTCTGGGCCTTCTGGGCGAGAGGCAGCGAGGGGACCCAAACCATGTTTGCAATGTCACCAGGAGGGCTGGATTCACCGCCACTTAGGCCCGCCCTGCTAACTCACACCAAGCACGTTCGGGAATGTCTGGTGGCCACACTCAATGGGTTTCATTTGCAAGCTGCTTTAAGCAAAGGACAGATTCCCCATTTGGCCATTTTCACTCCAGAGGGAATTCTCCTGCCTACGCAAAGCCTTCCAGCCCAGCACAACCTGATTAAAACATGACGGGCTTGTCACCGTGACCTTCACCCACAACTGTGGGGACAATCCCAATTTCCCTGTCACTCTGGTGTCCCTGTTCCGCTGCTCCACAGGGACCCCACGGCAGCAGCATGTGCGATACAGCCCTGCGGTTTCCTCGAAGAACAGGATGGGCAGGTCCCCATGCAGTGACCCGGACCCACCTGCTTGTCCAGCACCTCCACATCGACTGTTGAAATGTCCTCGACGTAATTGGACGGGAAGTACTGCTGGATTCTGGTCCCGTAGTCTCCTTTCCACCTAGATGAAAACAGAGGGCATCCAAAGGCCTTCGTGGGGCCGCGTTACTGATCCCTCGCCGCTGGTTAGATCCCAGCCGCTGCGGCGTGGGGCGGAGGGGGGAGGCAGCAAGCGGCCAAGTGACCAGAGGGGGTGATCATTATCTGTGACAACCGAGCACTTCCAAGGATCCTCTGCTTTTTTTAACCAGCAATGCGTGAGTGGAGGGTCGGTGTCCTCCCCATAACACGATTCTAATGTTTAGTCAAGGACACCAAGAATTTCAGTGCTTTAGGTGGACATCGGAGGCCATTTGAGGCAAAAGCTCAAGTCTAGAGCAGGCTCAACCCCATTTCAAGGAGGGCTGTGAACTTAGAGCTAAGGAAGGTTCTGGAGATAGACAGCCTGGAATCAAATTCCAGCTCCACCACCAACTGTAAAATGGGAATAATCCCAGCGCCTCCCTCAGAGGATTGTATTGGGACCAGAGGATTCCGCATATGCTGAGTGTTTTTAACAGTGCCCAGTATACAGTAAGTGCTCAAATAATGTTCTCATTACTCAGCTAAAATACCGCTCCCCTTGACCTTCTTCTCTTCCCTGTGACAGCACTGGTAACAAGAGACATAACTGATCTATGTGCGTGTCTCAACTCCACCAAACTGTGGTCACCTCTAAGGTTCTCCCCGCAAGCAGTGCCCAGGCATACGGGGCCACTCCCCCCAACTGCCCCCCTGTGGGTGCCGTCTGCAGCCAGGGGGCTCTTTCCAGAAAGTACCTCTGACCACGCCACACCCATAGCTCCCAAAGTCTTCAGAATCAAGCATAGATGCTTTAGCCTGACCCCACGGACTCTTGGACCTTAACACCTGCCCCTCTGCGACTCAAACTTGACCCTCCTCCTAGACAGCCTGCTGCCCCCACCCTTCTGGCCCTGCCGTCTGCCTAGCTTCCATGCCTTTGTCCATGCCCTTTGTATCTAGCTTGTCCCTACTAACCGGCTGAGACTCAGCTCAGGCATGCCTCTTCCAGGGAGTCTTCCCTGACTGCTCCCTAGGCCAGGTGTTCCTCCTGTGTGCTCCTGGGGCATCTGTCCCCACAGCTGGGGAGGCAGTCTGCCTTTTATATAACTTCTACCTCTGTCTTCCCCACTATGGGAGGCCTTTTCTTGATCTTAATCGAATCAGTACTCAGGGGTGGTGGGAAGCACTTAGTAAATGTTTGCTGACCTGAGTAAGCAGAGTGAGGACCGACCGTCCTGTGGCCTGGTGGAAAGAGAGGACTGGCAGATACCCTCATCCCCTCCGTTTCTCCAGACCCCTTTCAGGCAAAGACTGGCTATATCCATGGTGACCATATGTACCATTTGCCCAGAATTAACTTCATACCTGTTGTCCAGGTGTAATTATTGACAGTAACATTCCTTTTGCTCTAAAATGCATCCCAGTCTGGACAAGACCGATTCAGTGCCCTAGCCATATGGGCAGCAGGTTGGGAGGACGCCCAAAAAGGTGGACGATGCTCCACTAGATGGTGCTGTTGCCACCAGAGTGAAAGAAACCAGGGGACCTGGGCAGGCAGTTCACCCACAGCCCCTCACCAAAGGCACTTACACCAGACTCTCAGCTCATCTCAAGAGCCCTGGAAATTTAAAGCACCCCACTTCAGACGTGTGGAAAGGCAGGAGGCAGTTCCACACGTGGAAGAGTGTGTGCTTTAAAGAGGTCTACCCACAACTTGGTAAAAGTCACCCCCACACACAGCACTGCGCCTTGACAGAGGCAGGGGACAGGACGGGGCATCGTGGGTCCAGGGGACACCTGGATTCTGGCCGTGCCCCTCAGGAAGAGACAGGTAGACAACACCACAGTTGGCACGCTGAGGCTGGGAACCTACGAGCAGGAGCTCCAGGCCCCCACCCCCAGCTTCAGCACATCACTCTGTTGTTACTTTTTCTCTTTTGACTCTGGGGATCCAGGTAAGATTTGGATTAGAAAGAGGGCATTCTCAAAAAAACAAATGAACAAACAAAAAACTTCAAAACCCCTGACCATGAGTCAAGTTAGGAGTATGGGCTTTGGAGTCAGAAGGTCTGGCTTCGAATCCCAGCCTGCTGGATGGCCCTGGCCAAGTTACGGTACCTGTCTGTGCCTCAGTTTCCTCATATGTAAAATGCAGGTAACCTTTCAGGGTCACTGTGTGGGTTTAAGTGAGTTCTTTCAGATGAAGTTTTTAAAATGGTTCTTTTTTTTTTTTTTTTTTTTTTTAAGGTTTTATTTATTTGACAGAGAGAAAGACAGCCAGAGAGGGAACACAAGCAGGGCGAGTGGGAGAGGGAGAAGCAGGCTTCCCGCGGAGCAGGGAGCCCGATGCGGGGCTCGATCCCAGGACCCTGGGATCACGACCTGAGCCGAAGGCAGATGCTTAACGACTGAGCCACCCAGGCGCCCCTAAAATGGTTCTTGACAAAAAGAGGCCCTCTATTCAAGCCGCCATTTAGATCGCTAACTCAAGCCCCGCTATCTTACGGGAGAAAGGGATGCCACACTTGCAAGGTGCTTGTTGCTCTATGGTAAGAAATAATCCTACAGGGATGCCTGGGTGGCTCAGTCGTTAAGCGTCTGCCTTCGGCTCAGGTCATGATCCCAGGGTCCTGCGATCGAGCCCTGCATCGGGCTCCCTGCTCAGCGGGAAGCCTGCTTCTCCCTCTCCCGCTCCCCCTGCTTGTGTTCCCTCTCTCACTGTGTCTCTCTCTGTCAAATAAATAGATAAATTCTTTAAAAAAAAAAAAAAAAAGAATCCTACAAGACCACCTACCCGGGGACTTATGGATGGGCGGCGAAACTTCTTCCCAGGTGGAGAGGGAGAAGAGGTAGCTGAACCCTGGCACACACCCAGGGAGCTCTGGCCTAAAAATGTCCCTGCTTCCATCCAGGGTAGGGCCACTGCACAGGACCAAGCAATAGCTTAAGAATTTGAATTTACAGTAACACACAGGCTCACATAATGGGAAGAGCCCGCAATAGTTCATAGCTATACAACCTTGGAAAGCCCCATTTGCCACCTCTGTAAAGTGGGGGTACCCACAGTCAACCCCGAGAGTCATACCGAGAATCTGGAGAGACCACATATGAAAGCAATTACCACAGCCCTCGGCACCGGGGAAGGCCTCAGTAAGTGGTAACTTCTGCTATAACTAAAATAAAACTTAATATGATGCGATCGACAGTTCTTAACGCTTTTCTGAATAGAGCAGGTCTTAAGCCACCTTCCCAGAGAAGGTACAAAGGTCAAAGCCAGCCCGGAACGGCAGAGAAAGGGGGTCCAGAGCTCAGCCAGCACCTGAACCTCACCTGCAAGAAGGGATAAGTCAAGTTCATCCAGCAAGTGGCCCAGCCCCTCTCAGCCTTACCAGCCCCAGGGCTCCTTGGAGACGTTGTGAATGAGGGCCCCACGGCAGAAGCTCAGCTCATCGCTTCGCTTGGCTTTGTAGTCATACAGAGCTTTCACGGTTCTCTGAGGCTTTCAGGGAAAACAAGAAGGAGAAGGTCAGGCTGGGAGACAGAAGCAGAGAGGCATCTGCCTTCGTTCTCATTAGGAAACAGGATGCTTAAGCCCGAGGTTACAGCGCCATCTGCTGGCAGAGGGCAGGCACTGCATTGCAAAAGAGCCGCCAAAATCACCAGGGAGAGGGGATGCGGACTGGCCCAAGGTCAACCAGCTGTTAAAAGTGGCTGAGCTCAGAAATCAATCAGTTAATGTGAGTTATTGCCATAGTTCATGATGTTCTGTAAGAAGCAATGTGGGTTCTAGAAGCTCTGCCATAAGAACTTCCAACCAGAGGTTCCAACCAGAGCTGGCTTTACCTGTGCATCTCCCTTCAAGGGTGGGTACATCTTTCCCCCATGAACTTCACGGGTCACTGCCAGGATCCAAGGCTGCAAGATACAGCCAGTGGCAAAGGGAGGTGCCACACAATGGCTTCCATGAGCAGCAAGTCTCCAGCCCAACAGAGGGCAGCAGAGGTCCTCATGTCAGGTCCTTCGCTAACTAGAGAAATGAGCCGTCCGTCGGATGCCCAGGCTGGCAGGCGGCACAACAAAGTGACGAACAGCACGTGCCTCCAAGCCTGTGGCCCGGGTGCAAATTCCAGCTCCATACCTTCCTGGCTGTGCAGTGGGCATAGAAATAGCACACCACCCATGGGGCTGCTGAGCAGGAGTGAGCTCCCAAGTGCTTCGGACAATGCTTGCTAGGTGGCCATCCATATGTCCCGTTAGGACTGATCTAGTCATTCCAGTTCCAAGAACGCATCCGAAGGAAATAATGCAGAAGATGCCCAATGCCTCACATGTGAAGTTCATTTTAACGTTAACCAGAACAGCAAAGACTAGAAATGACCCACATGGCCACTGACCGGGATGCAGCTAACCTGGCACAGACACCCAGAATATTCTGCAACATTAAAAACATTCTTTTTTTAAAAGTTAAAATTGCAATCCATGTGTTTCACCTAAATTACTTGGCTTACCAGTTTTAGTAAGAATGGTCATGAAGAAAATGAGCAATGGAGAAACCCACACAGGACCAAGGGGCAGGTGAACAGAATACAAATGGCAGGTGTGTGGGGCGGGGGGGGGGGGGGGGGGGGCCTGCAAAATGCGTCTCCGTGCAGGCAAAGGCCCAGGAACGCAGAGAGCGACTGAGTTCGCACGGTGAGACCAGGGCTAATTATCGGTCTTGTTTTCAAAGTGGTGTTTTTTATTGTTAAACCATTTTCAATCACAGTAATACCAATGATTTTATTTTTGAGGCGCTCCCCCTAGTCTGGCAGCTTGTGAGCACGTTCAGCTACCATCGTGTTTCACTTGTCTCACTTAGTACAGGAAGATTTTCTCTACAACTTGGGTTGGTTGCCAGGATTTAAAAATGGGGGAGAATTCACGTAAAATATCCAGATCATTGGCTTGCGAAACCAGGAGACCTGGCCTGCTCTCTGGAAAGGTAGCAACTGAGTGCGAACAGGGCATAGCTGTCCTCAAGATGGGGTGTGAGTTCCTCAGTTTACCACAGTGTCCACCATCCCCTGACATCCGGCTGACAGGTGGCCATGTCATCCTCACTACCGACGCCTTCTTCACTACTAATAAAAGTTCCCTAATAATTTCACACACACTCTCCCCTTGCCCACATCCTTCCAAGCCTTCATTTCTTGCTGGAAGGGATTTGCATTGGCTGAGGATTATAAATCTAAAAGAAGAGAAGAAATTCATCTCTGGATTTCCACAGAGCCCGTCAGCGGGGCCCCTTCCTTAGCAAGAATTATACATGAACTGTGTGCCAGGTGCACCCCACCCCCGACCCAACAGAAAATTCGCCATTGTTCTTCCTCTGCGGTTCAAGCAACGTGTGAGCTGGAACCAGAGCAAGGAGGAGCTGGGGGCGAAAATTTAAAACCCACGCCCACCTGCGTGAAATCACACCACCAGCCAGGGTGGGAACAGGAGATAAGGTGCACACTGCAAAGGGGTCAGTGAACCAAACGGAATTTATAAACACCACGGGCTCAGTCAGTGAGCAAGAAACATCTGAAAGACTTTAAATTAGAAGCCGTTTGGCCCAAAGGTGGTTCATCAAACCTCAGAGTTTTAGCAAGACACCGTCGCTTTTAGGTGGAATTCTATTAAGCTCTTCCCTGAAACCCGATGTCTCATTGTCAATCATCATTTTTTCTCAAAAAAATGAAATCAATTGGGAGGGGGCAAGTTTGCCCAAAAGTTCCCTTGCCCTGTTAGGCTGGGGGGCGTGGGGTGGACTCTGCCTCATTCTAGGGCCCGGGTCGTGGTGTGACTAGGAGGGCTAGCACCGTACCATGGAAGGGTTGATTTCACTGGGATCCACATACATTCTGCTGACGTCGTACAGGGAGTTTATGTCTCTTTCCTGAAAAAGAACAAAGCGAAATAAATGGAAGCATCTGAGCTCCTGGGGCAGCCTGACAGAGAACAAGGGTTCTCGGCCACCCCCGGGCCGAAGAGGTGAAACCTCCCAGTTCCGTCGTGCCTCCTGGTAGAGACGGTAAAAAGCTCCCCCCAAATTGGAAACTGCACCCCCGAAGGAGAGAGGCCCTGTGCTGGCCTACTCTGTGCCAGGCACTGCGGTCCTTTGTGAGAACCCAAGCCCGGGGCGCAGTGCATGTGGGAGCTCCCCGCTCGCGCCGGACGCCTCTCCCTGACCCACGTTCCGTGTCTGCGGCGGGACACGGACCACCCCCTCCAAGGATCTGCACCATAGAAACTGGCAAATGCCATAAACCCGGACACGTTACACATTTACCGGCTCACACTGAAGACCCACCCTGCCCTGTCTGCTCTGTCCCTGTCTCTCCCAGTCCCCTCCGGGCTTGTGCCACAGCCGCTCCCTGACCTAGAACCGGCTTCCCCCACAGCTGCCCAGCCCCCACTGGTCCCTGCTGTCAGGCCTGGGCTCCCGTGCTCACCCTCCTCTGACCTTCTCCGACAGCTCCTAAGCTGCAGTCCTAAGCAGCACCCACCCTTGTTCTGTTGGCTTCTCTGTCATCCTCACTGCCCGGGACAGCTTCTTTATGTGACTGCAAGCTGTCTAGCTCCCCCGTCCAGAACCAAAATGTCCCAAGGCAGGCTTTGGTCCACCACACTGCCAGGAGCCACAATCATTCCTGGCCCATGGTTGGTGTATCCTGAATCTCTTTTCAATACATCAGTGAACTGGGACGCCTGGGTGGCTCAGTCGGTTAAGCGTCTGCCTTCAGCTCAGGTCATGATCCCAGGGTCCTGGAATCGAGTCCCGCATCGGGCTCCCTGCTCAGCGGGGAGTCTGCTTCTCCCTCTGCCTGCCACTCCCCCTGCTTGTGTTCTCTTGCTCGTTCTCTTGCTCTCTCTCAAATAAATAAATGAAATCTTTAAAAAAAAAAAAAAATACATCAATGAACCCATGTGACAGGGGCAGAGGTAAGGTCGGTTCTCCGCTCAGAACTGTCCAGTGGCTCAGAATAAAAGCCAGAGTCTCCCAGGGGCCTGCCCTGCACAAAGCAGTCCTTACTTACATCTACCTCAACTCTGGCTCACTCAGTGCTGGCCACACCAGCTGCTTCTCCGAGCCTCCAGGCATGCCCTCACCTCAGGACCTTTGTACTTGCTGTTCTTCCCGTCCATAGCTGCATGGCACATTCTTCCATGAACTCTAGCGTCTGCTCAAATACCTCCTTCTCAGTGAGATCTTTCCAGAGCACGCTCGAGAACTGTAGCCCCTTCCCCATCAGTGCATCCACATCTCCACCTGCCCAGTTTTTTCTCTATAGTACGTGTCACCCTCTGACACACCATCTGTTTTTTTTAATTTATCTCCTTTATTATCTGTCTCCCCTACACTAGACTGCAAGCAGCATGAGGGTGGGCTCCTTGTCCCCAGGACTCAAAGCAGTACTGGACACATGGTGAGTGCTCAATAAAGGTTTGCTGGAAGAACGGACAGATGAATGATACTCCCCCAATCGCGAGCGAGTCAACCACCTACCATATTGTAGCGCTCCAGGAGCTCAGGCGTCACGGGGTAGCGCAGTCGCATCTTCCGGTAGAGCGCGTGTTTCTCATAGTAGCTGACGAGCTCCACGAGGCTCTCGAAGTAGGCAGAGGTCCCCAGCACAAAGTGCCGGCCATCCCGGTGGATGCGGCAATGCTTTACCTTGCCCCTGGCCCTGGAGGGGGGGCAGATCACACAGAGTTGGCAACCGAAATCCCAGAAACCAGACAATTGTTCTGCAAGCCCCGCTAATTAGAAACCACCTAGCTCTCCATCGTGAGGGGACCAGATAAATGAACAAGGGACGGCCCTCCTGGGGAATACAGTGATGCGGGTTTTTTCAACACAGATACAGAAAAAGCTGTATCTTACAAGAAGTACGGAGTGACTCAACAGCTGGCTTCTCTTGTCTGCCCACTCCGCCCGGCCCCAGTTATAGGACTTGACTTTGGGAAGGTCCTGGTGTCCAGATCAGGGTCAGCAAACAATGGCCCAAAGGCCAAATGTGGCCCCTGCCCTCGCTTTTGTAAATAAAGTTTTATTGAAACACAGCCACGTTGATCCACTTCCGTGTTGCCCGGGGCTGCTTTCACCCTACAGCGGCAGACGCTGAGTAGCGACAACAGAGGCCACAGGGCTCGCCAGGCCTGTGATATTTACCCTCTGGTCCTTTACAGGAAATGTTTGCTCATCTCTACTCCAGAACTCTGGGATTTGATGCCCAAATCCTTAAATCTTATCTTCAGTGGCCCAACTACTACAACCATGAATTTTTTTTTTTCCCAAAAAGCAAACCAATCTTTTATTGCCTCACCCTGCTGACACAAGAGGTGGGAAAACCCCCCCCCAAAAAAACCCCACAATCTTCAGTCTTACTAGCTTTTATCAGCAAGAACAGAAACATTTGGGAAATTAAGCTTTGACCCTACCTTTACAGCCAAAAAGCATCTTCTTAAACTGTCTCAAGGCATAATTACTATGGGTGAACTACTCATCTTTTAAAAATTTTACACGTCAGAGGGGCGCCCGGGTGGATCAGTCGGTTAAGGTCGTGAGACGGAGCCCTGTGTTGGGGTCCTGTGCTGGGCGTGGAGGCTGCTTGGGATTTTCTCTCTCCCTCCTCCTCTGCCCCCCCCGCCACCCCCCCAAGCTTGTGCTCTCTCAAATAAATACACAAATTTTGCACCATAAAGACACTTTTTGTTTTAAAAAACATATACTATTAAGCCATTTCTTCAGTAAGTCCTGTAAAAGTGCTAAAAGAGTTCTGCTTCAGTGGCTTATTTGCAGTGATATTTCATTAGTATTTCTTTAAAAACAAAAACAAAAACAAAAAACACTGCTGAGCAGACAAGTTGCAAGATAAAATATAGTATGATCTCATTTGTATTTTTTAAAATTAAACGTTTAAAAAAGGGGAATCCCCACACACAAAATGGCACTGTATTTTCTATAGGTACATATACATGGAGGTCATTTTGGTTTTTTTGGTTTTCTGTTTGTTCGTTTGTTTGTTTGTTTTGGAGTCCACATGGAGAAAACTGTGCTTTCTACCAGGACAAGGACCCAGGTGGGAAGGACCACAGGGGGCTTAGCTTTACTGCAATGTCTTAATTTTTGTAAGAATATATTCACGTAATTAAGAAATTATTAAACTTTTTACAAAAGCTCCCTAGGGCAGGGAGGCTCTAGGGCATGGAGGTTAGTTAAGAGTGGGGTCAGGTTCTGGTTCCTTCTGGTAGCCTGACTGCACCTCTGTCTCCCTGTCCACAGTGCCGGGGATGGACAGTTCCCGTGTCAAGGCAAGTGTTAACACCGCCATCTGACAGCCCAGGGTAAGCCCTCGGCAATGTGTCCGGCGCCCCGAGGGTAACCCATACATGAATGGCTAGGAAAACAGAACCAAGGTCAAGCCAAAACGAGCTTCCCTGGCGAGAGAAGAATCAAGAAAGGAGACAGAACAGGGCTGAGTGTGAATCGCACCTTCCAGCCCCCTGGCTGCTACACGCCAGTGGACGCTGTGACCTGAGGTCCTACTCAGCTCTGCCAAGAAGCCCCTGCTCCCGTGTCCCACTGAGGTCCACTTCCCACTGATCACACCTAGACAGCAGCTTCATCTCTTTGCATAGACTTGAAAGCAGACACCTGTCCTCTCCTGTAGGGATCTATCCAGTTCAGTCTGTTCTTAGAGCCTAGACCACCACCTGGCACAGGAGAGGTGGTATTGGGGAGGGGGGGCGAGGGAGGGAGGGAAAGTTCCTGCAGACCTGTGTTCTCCCTCTGCCTGGAGCACATCCCCACCTGGTCCCCCTAGAACCCCTGCTCACCCTCTGTCACCTGCCCGACCTCTCTGTGGCGCTTACTGCACAACATTACAGCGATGCGTTTGTGTGTCTGACTCTCCTGCCCCAGGCAACACTTCTCAGTGAGGGAGAGTGACAGCCACCCCACACCCTGACCATAGTGGGTTAGAAAAAGTCTGTGTGTCCAGGCTGGGGGGTGGGGGGGTCATCTTTGACTATTACAGTGGCCGCGCCCCCAACAGGCATGCAGTGCGTGGAGACCAGGGATGTTCACCATCCCAACACAATGCAAACAGCCTTCCCCTCCTCTCCTCCTAGAGGCTCCAGGACCTCGTCACTGGCTCGTTCAGCCGGCAGGTCCTGACCACCTGCCGTTGGCAAGGCAACGCTAAGCAGGAGGGAACCGCTCCAGAGAACACGCGCGTAACGGGACATTTCTCATTCTCGTTCTCAGCCAACTGCTGGCCTCATGAGCGCAAAGACTGGGCGGTTTGTATCACTTCGGTGTTTTCGGAGCCCAGCACAGAGCCTGGCACAGAGTAGGTGCTCAATGAACATTTACTGATCCCTAAAAATATATAAACTCCAGCTTTTAGGGTACCACCAATCTCACGGGGAGGGCAGATGTGCAAACAGAATGGTGGACGTATAAAATCAAGCCTCCATCTGGGGATCCCATCTTCCTCCACATGGTTCCAGTGAAGTGATTCCAACCCATGGCCAGCTTGGAGGTCCCCAGTCAGAACCATGACGCCCAGCTCAGGCCGGGCCAGGGGGAATGGATGTATCACAGGACTCGTCTTTTCTACTAGACACTGGTTCTCAAGGTGAAGCCAATGCGGAGTAGCTTCAGGACACAGAGAACCAGTCTCCCGAGGACTGCCAGCTGAGACGTGGATCCAGGCCTGCTGGAAGCCAGCTTCACCTCTTGAGCGTCTCAGCAAGTAACCACTAAATGCCACCTTTTGTGGCTGCTTGGCCACTGAGTTTGGTTTCTGTCACTCGCACCCCAAAGCACCCTGAATGACAGAACTGCCGCACAACTCAATCCCCAACACCCAACATGGTGGCTGGTACGACAGATGTTCACTAAACATGCCCAGTCCCATCCGGGTGGCGGAGGCGCCACCGGGAGCTTCAGGGCAAAGGGCAAGGCGCCGATGCCAAGGAGCCCAGAGCCTCCCTGTTGGCAGCACAAAGCACAGAGGAGCCCTGCGGCCTGGAGCCGACACGCAGCAGGTGCTCGGTAAACGGCAACGATAATCGCCATCACCACCACCACCCACTCACCCAAGAAGGCAGGAATGACGGGGGGAGAAGGGGGCAGCCGGCAGGGTCGCCAAGGGGATGGGCCAGGGCAACAGCAACGGAAGGAACAGGAGCAGGCTGGGTGTACCAGGGCCCCTGCGGTGCAGCCGGTCACCATCATCACCACATGGGAATGTGGGTCTGGAGCTTCCACCTCTTCCCACCTCTCCTAAGAAGAAATCTAAATTTTCAAGTGAAATTCCCCAGTATTTAACATAACCACGCAGGCTGAGGCTCAGTTTAGCCCGTAAGCCTCTTCAGACCTCACCAAGAGAGCAGGCTTTGAACATGGGTAAGTCCAAGTCTGCAATTCTGCCTCAGCCCAGGACTAGGCTGTGTGGCTCCAGACAGGTCGCTTAACCTCTCTGGGCCTCCATTACTTGTAGTACCTCATCTACCCCCCTCATGGGCTGCAGTGAAGGACTCAGGCAGATGAAGCCCTAGCATCAGCCCAGGGTCTGGAACATTAGTTAGGAACTCAATACACTGGGGCAGGGGAGATGGAGGGACAGTGTAATGAACTGGGTCTGAAACCCCCCCTCAACACTGTCACTGGTGGAAACCAGAGGAATCAGGGGTCTTGGGGTGGAATTAAAGTAGAGAACCACAGTCCTAGAGATGGTTGGTCCATACGGCCTTCCCACTGCCAAGGCCGGGTGGCAAGGGCAGAGGGGAGGAAAGCTGGTCTGTCACATCACTGCTCTGGGCTGCTGGGGCTGCCTGGGTGCAAATCCCAGCTCCAACACTTACTGGCTGCACGTGTCAGCAAGTTACTTAACCTCTCTGTGCCTCGGTTTCCTCCTCTGAACAGTAAGGATCATGGTCGTGAAGTTGCTGGAAGACGGAATGAGTCCACAGAACAGATGCTACTCTCAAGGACACAGACCCGGGCCCCACCCCCTGACAGCTCCCATAGCGGCTCTTGCTCTCCACACCCGTCCTTCCCAGGCCTCCTCTGGCCAGAGCCGGCCCCCACCCGCCCGCTCACCTGAAGGTGATGGCGTAGGAGTCGGTGCCCTCCCGCCTCCGGATGAGGAAGGCGCCGTCCCGGGGAACCCTCATTAGCATGTCCTCTGCTTCCCCGCGGCTCAGCCCGTCATAGTACCACCTGCGGCGCGGGGGAAACGGCCACGTGAGAGAGCCACCCGCGGAGGGGGCGGCACTGGGCTCTGAGGAGACCTGGAATAGGACCCCAGAAACCACCATGGAACTTGCACCGTGGGCTTCCCCACCCAAAAACGCCGCTGAAGACAGCAATGTTTTTAGGAGACCACCAAGATGTAGCTCGGGTAAAACATTCCTACAGTAGGTCTGCTTGGAGCACGAGAGAATAAATTTAACTTAACTGTATCCTCCCACCCCATCAGCCTGACTCAGGGCCAGCATCCATCACTGCAGAGAACAGAAAATCGGAGGCCGAGAACACAGGGAACAGAGTTTTAGGAAGGTCTTTTGGTTTGGCTGGTCTTTGGTTACTTTCAAAGATATGAAATAGCAAATTTTAAAAGGCAATCCATACGAATATAGACAAAAGTAAGAAAGCTGCTATAAGTTACAAGGCCTCTCAGTAATGTACATTTTAGCAGCCTTCTGCTTAAAAAGAGCTCCCCCCGCCCCACCACTTATTTCCAGAATTGGTTAACCCTTTGCAAGGCATAACTAATATTCATTTCACTGGATAAAAAATGAAGGGTGAATGTGTACAATTACTTTCCTTCTTGTTCACTTTCAGAGTGAACAGGAATGAGCTTTGACAAGCAGAACGATATCACCCGGCCAAAATTCACCTCCGAAAATCATAACCCGAGAGCTCAGGACTGTGAAGGTAAAGGAGAAGAAGGGCAGGGAGAGCCCGAGGGAAAGAGAAAATAGGGGGAGTAGGTGTTTGGAAACTGGGGCCATCCTGGGGCATTTAAGAGATCCCGGGGGACCTGGGTGAGGGGCCTCGTGGGAAGCTGGGCCCCAGCACACCCACAAGACTGGCTTTTCTGACTGGGAAACCCAATCCGCCTGGGCGTCTGCACCCACTAAGCCTGGCGCTTGAGGTCTGCTGCCCCGGGAGCACGGGCACACGTACGGCTTTGACTCGTGGGGGTGGGGGTTGGGCACAGGGTCGGTGAGCCGAAGCTCGAACTCCGTGCAGCGCAGGTGCGTCTCGCGGTAGTGCTGGATGAGGGCATACATGCTGGGGAACATGATGTTGTCAGTCAGGAAGTACTTCATGGTCCCACCCTCCATGGTGGAACGGATCCGGCAGTGCTGGACCCGGCCGGACCGCCTGTAGGGAGAGGGACAACATCAGCACCGAGGCCGGGCCCACCGGCCCTGCCTACACCCAGGGTGTCAGAGAACGTGGCGAGGGAGGGAAGGGGGCGTGGCCAGAACTGCGGCCAGCGGCACTGATGGGGAGGCACTACGTGCGGCCACACAGGCCTCCCCCTGCTCTTAGAACAGGCTTGGGCTTTAGCCCCTGGATTCCAGAACATTCTACCTACTTCGTCCACCTACTTTTACCTACATAACTCCTAACTCTGGAGCCAGATGGCCTAGGTGTAAATCCTGACTCAGCCACTTATGTGCTAAGTGACCTTGAACAAGTGACTTGTCCTCTCTGAGCCTCCACATCATCATCCTTGTGGTCTGTCCTCGCTAAGCTGTCCTGAGGACTGAACAAGGTCACACACAAAATGTGCCTAGAATGCTGCCTGGCACATGGGAAGCATCTTGTAGGTGTGAGCTGTCACTATTATAGGTATGTTGTTATAATGTATCTCCATGGAAACACCACTTCTTGCAGGAAGTCTTCCCTGACCACTCCAGCCCCCAACATTACATCAAGCCCTGCTCTTACGGACTTTTGTAACATTTAGCATTTTTTGCATTGCACGTATCACAACTATAATTATAGAGAATCGATTCCTTTTTCATTGTCTATTTCCCTGACCAGACTCTAATCTCCATCAGGACAGGGATCCTGTCTGTCTTATCGTTGTGCCCAGCACAGAGCAATCAATGAATACCCTTTAGTGAATGAAGGTACTAGTGAGTGAGTGAGTGAGTGAGTGAGTGAGAAAGCTCACAACAGCTCCATAAAGCAACCTTTAGAATCTCTATTTTAGGGACAAAGAAACAGAGATTGCAGGAGGTTGAGTGACTTACCCAAGGGCACCCCACCTGCTCTAGAGCCAGGACTGGAGGGTTGGGGGTGTGTGAGGCCACATTGTCCTTAGTGCAGGGTCAGATCCTGTCTTTACTTAAAATGTTGATGATACTGTGTTCATCACGGATTTTTCATTACTTCTGATTTTTAAAAAATACTGCATTGAAATACCACTAATCTTGATTGCTAAATGTCCTGGGCCTCACCTGCCTCGGCCCACCCCTGCCCCGCACAGATTCCTAAATGAAGCTTGGGGTTCTGGTCTAGGCCTCAGCTCGCACAACTCGCCGCATGCTCTCCCCCACTCCGCCCCCGCCGCCCCGGCCGGCTGCGAGGGGAAGGCGGCATGCCCCTACCAGAAGGACAGGGTGTAGTCATTGGGGAAGGTCTTGCTCTCCCGCACCAGGAAGGTCCCATCCTTGCCCCCCGTCTCCGCACAATATTCCTGCAGCAGCTTCTCGGCACTCGTCCTCTTCTCTACCTTCTTGTGGAACCACTCCTCCCCAAAATGCAGCTCCGTGGGGGGTGTATCCTGGGCCACAAAGAGAGGAGCAGTTTCTGAAAACCTGGCTCGGGACTGGAGAGCAGACAGGCCGGCTTCAGCTTGCCCTCACCCCAAGAGGTCTGGGAAGACGGCTTCCACTGCCCTCCCTTGCCTGCCACCATGGGTGGTGGCCTCCTGGAGTCCTAAGACATGGGCTAAGGGGTCCCCGGTACAGGTTTCAACTCTACTGCACAAGGAGTCTGAGAGCGATAATGCCCAGGGGGCTGCACTCAAGAAACAGCACCAAGGATGGCCAGGAGCTGGAGGGGAGAGGGCAGAAAAGCTGGGAATGAGGCTGGAGGTGGAGCTGGACAGAGCATCCAAAGGTCCTCCCCTCCCACTCGGAGCACAGGCCCATCAGGCCCATCAGGCCCTTCAGGGAACAGGAAAGAACTGCTTGAATCTCATTGGTTGCCCAGCCAGCCAATCAGAAAAGAGCCAGGCAGACCAGGGTACCAAAGAGGCAGCTCCTTGGGCTGAGGATGTTGGGGCCTGGGGGCCATGGGAGCGAGGACAGGTTGGGAGGCTGTGTCCCCTACCTGAGGCAGCTCCTCTTCTGCAGTCTGTTCAATATCGTCACTGAACGACAGCTTGGCGTTCGCGATGGCACAGTAGTGCCGAGTCCATTTCTAGAAAGGGAAACCAGCATTAGCTCTCCCCTCAGTCTCTGCCCCATCAAGTCTGGGGCCCCGCCCAGCATGACGCCAGGATTTACGAGGGATGCACCTTTCCCGCTTTTCGTAGACATTTATGGTGGTTCCATGGAATTCCATCCCCTTCAAGACGTTTCTTTTAAAACATCTATTTTTGGGTTCTTTGGGCATTTTCAGGACTTTTTTAATTCACTGTGTCTAAGGGTTGATACAACTTAGTATCAAATTTCTAGTTCATGTTTATTTAATGTGAAGCCTTTTATGAATGACGGGATTGTTTTTTGGGTCTCGTGACTGTCTTTTTCTATTACCTCCACTTTTTATGACTTTCAAGATTTGTCAGCCAGTTTGTCTAGCGACTCTTCAATGTCTGTGACTTAATCCTTTATTTAAACATTAACAATTTTTAATATTTCTAGGATGTAAGGACAGACATATCAAAACATATGCAAATGGATTTGTATGTTAGGTTAAGGGACGTGAGAAGTGGCATGAACATTCAAAATGCATCCCTCTCGCCAAAATAAGGGCTCTGCAGGAACTGTGCCAGACTGAAGAGTACTAAGGAGTCAGGACAACCAAATACACTGTCACATCCTGGATTGAACCTTGGACCAAAAAAAGGACATCAGGAGACCAACTAGTAAAACTGAAATAAGGTCCATGAATTAATTAGTGGTATTGCACCAATGTTCATTTCCTGCTTCCAATAACTACACTCTGGTTATGGAGGACGTTAGTATTTGGGGAAGCTGACTGAAGGGTATGTAAAAATTCTTTGTGTGTGTGCATGCAAATGCATAGTATGTTATGTGGAATATAAATTAATTTCAAAGTAAAATAATAATGCAAAAAAAAAAAAGGTCAAAATGGGAGTAAGATAGGAATATTCTCAGAGTTCTCTAGTAGGCCTCAGACGCACTCAAGGCTCTGAGAAGGGGTGCAAGGAGACCCACCTGGTCGATGGAATCCCACATGTACAGTTCACCCTGTTGCTTGTGCTCATCTTTCTTGTCCTCCATGTCGACATCCACGTCGCCTCGGGGGCCCAGCTTCTTATGCTGAGGGGAAAAAATACACATAGCCTGTCTCCTTCAAGACCCAAGTTTAGGATCTTTGAGCCAGCAAGCATTCATCCACATCAGCCAGCCAGCCAGCATCTATCTGCCGCATCCACCTCAGGGCCTTTGCACTGCCCGTTCTCTCTGCCTGGTTTCTCTCTCACTACATTCAGCTCTCTGCTCAGTGTCACCTCCTCAGATGAGCTTTCCCCGACTACTTGATCTAAAAATAGCCTCCACTCCCCTTTCCACCCCTGTCACTCTCTGGCCCCTGGGAGTTATTTTCCATATTCTTGGCCCTTTGTGTATCTATGTGTCTATCTGTATTCTGTCTTCTCTGCCAAAAAATCTAAGCCCCATCAGGGCAGGACTTTGTGCTGTCCCCTGTTGAATCTCCTGTGGCAGTTCAGCAAATAGTAAGTGCTCAATAAACATTCAGTGTATCAGCAATACCACCTGCATGCCCCACATTCTCTGGCACACACAGGGAAAGGCAGGAACAGCCGTCCGGGAGCCCAGACTCCAGGGCAGTGGACTGCACACCGGGGATGCAGAATTAAGCTGCTTTATCAGCTGTGTGACCCTGGGCAGGAGGCTGCACTTCTCTGGGCCTCACAGTTCTCATCAGTGAGACTAAGACAGCGACTACAACAACCTACATCCAGGTGAGTACTGACGCCCACCCAGGCCAGTATTTGTAAACCCTTGATTCTGGTGGCCCGGGGGAGGGAGCTCAGGATTGGGAGTCTGTCCGGGGCTCGAGTGTGGGGCCTTACTCGCTGTGACAACTAGTCTCAGTCTCAGTCATTTCCTCTGTGAAATGGGATTAACGACAGCCCCTGCTGCATCCCGTCAGCCCATGGGCATGAAAGACACCTGTCAACACTGAGGCATGGTGTGTTTCATTTTGAACGGCCTTGAATTACTTCTTGGGCAGGAACTAACCACAACCTCAGCTAAGCCACCTTCTAGACCTCAAGGTCCCCAACTGGAAAGTGGGCCTGGGGCCTGGGATTTGCCACCTCTCAGGGCTGTAGGAGACTGGATAGTATTTAGTGTCACGCCTAGCCAGGCTCACAAATGCTATTCCTGCCCTCTTCCTGAAACACGAGGGAGCCAAGAAGTACCACCGGGAGGTAATGGGTGCTCTGACCGGGGCTGTCACTACGTCACACCCTAAAACAAGAGCCAGAAAATCTCTGGGGACACACAGAGAACAGTCCCAAGAAAGCGAAGCTACAGAGAAACGCAGACTCACTGACCTAATGCCTGAGAAGCTGTAGACCCTCCCGAGCTGAGCTCCTTTGGCCTCTAGTCCTGCCTTCCCCAGGCTGGAAGTTTCCCTTGGTGTCTCAGGGAGAAGTGCCCCAGGGTCTTAGTCAAATCCTGCAGATAGGCTGGTGCTTTTACCCTGAGGGCACCAATACCCCATCCTCTGGATGAACCTCTGAGAAAGCCCCCTCATGCCATTTGGCACATCTCTGTTGACAGGTCTGTCTCCCCACTAGACCATGACCTCCTGGCACACAGGGATTATACCCAGTGCATCTTGATGGCTCAGTGACAATCTAGGGAATGTGCCCCGCGTTCACACCACCACACGTTTATGGATGTTATTCCCCCAACCTGAGAGCACTGCCCCCTCTCTGCCTAATAAACACCTGTCCACTCTTCCATATGAACCTGCTACTTGTCAACAAAATCCATCCCACTCCTTCTATCAATGGCCACCAACTGGAGACTTCATGTTCAGCCCCCTTTGTGGGAGATGTGGTCATGTGACAGTTCTCACACACAGGACAGGACAGGCTGGGAAATACCAAACTGACATCCTGCTTATTTGCAGAAATTGCGGACCTTGGACACACTCACATTGCCCTTTCTATGGGCTGGAGCTCAGATGAGCCTACAACCCAACATCAACCCCCCCAGGGCAGAGCGTCCACCCAGCTTCTGTGCCAGGGACCTCCTTCGAAGGTGGGGAAGACGATGGATCTCTTTCTCAGAACAACATTGACAACGCATAGGATAAGAAAAACTACACTAAAATACAGTTATTAACATATCAAATATTTATAATATAAATAGATGTGCTTCCTTATTAACTTGTTATATAAGATCTAGAGTCAAATCTATTAACCACCATAATTTCAAAGTAGTGATGAGGACAAGATCATTTTGAGATATTTGTAGTAACTGTAAACATGATATGAAAATATCTATGATTTCCCAAGCCCCACAAGCCCCAAGTGGCTTGTTGCCAATATTCACAATGGAAGGAAACGTTAAGTTTTACTTACAGGTTAATAAAAGTAAAGAGGCAACATTTTCCCCCAAAGTTCACACACTACCATACCCCAGATTCTAACTGTGGATTCTCTGGAGGGGTCTACAGAACCTCAGCTGAAAATCCTTTCCCTAGGAGACTGCAGAACAAGATAAGAGGATGCTGGTTCCCTTGATAGCCTTGTGGACCAGAGCTCAAACTTTCTAGAACACTCTCCCTCAGCCAAAGAAGAACTGACCTCTCCTATGCTTTAAGCCACTACATATCTGGTCTCTCTGTCTTAGTAATACAGATCCCCTCTCCCCGGTGTCCCTGGCACTCTCGGGCACGGCTGATCCTTCATCCCTCCCCATAGCACTTGGCAAGCCACCCCCTTCGTCCATTAGCACACGTCCATTAGCACTTCGTCCATCTCACACACTGGACTGGGACACAGAGGCACCTAGAGGTGAAATGACCTTGCCCAGCGTCGCTGAGGGAGTTAGCAAGGAGAGCTGGTGTGAGTCCAGGCAGTGGGACCAGGAGCCTGGGCTCTGAGCCACCTGGTCTCCTGAGTGACAGGCCACCCAAGGCCACCTACCTTGATGATGATCTTCTCTCGCAGCTGGGTGGGCGAGGGCAGCTGGTCCGCGCTGGCCTCCGTGGGCTTCATCAGCAGCTGGTCGCCAAACACCTCCTTGAACACCCTGGCCATGTGGCGCTGCTGCTCCACACAACAGTGCTCCTCGATGGACAGGATCACTGGGAAGCTGTGTGTGGGCGGAGCCAGCTCAGCTCAGCAGGGGGGCGGCGGCAGGGCCGGGAACCAGAGGTCACTGGTTTCCCAGAGCCAGCCTCCTCCCCACGCCAGAACCAGGGAGGCACTTGCACTTTGGGCCTGTAGGGGGCGCCAACGCTCAGCTGAAGACTTGTTGGGCGCCACCGAGGATGGAGGCGGGGCGGGTGTGTGTGTGTGTGTGTGTGTGTGTGTGTGTGACCGTGTGTGACTGTGTGACTGTGACTGTGTGTGTGTGACTGTGACTGTGTGTGACTATGTGTGACTGTGTGAGACTGTGTGACTGTATGTGACTGTGTGTGGCTGTGTGTGTGTGAGACTGTGTGACTGTGTGTGGCTGTGTGTGTGAGACTGTGTGTGACTGTATGTGACTATGTGTGTGAGAGACTGTGTGACTGTGACTGTGACTGTGTGACTGTGTGTGTGTCTGTATGTGTGTGTGACTGTGTGTGTGAGAGAGAGACTGTGTGGCTGTGACTGTGTGACTATGTGACTATGTGACTGTATGTGTGTGAGAGAGACTGTGTGACTGTATGTGACTGTGTGTGTGTGCACGTGACTGTGTGTGTGTGTGACTGTGTGTGACTGTATATGACTCTGTGTGTGACTGTGTGTGACTGTGTGAGACTGTGTGTCGCTGTGACTGTGTGTGACTGTATGTGACTGTATGTGACTGTATGTGTGAGACTGTGTGTGACTGTGTGTGACTGTGTGTGTGTGACTGTGTGTGACTGTGTATCGCTGTGACTGTGTGTGACTGTATGTGACTGTGTGTGTGTGAGACTGTGTGTGACTGTGTGTGCATGCACGAGGGCGTCTGTCCACCTTTCCCTTAAAGACGAACCACCAGGGAATCAGTCAACAGACCTTGAAGTGACAAAGGCATGGTCTTTGATGGCCTGCACGACATCATCAAACTTGATCTTGGTGGTCCGTGTCCAGCCGTGGTAGATGATGGGCTTCCCGTCGGGCCCGTCCCAGCAGTCCACTGAGGGAAGAAACGTGTAGTCTCAACACCCGGCTGTCTCTCCCCACCTCAAGAGTCCACTGATGGCAGCCACACTGTGGCGGGGAGGGGGGCAGCCAGCTGCAAGCTCGGCCCCGGCCCCCCACCGTGGCTCAGTCACTAGGACATGGGGGCCACACCCAGTAATTCCCCTCGGGGGCCGGCAACACGAGGACCCCTGTTATCTGTGTACATGCATTACTCATGCAGTTACGGGAAGACTCTGGTTGCTTAATTAAAGCTCCCCAATACATCTGTCCCAAAGAAACAAATTTCAATGTTTCCTTTTTTTTTTTTTTAAGAGATTTATAATGTGGGATTTTTTCTGATTTCACTTGGCTTGCTTTTTCTGCTAATGGAAATAAGAGCAATGAGACGTTTACTTTTTTAAAGTTCACAGGAAAATATTCAAACAGAACTAGATTATGTAGAAGGTGAACATCCCCTCTATTTTCAACCCCCAGAGGTAAGAGGAGCGGACCGTTTCAAGCTTGATTTTTTCACATTTGCTTTTTTCTGGGGTGGGGGGCATACACCAGGCAAACGTCTATAGGAATCAGTGCCAATCGAGTCTGATGCTCTGATGAATGTGCTTGATAAAACTGGAACTTCCATCAGTGCTCTGTGCCCTTTCTCAGCCCAGTACACCCGCCCGCCTTTGGTGGCGCGGTCAGGCCGGGAGGAAGCAGCGGGCTCCTGAGCACATCCAGGGGCCTCGATCGTCTGTGCTGGGGTGACCGTGAGCAACTATGAAAAGCAGCTGGGCCAGATGCTAAAACATAGAGGGCTCCTGCCTTCCTCAAATAACAGCCTGGAGGGAAGCTGAAGGAGAAAATAGCGTAACAAAGCCATCTTTGGTACTGGACTCCCAGCCCTGCCACTACATCAGGACATTCTCTAGATGCCCCAAACCACTGCCCCTGGGTTTCTTTTTTTTTTTTTTTTTATGTTATGTTAATCACCATACATTACATCATTAGTTTTTGATGTAGTGTTCCATGATACACTGTTTGCGTATAACACCCAGTGCTCCATGCAGGACGTGCCCTCTTTAATACCCATCACCAGGCTAACCCATCCTCCCACCCCCTCCCCTCTAGAACCCTCAGTTTGTTTTTCAGAGTCCATAGTCTCTCATGGTTCGTCTCCCCCTCCGATTTCTCCCCCTTCATTCTTCCTGCCCCAGGGTTTCTGACTCCAACCCGGCCAGGCTCGACACCATACCTTGTCCTGGGGGGAAATCTTCTGGGGAAAGGTGCCTAGCATTTGGTGGCCACGTCCTCCACCCCCAGATGCTACGGGCACCCGGGGCCTCCCTTTGCCTGTCCCACTCACCCCCACGACTCAGGCCTTTCAGACAACAAAAAGCATCGAGCAGCTACTTGGCAGACCTCAATTCACCGTAAGTGTCATCCCCACCGGGAAAATGGTACTCACGCTCAATGCAGCGACAGCCCATCCGTAGGCAGCGGATATATGCTTCCGTGGACGACTCGCTCCGCAGCTGGTCACCGGTGAGGTACCTGAGGGAGAGGAGGCGGTGGCCATGTGGGGGCAGGGCTGCACCTTGGGGCATCCTGGGGAACTTCTCAGCCCAAGTGCCCAACATCCTGAATCCTTCCTGTCTAAAAGATCCATGGTTAGGATCTGGGCCAGACACAAGCAATCGTGTGGCCACACCAGTCACGAGCTTTAGGCTCAAGGCCAAAATCGCAGGATGTGGACAACAGCCACCTTGGCGATCCTAGACAAGAGTCGAGACTGTGTATTCTTTGGAGGAGAACTTGGTCAAAGGGTATCAGGAGTGAAACTGACATATGGCAATCAATTAATGACCCTACTACCCCACCCACCACCACCATGGTGCCCACTAGGAGGCCCTTTGTCCAATGATGGGCCACCATTTTGGTATCAGGGCTCCAGGCCAGGCACAGGTCTTGAAGAACTATTGCTGGAATTCACTATGCTTTGAACCCTGTCCACCAAAACTGACATAAAAATGCGTATTTGTATGCACTTTCCTCCTCTCCGTGTCCGCACCCCCCACCCCTTTTAAGAGTTCACGTTCCTTCACGATCCTCCAGGCTTGGTAGGATTCAGCACTCTAAGTCAACGGACATGGTGGGAAAGAGAAAATCATGCAATCAATTTGCCCCCAAGAAGGTGTCACCTTCCAAAATGCTGTCTCTCTGACTTCTGCCTGTGGTGACACTTGGGAAGGTACCAATCTGCCAGGTGCCCAGGCCCCAAGACTTTCACCCTCTCACCTTATAAGCAGACTAAATAGGGGAACCTGAGTGCAACAGTCACTTCTCCCTTCCAGTCTACCGTCTCTTTTGCAATCAGGATAATCTTCCAAAAATGTGAACGTGAGTGTGTTGCTCCCTGGTTTCAAAGCCATCAGTGGCTCCTACTGCCAAGTGCCCTTTGCTGTGATTTAAATGGTTCCACTCAAGCAGAACTGCTGCCCTCCTCTCCTGCCACTCACCCTCCTGGATTCTACAGTCCAATCCCCCTCAGTTCCTCCTGCCCCTGGACCTTTGCACGTGCGGTTCCTCCTTGCCTCACCACCTGTTCTCTCATCAACTCCTGTTGATCCTTGAATCAAAGGAGGCCTTTTGGGGTACCTGGGGGGGCTCAGTCGGTTGGGTGTGCTACTCTTGATTTCAGCTTGTGATCTTGGGGTCCTGGGATCGGGTCCTGCACGGGGCTCCACACTCGGCGGGGAGTCTGCTTATCTCCCTCTGTCTCCCTCCCCCTCTGCCCCTCCCCCAGCTCATGGGCTTGCGCTCTCACTCTCTAAAATAGATAAATAAATCTTTAACACAAAACAGAACAAACCAAAGGAGGCCTTTTCCCCTCCAAGTACATGAGGACAGAGCTGCTCCTTCTCTCTTCCCTGCTATATCCCCAGCACCTGCAAGCACAGGGCCCAGCACAGGGCACACACTCAATATCAGCTCGATAACTCATTCAGTTGCTTTGCCGTGGCTACTAAGAGATGTCCGTGAAAACCAGCTTTACCAACTTGCTTTTTAGGGTCATAGAAAAAAACGTGATTATTACAGATACCAACTGGGAAAGGGCTGGGTGCATTCCCATGCCCCTTTCAGAAGCTTTTGTACAATCTAGTCTGAGGAGTGTGGCCTTGCACTCTGCCCGCTCCCACACGCTTCACCAGAGCTGGGCACTGACGCCCCAGCACCCCGCCCTTCAGCCGCCCGGCCCATCACAGGCTCACCGAGAAACTCACGTGTTATGCGAAGAGGAGATCCAGTAATGGGACAAGGGGTTGTTCATGTCCTGCATGTCCACCACGTCGTACTTCTCATCCCAGATGCTGTTCTCCCGCGAAAACAGGTACGTGAGGAACTAGGAAAGTCACAGAGACGAGATCCTCATGAGGATGATGAGGATGATGTGGATGGGTGGGGCCTGGATCTTTCTGGTCTCGGCCAACACAGGGAGATGGCAGATCTGATACGGGAACTCCTAAGGTCTCCTGGCCTCAGGTACCCGAATTTGTAACGCAGAATGCTCAGATTGCAACAGGATATACGGACACATGTTTTCACTCAACTGGGTAACGCTTCCCTTTGTAACGTGTAGCCTAAAATAGTCGATACAAGCGTACAGGCCTCCCACGGGTAAGTTTTAAGGCATAATAATACCATGAATATTTGTACTCAAACCACCCAACTAAAGCAAAAGAACATCACCGGTATCCAAACATCGAAAAGGCAGGAAATTTCCTACCCCAATTCCTCACTCACTCCTAAAAAAAAAATCAGATTGAGTGGCACGGGGCTATACTCTGCTGCCTGGGACCAGCCTTACGTGAGGCAGGAGTACTGCTGTTCTCCTCTCGGCCCCACCTCCCCTGCTGCTTCACCCCATCGACCTTCAAATCTGGTCACTGTGCTTGTGATTGCTAGACGCTCCCTGGCAGCAGACGTCCTCTGGCGGGGAAAGCAAAGAACCCACCCAGGACACACAGCCCAGTAGAGGATAAGCAAAACAGAAGACTATACTTCAGAACCTAGAAGAAAACCAGCTCTCAACCAACAGAGTCAACTGGGGGGCAGATGACAGCAAAGCCCTCCAAGCGGAGAGAACCAGAAAAACACCAGAGGTCATAGACGTGAATCAAAAAGTCAAGCCAAGTTGACAAGGAGCCCACTCACCTCATCGACAAACAAGAAGGGCTCGGCAGTTTCCCTCATGGTGTCATCGATAAACTTAGTCATCCGCTCACGGACTTTGTTCAGATCCTGAGCCCAAAGCTCCTTCGAATGACAGAGAGAACAAGAAATCATCAGAAAGAGGACTGGCAAAATCCTTCATCTCTCAGGATCCAGTTTCCCATCAAAGACCAAAATGTCAATGTGTTTCAGATGCATATGCAATCAAGCGCCACGTAACACTCATTACTCTGTACCTGACGAACCTTTTCTGTAAAGGACCAGAGGGTTAAATATTTTAGGCTTTGCGTCACAACCGCTCAATTCTGCTCCTGTACTGCAAAAGGAGCCGTAGACAATACATACACAAATGGGCATGGCTGTGTTCCAATAAAACTTTATTTACAAAAACAAGTGGTGGGCCGCATTCGGCCCACGGGCCATAGTTCGCCAACTCCTACCCTATGCCAGTTCTCTACACTGATTGGCGTGAAGAGGACGGCGAGCACAACGACGTCAGACTGCCAGGGTTACTCACTTGGCTGACCCTGGCAAGCTACGTACCCTCCCTGTGCGTCCTCCTCTATTACATAAGAATACCACCCAGGTGTAGTTTCTGTGAAAGGCTGTATGAAATAAGGTTATGGATTTATCACAGCATCTTGTACAGAGACATTGCTCCAATCCCAGCAGCTGGTACAAACAATCCTCCTCCTCGTATGGTTACCTGTTAGTCCATGCAACTCTGCAGGTCATACACTGTCATTTGAAAGAGGAGGAAAGGGAGGCTCAGGGTGTCACATGACAATCCCAAGTTCACACAACTAGTAAGGAGCTGAGTGAGGGTTCCAAATAAACTGACACAGCGTATGTCCTCTCTTCAAGAGTCAGCCAGGTAATGCTGCTCAGAGGCTTGGATGAGGTCGGAGATACACAACCAGTGGTTTAAGAACAGGTTCTGCAGCTTGGAAATGCAGAAGCCCGTTAGAAAAAGAATACACAATATAAAGTAACTCTACTGTTTTCCTCTCTAATCCCTAAAATCCCATATATTCATAGCCAAAAAGATGAAACATGACACACAGATTCACCTTTGACTCATGTTTTATGGGTTGTGAATATTCTAAAAGCCTTTCAGGATAATAAAAACAAATGTGCTACCAGATACGTGTGTGGTTGGATGGGAAGGGTCAGACAAGGATGTTTGAAAGAAACAAAGGCATAAGGACAGATACAAATGAGGTGGTGAGAAATGGCCTCGCTGGTACGTGGGTGGCAGATCAAAACTGAGCCTTTGCTGTTGACGCTTGCAAATCTCCTTGGATAGGGACACAAAACAGCCAGGAGGCTGAGGAACAGCCAGCTCATCTGCATACGATGTTTTAGAATCTTTGAATACTAGAACACAAAACTCAAATCGCAGGCTACTTAATGCAAACACCTCCCCAGCCCTCGGTGCCCCCTTCCTTCTCCTACAAAGCTTTTGCATTTATTAACAAGCACAGGTCCTTACCTAGTGTAACCTGGAATTAGCCTGGCTGGGTATAAAGAAATCTTCTGCCTAAAGAGCTTAAAATACCAATAATCTGGGGGTTTAAAAAAAAAAAAGTATCTATTTGGTGTGGGGTAATGTGCCAGGCAGCCATAATAATGAAAATGTTAAGAAGAGTAAAGGAAGGGAACAGTGATGGGAGTCAGCCCTGGGCACGGACTGCCTGCCGGGCTCCATGTTAAACCTTTTTCACACAGTGGCTCATTTTGAACTCCCACAACCCCAGGAGGTACATATTACTCTCCATGTTATATAAGTGGAGAAACTGAGGCTTCACGTCATTAAATACCGAGACCTGACAATGAGCCCGAGACCAACCCAGGCACATGAGTTCTGGAGACTTCCTTTTACCCGACCCAGGGCTGGGTTGTGGCATATTTAACTAGTCCCCCAGTGGGAACTTTGAGGTTACTTCCAAGTTTTCATTTCCGTTAAGGATTCTGCCATTACTTCTTTAAGGTAAGTTCCTAGAAGGGCAATTATTTAATCAAAGTATATAAACCTTTCTCCCCCAAAGTTTTTGTTTTAATTGCATATTACTGGGACACCTGGGTGGCTGAGTCGGCGAAGCATCTGCCTTCAGCTCAAGTCATGGTCCCAGGGTCCTGGGATTGAGCCCCGCATCATCCATCGGGGCTCTCTGCTCAGCGGGGAGCCTGCTTCTCCCTCTGCCCCTCCCCCCACTCGTGTGCATGCACGCTCTGACAAATAAAATCTTAAAAAAAAAAAAAGTAAAAAAGAAAAGCATGCGCCCCTCTCTCTGCTTTATGCTGTTGGGAGCACAGTACCCAGCATGTAAGGTGCACAGACAGTGCATTTGCCCCTTCAGTGCACCCCACTTCAGCTCTCGTCTCGGGGGGAGCAAACAAGCCCTCTCTTGGTCACTCTGGTTCAAGCCCACGTGGGGAAAGCAATGGCTTCTCCATGTCCTCGGTCCCCACTCATCAGGCACTGCGGGGCTACCACCGTTGTTTGGGCCTCCACGTAGCTGGCCTCGAGCAAAAAAAAAAAAAAAATTATTTTCTCTACAATCAATGAAATCTGAACGTGGGATATACATTGGGTGACATTAAGAAGTTAGTGCTGGTGGGAGAACAGGACTACTGTGGTTATGTTTCGTAAAAAAAAAAAAAAAAAAAGTATCTTGGAGAAAGACACACTGAGGCATTTACAAATGAAATGATACATAGTCTGGGGTTTGCTTTAGAATATTCCAGAGAGTATGAAGAAGAAGGGGAAGTAAATGAAGAAGAGGGGGAAGGGAAGGGAGGCACACAGGTATGGAGAGGAGGAGAGGTAAAATAAAATTGGAAACACGTGCATCATTTCTCCATCTGAGTGATGGGTACATGGTGATCCATGATGCCAGCCTGTCTGTCCACTTTTGTCTGTGTCTGAGGTGTTCTGCAGTACCGAGTTTTTGGAGAAGTAGATGAACTGAATATTGCTATGAACCTAAAACGGCTCTAAAAAAATAAAGTCGATTAAAACAAATAACAAAACCAAAAAATTAAATAAGGAGGAAAAAAATAAAGACAACTCCAGTGAAATATATAAAAAATTTAAGTACCTACATGTATATGCACATTTATACATACTCATACACATACACAAAGATCATTACAGTCTGACGAATTCTGGAAGTAGGGCTCCCATCCCCATTTACAGAGGAAACTGGGGAGCAGAAAGGTCAAACCACCTGCCTAAGGTCACACAGCTAGTAAGAGGATCTCAGGTTTCTCTCAGTTGAACCCAGAGTGTCTCAACCTCAGCACTACTGACCTTTGGGGTCAGGTAATCCCTTGGTCGGGGGAGGCTGTCCTGTGCATTTCAGAACGTAGAACAGCGCCCCTGGCCTCCACCCACTAGGTGCCTGTAGGCCGCCCAGTTGTGACAACCAAAAATGGGTAGAACAACTCTGATGGAAAACAACTGCCCAACACAAAACCCCTTCACTCCACCACCAGCCTGTCCACAAACACGCCGGAGACTTTGCCATGTGTCATTCGTTAAAGGACAGCTATGCTGTCTTATCCCCCAGAGGACCTGGCAGGCTCGTCTGCCCAGTCACAGCTTCCCATCAGCCAGGGAAGGCTTCGGGAAAGGGACACGTGCGATGAGCCAAGAGAAGGAGCAGAAGCCAGTCGGGGAGGGGGGGGGCACACGACACATTCCGCCCCGCTACCCTGGACCGCGCTCACTCTCCCCTTCCTCCGTTTGCGCCTGGGAAAGGGGCCCAGATGAGGCTGTTCTCTTTCCAGAGTCCAAGACACCGAAGCGGCCCTGGACAGGGAGCACTGTGTTTCAATCACAGGCCAGGTGGCAGGTGGGGAGGAGGGGAGACAGCGGCCCAGGCAGCTCCGCCCCGCTCCCCCAGCCCTGCGCGTCTCTCACCTGCTGCTCATGTAGGAGAAAGCGCTGAAAGTCGTGCAGGTAAACGGCGGAGGCGTCGGGCCGGTCGGTGTTGCTGCCCTCGGGGAAAGGGAGGGTATTTAGACAGGGCACAATCCACAGAAGCTGCCACCAGACACGCTGCGAGTCCCTCCCGGGAGACAAGGTGACAGACCCCACATCCCTGACGTCGGAGGATGCAAGGGGGGGCCCTGACGCCCGAACCCGGGAGGGTGGGGCCCAGGAATCTGCATTTCGCTGCTCCCTTGTGCTGCCAGCACACCCTGGGATCTGCAGAGCACCTCCAGGAGTGTGGCCTTGGGGGACGCAGTGCAGTAAGGCGATGCAGTGATGATGGAAAGCGGGGGGGCGGGGTGCGAATCCAGACCTGGAGGGCCAGGGAGGCTTTCTGGAGGATGCAGCAGCTGATGGAGTCTCAGAGAATGAGGAGGGGTCACGAGGAGGTGGAAAGGGTCTCGGGCAAAGGGAACCATATATGCAAAGGCCTAATGGAAAAGAGAAGGGGGAAAGGGGAGGAAGGGGGGAGAGAACAATGCGGGAGGGGGGCAGACCTGAGCCATACAGCAAATGCTTGGGTAGGGCTGGATGTGGACAGCATTTCGGGCGAGCCGATGCTGGAGAAGTGAACAGGGGCCCATCAGAGGGTCTCCTCAGAAGCCACATGCAGAGTTTGCTGAGCCAATGAGGGCTCTGAAGCAGGAGTGGGGGCCAGATGAAGCCCCCCCAGATTCTGGGTGGATGGGGAGAATCAACCCGAAGATGCAAGACATAGGCTTTGGAGCAGGCAGAGGCCCAATGTTGGGAGGATTTTCTGTTTGAGACGAGGGAACCCTTTACCCTGAATACAGGGAGACTCCACCTCAGCCAGCAGCCTGCTGACAGATGGCCTCACAGTAGAGGATGCTCGCGGTTACTGAAATACTGGGACCTCACTGGACTAGCAACCCTGGTTTCTATGGAAAGTGTTTCTATATAACAGAGCTTTCCAGGGAAATCTGTACTTTACCCTGAGCATTTGCAAGGTGTCTCTGTGTGTGTATGTGTGTATTGGGGGTCAGGGGGGGGGGTCTTTTTAAATACAGGAGATAAAAGACACTTTTAGCTGTTCCCTTTACTAAACACTCAGGGTTCAAAAGTCTAATGTCTTTAATTATGAGCATATCTGTAACCTTCTTTGCTAACCAGCCTCATGGTCTAACACTAACCCCTTCCTTAAAATACTGCATAAAAATCAAATCTGTTTCATATGTACTTTGCAGTCCTGAGGTTTCTGGTTTAGAAAGGAACAGAAGGGTCAGCTGCCAGAGTGTTCTCATCACTGAGGGCTGGTTCTGAAAAGCAGGCCTAGGTCAGCGTGTCACAAATCATTTTAGGTGCTATTAACTCCAGACCAAACATTTTCCCAGGCAGTTAGACTTGGGAAACACAGAACACTTCAAAAATCCCCCACTTGGGGAATTAGTAAGAATAGTGAAGGTCTTGGGGCGCCTAGGTAGGTCAGTCAGTTGAGCATCTGACCCTTGGTTTCGGCTCAGGTCATGATCTCAGGGCTGTGTTGGGCTCTGAGCTCAGCGCAGAGTCTGCTTGAGATTCTCTCTCTCCTCCTCCCTCTACCCCTCCCCCAGCTCACTTGTACTTTCTCTAAAATAAATAAATACATCTTTAAAAAAAAAAAAAGAACAGTAAAGGTCCTGAGAAGTCCCGCAGCACTTACACTGTAATAATAATACCATCATCACTATTACAAGCCCTTTGCCACCCCACACACCACATGAAGCACTTTATATGCATCGACTCATTTTAATTCACTTAAACCTGTTTAACCAGGAATCTCCCAAACTCCTTTCTGGGAAAGCAGGTCCTAAGGCATACAGGCTTCTCTACAGAACCTTCTAGGCCACCCTCCCACCACTCCACAAACCCTGTTGCTCTTCATGTTTATCCATGCCACAGGCTCGGGAAAGCCAATCCCCCTGCAGGAGACCTTGTCTGTGGAGACCAGTGGCCACCCACAGAGGTGGCCCTCCTGGCACCAGCTGGCCCAACTGGGAGGCCCCACAAGGGCACCTGTGCCCAGCACAGCCACCCCGAACAATACCCCAGAAGAGGTGCCTCACCCCAAGATAAACACGGAAGAATCTTTTTTGAATTCATCAAGAATCTGAAATAGAAGACAGAAGAAAAACACATAAATAAGAACATTAGACAAGTCAAGCCACTCAATGCAAATGAACAGTTTTTTATTAAAAAATTTTAATTGGTATGACTTATAAACAGACAAATATGGCAGAAACTTCCTTATGAAACAAAAGGGAGAAGTCTTCCTCACCCCCCTTCTTAGTCTTACTCCTGAGAAGTAATCAATCTCCGTAATTTGGTAGGTTTCCTTCCAGAATGTGTTTGATGGATATTCATTTAATTATATCTTATGGTACGTCTGTGTCTCCAAACTTTAAGCTGTTCATTTTAGGCTTTACATATTATTCCGCAACCTCAAACAGTCTTGCCTCACTACTTTGAAAACTTTGTATTCCATAATATGTACATCACTGATGTTAGGTAGCATTACTTAACCATCTTTAATGAGACTGTGATTAGATAAGCATTTGAAAAATTGAGGGCACGGGGCGCCTGGGTGGCTCAGTCAGTTAAGCGTCTGCCTTCGGCTCAGGTCATGATCCTGGGGTCCCGGGATTGAGCCCCACGTCTGGCTCTGCTCAGTGGGGAGCCTGCTTCTCTCTCTCCCTCTGCCCCTCCCCCTGCTCAGGCACACACACTCTCTCTCTCTCTCTCTCACTCTAATAAATAAAATCTTAAAAAAAAAAAAAGAAAAGAAAAATTCAGGGCACAGATGGAAATGCATCCACTGGCACGTTACAGGCACTAATGACATAAATGGCACTCTGCTCTGGACTCCCCGGCCCTCTTGCCAAGCTGCTTGGAGTCCAGGATGACACGTGGAAAACCAACCTTCTGGAAAAATTCTCTACAGGCCCCCAGGAAGCATCAGGAGGTCTGTGTAAATCTCCACACGTATGCATTTTTTTTTTTTTTCTGGGAAGATAATCTATAGCTTTAATCAGCATCTCAAAGAAATAGGTCACCCAAAAAGGTTAATAGCCACTCTTTCAGAAAAACTCAGAAGTACTTCCTTCTATTTACATGTGATTTACAGCATAGCTATTTCTTTATTTAAAAAAAAGAAAAAAGAAGGGGATTTGGGGCAGTGTGTGCTCTTTGGGATTTGGACTCATTTGCTGCTTAGATTCCTAGGTCGACCTAGTGTTTAAGGCCAGATCCCTTCCAAACCCAAACCCCAAGACTGGTCTCCTTATACCTGGAGAAAGCCCAGTCAATTATCCACTCTACTAGATCTTTAAAGCCAGCAGGTTCCTCTCCTTCTTTTCAATGAAGCACCAAAAAAGCTCCACCCCATTTCAGCCAGGTGGACAGCTGGGACAAAGGAGGTGCCCCTATTGCAGAGATGCTTCCAGAGCCAGAAAATATGGGGAGAAACACCCCAGCTTCCCCTCTCGTATGCCTGTGTCTCCATCCTGGTCACCCCACTTGCTGAACCTGCTGGCAGAGGCACCTGGGAATGTATTTGTGGGAATCAGCACCCCCAGGGTACAGAGCAGGGCAGGGAAAGGATTAAAAGCCAAAAGGCTCACCACTTGCACAAGCAGAAGCAGAATTCAAAGATGCAACACAACAGGACAGCTGTGGGGGTGGGGGTCACAGGGAAAGGAAGGTAGAAGGCAAGAAGATTCCCGGGCCCATCCAACAGAGCGGCCAGTCACACACCCACTGCAGTGGAGGCTGGGGAGAGCGGAGGAGCATCACGCGGTCTCTTTTGGACACTGCAGCGTGAGATGCAAGGCAAGCAGGCAGTTAGAGGGGAGAGTCTGGCTAAGCACAGGCCCTGCTCGGGATGACCAACCTTTAGACACCAAGAAATCAGAGACCCAGCCAAGGATGTTGTGAGCGAAGTGCGAGGAGAATGGAGACAAATGGCTTTGTCAGCGTGGAGGTCACTGGTGAGATGACAAGATGAACTGCCGTGGGGGTTGGGGGGGGAGGCTTGGACACGTGGCTGGGACAGGCTCAGGAGACGGAGAGGGGGAGGCGGGTGCAGACAGTGATGCTGCTGGTGCTCCTGGACAGGTCCCGGGGCAGAGAGACGGGGCAGCAGTCGGACGGGGGGGACGTGTCAGGGAGATTACAGCATGTGTTATGGGCACATATGTGGCCCCCAAAAGATCTGTGCAAGCCCCAACCCCTCCCCGCTCCATTGCGAATGTGATCTTATTTGGAAATCAGATCTTTGCAGATGTGATCAAGTGAAGGCAAGGTCCTCCTGGATTAGGACGGGCCCTAATGCCATGACTAGAGTCCTTATAAAGGGGGACATCTGGAGCAGGCACAGACCAGGACAAGGTGGCCACGTGATGACAGAGGCAGAGACGGGGGGCGAGGAGCACCCAGGCCGGCCAGCAAACAGCAGAAGCGGGGAGAGTGGCCAGAAGCAGATCCTCCCCAGAGACGTCAGTGGGCCCTCAGCGCTGCTGGCACCCGGACCGCGAGAGACAGAGGTCTGTTGTCTCTCCAGCCACTTAGCTGGGGTCTGTCAGGGCAGCCCTGGGGACTCACAGGGCTTGTCGTGAGCTGAGGCAGGGCAGCCACAACCTCAGTTACCCCCCGTGCCCCTCTCATCAGGAAGGCAGTAAAACAAACCCCACATCAGTCACAGACCCCCCCCTTTCTCTGGGAGGACAAGCAGGTGTTCCAAGATGACGTATCTAGAATGTCATGGGGTCAGAATTTCAAACCTCGTCTACCTTGGTACTTCTCCACTGGCCCATACGATACGTGCAAATGCACACAGAGTAAATAATGGCATCCTAGCAATGAGAGAAGAATATTCTAGATGCTATAGGCACACAGTGGAGAGACAGCAATTAAGTTATTCTACCACTACTGTGTGGGGTTATGTGGTCAAAGTCTACCAAACCAGGACATTGTTGGCTCCGTGTGACTAGAGGTGACATCCTTGACCCCTTTGGCCCCAGCAAAGGATCTATGAGGTCAGGGGAGATGTCTGTTTTATTAACCACTGTGACCTCCTGGCTCAAATGTGTGTTAAATGAATGCCTAAAATAATGGACAAATTAATTTTCTCTGGGGAAAGAAGGCTACAAGGAAAAGTCACCTTTGACTTCTGATTCCCAGGAGACAAGGGAAGGGACTGTGCCCAAGGATGGGGACTACAAAAGCAAGGGCCCAGAGGCGACGAGGTCAACCTGAGGTCAGGGAATGAGTCTCCCCACATGGCCGGCGGGGGGGGGGGGGGGGGGGGGCAGCGCACCCTCCAGGCTACGACTCGCCCTACACCCTCTGTGCGTAGCAGGTTACGTGAGCCATTCGGTGCCAGGAGGCCAAGGGGAAAATGACAGTGACTGAAAAAGTTAAGCAGAGATTCACTGCTGACTTCTGTACTGTGGACGGTTCTCCCCACCCCAACCACCCATTAGAATAATCTGCAATATTCTCTGGAATCCTCAGCCAGAATACCATGACAGAATGTGACTCACTTCCCACACACTGGCACCCATGTAAAAGCTCAAAGAATAAATATTAATCTTTCTCCTCAACGTATAATCATAGAAGGTTTGGAGACATTTTACTTATCTTTTTATTTGTATGAGCTTCCTACTTCTATGTAGTAAGTATGCGTTACTTTGCTCATCATACAATTTATTGAAACATCAGAAATGAATTTCCAATCAAGGGCTGCCTGGTCCTGTGCTTCAGCAGTGACGTATCAAAGGACCCCCTGGGAAACCCACAGACTCTGACCAAGATGGTCCTGTTGAAGCACCAAGGCCAGCTGTAGTCCCTTCTTCCCGAGGTAATTCTGCCACAGGAAAGGACGGGCTGTCCTGGGGGCCAGCTGTGCGCTGGATGCTCTGCTGGGGGACTGCTCTCGATGAGCCCTCTTTATCCTCTCAATAAGCCTGGAGGGTGGGTAACATCACCCCCATGTAACAGAAAAGACTGAGCATCTGGAAACTTAATACTGCTCTCAGCTACAAGTAACACGAAAGCAAGGTTAGTGCCACCTTTAAAAAAATTATAGCTAATTTTTTTTTTATTTGACAGAGAGAGAGACAGCGAGAGAGGGAACACAAGCAGGGAGAGTGTGAGATGGAGACGCAGGCTTCCCGCCAAGCAGGGAGCCTGATGCGGGGCTCGATCCCAGGACCCTGGGATCATGACCTGAGCCTAAGGCAGACACTTAACGACTGAGCCACCCAGACGCCCCTATTTTCTCTCTTAACAGGCAAACAAGCAATGGAAGACACCTACATTCAGAGTCCAGGGGGATGGTGACGGATGGTAGAAGGCTGTGTGTTCTTGTTTTCTGGTACCTTGCAGGGCTGGGAAGGCACTTGTTGTTTGAATCACACTGGACACGATCTGGGAGCTGATGATTATTTGGGAGCTGCTGGAGAGCAACTCTGAATCTTGGGTTTATGGGAACCCATGGTGGACAGAATTTTAAGGTGGCCCCAGGCTGTCCTCCTCCCAGTGTCCACACCCCTGCATTTCCTGCCACTTGCAAAAGTAATGGGATGTACATGATTATGTGTCTCGGACTGTAAGATGACGCTATCGCGGTTGAGCACCTGTCTTGCCGCCTTTGAGGAAGCCAGCACCCATGCAGGAGAGCCCCATCCATCAGAGGGAGCTACGGGCAGCATCTAGGAGCTGTGGGTGGCCTCTGGCCAGCAAGAAACTGAACCCTCAGTCCTACACCTGCAAGGAACTCATTGTTCCACAACCTCATGAGCTTGGGAGCAGATCTTCTTCCACTTGAGCCTCAGATGAGACCAGAGCCTCAGGCTGAAATCAGATGAGACCCCAAAGCAGAGAATCCAGCTAAATACCCGAGCTCCAGAAACTGAAAGAACAATGAACATCATGGTGATACTCTTATGCAGCTAATGCAGAACCCTAACACATTTCCAAAGGAATCTACCGGAGGGTACAGAGAATAGATCATACGGAAGGGCAGGGGGTAAAAACCGATGAACAAACAATAACCTGACCACCGCATCCCACAGGGGTGAAACTTGAATCCTGGACCAAGAGCAAGAAGGAAATTAACCAGCCATCCTCACTGCGGATCAGAGCCTGTGAGTACCTGATGCCCAGCTGCCACTAACCCAGTTTGGTGGGGAGGGAGCAGAGCAGCAGAAGCTGGGTATTCAAGCATTTAAGGGAGAAATAATACAAAATCCCATGAGCAGAGGGTTTGCTTCAAAATCCCCCGAGCAGAGGGAAGTGGGTAAGAGCAAGATGAAATAGGAGAGCCACGAGTTGATCACTGCTGAAGCTGGCTGATGGGTACATGGAGTTTGTTACACTATCACCTCTGCTGATGTATGTTTGAAATTTCCCTGGATACAAATGTTTTAAAAATTAAAGACAAGTTATCAGTGGCTGGGCACCAAAGCTGGGCAGAAGGGAACTCAAATCCTAGCTCTGCAGCTTATTGTATAGTAACCTAGTTTACAAGTTACTGTATAAACTCCAGCAAGTAATCTCCCGGAGACTCAGGCTCTTCATCTGTAAAACGGGGATAACAACAGCGCCTCTCACACAAGTAGAGAAGAGAATTAGATGCGCGGACGACACTTAGCACAGCACCCAGCGAATAGTTTACACTTAAGAAATGTTCGCTATGCTCTTTATTCATAATATTGTTAGTACAGCCCAGTTAGAGGCATATCACGGGGGACACACATGGGATTAAGTTTCTTGTCCTCCTGCTGCTGCCAAACTTTGAGAAGCTTTGAGGCTTGACAGCAGCTACGTAAGCAGGTGGTCGGACACAGGTTTCCTCAAGCTGGGAACCGATAGCTGCTGATGAGCAGGAACCCACTCCTGGATCTAGGCTGGGGGGCTGTCTATCACCATAAACAGCTCTGTCTCCCCAAAGGAGCCTAAGAAATCCAGCTGAGCCTCTAAAGAGCACACAGCTATTGCTTTTCTGTGCTGTGTGCTGCCAGCGAGGAACTCAGGAAGTAAATTATATGCTGACCCTAGGGGAGGGGCGTTCACCTGCACAAGAGTAGTGAGGTTTCTCAAGCTGGCCATTAACTACCTATAGAGCTTAGGGCTTTGTTATCCAAATTCCAAGCCAGTTCTACCCTCTAGTGCTAGAGAGCCAAAGTCTTTGGGGACCGGTAGGCAACATAAATTAGTAGAGAGCTGGGGGGTGGGGTGGGAGCTGGGCAAACCAGAGAAGGCTTGCTTCCTTCCTACTCCGAAGTCCTCATGGGGAACTCAGGACCCATATATAGCCACATGTCATTTTTTTTTTCCCAAAAGAAGCAGAAAATCTAGATCTTAATGTGGAATCTCTTAAGTTTTAAATGTAGGCAATTCATTTTAAAAATATTTAAAGCATTAGGCCAAGTCCAACAGAATGCAGGCTCAATGTGGTGTTCTGGCCAACAGAACCAACCTCTGGTATGGATGTTTTCCCCCCAAAACTGGGCAGTCTAAGTTATCCCCAGAGGATTCGGGCATTCTACAGAAATCTGACTCAAACGTCTTCTTCCTCTTCTCCCTCCCAAACACACGCACATTAGCCTTAGAAAGAACTGTAACAAAAGTGCAGGTTGAAATAAGTCTTACGTGGAATTTTATCACAGTGGAAACAGACCACCAATGGGTTAACCCGTGCTGGCAGATGAATTAGCTTTTGTGCAAACCTTATTCTCAAGCTTCGCCTGCCGTCTGTCTGAGACAGCATCCTGAAATTTCAAGGCAACCGATTATAAAAACTGTTATTTGCAACTACTTATCTTGAGTGAATCGAGCTTTTCTCAATCCCGGTCAATTGCGTAAGACAGCAACTGTCATTATTCTGGATTTCACTTGTACATTGTCATCAAAACATTTTCATTGTTCTCAAGAACTGATTTTAAATAAAACAGATTTTAACCTAAAAAACGTGTTTTGATCAGCTTTTATACAGTTTTTTTAAATTAAGTTTTCATATAAAAAAGGGCAGGCAGGTTATATAATTTAAAAAGTTTCATAACCAATGACCTGATTTGATACCTTTATTTTACAGAGGTGGCTGAGTGAACGGGAAAAAGATGACTTTCCCCAAAATCACTTGTGGTCAGCCAAGGTCAAGCTGGGGCTGAACTCCAGGACTTTCAATCCCCAAAGCCTACAGAGTCTTTCTACCCTATTTGGCAAACCAAGAACTAATATGTGAAAATCAACACAATGCAATGGAATGTTTTACTCTATAAAATACTGTATTTTCGTCCAATCTAGGCAGACTAGAAATGCTGCCCCCATTTCTTTGCCTCAGATACATCCCAAATCCCACAGCCAACGGTCACCTATCAAGAAGCCTCATCCTGTGCCCACTGCAAGCCTGCATGCAGAAGGCAATTAATAAGTGTGTTCTAGCAACTGTGTGTGTTCTTTTTTTTTATAAGTAGGCATGGGGCTTGAACTTCACAACCCTAAGATCAAGAGTAGCGTGCTCTACCGACTGAGCCAGCCAAGCGCCCCCCTTCTAGTGACTTTCATATGCTCATCATTTAAAAATGCCTGCACTATTGACCTCCCCGTTCCAAGCCCTCATTCAATCCTCCCTAGAGCCCGGTGGGGCAGGAATCCCTGCCCCCGTCACACAGATGAGTAGACTGAGGCTGAGTGTGGTGGGTGGCCAGCCCCGGATCACACAGCTAGTTGGAGAAACCAGATCTCTGGCTCCAAGTCCCACATCCCCTCTGCTCTGCAGCTCTGCTCTGGACCCACCTCTGCCACCTGCAAAGCCCTTTTCCGACAGCAGAGGCTCCTGTTTGTGGGGTGTGCACCACCCACCAGGCACTGTGCACCATGCACTGCACCGAACCCCACTTTTTAAGCTTTACACTTAATGGAACTTTTTCTTATCGTGAAAGTAATGTGCTCTTCGGAACAAGTCAAAGAAAATGGAGGTGTGCAAAGGAAAATGCAATCCTGTCTCCTGCCCATCTTCCCAAGCCCCTTCAATACACAGACAAAATCAACATTAGTGTGTATTCTTCCATACTTTTTCCTTTGTTCATAAAACACACAGAGACACATGGAGGAGGATTATTATATCCTGGTTTTGGTTTTGGTTTTTCATCAGACCTAGTTCCTCGCTTGAATCTGCCGCTGGCTTTGCTCACAAAATATCATGAACATCCCTCCAGATCAACAAACACACAGACTTCTTAATCAGCTGCATAACGTTGCGTGGTAGGGACTGACCATAATTTACTTAGCTATTTCTCTACTGAGAAGCAGGCAGATGGCTCCCAGGTATTTTGCCTGCCTAAGTAATGCTGCAATAAACAATCTGGTAATAAATTCCTAGGTCCCCGTGCCCTCATTTCTCTCAAACAGAGTCCCCAAAATGCCACTGTCAGGTCAAAATGTATGCACATCTTAATTTAATTTTAAAATGGCATATTATCTTAATAAAAAATATTCTCATAAATAATGAATAAAAGCATAAAAAGAAGGAACACACACATAATCCCTCCACCCAGAGATGGTTCCCCTTAATAATTTGATAAATTTCCTTCCACAACGAGATCATGCAGCCAAGTTAATGGGACTTTTTTACTTTAATAGGTTGCAATTCCAGACTTCTCACATTCCCACCAGGAGGGTATGAAAGAGCCATTCCCCCCATTTTCCCCATAGCTCTCTCACGTGTCTATAATCTAACAGTTGCAAATAGTATGTCCCAGTCATTCCCGCCGTGCCTTTCCTTGACGAGAACGGACACTCAACACTTCTAATGGGTTTCTTAGGAACGTGCCAGACTTTGAAACACAGGGGAAACAAAGACATCATTTGATCCTTTGCTCAAGAATTATCTTACCGACTTTTGCTGCTCAAACATAAGTTTTTTATAGAACACGTGGAACTGCTCAAAGCTGAGTTCATCTTTGTGCGCACCGATTTCCTGTAAATTAAAAAAAAAAAAAAGTGACCACGTGATCTCTGAAGTTCCCCAGGAGCAGGCCGCCGCACTGTGACCAGGCGGAAGGCCTGACCTACAGCACTGGCTACAAGCAAACTCACCTTCCTCTGAACCCAAACTGTCCACAGGTTTCCTCATGTATCTGCCTGGAGAACATACCCACCAGGGGCCCCACCGGGTAAGATCCTGCTCTTGCCCTTCACAACAGAAGAGATTTGGCCAGAACTCCAAGAGCGGTAATGCAGAACTCCTCCCTCTGGGGGCAGAAGACACTTCCAAATCCAGGCCTAGCACAGGGTCATTCTAAAAGCATGGGAAAACTAACCAAGCCTTTGGAGTTAGAGCTCAACTCCAGTCAAGGCTTGTCCCCCGAATTGCTTATGGCTTTGGGTAATTTACCTGATCCATTCAGACCCTCAGTTTCTTCATCTATAAAATGGGAAAACCACCACCGCCCTCCCTAGGACTTCCCCAAAACCAAACCAATAACATCTACGTATCGCCAGCTCAGGAAAGCCTTGATAAAGAACAAGATTCCAACGATGTGACGATCGATGGTAAATGCTCCCCCTGTCTCTGTTTCTGCCTTCTTAGAATAGTTGGAACGTTCCAGGCAGGTCAAAAGATGGCTTGATAGCCAGAAAATGGGTTAACTCTTCCGAGAGCTCACTGGTACAAAAATGAATGCACTTTCGTGGCTGAGGAAGCCTGTGACTGGGGCTGCCATTGGGAAGGCCACGTGAGTCCTGCAACTGGAGCTAGGGAGACAGAGTGTCACAGAGTTCCTTGACAAGAGTCGGGATCTCTCTGAGCACCAGTCAGGGGGCCTACACACCTTCATCCTAACCCCTTTCGGGAAGGCCCCACCTGCCCTACCCTGCACCATCACTCTCGGAGTGACTTAACCTGCCACAGATCTGCCAACAGCTTAATTACACCAGACCGTAACCAAACTAAATGATGGGTGGGAGGACAGCTGAGTGGGAAGTGGGGGGAAAGCCAGGGAAGAGCCAACTCGGACAACTAGGTTATGAGGACTTGGATACAAAACGCCACGCCCCTGACAACCTACATAAGGAACCTTTCATAATATTTTCCAAAAGAAACACATTAGTTCGCGTTACTTGAAGGAAAGTAGGCTGCAGAACGGTGAGGAAATGGAAAGGCTATACTGGTGGGAGGAAGTCAAGCAGCTCAGCAAACATGGTCCTTGTGGAGGACGTCCTCAGCTGGGTCTGCGAACAGGGTCCTACGACCTTCATGTGGTTCCTCTGTCTGGACTGGGACAGATGCATCTGGAGGTGAAGGATTCTCTTGGGCACCATCTGACAGGGCTCAAAGGCTACGTGACCCTAAGTTCACAAAATCGCCAGGCCAGCCAAGCTAGGAAACTTACCACAAACTTATCTTTGAGGAACTTGGCACTGTTCACTTTGAAGTTGACCAGGGGTAAGATGGTCTTCAACTCTCGGAGGCTGATGCTGCAAAAGAGGGAAACCCCAGCTCTATTGACCTCGAGGAGCAGACATGAAACGTCCCAGGGGTTCAAACCAAGGGGTGGGGGGCAGTCACAGAAGGCCGGGGCGGGGGGGAAAGGGGAAGGATCCAGCCTCACAGGAGCACCTACTATGTGCCAGGCTGCCCTGGTGTCCTCCAGGCAATAATGTTACCTAACCCCTCCCTACACCTGACCCCCTACACAGGAAGCATGACCCACCCTCGGGTTTCAGAACAGGCAACGGGGGAGGGGTCTGGGAGGGATACGCTGCTCTAGGTCAGAGCTGGGTGACAGCAGAGCCCGGGTTTGAATCAAATCCCAAAAGGTATAGTCATGTGGACCACATCACAGAAACCCCCAGGCATGCTTTTCACTTGGGCCAGGGGGCAAGTTCAGGTGCAGAGGAAAGAAGGGGAGAGCACATTCTGAGCAAAAGAAATATTCAGTGCCAGGCACCGCTCCGGGGGATGGACGGATGCACAGACACATACTCCCTCCATGCTCTCACGACCTCCTGGGGTGGGTACCATCACCACCTCCACATCCCGGGTGAGGACACAGACCCAGAAGGTTCGGAGCTGGGAGATGGGGGAGGTGGACTCCAGGGCATTTCCCCACCTCTCCAGGGACAGCACGAACAGTGGGGAGGTGGGGGGTGGGGTGGGGGGGTCAAGGGCATGGCATCCAGACCCCTGCAGCTACAGAGCCGAGTGTCTGCTAGAGCCAGAGAGGGTGGTCTGGGGGTGCTGTTGGTATGGTCAGAGAAAACCGCTCTGTGTTCTGGAGACGTCCGTCTGGACAGGGCTGTGCATGGTCAAGGAAGGAAGTCTGTCCAGGATGTGGGCAGAAAATGGCCGAGTTTCCCCAACGCTGTCAACTCGGCCTCTGCCGGTACATCCGGAGAGAAGCAGCACGTTACCCTCCGCAGCTGGCCCTGCAGACAACGAAGTGGGACTCCTGGCTGTCCCAGTGTCCCCACCGCCAGCCTTTCTACCTCTAGTCTAACAGCCTCCCTAACATCAGACATCTTTACCTGCAAGAGGCTTCCCTGCCCCCCACTACTACAGGGTCAGCACCAAGGGCTTTCCCAGAAATGAGAGCAACAACATCAGGTGGGGCTGGCCAGGCAGAGAATCAAGCAGGCTGGCTGAGACCCGCTTTCTGACCCAGCCCCCGGGATGTCCAGGAAGAGCCTGGCCAGGAACAGGACGAAAAGAGAGGAGCAACAGGGGCTGGTGCCCCAAGACGGGGCAAGGAGAGGGTGTGGCCAAGCTGGTGGTCCTGCAGGGCTCATCCAGCGCCAAGGAAGAGGTCAGAGTCCCCTGGGGAACCCAGAGCCTCTAGGCAGAAACAGGGTCAAGAAACCTCCCTACCACCAGGTACAGAGACGGGGGGGCTCGGAGCCAGTGGAGCAAACCAGACCTGGGGGCACAAGACTCTGAGCAACGGGGCACCCGAATCCACCTGCTCCAAAAGTCCCACCTTACAGCAGAGCAATGGAGCCCCCAGGTAAAGGCGGGGGCCACAGAGCTTCCTTGGGCTCCTGTGCTGGGACTTTGCCGCTCCAGGCCCCCCACTCTAGGCCTGTGGGTCTGGGCTGCACGCCTGACCCTGAGCCAGGACAGGCACAGGGGCTCCCCAGCTGCTGGAGGGGAAGAATCCAGCAGCCCCCAACCTCACCCCTCTCCCCGTCCTCAGATGAAGAGAGTGCCTCAGCAAGGTCGAATCCAGCATCCCCAACCCTCTCAGGACCTCAAGGGAGGACGGCTCTGGAGGCCGTGGCTGTGACCACGGCAGCTAATTCCCGCCAGTACGCACAGGTGTCCCTCCGCACGCCCTCCCCAGTAAGCTTCCTGCACACTAACACCCATCTCAGATTCTGCTTCCTGCAGGCTCAGCCTGTGCCCGTGGGTTAGGAACCAGGGCAATTCCTCTGGAGAGGGAAGGCAAGAAATGGTCCCCGCCACGGGCCACACAGAGCCCCTCCCCCTTCCACAGCAGGCATCACTCCACAATCGCGGCACCTCCCCCTGCCGGCCTGGCACCGTCCCAGCTCCTACGGCACCGCACCCCAGCAGCCTTGACCACGCTGCCCCGGGAAACTTACCTGCCACGGGAGGCTGGACCGACACCTCTACCACCCCCGGGGCTCTTAGAGCAGTGAGGACAATCTTAAGCCTTTGTCAGCGCTCACCACAAGCCGGGCAGCATCTAAGCACTTTCACATACCCACCCACTGAGACCTCACACCAACCCAGGGAGGCAGCAACTATTAGCTCTCTCTCACAGCCTAGAAAACTAAGGCACAGAGAAATTAAGTAATTTACCCGAACTCACACAACCAGTAAGTGTTGAAGCGGAGATTCAAACCTCAGCACTGCCCAACAGAACTTTCTATGATGATGGCAGCGTTCTAGATCTGGGCTGGCCGATGCGGTAGCCACCAGCCACATGTGGCTACTGAGCATCTGAAATGCAGCTAACATGACCCAGGAACTAAATTTTAATTTTATTTAATTTTAATTAATTTAAATAGCCACCTATAGCTAGGGGCCACCGTATTGGACAGAGCAGCTCTAGAGGATCCTTTTCTAAGTAGAGTCCCTGGACCACCGGCACCAACATCAGCTGGGAATTTGTTAGAAATGCAAAATTCTTGAGCCCCAGGCTAGACCTAGTGAAGCAGAATCTCTGCTGGGGAGACTGCACATACCTAAGGCCAAAGCCCCCAGGCAGTCCCAGTGGGCTGGGGCCACACTATTACCTGCATAATATCTCCCTGCATTCCTGCTGAAGGAGAGACCCGGACCCACATCCCTGTCTCCCATCTGGAACCCCGGGCCCTTCTGCCTCCTGAAACACAACACGGTCTTCCCTCTGCCCCTGCCAGGCTGAAGGAAAACGGGCAGCCCACCCTTAGCCGATGCAAATTCCATGTTATATGCCCAGGGGCAAAAGGCAAAGGAGGGAAAGAAATGTCCACAGGAGACAATCTGCTCCCAACCCTGAGGCCCCTGTCTGTGGGACGCAGCCATGGTGAGCCTCTCACCAGGGAACACAATTCCAGGGACCCTCACAGAAGGTTCGGCTGGGGGAGGGGGATTTCTCAAGGGGTATTTTGATCACAGAAATATTCACCTTTTGCACAACCTCAGAACCTAATTCCCTGACAAGAGACAACTAAACTCTAAAGGCTCAAAGATGGGGGTGTGGGCGGGCGTCGCCTCTAAAAATCCAGCCAAGAGTTACTGTTAAAGAACTGACACTTCTGACTCAGTCTCCCCAGGCCTGGAAATGTCATAAGGAAAGCTTCCCAAGCTAGAATGTTCCATTTGCTCAATGTTATGTCTAGGAATGAAAGGGAGAACTTTCTTTCACCTGACAAACACTAGGAAGACCAAACCAGCCAGACCCCTGACCTCAAGGCGCCCCCGCCGACGTGAGCAGCAACAGGAAGGTAAGACTCCAGGAAAGCAGAGCATGTCTGTCCAATGGGGGACTGCGGAGTCATGGCACAAGGACCAAGAATCCTACAGTGGCCCCGAAAATGCTTCTCGTGAGGGTCACATCCTATGTTTACTTGGAACATGATTTGGTGCTAATGTGAACATAAGGAAAAACTGGACATAGATTAAATGACAAAAGACAACTTTTCAAACCAAGTATCACATTCCCATTGGTTGATTTCTAACGTAGGCACGGACATCACTTTCCTGAAGAGCTGCAAGGAAGTGGAGACGTTCTTACGCTGTAACGTGATGTGAAAATGGTTTAATCCTCGCCTCCTTTAGGTGGGCTGGATTCAGCTATTTGTTCCCAAAGAATGGTGGTGGGGGTGACTTTACAAAGGGCCATCTTCCCAATACCACCTTGGCCAGGGGATCAAGAGTGACATCACCACTGACAAGCCCCGAAGAGAACACACAGCCCTCAATGTGATGACAGGATAAAGAAGACCTTCCCCTCTGTGATATTCTTCCCAAACACCCACAACCTCAGCCTACCCATGACTCCTGCCTCATCATGACAAAAATGTCAGACCAACACGAACTAAGGGAGATGCTAGAAGATACCTGGATGTATTCCTCAAAACCGTCAAGGTCGTCAGGGAAGATGGAGAAACTGTCCCGACCCAGAGTAGACCAAGGGGCAGAACAATGCAGTGTAACGGGGTGGGCGGCGGTTAGATCTGGAACCAGGAAGAGCACGTCGGTGGGGAAATAGTGAGCTCCCAATCAAGTCCAGGGCTCACTTCAGAGTCCTGTGCCAATGCTGTTTCCTCAGTTTCCACAAACACGACGTGGCAATGCACGAGGGGAGCATGAGAGAAACCTGGGCAGACAGGTATTTGGGGACTTCCTGTACTATCTTCTCAACTTTTCTCTAAATGTAAAGTTAACCCCAAATTTATTTATTTATTTATTTTTTTAAAGATTTATTTATTTATTTGAGAGAGCGAGAATGAGAGAGAGTACATGAGAGGGGGGAGGGTCAGAGGGAGAAGCAGGCTCCTCGCTGAGCAGGGAGCCCGATGCGGGACTCGATCCAGGGACTCCAGGATCATGACCTGAGCCGAAGGCAGTTGCTTAACCAACTGAGCCACCCAGGCGCCCCCAAATTTATTTTTTTTAAAGATTTTATTTGAGAGAGAGAGAGAGCACGCACGTGTGCACATGCACAAGCAGGGGGAGCAGCAGAGAAAGAGGGAGAAGCAGGCTCCCCGCTGAGCAGGGAGCCCGATGCGGGGCTCGATCCCAGGACCCTGAGATCACAACTTGAGCCAAAGGCGGATGCTTAAGCGACTGAGCCACCCAGGCGCCCCTCCCCAAATTTAGAAATTAAAGAAGAATAGGAAAAAAGATCATATGTGTAATTAGATTTTAATGAAGTAAAATAAACAAGTAAAAAAACAAAGCTGAAACAAACTGTAGCTGGGGTTCATGGTATGTAACATTTATTAATATCACATTTATACAGATTCTAGTTCTCAGAATTTATAAAATTTTCTATAATGAACATGAATTACTTTTATATTTAAAAAAAAATCTATGTGCACTTTTTCAAAAGGTAATGCTAAAGAAAAGCATAACGAACAATAGAATGAATGAAAAATAATAGGTTATATAGTTCCTATCCCAGGGTCAACACTTGGAAGTTGAATAAGGGCTAAAATTGTAAGATGAAATTTTAAAATGGCAAAGGAGGACCTGAACAGACATTTTTCCAGAGAAGACAAATGGTAAAAAGCACATGAAAAAATGCTCAACATCCCTAGCAATGAGGAAGATGCAAAACAAAACCAAAATGAGCTACTACTTCATACCCATTAAGATAACTATTATTTGAAAGAAAGAGAGAGAGGGAGGGAGGGAGGGAGGGAGGGATGGAGGGAAGGAAGGAAGGAAGGAAGGAAGGAAGGAAGGAAGGAAGGAAGGAAGGAAGACAAGCTGGCAGGAAGGAAGACAGGCTGGGAGGAAGGAAGGAAGGCAGGCAAGCAGGAAGGCAGGCAGGAAGGAAGACAGGCTGGCAGGAAGGAAGGCAGAAAGGAAGGCAGGAAGGAAGGCAGACAGGCAGGAAGGAAGGCAGGAAGGAAGGAAAGAAGGCAGGCAGGCAGGAAGGAAGGCAGGCAGGCAGGCAGGCAGGGGAAACAAGCACGGGCAAGAAGTGGGAAGAACGGAGCGCTGGTAGGACAGAAGGCCGCCAGCACCATGGCAAGCAGCAGGGCGCTGCATCTAAGAATGGAGCCGTACTACCGCTGCATTCAGCAATTCCACTTCTGGGCCACGTACACAAGAACTGAGAGCAGGGGCTTGCACACCCATGTTCACAGCAACCATACTCACAACAGCCAAAAGGGGGAAGCCATCGAAGTGTCCATCAACAGATGAACGGATCAACAACACATGGGCTCCACCTCCCAGGGAATATTACACAGCCTTAAAAAAGAGGGCAGTTCTGACCCCTGTCACAGGAACATGGATGAACCACGAGGACGCTGCCCTAAGTGAAGCAAGCCAGCCCCCCAAGGACAAAGACGGCCTGACTCCGCTCCGTGCGAGGTGCCGAGCGCCGTCACACTCCTAGGGTGGCCACGGGAGGTGGAGCAGAGTGTTATCGGGGGCGGGGAAGGAGGAAGGGGGGACCGTTACGGGGACAGAGCTTCAGCTGTGCGAGGCGAAGAGCGCTTGAAGAGGATGACAGTGATGAACACACGCCAGTACGAATGCACGTAATCTCACGGAGGCAGGCGCTTACAATGGTAGCTTTTATGTTGTGTCGATGTTACCACAATCAGACCAACTAAACAGTTTTCACTTACAGGCTGTGGGGGGCGGGCGGTGGGAGGGGAAGCTTTCTGCCTTTGACCGGCTTTCCTGAGCACAGATTATAACAGAAGACAAGCAACATGGTGTCGTCGGTCGTGATGGGTAAGCCTCGCACCTGGGGCCCCGCCCCGCGAGCCGAGTTGCCGCAGCCAAGTCCCGTAACTCTGCTCGGCCTCACTGTCCTCACCAAATGGATCCAAGGGTACCGAGCCCCCCGGGTTGCGAGCATTCCAGAAGCAGGCCCCAACTCCGAGAGCACGCGACGCGCTGGGTACGCCGGCTTGCTGCACACCGACCCCCCGGCAAGGGTCAGCTGCTACCATTTGCCCCCTCAGGACGCCCCGCAGGGGACGAGGCGTGCCGGCCAAGGGAAGCGCTGGGAGCCGGCTTCGAGCCCGCCTCCCACTGCTGCCCGAGTCTTTCCTTGGCTTGGGCCACTGCTTTGTTTTCCTTCAGGAAACGCCACCAGCCGTGGGTGACAGGAAGGGAGGGGAAACTGGCAGAGCAGAAGTCAGTCAGCTGCCCTTTCACTGGGACCTTGGTCAGAGTTCCTTTTGAAAAGCTCCCTCCGGCCTCCCAGGCCCACAGGAAAGGTGGGCTTTTCCACATGTTGACAGAGCAGCGGGGCTCTGCCCACTGGGAGGAAGGTCGGGGAGAGCGAACGGGAAGCGAGGAATAGGGGCATCGAGTCCGCAAACAGACTTCCTCTCTGCCGAAGGTTCTGGACTGGCCAACGGAAAGACGGGTCTCTGGGGAGGAGGTGCAGGAATCCATTCTGAGCAAGACAGCCAGAGGGAGGCTGCCCTGACAAGATGGAGAGGCGGACTTCCAAACCAAATCAATAACCCTGGACCGCCCCGTGCATGGGGAGAGGGCCCGGGGGGGCTCCGTCCGTCATCCCTGCGCCAACCTCAACAATGAATCACCCCTAAGCCACAACAGAAAGGAAACACCAGGGAGGCCCCACCTTGGTGGCTGAAAGAGACCAGTGTGAACAAAACCCTCCAACGCAGGGACCTCCCCAGATCCACCTCCCTAACACCGGAGCGCAGCCCGGTGAATGCTGGACGGATGGAGGAGGGAGGGCGGGTGGACAGGGGGACGCGGGGTGCGCTTCTGGCGGGCCTTACATCATTACTGAACGTTTCACCACTGCAAGGGACCGCTTCTCCATCATCCCATCGGGCGGCGTGCGTGGGAGCAAGCACGCGACACACAGCCAAACTCTGAGGTCACCAGCTGCTGCAGGACACTGGCCTGACACCCAGGGGCCTCAGAGATGGAAAGGGACACCGGGGGGAGCTGGAGAGGTTAGCTGGGGCCTCACGTATCATGCTGACAGATCTTAACACAGAATAGAAGGAAGGAAAATGACGTAAAATTTTTTAAGAAGGTCTTATACGAGGCTAAAATGACACAATAATTTAAAGCACTGAGCACTGTGTGTGGCAGGCTGAGTGCTCAATAAATGGTAGGATTTATCATTACATTATTAATAATAACTGGATCAAAACCTAAAAAAATGGAAGAGAGAATGTTCAACTTTACTCAAAAATAAATACAAATTTAAGCAAATATCTGCGTTGCCTTTCACCCGTCAGGATCACCAAAGGTCTGGTAATACAGGGAGTAAGGAAAGGCGCGCCCTCTTGCACCACGGGGAGAAATACAAATTGTTACCACCTCTCTCAAAACATCAGACCAGAAAACACTTCGCTGCTGGGATCCCTCCTCTAGGACTCGATCCTCTTTGTCCTGTTTGTCTCCTCCTCACACATGCATACAAACAGGGAGACCCCAAGGTTTCTAAGCAGCAGTATTCATGATACTAATGGACCGGGAGCAACTCTACGTCCATCAGGAAGCAAACGATTTCTCCTCAGTAAGGAAATCATGCTGCCAAGTCCAAGGTCAAACCATGTTTGTTACAAAAATGTCCCACACGGAGCACCTCGCTGACGGGGAACCGCTCCGAGACGCACCGTTTGGGGAACATATACACTGAATTACATGTTTCTACGTTGATCACTTCCCCAGCTCATGTCTGCCCGGCCCGTCTAACTGTCGCAAGTCAACCTGCTTTCCTTCCTTACGGTCAACCTCTCTCCCACCACAAAGTAGGGCAGGTGCGTGGGCAATCTTGTGTCTCCCCAGGACACAGAAGGTGCTCAAATGTGAGGGCCTCAAGAACGAGGTCCAAGTGCTCCACGGCACAGCAGCCTTCTCTGCAGATGGACCTGAACATCCACGGAAGTGAGGCTCCAGCCAGGTGAGGGCTGTGTCACCATCAGCCCCCAGCGCTTGGCACGGCGTCCGGCACCTGGCAGGTCCAGCCGGACCGCACGAGGGCCTTCCCACACCACAAAACATGCTCCGGTGGCCGTGGACCGTTTCAAGAAAGAACATTAGAGGCCAATACGATCTGGAGAAAACCACACAAATACGAACGAATCTTACCTGTTTCTTCTGGTTTGATCCACTGAATAAATCTGCTTTCTCAGCCAACTGGGAAGAGAGTTGAGATAGAGACAGAGAGAGAGTGAGTTAGTAAACAGCCCCAGTTTCGGTTAGTTCTATGGAATGGGGACAAAGGATACTGGAAACAAAAGCTTTCCAACTTGCTAACTCGAGCAGCTCGGGAAGAAGCAGTTTTCTCTCCTTGTTGTTGAGACGCCCTAGCTGAGCCAAGAGGACCCCCCCACAACGCATAGAGGCTGGCACTCTTTAAACGGACAATCCTCTCTGTTCATTATCCCCCCCAAAAAGCTGATGAGAAAAACGGCGGGAATCAGAGGGTTTTAACCGAGGGGACAATCATTCACATGTCAATCCCACACGGACCTCCACGACACAGACGCACAGACAAGGCCATCCTGAGTGGGTGGCAAATCCCACACCCTGTATGGGACTGTCCTTTGGTGAGTCGGCTGAATCCCTTCCTAATCCTACAAGAAGGAAGCCCTCTGTCCTCCCCTCAAACACCACCAATGCCTGTTTCTGTCTGGGTTTCAGCATGCGCCTCACCCCAGGCGGCCAAGCACGGCCCAACACTGAGAGAGGCTCTTTGGGGAGATGCTGGGGAGCCCGCTGCATCTACCGGGAACCTGACGCACTCGGGACCCTCCACGAGCCTCCAAGAGGAAACGCCCCACTTTGCTTTCCTTCGCTCATGTTGGCTAAAGGGAGCGGAATCAATGAATGTGGGAAGGCAAGATAAGCAAAAGTCAGTACCTCTCGATAATGGTGGGTGTGGACGCGCTCATTGCTTCCTGGTGTAAGATTTTCAAGCCCGAGAGCCACTTAGTCGCATCTTCCTTAGAGTCAGCTGGAAGGTGAACACGGACAGAAATGGCGTTACTCCCTTGGGAAGACCTCTGCAGAGCAATCGGGGCCCTGGGCCATCCCAGCCCCATACAGACCACGGGGACAGGAGGAGCCAGGACCCATTTCCGGTTTTGCTCAAGGGCGCCAAGAGGGCATCTCCTTCACACCTTCATGGTTCTAAGACCTGCTTTTTGTCCGAGATAAAGCCACATGCCCGTGATGACCCTTCTACAGCAAGGGTGACAAGTGGGACAATTTTTTTCCCCCAAGAGTTTTAGTTTTTACCCCTATGCTAGTGAATAAGGTGCAGGGTCTGGGATAATTCCCACCACAATCCTGAGCCGCCCTCAGCATTTCCCGTTTCTCATCAAGGCCAGGGAGAGAGAGGAGAGAGGCAGCACCAAGCAGCAGAGAAGGGCTTGGCATCGCTGACAAGTCCCACGGCACCACTTTGGGGCTGCGTGACATTCAGCTGGCTCCTTAACCCCTCTGTGCCTCATTTCCTCATCAGTACAAGGGAGCTAGCCACGCAGACACTCCTTGAGCTATTAACCATCTCCTAAGGACCAGGTACCTTGTTTATCTGGACGAGAGCATGCCAAGGTTTCTGCTCTCCCTCTTCCCATGGGAATGAGGAGAGGCTTAAGCTCAGAAGTGTTAGGAGACCTGTCCCAGAGCCCGTAAGTGGGAAGCTGGGATCTGAATCCAGGTCTTGCCCATCTCTCTCCTGGGCCTAAATTCTAGAGCTCTAAAAGGAAGACCCCAGAGTGGAACAGAGTTAGCAACCTGGACTCCAAGACCCACTTGGGCTCTCGTGGTCTCCCTACCAAGAACCACCAGGCCTCAACCTGCAGCAGGGCTAAGTGGACAAAATTCTGAAGTTCATGGGCACAGGCCCCTCTCTCCTGCCCCATCTCTGCACCAACCACACACCATCAGTCAGACGTCCACTCACCATGTCCCACACCCAGCTTGCTATTTCCCTTTCAAGCCCTCACACGTGGAACACCCTCTCCCTGGACTGGCCTCCCTCTTTCCTCCCAACTCCTACTGATGCCTCAAAACCCAATTTAAAAGTCACCTCCTCCGCAAAGGCTTCCCTGAAATTGGCCCTCTGCACTCCGACAGCATGCTGTATTGTGAATGGACTGTAGCTCTTATCCCAGTGTACTGTGAGCTCCTGAAAGGCAGCAACCGGGCTTATTGGGCCCTATAGCCCCAGTGGCCTCCAGCCCAGTGCAGAGTACGTGTTCAAAGGTGTGTGCTGAGCAAGCGAGAGAGCAAATCAACGAGAGCTACTGGGCCCTAATTTAAATGTCCCTGACACTGCTCAGCTTTCATCGTTTCCTCCCACTTGGGTCTACTTTTAATGGGATTTATTTTCTCTCATCACTCCCAGCTGTACACACGGTTCTAAGTCAATGAATTCTAGAAGTGGACCTGAAGGGGGTGACAAGCTTCTGCCCCCGAGTCAAGTGCCTGAGCTTTTCCACAGTTCATTCTCTGGCCTCTCAGAGGCCCCTTTGCTTTTGGGTGAATTCATAGGGATGGCTGGAAATCTCCCCTGCAGGTCATGTGTCTATGTGAGTGCACACGTGCATGCACACGTGTGTGTGTAAGTGTATTGTGTGTACATGTGTGAGCATGCATGTGTCTGTGTGTGTGCACATATGTGTGAGATCTAAGATTTCGGGAAGTTTCTCCAGTTCAATTGAATATACAGTACGGGCCAGGCTCTGCTGGATGAAAACTATAGCCTGCCTTCACCTACCTGCATGAGTCAAGCAGGCCCTTAACATAATGCTTACAATGTCCCAGTGAGGCCGGCATTACCATTTTCCCCGTTTCACAGCTGAGCAAACTGCAGCTCAGAGAGGTTGAGTAACTTGCCCAAAGGCACACAGCTAGAACAGGACAGGGTTAGAATTCAAAACCATGATGCCCCCAAACACACATTAGGGGCAGGCAGGTGTGAGGCTTCTGCTACTACAGAACATCCTAGGACACAGCCAGGCACAGGCAGGGAGAAGAGCACACGGAGGCGCACTCACCTGCCAAGCTGAGCGTGCTGAGAACAAACTGGGTGCCGTACAAGATGGTAAAGCAGCAGTCTTCCTTCTGGCGGACAGCTTTTGCACGCTCAAAATCCTTGGAGCTCTTCCCTGGGCGGATTTCCTTGATTTCCATGATATCCACTAAAAGACAATTAAGACGGGCCCATCAGAAGCCAGAGTTCACTGCACCCGAGGACGTAGCCACAGCGCCCGCGCCCCATATGCACCGCCCAGCTCCTTTACTCCCCAGCCCCTCAGCCCTGTCCAAACTGCAGGATTATATGCAAGTAGAAAGCTTGCTGTTCTAAGCTACTAAGTACTGGGATAGTTATATAGCAACGGACGATAGAAACAAGAAGAAATCTATCTTCCCCATAACCCCTGCTGCTGCAGGACTCCAACCCACTCCTAACCAAACTGGGCCAGGATGGCCAGCTGACCCAAGAGTGACCGCTCCCCCCACAGGATGGCCACCTGACCCAGGGACGACCCTGCGCCCCATAGGATGGCCAAATGACCCATAGGTGACTCCTCCCCCCACCCCACAGGATAGCCACCCGACCCAGGGGAGATCTCCCTCCCTGCCACAGGATGACCATGGACTGTCCCGAAGAGACAAGTTCGACCAGTCCCTTCCTCCCCATTTTTCCCGTCAAAACAGCACCTTTCCTGGAATGGACCCATTCTAAGTGCCTCAGATGAAGCTGATCTGCCTCTCCTCACCACCGACCACAACAAGTCAAAGAGGGGGCCCAAGGGTCCTGGGAATGACCAAGGTGCCCCACGCTGGGGCACCGTGATTGGTTCAGGGACAAGCACATGGCCCACCAGCATCCTCTTGGCACTTTTTTGGCCAGAGATATTTATAAAATTTCTCTTGCTGCTGCTGCTTGGCTGATAAAACAGGAGTCTGGGGGTAACGGGGAGCATGCTGCCTGCCCCTGAGAAAGAAAAGATTGAGCCTGGATGTACTATCTGAGCCCCTACACAACAAATTCTCTTTTTAGCTTTGGTTAGCGTGACCTGAGTTTCTATCACTTGCAACCCTGAGAGTCCTGGCATGTACATCTCAGTCCTTGTACTGAAGAGAGAAACAGGCAAAAAGGTGTCCCTGGAAATGGGAGGCGAGGGAGGGAGCGTGGACCTGGAATGGAGGAAGCCAACAGGTGAACAATGGCATTTAGAGTCAGGGTTGAAACAGCAGGAAAGGTTCATGCACAGGTAGCAACAGGAGTGGGGGTGCAGTGAATGCAATCAGGAAGGAGAGGGACGGAATGAACCGGAAGCTCTCTACTTTCTTCCCATGGGTCTAGCCAGACCGAAAACAGCTTGGCGGACAGGAGTCATGAAGGAATGTGGAAAGACTTTAAATGGGTGCATCTGTTCTGCACCGTGTGTGGCAGTATTTACACAATCCTATACACGTGAGAAAGCCACCAAACCAAACCCGGGTTCACGTAAAATAAATGGCGAAAACCAGTTCCGTTCTGTAATTTATTTTATTTTAGTTTTTATTTTTTAAAGATTTATTTGAGAGAGAGAGAGAGAGAGAGAGAGCACGTGCGCGGGAGCACGAAGCACAGGGTGCAGGTGCAGAGGGAGGGAGAGAAGCAGACTCCCCACCAAGCAGGGAGCCCAACACGAGGTTCAAACCCAGGACCTCGAGATCATGACCTGAGCCGAAGGCAGACGCTTAACCGACTGAGCCACCCAGGCGCCTCCCAGGTCTGTATTTTAATCACACCGTAGCGGTGTCAGTGCCCTGGGTTTGGTGACTGAACAAGAAAGATGTTATCACCGGGGGAAGCCGGATGAACGGTACACAGAAATCCTGTACTATTTCTGCAATGTTCACATGAGTCTAAAATTGTTGCAAACCAGAAAGTTTTAAAAACCACTTCTCGCATGATAAATTCCAACTGCTAAAAGGAAAAAATCTACAGCCAAGAATACTCTATCCAGCAAGGCTTTCATTTAGAATAGAGGGAGAGATCGAGTTTCCCAGAAAACACCCAAAAATTAAAAGCAAAACCAGTCACGTCCCTGTCACACACGATGCCATCGGCCTGTGGGTCCCAAATCCACAGTCCAGCCGCCCTCTTGCCCGAGTCAGCATGCACGGCCTGCCACCTGCTAAATGCCAAGTCAACACGCCTTCACCTCAGATTGCCAAGGGCTCAAATTGACACTCTTCCCCACAAATTCCAGCCCCTGTGCTCAGGTTTGTGCACAAAAGTGGGCATAATTATAACAGCAGAATGAAGCAACCCAAACATCTATTTCTGTGGAATACAGAATGGATAAAAGGAGTGTGCTAGGCTGAGAACATCTCCAACAAGCACATCAAAGAACAATACCTACAGCATGATTCTGGTTAGTAAAAAAAACAAAAACAAAAACAAAAACAAAAAAAAACCTGGGAAGAATAAAACAAGATGAAACCAGAGAGGGAGAAAAACCGTAAGAGACTTCTTAAGCATAGGAAAGAAACTGAGGCTTGCTGGAGGGGAGGTGGGGGGGGATGGGGTAACTGGGTGGTGGGCATGAAGGAGGGCACGTGATGGAATGAGCACTGGGTGTTGTATGCAACTGATGAATCACTGAACTCTACCTCTGAAACTAATAATACACTATATTGTTAATTAATTGAACTTAAAAAAAAAAGGAACCCCCCCCCCAAAAAAAACCACTTCTCAACCATAAGTGGTCCTTTTATTTTGGGAGCGTGGATGCCTCTAAACCCTGGTAGGGAGAGGAATAGGGGCCAGATCCCCATTCTTCACCGAACCCAGAAACGTGGAGTCTTTTCTCTCTGCCCTCACTCCCCAAAAACAAACACCCTTTATGTGCACTGAAATTTACAGCCTTCTAGGAGGAAGTTAGCCTTGCCAATTTAACTGTTTACGCCTCCTCTAAGAACATTGAGGGTGGTGAGTTTGTTCTTGGATGTTACCCACCCAGCTCACTGCCGGGCAAGATGCTAGTGACTTGAAGCAAGAAGTATATTTTTTTTTCCTATCAAGTCTAGCAGTGATTATCTACTATCCTTGTTCCCCATAAAATATCTGTAGGTGAGAATCTCTGAGTCGGCCTACTGTAAGTTTTTCTCCCTACAAGAAACTTACAATAAAACTCTGACACGTGTACATAAAGAAAAAATTTCATATACTGTAACACTGTCCTCAGGCAATTACCAGTTCTACTTTCTAAATTACTCTTGACTCGGTCAACTTCTCTCCATTCCCACGGCCAATGCCATCATCCAAGTCACTGGATCTCTTGCTTGGCCTATTGAAGTAAACAGAAGTTACCCCAGAACCATTTTTATGAAATTTAAATAAGCTCATGTTGGAGCGCCTGGGTGGTTCAGTCGGCTAAGTGTCCAACTCTTGATTTTGGCTCATGATCTCAGGGTCATGAGATCGAGCCCTGTACAAGGCTCTGCGATCAGCAGGGACCCTCCGCCTCTCCCTCTCCCCCTTCTCGTGTGTGCATGCTCTCCCTAAAATAAATAAATCTTTAAAAAATAAGGAAGTAAATAAATAAATATGTTCATGACCCTCCTGGGCTTCAAACCTTCTGACTGCATCCCAGTGCTCGTAGGACTGAGAACCCAGGCCCGGTGTCGACCCCGCCAGCCCCACCTGCCTGCGCCCTCGGCGCTCCAGCCACCTGGCAAGCGGTCACCCCCAGCACACGGCATCAGCACGTGCTGCTGCCTCTGCTAGGAATGCTCTGGCCCCGGTTCCCTCCGAGTTCCCTCTTCCAGTTTCAGCTCAACCACCATCGAACTCACAGAAAACCCCCCAATTTCTGCTATCATACATATCAGCCCCTCTCCCCACAGCACCGAACCGAGGTCAGGGCCTGCACGTGGGACTCGTGGGCTCGGAACCTCTTCCCTCGAAGGCGCTCCCTTCCTCAGCGACGTGTCCCAGCCCCTAGCACAGTGGCTGGTACCCAGTGGACCCAATAAATAGCTGTGGAATGAGGAAGCGGTCGGGGCGACCGGGACACAAACCGGAGATGGACACAGAGATATGAACAAACACAAAAGGAGAACCCCGGACGGGCAAAGAGGGACAGAGCCACCAGACATGCCACCTGGACAAGGAGGGAGAGGGATACAAACACGCATAGGTACCAAGTCAGACAGGAAGAAGCGTGAGACATGGAAAGAGAACGAAAGAGAAAGAGCCACTCTAGGGAGGCGAGTGGTCCTGCCTTCCACTTTGGTGCCAGCTTCGGAGCCAGACGCGTCCCGGGGGAGGGCTGCAGGCACCGACCGCTCCAGCAGGACCCGTCACCTCCATGACATCATGCCAACAACGCCCCTCCCCTCCTCCCCCCCCCCCGCACCCCAGGTAAAGGCAGCCTCATTCATGATGCTCCTGAAGAGACCAGGCCTTCTGCAGGGGCTTAGCCCTTTCTCCCCTGCCATCAGCTGACCGGACTCGTGCAGATCTCACCCGAGCGCCTGCTCAACATTGCCTGCCTTCTCCACCCCCACCCCTGAAATGATTCGTCCTGTTATTTTTATAACTGGCCCATAAAGCTCCCCATGTGCACATCTGTATGTATAGGCGCATCCTCCTCTGAGCCCCAGGACAACAGGGATCCTGTCTGTCCCGCGCTCACAACTGGAGACGCACGGCCACGTGCACCAGAGCCTGGCTCAGAGCAGAACTCGGGTACCTGTGCAATGAATGGCTTAGGCTATTTGGGAGGTGGTCCCAGGAACACTGGTAGGGGAGCGAGGATGTGAGACCAGCAAGGAAAAGAGCTGAGGAAGAGGCTGCTAGGTCGTCAAGCTGGCCCTCCGTGGGTACCTGGAGCAGATCCCACAGGGGCTCTGGGAGTCCTTGCCCCACCACGGAGTAAGGGAACCGGGGTTATTTATCCCCAAACCCCATCTGCTGGTGGTCGAGGGCTGTTTCTGGGGCCTGCCTCCCCTGTCCTCAAGCACAAGGTTGCAGCGTTCACACCAAGCTGGCCTTGAGGGGCAGAAATCAGTGCTACGGCGAGCAGAATCCGCCCGCGGCAGCCCCTGCTATGTGAGGTACTGGATCCGGTAGTCTCTGTGCTACCCCCTGGGACACAGGGATCGGTATGTTTGAGGGGTCAGAGGCCCAGTATGTATTCCAGGCAGCAGAAGGATGGATGTGGCCAAGTCCCAGCCATTGCAAAGAACAGCTTCTCTGGGCTCCCCCCGACGGAGACAGGACTAGATGTCACCGCCCCACGCGTTCGGTACCCCCAAACGTATCTTGGCTCAGCAGGTGTTTCTGGGATTATAGGTAATGTACTCTCATTTAACAGAACAGCTTTATCAAGATATAGGTCACACACTGTACAATTCATCCATTTCAACCATGCAATTCAGTAGCTTCTAATATATTCACTTGCGCAAACCACCACCACCAGTCAATTTAAGAACATCTTCATGACCACAAAGACAAACCTATACCCTGTAGCTAACACTCCCCGTTCCCCTCTTGTCCCCACGCCAGCCTCTGGCAACCACGAACCTACTTTCAGTCTCTACAGATCGGCCTTTTCTGGACATTTCATACAAAGGGAATCATACAATACATGGTCTTTTGTGTCGGGCATTTTTCATTTAGCATCAAGTCTTCAAGGTTCCTCTGTGTCCTAGCCGGGACTGCGTTCCTTTCTACGGATGAGTAATATTCCAGTATAGACGGACTACACGTTAGTTATCCACTCTTCTGCTGATGGGCATTTTTGGATTGTTTCCACCTTTTGGCTACTATGAATAGTGAGGCTATGAACACTCACATCCAAGTTTCTGTTTGAACACCTGTTTTCAGTTCTCTCGGGTACCTCCCAGGAGTGGAAAGCAGCCCTCCTGAGTCCACACTCTTAGGGCTGCAGGCCTTCTAATTGTGAGGTGCCCCCTTCATGCCAACGGGCTTGTCTAGCCATCAATGCAGACCAGGGAGGACACTCATTCACAGGTGGAAAGTCAGCTGTGGATGGGGCTGTGGCTAAGGCCTCCATGAAAAGGTGGTGGTGGGGCCACCACCAAGCCCTCCACAGCTGTTACTACAACTTCCTAGGCCTTCTGAGCAAGGAGGCGCCAGCTCCAGAGGAACCAGAGGGCTGCCCGCTATCCGGAACCCCCTTGGTTACCAGGAGCCCCAAGAAGGCAGGAAGGAAACCCCTCACCAGCGGGGGGGGGGGGGGGGGTTTCTATTTGGTAATCAGCAAAGTCTGAGGGGCCCGTTGGTCATTTCTGTTGACACGCACTTGATCTTGCATCACACAGGGGCACCTTGCTGAAGGATGACCCCACTGCCCATGGGGTGCAGAGCAGCCATGGGGGGGTCAGGCCTCCTGCACTCAACTAGGTCAATCCCAAATCATCTTTCTGACATGCAGCTGGAAATCAAATCCTAGTGCCAGGATTGCAAATGTGCCACCCAAGTTATGCAAAGTGTGTGTCTGGTGACCAGGGGATGGACTCTGGAACCGGCAGGCCTGGGTGTGCATCCCAGCTTCTAACAGGTGCTTCCAGCAGAATTCACCTCTCTGGGCCTCCACTTCCTCACGTGAGTGATAGGAGCAAGAATAATCTTCTTACATAGTGCTCTTTGAGGATTAAAGGAGTATGTGTGTGTGCATGTGCATTACAACAGTGCCTCGAAATGACAACTAATAAAAGACACAGCCACTTCTAGGTGCTTGTTAGCTCTTATTTTTTAAATTACTAATGCAACTGAATAAAGCTAGACTCATGAGGTATAAGAAAAAACCACAGTCTCTTAATTTATCTGTTGTGGAAACTGAAGTGGCAGATCCATATGTACTGATGTGGAAAAAAAATCCACACCACCTTATGTAAATAGGGTGCTGTGCACGTGTACATAGGTGAATCCACACGTACAAACGTGTGTGCACAGACATACTGTGCACAGGTGTCTATCATCATTCAAATTCTCACTATCTAAATACCCACTCTCACCTGCAAATATTTTTTTTTACACGAAATGTACTACCCAGATTAACACCCGCTGTAGGATGTTCATGCACAGGCATCGGTGAAAATATTGGTGTGTATCAATCTGCAACAGGAGGGGACCAAGTCCGGCGCTCCCGATGTTGGAAATCATCATGCATCAAACCTCGGGTCCTGCCCACCCTACTAAGTCCTGCCTGAGTCCCAGCATTTATTTCTGACAAGGAGAAATTTCTACCAAACAGAGTCCAATTTAGATAACCTCACTAGTATTTGTAACAGGTTAGTTCACTGTCATTTCCATTAAGTTGCAAAGTAGAGGACAGGAAAAAAAATGAAAATTCACAGCCAACACCATATCGTCCCCTCAGTACTGTTTGCAAACACGCCCAGTAACAAGGTTCATTAAAGCATCGTATAATTAAGTATCTGCTGCTGTCAATGCTTTGTGCTCATGCAGAAATAGCTGATGGGTTGGCCTCCAGGTGTTTAAGGGTACTAAGCAACACTGGGGTTGGGTTTTGCCAATCGGTTCGGTTGGTAATGCATCAACATTTATATCCATGTAACAGGACATGATATACAGTATACAAAAAAAAAAAAAAAAAAAAGCTGCTCTCCCTCAAGTTTCCAGGAACGCATTAGACTCCGCTAAGGAAGGATGCCTATATTTGTCCATGTATACCTGTGTGTGTAAAGGTAGGAAAAAAAAAGTTCGCCAATTTGCTGACAGTGAGGGTTACTGGTGGGGAGGATGACGAGCAAATGGCGGGCTTGATCTGCTTTGGTTGGAATTTTTGCCAAAGGCACACAGTCATTAAGATGACCGACTTCATTTTCCAAATAGGCTCTGGTGGCCGGAGCTCAGGCCACGCGTCCCTCTGCGGCGGGGCTCAGCAGCCGTGCTTCCTGCTTGAAGAAGATAACACAGCCGCAGAAGCCTCATCGCGAGGCCTCATCTCTGCACAAACTTGGCTTCCCAGCATCACCTCGGGCCTTCCCCAGGTCCCGCCACTCTCCCGCGGCCCTCCCCACCCATCACCTGCAGACACACACACGGGGTTTCCAGCCTCCTCCCACTCCCCCACCTGACTCCACCACCCCCTTTGCCGACTGTCCCCATGACCCCATTCTTCAAACCCTGTTCCCTTTCTGGGCCACACTCTCAAGCTGCCCCCCGCCCCCAGAACATCCGCCTACCCTCACACCAGGCACGTGGCCTTTCCCCTGATTCCCGCACTTGTCCTCAAGTGGTACCATCTGACAACAGGCTTCAGGCATCTTCAGGGAAGCTCCAGCCATATTTAAGGGGAAAAGAGACCACTGAGGCTCGACACCTTCGCACACTTATCCCCACCTTCCTGTCCACATGTCAGCCATTCAATCAGCCAGGCCCCTACTGAGCATCGCACTGAGGATGTGCGGGGGAAGCACACAGACATGGTCCCCACCCTCAGAAGCCCGCGGAGGACAGACCCTCTCCAAACCAGCACATGAACATGGAAGCCTCCAACCACGCCAAACACCTCAAAGGAGAGGAAAAAAGTCTACACGGGGGCTTCTTCCCAGCAAGGGGAAGAGAGGCTTCTCTGAGGGTGTGTGTCTTGGCGGAGCTCTGAAGGCTGGAGGTAACCTGGTGAGAGGGGTAGGAAGCCCTGCAGGGGTCCCGGAGCTTGGACAGGTTGCCCCAATGGCACCTGGGAGCTTGGGCAAATCATCTGCCTTCTCTGTCCTTTCCCCACCTGCACCGACCATGGCAGGGGTACCTCCTTCACGGAGCTGCTCTAGCAACAAAGTGAAATTACACTACAGGAACCCCGTGGCCCCCAGGAGGTCTCAGTCAAGGTTAACCTAGCTGTTGGGATGCATGTTCTTGCACACCACCCTCTAAGAACACCTTCACCGACGCCGGTGGTTTCACTTCGTCTCAGGGTTGCTGGGTCTCAGTGAAAGACTCTGCTTTACAAAACCAAGGGTGTTGGGCTGTTGGACATACAGGACGGCAGTTACCCTGACAGCTAGATGGACAAGTGAGATGCACTGCAGAACCCTCGGTTTTAACAGGGTCACCCGTGGGAGAGCAGAAAGAACCCAACTTTAGAAGAATCTAGCAGACATGCACTTAAAAGTCCAACTCGGGATGGGTTTCTTTATTCTGGCTTCGCCTCTACTTTCTCATCTGTAAAATGGGAACAAATATCCATCCCATAGGCAGATACACCTGAAAGAACCTGGTAAAATGTAAACTGTTTCAGGAGCTGTAGAATGAAAGTCCTTTGAAAGCCTACATATTGGGGGGTGAGGGAGACTGTGCTGATCTCCAGTGGGGAATATTCCAGTCTTGCGCTTCCATAGGAGGTTCTGGAATAACAGCATTCAAATGATGAGGTAGCTGTTACGGCCGTGCTTCATATTCACACAGAAATGTTGGATGAACTGTTTTCTAGATGTTTCAGAGTTTTAAGTGATACTAGAGGAACTGGCTGAGCTTCTCTTCCCTCCAGGGACCCCTTGTCTCCAGGGGAGCAGGGAATGCTCTCTAACAGGAGTCCAGGAGGAGGAACTGGACATGCCCATCTTAGCCTCCTTGTCGGGTTCTGGTCCGATCTGTCCCCCTGGCGCTAGGGGGGAGCTGCCTCTAAGAGGCCGGTGGGCGTCCACCAGGGCCAGACAGAGTGAGCAGGTCAGGGGCCCGAGACGGCATCTAAGCCAGACTCCACAGGAGGCACAAGAAGAGCAGACCTTCTTGTTGCCGTATATCAGTTATCCGGGTTTCTCAATTGTTTCCAAATTCAGGAGATGACAAGAAAGAGAGGAGCTTTATGAACTGGCCAGCTAAAACCCCAAACACTGACCATCACAAATGTCTTTAAATACTCACTGTTCCGGGGTTATTGAGTTTAATGTTTTCTCCCTCTTACTGGAAACTCAATGGGAGTAACCCCGTCACGGGATATGGGGAAGGACCTTAAATGGTATCCACATTTTGTTAGGTCTTAACTGTGATGTATTTTAACATGAATTGGAAAAAATACACATCTAGCACCTCTAAACTTGAGGATCAAAGTTCCTTTTATATAAATTTAAGTTAAAAAACAGTGAGTCCATTTCAAAATATGTTTTAGTTATAGAACAGGTAGAATGCAGATAGAACAAAAACCATTAAGACATTATAGAAGGGCTCACCACCTTTCACACAGCCTGCTGAAATTTTAATTTGCTCTGCTTTAAACCAGTATTCTTTATCAAAATTACACAGAAGACCTTCACAGTACAGACTATGTATAGAACCCGCCCTCCCCCCACCCCCACCCCCTCACTGGACCAGTTTTTGATTGGGTGTGGCTTTTTTTTTTTTTTTTTGGAGCCATCTATGCTTCTGACACTCTTTCTCAAATATCATTTGATTATGGGGCGCCTGGGTGGCTCAGTTGGTTAAGCCACTGCCTTCGGCTCAGGTCATGATCCTGGAGTCCCGGGATCGAGTCCCGCATCGGACTCCCTGCTCGGCGGGGAGTCTGCTTCTCCCTCTGACCCTCCCCCTTCTCATGCTCTCTCTCAAATAAATAAATAAAATCTTTAAAAAAAAAATATATATATATATAAATATCATTTGATTATCAATTTTACGAAGTTTGCCCTATATGCATAGGGCTGGCACTCTCTGTCCAATACCGGTCTTTAAATCAACTCACCTTTTTCAACTGAATATAAATACATATATATATATTTAAGGAGTTTATCTTTGGTAAAAAGAAAACCAGTCCCACCCACCATACACAACAGGAATTGTACAACACAGAGGCAGTGGAAATAGGACATTATTAAATTCTGCCTAGAAATAGCTGATGCCACAGACCATACCCTCAGTGTGGCTCGGAGTTATAAAAGGTGAGAAGAAAAGGTTCGAGGGAGTGAGGCCGACTGAACAGTACTGGACTCACAGATGGAGACAGAAGTCACAGCGGTGGTGACCTCCTGGGGGCAGCAGTTTAGGGAGTGGTCTAGATCTGATGTGGACGGGAGGTGGGGTGTGGAAGTGGTCACAGAGGTGTCCCTATGTGTAAATTTGAGCTTACACTCACCATTTGTGCATTTTACCAAATGCAAACCTTCCATGTGGAGGTGGGTGTGGTTATTAAGAGGGAACCCCAGGGATCCTTGTCATGATGGAACTACCTAGTATCTCGACTGTGGTGGCAGATACAAAGAACGTACATGTGATAAAATCGTATAGAACTCTACATGCATGCACACGCACACACACAGGACAAGTAAAACTGGGAAACCTGAACAAGATCATGAGTGGACTGAATCAACGTCAATACCCTGGCTGTGCTTGGCACACTGAAGTTTCACAAGATGGGACCATTGGGAGAAACTAACATCTACATGAGATCTCTCTGTATTACTTCTTACAATTTTACATGAATCTATCATTATCTCAATACATTTTTCAATTAAAAGATAAAGAGTATCAAGAAAGAAAAAAAAAACACGCTAATACCAAACAGATGTTCTCCTTGACACACTCAGGGAGACCACAAGGGACCTGCAAAGGGAACCACTGGTGACTCCTGTTCCCTGGGCCTGGTCTCCCCTGGGGGACAGTGTCAAGAGACTTCCTCCCACTGGGCTACTTCTCCATCCCAGGAACTGACTCCGGGCTTGCCTTGTACCAGGATCCAGACTATTTCCAGCCAGGCCAGAAATAGATGCTCATGCAGCCCTCTGATAAGCCAGTCAGAAACCCAGAGGAAGTGGCCAGCAGGGGGCCTGGAGCCAGGCCCGGCCCAGGGGCCCACAGATTCGAGAGGGCAGGAGCGACGACAGCCAAGAACACGGTTTCTGTGAACGTCTGCCAGGAGTCTGTGCACAGCCCCGGGAGAAGGCAAACGTGGACCCATCTCAGCAGCAACCACTCATTTCAACACACCCTCCCCTAACCTCAGCCCAACAAGCAGCGGTGCTGGTAAACATATGCTCACTCTTTCAGCGGATGCTTTGTCCTTGTTTTTTTTTATAGGAAAAGAAAGGTTCCGAGAACACAGACTATTCTGTTCAACTCCGACAAAATTCTAGAAGTTGACTGATGTTGAATCCTCCCATGGAAGATGCTGGTTTGCATCTTCCTACCCACCTCTTGACTTCAGAGAAAACCAGAGAAGAGAAAAGGGAAGGGAAGCTACATTTACAGAAACATCTAGTACAGCCAAGCAGTGTGCCAGGGATTCTGACACGTGTGAGCTCACGTGAGGCTGATATCACCATCTGCATTCCAAAGATGGGGACACTGAGGCAGAGAGTCAGTGACTTTCCAAAGCTACACGAGTCGAGCCCGGATTTCAACCCCAGCAGCCTTAGCTCCCAAGCCTGTCCTCTTAACCACAACACAGGGAAGGATGAGGTCTTTTCCAGGGCAGACCCCCTCCTTCGCCCCTCGGCTCGGCCGTCACCCTGGCCCAGCTGGGTCCTGCTGGATTCTTGCTCTCAGGAGCATCCTTGCAAGGATCCCAGCCCCGAAACCCTTAGAGGCAGCAGGGGCTCTGACAGCTCCTGGTCTATCAAACACCAGTCAAGGGGCGCCTGGGTGGCTCAGTCGTTAAGCGTCTGCCTTCGGCTCAGGTCGTGATCCCAGGGTCCTGGGATCGAGCCCCGTGTCCGGCTCCCTGCTCAGCAGGGAGTCTGCTTCTCCCACTCCCCCTGCCTGTGTTCCCTCTCTCTCTGTATCTCTGTGTCTCAAATAAATAAATAAAATCTTTAAAAAAAAAAAAAAACACCAGTCAAGTGCTTGGTGTCCAGTGTCTGAGGGATGCCTCCTGCAGCCCCAAGAGGTGAGTGGTCCCTGTTATCAGCCTGCCCACTTTGCAGAAGAGGAAACGGAGGCTCCAGCGGGCTGGGTGAGCTGGGGGTCCGAGCCCTGCCAGTCCGGACCCAGAGCCGGCGTTCTCAGACACCACCCACCTGCTCCTGCCTGGAGGCGCTTGCACACACTGACCTACCACGTCCGCCGGCAGCAAATGGAGCCCTGCCAAGGTCAAGCCCAGGGTAGAAGCACCTGATCTGGACGGAGAACAGACCGGACCCTCCTCATGAAATATTTATTAGGTGCCAGAACTGACTTCACCGTCTCCTCACTCTTCCTGCCAACCTTGGGAACAAACCCCCATTTTCCAGAGTTGGCTCAGGAAACTGAAGTCATTCACTCAGCCACCTGCCTGGGCCTTGATGCCAAAGACAGCAGGGCAGTGACGCACGGGCGTCTCACGGAGAGCCAGCTGTGGGCAAGGCGGCCCAGCTCTTTCCCTTCCTTTTTCCATTTTCAAGAGAGCTGCTCCCACAACGGCCTCTTGGAAAACCCTGGAATGAACAGGCTAGAATCCGAATGAAGGTAGATCCTTTCTTTCAAGCCAAGTCTCAGCAGGTAGAGAGAGATGCCAGGCGTATTCACGGCTCCCACTGCCAGAGTCAGTCATTAGATAAGACAGGCAGAAATACCTTTCCACCTTGTTAATGATCAACAGGACAGGCTGGGGTTTCCAGACGCCTCCCGCTTCACTGGGGGGGTAGGGGGAGGAACTGGGCCAGAACACTGGCTCAGGACCCTCCCCACTGACTGAGAGCCACGGTCAAGGGGAAGGGCTCGGAGGGACATCACAGACTGCCAGAGAAAGCCCTGGTCTTCTAGAAGCCCCTCCCAGTGCCCCAGGGTGAATGCACCACACACCCAGTCACGGTCCACCTGGCCCTCTGGGCCTAGAAAGCCTTCCCCAGAGAGGTGAAGCCCTCATTCTTTAAAGGGGTGATCTCATCCTGGGTCCATGAGCCTTCATGGGGTCCCTGAACTCCAAACACAGGGCTTTCCTGCTTCTTGCTCTCTGCAGGGAAGGAGCAGGTTCTCTGAGGAATCCAAGAGCAGGAAAGACCGCTCAGCTCAGCTCAAGACCCAGCTCAAATGCCCCCACTCTGGAGGACTTGCCTTCCGCTTCTCAACTTCCCCTTCCCTGCTTCTCACTTACTGTCATTACTTGTGGCCCCGCGTCAGGGCTGCGGCCCAGCCCCATGCGAGCCCGTAGGCAAGAAGCCTCACATAGTTACCTATAGCTAACAGGGCACTCCCAGCTCCCCTCTCCTCCCGCGACCCCCTCCCCGCCCAAACCCAGGCAGGAGGGCTGGCCTGTCTCACGCCTCAGCTTTTCAGGAACAGGTCCGGCCCTCACTATGCCACCAAGAACTCACTGTCAGCCTGCTCACAGAGGTTCATCTAAAATGCCAAATTCTGCTCAAAAAGGAAAAGAAGAGCATGCATTAGAAGATATTCTTTTACCCCTCTGTTGTTTAACCTGAGGACTATTCCTGAAATGTGGCTACTGCATGGAGTGGGGCCCAAGAGAGGGATGCGGACTGTGTCCACCACCACGATAATAACAGCCTCTATCCCCCAAGTGTTTGCAGAAACGGGCATGGAGAGAAGGCGTTACACGCATTTCCTCATTGGCACTTCATGTACTATAATATTATTATTATTATTCCCATTGAACAGAGGTGAAGACTGAGGTCGCAAGACTATAAAGCCCGCAGCTGCTAAGTGCCTCCAAGCTCCAAGCCCAATGGTGGGGCTCGAGTGGTTCCAGCAAGAAGGTGGCCTGCAGAAGTTGATCCCTTCTGCTGGGGTCAGAGAAGGGCCTTGCTGCCCCTGTTTTGCTTTTGCAAATGAGTCTTCACTGTGGTTAGCAAGCCAGCCCTTCATTTCCCCACCCGGCTCAGTTTTGCAAACCAAGGTTGGGGGGTGGGGGTGGCAGTTCCTGTTACAGCGAGCTAGAAGGTGAGAGTCTTCCTTCCCTTTCAGAGAAGGCAGGATCAGGGCAGGAGGGTCCCCCAAACACTCCAGCCCAGGCAGGTCTGTCCCGAGTCCCCTCTGCACAAGGATCCAAGTCCAGCCCAGGGGATATGAACACCAGTCTGACTCCACGACCTGGGGCTGAAACCTACAGCCTGCCTCCCCCTTTCCCAGCATTTGCCAGGGACTGAGCCCAACTGGAGCCCGGGGTCAGGCAGAGGTCCAAATCTCAGCCCCAACATAAGGCAGCCACACCCCCTCTGGTTTCCATTTCCCCCTGTAAAATGGACACACAATAAAACTTGAGCCAGGCTCGTGGAGCAGACATGAGGATTTAAGGGGACAACAGTTGACATCAAGGAGCTTAGCAGAGTGCATTACACAAAGCTAGTGCTAAATGCTTGCTGCTATCACCATAGATTATCACAGTCCTGGCAACGCCCATCCACTCATTCAGTCAACAAAGAGCCGCTGAGGACCCATGAGCTTGGTGTAGCCGTGGGAGCGGGCCATGCCAAACAGACCAGATCCCTGCCCTCAAGGAATTACATTGTAAGGGGGGGGGCGGTGCAGACAGATAAGCAAATCAATATATATTACATTTGGTAGCAGTAAGTTCCAGAAGAATTAAACCAAAGCAGAGTGAGGCACAGTGGGTGATAGGGCAAGGGAAGGACTCTGCTAGCAGGTGTGATCAGGGAGGCCTCCCCAGAGGAGGTGTCCTTTAAGCTGAGGCTTGAAGGGAGTGAGGGCATATCCAGGTGGGTGTCTGGGGAAGAATATTCCAAGTTGAGCAAACAGCAAGAGCAAAAGCCCCAAGAGGGAAATATGCATGGCACATTCTAGAAAGAGTAGGTTACTGGTTGGGACACACCGTGTGTGCGTGCGTGCGTGTGTGTGTGTGTGTGTGTGTAAAGCTCCCTGGAGCCTTTAGGTCCCCCACTGCCTGCCCATCTCACCTCTCCTGCCTACACCTTCTGATCACACCACTCTGCATCTATCCCTTCAGTCATTCCACCTCCCTGGAGCCCCATCCCCTCCCTTGCTGCGGCCCCGGGCAGGTGGTGGTCTTCCATTATTTATTTAGTTCTACCTCCCTGCCCCTGGAAGGCAGGAACTGTCCTGCTCATGCCTGTAACCACAGCATTCAGGAAAGTGCTTGGCACCAAGTAAGGACTCAGTCAAGAGGCAGAACAAAGCCCCTGGAGAGTGGTTTGGCAATCAGGGATTATGCTGGAAAGGCACACTCCCTCCCACGCAGTGATTCTACTTCTCACCATTCAACTTGAAGCAACTCCCACCCATGCCAATTGCAGCACTGCTTGCAAAGGAGAAAGGGAACCCAACGGGAATGTCCAGCACTGGGAGAGGGGGCACCCTGGCTCTGTCATTGGTGGCTCGCTCTACAATAATTATGAAAACACCTATATGTACTGATGTAGATAAATCAAAACCCTTCAGTGCCATGTGGTATTCTGGATGGATCCTGGAACAGAGAAACAACATTAGTGGGCCAACTGGTAAAATCCAAATGAAGTCTACAGTTTAGTTAATAGTCACATACTAATGTTAATTTCCTGGTTTGGGCAAATTCACCAAGTAGCATAGGACAGGGGAAGGTGGGGGAGAAGGGTATGTGGGAACTCTCTGCGCTAGCTTTACAACTCCTCGGTAAATCCAAAATTATTCTAAAATTAAAAGTTTATCTGGGTGGCTCAGTCAGTTAAGCAGGAAAAAGGTTGCAAGAAGCTTAAAAATTTATACAAATGGTAACAATTTATTTAAAAGACGTAAACCAACTGTCATGGGTACTTGTGATTCCTGTTATCCCAGTATATTAACTGTTAAACATTAAAAAAAAAAAAAAAGGTTCACAAAATGGTTATTTCTGAAATGACAGAGGCTTTATAGCCATATCTATAACATTTAATTTAAAAAGATCTCAGGCAACTATGATGAAGAAAACACTGAGCTGGTAAAATTGGGTCACTGGGCATCATTTATATTATTTCTCTGCTCTGCTATGTATGTTTGAAATAAGTCGTCATTGAAAAACTCAAACACCTATTAATTAAAATACGAAAATAAACAAAATGAATGGATGAAAACCACAGAAGCAGAAAAGGGCAGAGCTGAAGCATATCCCTCATCGTTAAAACTCCGATTCTAGGGTTCTCTGAGGATTCCCGGTCTACACATGTTTGAGAGATTCAATGTTCACTACAGAATTCCTTCAGTGATCCCTCGAAAACCAGGCTGCAGTTGGCGAGATACGACCTCATCGGGATAAGAGGACACCATCTATTAAAATGTTCGAGGTGCACATCTAGGGATTCCACCTCTAGGGGCCCATCCTGCACAGGTGTCAGCACAGGTGGACAGGGATACAGGTACGGGGTGGGGGGGGCGGATTTCTATGCTGGATGACTGGGACGGACCTCCTGCCCCGCACTGCAGCCAACTCTGGAAGCTCACACAGCTGTCAGGAAGGACTTCTGCAGACGCACGCATACTGACCACAAGGCTGCCCAGAGGACAGGAAGGGGGGGGGGGGGGAGGCGAGCTGCAGAATACGCATCCTGTGGTCCAGCTTTTGTTTAAAAAACTGCACATAAACTTATGTACCTAAGTGTGTGTGTCTGTAGGTCTACAGACACCTAGGAAAGATGTTCTTAAGAATACACAAATGGTTAGTACTGGTTACCTCCAGGATTTGGAGGAAAGAAGGAAAAAAACATTTCTCAAATTCTCGCATTTCAAACAATCTTACAGTACACACCTATTATCAGCAGTGCAATAATAGTGCAAGGAGGCCCCTTTAGCTCAATGTCTGCAGGGGCTAAAAACAAAAACAAAAAACAAAAACCCAAAAAATCAAAAAAACTGGAAAGATAGTGAAAGGACAAGAATAGCTGAGTTAACTGGTTCAGCCACACCGTGGGTTACTCTGAACTCAGTAAAGGGGGTGGACCAGACCATCTGTGCCAGCTGAATTGGAGGGATTTCCTGAAATATTATTTAGTGACAAGAGCAAAAAGCTGCAGAGATGGTCAAGCCATAAAGAAAAACCAAGCCACCAGCTGGGAAGAGAGGGATGATGGAAAGACACACCTGGGGCTTCTAGAATTGAAGGACTGTTACATGGTAGTTCATCTTATTAGTATTCATTGTACAAAATAACATGTTGCTTCAAACAAAGAAAGCTTAAAACCACAACACAACTCACGGACCTCACCTCCAGCCACTCTGCTCCCAATAGCCTCCCTGCTTTTTTTTTTTTTTTTTTTTTAAACACAGCAAGTACTCTCTGGCCACAGGGCCTTGGCACTTGCCATGATTCAGAACCCATTCTCCTGCAGCACTTACACTTCCTTCTACGTAAGCCATACTGCCCTGGTGCATCTCCAGACCCAAGCCAAGTGTGAACAAAACCAACACGAACAAGAAACCAAAACCATGGGCTAGGTGGCAGGATACCTCTAGTGATGAACCCCTGGACTCCGGCCCGACTCCATTCCTTTTCTTTCTTTTTAATCCAAGATTTGGAAAAAGAAGGAACACAAATTGAGAGGAAAGAAATTCACATTTATTGAAACCTTCCAGGTAACACACCTTTCACCGGGCACTCTGAAAAATGTTGCACCATTCCATCATCACAGCATCCTTGGAAGGCTGGTGCTGCGTAGGGCAGCTTAGATATAGGAACGGAGTTCTGGCTGCGTTTTATAACTTGTATCAGGTCATACAAGTGTATCTTTCCAGGATCCCGGGGAAGGACACCAAGGACCCCCTGTCAAAACTGTGGCGGATACAAGCAAGTCACTTCATAAAAATCACAAAGATCCTCCAGAGTCTACACAGATTTTAGAAATTGTTGGCCAGGCAACTGCATCTGGCGGCAGATGTCTTTTGTTAGGTCAAAAACCATGCTATTTGTTCAAGTGAGCGCTTGACGAAAAGGAGACTTTGCAGTAACAACCTAGGTTTTCAGCCTCTGATCTGCCGCCCCTGAGCCTGCAGAGGGGGGTACGATTTGCCCACCCTTTACCAGGCAAGCATGGGTTCCCCACTGACCGCAGTTCCCACCCACCCTGGCATCTCCCCCACCGTGCAGCCCGTATTTGTTCCCGAGACCCAGCCGTTTCTCTTATTTAGGTCACCTGCCTGGTCTCCTACAGGTTAAGTGAGTTTCTGATCCCTTGTCTGCAACAGAAGAGGTAGGATTTTTAAAGCCATAAATGAAAGATTCTATTCTTGGGTCTGAAAACTTAATTGCCTATATAGAAGCAGCCTGTGTTCCAAAACATCAACCCTTTGTAAGTATAGTAGACATTAATTTACTAGGTGCCTTCCCCTGAGTGCCGTGAAGATGTCGAGTCTTATTTCAGCACAAGGTCAACAGGGAAGTGCATCCTTAGGCCATGCGAGCACAGTGGTCATCAGGGAAGCACAGAGCAATTCCTCACGGGAACGAAGGAGGCTGAATGCCCAGAAAAACTCTGGGCCAAGTGTCCTGGCTTCACTCAGCAGACTGGTTGTCCGGGGGGAAGCAGGAGGCTGGGTCTGCAGGCTCCAGCAGTAAGGTCCGAGACTTGCAAAGCCATGCAGGAAGAAAGTTCAAAAAACCCAAGAGTTGCTCAAAATTGTTTCAGCTGCCTTGAAAGACATACTGGAAATAGCAGAGCTATTCCAGCTAAGTGGCTTCAGGAAGGTCATGCTACTTTTTTGAGGCTCAGTTTCCCCATCTATAACATGGGTAGACTCATCAAGGAGCATAAAGAGGGTTTATAAAGCACCAAGGACAGAGGTAAGGACCACTCAGAGAACACAGTAAGTGGCTGTTCTTCTTTTAGTGGCTTCTCCAGCCACCATCACCGCCATTTACTGAGCCTATTATTCAGAGTGCTTTTTATATATTAACATACTTGATTCTAAAACATCCCTACGGCATAGGTCCTACTGTGGTTCCCATTTCATCAGTGGGACAGAGACACACAAGATGAAGCAAGTGGACCTCCAGGTCACACTGGCAAGTATAAAGTGGGGATCTGAACCTAGGAAGTCTGTCTTTGGAATGCACCCTTTTGGCCAGGATGCTTACTGGCCCCGCTACCTGTATGAAGAGACAGGCTTTACTGACATTTTTCTCAGTCCTCCATGTCCAGGCCTGGGATTCTAGCGCTCTGCCCCTGGAAGGGGGGAAACACGTCTCCAAAAGGGGATAAAACCCACAGCCCTCAGAGGTGAAGGAGAGGAGTCAGGAGGACTCTGGCGTGGGTAACTGAGCGGAGGCCATGGTGCACCTCTCACCACGTGGGGAAAACAGTTCAGATTTTAATGGGCAAGGCCTTGGGGCGCCTGGCTGGTTCAGTCGGTGCAGCATGCGACTCTCGATTTTGGGGTTGTGAGTTTGAGATTACTTAAAAATACAATCTTTAAAAAATAAAAGGAAAGGCCTTATTTTTGGTGCCATGTTCCATTTTGGAGAGTTTGAGTCTGAAGGACTCCCTAGATGCCCAAGGAGAGATAACCAAGAGGGGCCTGGACATTTCCGGAGTTCCTCCTCCAAGCTCAATGTTCCACTTGCTCAATGACTTCTTCTAAGAAGCCTCCTGTGGCCCCCAGTCTGATCCCCACGCCTTTCCCTACGATTCCACGGCACCCTGCATGTCCCATAGTAGCATTGTCGCCTTCCTGTCCCTCCCCCCTTTACACAGTGAGCCCTGAGGGCCAGGGCCTTGCTTTACTCAACTCGGGGACCTCGATGCCAGCACAGCATCCAGTACGTCGTTGGTGCTCAATAAATACTTACCAAATGGACCAGTGAAAGGCATCTTGATGGACACACACATTTGGGACTGATCAGTTTCCTGTTACTGCTCTAACAAACGACGACACATTTGCCTGCTTAAGACAACACAAATGTCCTATATTCCAGCTCTGCAGATGGGCATTCCAAGATGGGTGTGCATTCCTCCTGGAGGCTCCAGCGAGCATCCATTTCCTTGCCTTTTCCCTCCTTCCAGAGGCCGGCTGCATCTCTTGGCTTGTGGCCTCCCTTCGATCCTTAGAGCCAGAATCGTTCGCCCTCTGACTTTGACCTTCTGCCTCTTTTCCACATTTAAAAACCACTGTGAGGTCATGGGGCCCACCCTGATCGTGCAGGATAATCTCCCACCTCCAGCTCTTAACTCGATCACACCTGTCATGTGAGCTCACACATCCACAGGTCCGGGTACTAGGACGGGGACATCTTTGGGGGCCATATTCTGCCTACACAGGGAGTCAGCATCCACTGAAAGGGGAGGTCACAGGTAAGGACAGAAGGGGCGGAGGTCACACGATGGCAACCCTCAGGTGGATCTCAGCCATGGGACAGGTTACATTTCTCAGCACCGGTGTTGTTTCCTAATTATAACAGTTATTACTGAATTTGGATGCCCAACCTCCAACATGCCCTACTGCCTCACAAACGTGGTGCATGAAGAACAGAGCAAGAAGGCCCAAGGCAGATCCAAACAGGGTCCCGACAGAATCACGGAGCCGAGTCCAGGCCTGCTTCTCCGAGGAGGCTGGCCATGGTCACATCCCCAGGTGCTATTTGTGCCAAATCACAGCCGAACAACCGTTTTCAAAACTTAAACACAAAGCCACAGTGCACGGAGAAGAGCAGGCCTCAGAGAACACCTGGACCCCACCGTGGCGGGGGCTCCTAGGCTGGCCTGGCCCAGCACGCCGCTCGCTGTCCTCCTGCTTGGGGGGGGGGGGGGCGGAGAGAGGATGCCTCCCTGCAGCAGCTGCCCCAGCCCCAGGGGCTCGTGGCCCCCCGCGCACATGGACTGGAGCTCCAAGGCCAGGTCCCCGGGCACCCTGGGCACCCCACATCCCTAAATCTGATCAAACAGTCCATCCAAGGGGCGCCTGGGTGGCTCAGATCGTTAAGCGTCTGCCTTCGGCTCAGGTCATGATCCCAGGGTCCTGGGATCGAGCCCCACATCGGGCTCCTGGCTCAGCGAGGAGCCTGCTTCTCCCTCTCCCTCTCTCCCTGCTCATGCTTTCTCACTCTATCTCTGTGTCTCAAATGAATAAATAAAATATTAAAAAAAAACAAAACAAAACAGTCCGTCCAAGCCAGACAGGCAAACACCCAGAAGTGAATCCAAGGTGCCTGGCCGAGGAGGAAAACTGGCACAGAGAGCTTAAGACACTTGCCCTAGGTCACAGAGCCTGCAGATTTGAACCCAGGCTTGTCTAGCTTCGCTCTGTGCTGCTCTGAAAAACCCTGGATCCTCTGGAGCTGGTTTTTTGTTTTTTGTTTTCCTTTTGGTCTCAAAAAGTTATTCACAATAGAACCTTTCCTTTTGGGTAAGAAACTATGCAAAGCATTTGCCTCTGCCCCCACTTGCTTGGAGGCTGAGCAGAGAAAGGTCTATTTTGGAGCTTTGCGCTCCAGTGATCTGCTCACTTGGCCGAGAGCTCACCGCCCGCTGCTCATACATTTTGTTGTTGTTTTTTTTTTTCTACAGCGGCCACTTCCTGAGGCTTAAATGAGGCAAGCTGGTGGGTCTACCCAGCAGGACCAGAGCCAGACTCAGAGCAGGACGCAGGGCAAGAGGCAGGGCCAGTGCTGAGGGACCCACCTCAAAACCAAAGCCGCCCACCTTTAGCAGCGGCTGCCTCTCAGCCAGTCACCAAGAAACAGAGCACCTGAGCCCACGATGAAGGCAGAAGCCAGGAAGGTGCCCTTTTTAATTATTTTATTCACTCATCCATGTTATTCAAAAGAGCCCCAAACTGGAAACTCCTATATCCACCACCAAGTTCTGGGGGCCGTTTGTTACACAGCCATCGATAATGGAAGCCATGATTATTACCAACAATAACCCACCGCCATGTTGTTTAGCACCTGCTGTCTGTCGGGCCTTCTTCTAATCATTCACAGAAGCTCATTTAATCCTTACAACATCCAATCATGTGGTTAAGAATCCCCCCATTCTACAGAAGGGGAAACTGAGGTGCCCAGGTCACCCCTCAGGAGACCAGGGTAAACAGATGCAAGGGTACAGACAACGGACCACCACTCCACAAGAGACAAGAACAGACCACTAAAACCCACAACAGCACGATGAACCTCAAGAACATCACACGGTGCAGGAAACCAAACACAAAAGAGCACATACCATATAATTCCATCAGTGTGAAATTCTAGAACAGAACAAGCTTAGAGTTGCAGCAAGTAGGTCAGGGGTTGCCTGGGGAGAGGGTACTGAGTGCAAAGGGACAAGGAGGGGACTTTCTAGGTTGATGGAGGTGTCTTGATCAGGATGGTGGTCGCACAGGTGTCAAAACAGACTGAACTTGTAAGTGGGTACGTATCACTGCATGTTACTTATACCTCAATAAAATTCAATTAAACAGTCAAAAAAAAAAAAAAAAGACACCAGGCACATCTTCTGTCTCCCAGAAGATCGAAACTCTTAAAGATGAAGTCTGACATCTTTATAGTAAAGCAACCCAATTCCTGTTTGGTTCCAGTGACCCCTGGATGGCAGGCAATGGGAGAGAGATTTTTTTTTCTCTGTGCTTTTCTCTATTTTCCAAAATGTCTACAATGAACATGTATTCCTCTTGTATTGCAAAATAAAACCACAGGCCACATAAGTTAAAGCTACAGGGGACACAGTGCAGCCTTCCTGAGATGTCCCGGGTGACTCTGTCCCCCCAAGAAAAGGGTGGAAGGGCACTGGACAAGGAGTCAGGAGATGTACCTGGCTGGACTCAGGCTTCTTGGGTGCTTGGGCCCAATCCTTAGCTCTCTGAGCCTGGTTGTATATGAGGACTCATGAGTTCCACTTGCCCACCCCGCCCAGCCATCTGGCTCTGGAAGGGACACAGACCAGCCTCCACCCACCCCACACACCCCCTCGAAGCAGCCTCGGGCCCAGCAGGGGCTTTGTGTTGTATGCCCAGCAAACCCCAGAGGCAGGCAGACCAGGTTTTGGACTCCAACTCTGCCACTCACTGGCTGTGTGGCCTTGGGCAAGTCACTGGGCCTTTCTGAGCCTTGGCTTCCTCATCTGGAAATCAGGAGATATATTACAACCCATTATAACGGTAGCGGGGGAGGGGAGCCTGGAAGAAGGAAATGAAATAATGGTACTGGGTACGCCCTGAGTTCTCAAAGTGTGTATTCGCTTTTATTTTTGATTCTAAGAGTCTCCCACTAAAATTTAAACAAATACTATGAGCTCCCACTAATTTATGGAGGAAGCAGCAAACCTACCCATTCATGTTCCATCTAAACACCAACTCCCATGATGCTCCTGTCCATCCTCCTCCCTTACATGCCAGGGTGATGGGCTAAGCAGCCCTCGGTTTCCCTGGGAAGGACAAGGGGCGTCCTCGTGCAAGCTGTTCCAACCAGCCCCTCTGCCTGCAAGGGCTCGCCAGGCCTGCCACGGCTGATGAAGGCTGTGCCCAGACGAGCAGCTCTGGCTTGGCTGTCGTCCAGGCCGTGGGAGCGTCCAGAAACACAGCCCTCTCCAGATGGATGGTTCCTGAAGCTGAGGCCTCCAGACCCCCATTTCACGGCCGCCACAGCGTATCTGCGGCCCCAGGCAAGGGAAGACCGACATTCGCCCACTCAGACAAGTCTGCGGTACGTGGGTGGGCCAGTCCGTGCGCGGGGCACCGTGGGACCAGAGACTCATAGGGCTGTACACCCGACGGGGACGCAGGAAGAGCTGCCTGAAGCCACAGACAATCCAGACAGAAAGGCCCTCACCAATGAGGAGACCAAGGAAGGCCCAGAGGACAGAAGTGAGCAGAAAAATTCTGAGAGCTTCCACCCCAGCTCACTGAAGCCTCGCTGCAACCCCATGAAGTACTATCATCTGTACTTCACAGATCAGAACTCAGGCCACAGTGAGGAAGTGACTGAGCCCAGCTCACGTGGTCGGAAGGAACAGGGAGAGGACAGCCAGGTCCCTCGATCTTGCCCCCTCCCTCCCGGAATCGGACTTCTCCTTTGAGTTCTTGCTCTCAACCCCAAAGGTTCACTTGATCCCTTTTTTCTTCCCCTAAGACCAAGCACCACAGACCTCATGCTCCGTGAGGGCAGCGGGTGCGTCTGGATTTCGCACACCCTGGCCTGAGGCTGACACGTCCTGAGTACTCGACGGATGTGTTAAGTCAAAGAATCGCCACGTATCCTCTGATCAGCATCGACCTTTGAAGTCTTCACGAAGAGCACGTATAACTGGTCTTTTACCACCAACGTTTACTGACTCTGCTGTCACAATGAATACAACTGATAAAGGGTGCTCGAAACCACTCTGGTGGCTTGCACGGGGGAGTGGACAGGGCGCCTCAAGGTGAAGATGAGGACATCGTGCTATGCTGCAAAGCCCAGCCATCACACCTCACAGCTCCTCCCGCCGAAAAGAGGGGTCTGTCTCCCTCTCCTCGAATCTGGGCTGGCCTTGGGACCTGCTCTGACCAGTCGGACGACACAGAGGTGACACAGTGTACAGGTTCGGAGGCTCCTGCCTTCTGCCTCTTGGAAGGTGCCACGGAGACCCCCGCATTCAGAAGCCGGGCCAGCCTCCTAGAGGAGAGGCCACAGGTACAACGGAGGCCCGCGGCCTCTGCCACGGCCAGGACCGGCCGCCAGCCATGTGAGCCAGGCATCTCCGAACTCCCAGCCCAGCTGAGAGCAACCGCGTGGGCGAGGCCAGCGCGGCCACTGAACACTGCCCAGGATCGTGCAGAGTAATAAATCCGTGCAGTTCTAAGGCGCAGGGTTTGGGGGCAGTTGGTTACACAGCAATATGTAGCCGAAAGCACCATCACCACCGTCGGCGGACTACCCGTCCACTCGGCAGGTAGCGCCCAGGCTTTCTTCCGGTCACTCACGTAGTAACTCATTTAACACACACAACCCAGTGAAATGGAGGAAATGTTCCCCTATTTTAAATAAAAGGGGCAACTCAGTGGAGTGAAGTGACTTACCCAAGGTCCCTCACCAGTGAGCACTGGAATGCAGGCTGTCTGGCCCAGGCCCATGATCTTCATCCCCCACAAACAGTAATGGCTTACGTTTATTCGGCTTTTTCTGTACGCCAGGAATTGAACAATGCACTGCATGTGAATTAAAACTACACAGATGCAGTAAGAATAGTAAGAATAGGGTGCTAGGGAGGTACCCACGCGGTCAGGGTCGGCGGTCCCGCGCTGTGTGAGCCCGTCCCCAGAAGCTCTCTGAGATGGGTGAAGGGTACCCTTCCCTCTTAAAAACCTCCAGGCAGCACTGAAATGAACAGTGGAAGGAAACACACACAGCTCCGGGCAGGACACGGACGGACGGACGGACGGACACACACACACACACACACACACACGAGAAAAATAAGACTGCCCTCCAGCCAGGATAACAGTAAAATAATGACATCTAAAACACCTTTGCTTTTAGAGGATAGATGCTTTACAGACAGTAATTCATTCTACCTTCATACCTGCCTAGTGACAGAGGTTCTCTTATTGTTCCCATTTTATACACAGGAAGACCGAGGCCTGAACGCCTCCTGCTCAGAGAGGACTTAGCTGAGCACGCCTAGTGAGGGTTCACGCTGTTCCCCTTGAGTTGTGTCTGTCGGGCAGGTCAGGCCTTCATCCCCCTTTCTTTTCTATTATCCCTCTGTCCCCACCGGCCTACAAGGTTCATGGGAAGGACCTTGTCCAGGTCACTTGCCTCTATTTATCCAGCACCCAACACATCTAGTGCCTATCACCTTCTAGGCCCTAAATGGGTAGTTGAGAAATGGGTAAGGCACAGGAACAAAGCAACCGGCTCCGAGGAGGCCCAATACCCATCTCAAAAGGGCAGAAATGGGATGAGGCCCCAGGTGTCCAAGTAACAATGCCCCCAATGCTCTCCATTCTCAGACCCCATCGTCTCAGAATTAAGTAATCTTTTTTTTTTTTTTTTTTTTTAAGATTTTATTTATTTATTTGACAGAGAGAGACACAGCGAGAGAGGGAACACAAGCAGGGGAGTGGGAGAGGGAGAAGCAGGCTTCCCTCCGAGCAGGGAGCCCGATGCGGGGCTCGATCCCAGGACGCTGGGATCATGACCTGAGCCGAAGGCAGACGCTTAACGACTGAGCCACCCAGGCACCCCTAAGTAATCATTTCTAACAAGGAACAAGGTCCCCCTTCTCAGACTTGTCAGGTGGCCCCCTTCATAGCCCCAAACTGGGGTATGCCTAATAGTCCAGTACCTGAAGAGTAACTTTGAGAGCACTAAACAATAGTACCCTGAAGATCTACGGAAAGATTCCCACGAGGACGACCCTGAGCATCAAAGGAACCACGTCCACAGAGGCTGGCGCATCGGGCATCATACCTGGATCCCCCACAACAAGGCTGGAGTCTCTGTCTCCCACATGGCGCTTGACCCCCACTGGCCTTTGAAAGAGCAGTAGCCTCAGAACAGGTTAAGTCAACAGAAGCCAGGCTGGGGGGAGGGGGCAGAAGAGGAAAACAGCCCCAGCCATGGCCATTCTGAAGACACACACGAGGAGGCCATACACGGTGGTCTCATAGCTCCCCAAAGCTCCGTCCTGGGGGACAGATGACCCCAGGACCGTATCCTCTGCCCCTGACATTCAGAGGGCTCAGCCAGGCATGAGCACCTCACTGTCCTGTGTGGCCCCCAAACTGCTCCGGCCGAGACCCCCCGGTGAGGGGCAGGAGGCCGGGAAGCCACACTAGCCTGGGCCCCCCAGGGAGAGCAGAGACCCTCCAGCTGAAGGACCCCGCCCTTTGCTGTCCAGAAAGGACAGGAACTGCTCCCCTTCACCCAGCCCCCATCAGCATGAATGCTCATCGCAGGGACAATGTCACAGCTCGCTCATTTTAAGCCTTCTGCTGTCCCCAACTGCTGACGACGACCACACATTCCTTTCTTAACTGAGGAAAAAAGAAACCATTCCCAATTAACCTTGGCAACTGGAAGCTTTAGTCCTAGAAGGAGATATATGGCAGGTTGAGAGAATTACTGAAACAACCTGGTCATAAAGGTAACCCCATGTGAGAATTACCCTGACAAAGGTAAGGCTATGTGAGCATGATCTGAATGGTAAGGAAGGTGACTCCCTGTGAGCATGGTCATCCTCAGCCGCTGACATTTACCGAGCACTTACTCTGATCCAAACGCTGTGCTACAAATCTGACCTGTATTAGCTGACCCCAACCCTATGGGGTGAGGGCCATTAGGATCCCTCCATTACACCCCTCTGTATAGACAAAGAGACTGAGGTTCAGAGGGGCTCCCTCAAGTGCCCACAGTCACACAGCAAGAAGCAGTGGGGCCAGGAGAGCAGTCTCAATCTTTGCTCCCCAATCTCCCGTGCTTCATCTCCCACTGGGTGTCTTTCAGGGAGATCCCTGCTACACCCCACCTCATTGACACCGAAGCAAGACTCTCACTCCCGAATGCTCCCACCACTTGTCTCAGCTAAAACAAGCTGGTCCCCTCAAAAGACTTTATTACCCACTGAGGAGAACAATAAAACAGTGGGACCAAAAACAAACAGCGGACGGACATTCCATCCCTGGACCTGACCCCGTTCCTCCCATTCTGTCTTAAGACATCTGTGCTCCAGGCCCAAAGTTTGGCACAAGCACGCTGACCCTGGCCTGGGTCCCCCAGCCCTACCCTCCCTCCCTCTGTCCTTGTGGAGGGGGACCTTTTACCGGAGCCGCCTCCTACACCTCTGGATACATCCAAGCTCAAGGCCAAGAGATGCCCCCGGCTACCACGGTCTCTATTGCTGGTGGACCAAAGCCGGCCACCAATTCTTCACCACTCTTTCCATCAGGAGGTGGAATCTGCTTCCCTCCCCTCGAGCACGGGCTGGCTTTATGATGTGCTTTGACCAAAAGAATGTAGCGCAAGTGACACCGCGCCAGAAGTGACACCCCAAGCTAACCACGTTGAGGGAGGGAGAGAGAAACTGCAGTAAAGAGCACCGAGGGGCAGACAAGGGAGGAGAGCCCTCGTGGAAACTCCCACCTACCATCAGTTGAAGCTGGCTGGATGAAAGACTCCAGCCAATGCTCAGCAGGAAGGAACCATCACCCAGGTGCGCCCTGCCCAAATTCCAGACCCGCAGAATTGTTGTCTGAAGTCCGGTGTTGTGACACAGTTTGTTACATGGCAACAGGTACCTGAAGCACCATCCCCAGACTGGCTTCCGGGCCTGGAATGGGGAGCTGCACCTCCTTCTCAGGAGATGGACATCAGGAAAGACCCCCCCTTTCCAAGTCCAGGACCTGGTAAGCAACGCCATCCCCTCATGACGATACTGCTAACAAAAGCACAATTAAGTCTGAGCTAAATTAGGCCTCACATACTGTCCTCTAGGCTGCACACCAACCCACAAGGCAGATACCGTCCCTGCGCCCATCTCACAGATACTCAAGTGGGATGTCCCCTACAGTGACACAGCTAGGAGTCAAGCCCAGGCTTGTCCGAATCCAACACTGCTCTTATACATGATGTCACGGGATCTCCCACAGCACATCAACCAGAAAGTGCAGAGCCTCAGCCCTCGGGGCCAGAGGTCAGATGTGGTTCTGGGCCACAAAGCATGCCACTGGGCCTGGCGAGGCCACTGTTGGATCAGTCTGGCTCCCATCAGGTACAAAACATCCTCCCAGAGCCCTCCTAGAGAGCGGGAGAACTCATACTCATCTTCACTCTACGTGCAATCATGTCCCATATTGATCCAACGTTTGCCCATTCCCTAACAATGTCCATGGAATTAAAGATCAAGGCTATTTTTCTCAACTCAACAACTGCCCTTGGTTTATCAATAAACAGTTAACTACATGAATGAATAATGGTGGGAATGAATGAAGCCATGACAATGGCACGCCAAGAGATGACCAGTTAGTGGCCCCTACCTGTGACCGGTCTGATAGCTACAGCCTAATGTCTTCTCCTGACTGCACACTTCTAACACACCAATTCCCCAGAAGCTTTGATTATTTTGCAGTGGAAGAGGCTAATGCTCAAAGAAACAGACCTTCTTCCCTCTCAAACGTGAGGTCTGGTACTTCCTGGGACTGTGGGAAGAACAGTTGGAAAGTTCTGGAAGCAGGACCTGGGGCTGTAAGCTGCACCCTGAGACTTGCAATAGGTGGCTTTGGAGGGAGGAGACTCTCTCTCCAGCCTAGAGAAGAAACCAGATGCATGCTCTCCCACCCATCTTCTGGCTAGAACCCATCGCGTTCTAGAATTCACATCCGTGGAACAAGTGATGGGCCCCTGACAAAAGCAGAGCCAGAGTCTTCTCCCTGGATTGACATACATGCCAATTCTCTATCATTCATGGCAGTTACATTCTGTAAAGTCACCATGAACCCTGAATTAGCAAGTACTGAACCAGTGCTCCCAAGGAAATACGGGGTTAGGTTCCTGTGAGCCTCTGGTCACGACATTTGCATCAGCTGATCAATATGTAACCTCATTTTTGTGTGTGTATGGTTTTTTGTTTGTTTGTTTGTTTTAGACTTTATTTTTCAGTAATCTCTACACCCAACATGGGGGCTTAAACCCACAACCCTGAGATCAAGAGTCGCACGCTCCACTGAATGAGCCAGCCAGGAGCCCCTGTGTGTTTTTTTTTAAAGACTCCTCATTTAATATACATTGTTGATTAACACAGAACTCACAACCAACAGCACTAGAACTCATGCCTGAATAAAGCGTATCAAACACTTGTCATTTTCTCAATAAGCCACACCACAGCCTTCTTGGGCTCAGGAACACTAGATCGCCCTCGGGGGCTATTTTACACAACAAAACCACCCCAAAAAGGACAAAACCAGAAAAACATGTCAACAACCATCTGAGGAAAGGACACCTGTTACCTGTAGGAGAGCTGAAACAAGAAGCCAGCTGGGAACACACATGTCGCATGTCGGTGACTCAGTATTTTCCCCACTCTGCTCATGTCTGCGAAGGATTACAGAAGTGCCACGAGATTCGGTGCAGGGGTTACAAAAAAATTTCTGCGAGTGGGCAAACATGGGGCTGGGATCCACAAATAACGAGGACCAACTATGGATGCTCAGAGAAAGCAGCACCCCAGGTGACATGATCTGATCTACAGATGAGGTCTGTGAACGAAGGGAAAGGGGAAATGAGGAGGGCCGAGGAAAGACGAACAGGGAATGGTGGAGGCCGTTCCTGCTCCTGACCCGCACGCCCTGGCTCCTTGGACTCCGTCAGTTACAGAGCCTCCTTCTCAGGCCCCCATTCCAGGAATTCTCTTTTATGATGAAGGTAGCTTCTGACCTCACCGGCCAAAAGACCCCGGCTTGTGTGTTGGGCAGCAGCAACTGGGCCATCAGACACACACTCTCCAGAGTTAGGATAGGTGACACAGAAGACTGGGAAATCAGCAGCCAGAGGAGAAAGACACACGCATATGCACACACATACACAACGAGGGCACGCACACGCTCCCCAGTCGGCAAGCTGATCAGTGCCACCCAGGATGCAGGCCACCCCCAGAGGAAGGTTCTACCTGGGCTCCCCAGTAATTTGCAGAAGCACAACTGGAACTGGACACTCTGGCCCAGCTGATCAGGTGTCACACCTCAATCTAGGACAGATGCCCAGGGGGATGGCAAAGCCAGCAGACACGCACGATCCCATCTCTGGGGGAAAATGAAGCCACCTGACCTCACGAAGCAAGATGCAGATTTGCCATCATGATCATCACAGCAGCCGTCCCAGGGAGAACACTTCTCTTGCTTGAGGAAGAAGAAGAGTGTGGGGATAATGAAGTGGGTAATGCAAGAAGGAAGGTGGAGACGGTGGAGGTATATTCTAGAACGACACTGTCCAATAAAGCAGCGACAACCAGGTACGGCTATTGAGCACGCAAAATTGAATCGGCCCAAACGGAGATGTTCTGTAGATATCAAATACACTCTGGATTTTGAAGACTCAGACCAAAAACAAGAATATAAAATCTCAATAATTATATTGTGCTCATGTTTAAATAATAATACTTTGGATAGACCGAGTTACATAAGATACATTAAAATTAACTTCACCTTTTTCCTTTGTACCTTTTTTTAATGTGGTGCCTAGGAATTTAAACTCTACAGACAGAGGCCTGGCACCGGTGTTCACAGCACTGGTCTAGAAATAGCCCAGTTTGGCTTCAGAATGGAGAGGTGGGTGGGAGGGGGTGGGAGGAGTTCTTTATATATTTTGGAAACAAGTCCTTTATCAGCCACGTGTTTTGCAAACATTTTCTCCCAGTCTGTGCCTTGGCTTTTCAATCTCTCAACCTGAAGGTTTTATAGCAGCTGGTGAAGGGGAAAACTGGCCTGACATAGTTCCTCCAAAAAGCTTGATGACCGTGGGCCAGTCACCCAAGCTCACCTAACTCACCGGCACAGAGGCCTAGCTCACAGGCTTCCTGTGATGACTGCACACCATACGGGCACGTCTGTACACATGATCACACGGATACCGTGTGCGTGCAGGGGGCTCGGCACAATGGTGGCTCGAGGCACGTGCTCAATAAATGCAGGAATTACTGTGGCATCGCGCCTCCCGATTCCGTTCCCCCTTAGGGGACGGCTGGTGGCCGAACAGCAGGTGGAGGCTCACGTAGGCAGTCAGGAAGTGTGGAGGGAAGAGGACACCCCAGGCCAAGGCATCGAACCTTGAAATGAGGGAAAATCTATGCCACACCTCACCCACAGCTTCCGGGTGATCTTGAATGTTTACGAAGGAAACTTTGATGGGCTATCACCTTCATCAAATGGTCCTTTTGTCCCCCCAAACACAGAAGTAAGGGTTAAAATGTATAGTTCTAGACTCAGGCCAGGAATCACATGCCCGGTGATCAGCGTCCAGACCCATGTGCTCCTCGTTAGGCTTACCCCCAAGGTAAGCACGCAGCTGGCACGGCCAGCCCGGGAAAGTGCCACTGCCACAGAAAGTGTGCAATGGGAAAACACTGCATCACCCAAAGAGCATGAGGAGCTCTGTTTAACAGAGAACAAGAGCCATCAGGGCAATGCAAATCAGAAACACAAAGAGCTAGGACTTCACCCCCACTAGGATGGCTATCCTAAAACACAGACAATACCAAGTGTCGGCAAAGATGCAGGCAAATGGGAGCCCTCCCGTGCTGCTCTGGGGAATGTAAAACGGGGCAGCCACCGTGCAGGACGGCCTGGCCACTCCTCAAACAAGCAAACACAGAGTTACAAGTGACCCAGCGAGTCCACTCTTAGGTATATACCTAAAGAACGAAAACCTATTTCCACGAAAATCTGCCCACAGAGGTTCACAGCAGCATTACTCATGACAGCCAGAAAGGGGCAACAACCCAAAGGTCCATCAAGGGATGAAATGGATAAACAAGATGTGGTCTGTCCTAACGATGAAACAGTGCTCAGCCACAGAAAGGAATGATGTACTGATCCACGCCAAAACGTGGACGAACATCAATGTTATGTTAAATGAAAGAAGTCAGATGCAAAAAGCTACCCACTATGACTCCATTTCTATGAAACGTCCAGAGAAGGCAAATCTATAGAAACGGAAAGTAGATTCCCCCTTTAAAAAAAAAAAGAAAAGAAAAGAAAAAGAAAGTAGTAGCTCAATAGCACACATTTACGGAGTCCCTGGTGCTAGAAGTAGAGATAAGGGAATCAGAATCCAGCCTCTTCCTGGCAGACCTAGCTCTGGTTGGCAACTCTCTAGAGTTACGTACATTTGTAGCCAATTCCAACATGGAAGGTCCTTCAAAGCCTTCTTCTCAAGAAAGGAACAGGACATCCAACTCCTCCCAGAAGATGGCCTGACACACACATGAGCTGAGCAATTAGAATAAATGGAACCATATCCTAACTGTCAACCTCAGACACGACTAGATTTCCCTCAACATCCAAGTTCACAGAAACCCGGATGCTAGCAAGGGTGGTGGATGAGCATGCAAATCAGTGTGGCCTTCCTGCGGACCACGGAACACTGTGCCCAGAGCCCATGACACAGCCTTCCCTTGCTCCCACCAATTCTTCTCAACATTTATCCTATGAAATGACCAGGGACGTGCCTAAGGGTTAGCACTAAAAATACTCCCAGGATCAATATCTGACATAGCGAAATAGTAAGCTTCATGATATCCAGAAAGAGAAAACTGACTAAACAAATACAAATAAAAAGATAAGGTGGAAAGGTTATAGCCATTTAAAACCAAACAGAAGGTATGTACTTGGAAAGATTTCCACCACAGGAAACCAAAATAACCATCGTCATGAGGACAGGTGTCCCATCAGGAGACACTCACTGAGTGAAACCAAAGGGCAGTTAAAATAAAGCCACTGATAACAATGTGGATACCTCACAACTAACAGATTATATGCTAATTAAAGATTAAATTTTTTTGAAATGTAAAAAATATGCATCAGAATAATTATCAAAGCAGCATCCTGGTTTCCCTAGGGAGGAAGGGGTATATGTGAGCACTTAACTATATGTATAATCTTTTTTTTTTTTTTTAAGATTTTATTTATTTGAGAGAGAGAGCACAAGCAGGGAGAAGAGCAGGCAGAGGGAGAAGCAGGCTCCCCACTGAGCAAGGAGCCTGACATGGGACTCAATCCCAGGACCCTGGGATCATGACCTGAGCCAAAGGCAGGCGCTTAACCGACTGAGCCATCCAGGTGCCCTAATATTTATTTACTAAAAACAATGACCCAAAGCAAATATGATTTGTCTAAGTTGGAGAGAAGGGTATATTCATGGCTGCTATAACAGATCACCACAAACTCAGTGACTTAGGACAACACACATTTATGATCTTACACTTGTGCCGGTCAGAAGTCAGGTATGGGTCTCTCTGGGCTAAAATCAAGGTGTTGGGAGGGCTCTACGGGGGAATCCGTTCCCGTGCCTCTTCTGGCTTCTGGAGGTGGCCTGCGGCTGGTTCATGGACCCCTTCCACCTTCAAAGCCACTAATTTAACCTCCGTGACCTCTGGTCTGTCATCACATCTCCTCTTCCAACTCTGACCCTCCCCGCTCTGTCTTTCACTCACAAGGACCATTGTGATTACATCGGGACCACCCAGATAATCCAGAATAATCTCCCCATCTCAAGATTCTTAACTTAATCACATCTGTAGAGAGCCTTTTGCCCTATAGGATAACGTAGGCACAGATTCTAGAGATTACGATGGGGATGTCTTGGGGTGGGGAAGGGGGGCTTTATTCTGCTTACCACAGAGTACACAGAAATCACTGCCACCTTCATCATAGCAAGAGCAGCTGACCCTTCCTGGGGGCTCTGGGATACTTGTGAGGCATTATCTCAAAGTGTGCAACCTAATTTGCTCAGCTAATGTCCGTGAGAATCCCCTAAGGGAGGCACTACTCTGACCCCACTTTATAGATGGGTACAACGAGAAGCTAACTAACTTGTCATGGTCACCAACATTTTAAGTGGCAGCGCCAAGATCTGAACCCAGGCAGCCAGGCCTTAAGAGAACAGCTTATAGTAAGAAATGGTCACAATAGAGCACAAAATGGAAAAGGCATGACACCAGAATATTGTAAAAGGACAGCCTTTTATAAAAAGGTATCTATGTCTCCCCAAAAAAAAAAAAAAAATCCGGAAGGGTGTAGACCAAGTGCTCACACACTTGCCTTCGGGGAGAGGGGCTCTGGGTCGGGGGAAGGGGCTGTTACCCTCACCCAGTTGTAGTTAAAGACCTCTCCGCTCATGAAGACAGGTAACTGCTTCGAGGAGAACAAAATCGGAGTTATTTTAATCAGGGCAAGCACAAGGAGGTCAGAGGAGATCAGCTCGGAGTGGTCTCCAGCAGGAAACTGGCATAACGTTCATGCTCGGCCACCCCAGCTGGGGCCCTTCTCAGCTCTCCCGGGACTCGGGTCCTCCTCCGGCCAGGCCCCAGGCCAACCAGCAGAGGCCGGCAGCAGGCCAGGAGCGGCCTGGATGGTCCGGGCACGATGGGGAGGGTACACCTGCCAATAACATCCCGCAGAACCCCAGCCCTGAGGCTGGCATCCCGCCCCCGACCAGGTGCCCCGCAGGGTCTCCTCTCCCGGTCTCTATCATGCTGTGCGGACCCGAACTTTGCCAGTCTCCAGGTTCTTCTTCCTCTCCTTCACACACTCACCCTTGGCTGCCAGCACAACTCGGGGCAGGTGAAAGCTTCCTCCAGCCGTGCTGGGAGAGTGGGAAGGGCCCCTCTGCTCTCAAATGGCATGGTCTCTGATTCTGTTTCCAAAACATCACCACTGACCTGTGGACACTCCTCCTCCCCGAGTGTGGGCCTCCCCAGCCTCCAAGGAGAAAGGCCAGGGCCAGAGCTGCTTGCCTACCCAAGGCTGGAATCCAGGGGACCTTAACCCTAAAAGTGCCCAAAACAGCAAGAGGTGGTGACCACTGTGTATGGGCCCCACACGGCCCCGAGAACGCTTCCAGAACACACCAATGCAGGTGCTGACAAGCCACCAGGGCAGCTTGAGCATGAGACCCCCTCCCCCTTCAGGTCCACACCAGGCATGTTACACACATTTACAAATGTCATCTTCCCAAGGATCGTGCCGGAAAGCTCCGCCATCATCCCATCTCTCGCACGAGAAAACAGAGGCACAAAGAGGCATGAATCGCTCAGGGTCATGCAGCCAGTAAGCACAGGGCCGAGACTGGAACTGCTGTGTGTGAGGGCTAAAAAGGAAGTTGCCATAGGGATGCCCTATCTTAACCCCAGATCCTACCGTCTCTGGGGGGAGAAAAAGGCGGGCGGAGGCCAAAAGGGGCATCTAGGTCCTTGCCTGGATCCGTCCACCGGACACGTATCGGGAGGCACCCGCTGTGGGCCAGGCACAGGCGGAGCGCTGGGGATTCCTCGCTGGTCTGGTCAGCAGGACAGACGGGACCCTGCCGCCCGGAGCTCACAGTCTGGGCAGGAAGGACCACTGAGCGTCTGGCTCCAGGTCAGGCCCTGCCAGAGGGCAGGAAACACCGACACCAGGATTTCTGGCTTCAGCCTCAAACTGCACGGCACTTAAGTCTCTTCCAAGACAACCCAAGACATGTCACTCTGCTACCCTGATGTGTGAAAAATGCATGCTCATTTCTAAGATCCACTGGATGGTGGGCGGTGGGGACGAGTTTCTAAAAGGATTCACCAAGAGATCGCTTTTAACAGCTCCCTCCCTAGACATCCATAAGAGATGTGGGAGCACCAAAGTGGACCGACTACAACTCACTTGACGTGCACAGGGTCCTTCAAAGGGGAGGCGTGGTTGCTTGGAGGAGAGAATTCACGGGATGTACTTCCAAGAGACAGGAAAGGAGCATGAGCCGTAAGAACAAGAGCAAACCTTACAGCGGGCTTCCCAGGTGCCTCAGTGATCGACCCACAGGCGCGCATCTGAGCCTCCTAACAACCCTGGAAGGCAGGCACTCCCACCCTTCCCATTTTGTAGATGAGCAAACAGAGGCACAGAGAGTTAAGTCTCGTGCCCAAGGTCACACAGCTAAAAAGCTAGAGAGTCAGGAGTCAAACCTACGCAGTCCTCATGGCCCAGGTCAAGACCAGCGTGGCTAGGAAGCAAGAGGACCCTTGAAATAAAGCAAAGGCCCCTAAATTATTTTACAACAAACTCCAACTTGCCCATCATATCTGCAGGCAGATGGACACCTCTGGTCATGCTCAGCCCGCCGCCCCTTAGGCCCCTTTTAAAGGGGAGTGTCTTCGTTTGCTAGGGTCGCCATAACAAAATACCACAGACCGGGTAGCTTCAACAGCAGCAGTTCACTGTCTCACAGCCCTGGAGGCTGGAAGCCCAAGACCAGGTGTTGGCAGGGTTGGTTCCCGCTGGCGGCTGAGAGGGTCAATCTGTTCCGTGCCTCTCCCCCACCTTCTGGCACCGGTGGTGTGCCTCGGCCTGGAGATGCACCACTCCCAGCCCCGCGTCCCTCGTCACTGGGCCTTCTCTGTGTGTCTCGTCTCCTTTTAAGGACACGGTCATATTGGACTGGGGGCCCACCCGACGCCAGCATGACCTTAATGAGTACCTCTGCAAAGATCCTACTGCCAAATAAGGTCACATGCTGAGGTACCAGGGGGTTAGGGCTTTGAAGTATGAATCTGGGGGGAGGTCACAATTCAACCCATCACAGGGACACCCCCCCCCCGCCGGCCCATAAGTCCTGAAGCTGCCAGACTACGCTCTCCAACAGGAGAGGTCACCTATCCTGCCCACATCCAAGAGAGGACAATGGCCTCAAAAGAGCCAATCTCTGTGCACTGGCTCGAAAAGACCCGGCCAATCACAGGCCTCCCTCAGGAGCCCATCCCTGGGGGGGCGGGGACACCTCAGGCTTCCCGGAAGGGGCCGCACAGGGAGTCAAGCTGGAGAAAGGCTTTGCTGGGGAATCCAGCCATGGCTACCAGGACACGTAAGGGAGACCAGTCCATGGAGAGAAGTCACCACCAGGGGCTCTTGCCACCGACAGGATGGTGAGTCCTCAGTGCCACCACCTCCCCTTCCCACGAAGGCCACTTACAGGGTAAGGCTGTTCATTTTCTTGGATTCCTACAAGAACCCACCCCCCAAGCAAGCCCCTACAATCATTCTGTCCTCTAGGCATCTGTGGGGTTGCTACAGCCACCTCTGCCCCCTCCGAAACTAGGGGCCATGGAAGAGCCTGCAAGATGCCCTCCAAACCCATTTCCCATTCTTAATGGCACACAGGTTGGCCACATTTCCCAGGATCCTTTGCAGCTGGTCACATGCCAAGTTCTGGTCTGCGGAAGTTGGGCACCTTCCACCTTGCAGGCCTGGCCCATAAAACCCTCTAAGGCATCTTCCATTCTTCCTCTTCCTCTGCATGCTGGCTGGACACAGAGGATCCTGAGGTGGCCTTGGAAGTCTTAGGGGATCACGGTGCTGCCAGGCAGCAGAGCCTCACCCCTCAATCGCACCCACTGTTTCATGACTTGGGTGAGAAACTTGTACTATATGAAGAAATCATTTGTCACTGCACTTTGTCCCTGACTAACATAGAAGCTTTGCTGCCATGCCCTCTGCCTGGAATGCTCTCCCCACAGAGCTTCCCCTGGCTCCCTCCTTCTCACCCACTAAGTCTCAGCTCAAATGTCACCTCCACAGAGAGGCTTCTCTGAGACCTGCCCTACAAACAGTGTTCTTCACTGGTCACTCTGTCCCAGTGCCCTGTTTCTTTCCTTCCTAGCATCCATCACAATCCAAAATGATGGAATGATTAGTTTGGCTTTTTCTTTCCCATGAAACTATAGGCACTAGAGGCTCCTTTATGGATCTCCACTGTCCCGCTCACCACTTCATCCCCAGTGACCAGTGTAACACCCGACACACACTCAGTCCTCTTTGAGCATTTGCTAAATCAACAAAGGAACCAATTCTAAGAACATCAAATGATCATGATCCAGGACAGAAAACCCTTGAACAACCACAGAAACCAATTCCTCAACCATCCAGCATACAAGCAGGTCTGAACCAATAACAAGAATAAAAAGGTTGGGGCGCCTGGGTGGTTCAGTCAGTTAAGTGTCCAACTCCTGATTTCCACTCAGGTCATGATCTCAGTGTTGTTAGATCGAGCCCTGCATCAGGCTCTGCGCTCAACACAGGGTCTGCTTGTCCCTCTCCTTCTGCTCCTCCACATCCTCCCCCACCCCGCACATGCGCTCTCTAATAAATAAATGAAATCTTTTAAAAAAATAAATGAAAAGGTCAATTCTATTTTTCATACCAGCAGTCTCTATCATGGAGTACACCCCAGAAGGGAACCAGGAAGGAAAATCACTATGTAAGTGGAAGTTCTAACATTGATCTCATCCTTTCTACAATACCACTTGCCTTTATGTTCGATGAGGACAATGACAATAATCATGACAAGGATGACAAGAGCAGCTAATACTCGAGCATCTGCCTCCAGAGTGTTCAGCAACATAGCAAGCGTTTCCCATGTATTCATTTAATGTTCTCAAAAGTCTCGTGCAATTGGCTCTTTCATTAGTCCTTTTACAGATGTGGAAATGGAGACACAAAGAGATGACGAGTGGCCCAAGATCACACTCCAACTAAGTGGCAGGGCTGGGATTGGACCCCAGGCACCTGGGCTCTGGACTCTGTGCTATCATGTACCATAACTGCACATCTAAATCAACAAATAAGTAAGTTTATAGATACTGAGGATGTTGGCTCAATCTTATCTCTGACGGGATGTCTGAAGGAATGTGGATTTCTTCTTAGATGGAGGATGCCAGTGGAAAAACAGCCACTTCTCCATTGTTTTGAAAACATTCTGATAAGATAACAACTTTCAAAAATATTCATTTTTTTTAATGGCTATGAAGCCCCAGGATGGATTTCAGAATTAGCGGAGAAACAGAACCGCCACCCTTTCACCGGCCCTGGCTGTCAGCACCTGTCCACACCGTGCAGCCCCCTGCCACGCCTGTCTCCCTGCTCACCAGGGCACGTCGAGAGTCCCCCCCTCCCGGCAGATCCAGCACCCCGCAGAGCGTGTCCTGTGCGCACAGAAGGAATGGATGCATTTCCCTCCCGTTGTCAACAACGCAGTCTGAGCGGAGCTGCTGTTCCTGGGTCCCCAGCGGGGTGCTTCTCCATCACGCACGGAACTGAAACAGCTAAGAGCACCAGGAGGTGGGACTCTGAAGGCAGACAGAACGGGTACAAATTATAGTTGTGCCTGGTCGTGGCTGTGTGGCCTTGGGCGCATCTCTTAGACTCCCCAGGACTCCGTGTCCTCTTCAATAGTGCAGGGAGGATGCCTGCTTCCCAGGTTCACTGTGAGCAGCTGACAAGCTGGTGTGTGTGATGTGCTTCCACACCGAGAGGTACACAGAGAGCACTCGTTAGAGGCAGCTCTCGTCATCATCAGGGGGACAAGCCAAGAACCCCACACCAGGGCAACAGGACAGCTCCTATTTTTGAGAATTCCTCAATTCATGGGCAGCCACAACTTGGCAAAAATAAGCAGATGGAGAAAACATGCGTAAGTGCAACTGAAAATTTCGGGATACAAGCCTACTCAGTCGAAACGGCCACAGTCCACACCCTCAAAGGCAGCTCATTGCCGCACCAACCCTGTTCGGACTCCACAAACCAGGGGCGACACGTCAGCTCCCGAGACACATTCCAGGCCTCCCAAATGCAGAAGATGCAGGAGGACCCTAAAGGTTTAACCCAGCAAGGGCCCCAAGTGGGCTCCTTTCTACTGGAGACTCAGCTGGTGCCCCTGGAAGGAAAGAAAAACCACACACACAGCATTTCCCGGCTGTCCCATGAGCTCCCTCCCTATATTCAGAGGCTCTTCAGGAGGCCAGGGCTGGAAGGAATCCCAGTCACCATCTTACCATCCCCCTTGGAAAGCAAGAGGGAAACTGACAGCCAAGAGGTGAGTGGCTTAAGATCCACAGTCTTCATTAGAAGCCAGGCCTTGGGACTCCCCACCAGTGTCTTTTCCCCTTTTTCTTTTATTGTATTACATTCCAATTATGTAGTATCTCCCACATATTAAAAATAAGTACAAAAAATCCACTTAATTCTTGTCTAAAATTCATCTAATTCATATTGGATAGGAGCAATTATCTCACTTTGATAGGGAAACTGAGGCATGGAGTGCCTCAGTTCACACACTCACTAGGTGGCGGAGTGGGGATCTGAGCTGCAAGTCTGGATCCGGGGTCCAGGTGCTCTCACGGTGGCCAGCCACTCCCAGCTCCTTCCCACCCTGCACATGCAGGCTTCTCCTCACAGAGGAGATTCCCCATTTCTTGAACCCGAGTTGGCCTTGGTGACCTGAGCTGGTACAAGGGACATTCTGGGACTTCTGAGGTTAAGCCATAAGAAGCCCTGCAGCTTCTGCTGAGGACTCTTGGAACACACCCGCCGGGGGGATGCCAAGCACCATGTTAAGTCCAACTATTCTGGGACTAGCAGGCAGTAGGCACTCAGTCACCCATTGCCACCAAGGCACCAGATGTGGAAGTGAAGATTCTGGAACCTTCCGGACCAAGGGACACACCAGTTGAGTACCACTAAATGACCTGAGTCCAGGCCACAAAGGGTAAAATCACCCAGCTGAACCCTGCCCAAATCTCTGACCCACAAACTTACTCACTCATATTCAATGGCACCTGCTGATCCCACTTCAAGACAGCCAGCCTGCAGGCCACCTGGTAGCCTCTCCTTCAACTTACCACCCAACAAGCTCCTCCTCGAGGAGGCCTCCCCCATTCCCTACCATCCCTCTCACAGCCAGATGGGTAAGAACCGTCCTTCCTCACATGGTACCGAGCCCAGACCCTCACTGTGGTACTGATCACACAACCCTGCAACGGCTGGTTGCTGGGTCTGTTCCCCACCAGGGGCAGGGGCTCCACCCTTCCTCCTCTTGCACAGCAGTCCAGCACCCAATAGGACAGCAAATATGGGCTGAACACATGACAGTGCTCCATCACGACAGGGTCCAAAGAGAGACCCTATTAAACCCACTGACATTTTATGGCTCTAAGCAAAGCAACACGTGACTTGAAACCAGCGTTTCTCAACCTCAGCACCACTGACACTTTGTACTAGATTATTATTTGTGGTACGGGCTGTTCTGGGCATTGTAAGATGTTTAACAGCATTCCTGGCCTTGATCCACTAGATGCCGGGAGCACACCCCATCCCCAATGATGACAACAAAAAGTATCTCCAGGCATTGCTGCATGCTCCCAGTGGGCTGCGGGGGGATCGCCCCGGTGGAGAACCACTCCCTGCTTTAGACAGCAGGACCTATGTGTGTCTACCGTCACCCAAGCCTGCATGGGCAGCCGGTGTGTGTGGGATACCTGTCCACAAGTCACACACCACTTGCCGAGGACTCCAAAACCACCTGCCCGTGCTCCCTCGTGCAAGCTGGCAGGCATCCCAGTAACCTGCATGGTCCTACTAACTTACAGCCCTGAAGGAACACCATGTCCTGGGGTCCCCCTCAGGACTTCACCCTTACAACAGTGAGCTGGAAATGCATCCCTGAGAGTCCCTATCAAGGACCTGAAGGCTTGCTCTCTGAGGGGTCAGGGAGCACCATTACTAAGCTCTTTACCCCAGAACTGGCTTTTTCTGTCTCTTTACCAGGAACACATCCATCTCACACAGGACTGCCAGAGCATGTTCCAAAATGCAAATGTGATCATGTCATCCCTCTTCTGAAAACCCTTCCTTGGATCCCTGCTGCCCTCCAGAGAAAGTCCAAACACTTGAGCAAGACTTTGCCACCCTGGACAAGCTGGACACCACTCGTTAGCAACAACAATGGCAAAAATACAGCAGGGGTTCCCAATGGGTGAGTGCCTAGCCCATGCCATGCACCATGTTGAACCCCTCTAACATATTAACTCATTTATTCACTCCCAACCATAACCCTGCAGTGCGGACACCAGTATTATTCCCTTTCTAGAGATGAGAGAATTAAATCTCAGAAAGCAGATGTAACTTGCCCATGCCCACACAGCAAAGCTCCTCAAACAGTGCTCCAAGTCAAACCCCATGCTGCTCGTACCTAACGCAACAATGTCGGCTCCATGAGGATTTGAAGCTGATTACTGCCGTGTCTTCAGTACCTAGGACAGTGCCTGGCAGCGCGGATGCTCAACTACGGAAGGAAGGAGGGATGGCAGGATGGGTGGAAGTCTCAAGAGCACCATATGCCAAACCTAGCTAATTACCAGGACCACTGGGGAGCTGATTAAAATACGGAGTCCCAAACTACCTAGTGAATGACAGTCACCTTCAAACTCTCCAGGGAGAGGGCAAAATTGCATTTAGTTAACCGAAGGGGGAGAACTACAGGACATGGATTTCAGGAGACAAAATCCCATCTCATGCCCCTTAGAATGAGCTTCAGGAGAAGTTTCCAGGAGCTTGTGTTTTTAAAAGTCCCCCAGGTATTTCTGATTGTCAGTCAGGCTTGGGACCCACTGCCCACTCTCAGTATGGCACCCCTGCCTTTACCATTTGTACCCCTTCCACACCCAGCAGGCCCCCAACCCCACCCCAGCTCCAACAAGTATCTGGGCCACTTGGGAGATCAAGTGTAGCCAAATGCAAGCAAAACTGGGAGGAAAGTTGGCTTCTCACTCACATGGGCATTTTCAAAGCAGGGCTTCTGGCTCTGTACCACCTGAGACCTGCTTGGCTCCAAAGCCAGAAGAAACCTTTTGGAAAGCTATTTAATCTGACTCATGATAAGAAATCAAATGAAGGGGCGCCTGGGTGGCTCAGTCGTTAAGCGTCTGCCTTCGGCTCAGGTCATGATCCCAGGGTCCTGGGATCGAGCCCCACATCGGGCTCCCTGCTCAGCCGGGAGCCTGCTTCTCCCTCTCCCATTCCCCCTGCTTGTGTTCCCTCTCTAGCTGTCTCTCTCTCTGTGTCAAATAAATAAATAAAATCTTTAAAAAAAGAAAGAAGTCAAATGAAGAACTATGCCAAGCTAGCAGAGTCCACCTGTGAATGGCCAAGTTTGGAATCCCACTGCAGCATGGATTCAAGTTTGGGAACAGGTACCTCACGGGCTTTTGGGGGGATGCTGCCAAACCGCCTTTTGACTCAGAAATAACACTTATAGGAAGCTGTCCTTCAGGTGTGCCCACGTTAGAAGAATAAAAGCATGCAAGGATAACCCACACACACTGCTGGTGGGAATGTAAAATGCTGTAACCACCTTGAAAATAGTCTGGCAGTTCCTAAAATAATTAAACAGAGTTACCATATGACCCAGCAATTATACTCCCAGGCATACGCCCAAGAGAAATGAAAATATACACCCACACAAAGACTTGTACATGAATGCCCACAGCAGCACGATTCACAGTTGCCAAAAAGTAGAAACAACCCAAATGTCCATCAATGAGCAAATAAACAAATTGTGGAAAATCCACACAATGGAATATTATTCAACCGCACAAAGGAATGACGTACCAACACGCACTACGACATGGATGGACCTCAGGAACATCACGCTAAGTGAGTGAAGCCAGACACAAAAGGCCTCATGTTACAGAATCCCATTTACAGGAAATGTCCAGAACAGGGCAATCTACAGAGACAGAAAGGAGACTCATGGTTGCTTAGGGCAGGGGAGGAGGGTGAGGGCTATCAGGGACAGGGTTTCCTGCTGAGGTGATGAAAAGTTCTAAAACTGATGGAGGTGGTGGTTGTTTGCACAGACCTGTGAATACACTAAAAACCACCAAATTGTTCGTTTTAAGTGGGGGGTAGGGTATGTGAATTCTATCTCGATAGAGCTATTATTAAAAAAAAAAGGAAAGGGGCGCCTGAGTGGCTCAGTCGTTAAGCGTCTGCCTTCGGCTCAGGTCATGGTCCCAGGGTCCTGGGATCGAGCCCCACATCGGGCTCTCTGCTCAGCGGGAAGCCTGCTTCTCCTTCTCCCACTCCCCCTACTTGTGTGCCCTCTCTCGCTGTGTCTCTCTCTGTCAAATAAATAAATAAAATCTTTAAAAAAAAAAAAAAGGAAGAATAGAAGTAGAGCTGCAGTAGCTAATAGCAAAAGACCCAAAATAACCCCAATGTCCATCTCCGGGGCTCAGACCCTGAACCACAGCCAGATGCTACGTGGCCGTTAAAGAATCAGGCAGACCCATGTGCGGATCAGAACCCTCCTCCAAATAATCATTAGAAAAACAAATCAAGGGGCGCCTGGGTGGCTCAGATGGTTAAGTATCTGCCTTCAGCTCAGGTCATGATCCTGGGGTCCTGGGATCGAGTCCCGCAATGGGCTCCCTGCTCCTTGGGGAGCCTGCTTCTCCCTCTGCCTCTCTCTCTGTCTCTCATGAATTAATAAATAAAATCTTTAAAAAAACAAATCAAGGTGTAGAAATTTTAGTAGGGACCCATCCGTGCAAAAAACACGACTTGCACATGACACAAGCACAGAATACTCTGGAAGCCAGAAGAGCTTGGTAACGAGCTCGCCCCGGGGCACAAGGTGGGGCTGGGGAGGAGATACATGTATTAATGAATTGTTTGATTTTTTTTTTTCCCAGTGTATATTTTAATTTTTCAATTATGCTGACTTTTTAAAAAAGGAGTCCATTTAAAAAAATGCAAATTAAAGCAAGTCTGCAACTGAAAATTGCTTAAGCCTCCTTACTCCGTTTGTTAAAAACAGTCTTAGAAACTTTAGGAACTGAGCCAATTGCCCAATCTAAGGTGGGTGGGGAAAGAAAACACCACCCCCAGGACCAGAGCTTCATTTAAAAGCTCCAGAATCCTCAGTGACGTGCTCTGTCCACACAGACCAAAAGTAAAGGCCTCTGGTTCTGTGGTTCATGGTAAAACAAAACAGGCATTTGGCTAGCAAGCCTGGAGTTTCTGCAGCTCCGTCATTTAGCCATTAGGAGGGCAGAGAGCTTGACCAGCAGCAGAAACTAAAGGATCCCCGATGCCCTCAGGCAGGGCCCACACCCCTGCCAGCCCAGGTGAGCCACCTCGTGTCACTTCCAAGTTGGCCCACGCGGGCCTCTGTTGCTTCACCAGGGCGTTTCGGGCCGAACTTCCCCCACCTACTCTAAACCCCACTGGAGACCCAGACAGAATGGCCACACTTGCATTTCCAGAAGAAGATAAGGTATCGAGCCAATAAGCGAAGGCGGGAAGGGGAGAGGTGCACGGGCCGGAGCTCCAGGGTACTCACAGAAGCCCTCGATCTTGTCGGCTGTCTTGCTCCAGGCCACCTGGCGCGTCTCCATGATCACCTGGACGGTCCTCCGCTCCGGGGTGGACTTGCGGAAGCTGAACACCGTCATCACTGTGCCCAGCTCCAGCGCTCTCTTGATCTGACTCTTCTCGTATTCAGGAAGGGTGTCCACGCTGACTGGGGCGGTCATTGTCGGCAGGATAGGGGGTGGCAGGAGTGAGGGAAGAGGACGCTGGAAGGGCAGAATAAAGGAGTGAATTGGTTTTTGTTAACTGGGTGGGGGAGGGGATTAGTTAACAGCCCAAATCCTGTCTCATGCCCATCGGGATGAGTTTCAGGAGGCGGCTCTGGTGGCAGGGAATCGTGGACCACTCAGACCACCCATGCAGGACACACAGGTTTAAATAGAAGTGGACGTGGGGGAGGAGGCCCCTCACCTCAGTGACTGAACTGTTATCCTGGCTTTGAATAACCAAATCACCCCAGCCTGGCAGTGACCCCTACCCTCCCCACACACTTCCATGCTTAGAATATTTAAACAGCCAAAGCAGCCCAGACTGGCCCCACTCCCCACCCCCAGCATCCTTTTCTATTCTGCCTAGATTTTCCTCAGCATCCCCTTACTTCCTAAGTGAAGTTGGGAACAGAAAAAAATAATATTAAGCCACTTCAGAATGTGTCTACGGAGACCTCTGCACGGAAACGAAGCCAAAATGACAGAAAAGGTCAGGGCCCAGCTGCCCCAGGGTCGAGGCCTGGTGTGTGGCCCTGGGTAGGCTGTATGACCTCCACAAGCCTCAGTCGCATCATTTCTCTAACGGTGCTGTTGGGATGGCGAGGGGCACCCCGCGTTCTGCTCAGCGCGCAGTAGGCGTTCTAGAACACCACTCATACCCACACACAGTCGGAGAGACGCCAGGCCCCAAATCCGACAGCCATCCTTGTCTGGACGTACTCACACCCACATCCAAACCATGAGCAAATGCAACCCATCCTCCCGGCTCGCTGGCTCCTCCCAGGATCTCACAGCTGGATTGTTCTCATCGCCCACCTGGTCTCCTGCTTCTGCCCCAGCCCCCTACAGCCCAGTAGTGACCAGGAGCTAGAGGACACTTGTGGAACAAGATGAAAATCCCGTCAACCCCTCTGACCAGCCGGCTGCGGTCGTGGCCCGAGCCCTGGCTCTGCAGAGGGGAGTCCAGTGGAAGACGTTCTAGACCCTCCCCCACACCCAAGCCTTATTTCCACACTCCTAAAGGGCGATCCCTCCTTCCAAGAATCTCCAAGGTTCTTGGAAGGATTAAACCAGATAGTGTATCTTGGGGCCCTTAGAACAGTGATGCAAAGTCAGTGCTCCCCAGATTTAGCTCCTGCTTCTACTGCCCATCAGTTGTTCCGTGCACCTCCTCCCCGCCCCCCAAATGCCACAGCATTAGGAGCCCACAGCTGTTACTCTGTAGAGAGGCAGGTGTTCAGCCCAGGTCACGCAGGCCCTCACTCTGGGTCTGCCTTCTGACAGCCTCCTGCCACGCTGCTCAAAATCAGGGCCTCGGTTCCCTCATCTGTGAAATGGGGATAATACCAGTCTCAAGGGGCGCTGGAAGGACTGAAAGCTACAACGTACAGCCCCCAGCCCTTGGCAGGGCCTCAGGTAATAGTCATCAGCCAGTTGTTCAACATGCTAAGTGTCAACTCTGTGCCAGGAACTGAGCTGGGGACTGGTATGCAAATCAGGGGGAGTGGGGAGAGGCCCAGGCCTTGCCCTTTGCCCCCTCCTCCCTCCAGCTCCTGCCCATCACCAAAGGCACCTCCACAGGCATCTGGAGATAAAACCATGAATTACACCTGCTCTCTGCCCACCTGGAATCAGACCTGTCAGCTCAACCCCTACTTAGATCAGAGAAAGCTTCTGGGAGGAGAGGGTATCTGAATCCAAAAGGTGAAGCAGGAGGGAACACTGTTCTAATCAGAAGAGCTGGCTTAAGCCAAAGCCCAGCAAGCTTGCAGGACTACTAGGCTGCACCACAGACTCCGAGATGAGCCTCCTGCCTCATCACCCTGTAATCCAGGTCAAGCCGTTGAACAAGGCGTCCGTGGCCAGTCTCATCCTGGTGAACTAGCTGTTTGTTGGCTTTCCCCAGGGGCCCGCACCTGCTATACCCTCATTTATCTCAATGAGAACTACCAGAGGCGAAAAACCAAGTCCTGAGAGGGGAAATTCCACGATCAAGGTCACGCAGAAACGTGGCAGCACCGGGATCAGAGCCTTGGTCTGAATCCCACGCCCCCAGTCTGTCAGCACCTGCCTTCTGGAACTCAGAATTCTGCACCAGAATCTGGCCAGAAAGTAACTAGTGTGGCCCTCCCAACCCTCTCAAGAGAGGCTGAAGGCCTTGTTCAAGGTCACACAGCTGGGAAGTGGCAGAAGCAGGATCTGCACCTGGTGCCAGCTCTGCAGCTCTTCACTGTGCTGACCACCCCCCAGCCACGTGCCCCTGGAGTTCCCTCCCAGGGCTCTAGGCAGCAGGGCATAAATAGGGGACACATACCCTGTCACAACACCTCCACCCCCAATTAAACCTGCCTGCCCGGAGGCACTGGGATCTTCATTTCTTTCTGACTCTGGCCCTGGGAAGGCCTTGGACGTATCCTTCCCCAGATTCTGGTTACTTCCAGCTCAGAAGCCCGGTGGATTGGCCCAACTATAAACATCAAGTCTCTCCTGTTGCCTCTAGCCAAGAACTGGAAAGAGGTCCTCATGGCCACGAGATCCTTGGAGTCAACCAACAAAATCCAGCCAGCTCCCGACTCAGGCTTCCAGAGTTTGATGCTTCAGCAACTAAGGCAAGGAAGTCTCCAAGGCTGGCTCCCCAAGGGAAAGCACTAGCTATCAGAGGCAATTTCCATTTTGCTTCTGCTGAAAGAAAAAGAAAGAAAAGAAAAGAAGAGGAAAGAAAAGAAAAGAAAAGAGAGAAAAGCACAAATGAAAGAAAGGGCCTTGAAATCCCTTTTTTAGTCCTGTTTCTCATCCTCCCTGGGTAACTTTGCAAAATGACTTATGGCGTCTGAGATTTAATAAGAGGTTTTGCCATTTCTACTTTTCATGTCCTTTTCAAAATAAACTTCTGGGCTACAAGGACCCAGAACCAGGAAGCAGGGACGGTTTCTTCTCTTCAGTGTTCTCTGCACACGTTAGGCCCATAGAGGAGTTCATATCAAATCCCACCGAACAATCCTCTGTTAAACTCTGCACAGTCACATCCCTGAGAGGTAGCCGCCCCTCCAACAGCTCAGAGGAAGATGGGTACGGCTGCATCTCGCACCCACCCCGCAGCAACGGATTTTTATTGGAGGAAGAGGTGGTGTCATACAGGGCAGGGAGGAATGTGAATGAGTCCGCTTTTTTTTTTTTTTAGGGGGCAACCTATGATCATCTGTCAAACCATGAAACATGCATATGCTCTGATCAGCAATCACCAAGGTGAGGAACAAACACAAAGATGTTCCCAGAAGCATTATTTGTAATAGAAAAGAACACAACTGGGAGGGAGGTCCCTTAAAGAAATCACGGGACATGCACACTAAAGAATGCTCCGCAGCTGTCAGATACCAGCACGAAAATTTATAAGCAATGGAATCCAGAAAGATTCACGAAATAGATGAAAAAAGAGTGGCAAACCAGTACGCATCAAAGAATAGGTTTTTTAAAAGGCTGCCTGCGTATAAATCTAGGGAAAGTGGTTACTTTTAGAGGAGGGGAGGGGAGAGACCAGGTCTTGACTTTTTATTAATTTAAGTGGTAACATATGGATGAGCTTTTCTTTCTTGTGTTTTTACTGTTTTCTAAATTAAGAAAGGTTCTGAAGTTTTCTTATCAGCAATTTCTCACTAACTCCACCCAGCAAAAGGGCTATTCATGGGGTCCCCGCTTTGCCTTTTCTAGAGAAGCATTACACTCTCAAGGTGGGGGGGCATGTAGGAGGGGACAATAGAGGTGGGGGTGGGGGCCTGGGTTGGGGGAGGCAGCAGCAGCAGCTTTAGGCGGTTTCTGCATCCACGAAGCCTGCAGGGAGTATTGTCCCTGAACTGGGATACACAAGGCACACACACTTTCGCAGCAGGCTAACGGCCTGGGCCCGGCATGGGCCCCCAAATCGGCCCCTCCCTGCAGAACTGTGGCTAAGGATGATGGCCAAGCCCCACGCATGGCCCTTAGCCAGAGAGGGTCAAGAACTAGCCAGGGCACCCTTTCCATAGGTAGGCCCCAATTCTCAACAGCCCTGGAATGTAGGCTTGAGTAGCCCCAGGATCCAGGGTAAGGAACGGAGGCTCACGGAGGTTCTTCAACGTGCCCAGGGTCACACAGCTGGAATTGAGATTCAAATTAAGTTGATTAACAAGGCCACCTGTTGCCTCGTGCCACGTCACCCCCCCTCAACCCACCAGACTCTTTCAGTCTGGCTTAAGATCAGGGTGCTAGAAGAGCCCCTCCCCGTTCTCCACCAGAATCCAGGCGCCAGCCCTTGTCTAAAGGAGACAGTTTTCCCTCAAATTCTTCCGCTATGCGGGGGGAGGAAGGGGAATGACCTCGCTGGGATTCCAAACCATAACCAGGAAAACGCACAGACGGACACATATAATTATGCATACAACTGTGGGGTGGGAACCGGACTCCGACTCCCCCGAACTCTCCCCGTCTCTCCGGGCTGAGGGCTGCCCCTTCCGTGGTATCGCTCCGCCACCCACCACCCGCAGCCACCTGTGATACAGGGAAGTGCCGGGGGCCTGCCTGGCCGCCCGCAGTCAGCGAGCCCTGAGCACAGACGCGGCCGGGAAGCACCGCCAGACCCCACGCGGAACCCCGCGGCCACGGGAGCCTTGAACGCCAACGCCAGCGCGACCCTCCCGGGTTCCCACTGAAATCCCGGGCCGTCCGCGGGCACGGATCGCCGAGGTGGCGCCGTTCCCGGTGAGGAAGTGACCGGCGGCCAGGCCCCGACCCCCGCCTCCACCGCCCGGCCCCGGGCACAGCGGGCGGGGGCCCCCGACGGCGCGCCCCGCTCCTGCCGGCGCCCGCTGCGCCCCGGCGCCGTCCCCCGCTCCGGGCGCGGGTCCTCCGCGCCCCCTCCCCCCGCCCCGGGCGCCCGCGCGCATTCCCGCCCCGCCGGGCCACTCACCTGGCCGTGCCCCCGCCGCGGGTCCCGGCTCCGGGCACTCCCTGCGGCGCGCGCCCTCCAACGCGGGCGCTGCTACTTCTGCTTCGGCCGCGGCCGCGCGCCACGTGACTCGCGGGGGCCGCCCCCCGCGCCCCGGCCCGCCCCCCGCGGCCCCGAGGCCGCCCCGCCCCGCCCGCCGCGCCGCGCACCCCGGCACCTCGTCCGCGCCCGGGACCCCGCCTCCGCGGCCAGGGGAGGAAACTGAGGCCGCGGGCGGGGGCGCGAGCTGCCCGAGGCCCCCGGCGAGGGAGAGCGAGGAGTTGCGGGCGCCGGCGTGGCGTTGGTGGAGGCCTACTCCGTCCAGGTGCTGTAGGTACGCTGAACTAGCTCATCCTCACCTGGAGGTGGCTGCTCACCGGGCGGACTTTCAAATCGTCAGCGAGGCTGCGCGGGTGTCCCCCCACCGCTCACTACCTTGGGCAAACCGCTGCAGTACGCCCAGCCTCGGTGTCCCCGTCCGCCGGGCGGGATCAGACAGCGCTGGCCCCGAAAGTTTGTTGTAAGGGAGGGAGAACTGGGAACTGATCTCCCGGTTTCCCAGTAAGATGTTTTTTAATGGCTCCCTTGGTGAACTTCTAAGCACTTGGAGGAGATAGTCAAATGCCGACTTACGGTACTTAGTTGACGGCTCTTTTCCATTCTTGTGTTTCACGAAACCATGTTATTTAAACTTTTCGTGTGCACCTTTGACACGTGTCCTCGTGGTGATTCAAGCCAGCGTGAGGGTCCCCTACAGAGCCCTCAGAGCACATCAGCGCTACTCCGAAATTGAGTTACAGCATTTTTTGATCCTGGGAATGTTGCTCCGACTGAAAATGTTCTATGTGAAGCCCCAGGACGCATTCGCCAACTTCAGAAATCCACAGATTCATTTCTTTCCCTGCCCCATCTCAGGAGTGTACCAGTGACCGTTCACCACGGACCACTTACTGCCCTGTTTTCTATAGAGATCTTTGAGAGGCTTCTTACAACGTCAGCCACTTGGAATCATGGGGCCAATTTCCAAGAAATAGTGGCTAACTCTAGGTTAAATTTCTTTGCCTTTTTTTTTTTTAAGAATTCCCAACTTAATATTTATTTAATATTTAATTAATATTTATTTCCATCAATCTACCTCTTACACCATGTGCATGGTACCTTGGTGCAACCATGTATGTGTACGATTTATTGTTCCAAAATCTGCTTGTATAGGGAAGCATGTTGAATCTCTTGCTGACAAAATGAGACTGTGTGCAATCAGAAGTTTTGGAGACCACTACTGGAAGCCTTGGCTCTTAACCTCTGTCCAAACAGATGCTAATTCTGGCTGGAGTTTTCTCTGGTCCCTGGGGGTCAAGCAAGAAAAGAAGAACATGTAGTCCATGCTTCAATTCGAAGAACTCCCTTTTAACCTGCGATTGTAAGCCTACAACATCTTGGCAACTAAAATACCTGCATGAGATGATGATTACAGTACATGGCAGTTTGCTTCTTCATATTTTTTCATTGCTTTTCTTCTCTGCCTCATTGTTTATCTTCAGGTGAATAGCTAAAGGCATCCGGTGCAATGAATGGGAATCTCTGGGGCTCCTCATCTCTTTTTCTTAAACTTCAGCTTGTTTGTTCAAAATAATTGGGACATTAGCCCCTCCCCACCCCGCCTCCTTCTGGGAGGACTCAAATACAAAATGACATTTCTTTTCCAAAGCACAGTGGGAAGGGGGAGAAGACACCGTGTCAAAAAAAAAAGAAAGAAGGAAGGAAAAAGAAAAGTACCCGTCATGGGGAGGACTTGCAGATTGTTAAGTCAATGGGCGGTGGAGGCAGGATTTGAACCCAGGTCTGTCTGGTGCCAGCACCCATGGACTCACAGCCCCATTGCCCATCCAAAACATCAATAAGAGGCAGTCAGGCAGGGAGAAGTGAATTTGTAACCACTCCACACAGATTCACAAATGGGTCAGGAAGTGACCTCAAAGGGTGGAGGGAACTTTCTTTTCCTTTTCATATAAAAAGAAAGAAGGGGGGGGCGGATAACCTGAAAGAAACTTGTCTTTTCATCAGCATTGCCTCAACTTTTTATCCTGTGTTTCCTTGCCGGTCCTCAGTATGTACATATTGTTTTTTTTCCCCATAACCCTCTTCCATTGGCTAGCCCCCATGGCGCACTGGACCATTAGGCCTTCAGTGTTTCTGTTTCCCTCTCTGCCAAATGGGCAGAATAACCGTATCTGCCCTCCCCCCCCACCCCCGGGCGATGGCGAGGATTAAATGCGACAAGCGAAAACAGGCATCCTTCTTCAACCGTCAGAGCTGACTGTTTTTAATGTTGTCATTGGAAAGAAGAACCCTGCGGTGTAGCAGGAAAGTGGGGACTTGAAGAACAGGGAGACCTGGGTTCAAGCCACTTCCTTAGCTGTGTGACCTTATGCTGGTCAGTCACCCTCTCTGAACCTCCAGTTTCCCCATCATTCCGTCCTCTGGGCTGTCCAGAATAGGCAAATCTATAGAGACAGAAAGTAGATGAGTGCTCGCCTAGGACTGAGGGCATGCAGGTACTGGGAGGTGATGACTACGGGGTACAAGGTTTCCCTTTGGAGTGAAGAGAAAGTTCTAAAATTGTGAAGATGGTCAAACAGTGCTGCGAAGATACCCAAAGCTATTGAACTGTACGTTTTAGAAGGGCGAATTGTGTATATATGACATATCTCAATAAAGCTGTTTAAAAAAAAATACCTACCTTAGAAAGTTGTTTAAAGAATTCAAGGTAGTGGGTAACACAGAGCTGAGCACAACACAGCTTTCAATAAGTAACAGCCTCTCATTATAATAATCATTGTTACAGGGTGGGCCTTCCAAACCTGGGCCCCTTTCTCCCCAGGCCCCAGTGAAGCCCCCTCCCCCTGCCCCAGGGAGCCTTCTGGCCTACCCCTCCACCCCCAGAGCCAAAAATGAGCAGAAAACCCCTGACAGCCTTTGCATTTGGTTTCCTTTCCTGACATTGTTCAGAGACGTGCATGTCCCCTGGGGACAAGCCCAGTCCCAGCAGCTGGCTGGCAGGCCTCTGTGAGCCGGCTTCCAGACCTTGTCAGGGTTAGGCCAGGCCTAGCAGTTGGGGGCGGGGGGCGGGGGCAGAAACCTCTGCTATTTTCTTTCTCGGCTTTATTGAAGTATAATTTTTATACAAAAATCTGCACACAATTAACATCTACAAGTTGATAAGCTTGGATGTATGCACATACCTGTGTTACCATGACCACAATCAAGGTAACAAACATATCCATCCCCTCCAAATGTTTCCTTGCGTCCCTGTGTCATTGTAATTGCCTTTTGTGTTATATTGTGTATGCGTGTGTGGCAAGAATCCTGAACAGGATATCCGCCCTCAACACATTTTTAGATGTGCAATACATTATTGTCAACTGTAGACACAATGTTGTAGAGCAGAGCTCTAGAATTTACTCACCTTGTGTGACAGAGACTTTATAACCATTGAACACCACCCCACCCCCCACCCCCTCCGCCCAGCTCCTGGCAACTATCATTCTCTTCTCTGCATCTAGAAGTTTGAGTCCTTTAGATGTCTCACCGGAGACGAGTCATGCACCGGCTGTCCTTCTCTGACTGGCCCACCTGGCTTAGCATTCTGTCCTCCAAGTCCATCCACGTTGCGGCAAGTGGTAGGATTTCCTTCTTTTTAAAGACTGAATAATACCGTCGTAGGTACATATGACATTTTCTTTATCCACGCATCTCTCGGTGGACGTTTAGATTGTTTCTGCCTCTTGGCTATCGTGAATAATGCTGCCATGAGTATGGGAATGCGACCCTCTTCACCACCCTGTCTTCAGGTTTTGGGGATGCATATACCAGAAGTGGGATTGCTGGATCACGTGGTGGTTCTGGTGTTCATTTTGTGAGGAACCTCCTTGCTGTTTCCACAGCGGCTGCACCAGTTTGCAATCCCACCGACAGTGCACGAGGGGTCCCCACTCTCCCCACCCTCGCCAACGCCCGTTACCTTTTTTTTAAATGCCAGCCACTCTAACAAGTGGGAGGGGGCTATCTCGTTTTGGTTTTGATTTGCATTTCCCTGGTGATGAGTGATGTGGGGTCTCTTTACACATACTTTCGTTGGCCTTCCGTATGTCTTCTTTGGAGAGATGTCAGTTCAAGTCCTCTGCCCACTTTGAAATCTGGTTGTTTTGCTGCTATTGAGTTGTAGGAGTCAGCTGTCTAAACTGAGGCTGGTGGGAAGAGCCTCTGGTCCTACGGTTTTTCTTTGGGCTTCTCAAGCCTCGGGTTGCTGCTGGGGCTCATGTATTCATTCGACAAACACTTGCTGAGTGCCTTCCAGGAGCCAGGCACTGTTGGGCTCCAGGAAGGCAGCAGGAATCATCAAAGTCCCGTTCCAGGAGCGCACATTATAGATGGGGAGCTGGGGTTGGGGGGTGCTCCAGAGTGAGACCGAGCAATTTCGAGCCCAGTTCCGCCCCTCGCTGTCTGCATGGCTCTGCACAGAGCTGCCAGCCTCAGTGAGGTTCAGTTTCCTCATCAGTATTAGGGTTGCTGTGGAGGAGCGAGTCAGCTGATGCGTGTCCAAGTCCTGGGCACTGTTCCTGATTAAGTGGGACCTCAGCACTGACAAGGCAGTCATCGCTTTGTCGTGGACACACGACGCACCGTCCCCGCTGTGCTTGGCTGCAGCCGCGGCTTCCCCAGGCCCTCGGCCTCGTGCAAATTCAGGAGAGACAGTTAAAACCGGAGCTCCTGTGGAGGGGCAGCTGAGAATGCACGACGTGGAGACAGAGAGGCCTGGGTGGGAAGCCCACCTCTGCCACGTCCCTACCCTGTGTCCCCAGGGAAGTGACTTAGTCTCTCTGGGTCTCTTTCCTGAGCTGCACGGCTGAGGACCTCTAACGGCTGCAGCCTGAGTCTGGATTGTTCAGCTTCCACAAAAAGGCCGTCTTTAGGCGGGCACAGAGCAATCAGAAGTTCAAGGACATCAAGAGGATGAAGATTCCTTCCATATCTGCCACTCCTGGCAGCCAGACCAGAAAGGGGGAAAACAAGAAAGAAGAAAACTCCCAGCAAAGCCCGCAGCACACTTTCTCTCCCATATCATTGATCGGGATTGGGTCCCAAGCCCATTCGGCCTCAGCTATTGCTCAAGGAATGGGATCCCACATCTGGCTGGATGCAGGAAGCCATGTGGGGCCTCCCGAGGTGTGGAGCAAAACAGGGTCACTGTTGGTGGGGGCATGCGGGACAGTGTCATGTGGGCAGCCCATGGGGTCCTGCAGGTATCACAAAGCTCCATGAGGCAACCAGAGAAAGGTCATCCGACGACGGAGATTCCCTTTCGTTCCCTCCAGAGGCCAGCAAGCCTCCAACCCGGTTCTTGCTCATTCAACAAACACCGCGCCCTTACTTGACACCAGACCCGGTGGGTTAGTGTTGGGGGGCTGCATACAAAATACTGTATAGTGGATGGCTTAAGCCAACAGAAGTGTATTCTCCCACAGTTCTGGAGGCCCGAAGTCTGAAGTCCAAGTGTGGGCAGGGGCGTGCCCCCTGGAGGCTCTGGGGGACAACGCTGTCCGTGCCTCTGTCTTAGGGGCCGGCGGCTGCTGGCCATCTCGGGCATTCCTTGATCTGGGGCTGCATCCCTCCCACCTCTGCTCCATCTTCAGTGATGTTCTTCCCTGTGTCTGGGTCTCGATTCTCTCTCTCCTTTCTCTGGTGAGGACACCAGTCACTGGATATAAGGTGGGCTCTAAATTTAGGATGATCTCATATTGAGATCCTTAATTACATCTGCAAAGACCTTATTTCCAACGAAGGTCAGATTCACAGGTAGGGGCACCTGGGTGGCAAAGTCGGTTAAGCGTCCGACTCTTGATTTCGGCTCAGGTCACGATCTCAGGATGGTGGGATCGAGCCCCATGTGGGGCTTGCGCTCTGCACAGAATCTGCTTGAGATTCTCTCTCTCTCTCCCTTTGTCCCTTCCCCCCTTCTTTCTCTCTCTCAGATAAATAAATTAACCTTAAAAAAAAAAAAAAGCATTCACAGGTATAGGGGGTTAGGACTTAGATCTTTTGGGTGGGTCATGATTCAACCCACTAACCCTGTATTAGGTAAATAGGGCAGTCCACTCAGCACTCAAGGGAGAGATAGCAGGAAGAGACATTTACTACCAAGGAATGGTAAGAGTTGGGTTAGAGGGATGAACCAAGGGGCTGGGAAGACTTCTCAGAGGAGGTAACCTCAGAACTCTGTCTTGAGGGATGCACAAGAGGTTTCCAAGAGCACCAGAGAGAGAGAGAGAAGCTTTGTCATAAACCAGGCTTGTTGGTCAAAGTTGATCAACGCCCTTAAAGTCAGAATAGTGGTTCTCTTTGCCTGGGAGGGGGCAGAAGGAAGGGTTTTGGGGGCTGTGATATTCTCCCTTTTGATCCTGTAGTTACAAGCGGCGGTCACTTGATAAAAATGAGCCTTACACTTATAATTTGTGCAACTTTATGCATATCTCAATAAAAAATAAATATTTTTAAAAGTCTGCTCGATACATTAACAGGTCGTCTCTGACTTGTTCTGCTTTCAGTGTTTTTTAAATATTCTTCACTGAGTACATCTTAGTTATATTAGGAAACTAAACTGTTTGAAAATCAAGGCCGGGAGCGCCTGGGTGGCTCAGTCAGTTAAGCGTCTGCCTTCAGCTCAGGTCATGATCCCAGGGTCCTGGGATCGAGCCCCGCATCGGGCTCCCTGCTTGGCAGAAAACCTGCTTCTCCCTCTCCCACTCCCCCTGCTTGTGTTCCCCCTCTCTCTGTGTCTCTCTCTGTCAAATAAATAAATAAAGTCTTAAAAAAAAAAAATTGGTCACACACCTGTTAAAATGGCTAACTAAACTAAAGATAACTGACAATACCCAGTGTTGGAGAATGTGGGGAGCAGCTGCTGAGAACCCCAAAGGGTGCAGCCTCCTCAGGAAACAGTTGGGCAGTTTCTTAAAAAGGCGCATGTACACTGATCATAGGACCCAGCAATCCCACATCTAGGTATGGACCCAAGAGAAATGGAAACCTGTGTCCATTCATAAGCCTGTCTGCCGGTGTCCGTAGCAGGTTTATTCATACTTGCTGAAAATAGGAAACGACCCCAATGCCTTTCAACTCGTGAAAAGATAAACAAACGTGCACGCACCGAAATGGCCCGCATCGATCACAGGGAAAAAACTAACAGCCACAACACCAAGGGTGAAGCTCAAAGGCGTTATGCTAAGTGAGAGAGACCAGAATCAAGACGTTACAATGGTGAGATTCCACTGATGTGACATTCTGGAAGAGGCAAAACCAGAGGCAGAAAATAGATCACTGGTTGCCAGAGGCAGGGGGGTTGACTACAAAAGGAATGGGGGGGTGATGGAATTGTTTTATAATTGATTGTAGTGAGATTACACAACTATATGAATTTGCCAAAACTCATATACTGTATACCCAAAAGGGTCAATTTTACTGAGCGTAAATCGTATTTTACTTAAAAAAAATTATAATACTACAGATGATAAGACTGGGGGGGGGGGGTTTGAGGGAAAAGGAGCCATTAATGCAGGTTTGGGAGAAGAGGGTCAGGAAGGCTTCCAGAAAGCAGTGAGTCTCTCTCTGAAGCCAGTGGCAGGCGAGAGCTGTCAGCTGAGTGGGGACAGGAGGAGAGAGAACGGGTGGCAGACAGAGCAGCACGGATGATGGATGACGGATGACGCGCTCTGGGCAGGGTGTAGTTCTGCTGGAGCGAAGGGTGTACATGCCCCGAAGGAAGGCCGGGCTTGACTCACACCCGGCCTGCTGAGCCTCACTAAGCCATCTGGACATTACCTGGGGGCAATGGGGAGCCACCGAAGGTGTTAGAACAGAAGAGTGATCTGGAGGATTTCTGGCTTGGAAAATCCACTGGGGACAGTGGGTTGAGGGAGCCAGGCTGAAGGCAGGAAGACTGGCCAAGACGTTCTTTCCTCCATGGTTGTGCCTTCTTGGCTCAGACATTCTGTGGCTCAGACGTTAACCAAACACCTGCCGTGCGCCAGGCACTGTTACAGGAGCTGGGGACGGACCAAAAATCCCTGTGGCTCTTACATTCTAATGGGGAAGACAGACCATAAACAAGGAAACAGATTACCAAGGTCATCCCAGAGGGCAGTGAGTGCTGTGATAGAGCAGATGGGTATAATGGGGGAAGTGAGAGGGAATTTAGATAAGGCAGTCACAACGGCCTCTCAGAAAAGGTGCCATCTGAGCATGACCTGAGGAAGAGGAGGAGCCCTAAGTGAGGATCTGGAGAAGGAACTTCTCAGGCAAGTGCAAAGGCCCCGGGGGTGGGGGGGCCTGATCGCTTTGGGGGGGCACACAGTGGATGCAGAATCCCTAAAAGCCATGAAGTGGGGCGCAGGGGTCTCCCTTCTAGCAGGAGATGGACAGAGCCTTCCCCTATGAGTGGCTGCCTTTCATGCCCCTGCCCCACATCCTCCATATTTTGGGGGGAATGATAGTTTATGGCCCCAAGTGTGGAGAGAACAGCCCGAATCCAGAAGGGCGGTTTTCCTCCCGGTTCTAAAGGTCACAGCTGTTGCCACTATAAACAGTGCCCGTGTTGACAGAATCACAGCAGCTCCGGAGACAGGGAGACTGAGGACACACCTGGAAAGGCCAATCTGGATTTTTCAAACTTAAAAAATAAAAAATAAAAAAAGGCCCGAGCAAGCAAACATACTTGTGTCTGGTGACTCATCTGTTGCTGAATCCTCCCTGTCACCAAAGCTGGCCCTGGCCGGCTCTCTCCCTGTGTGTCACCTCCCTCAGCCACACAGCAGTGTCCACAGGGGACATCTTTCAGTGACTGAACCTTGGTAACAGGTCTGAACTGGGCTGCCCACCCAGCGGTAACTGCCAGGGGTGAGGATGAGACCCCCACAGGACCCCACATCCCTGGGTAATAATCGATGGTGGCTAAACGGCCTTCTGAGGAGAGGGAGTCCATTCAAAAGCCAGCTGCGGGAGACTGTATTTTCCAAAGACACCCCTACCCGCCCATACCATCTACTCTTCTACAATGTGATGTGGACGTTCCTCCGTTGAACCTGGCCAGGCTTTGTAACTTTGTGTAATTGCTCCATAGAATGCTTCAGAAGGGATGATGCATGACAGCTTCTGCCTGGCTCAGGACATATGCCCTAGGAGCCCCAAGAGGACTCAAGAAGACCAGCGCCCCCAAAGCCACCATGTTGGAGAGACCGCATGGGCACTGCGCAGAGACAGAGAGAGTCCCCGGGAGCCCCCGCTACTCCAGGCCCCCCTCTGGTCCCAGCACAGGTACCAGACACAAGAGTGAAGAGGTCTTTGAGATGACCACAACCCAAGTCAGCAGCTGCCCCCAGCGGTATGGGAGACCCTGAGCCGGAACTGCCCACCACTCCCTAATTCCTGACCCTTAGACACCATGATTGATAATCGATGTGTATTGTGGTTTTAAGCCAGTAAGTTTTGGAGTAATTCATTGCACAGCAATAGATCATGGATACGAGGAGTTTGCTTTGTCAAGTGGGCTTGTAGGTTTGGGGCAGAGCAGAATTGCCCAGGGCACCAGAAGACAGGAAGGGCTCTGCCGTCTGGAGTTCTCCCTCTTTGCCCTCTCCCTCAGCCTCTTCTTCCTCCTCTCCTCTAACTAAAATCTGAACAAGTATTTGAAATGTCCATTTGAAGGGACACTGTATGAAGCCCCTGACCTGTCCTCTCGCTCTTCCCTCTACCTGACAAATTCTGTTTCACCCTATAGGGCTCAGCTCATTGTGTTATAGGGAAGGACAAGACAAATTCTACACACATATTATTTAAACTAACAGTTAAGAATTGCTTTAAAAAGGTAATAGAGATGGGGCGCCTGGGTGGCTTAGTCAGTTAAGCGTCCGACTCTTGATTTTGGCTCAGGTCGTGATCTCAGGGTTGTGAGATCGAGCCCTGCGTCGGGCTCCACGCTCGGTGGGGAGGCTGTTTGAGATTCTCTCCCTCTTCCTGTCCCTCCCCCTCTGCTCTTCACCTCCCCCGCCCTCACCCCCACCCCCACTCATGCGCACATGCTCTCTCTCTAAAATAGACAGATAATTTTTAAAAATAAATAAAGAATAAAAAGATAATAGTGACACATACATACATTTGCCATTACTCTCAAACACATTAAAACTAAGATGTATGAATGATTGGAAAGAAACACAGATCGATAAGATGTGATAAAACAAACACAGAAGAGGATCCTAGGTTGCAGGATGCTTGCTGTCCAATTTGTTAAACTTTGCTGTGTGTTCTAAAACATTCATAATAAAATGTTGGGGAACTAAAAAGAGCAAACAACTACCTAGCAAATACAATGCTCTGGTCCTAAACCTCACAGGCTGATAAATCGTTCAGTCCTTAGCCCAGCCTCGGAGGGAGGTTTGATTATTACCCCCATTTTATTAAAGAGGAAGCTGGGCATGCAGAAGTTCCAAACACGCCTAAGGTAAGGAGGCAGGAAAGGGACAGAAGTGAGAGTGACGCTCGCTAGTCAGCCCCAGCACAGAACACGCTCCGTGATGACGACATACCACCTCTCACTCGTGCCACGCCTTCATAATCGGAGGAATTATAATTGTATAATTAAAACACGCTTATATTAAACAAAGTCTTATGCCATTCTTTGGGGCTGCACAGGGAAACCTGCCCTCCTATGTCTGGGGCCTCCCCACTTACGAGGCTACACCTTAGGGGAAGTCAGAGTCTTGCTTTCCCAGGCTCCCTGGCAGCTAGGGTGCAGACAGTCCCCGTCTGCCCCGTCCGGCAGGTGCACCAGCACCAGGCTTGTGTTCAGAAGCTGGCGACCGGAGAAGCGGAGGGCAGAGGGCATCTACCTGGCAAAGGCAGTGTCGTGGACCCCGGTGTCCCAAAGCAGCAGGACCAGAGGCTCCCGTGTCTGAGCCCAGCAGAATCAGCTGTGCTATCTCCACTGGACCACCTGGTGCGGGGTTTTGCTTTGCTTCAGGCGGCGTAGATTCCAGACTTGGATCTCTGCCCTTCTGGAAAATATACAAGCCACCCAACATCCTTCAGTAAATTCCTGGTTTTGGCCAACACTGGAAGGGTTCCCGCTCTACCTCCTACAACTGCTGGATACGTTGTATCTTCAGGGTGATTCCCAAAGGTAAAAAGAAAATTGTGTTGACTTAAAAGACTGGAAAGAAGCTGTTGACAAGGGCTGAGTAGAAAGGATAATATCTTACCATTTAAGGGGAGATTGATGTGGATATGTATATGTGTATGAACTAGCTCCGAAAAATCACCAGGACAGTGCTAACAGGGGCTATGGCTCCCCCTAGCAAGGAGTCTGGGTGGCTGGGGCCAAGGGCAGGAAACTTAACATTAAACCTTTAGAACTCCGGTGGCGCCTGGCTGGCTCAGTCTGTGGAGCATGTGACTCTTGATCTCAGGGTCATGAGTTCAAGTCCCATGTCTGGTGTAAAGCTCACTTAAAAAAAAAAAAAGTCATTAGTCCCTAATACTCAAAGCCGATTTTAGAATTCTGTATTTGTGCAAATATTACCCGTCAAAAAATAAATATGTAATTGAATTGATTAAAAGGACAAAAAAAGGAAATATGATTAATTATGAATCATGATCTCTGGGTGGTTATTTTTCCACCTCTTTATACATTTCTGCATTTTTCAAATACCTCAGTAAACATCTTAATAATCAGGGAAAAAAAGGTACAGTGGAAAAGAACTGAAGCCCACAGAATGGGGCAGGATAGTTGAAAATCATGTATCTGATAAGAGACTTGTATCTTGTATCTAGAATATAAAGGAATCTTATGACGCAAGAAGACACATAAACCGTTAAAAACGGGCAAAAAATCCAAATAGACATTTTTGTCCAAAGAAGATATACAAACAGCCAATAAAATACATGAAAAGATGCTCAACATCATTAGCCATCTGGGAAATGCAAAATGAAATCACATGAGATACCGCTTCACACACACCAGGGTGGCAAAAATAGAAAAGACAATAATAGGGGCGCCAGGCTGGCTCAGTCAGTAGAACTCTGGATCTCAGGGTCTTGAGTTAGAGCCCCATATTGGGGGTAGGTCTTACTTAAAAAAAATAAAAGGCAATCACAAGTGTTGACAAGGATGAGGGGAAAATCAGAACCTTCACACACTGCTGGTGGGAATGTAAAATGGGGCAGCTGCTTTGGAAAACAGTATGGCAGTTCCTCAAAAGGTTAACCATAGGGTTATGATATGACTCAGCAATTCTACTCCCAGGTGTAGACCCAAGACAGCTGGAGACACACGTCCACACAAAAACTTGAACGTGAACGTTAATATCAGCGTTACTCATAATAGCCAACTGGTGGAAACACAAGGCAGATGTCCACCCTCTGATGGGTGGATAAACAAAATGTGGCCTGCCCATCCAATGGAATATATTTAGCAACAAAAAGGAATGAAGGACTGACACCCACTACAATGTGGATGAACCTTGAAAACATCATGCGAAGAAGCCAGTCACAAAAGAACACACAATATATGATCCCATTTACCTGAAACGTCCAGAAAAAGCAAATCTACAGAGACAGTAAGTGTGTGATTTTAGGTGGTTGGAGAAAAGGGGAAATGGGGAACAAATGTTTAAGGGCCGGGGGTTTCTGTTTGAGGTGATAAAAACATTCTAAAATTGATTGTGGTGATGGTTTCCCAGCTCTGTGAATACACTAAAAACCATTGAATGGTATACTTTAAGTGAGAGAATGGTATAGTATGTGAATTGTATCTCAATAAAGTTGTTTAAAAATGTTAAAAAAAAAAAAAAAGAACTGGAGGGAAATGTTCAACAATGGCTTTCTTCTCTGAGGCTTCCTCTTTTCTGTTGGTTTTGGGGTATATGTGTGTTGTTTCCAGGGCCTGGCACAAACTGGATCCCAGCAAATGTTTATTGATTGAATGGATGGACAGACGACGAAAGGATGGCTAGATGGATGGATGAATGGTGGTCACCGGCCTCCAAAATGGCCCCCAATGAGGCTCATCTCCTGGGATTTATGCCCCTGTGTTCCCTCCTCCAACACTAAACAAGGGTTGACTCTGGCTGACAGAATTCTGTGGAAGAGACAATGTCTGATGTGTGAGGCTAGGATGTAAAAGGCATTGCAGCTTCTGCGTTGGTCCCTTGGGCTGCTCTCTTAGGAGGAAGCCAGCCACCATGCTGGGAGGACACTCAAACAGCCCACTGGAAAGGCTTATGTGGAGGGGGACTGAGGCCTCTCACCAATAGCCAGCACTAACTAGCCAGACGTTCCTGAATTCCTTACTCTCAGAAACCATGATAATGAATTATTGTTGTTTAAACCATGAAGTTTTGGGGCCAGGGAGCAACAGATTACTAAGGGAGATTTATAACAGGATGGATAGATGGACGGATGGATCAATGGATGGATCAATGGATGGATGGGTAGATGGGTGGATGGATGGGTGGGTGGGTGGATGGATGGGTGGTGGGTGGGTGGGTGGGTAGATGGATAGATGGAAGGAAGGAAGGAAAGTAGGAAGAAAGACGGATGGAATTTTCAATTTGGGTCTCTCCTAGAGCTTTCTTTTTTCTTTAACACACCCAAAAGTAAAGGAGACGCAACTACTCCAACATGATTCTCTTTTCATAACTCTCCATCTGAGCAGGGTTTCAGGCCCAGCAAACATCCATGCACAAAAGATGCGAGGTCACTACACTTCCTACCACATTTCCTCTCCCTCGCCCAAAGTAGCAGCAAGTGGAAACAACTGGGATCTCTTATATTACTTCAGAAAACATGTGTAGGGGACTGGTATGTCTGTTCCAGGCCTGGGCTCCAGGTCCCAGGGTTCCCAAGACAGATCAGACTTGGAACAAACTGCCAAGGAAGCAAGATAAGGTGGTGGGGTCACTGAAAGAGCGACGCTCTGCAGTGTAGACACATCTGGATCAAAGTACAGCTCCCTCGCTTGGGCAACTCAACCTCTCTGTGCTCCCATTCTTCCTCTATAAAACAGAGCCGGTGACACCCTTCTAGTGACGTCTGTGACTCTTCAACACCAATATTAACAAGAGGCTCGGGGCGCCTGGGTGGCTTAGTTGTTAAGCATCTGCCTTCGGCTCAGGTCATGGTCCCAGGGTCCTAGGATCGAGCCCCGCATCGGGCTCCCTGCTCCGCGGGAAGTCTGCTTCTCCCTCTCCCACTCCCCCTGCTTGTGTTCCCTCTCTCGCTGTGTCTCTCTCTGTCAAATGAATAAATAAAATCTTTAAAAACAAAAAACAAAAAACAAAAGGCTCACATGGGACCTGGGACCTAGGAATTACCTTGCTTCTTTCCCCTACTCAGCCCTCTGCTTGTCCTCCCCGGCCCGTGACGGTGTATGGCAGGGTCCTCTGCACAGGCTCTGGGGTCGGAAGACCTGGACTGGGCTCCAGGCTCGGCTCTTTCGCTGTGTGACCTTGAGCAAGACACTTAACCTCTCTGTACCACAGTCTCTTCACCTGTAAAATGGGGATAATAGGAGCTGCGTTATAAATTTGTTGAGAGGATTCAAGGAGGTAATCTTACAAATCCCTGGCACAGAATCAGTACCCCACGACTGCTGGCAATAATAATAGAGACCAGCAGCAAATTACTACTGTCCCATTAAGCTCTGTCTGAAGAGCAGGTGGGACAATGGCAAGTCATCCAATCGGCCCTCCAAGGGAAATGCTGCACATCGACCAGGCCTCCCCGATGGGCTTGGCAATCCTGCTCTTTATACTGATGGGCGAGTGATGGCTCCACCACATGGCTTTAGCACCAACCTCTGAAATCCCACTGGGTTTCAGGCCCAGCAAACATCCATGCACAAAAGATGCGAGGACAAGCCCATCTTTCCTCCCAGGAAATGCCGTCACCTTCCCTGGTCTCCCTGGAAACATACTGTATCGACTGGCCCAGAGTCAGGGCATGGAACCGAGGAGGGTGGGGCATGACTACACTCATAGCTGGGGTCACCAGGGGAATGATGGTCTTTGGATGAACTTTGTAGAACATTCTTTACCCAATGGCATAGTGCTCTGGAGAAGAGCACAGTTTTAGCGTCCCTAAGGGGTGTTCTCCCAGCTTCTGCAGGGATGGCTTTCGGGAGCTGAGAGCAGGTACTTCAGTGAAAGATATAGGCGGGGGCTTGTCTCCTACTGAGAGCCACCCCTCTGCTCCGCTGGGCAGCACTTTCCTGCTTGCCAAGGCTGCCCACGTGTTTTATCTCATCTGACCCCCGATCCCGGTAGAAGGGCAAGGGTGGATCTCCAGCTTCACTTTACAGATCAGGAAACAGAGACTCAGAGAGGCCAGGCAGTTTGCCTAAGAACACACATCTGGTTCTTCCCCTTTCTACCTTTCCCTCACTTTGTGCTATTGCTGGGACGAAGACCTTCCTGGAGCTCACTGCTTCTCATGTAGGCTGGGAGAGTCAGCTTGACTCCCAGGGCAGAATGCCAACCTTGTACTATGTGGGACATGGTAGGTGTTCAATAAATACTTTTAAAAACCCTGTCCTCCCTGAGGCACCTGGGTGGCTCAGCTGGTAAAGTGTCCGGCTCTTGATTTTGGCTCAAGTCATGGGCTCAGGTCACGGTCTCAGAGTTTTGAGGCCGAGCCCTGCATCAGGCTCCACACTCGGCATGGAGTCTGCTCGAGATTCTCTGCCTCTCCCTCTCCCCCCTGCGCTCATGCTCTCTCCCTCTGTCAAACAAACAAAAAAATAAAATCTTTAGAACAAAACAAAAAACCACTGTCCTCCCTTTTAATATAATCATTATTTTTTAAAAACAAAAAATAATGGTAACTATTTTTTTAATGACTATAATGTGCCAGGCATTTTCTACATGTTATTCTACTTAATCTTCGTGGCATATTTTATTTAATGCCCCAGAACAGATATTAGTGCCCCTTTGGGGATGTCTGCAAATATCGAAGACAGGCCTGGATTTGACAATGCTAAGGAGAAGCGTCAGGAGTAGCGGTGCCCATTAGTAAGCTCTGCCAGAGGGCCATGCAGAAAGTCCTTCACTAAAGCCGACTTCAGTGAAACTGAGTGCTGACTCCTTACCAGGTTCTGGATGTTGATAAACTGTGAAGAGAAGTGCACTGCTTTGTGAATTTCCAAATCACCTACCACCTGGTATGAGGAAAGGAACAGAGAAGACAAAATAGGAAAGGAAGAGAATGGGAAGGGGTATGGGGTGTGGGGCAGCCCGGAAGCTCCTCTGTCCCCTCCTGTCACAGGTAGAGGTGGCAAAAACTAGAAGTCAACCTAGTTGACTAGGGTCAACCTCCAGGCGTGGTCTCTAAGGACCAAAGTCCTCGCCCGCCAGGTCTTGCCTTGACCTTCCTCCTGGCATCACCCAGGGCCAGCAGAAGCAGCTCCCCCCGCCCCGGGTGGGGATGTGCTGGGGACCCAGACCAGGCAAGCTGGCCAGGCCACACCCGCACACCAGCTGGGCCTCCACCAGAGGTGGGACTGTCCTGGCCCCAGCCATGGAGTCCTGGCTGCTGGCCCAGGGACGCGGGTAATCTCATCTCCACCGCCACCCGTCACTAACCGGAACCCTCCAGCTGACTCTCCTCGCGATCAAAGTGCCAAACCACCGCTCCTTTCATCACAGTCCAGAGCGCCTCTTCCCCGTCCCTGTAATCATGCCTGTGGGCCATCTTCAGGGACCCTCCCAGCTCTCCTCACCCCTCCCAAAACTCAGGGCCCAGACTGGACTCAGCCATGGAGAATGGCATGATCAAGGTCAAAGGAAAGAAGAAAGGGCTCCTCTTTGCCCGTGCCCGTGCCCACCTGTCAGCCAGTGCCCTTGGTTTCCCCTCTGGTCCAGGCTCAGGTTCTCCCAGAGTTAGTCTGAGGCATTACTTCCTGATTTGTGTTTTCAAGAGGTTAAGCCATGGGCAGGGAAAGAGAAACTCCTTCATTGAAGAGAGAGTCCCAGGGACCTGGGAAAGAAGTCAGAGTCTTGGGGTGGGAACAGGGCCAGCTCCAAAGGGATGCTCCATGGAGGGACCAGGCTGGGGTGGGGCCACGGCAGCAGTGAGATCGCAGGATCAGATCCCTGGAAGAACACAGAGCTAACAGGTCCTAGAGCTTCCGGGGTACCAGGCACCGTTCTAAGTACATACTCCCCATACCACCACAGCCCCACAAGGCAGCTACTGCTCTCATCCCACAGTAGAGCTGAGACACTGAAGCGCAGAGGCTAAGTGACTCGCCCAAGGTCACCCCACTGGGAGGTGGCAGAACCGGGATTTGAACCCACAATGTCCAGCTCCTGATTTCATATCTCCCTGTCCACAGTGTGGCCAGAGGGGCTTCCCCAACGCCTGTGTCCTAACTTGAAACCCCAAGACTTTGGGCAGTTCCTCAAAAAGTCGAACATAATTACCATGTGATCTAGAAACTCCACTTCTAGGTATGCACCCCATCGAATTGAAAGCAGGGACTCAGACAGATATTTGCACACCCGTGCTGTAGCCGCATTATTACAACAGCCAGGATGTGGAAGCAAGCCAAGTGTCCCCCGATGGTGAAGTGGATAAGCAAAATGTGGTCTCAACATATAATGAAGTATTCAAACGTAAAAAGGATGGAAATTCTGACCCATGCTCCAACATGCAGGAACCTTGAGGACATTATTCTAATTGAAATAAACCAGTCACAAAGAGGCCAGTCCTGTAGGATTCCACATAGAAGTGTTACAGAGGGCGGTCAGATGGGGCTGCAGGGGCTGGGGGCGGGGGGCGGTGGTGGTTTGTGTTTAACGAGGACAGGCTTTCAGTCTGGGAAGATGAGAAAGTTCTGGAGGTGGATGGTTGCACAACATCGTGAATGTCCCTAATGTCCCAGAACTGTACCCTTAATCGTTAAAGACGGTTCATTCTATGTTATGCATATGTTATCACAATAAAACAAACCACGACCCAGCGCTCTGGCACAACACTGGGCTGGGCAGAGCCCCACAGTGACTGACATTGATGTTTTACCAACCAGGCCAGATGGGCTGGGGGGCGACAGGCTACAGAGGACAGGTGACGTTCCTTGCCAACCTGAGCTTGAGGGCTGTACCTGCTACGGGTGGGAAGCCAGGGACTGCTGGGAGAGGCAGGGGTGGGGAACAGAGCAGGGTAGCTGTGACTGGCCTCCTCTGCAGGGGCTGCGGGGAGAGGGGAGCACCCCAGACCCGCTGCAGGCGGTCTAAACCCTTGTGGTGTACCAGGCTCTCTGCTTGGCACGTACGTACAGCACCGCATTCATTGCTGCAACCTTTGGAAGGGTTATTTATGCCCTCTGCATGGATGGGGAAACTGAGGCCCAAGAAGAAAAGCAACCTGGGTTGCCTGGGTGGCTCAGTCGTTGGGCGTCTGCCTTCGGCTCGGGTCATGGTCCCGGGGTCCTGGGGTCGAGCCCCGCATCGGGCTCCCTGCTCCGCGGGAAGCCTGCTTCTCCCTCTCCCACTCCCCCTGCTTGTGTTCCTGCTCTCACTGTGTCTCTCTCTGTCAAATGAATAAAATCTTAAAAAAAAAAAAAAAGAAGAAGAAGAAGAAGAAGAAGAAGAAGAAGAAGAAGAAGAAAAGCAACTGGCCAAGCCCACCAGCTGACCGGCAGCAGAGCCGGGCCTGGCACCCACAGTTCTCAATGCCCATCTTCTTCCCAGGCCACAGCTCCTCTGCCCACAGGGGGCACTCATGGTTGAGGTGCCCAGGGCTAGGCTGGGGCTTCTACCCAGGGCCAGGGTCCTCACCTCCCTGGGCATCCTGAGGGGGCTGGCTGTCCGGGCAGGAGTCCTGAACTTGGGCCACATCCTCCATGGAAGTTGCTGGAAGCAGATTCAGCCCCAGTGGAGCCCAAATGGAGGGGGGGCAGCTGCAAGGGGCAGTGTTTTCAGTCCGGCGGAGGGAGAGCTCAGGGAGCCCACTCACCGCCCTCCCCCTCTGCTCCCGGGGACTCAGGGGAGGACCTGGGGGCAGAGAGGGGATGGAAGTCCAGCCGGGCCAGCCCTTCCTGGAGAGACTCAGAGGCCTCCTTGGCCACTGCCGGGATGGCTGTCATTAGTACCGACACAGCTGCCTCTGCCCCAGGGAAGAGAGGAAGTGGTCAGAAGCAGCGAGAGAGAACCTTCAAAGAGGACGTGTCCCAACTCCTACCACCCCCTCCTGTCGCAGGAAAAGGGGCCACCACTGAGCTGGGCCTGTACTTCTGGAAACCTCCCACCCGGGGAAGTCGGGGGAAGACAGAACCTGCTTTAACCCCACAGTGACCTCCTGAAAACACTCTAGAATTCTGAGGGCCTCCAGGGGATCCCCCTGGGATGGAGCAGATATGGGAAAGGATGTGAAAGTAACTGGTTTTCCTTCCTTCTGTTTTGGGTTTCCCAACAGGTCTACAGCTGGGGAATAGGGGAGCCCAGTCTGGGGTTTTCTGACCATGAGCTCAGAGCTCATGAAAAATGGAGGAGCAGGGCACGGCGGTGAAGATTGTGCCTCGGGAGCTGTGGGTTCAAATCCTGCCTCTGCTGCTTCTTAGCTCTGTGGTCAGGGTCAGGTTGCTCACCTTCTCTGGGCCCTGGTGTCCTCCTCGGGAATGTGGAGACAACCAAGTCCTTGGAAGACTGGTGAGAGCTCAGTGAGGCGTGAGACGTCGAGCGCTAAAGGCAAGGCCTGCTGTGCAGACGAGTTTGATAAATGGCAGCTCCTCTGATGTCAGGGACATCTCTGAGGCGCTGGGGCCCACGGCGGGCTGGCAGCAGGTGGAGGCTGGGCCCAGGGCACACCCAGAGAAAACCAGCCATGCAGCTACCACAAATGGAGAGAGAATCAGAAAAATCTTAAGGACAAAATGGGTTTGATGATGGGTTGTTCCCCATCTCTCCAGAGGTCCAGTCTGAACCCTCTTCATTGCAGAGTCTAACCCTCAAACACCTCCAGGGAAGGAGGAACCACCACCACCACAGCATGAAGGGTCCGGGACACCATCTCAGGAGCCGAGCCAGAACTCTGCTGCCTTGCCCCACATGCAGATGTCATTTTATCTGTCCGCTGCCACCACCGTCTTGAGTCTAGCTCTGAGTATCAGAGGCCACTCTAGCCTTACGGTACAATAGCTGTTTGCAGATCTCCTGTTCCGTCATCAAGAAGCAGTCAGCAGGGCTGGGACCTGAGCGAGGTGAACGAGGCGCCTAGGGTGGGAGCCTGAGAGTGAGTGCCTCCTGAAGCTTTTCCTTTTAGGGTGTCCCCGGGGCCCCTCACTCACCTCACCCTCTCCAGACCCTGGCAACCAATCTCTGGTTCCCATTCCTCCCTCTTTCAAAGGGTACAGCCACCTCCACTTCCAAACTATCCACCAAGAACCAAACAGGACGCTTTATGAGAAGGTCCTGGAAATGAAAGAAAGGAAGAGAGGCTCCTCTATTTCTCAGAGCCCTTCATGTCACGGGATAACTCACTCCATTAAGACTGAGACCATCCTCTGCTTCAAGTTCAGCAAACTCTCTTCCAAAATCCCGCCCCCACCCCCCAAAGGAAGCATTGGAAATATAAATAGAAACTCTTAGAGACATGGTGCCAGAAGTTTACACCCATTTTGTTTGACAAAAGACCGAGGGACAGTAATATTTTAGCAATTCACATGAGAGGAAACACAATTGGCCAACTTAAAAAAAAAAAAAGAAAGAAGATAGTCAACCTCACTAGTCCTCAAAGAAATGAAAATGAAATGCTCTTTATATTTGAATCAAATAATTTGCTTATTTAACAATATACTACGGACATCTCTTTCTAGGTCAGCAAATCCAGCAAACGTCATTGTCTTTGGGTTGTTTACAGTTCTGTGTCTTTGTTTCTCTTACAAGCAGTGCATTTTTCCATATGTACTTCTGAACACTTGGGGGAGAATATTCACAGAAAAAAAAACTATTTTCCATTGTAAATGCTGGACCACATTATCAAAACATATATGTATATTTTAAAATTTGACAGAAATGTCAAATTGCCCTCCAAATACTTTACTGTTTGACTTGATAACAATATCCCTCTATTACTTTTTTTTTTTTTAATTAAAAAAGGCGCTTTGTTTAAGATTTGTTTAAGATGACAGAGATGGTAAAAAGCAACCCAGATGGGCTCAGGGAAGAGGCTCTTTGGCTGAGTTAGTTCTTGGTCCCCCAAATAAACCCCCAAACCAGTTGCGCATGAACATGTAAATCAAACCCATGCTTTGGGTGCCCAGCGTTGACTTCTGTTTCCTGCCTGGAGAGCCCCATGTAAAAGCAAGGGCGGGAAGGCAGCTGGGCTGAGCTTCAGTGAGCACCCAGAGCCTGGAAGTCAACCCCACCCTTACGCTCCCACCCTGGGCCCTCCCCTGCCATATCCGACCCTCGGAGCTTGGAGAGGTCACCTCTAGGAGGGAAGGAGCCAGGCTGGGTCACCGGGAAGGTCGCAGTTTCCATCTCAGCTCCAGTAGTGTCTCATTTCACATGTCTGACTTCAGACAAGTTGCTAAGACTCTCTGATCCTCAGTTTTCCTAATCTATAAAATGGGTCCGCTAAAACCTGCCTGACTCACTGGATTGTGATGAGGAGCAGATGTGGGAAAGGATGTGAAAGTAACTGGTTTTCCTTCCTTCTGTTTTGGGTTTCCCAACAGGTCTACAGCTGGGGAATAGGGGAGCCCAGTCTGGGGTTTTCTGACCACAAGTGCTTTCCCAGAAATAGTCTTCTTCGAAGTTATTATGTTTTATCTGATCAGGTTATACATGGACATGAAACAAAATTCAAAAGGTCTAAAAGGGTAAGTGTGAGAAGCAAGTCTCTTTCCCACTCCTGACCCCTCCCGCCAGGTCCCTGCCCCAGAGGCAGCCTTTGTCACCTCTTTCTTGTGTCTTCTCTCTGGGTGTTTCGTGCATTTCCACTTCTGCACCTTGCTTAAAAAAAAAAAAAAAAAAAAAAAAGTCTTGCCAATGTTTCTTGAAGCTTTTCCCCCATCAGTGCATATGGAGCTTCCTCGTTTTTTTTTTTCTCATGCCTACTTTTTACTTTGAAAGTTTCAATACTATAAAAAAGTTGCAAGAAGAGGAACATGAACAACCATATTTTAAAGCTTGGATTCACCAATTATTAATACACGCCACCTTTGCTCTGTTTCTCTTTTTTTTTTCTAAACTACCCAAGAGCCCAGGGTTAGTTCAGCAGATATCTACTAAGAAGGACATTCTCCCATATAACCACAATACAATGATCACACTCAGGAAAGTCAACATTCATACAGTGCTATCTCATATATAGCCCATAATCAAATTTCCCCAGGTGTCTAATCAAAATGTCATTTTTAAGAATCCAAGTTCCAATGAAGGAGCGCTCAGTGCGTTTAACTGCCATGTCTGTTTAATCTCGTTCAACCTCCCAGCCTATTTCGTCTTTTACCACATCAAGATTTTTGAAGGTCTAGGCCAGTTTTGCAAAATATCCCTCAGTTTGAATTTCTCTGATAGTTTCCTCACAATATGCTTAGTTTAAGCATTTTTTTTTTTTTTTTGCAGGAATGTTACATGGGTGACGTTACACCTCATTATTGTTCATGGCACATAGTATCCCAGTACATTACAATTTATGTAACTTGTCCTCTACCCATAGAGACCTAGGTGGTTTCCAATCATGTTTCATAAACAATGCTACAGTGAATATTCTGAAACTTTTGTCATTTTGAAACTGTCTAGTGTGTGTAGGAGGAATTCCTACAAGTGGAATCACTGCACCTACATAAACTGCCCTTTATAGAGGATATACTCATTAATACTCCCACTAGTACTGTGTGAGGACGCTTGCACCAGAAGGCTGTCTTATTTTTTAACTTGCATCTCACTGTGTCCTGTCTGGTAAGGTCACACATCCTTGTCAAGTCTCTGGGTGACAAGATTTCCTTACATTTCCTTACATTTTCTCCTGGAATTGGCAAGAAATCCTACTTTCCAAAGACAAAGTCCCAAGTGCTCCAAAGGAGCACAATTTTTTAAAAGATTTTATTTATCTTTTTTTTTTTTTTAAAGATTTTATTTATTTATTCATGAGAGACAGAAAGAGAGACAGAGGCAGAGGGAGAAGCAGGCTCCCCGCGGAGCAGGGAGCCCGATGGGGGACTCAATCCCAGGACCCTGGGATTATGACCTGAGCCGAAGGTAGACGCTTAACCAACTGAGCCACCCAGGCGTCCCTTTATTTATCTTTTTTGAGAGAGAGAGAAAGCGAGCGCACAGGAGCGGGGAGAGGGGCAGAGAGAGAGGGAGAAGCAGACTCCTGATTGAGCAGGGAGCCTGCCTTGGGGCTTGATCCCAGGACCCTGAGATCATGACCTGAGCTGAAGTCAGAGGCTTAACCAACTGAGCCACCCAGGCGCCCCTGGAGAACAATTCTTGCTCTTGGTTACAAAACACATCCATATGCTCTGTAAGCTCCGATTCAAAGGGAGGATTTGTTAAGCAAAGAAGGTGTGTTAAGCACCTTGCTAGTTGATTGATGGATGTTATCAAGCCTGACAAGTGAGAATGATTAATTTGCCCATTTTACAGATAAAGAAACTGAGGTTCAGGGAGGTTATAAGCGGTTTACTTGTCTGATTGAGGAATAACCGACTCAGGCCTCATTGCCATCACAGAAGCGTGCATAGGTCTTATTCTTCGCATCCCTCCCCCCCCCCCCCCCCCCCCCCCGCCGGGTGTTGGTGGTTGGGACAGAAAGAAACAAATCCTACGTATTCACTCTAAATCCACAAATCGTTAAGCCCCAGCCACCGCGTTAGGTTACGGTGAATCACCTCTGCTACCGCCGCGGGCTCTCAGATCCCTTGAAAACTACTTTCTCCAGAATGCATCGCTCTCACGGACTCTTCTGGTCTCCTATGGACTACATTTCCCAGGATACAGTGCGCCCACACCCGCCTGCTCACTTCCGCTCCCGGCCCTTCCTGGGTGTTGCAGTCTCTGTGCAGTGGGTGGGACCCCGAGGGCGGGAGGAGGAGCTTGGGGCTGTCACCCTCACGTGGCCCAAAAGCATCTTGTGGGAATAGGTGTCACACTTATAAGCCAGGAGACACAGGGGAGGCCCGAAAGCACTTTCCCCCTCTCCCTTTAGCCACCCGGGGAGCCATCGGTTGAGACCCTCTGGCCCACTTTAGGGTTAGCAGAGGTTCCTTGAGGATCCTGGCATTCACTTTACAGTTGAGTTTTCTAGGGACCGTGAGATTCTGTCCTTTATTCTGTGACATCATGTTGCGCCAGAAGCATACCCATGTTTTTCCTCCTTAAGACACCCACTCCCTTCCAAGCAGAACGGAAGGAAGCACCTTTTAATATGCTATCTTGTTCCGACCCACTGTTGCCCCCTCCAGGGAGTTAGGCTCACTGTAGCCAGGGCAATGTTCCAAAGTTAAATCACTCAGTCGCTTCACATTCCATGGCTTCCCGTTGCTCTCAGGATCCCATGCAGACTCCATGTTATGGCCTGTGAGAGCCGACCTGTCCAATTTCACCTTATTCTACTGGCCACCCCATAAATCCCCTCCAGGCCCACTGGTCCTGGCTGCTGGAATACGCCTTGCTCCCTCTAGCCTCATGGCCTCTGGCCATGCAGGTGCCCCGGCCAGGACGGTGCTACCCCTCTGCTCTTTGCATGGCTTACAGCTGTTCACTCTGTGTCATTCAGAGTCCTACAAGCAGACAGAAAGCACCCCGGTTCTTTTAACTGAGAGAATGTAAAGAAGGGTCATTTAAAAGGGTATCATGGCTTAATAGTGACAGAGCAGCTACCACCCCCCAGGGCTAGAGGAACAAAGGAAGCAGCTGATTATGAAAATTTAGAAGTTGGGGGAGGTTAATGGTGGGCTCTGGGCCTCTGAGGGGCTGGCCAGCTTAAACATCCCCTCCCAGGAGAGGTGGCCCTGATCCTGGTAACCCCCCCCGGCAGAGCACCCCACCTTGCCCTTCATAATGCTGTCCGCACATTGTACATCATTGCACTAAGTGCCCCCCACTTTGTTGACAGAATCATTTCCCAGGGACAGTGCATTGGGAGTTCCTGCGCTGGCTGGACCGGGATTCTGCCATTTATCTAAACTCTCCTTGAGGGACGCCTGGGTGGCTCAGTCAGTTAAGCGTCTGCCTTCCACTCGGGACTCAATCCCCAGGGTCCTGGGATCGAGTCCCGAGTGGGGCTCCCTGCTCAGCGGGGAGTCTGTTTCTCCCCTCCCTCTGCCTGCCTCGGGCTCGTGCTCTCTCTCACTATCTTTCTCTCTCTCTCTCAAATAAATAAATAAAATCTTAAAAAAGAAAGAAAGAAAGAAAGAAAAGGTGTATAAAGTACCTCAATGTGCCACGCATAGTGATGGGGCTTCTCCCTCTTGTTTGTTTGTCTCCTCTAGTTGTGAGCTCCCATCACAGTTCAAACAGAGAACCTCCCTCTGACTCCCTGAGAGTGGGTCACTGGCCTAATGTGGGGCTGGATCAAAACCAAGGCTGAGGGGCCTGGTCCATGGGAGAAGGGGGCTGCCTTGGGGGACCCTCTCTTGCTCTGTGAAGCAAAAAGGTACATGGATCAGAACTCTTCTCAAACTTGCTTAAGCAAAATGGGGAATTTATTGTCTCACCTGTTGGGCACTACCTTCAGGTCAGGCTGGATCCAGGAACTCAATAGATCTTCATCAGGGTCGTCTCATTCATCAACCCAGTGACTGGGCAATAGGGTGCAGTGACTGCTCTTTGCTTGACTCACATGCCCCTTAGGGCAGGGCAGGGTTGGTGACTGTGATTGATAGCCCCACTGAATCAGCTCCCAAAGAAGAAGCGTTGATGTTACCGGAAGAATGAAAGAGAGTAGGGTAAGTAGTAAGCCTTACTATCTGCCATATACTGTTCTAAGCACTCCTCCTTGTTAACTCAGCAAATCCTTCTAATAACCCTACAAAGTAGGTATCATTTTCATCACTCCCATTTTATAGGTGAAGAAGCTGAGGCACAGGGCGCCTCAGGTCAGAGTTAGTGAGGGACAGAACCCGCATTCTGCCCCTGACAGTCTGGCTCCAAGTCCAACACTGTACCCCTTCCTCATGTCGCCTCCCCCTACCAGACAGGAACCAGAGACGGTCCCCACAGGGGCAGCCCCAGAAGGGGGCCCAGCACTCTCCTGGAGTAGTGTGGACGGCAGCTGGGACCGCAGGTGGCCCAGCCCTCAGTGCCTCTGCCTCTGGAAAATGCTGGGAGCTCTTAGAGGACTTACCACAGGTTGAGGACATTCCCAGGCTCCACCCCAGGGGCCTAAGTCCTGGCTTGAAGGGCCAGACACCAGCTTTGCCACGGCCATAAGCTGGCTGTGTGACTTGCGGCCAGTCACTGCCCCTCTCAGGGCCTGTTTCTTCCTCTTGCAAATGAGCAAGCTGGGCCTGACCCCCCCACGCACACCACTGAGGGTTCTCTCTGGGGAAAAGTTGGGGACGAACTGCTCCAACTTGTGGTTGGCCACAAACTGCTCTGTCCCCAGGTGCTGGGAAAACAGGGTGTCCCCTGCGCCCCGCACAGCAGTGGCTCTGAGCCCCCAGAGGGACTTGGCCCAACTGTGAAGCCCGCCTCCTCTCCCACGGCCACCCTTCTCCCGAGGCCCACCTCACCCACCGTTGCTGGGCCCGCCGGCAGACAGCGCCCCGCCCCGACTGGGGCAGCCCCGCGCACTCCTGCTCCACCTTCTCCATCCGGTAGCTTAGCCGCCTGCGGGCTTCACACACTCCTGGGGCAGCGGCTCTCAACTGAGGTGGTCGTGTGGGGTTTCTGGATTTAGCAAATAAAAATGCAATCTTTGGGGCACAACTGGACTAAAAAGCTGTGAGTCGCTTATCTGAAATTCAAATGTAACTGGGAAACCTGCATCTTTGTCTGGCAACCCTACACCCAGGGGGCATCTGTCATGTCTGGAAACATTTTTGGTTGTCAAAACTGGGGAGTTCCATTGGTGTCTCGTGGGTCGAGGCCGGAACACTGTTCAAAACCCTACAGGAGGACTCCACCGTGAGGAATAATCCTACCCAAATATCCGCAGTGCCAAGGCTAAGAAATTCTAGGTGCTTCCCCAGAGCTAATACACAGACTTAACTGCGACCTCAGGGACTTGTCAGAGGCGGCTGTGGTCGTCCCACCCGACACGGGTGAAATGGCTTGTTCAAGGTCATGCAGCTGGCGAGGAGCAAAGAGGAGTCCTCCACCTGTCTGCGTCTTCTCCTCTCTAATAGACTCACCTGTTCTTCTAAACAGGGAAGCCAGGAAATAGTGGGGGAGGGGAGGCAGGTAGAGCCTTACAGGGTCCGCAGACCCCCAGGGAATGGCACTGGGGCCTGGCCCTTCTGGGCTCCTTAGGGCGTGCAAGCGTGTGCTGGGGAGGGGGAAATCCCAGGTGCTGCCACCAGATGGCAGCAGAAGCTTGGAAATGAGTCCGCACGCCCTGGCGTTCTACCGGGAATAACTGGACAGTCTCAAAAACTCCTGGGTCCACCTCCAGAGATCCTGACCGAGTGGGTTGGCCAGGCTCAGCAGGCACGGGTATTTTCTGAACAGCTACCAGGTGATCCTAATGTGCAGCCAGGATTGAGAAGCACTGGTCGAAGGCCTTGGTTTTCGTCCCTGATAGCTCATCAGAATCACCTGGGAGCCTTAAAAATACCAATGTGGATACCAACGTGGGTAGCACCTCAACGTCGACTGACGGATGATGGATAAGCAAAATGGGGTCCATACGGACAATGGAAGGTTATTCAGCCACTGGAGGAATGAAACTCTGACGTGCCTACAACGTGGATGAGCCCTGGACGTCACTGTGCTAAGTGAATCAAGCCAGATGCACAGGATTCCACTCCGATGAGGTTTAGGGTGCTCGAATTCAGAGACAGAACGTGGTGCTCGCTATAGGCTGGCGGAGGGAGGAATGGGGAGTTGGTGTTCAATGGGTAGGGCTTCGATTTGGGAAAATGAACATTTCTGGAGGTGATGGTAGAACGTGAATATACTCATTGCCACTGAACCACACATTTGAAAACAGCGAAAACGGTCCATTTTATGTTATACACATTTTACCACAATAACAAAATGCACTGGAAACAGAAATGTCACGATTAAGGTTTCAGGTCATTCCACAAAATGAACCCACAAATGTCCAAGTCTGCTCAGAGCAATTCAGTAAGAGGGTCTGGGGTTGGAGCCCCCACTCTGGGAGTGTCTACAAACGTCCTGGGTGAATTTCAGAAGCAGGTCGTGGGCTGAGATTATTCTAAGATCCCAGCGTCAGGGAAGAATAGTGGGTACACCATCCCTTTACCTGTTGCCCCAGTTTTAAAATCTGTCCACAAATTCTTTGATGCTCTTCCTTCGAGAGGTGGACCCTAATTTGCCTCTCCTGAGCATGGGCTGTTCTCAGTGACTTGCTGCTAATAAATGGGAACAGCAGAAGTGACAACGAGGGCCATCAGAGACCCCGCTGGTAAAGGTCACCATAGTTTCAGGCTTGGTCTCTCTCTGATCACTCACCCTAGGAAGAGCCATGTCATGAGAACATTCAAGTAGCCTTCTGGAGAACCATGTGAGGAGAAACTGAGGCCTCCCTCCAACCGCGATGTGGGGCGCCATCACAGAAGTGGGCCCTCCAGCCCAGAAAGCCTTCAGATGAGACCCAAACCCCAGCTGCTGTCCTGATGGCTGCCCCATCGGAGCCCTGAGCCAGAACTACCCAGCTAAGCCACTCCTGAATTCCCACCCCACAGAAAGAGTGAGATGCTTGCTTGTTGTTTTAAGCCACTACATTTTGGGGTGATTTGTTACATTGCAGTAGGTACTTAATATAACCATTCATGAGTCACTAAATCATCCCCTCATCCCTTTCCACGGCCACCCATTCATCCACCCATCGACTCACCTACCTATCCATTCATGTATCTATCCACTAATCCATCTTCCCGTCTGTTCCTTTGTTCATTCACTTATTCACCCAGCCACCCAGCCAGCTCCCCACCCCCTCCCAACCACCCAGCCAGCCCCCCAGCCCCCAGGCACCCGGCCAGCCCCCCATCTGTTCCTCACAGAATAGACCCATGTAAATACCTGTCACATGAACGAGGAAACATTTTCTAAACATGAAGTCTATGTGACTTGCTGAGACAGGCCAGGGGCCTTAGGGGGTTGGTCAGGCGGTTGGCTGCCTCCCTCGAAGTAGCTTCTCCACTGGAAACCCATCCAGCCTCCTTTTGTCCTGCGGAAAACCACCCTCAATCCTCCCACAAATCTGTTAGGCCTGCCTGATAGAAAAAGCCTGGTTCTGTCTCTCCACCGACCCTCCCACTCCCCCCTCCCCGGCCCTGGCGGAGGGGGGCAAATGCTAAGGCTGCTGGCTGTGACTGAGGGCCATCAGCCTGGAGAAGGAAGACTGGGGACAGCAGAGTCTCCTGCCCCCTGAGGGCATTTGTAACCCTCAGCAAGGGGCCACTGGCAGCAGGGACAGAAGCCTGTCTGCTGAGATGCTAGGACAAGCACGCAGAATATCAGTAAAACCCACGGCCTCCAAGCAGCGGGCAGTCGACTCGGGTGACTCAGCCCTCTCCTCTCCTCCCCGCTTTGCTGGCTCTGCTCTGGCTGCACCAGCTCCTCTTCCTTTAACATTCCTCCCCTGCTCCAACCTCAGGGCCTTTGCACTGGCTGTTCTCTCTGCCTGGAATGCTCTGCCCCTCCTCACTGCGGATATCGCTTGGCTCTTCCCTCTCCTCCTTCAGGTCTTTGCCCACATGTCCCCTTCTCAGTGAGGCCTTCCCTGGCCACCTTTCCTCCACTCTCTCCATTCCCCTTTTTGGATTCATTTTCTTCTCATCTCATCTGTCCTTTTAAGACACTACATCTTGTTCTTACTAATTCTGTTTGTTGCCTGACTTCTCTCAGAACATAGACTCCCCCAGGGAGGGGTTTGGTCTTTATTCACTGCTAGATCCCCGCACTTAGCAGAGTGACCAGCACGCAGTAGGTTTGCAAGGTGGGTGGATGGATGAGGAGAGGGCCAAGTGAGAGGATGTTAAGTGGGACTTCTCCAGCAGCCTTGAAATCATCATCCAGGTGTAAGTTCCCCACATTCTAGAGAAAGAATACCGAGGAGCAGACCCCAGGGCTTATTACAAAGTGGCTGCAAAGGTCCTACCTTCCCTCATATCATCCCAGTACCAACAAAAGATGGGAGGAGAAAAAGAGAGAGCCTCCCCTCCCCAGATCTCCAGTTCCCCCCCACCACCCTGCACCCATCCCCCCAGGCAACACGGGTATTGCCCGTCTTCATGCTATGCCTGCCCAAATCAGGAAAAAGAGAACTGGTAAGAGGTGCCAGGGTGGTGGGAGGTGACCATGGCATGTCAGGAAGGTGTTGAGTTTCTGGGAGTCACAGGGACCCCAGGAAGGAAGCACGGCCAAGAGAGCTTTCCCGTATCCCCCCCGAAAAGGTTGGTCCCAGGGTGAGGAGACCCCAGCCGGAAGCAGCTGGAGGTGGGTGACTAGCAACCGGGGGAGGGAGCTGGAGGGACCCTGTCGCGGGGGGCCCTCACCCCCACCCCTTCCAGTCCTCCCAAGCGCCACAGTGTAAGCACCCCCGTGACCAGCGGGAGAAGCACCAGTGAGCAAACAAAGACAAGGGCCACACCAGCCAAGTAGGGGACAGGCGTCCCTTTCCACCTTCACCCCCTTGGAAGTGGGACGAGGGGAGAGGCCTGAAATGAAGGAGGACCTGGAGGGGAGGCTGAAGTCAACTCGCCTGGACAGTAGGCTCCCGAAGGTGTCTGTAAGAATCTGCAGGGAAAGACTGGACTGAGCAAGGTGGAGAGACAAAGAGAAGCCCATTTCCTACGTGAGCTCCACGGAGTGCTGCGCCCCCGGGCGGCCGCCGCGTCGCGATGCCCCTTCTCCCTCGCTGCGTCGTGCTGGGGGCTGCAGAGTTGGCAAAGCGCTGGGGACCCGCAGGGCCCCAGGAGGGCCTCACTGAAAGCTCCTCGAAGGAAGGGGCATTGGACCCACAACAGTGGAGCTAGGACTGGGAGGGCGGGGAGGCCGCTAAGGGGGAGCATGCCCCCGGTTGGTAGGTCACTGTCGGGGAGGGCCGCGGCGGGACCCCGGGCTCTTCCATGCCACAGCAACTCCCAGCCCTGCAAGAAAGGAGCCGTGTCTGGGCGACAGGGGTGGGGGCAGGCTGCGGGGCGGCGGCACCCCCGGGGTCTCGTACCCTGCCCTCTCGCGGGGCCGCGCTCTGGGGGCGGAGCCGCGGGACCCAGGTCTGTCCTTCCCGCTCCCCTCAACCCTGCAAAGCCGCCCCAGCCCCGGGGTCCGCAGCTGCTGCACAGCGTGCGGAGGGAAGCGGGGTCTCCATGGCAACGTTGACGTCACGGCCCCGAGGCCCGCGCCCGCCGCCTCCCGCCCCCAGCCGCCGGCCTGGCGCAGCCCCAGCCCCGATCTGCCGCAGCTGGGACGGCGGAGGCGTTGGCGCGGCCCCCCTGCCTCCTGACCTGTCCCGTCCGGGCCGCCACACGCCCGCCACGTCCCGCCCGCCTGCCAGCTTCCCCTGCCCCTTTGTCCCGCGCCGGCTCTCCGCGGGCTGCCAGCTGAGCAGCCCTGACTTCCTGTTTCGTTAACCTGCAGCCCCCTCCTAGGGAGGACGGCATTTTAATAGGAACGCGGGAGGTGCTGTGCCGCGACCCCCTCCCTCCTCCGCTCTCCCACGCTCCCGTCTGCCTCCCTCCAGTCCACTCCACAACAGAGGGCGGCTGGTTGGTGTGCGAACAACTCCCAAATTCTCCTCTACCCCTCCCCCACCACTCGGCCTCCGCCCCTTGCGTCTCCCTCCTGCTGCTCAGGCCCCCCACTTCCTCCTCCTGCCTTCTGCTAGTCTCTTCCTCCCTGGTGCCGAGCCCGGCCTCAGGGCCTCCGCACCGGCGCTTCCCACTGCCTGGAAGGCGGTTCCCGTCTCCACCTGCCCTAGGGGCTGGTCCTCTGGGGCTCTTCGAGGCGGGGGCACGTTAGCTCGGTGCTGCCCCCTCTTGGAGGCGCTCATTCCAGCAGCCCGCGCCTCCTTTCTCGGCTCTCTCCGCCGCAGTCCGGAGAAAGGGTTGTGGGGTCGTCTAGTGGCTGCCTCCTCCCCCAGCCCGCATGGGGTGGAGGATGGCCTTTGCTTTATTTACTCCTGAGTCTGCAGCGTGCCTGGCACACAGTAGGTGTTCAGTGCATTAAAAAAAAAAAAAGTCTTATTGAGAGACGCCTGGGCGGCTCAGTTGGTCGAGCCACCTACTCTAGATTTCGGCTCAGGTCATGATCTCCCGGTGGTGGGATCGAGCCTGGCATGGGGCTCCAGGCCCCGCGGGGAGTCTGCTCCCCATTCTCTCTCTCTTCCTCTGCCCCTCCCCTTGCTCTTTCTCTCTCTCTCAAATACATAGATAAAATCTTGAGAAAAAAAAAAGAACCCTTACTGAGATATAATTCACTGACCACACAATCCACCCAAGTAAAGTGTACAGTTGGGTAGTTTTTAGCACACAGCATTGTTCCGACGACACCACAGGCCCGGGAGAACATTTTCACCACTCCAGAATGAAACCCCGTGCCCCTGCCTGTCCTCCCAGCCCCTCAGCCCGGAGTAACCGGTAGTGGACTTTCTCCATAGATGTCCCTATTCCGGGCTTTCATATGATTGGAATCCTAGAATATGTGGACCTGTGGGACTGGCTTCTTTCACCTAGCACAGTGTTTTCAAGGTTCAAAGCAACACGTTTGCTCAGTGAATGAAGGAAAGGCTATGGAAGCAAGCGGAGGGCGCTCTCCTGGCGAGCTGACAGCCAGCTGGAGGAAGGACACGGATCCCTGTCAGGATCCACATCTCATGAGGGACAGAGCTCTGGGAGAGACTGCGGCCTGGCTGTCCTGGATACACACGTGATTGTCTTCAGCTCAAGGCCAATCTTTACACTGAGGTTTTCCATCCATCCCTCCATCCATCCATCCCACAGAAATGCAAGCTTATGATCTACCAAGTTTTCTCTTTTAAATGAATATACTACTCTTCTTTTAAAAAACCAGTTAAAGTGGACAGAAGCTTGCTTCCCAGAGGGACAGGGGGCTAGACCCTTGAACCCAGCAGCTCTGCAGGTCAGTTCTGCAAGGGCCTCCCCCTCAAGGTGTGCCCCTGAGAGACTTTCCTGCTTGGGGTCTTGAACAGCCAACGCCAGGGGAGATAGCCCCCAACCCCGTGCCCATGATGGATACCATGGGAACTCCAGGGCTATGAGCGGCTTATGATGCATTACTGCTATCCATAAAAAACCAAACAAATTCATGAGAGAATCATTGACCCACCTGCCACCTCAGCAGATCCCCTGTGGCCATTGTTGGGGGGAGGCCCCCGAGGCGACTGCCATAGCATTCGGATATACGCGGCTGAGATCCCAGAGCCCCGTGCCCACGGGATCCGACAGCCCCTTCCTTCTCCTCCCTGGCACATCAGAGAGGAGACACAGCCTGGCGTTTTCGAGAAACCGCTTGTTGTTCCTACCATTACCTTGAGAGGGGACACAAACGGCCAAGAGGCCTATTTCCAGGGGTTTGCCGGAGACCTTCGAGCCGGTCCTCAGCCTCCTGCTGCTGTGACGATGACCACACAGGCTCTGGGGAGGCTTTCGTTTCTGGAGGCGTGTCTGAAGGGCAGGTCCCAGTGCAGGGATGAGGGGATCAGGAACCACACGGACGGCATCTCTCTGCCGAATCTGGGGGAGGTTGGCTCAGCATTAGCGAGGGCACGGCTGGGGGTGGGTGGGGGGAGAGCAGCAAGGCCCCATCCAAATCTGAAGAGGCTGCACTGAAACATAAAGCCAAGTCAGCTGTCCCACACTATATAGCAGTGCAGGCTGTGCATGGCACAAGGGTGCCCCTTTGAAGGGAGTCTGCGTATGTACAATGACAATTGTCCAGCAGGTGGCAGTAGAGTGTTTTGAGGCGGCGGCTTGGTGAGCACGGGCAAGTACCGCTCGGCTGGAAGTCATGGTGGCGTTGGCAGCACTCACCCTCTTCCCTCTAAAAACTGCTTTTTTGATGCCATTTTCAAAAATTGAGGCGAAGTTCACGTAACACACCATTTCAAAGAGGCATTTACAACAATTACAGTATTGTGCAATCACCACCTCTCTCTAGTTGCAAAAAATTTTCATCACCCCGAAACAAAACCCCATTGCCATTAGGCAGTTGCTTCCTAGCCCCCGGTAAATACCAATCTGCTTTCTCTCTATATAGGTTGGCCTATTTGGGGTAATTCCTGTAAATGGAATCAAACAACATGTGGTCTTTTGTGTCTGGGTTGCTTTACCGAGCATCACATTTTCAAGATTCATCCATGTTGGAGTGTGTACCCAGAGTGCATTCCTTCTTACAGGTGGATAGTAGTCTGTTGTCTGGATTTACCACACTTATTACCTGGTCGTAGACATTTGGGTTGTGTCCACCTGGTGCCACTTTTTTTTTTTTTTTTTAAGATTTTATTTATTTACTTAGAGAGAGAGGGAAAGAGAGAGCTCATGAACAGGGCAGAGGGGCAGAGGGAGAGGGAGAAGCAGATTCCCTCGCTGAGCAGGGAGCCTGACCACATGGGGCTCCATCCAGGACCCTGGGATCATGACTCGAGCCGAAAGCAGATGCTTAACCTGCTGAGCCACCCAGGTGCCCCCTGATGCCACTTTTAAAGGGGGGTGTAACACATGCAGTAAATGACATAAATCTGAAATGTGGAGCTCCATGAATGTTTAAACATCCGTGTGACTGCTGATCAAGATGGAGGGCATTTTCCTCACTCCAGAAAGTTCCCTGCTACCTTCCCAGTCAGTAGTAGCACACTCCACCCCTGCGCTACCAATAACCACTGCTCTGACCTCTATAATCATAGATGCCTGGTACCTGTTCATGAACTTCATGTAAATGGGATCCGATGGCAAACCTTCATTTATGTCTGGCTCCTTTCACACACATAACATCTGTCCAGTTAATTCACCTCATTGTTGGTATCCATAGTTGACTCTTTTGGTCCTTTTCTGCAGAATTCCATCATAGGACTATGTCACTGTGTCTTTATTCATTCTCCTGTTGATGGGGACCCGTGCGCAGTCCCGCCGTGTGACTACGCTGCTTTGTTTATTCTCCTCTTAGTGGACATTTGGGTTGCTTCCAGTTTTTTGGCTATAAACGTTCTCGTTTGTGTCTCTTGGTGCGCGTGAGCACCCGGTTCTCTGGAGGGCGTGCCCAGGAGCGGAGCTGTGGGGTCACAGCGTGGGCAGGTGTTTAGCTTTAGCTGGTATGCTTTCCAAAGCCGTCGAACCAATTTCTATGCCTCCCGGCCGTGTAGCAAAGCTCCCATCAGCCACCAGCTGCAGCTCGGAACACAGGTGCAAGTGGCCTCTGGGGTCCCCAGCTGTAGAGTGCTTCCAGCTTGGCTAGGGTTTGGGCGGACATACCCGGTGACCGTGCATGGAGGCACCCCGAGGGAGCGCACTCCTCTCTTCTCAGGCACTCCTGAGAAGGAGGGAGATAGCCGGGACACTGACACACCAGCCCTGCTTGTCCTTGAGAACTGCTGTCAGGTAGATGTGCTAAGTCCAGGCCCTTCGAAGCCTGCCTTGGGGATTCAGCCGAGAAACCGAACGGCATCCTTGACTCCTTGCTGGTCTTGCCTCTCTACCAATCACCATGTTCTGCAGTTTTACTCCTAAGCTCCTCTTGAATCTGTTTCTCGACATGGTCCCTGCCCTGGTCCCAGCCCCATCCATTCACCAGCCAGCAGTGCAAAGATCTCCCCCAAATGCCCTGCTCCCTGTGCGACCTTGACCAAGACACCCAGCCTCCCCTGGCCGCCACTTCCCCGTTGGTCGAGAGGGGTCCTATTAGTCCCTGCCTCATGGGCTTGTCAGGAGGAGTCAATGAGTTCAGACGACATACAAAACCCTTGTTTCCCTGCCTGGGACACGGTAGGGGCTATGGAAGTGTTTCGTTAGAAAATGAGTAGAGAATTACAATCTCCTTGTCATTCATAGCCCTCAGGATGAATCCCAGACTTGGAAGTATGATGAATGCAATACGGGCTCATCTCACCCCCCTCTTTGCCCTCTAGTGGGTCAAATCCAGAAGATGCATTCACCTGGAGCATATGACTGTGACCTTACTTAGAAAAAAAGTCTTTGCAGATGTGATCACCTTAAGGACCTGTCCATGAGGTCCTCGTGGGTCATTCAGGTGAGCCCTCAATCCAATGGCAGATGTCCTGATAGGAGAAAGCAGAGGGAGACTGGATGCAGAAGTGGGGAGGTGGGTGGCATGTGAGACAGAGGCAGAGGCTGGAGGAGTGCGGCCACAACCAGGAACGCCTCAAGGAGCCCCCAGGAGCGGGAAGAGATAAGGAAAGTCTTCTCCGCAGAGAGAGTGCGACCCTGCCGACATCTTGACTTTGTGGACTTCTGGTCTCCGGAGGCACGACAGAATACATTTCTGTTGTTTTAAGCCACCGGGTTAAAAGGGAACACAGTGAGGCTCAGCCGTGCCAGGGGGAGGGCACTAGCCGGACTCGGGGCCTCCTGCAGGGCAGGTGAGGTCAAAGGATGTGGGGCTCCCAAGCTAGCAGGAGCGGGCAGGTCCAACCAGGCTAAGGCCGGGGGTCAGAGTGGTATTACTCCCAGAGCCGGAGCTGTGGAGAGAGGCTACCGTGAAGCTGGGATGCCCAGGGGAAGAAGCACCTTGACCTCTCTCTTCCAGCCTCCCGACCTCCCCCAGGTAGCCTGCATTCTCCAGGCTCCCCCAGAAGCCGGTGGGCAGAGGATCCCAGGTGCTGCAGAACAGAGTGAGGAGGGTTGAGGACAGGATGACCGGCAGGGACCGCCCCCCACCCCATGCATTTGGTAGTTAGGTGCACTGGTGTGAGCCAGGCCCTCCCCTGGGTGGGAAGGGTCAGCGATGGGGTAGGCGGCAGGGCCTTGCACACGCACCCGCACACGCACATCGCCACCAGCGCTGGCCGTCACGAAGCCAGGGCCCTCCTGATCCTCACCGTGGCACCTGCTTTCCCTGCGTGGCCAGAGGTGGAGCAGCTAATAACCCATCACGCTCTTGGGCTGTCACTTAATGGGCGTACGGAGGCCTCTGGAGGCGAGGAGGGCAGGGACGGGGAGCAGGGATGTGGAGAGGCAGGGCGGGGAGCGAGGGTAGGAAGGTGGTGTAGGATGGACCCAGGGAGGCGGTGAGGGTGCTGCCCCAGTCTCCCGGAGAGAGATGAGGGGCCGGGCCTAGGGTGAAGGAGGTGGAAGTACAGATGGGTACAGAGACACAGGAACATTCTGGAGTGGCTTCTGAAGGCTGGCAGTGGCCCGGACATGGGGTGGGGTGAGCGATGGGGCCACTGGGCTGGGGTGACGCCCTTGCTGGGTGAGGAAACCCTGGAAAGCAAGTGACTTGGGAGAGGGGTGGAAATAAAGCCTCTCCTTGGACACACTGAATTGCCTCTTGGGGACATCTGGGTGAGGGGGCAGCTGGATGGAAGGTTCCAGGCTGGTGAACTCGGAGCGGCTTCCATAAACCAGCGGCATCTGTGTTGCCCAGAGGTCCTAGGAAGGCAGAGTCTCGGGCCCCCCCGAGACCTTGGAAATCAGAATTTGCATTTTCCCAAGACCCCCAGGTGAAGGAAAGGCACGTTGGTCCTAGAAGTTCTAAATTAGAACTGCCATAAGGGCCCTGATGCACACGTCGGCAGCCTGGGGTTTCCCCTGGGGGGTGATTTTGTCCCCTGGGGGCAAAACGTTTCGGGTTGTTAGACTGGGGGTGGGTCACATGACGTCACAGGATGCCCAGAATGACCTCATGACAAAGGGGGATCTGGCCCCACATGTCAGCAGCGCCACGGATGAGGAGCCCCGGACACTCAGGAGTCCTGACCTCGGCCTGGGTCTTGTCCCCTTCCCACCCCCACCGAAAGGCCCCCTCGAAGCCACACAGAAAGGCCAGATGTCAATGAGTCACTTACAGTTTATTTTTGCCTGAAAGTATTTCACATCTCTGAACACAGCTACGTGACAGTAGTATTAACCATCAGGAAAAGCAACAGTGCGAAGGGAAAAGGTGGCATGTCTCGGTTCTTTTTTTTTTCCTTTTTTAAAGTTTTTTAAAGTTTTTTTTTTTGTCTTTTTTTTTTTTTTTTTTTTTTGCTTCTGCTTCTTCCCGCACCAGAGTGCTGTAAAGTATGGGACCGGAGGGGAGAGAATAAAACCAAACAACAGAAAACAACAACAACAGAAAAAAAAAAAAAACAACACGAAACAGAACACACTCACACGCACACACAAAATAAAACCTGGCACGTAAAATGAATTAAGACTGAAACCCAATTTCTTTTTTTTTTTCCTTTTTTAAAAAAATGAGGGCATAGTCGGGGGGTAATAAAGTCTACCTAGCAAAGTATAAAACGACAAAAGCATGGTTTCCATTGAATAAGATTAAATATATATAAAACAATTACATTGACTGGGGGTTAGGTCTGGAGGTGCCGAGGGGGCGGTATTTGTGCTAAACCAACAGAAAACGGGGCTTGGGGGGGAGAGGGGACCCCAAGTAAACCATAAAAGGGCTGTTCTGTACAGTGAGGGCTTGTTAAGAAAAAGCCGACTGTTTACAAAAGAAACGGAGGTTGGTTTGTCCTCGGGCCCGGGGTGGGGACAGAAGGGGCGTCTGTGCTGCAGTGGCCACATTCATGGGGGGCGGGCTGGGCAGTCAGGCTGGTGGAGGCGACGTCTCTCTCTTCTCCCAAGAGACCATGCAAAGAAGCGGGCATGCATGAGGAGACCACACGAAGCACAGGACGGCGGGGAGGCCGCGGGCCGCAGTCTTGGCAGGGACAGGGATGGCAGAGGCCACCAGAGATGGGAGCTCTCCGGGGCAGGGGGCAGGGAGGACAGGTCAGCACCCCCCCCACGTGTAAAAGGGGGCTGAGAGAAAGCTGGGGCCTGGCGGGAGCAAGACTACAATGTGGGCACCCCACTTCCCGCCACCCCCCGGCCAGACCCCCACCCGTGAGCAAGCTGGAGACAGCTGGGACTTGGAAATGCACAGTGGGGGCGGGCGGGCAGACGGACGGCCGAGCTGTAGCATACAGAATCCATTACGAAAAAGCAATTAATTTTCCAAGGAGGTTTTTTTTTTTTTTGTCGGTTTCCTTTAAAAAAATAACAATAATACTACCACTACCCCAACAGCTGACTGGTTTGTACAGTACTACAGGCCAGGGGCGGGCGGGGTGGGAGGGCGGGAGGGAGGGAGGGTCAAAGACTTCATAAATAAGAGGCAGGTCCCAGACCCGCAATTTGTCAACATTTCTTAAATAGGCGCATTATTTAAATCTTATGTACAACAAGAATCACTTTGCATAGCAATGGCGAGGACACAGGACGGTGCGATGACATGTCTGGGTTTTCTTGTCCCAATGGCGGGGGGGCGAGTTCTCGGTCGAGCCTCTTGAGGAAGAAAGCTTCCTTCCTCGGCCTCGAGGCCCATCGGGGTCGTGTGACGGTGGCATCGGGGTTGACTTTTCCCACACAGCATTAAACACAAAGGCAAAGAAAATCCACAAAGGGTCCCCCTCCCCAAGCCCCCCACCCCCACCCCACCCCCAACCCCGACCCGCTGATGCTCCTCTGGTTGCTACAAAGTCCATTTTAGATCAGGTCAAGGTTTCCAATTATGAAGCTAAAAGAATTAGGTGGGGCTGGGCGTGCTTACGGCCCCCCCTCCCCACCCCCTCCCCCCTCCGCCCTCTGCCCCCAGAAAGACTCCCCCATCTATCTCACAGCCGGGACGCTGGGGGTGGGACCCCAGGACCGGCGCTCTACGGCTATTAGTCAAGAGTTGTGTGTCGCAGCTGCAAACGCCTTCCTGCCGAGCCGGGAGGTTCACCAGGCTTCCGTGTAGCGGACGTCCACCTCCTTCAGATTGGGGAGCTTGGCCTGTGGGGCAGCAAGAAGGAGCTGGTCCCTTCCAGCACCCGACCCCGCGGGCCCGGCTGCCCTGCCTCGGTGGCTGTGGGTCCCGCCTTGCCCTCCCCCCACCTTGCCACCGGGGGCTCCCTGGAGCTCAGAGCTGGGTGACCTCGGGGAGAACACAGCACATGGGGTGTGCCCAGCCCCGGAGATCGTGGGCGACAGCTGCTGGGGATTCCACGCCCCCCTCCTCTGAGAGGCTGTGCATCCCTGGCTCTGTAGGCGGGAAGCCCGGGGCGAGAGCCCCAGCTCTGCCACTTGCTGGTCACAGGACCCAGGGCAGAGCCCCCAGCCTCCGGGAGCCTCAGGAGACGTCTGTGGAGCGAATGGGATCCAGTCCTCCGCTCCCAGGACAGTGCTAAGGACAGAATACCTAACGCACAGCACGCCCGCGGCCGACACACGACGGTATGCTCTGCCGATGGGGACTATTCTCCCTTTTCCTACTGCTTACATCCCATCATTACCAGCCATCGGGCACGCGAATGGAGCGGGATCACGGGATCCCCGTAAGGGCAGGTACTGGGGGGGCGGAGAGTCTCCCCGCTCAGGACACTCGGTCAGATCCTCCCAGACAATCCCACCTGCTATTGCTCAGAGCCGCTTCCTGCTCTCTATCCCTGCTACCTAGACAAGTTCCTCCCTTCTTTTATAAACAGCTGGCTTCTCTCCACAAGCCTCCCCTGCACAGAGAGGGCTAACGGCTCTCCTCCCCGCACTCCCTCCCTTCCCACCTGCCCGTGCACCCCGGCCAGGGCGACCTTCTACCGCGCGTGCGTACACACGAGCGCACACAGCTCCTTGGTGCTTCTCTGCTGGGGCCCAGCTCACGGCCCCCCGCTCCCCAGGCAGAGGTGACAAACTGGGGGCCTGCGGTCACCCTGCAGCACTGTAAAAAACCCTTTAAGCCAGCCTCTCAAAATCAGGAGACTGCAACACAGGGATGTGGTCTCCAGGTTCTCCTGGACGGGGCAGTGATCTGGAGGGCCTCGCCCGCCTGCCTCTCGAATGCATCAAAGTGGCTCTTCTCCACAGGTGGCTGACTACGTACACCCTTTTGCTGCTCGGTTGCATCGTCTGGATCTGGGTTCCTTCAAGTTTAGGGGCAGAGCAGTCTTTGGCAGTGGGCTCCCTGCTGGTGAGGATTCCCTCCGAGGGGCTTCCAGCGTGCGAAGGCGCCAGTGGGCTGGTGGTACCCCCTGGCCCGGCCCTTCCGGCGTCCTCGGCACTGGCTAAGTGCAGCCCCGCTCGCCTCTTCGGGGGCAGAGGGTACCGGGCCCAGGGAGACGGGGGCAGGGGGCTGCTGAAGGCCCGGCTTCCCCAACCCCCAAGACCTGTTTTACAAACAAAATGTGTCCTGCCTTTCCCCACTCAGATCCTTTTTCCTTTCCCCAATTTTATCTTGCCAGCCTAGCCCAGGCTGCCAGTCCAGGCTCTTATCTGCGAGATTGCACCAGCCCCATAAATGTGCTTCCTGTTTCTACTCTTCCTGGCACCGCCTCCGGCCCCCGCAAAAAAATCAGTTTTCCTGGTAACGGCCAGAACAAGCGTTTACAAGCAGAACTCACTACATTGCTTAGAGCCTCTGAAAGCTTTCCACTGAATTTGGATGAAATCCGGAGCCCTTCTGTGACCTACGAGGCCTTATGAAGTCTGGCCCCAGTCTATTCTTACCCTCTAGTCACATCTGCCACAAAGTCAGTTCGTGCCAACCCTTTCTGCCTCGGGACCTTTGCACTTGCTTCTCCTCTCACCCTTTGCATCTGTGGCTTATCTTTCAGGTCTCAGCTTATGCGGCCTCTGCTTCAAAGGGACCATCCCTATTTCCAATCTACCCATTCTCTGCTGGCTTCCTCTTTATCACTCCTTTCAACCTGCCATTATTCCATTTACTGCCTTTCCTGCTGGAGCGTAAGCTCCATGAGGGCGAAGCGCCAGTATCTAGATGCTGGTGGATGGATGGATGGAAGGAAGGAAGGAAGGAGAGAAGAAAGGAGGGAAGGAGGGAGGGAGGGAGCAAGGAATTACCTTCAGATCTTCATAGGTGTCAGCCGAGAGCTTGGTGCTGTTCATGTTTAAGCTGCAGAGACTCTTCATGGCTATACAAGGACAGACAGACACAGTCATGAAGTCAGTGAGACCCCCACAAGGGTGGCTGCAGGTATGGGGCAGTCAAGCTGGGGGACTGACTGTTAGGGCCCAGGCCCCTGATGAGGAGATGGCGTGGGAGAAGTGGAGTTTCAGGGACACGGCCGGGGCCCACCAGTCAGAAAGGCAGGCGCTCGTCTGGGCCTATGTTCTCTCCCTGCTCTCTCAGCCTCCCTCCACTGCCTGTACCCCAAATGTCCCCAGAGCTTGCCTGCCACACCGTAGATCGCCCCAGGGGACCAGGCCTGGCCCGTCCTCCAGGGGAACTCTGCAAGCTCTCCCGGGAGGGCTGACCCAGGCCCCAACTTCTTGAAAGCAGGCCTCAAACTTTGGTTTGGTCAAGAGTCGCTCGTTAGAGATGTGACGCTCGGCTCCACTCCTGGGCGCTGAGCCAGGGACCCTGAGACTCTAATGACAGTGTCCAAGAAGCGCATTTGTACAGAAACGTCTCCGAGCCTCATCTTCTCTGCCCTCCATTACTCCCGTCTCCTGTGCCCACCCTGCCCAAGCCATCTGGAGTTTGCCAACAACCTTGCAGGATCCATGGCCACTGCCCAGCATACCCCTCCTCGGCCACTTCCTACGTATGTGTCTTGTCCACCCAGATCCAGTCACCTCCCTGGGAAGCCTTCCTCGATTCCTCCCAGCCAAGGTATGGGGCCTCTGGTCTAAACCAGTAGGTCAGAAATGGGACGTGCAAAGTCTCAGGCGTAGCACCCAAGAGTTTAGTCCGGGAGATGAGGGTTGGGGTACAGGAATCAGCATTCCTGAGTTCCCTGAGTGTGAACGTGTGTGTATGTATATATATTTAAAGATTTATTTACTTTAGAAAGACCAGAAAATGTACGAGGAGGGAGAGGGGCAGAGGGAGAGAAGCTCAAGCAGACTCCCTGCTGAGTGCGGAGCCCGACGCGGGGATCGATCCCACGACCCATGAGATCATGATCTGAGCCTAAACCAAGAGTTGGACGCTCAACCGACTCAGCCACCCAGGCGCCCCTTCTATTAGGGCAACGCTTCTCAAACTTGAACAGCGCACGGGAATCACGTGGGCACCTTGTTAAAATGCAGTTTCTGAGTCAGCAGGTCTGGTGCGGGACCTGAGGATTTGCCCCTCCAGCCCCAGGGGATGGCTGCCGCTGGTTAGGGCCACAGTGTCCCGAGCACTTTCCTGGAACCTGCTTCCTCAGGCAAGTATCTGGAAGGTATGGGTACTCACTTTCCCTTTTTTTCCTAGAATATAAGCTCCCCGAGGGCAGGGATATTTCCCCTCCTGTATTGTTCCTAGCACCGAGAATGGTGCCTGGCGCCCAGCAGGTGCTCAGTGAACACGTGTGGAATGAATATAGCCCAGCACACAGCACAGTGCAGGGCGCAGCGCGCGCTTAGCCGAGGTCTGCTGAATGCACGCATGCAGCAGGCCCTCCCCCACTCTGGCAGCCCCCTCGGGACTCACAGCTGAGGGCCAGCAGGCCGGCGTCGGTGACGGGCGTCTCGCACAGGTTCAGCACCTGGAGCATGGTGAGGTGTTCCGACAGGAGCCGCAGGCCGGCGTCTCCAAACTGTGGAGCAGAGAACCTCTCAGCCCTGGGGCTCCACCAGCCTCCCCCAGGCACCCAGGGAAATGACCTTGAAGCGGGGGTAGCAGTGGAGGAAGGCGATGGGGACAGAGCCACGGCCCTCCAAGCCCCGGGGGTCTGCTGCTCTCGCTTCTCTCCAAGGACTCAGTGCTTCTCGTGACCTGGGTTCGAGTCCAGCTTCTGCTGGTGGGATGTGGAGACCAAAGCAGCTTTCCCCGGGCAGGACAGTGGGACGGGGTGGGATAGGCCCGGAAGGCAGCCAGCCAGGAACACCCTGGTTTCTCCCCTGAAAAACGAGGGCGCCAGTGGAGCCTACCCGTCCCAGGGGTGGCGTGGGGACCACATGCACTGATCCACGGGAGGTGCTCAACAGTGCAAATGATCCTGAGCACGGGCAGCAAGCAGCCGTGTGCTGTGCTTGTTATTACAACAAAAAGACCCACGAGCTACCCGTGTGCTCCCCAGGCAGGTGCGTGAGACCAGCCCACCTCTCAGCCTTGCCTCTCGGGGCTTCTAAGACTTTGCCCAGCACATCCCTGCCCTGGGCCTCAGCAACTGCACCTGTGAAATGGGCCATTGGGCTTCATGAGATCCTAAACCTCCTCTGGCCTCGGGAGTGGGTGCTGGGCGGGGGAGGGGGTGTGGTAATCAGGAGACGGGGCCACGGGCTCTGGGCAGAAGGGCCAGCCACGGAGGGGAGTGCCAGAGCAGGAGCGGAGCAGGGGTGCACGGGGGCATGAAGGCGGGTGCAGGTGCAGGACGCGGGGGGCGGTGGGAGCACGGAGCAGGGCGCGGGCAAGCAGTGTGCACCTGAGTGGACCACAGGTTGAGCTGCTTGAGAGAAGGCAGTTTGATGAGGTGCTCGGCGCAGGCGCTCGTTACGTTGGTGAAGGCCAGGCTGAGGTTCTCCAGGTTCCCGAAAGAGCCGGAGCTCAGCAAACGAGCCAAGTCGGCATCCTGCAGACAGACGGGCTGCTGGGGTGTCGGGGAAGGCCTCGGGCTGCGAGCAGCTCCTGAGACCCCGTCGTACCCCTCTCCCCACCTCCCTTCCCCTGCCCCGCAGAGAGCTGTAGCTGGGGGCAGCTCATCCCCAGGAGGTGGGGTGACGCTGGGGCTCGGGGGGGGGGGGTTGGGCCGAGGGGGCTGTCGGGGAGGGAAAGGCTGCTTCCACGTCCCCGGGGGTGAGGGAGAAAGCCTCCAGTGCTGTGACTCACGCCCTGAATCACCAACTGGGGTGTTCTGAGGCCACGTCCCTCCCACGGGTGTGTGTGCATGCGCGCGTCCATGTGTGCCTGGCCAACTCACCCTCCCAGGCAGCACCTTGTGCCCATTTCCCACCTGTGAACACTGAGGTCCCCCCAACTCTAAGGCCTGTGTAGATCAATGCATGTGTGAGCACTAGACCAAGAGGTCACCGAGGGTAAAATCCGTTCTCCCTTCCACCTTAGTGACTGAATCCTTGAGTTTTAGCGGTCAGCCAGCTGCCCTGAATTAAGTAAGGCTAGTCTCCCAGCCAGGTGTGGCCATGTGCTGAACCTGGACAATGGTATCCAGGGAGATGTGTCCACTGAACTTCCAGGCAAGTCCCGAAAGGGAAGGGGCATGTTCTTCTTTGCTCCTCCTCCTCCTGCTGGTTTGAATGCAGACATGATGGCTAGAGCTTGAGCAGTCTTTTTGGACCATGAGGTGGAAGTCTCATGCCAAGGACAGGGAGGCAGCAGGACAGAAGGAACTGAGATCCCTGCAGACTTGTTAATGGGGCCGGAAAGAGGCACCAACTTCATAGTGCTATTGTGGTCATAAAATGGACTCATGACCCAGCATCTGATACAGAAACGCTCCATGGGTATTAGCTATTATTACTATTACTAACTGGTAACATTAACATTAATATCAACAATAATCTTTATCCTGTTTGGTTTCCTGCACCCTGGTTGCCTCCTGGAAAAGCTGGCCTGTCGAGGACTACGCTGTCTTGTTCGCGTCCGCCAGATGCTGCTGCTCCCCAGCGGGGAGCCCTACCCACCTTCTTCCCTCCACCTGGCCCCACAGAAGATTGAAGCCAACTCACTGTGGACTTGGAGGGCAGTGTTAGCCTAGTGGGCCCGCCTTTCCTTTGCTGCAACAGAAACAGACTGATTATGACCCATTCTTTCCCCTGAGCCTCCATCCTGCACACCCCCCCCCATTAACATCACACATAGCGCCAGGTTCACTTCTGGGTGGTACAAGGCAACAACATGGGGGTCTTGGTCTTGGGGCAGACCCTGAGACAAGGTTGGGGTGGAGTTGGGTTTATTAGAGAGGGGATCCCAAGAAATACCAGCAGGGGAAGGGAGACAGTGAAGCCCCTTCAGGAAGGGAGTGTTCGCGCACAGCTACTGCTGGGGGCCTCTGGGTCATGTCTCAGAGGTGTCCCACCTGCGCGGAGAGGGAGCTGGGGTATTTACACACCCTCCCCTATCAGCCACTGGGTGAGAGCTGCTCCAGGGGACCAGGGGCATGAGTTCGTTGCCATTCTGAAGTCCAGCCCTGGTGCCCCTAAAGAAGGGCCTAAGGCACATGGATAATGTGTGTGTGTGTGTGGGAGTGACAGTGACTGACGTGCGTGACGCTGGGGGTGAGGACGCATTCCTGGCACGGCCAAGGAGGAGCTTTGTGACTGTGGGCCACTGACTTGCCCTCTCTGTGATCATCTGGAAAGTGGCAGGTGGTAGTCCCGACTTCTCTGGGTCTGGAGAACTCACCGGGACAGAGGCCCGTGCAGGTGCGGTGGTCCTGGCCTCTGCCCCACCGCTCCCCAGCTGTGCTCTCTGGCTGGCCCAGCTCTGGAGCCGCGAGCCGGGCTGTGCACTCACCAGCTCCTTGAGCTCCCGCTGCCGGTCGCACAGCTGCTCGTACATGCGCTTGCCCACGCCCGTGCTCTCCAGGGTTGAGATGATCTGCAGCTGGGTGTCGTTGTTGTCGATGATGTTGTATTCCAGCATCAGGCACAGGATCTGCCCGAGAGCAGGGGAGGCACCTTACAGCCGGCCCGAGACTCCGGGCAGGGCTGCTCCTTACAGGCACAGACGGCCAAACCCCCTCGGCCTGGGCCAACAGCCCCACGCACCAGGGGACAAGGGTCTATGGATAAGCTCGGTGTGCTCTCTGCACCTCAAAATCTTATCCTGAAAACGAGCAACCGTGCTCTCCCCTCTCTGCCTTTCCGGCTGTGTGATATTGGGCAAATCGCCATCCGCAGCTTCCCATCCATACAATGGGAACACTCATGTGTACTCAGCTGAGCACAGAGCAGGCCCTTGGCAAATGCATGGAGAAAGGATGCATGCTAGGCCCTGAAGGGTTGGGAGAGAGCCCACAAGACAGGACACCTCTTTCCATTCCTAGCTTTCTCTCCTTTGCCTGGCCCTTGGTTGGTGCTCAAGACATGCTCACTGAGTTAAACTGGAGCCCTGGGGAGCACCTGCCACATCATGCCTCCTGGAGCCTCGGGCGGTTGCATGTGTCACTCTTCCCAGCCCTCCTGCCTGGGAGCCCGGGCTTCACGTGAAGGTAGCCCTGCCTCAATTCCCTTTCTGATGACTCCTCCCCTCCCAAGGAGAGCCCACCTGGCCCAGGCCCTCACAGCATGGCTCACCTGCCTCCCGGCTCCCCCCCCACCCCCAGTCCCTGCAAGTCCCCTGCACAAGCATCTGGACCCAACCTCCAAGATCCTTAACCAGGGCCTGTGGGCGCCTCATAGGCTCTCCAGGCCCATCCACCTGAATCCCCAACCTCTTGCCCCTCGACCCAGCCATGCTGGCCTCCTCCCTGTTCTCACACCACACCTCCTGCTCCAGGGCCTGGCCTGGACGCTCTGCTCCTGCCTTCTTGTGAACTCCTTGCCCCCAAATCTCACTGCAACGCTCAGTGGCAGGGAAGAAAGTCCGGGGCTCAAATTCTCGGGACGCTCTTCCCACTAAGAGGTGTTCTCAGCCCCAGCCCTAGACTATGGGCTGGCACTTCTCTCTAGACTATGGGCTCCCTTCTCCCATGTGGCACAGTGACATGAGGGGGCTGACTTGGGAGGTGCGTGAGGAAGAGCAGGACGGCTTCTGTCTGCCTTTGGACAGCAGCTCTGGGAGCCTCAGGCTTCTGGGGACTTTGGGAGGAGACAGACAGGAACTGGGCCAGCCGTGCGCTCCCTGGTGAGCGCGAAGACTGCGGCCCAGGCTGCTGCATGGAGAGAGGCCCGGGGCCCCAGATGCTCTGGCCTCCCCACGAGACCCAGAGCGAGAACCTGTCAATTGAGCCCAGTCACCCCAAGATCCGTGAGCCAAATAAGTATCACCGTTTTAAGCCTCCGTTGGGGTGTTCTGTTACACAGCAATAGACAAATGGAACAGAAACCTCCCTTGATCCCTCGGGTCAACACAGATGACAAGTGAGACAGGTAACTTGTGGCGGCAGGCTCGCGCGAGGCTCAGGGCAGGCCGGGGCCACACCTCGGCGGGGGCTGTGCTCCGGCTGCGCTCACAGCTCTGGGCTCCTACAAGGCGCTCAGCCAACAAGGACAAAGGCCCGGACAGGACAGCAGCCTGTCCAGGGACGCGGGCCGGCTCCTTACCTCCACCATGGTCTGGTTCCCCCTCAGCGCCAGGAGCATGCAGGGGCCCAGCTTGTTTTCCGCCAGGGAGAGCAGGAATTTTTTGGTCTTGTAACAGGAGCCCATGAGGATGTGCACCTGCAAGGGGAGACGGCCCGTGTGAAGAGCAGGGGCCACCGTGGGGCTGTGGCCTGAGACGCCTGCTTCTGGGATGCTGGAAGGATTCCAAAACCAGAAGGCCCGCCCTACCTCCTGCCTGGATGCTCGATCTGAAATGATCATCAGACCCCTCCCTGCAGGGAGATTCAGAAGACCCCCCTCCCTGACACACGCTCCAATGTGGATGAACCTCAAGGACATGGTGCTAAGTAAGCCAATCACAAAGGACAAATCCTGTAGGATTCCATGCATGTGAGGGACCTGGAGCGTCAGGCTTGGAGGCAGGAAGTCAAATGGGGGTTGCCAGGGCGGGGGTTGGGGGGCATTAGTGTTTAGGGGGTACAGTGCCACCATATGCAGGACAGAGAACGGCAGGGAGCTCCGCCTCCCCCTTCCCAAACTCTCTGGGAGCTCCAAGGGGTGCTGAGTGATCACCTGCCCCAGAGATCCAGAAATTGGCAAATTCTGCCCCAGCCGGGTTACAAGCAGGGCGGCCGTTGAGAAAACTGTGTTTCTTCCTGGCGTATCTGGAGGGGCGCCCAAGGGCAGGGGACCCCAACCAACAGGGCTGGGGCCCAAGCACTTCGTGTGCTTTCCCCCCAGACTTCATGCAATAGCAAACGCCCTGCCATGGCTGGAAACGGCAGCCTGACCAAGGGGACCTCTCCCGCGCCCTGCATCTCCATGGAAACGAGGCGCTGCCATCCCAGGGGCTGCCTGCTTCCTTTTCCATGTATATTTTTTCCGCTCCATCATTAACAACTCTGGCACACGGACGCAATCTCGCGGGCTGGGAAGCTGCCAGCTGCCTGGCTTCTCTCGCACACTGAGTCCCCACATCGAGGGGTGGGGGACCACTGGCTGTTGCCATGGTGAAGCTGTGACATCAGGGGAGCCCTCGTGAGAGGTGGGGGGTGCAGGCAGGCAGAGGCCAGCACCTCCAGGATGCACAGGGCACTCGAGAGGCGCTCGGCAGGCAGCGGGTGAGGAGTGGAGGGCCAGTGCGCAAGGAAGACGCTCTAAAAATAAGTCCCTTTCGAGAAAGACTCCAGAGGCAGCGCCGGATCTGGCGTCACTGCAAGAGCTTCGTGAGCCGTGGGCCCCGCTGAACGGGTGGCCCAGCAGAGAGACGAGACCAACTGCAGGCCGTGGTGCCCTAGGCCCTGGCTGGGCGCCCCGCGTCCGCTGTCGCGTGCAAAGGCACGGTGAGCCCGAGAAGCCAGCGCTCCGCTCCTGGCTCACAGACGAGGCGGCGAAGCCCAGGGCGCCACGCCACCACGCAGCAGAGCCGCCGTCCGAGTCATGTTTCCTTGGGGTTGGGAACACGCAGGGTCCCAGAGCCCAGCTGGCCGCGTCAGCAAGCAGGACGAGGTCCCCGGCCACCGGGAGGGGAGCGTGGGCCCCCTTCAGGAGACGTGCACGCTGCCGCTGGCAGAAGGGGTCGGCTCTGGACAGTGTGGGCTTGGGTCACGGAGCGACGTGGAGGCCGAAGGCCCGTGTGAGCTCGGGCAGGCCACCACGCCTCCCTAGGCTGCTCCAACAGCAGCGCGCTTAAGGCGCAAGGCGGGACATGAAGGAACAGCGCACGTGAGGGGTCCGGCACAAAGAAAGCACTGAGGTCACCGGGGGTGCGGTTACTGGTTTGGTGACCTCACGTCTCTCATCTCCAGGGTGAGACGGTCATCGTGACCTTGGCTTTTCAGGCAAAGGTCAGGCGAGCCGGTGGGTCTGTGCGCACCAAGCCCTCCGTGGCCGGACCTGAACGCGGCCGCTACAATGAGCGGTGCGCGCCTGGGCGGTGGGCGCCTCGGGCTTCAGCCCCTCGTCTGCGAGGTGTCGCCGCCTCATGGAGCTGAGTGGGGCTGCGCGCGGGCAGGAGTTTCGAGCCCCTGGCTGGGCGCCCCTCAGGTGAGAGATGGCAGGCGACACTCGTGGTCGTCCCCTTCATCACCCTCCTCAGCCTCGATGCAGTCTGGGGGTTCCCAGGCTGGCCGCCCCCGCTGGATCGGGGCAGCTCTGGCCTCGTCCGAGGGGCAAGCCTGGGGCCCACCCCGCCGCACCCCGGGAGGCCCCCCCGCGTACCATGCTGGCGAACAGCTCGCCGTCGTCGTCACAGGCCACCCCTCCGGGGCTGTAGAGCTGGAACCAGCCGTCTTTGCCCGCCCGCACGCTCAGCAGGCACGAGTGCACCTGCGCAGGGGAGGGGCACAGCGGTCAGTCCCCGGGGGCCCCAGGGAGCCCAGCAGACAGTAAAGGCTCGGACAAGTCCCGCAGTTAGGAGGCCTGTTTCACTTCTAGTCCAGTGACTCCCACCTCCTACTAAATACCATGGAAGGCCTTTTGGGGAAAAGTGTGGCTTCCATAAACTGGGGAACGCCAGCCATTCACCTTCAGCTCTGAGGGACGAAGGGCCAGGCCGGGCTTGGTGAGTTGCCCGTAACAAAAGCAAGTCTGTGGCCAAATCACGGGGAAGAGAGGCTCCAAGCAACTGCTCAGACTCAGTCCCCTTTTCTCCTATGCCCCTCTGGGGGGGGTGGTTACGGGAGGAGCGCTTTTTTCTCCCTTCTCTCTCTGCCCTCAGCTCCCTCTGAACGTCCTGCTCACAGGGCACCTGCCCCCTTCACCGCTGGGGGTCTGCACCTCCTTCTCGGTCTGTGCCTCTCCCTGGAAGGCTCTCTGTCCAGGGTGGGAGAGTTGTGTGCATGAGCACAGCTCCCTCTGTGGGTCTCGACCGCCCTCCCAGAGTTGCACGTGTGAGTGTGCGGTGGGCATGTGTGTGCGGAAGGAGCTCCACACACACCTCGGCCCCTCCTATAACTGAAGAGAGAGAGAGAGAGAGAGAGAGAAGCAAAAGCCTTTGTTTCTTGCCCTCCTCCCTGTCCTCAGAAGAGAGCTGAGAGATGTCCCGATCATTTCCTTCAGGAGTGAAGGACAATTTGCTGCCAAAAGCCACTTACTCACAGATATTCAATTGATCACAACCCACACACAAGTAAACAGAAAACAGAGGCAGTGGGGCTTTGATTTTTCCCTCGGAGTTGGAAGAATATCAAATGTTAATTTGTCTACTTCAAAGAAATAAGGAATCAAGAGTATGGAACTCTATTCAGCAAATACATCAAAGGATTTATAACTCTGGCTTCTTCAGGAGGAAGAAGGTGGGAGGGGAGAGCGAGGAGGAGAAAAAGAATCAAAGGGAGAGGCACACGGGAGCCCGGAGCAAGGCCTGGTGAGGGGCCTGCTGGGGGCAGGGCCTCCCCCGCAGGATGGGCCCCTTGCTTACCAGTCCCCCCGGCGCCTTGCGGATGGTACCGGGCTCGGAAAGCTCCCTGCCAGCACTTGGCTCTGCTTCTCCACTCTGGGAAGCAGCTGGGACCACTTTTATTCTTTAGCTTCAAAGTTTGTGCTTGAACTAAAGGCTCACTTTCCAGGGGAATTCTGAGAATCTGTCTTCACACACAGTGAAGGATGGCTTAGACCAGCACTGGTATCCGACCACTTAAGAGCTCCCTATCTGCCAGTTTTGCTTGTTCCCACTGCACCTGAGGACCACTTTGGGAATCAGAGTTTAGAATCAAGGTGTTTTAGAACTTGATCCTTCTAGAACGGTTTTACAGCGGGGCCTGAAGAGAGAATATTCTGGTTCCATCAAGAAGAAGAAATCATTTCCTCCTCTGCCCATCCTTAACCTCCCACTGCGCTGGGGGTACATGTGTCCCGGTCTGTCTCCACCTGGAAGCCAGATCCCCTCACATCCCAGGGTCCTTGCCCACAGAGAAGGGGGCTGCGAGCTCCACGGGGCAAGGCCAGCATCCTGCTCACTTCTGCAGCCCTGTCCGGCCCAGTGTGTCCGCTGCAGAGCTGGGCACTGAATAGACTCTGGAGCCACGGTCCCTGAGTTTGAGTCCTGCCTTGGCCGGGTACCAGCTGGGTGACCGTGGGGATGTCCCACAACTTCAGGTTTCTCAACTCTAAGAGGAGGGTACTTCCGATGTAAACGGGGGTGATGACAGAATCTACTCGCGCTTGTGGGGGAAATTCAAGGAGAAAACGCATGCGCCTGACACAGGGTGAGCCCCGAGGCAAGGCCGCCTGTCGCTACGCTGATACAGTGGCTGGAGGAACCCAGGCCACACAGTCCTTGCTCACACAGCCTCCGGGGGGCGCGGAGGGTGGGGAAAGCTGAGCTCTCCCTGAAGCCCAGATACTGGAGCGACAGAGTGGCCCCTCAGGGAGGCCCACAGCCATCATGCTCGGGAAACGAAAGCCGGCTCAGATCCCAGCTCAGATGTCTTCCCTGGTTTGCTGATTCTCAGAACAGCAGCCTAACGAGGACCCACTGCTCTCCTGGAGCTGGCTGGGAACCCCTGTGGCAGGCCGCACCTAAAGCAAGACCTGTGCTCCAAGAAGAAACCGCCAGCCGCTGGGAAACCACCTCTGACGAGCCTGAGTGTATAGGAAAGGACTGACATCATGGGCCGGGCACCCCCCATCACGGGGGGGGGCTGTGTTTATGCATCGAGGCAACGAGCCTTTGTAAACTGTTCTGAATGCCCGTGGGAGACAAGGAGGCCCTGGCAGAAGGCTACAGAAGGCTCGGAGAGGCCCACAGGTGTCCTGCCGTAGCCCTGACGGGGTGCCTTCGAGGGAGTGAGGGAGGCCTCACCTCTTGTCGTGGGTCTTCGGCGAACCTCTGAATCACATACTTCAGTTCCCTGAAAGAGAGAGGGTGGTGGCAGTCATTCCCTGGGTCCTGGTTCGAGTGGACCATGATGGGGGCTGAGGAGAGGGCCGGGGCATGGGGAGCCGAACAGAGCTGGCCGGGGTCAGGAAACACCCGGACAGGCCTGGACATGTGGTGCAGAACTTCCAAGAGGAGCCATGGCTGCCTCCCAGAATGCATGTGACTGAGAAGGGGCTGGAAGGAGGGCTGGCCGCGGGGGGACGGCCTCGGGAGAGAGGACAGGACATTTGCACCGGAAGGAGGTAACGAGGGCGTTGCCCCAATACTCACTTGGTGAACTTCTCATGTGCGAGAGCTCTGTAACAAAAACAGAGGGAAAACTGCAGTTAGCGGGGTGCTTTTGAAACCCACAATGATCCACAGATCTTCCTCTGGGGACGGTGAGGCTTTGTCTGATCCGAAGAATGAGGAGGAAGTTGAGAATGAAACACGGACATTTTGTCCCTCCTTGAAACTGCACAACAAAGGCCTCCTTTGATGAGGCCAAGACTGTAGGAACGGGGCTAGACGGAGCCTCCCGGGCCCCCGGGGCCCGCACCTGTGGACAGCAGCGGCGCTGAGCGGATGGCCTGTGACCCAGGTGTGCTTGGTAATTGTTCCACCGAGAACGTGCGGCCGCACTAATTACGCTGTACGTCAGGGGGGCGTTTGGGGACCATTCTCCAAGTGAATTGCATCATGGGCCCACTGTCACGTGTGTCCCCAGGGCCGTGGGGACAGCGAATGCAGCCAATGACGCCACTGCTCTTTGGAGACAGCCGTGGCTCTCAGGAGTCAGATTTCTCCGGTCTTGAGTCCTGGGGGCCCCAGGGACCGGCCAGGCCAGCAAATGGGGCAATTACCGGGTATAATGTCCCCCTTGGAGAGCCGCATTTCATAAACACAGGCTCGTTAATCGGCTCCTGAGAGAGCCCCGAGCTGCCTCCTGAGGCCTGGCTTCTCCACATCTGTCAAAACAGAGACCTGGAGGCATTTTAGGGCCTGGTTATTCAGACAAAGCCTTCTCTCCTCAGGCCATTATCCACCAGTTTTCTCCCTATTTTCTTCGGATAAATTCAATATTGAGATAAGGGCTGGCAAGAGAAAGACGAAGGGCCCACTTCTGGCCCAACTCGCCGTGGAACACAAGGTAATAATCGTAATGGGCGCAGTAAGAGTGTGTTCAGCATATCACCGTAAGGCCCAGAAAGCAATTCCATGTGCATTATCCTGTGATTTTTGCTGTGGCCTTCGGAGAGTGCGCAGGCAGGCAGTCCTGGTCCCATCTGAGGCATAATCAAAATCGCTAACTTCACTGCATGAAGGCACGGTGGGGAGGGCTTTGTCTGCCTTCTTAGCTCAGTGAATCCTTGTAATGTTGCCATGAGGTAACCTCCCCATTTTTCAGGGTGGGGGGTGCTGGTGCCTCCCCAGGGGTCCCACAGCTGAAGACCAACCTCTCCCTCTCTCACCACTGTCCGTGGTGTTTCCGGGGTGACTTCTGGACAACTGAGGTCAGAGACCGGTGTGGGACTTACTCTTTGGGGAATGGAATGGGTTGAAGCAAGCTGGCCAGGGACGGTCTCCAGTCATCGTAGTCGGACCTAGAGAGACAGGGGGCGACAGTCAGGTTCAGACTGGACAAGGAGAGGTTCACCGTGTGCTGTCACGGATGGCCCACGATGGGGCGAGGGTCTGGCAGAGACTCCCATGGGCTTTGTCCTGCTTCCAGGGAGCTGGGGAGACAAGCAGCTGGTGTCTATGCGCCTGACAGAACCTGTCCAGAGACTTCCTTATGGCAACCAAAGGGGCCAGCCCTCCAGCTCTACCCCTCCCCTTTCATCCCACCTCACCTCTGCACCCCAGTTACCAGATCGTTGTTCCTTCCGACTTTCGAATTATCGGGCTGAAATCCTCACCCCAGTACCTTAGACTGTGTCTGTTTGGAGACACAGATGTGATGAAGGCAAAAATGGGGCCATGAGGGGGACCCGAGCCCAGTGTGACTAGCGTCCTAACGTGGCGAGGAGACCAGGACACACACACACAGAGGGAAGAAGACCCTGTGAGGATACGGGAAGAAGGCAGCTCACTGCAGGCCCAGGAGAGAGACCCCAGAGGAAACCGACCCTGCCCACGCCATGATTTCACACTTCCAGCTTCCAGAACTGCCAGAAAATAAATTTCTGTTGCCAGAGCCGCCTGGTCTGTGTAATTTTGTTGCGCCCGCCCGAGCTGACCAGCAGAGGAGGCTTATGTTGGGAAAGCAAAAGCATTCTCATCTTTGACCAGAACTGAGGGGCAAATGTATAGACTCATTCATAAAAAATAATAAATATGTGCTATTTATTTGCAGTTTGGTCAACCCGCCTCATTTATCAGATGCTTCTCCTCCTATGTCCAGATAACAGTGCTTTAACAAAACAGTCCCTTCGAATGACAGTAATAACAACGGGGAGAGTAAGAGTAACGGAACAAAACCCTGGGACGGCGCCAGCACGTTGTACCCGCGCTGCATGACGCCAAGAGCTTTACCTCTGTTCGCTTACTCTTCACAGTGAAGTAACTAAGCTCGGCCCCACTCAACAGGTGAGGAAACTGAGGCTCTGAGAAGTTAACTGTGCAAGGTAACACAGCTGTGGTGGATGAGAAATCAAATCCAGCCTTGCCCTCACCTGCTCTGACAGATGGCAGCTGAGGCCTCAGGTGGGACCAGGCACTGGAGGGTCCTGCCCCTACCCCAGCCTGGGATGGACTGTTCGAGAACAGGGACGTTGGCATGAATGACTTGCCAAGCACCCACTGCGCGTCGGGACTGCTGAGACCATGGGATCAGCCCGACCACCACGAATCTGTGTTATAGGCAGGGAGCGGTTCAGTTACTGGCGAGGTGACCGCAGAGCTGCGCTGCAGAGAGAGGTCCCAGGAAGGGAAGCGACAGCTCCTGGAGGCCGCTGCAGAGTCGGCAGGGCTCCCCCCCATCCCAGCTTCTGCCAACTGCCCCCGAGGAGGAGCCAGGAGGATCAGGAGCAGGGGAAGGAACACGTGGGGCATGGCAGCACCTCAGCCTGAGGACTGATGGGCCTTTACCGGGCACTAGAACATTCACATGTGCCCCGCTTAACACTCATAGACGCCCCCCGAGGCCCCTAATTCTGACACCCCATTTTGCAGGAGGACAAGGCCCACAGATGTTTCATATTTGTACAAATCACCAGCTAGTACTTTGGATTTGACCTCAGGTGCTTCTGGGGCTGTGACCTCTTCTTGCCCCACCCAGAGCCTAGACCTGGTACGGCCCCTGACCTGGGTTCTCCTATTACTCTGGTTTTAGGGACTGTGCTGGAAAGTGAACCCAGAGGTAGCCAGTTCTCACCGACCGTCCTAAGCCAGCCAGGCACCTCTGCGGCCCCACACACAGCAGTGGGGCCCCGGGACAGCCCCGCCAACACGGAAGACTTCCGGGTGCCCAGGTGCGCACATACCTTGCTCACAGCAGCCCCGGGAGGGGCCGCCTCTTATCTCTGCACCTGTCAGGCTGGGTACCAGGCCAGGCAGATGGCTGGTGCCCGGAAGAGGCCTGTTGAGCTGCGGACCCAGCACACGCTAGGGAGAGGCAGCGGGGGTCCAGGGTTCACTCCCAAGCTGAAGGGGATGTTGACAAGTGGAACAGCGTGCATCCTCAGCTGCGCACGCAGGCGTGCAGTCTGACCTGGATCCTGTCTTGGCTGGGGCAGGAAGCTGGATTCTGGCAGGTGGGGGTATCTGAACCCTTCATCCAATGGCCTGTGTTGGGGCGGGTGGTGCTATAGTCGGACCCCTACTGACGTCCGGCACTGCCCACAGGAGGGGCCCCGACGGTGCCTGGAGGGCCTGGGCAGAGGAAAGGACCCTGAATCGTGGGCCTCTGGCCCCGGGGCTCCCTTCCATTGAGAATCTGGTGTTTCTCAAGCTTCTTACCACCATCTGCTGGTGCTCCTGTGGCCGCCCCCTGCCCCTGCCCCGAGGAGCTTTCTCGACATTTGTCCCTGTTGTCCCAATATGCTGCATATCTGTTTACGTGCCGTACGTCTGTACTTTACACCAAAAGACAGTTGAGATCTTCTCATCCCCAGGAACCAGTATGTGCCCCCACCAATAAGGCACTGTTTATATAACCCCCGGGTGACAGCCCTTTCCTGCCCTCCCTCCCTGCAGAGACTCCAGTGAGAAAGTGGCAGCCTTCAGAATCCAGCTCCCACCCTGGAAAAGGATTCCCAGAAGCGTCTGGTGGCCTGAGCTAAGTCCTCACAGTGCCACCTGTGGAGGTTTGAGGGGCACTCGTGAGGCCGCGCACTGGGCCCAAACTGGCTCATGGGCTCCTCAGAACTGGCATTCGAGTTACCTGCCTTACAGGTGAGAGTGAGGCCCCACCTGAGTCCAGACAGCTGGGAAGTGGGGAGCTGGGATCCACAGCCGGGTCCTTGGACCCCAGTGCCCAAGGCTGGGCATGAGCTCTGTGCGCCAGGTGGCCGGGCCCAGCGAGCCCACAGGCCCATCGGCCTCACAGCAGGATGTGGAGACCCCTTTTGACCCCAAACCTATGTGCTTCTTTTTGGGGGGGGAGTCATTGATTTTTGTGACAAGCTTGTCTTCCCTCTAAACCCCTCCCCACAACCTCCCTCACCTGTCTGATTCATGGTTTCCAGAAAAATCTAAAAGTAACAGGAGCAAACACTATAGACAGAGCTTGCTGGGAGCAGAGGCTCTTCCAAATGCACACATGGATCAGCCCCTGCGTCCCTCCGAGAAACCTGCTGAGCTGGACGCACTTGCCACCCCCATTCTACAGACGTGAAAACCCTCAGGGTAAGGGCTGGCCCAGGGTCGCACCGCTGGTAGGAGCTGGGGCTTGAACCCAGGAGCCTGGCTCCCACGTCTGCGGTCCTATTCACTGAACAGCACGACGTCTCATCTCCTGCTCCCACCTGCACAGAAAGCCACTTCCCTCTATCGAAAAAGGCACTTACTAGTTCTTCTTTGGCTTTAAAAAAATAAAACATGTTCTATGTAGAAATGCCATTAAATACAGAAAACCCTGAGGAGACTTTAAATCGCTCCTTATCAGTGGGTATCAGAGGCCACGGAGCCGGGGCCTTCAGGGCAGCAACACAGCCTGGCCTGGGTTCACTCCTGAGCAGAAGGGGACTTCAACGAGCCCATTCTGCACAATGGTGCATGTCGCGGGCACTCCCTGGGCGCTAAACTCAGTCTCCCCCGCCTTGAGCTCGGCCTCCTGCAGGCTCCATCTTGGCAGCTCACACAGGACTGCGAGTGGGGGACATGGGCACGAAGAGAAAGAGGGCACTGGACCTCCTTCCTGCCTCAGCCAGGCCCAGTTCCGAGTCTGCAGTTAGCTCCTGGCCCTGCTCCAAATGCCCGGGCTGACCAGTCTGGGGGTGCACAGTAGGTGTGCTGGGCAGAGGCTGGGAGGGGCAAGCTGAGCCCAAGGGGTGGGGTGTGGGACACCCGTGGCCAGCAGAGCATTGGCCATGAGCATCCGGAGAGCAGTGCCAGCCTCAGGGCTGGCGGGCCAGACCGGCCTGGGACGGAAGGAAGAATGGCAGCTAGGCTGGGAGAAGCCTGCCCACCCACCCCCGGGGAAGAAGACAGCCAGGCCTGCCCTGCGTTCATGGAAGAAAGGGAGATAAGGCACCTTGAGCATCCCAAGGCCTCCGATGAGCTGTAGGTGTCAATCACCTAACATTTAGTCCTCACATTAACGGGGCCAGGCTGGCTCTAGGACTCCCCAGACCCCCCGAGCTCAGGGTGGCTGCCGAAGGTCACAGAGCTAATAGGGGGGGAAGCTGGACTCAGTGAGCACGAGGCCCAGGTCTTCAGCCTCATTCTGCATTCCACGGGTGGTTTAGAAGCCAGATGGCCGAGAACCGCCTTTCTCCTGCTGTCTTGGGTGTGGGTAACACCAGGGACAAGCTGGGCAGGTGAGGAAATGGGGACAGGGTGGTTCCCAGGGCTTGGGGCAGCAGCTCTGGCCTGGCAGACATACGGCGTATGCTTGGTGGAACCGTAAGCCAACCTGACAGCTGCGGCCTGAGCCCAAGCTCGAAGCTGTCCCGGGGACAAGATGCTTCCTCCCAGCACACGGTTTCCTCCTGATTCTCAGAACTTCTGCACAATGTGGGGAGAAGGCTGCCCTACCCGCGGAACAGCCGCTGACGCTGAGCCACAGGGCAGGTGCGCCGTGCGAGCCTTGAGAAGCCCGAAGTCCCCAGCGCACTGGCCGGGGACAGGCAGGCCTGGCCCTGACAGCCGCACGCACAACAGCACCCACCCTGAACCCCAGCCCTCCGAGGCCACAAGCCGGAGAGCACAAGGCGGTGGCCCCCCGGGGTGGGGGTGTCAGACTCCAGCAATGCTCTGGGACCTGGTCCTGTCCCTCCCGTCCAGCCGCCCCCCCTCTCTAGCTCTCAGGCTGTTGGGAGCTGTTTCAGTCATTCCTTGTCGGACAGGGTTTCCAAGCCTCCAAACAATCCCCCGCTCCCTGCACCAAGCCTCTGGTGCTCACAGTGGAGCTGTGGCATTTGGCCGGGACAGTTCTTTACTGAGCAGCACTGTCCTGGGTGATGTAGACGCTTGCCTCCTACGTTCTAGTCACGCTGCCCAGTCTTTAGGACAACCCCAAGTCTTGTCTGCATTTTCCCCCGAAGGCCCCTGAGGGACGAGGCATCTTCCAGCTCACCTCCAGCCCAACAAGACCTCTTTGAAAACGCGGGTGTTTGCAAAAGATCAAGTAGCCAGATTTGAGCTGGTCAGAAGAGTGGATGTGCCCATCGCTCCCTCAGGATGGCTGCTCTTTTCTCTTCCTGGACAGAAGCCTGTCCCCTTGCCGGTGGCCTTCCGTGGGCCAGCAGCCTCCCCTACTCCGTCCCACCAAGCAGGCGCAGTCACCGCTTTTTGTAGTTGGTGCTGCTCAGATGCAGAGGGACTGAGAGCAGGAGATCAGTCTCCCCCCGCCCCCCGGCATCTAGCACAGAGCCGGGCCCAGTGCACGTGTGTGGCAAGTGCTTGATAAAGGAAAGCACTTTTCCTAAAGAAATGTGTGAGCTGCACACAGTTGCCTCGTAGGGTAAGAGGTGGAATCCAAACTCCTAGAGACCCAAACCTGCTCAGTCTTGCTTCCGAGTCCACATTCTTTCCATCGTACCACCCAGCCTGGGCCTCACAGGGTGATGCTGGCCTGCGCTGGGAAGAGTTTTCCTTTTTAAGGGTCTCTGGGGAACTTCTCAGGGCTTATGTTACTTTTCAAAGGTGTCAGATTCCAAGGATGCACAGGCCTTCCCGTGGGAAGGCAACTAATCAGGGGCTGTGGGCTGGGCTGCCCACACTCCCGGGGAGTGGCAGTGCCCGCTCTAAGTGGGGCTCCTTTGGCCCCCACAAGGCCCCCCGTTCCTCTGTTCTTTCCCCTTTACACATAACTCTCACTGGCGAGTGTTCCAGTTGGTAAGAGCAGTGCACTCTCACCAAGAACCGGCACTGGGCCAGCAGTGGAAAGGCCCTACGTCCCGATACCCATTGTACAGACAAGAAAACTGAGGCCCAGGAGCCAAGAACGCTGCCCCCAGTTACACAGCAGGCTAAGTGAGATGGCCACACGTCCTCAATCCCCAGACAACGCACGCTTCTTGCGTTCTGAGTGTGCACTGAATGCCATATTGGGGCTTTTTCCCTCTCAAACTGCTGCTATTAAATCGAGGATGCATCTCACTCCCAATGGTATCTTAAAATAGAGGGAACACTGTTATAACCACAAAGTGTAGTAACTCCCACTTGCCCAGGTCTGCGCTTGCGAGGCGTCCATGCTGCGCCAGTGCCCAGGGAACGTCCCTCTCACGCTCGTGCCTGGACGCAGCCGTGGCTCAGAGAGGACCACTAACTCGCCCAGGGCCACAAGGCAGCCCTGGCATCCACGGCCCTGGGCCCAGCAGTCTGGCTCTGAATCTGTTGCTTTTGCCAATGTACCGTCCTTTGGAGCTGCTGGGGTTTGTGGGTCCAACGTGTCTGAGGGCTCTGGTGGGCCAGCGACGCAAGCAGGAAGCAACGCTCGGGAAGAATTTCTCAAGTCCGAATTATGTCCTGAGCCTCTCCCTCCACCCCAAGGGGCAAAAGGCTTCCAGAAGTATAAACCTGCTTTGTGGAGACCCCCCGGGCAGGGGTGAGGTATTACTTTGGGCAGTGGCCAGGAATGCCTCCTGGCTCCCGGGGGCCAGCCCTGGCCCGGGCACCTGACCCCCCCCACGCCCTGGCAGCAGGCAGGAGGTCTGGAAGCAGACCAGGGAGAACAGAATCCGCATTCGTGAGCATGTTTATGGAGAAGGAAAAAAAAAAATGTGTGTCAACTGCATGATGAAAGGCAAACCGTCAGTGCTTACTGAGAAACGTGAGTCAGGGCCCAAGCCAGCAGAAGGCCTGGGAGTTCCAGGGGTTTGTGGAGAACAGCTGGAGGAAGTAAGGGGGCCGCGGCGAGACGCGGGCCATGACCGACCTGTCCCCTGGAGGGCTGATCGCCACTCCCGGGACAAAGTGGGGGCTGCCCGCTGCTTTAAAGAAATTGACCTGTGTTCTCAGCAACACCCTCTGAGCAGAATTTGGAATTTCCTTCGGCAGGTGCAGAGGGTGTGAGGAGGTGGCTCAATGTGGCTGTGCCCTCGGCTGGCCTCTGCTGCCAGAACGGTGGGCGAGGCTGCAGCTGACCCTGGGGAGGCCTCACCCTCCCCTCTCAGGGGCCAAAGCAAGGACAGAGGAAGTGTCTGGGGTTGCTGCACCCGAACTCTCAAGCCACAAGAAGCCGCTGCATGACGTGGGTGCCTAGGGGAGTGTGTGTGTGTATGTGTGAGTACGTGTGCACGTATGTACCACAGGCCTCAGCTTTCCAGCATGTGGGACACCCCTAGGCACCTCCCAAGTCCAGGTCAGCCGCTCACCAGGCAGCCGACACGTGCCTCCACCCTGCAGCCCACGAGTGCACTCTGGGCAACCACAGGTTCACGAGAGAGGCAGAGCAGAAGCTGCAGAGCCGGGCAACAAGCGGGACTCGGCGAAGGCCGGCAACACGGACCAGCCCCAGGAACCAGGCATCGCCCTGCATCGAGGGGCCCTGGTGCCCGGTCATTAGACAGGCACCTTGCACTGGTCAGAGAGGACCACACAGTTGCGCGCACAATCCCTCTGAAAAGCCCCCCAGCCGCCACTGACTGCGCCTGGAAGTGCCAGCTTCTGCACGCCACACTCCATCCCTGCCCACTGGGACACAGAGAAATACACACAGAGCACGCAGATGAAACGACACAGAAACATAGTCACGTGCTGGCTCGTGCGCAGATCTACGCACATACACACAGAGAAACACGCACGCGCTCCAAGTTTTGCGCACAAACGCTCAGAGCCACACGTGCGCGCTCACAGCTGCTCACGCACAAAGCAGCCAGACACACTCACACTTGTGCACACACACACACATATCGGCCCCTTCAGAAAAATCCACATCCAGCTCCAAATGCAGACACACACACACACACTCAGCCAACACACGCGTGTTGTCACAGCCGCACAGAGCCAGTCGCTTGAACACACATGTGCACTCACAAACTCCGAATGGGCCCCCCCCCCTGCAAAATATAAAGACATTCACACACTCGCAGACACACCTGGGCGCCCATGGGCTCACGGCCATCCTGGCAGCTGGACGCAGACACGTACACACACACTCACAACCTCGTGGACACAGCTACGTACGTCAGGCTCGTGCACACACGCTGCTCGTGTGCCCAGATAAGCAGACACGCACACAAACAGCCCTGCGTGCACCCCCACGTGTGCGCACACAACCACGCACAGAGCTTACGTTCACAGACACACACACCCTAAACGTGTGCCCACACGCCCCGCATCTGCGTCCTGGGCACCCAGCCGCATTTCCGCACACCTCAAGTGTGCGCGCTTACACACGTGGGCGCACGCGCTCAGCAAGCCCACCGAGTCCCCCCTCCCGCCCCACTGGTGACAGGCCTGCAGCAGGGACACTCACAGCAGCTTGAGGATTTCCACATAGCAGCCGAGGGTGCGGTCGGCCTGGGGGCCCAGCTCGATGCTCATGGTGCTGCAGGCAGGGCTGACCATGAGGCAGTCGATGAGGTTGGGCTCGCTGTCGTTGCCCGCGCTGGCCGTGAGCGCCGGCTTGGCAGTGCTGGTATGCTCCACCTCCACGTGGATCTCGCTGGAGGCCACGACCACCGACTTGAGCCGCGCCTCGGACAGCGTGGCTTCCTGAGACACCAGGTCCGGGCTGGGGTGCAGAAGGCGCAGAGGTAAGGTGGGCTTGCGGTCGCAGGGCTGCTGGCAGCCGTTCCGGATCTCCTTCAGGCTGGGGGAGTTGTCACGGCTGCCGGGAGAGCGGAGGGGGCGCGTGAGCATGGCCGCCCGCGCCGGCCCTGAGCCGCCACACGGCCTGAAGCGGGTGGCGGTGCCGCGAGCCAGTGGTGTCCTATCCCCCCCCACGAGGGAGGAAACTGAGGCTCAGGCTGGGAGAGCGGTTTGCTCCGGGTCTCCAGACGGGGCCAGGCGGAGGTGGCGTCCACCCCTAAGTGTCTGTCCCTGAAGCTCCGGCTGTAGTCCCGGCGCACAGAAGGCGTTCGACACACATTTGATGAACGGGGCAGCGAACGTGAATCTCTACGTGATACCCACGAGGCCGTGGCCGTCACCTCCACCACAAGGCCCTCCCTGGCCATCTATGAGACCTACTAAGTGCCTTCGCTTCTAGTTGCATCCTGGAGTCTAGCTGCCCCTTTTTCCCCCTGGGGGGGGCCCAGGCCTCACCTCTACTGCCCCATCCCTGGCCAGGTGAGAAAGCTCAGCATCTACTCTCCACCTGGAAGCCCACTTCAAAGGGATCCCAAACCCCAGAATTCTAGCCTCCTGCAGTCTGCGGGTCCCTCTGGTCCACCCCTGCTCTTGGCTGAACCCCCAGGTACAGCATCTCCAACCACCTGGAGGAACGATGCTTGGTAATGGGTTCGCTGAGAAAAGGGCTCCACGGCATCACTGATGTCACATCTGTGTGGGAAATGCTGGGCCAAACACACTGAAATTAGGCCTCTATATCGCAGGACTTGTCAGAGCCTTGAGGCTGGCTAAAGCACCTCCTCACTCAGTGGGCGGCTCATTAGAGTGAAGGCAATCCCAGAAATGGGCTTCCTTTGTTGGTGTTCCAGCGTGGCACAGTACTGAGGGCTATCACAGACCTCACAGATATTCTGAGACCTCTCAGGAAGGCCAGTATTACCATCACCATGTTATCAGTGAGCAGACACTCTCAGAGGTCAAATGTCCTACCCTTGATAACATGGCTTATAAGTTGAGGTGGCTGGGATTTGAAATCAGGTCTCTGACTACAAAGCCCTGGCTCTTCACCACCACAGTGGTCCTGTGCAGATCCTCCTCCTCCAAGAAGTCTTCCCTGATTTCTTCCACTTGCCACCTTCACACTTCTACCCCTGAACTAGAGCTTTCCACCCCTGGCTGGATACTACTACCCCTTGCGGGCACTTCTGAACATCCTGAAGCCCAATTTGATTAGAATCTCTGGGTTGGGGTCCAGATACCAGTAACTTTCCGGGCTCCCTGTGTGTGCGGTCAAGGTTGAGTCCACTGCTCCAAGAGACTCGGAGCATGATAGCATGATCACAAACAGCTGCTGATCCAGACCCTCCCTAAATGTGCCACACACATGTGCCCTGTGCTTGCAAAGAGATGTACACATTCCTTGTGCACAAGGACTGGGTTGAGCTCAGACTTTGGGTACAATGCACCTGGAGGGCCCGAATTTCTCCAGCATGTGCCACAAGCCAGGCCTCAGCTGAGCCCACCAAAGATGTTTAATAACTACACTTTAAGCTTTGCTGGGGAAGAACAAAACCCATCAACTAAAGTCCGAGAATTCAACGGCTGATGGAAAATTGTGTGTGGTCTGGGGTGAGGTTGGGGGGGGGGGGTGGGGAGTGTAACTATCTCCATGGGTTCAGAGCTAATTTGCTACCCAAATACTCAACACTCCATTTCCCTTTGTTTGCCTCTGCTGGGATTTAGGAGTGGATTTTCAAGGCTGTTTGGCTCAGATCGGGTGATTTTCCAGCGAGCTATGCTAACCTGGGTCAAGTTGTCTGTTATTCTGTGAGTACATCATGTACCCACTGAGAGCACTGTGGACAGGCCCGGAGGACACAGGGCTTTATCTTCCAGGGACTGACCACCAGGATGGGATGAACTTGAGCCTGGCAAAGGTCCCCCAGCATTGCAGCCCTTACGATGACTTCCTGGAGGAACTAACAGGAAACTACTCTGGGCTCCAAGGGGGCTGCGCTGCTCTGAGCTGGGAGCTGGGACAGGCCTATGCAGGAAGCAGCAGGACCTGCCTCGCCTTCCCCAGGCCTCCACCCTGGGCACCTGGTTGCAATCCGCTCAAGGTCACACTTGCCCCCCTCCAGCCCATCCTCCATGTAGCAGAAGCCAGGGGGGAATCTGGAAACTGACAGCTCATCAAGTCCCGTCGTAGTCTACTTAAAACCTATCGGTGACCCCTGTGCTCTCAGAATAAACACTCCACAACTGAAACACAGGGCCAGCTCTGCCACTCAAAGCGTGGTCCCCAGGCAGCAGTACCGGCACGCCTGGGAGGCTGGAAGACAAGCAGAGTCTCAGGCCCCGGCCCAGCCCTGCTGAATCGGAATGTGCTCAGCACAGGAAGCTTGGGCTGCTCAGCTGTACTAGTCCCCCCACAGCCTGGCCGAGCTGCTGTCCTCCCCAACTCCATCTTCGCTTCTCTTCCCCTCGCTCTGCTCTCACACTGTTTCCCTCCCTTCCTCCCCTGCAGCGGCCTTTATCAAGGAGCAGAGTGCTTGTGCATGCTGCAAAGAACGAGAATTCCTGGGCCCACCTGCGAAATGCCGTGTCCCGGGGATTCTGAAGCAGGTGTTTAAGGAGCAGAGATGGAAAAGGTGACTAATGCCAACCCCATCTGCACCTCTGGGCCTTTGCACGTACTGTTTCCTCTGCCTAGATCACCTTGTCCTGCCTCTTGCCTTGCCAACAGCCAGGAGCTCTCAACTTAAATATCACCTCTGTGAAGGACCCCTCCCTCACCTCCCCCCAGAGCAGGAGTTCTCAACTCTGGCCACACACTCGACTTGCCTGGGAAGTTTAAAATGAAAAAAGAACAAGAGCAAAAAAACCCAAACCCAAAACCAAAACAAAAAAACCAATGCCAGGGCCCTCCCAATTAGATCCGAATTACAGTGGATGGGGCCTGGGCACCCCTTTTTCCCTTAAGATATAACCAGTTTTATGCTGATGCAACAAGAACTCGCCAGAAAAAAGGAGCCCTGGCTGCAGCATTTGCCAGTGTCCTTGGTGAGAATATGCCCACCACAACTGAACCCAAACTATCAAGGTGCCGTCAGGGACTCTGGAATTGGGAAGTGACGCGCTTCCAAATGCAACAGGACTCCAGCACACCCCAGACAGTCAAGCGCATCAATCTCAGGTGCCAAGCTTCATGAACTTTTACTTGTGTGACACCCAGCTGCCAGATCAGGATTCCTGCACCTCGGCACTACTGACATTTGGGGCCGGATCAGTCTCTGCGGGGGGCTGCCCGGACACGGTAGCATGCTTAGCAGCATTTCCGACTTCTCCCCGCTGGATGCCAGCAGCACCCCTCCTCCCGCCCAGGCTATGGTAACCCAAAAGGTCTCCAGACATTGCCAAACACCTGTGGGGCTCCAAACTGCTCCCAGCTGAGCGCCACTGACCTAGAGCAAGATGGGAAACGTTTCTAGGAACCCAGAGGCTTCTCTCATGCCCTTCCACCTAACGCCCCACCCCAAAGGTGGCCGTCCTTGTGGCCCCCACCACCACACATTCCTTTTGCCTATTCCTGAAATTCCAGGAAAAAGAATCACAACTGTATGTATCTTTTGGGTCTGGCTTCTTTTGCCCAGTTTTGCCTTTGTGAGATTTATTCATTGTTTGTTGCTCTCGTTCATCCATTCTTGCTGTTCTATAGCGTGCCTTTGTGTGGACAGACCCCAACTGTCCATCCATTCTCCTGTCGCAGGAATGGAGGCAGATTTTAGTTAGGGGCTGTTACAAATAACGCTGCTAGAACATTCCTGTACGTGTCTTCTGATGAATGTCCCCAAAGCTATGAGCAGCTGGGTCACAGGGTACATGTGTGCTTAGCTAATGTTCTGATTTTGTAAACCCTTCCCAAGTGACGGATAGGTTGAAACTCCCTGACACAGAAAACGCTCCCTCGCTACTCCTCCATCTCCTGTCCGCTCTGGGAGGGCAAGGGCTCCATCTAACTGGTTCACCTTTGTGCCCTCGGCACCTGGCACATAATGAGCTGTCATCAGACGAGGGCTGAGAGGATGAGAAGGACGAGAGCTGGTTGTTGCCGTCCCCAGGCCCCTGTCTGTGCAACAGTGTGCGCAGTTCCTAATTCTGGTCCTTTCCACCTCTGCCCTTCTCCTGGGGTGGGTGTTGGGAGAGAGATTTCCAGAGTTCTTCTGCTTCTTGCTCCTGAGTCAGGAAAATCTGCTCCAGGGCACTTGGGCAGGGCTTTGAGGACACAAAGGGAAAATTCTGGGAGGTGCTGTTTCCTGCTCCTGCCCCCTCCCAATCCCAGGCCAGGCATCCACCGAGCGGGCCCTGGGAGGCCGACATGAGTCACGGGCCTCGGCAGGAAAGGGAGCCTGAGAATGTGTGACAGTTGAATGGTTTCCCTGCTTCCTAGGGTGGCCTGAGTTAGAAATGCATGCCGACCGGCTCCGGAGCTGCAATGTGGGAGGCCAAGGGCAAGTGACCGTCCCTGCACACAGGGATGCCGGGATGGTTGTACTAGCCAAGTGCTACCCTTTGACCTGCTGCTGCTTCTTTGTTTCTTTTGCTTTTAATATAACATGCTGTAGGGTACAGAACAAGCACTTACAAATGCCCTGCATGACATCTTCATGTTCTGGCCCCAGGGGTTCTATCACCTCCTTCTGAACAGGGAAATGATTTAAGAATGGAGAGGTCCCGGTTGAGTATCAGGACCTAGGGCTACGGACATTGAAAACAGTAATCCTCCCTTCTCAAGTCCTGTCATGAGAAAATATGCCCTTAATGAGCTTTTGTGGCCCCTTCCCCAAGATCTCAATGTACCGTGTTTGTTTTAGAAGCTTCATTTGTGTGGATTTTCTGCGTGTCAGAATGCTCCACCACCTTCTCTCTAAGGACAGTAGCTCTAGCTACACACATTTTGGTCCCCTGGGAGTTGTGCAGTGTACCACTGGAACAACTGGACAGGAGAGCTACAGCAGATGCTACCTGGTCCTGCGCATCACATCCTCTCTAATGACCCCAGAGGTCACTGTATAAAGTTCTACACAAACTAGTGGCAACTGCGTCACTCTGCATCCCAGGAGTGAACCTCAGGAAAGAATGGAAGCTGGTAAGTAACTACCCCAGCGCCATCATCCCTCAGGGGAATGGCTCAGACATGTTCCACACAGTCTCCTGGGGGGGTCCCAGTGGGGAACGTGCAGGTGCCTGCAGGGGTCATCAGACCTACTGGCTGTCCTCCCTTCCTGGGTCCCCTCCCAGAGCTTCCTCAGGTGACGTCCCTAATAAGCTGCTTGCCCCCAAACCCTGGAGGACCCAAGGCAGTGGCCCTGCCATAGCCTTTTCTGGCCACACGCTAGCATAGGGTTCCAGTTTCTTGTTTTCTCAGGCTTTCCCCACCTGACTCGATCCTGCGTCTCATACACCATCTCCCCCAGTAGCACCTGAAACCGTGCCTGACACGCACGGGCGCTTGAGAAATCCATGCGCACCATGGGCAAAATGAAATTCTGCCGATGGAGACAAGGAAGAAAACCTCCTGCTAGCCCTTGTGCACATGCACGCACACGCACACTCACCCCCCCACGCGCACTTGCACCTGCATGCACGCACGCTCTCTCTCACACAAGCCCCGATGTGTCACACGCACCAGGTGGTGAGAGATCTTCAGCATCAAACACTTGCTCCTAAAGCCAAGGCAACACAACAGTCTTGCAGTTGCCAGTGTTGATTCACAGCGTTTGCTTTTCCAGTAACATCGCTAGGTTCAGGGCCGGGAATCGGGGAGCGCACGGGCTCGGCAAACACCCTGGGGGCAGTCCCAGCAAACGCCACTCCACCTGCCTGGCCTGGCCAAGGTACAAGCCGCCCTCCCCGGAGACTCGGCCCTTCGCAGTCCCCATCCCGAGGTGGTAGCGGGCTCTCCTGGGGGCAGCAGGGCTGACCTGTTGATGAACTCTTCATAGCAGGAGTAGATGGCAGCCAGGCACACGGCCACCAGGTTGGGCAGGACCCGGGGGTGGGGGCAGTGCCCCGTGGGGCCGTGCATGCTGGAAGAGAGCAGAGCACAGGGTGAGCAGGCTGCTGTAGAAGCGGCACCCACGCAGGGAGGTGGGTGGGGGGGCTGGAGCCCTCCTCAGTGGGTTCGGAGAATGACCCAGTTTTCTGATTCATGGAAAGACTTAGCATACGGTAGTCATATATCCTGGGACAGTCATATTTATGCCTGGGGGTTCTGGAATAATAATTCATAATGCCACGTTTTAGTCTCAAAAGTGGCCTGCCCTGAAAGAAAAACGATTATGGTCACCCTGGCCCAGCACAGGGCCCGGGACACATTTGCTAAGTCCTCCCTGAACGCCAGCTGTTGTTATTCATTAGGGCTATCGCTGTGCCTCAGTTTTCTCATCTGTAAAATGGAGGCCAATACCGCTACTCCAGGGCTGTCTGGAGCCTGGGCATAATATCTGTAACACTCCTGGAAAATCACTGTGGCCACTGATAAGAGAGGCCTAACCTGAAAAAATTTTACAAAACCGTAACTGGGTACTTTAAAGGGACCCTGAAGTCACCAGGGCTCCAGCAGAGGGATACTTCCTTGGGATTTAGAAATGCTTTGTGAGTTCTAGGTGAGTATATTTAGGAAACACATAAGCTTCAAAACCAGCTTAAACCGGCTCTTTTGATTTTCTTAAAAAATGAGAGGAGTCATGACAGTGATCGTTGACATCTGCATCGCGCTGACACAGTTCCTAGTGTTTACGGATATTAGCTCACTGAACCTGCACATTAACCGGATGAAGTGAGTACTATGGTTCTCATTTTCCAGATAAGGAGACAGAGACACAGAAAGAAAATTTTAAAATCAAAGAAAAAGCAAGCCCTCTCCTCCAAAACACCAGAAGTGAGTAAGAACCAGAAGATCTGGTTTCCTCTTGCCCAAGTTTGGGGGGTGGTTGTTCAAGTCCTCCCCATGATGACCCTCTGGGGCCAGCAGGGCACTATCCCCTGACGCACTCAGCACTCGTAAACCAAAGGTGTGGAAGGTGTGGGACCCATGGAAACAATCCTATTATTTAGAACTGGTACCATTTCCTGAGTTCCTACTGTGTGTCAGGTACTGTGCTAGGGGCTTCCTCATGTATCACCTTATTTAATTATGCAACAACCCCTGTGGACAGTGGGGTAAACAGGACCAGAGAGGTACAGCAACTGGCTCAATGTCACACAGCTTGTAAGCGTCTCAGACCACATGGGGTCAGGAGGACCCAGGTGACCCCCTTAGAAGATGAGATGCTTGGGGCCTTTGAATACAAGCAGCTTCTCTCTGGGCATCAATGGCGTGAGTAGTTCTGGGGTGGAGAGGAGAGTTGGCTGGTAGACAAGGTGGGGAGGGGGTCCAGCTGGGAGACCCACCTTTGAATGAACTTCTTTACCACCTCCATCCCCGCGTTGAGCTCGTTCAAGGCGAGGATGTACTCCTGAGTAAACAGCCTCAGTCGTGGGCACTTCCCAAAGTCCTGCGGAGAGAGCAGAGGGAGAAGCTGGGAGAGGCTGCAGAGGAGGCCGGGATCCCAGAAGGGGCAACGGGACCCTGCTCTGCCCACAGCTGTTGGTGTGGAAGGCAACGGGGAGACACCAGCCAACTCCTCTTTCTAGAAAGCACACGTTTTTCACTTCAAGAACCTGGCCTCGTCACACTCTTGCTTACACCCTTCGATGGCTGCCCTGTTTCTTCTCCTGAGCAAGAGGGTAGGAAGGAGGTACAAGAACCAGACATGGCCCCAGGGTGAAGCTGGTTCCCAGTCATGGGCTCCTCAGATGGCTCCCTCCTGCTCTAGGCTGACCCCAGCCACCCACTGAGTTCCAGAAAATACTTAAGGAGCATTTGAGGACTTTGTTATTTTAGTTGTAGAAAAAGCTACCCTCATATGGCACATGGAATCAAAAAGGCAGATGAGACAGACGAACAAGCTTGAAAAAGGCTGGCTGGACAGGTAATGGTGTGTGTGTGAGAGATGTGGGGTGTGGGAGGTGTGTGTGTGTGTGTGAGAGAGAGACATGGAGTGTGGGAGGAGGGGTGTGTGTGTATGTGTGTGTAAGAGATGTGGGGTGTGGGAGGGTATGTGTGAGAGACGTAGGGTATGGGAGGAGGTGTGTGTGTATGAGAGACATGGGGTGTGGGAGGAGGTGTGTGTGAGAGAGATGTGGGGTATGGGAGGAGGTGTGTGTATGAGAGACATGGGGTGTGGGAGTGTGAGTGTGTGAGAGAGATGTGGGGTGTGGGAGGAGGTGTGTGTGAGAGAGATGTGGGGTATGGGAGGAGGTGTGTGTATGAGAGACATGGGGTGTGGGAGTGTGTGTGTGAGAGAGACATGGGGTGCGGGAGGAGATAGGTGTTTATGTGTGAGAGACGTGGGGTGTGGGAGGAGGTGTGTGAGAGAGACATGGGGTGTGGGAGGAGGAATGTGTGTATGAGAGACATGGGGTGTGGGAGGAGGGGTGTGTGAAAGAGGTGGGGTGTGGGAGGAGGTGTGTATGAGAGACGTGGGGTGTGGGAGGAGGTGTGTGTGAGAGACGTAAGGTGTGGGAGGAGGTGTGTGTATGAGAGACGTGGGGTGTGGGAGGAGGAATGTGTGTATGAGAGACATGGGGTGTGGGAGGAGGGGTGTGTGAGAGACGTGGGGTGTGGGAGCGTGTGAGAGGTATGGGGTATAGGAGGGTATGTGTGAGAGACGTAAAGTGTGGGAGGAGGTGTGTGTGTGTGTGTGTGAGAGAGAGAGATTTGGGGTGTGGGAGGAGGTTTGTGTGAGAGACATGGGATGTGGGAGGAGGTGTGTGTGTGAGAGACATAGGGTGTGGGAGGAGGAATGCGTGTATGAGAGACATGGGGCGTGGGAGGAGGTGTGTGTGTGTGAGAGACATGCGGTGCGGGAGGAGGTGTGTGTGAGAGACATATCATGTATGTGTGTGTGAGGCTTATGGCCTGGGAATGGAGGTGTGTGCCCTGGACAGGGAGTGGCTGGTATGTGTCTGGCGGTCCGTGTGAAAGGGGCGCAGGCAGGAGGGAGGAGAGGGTAAATCTGCTCAATGTTAGGGACAGGCCCCAGCCCCCAGGGGCGAGGACATTTCCATCCACCGGCTCGGCCTGAGTCCCCGCATCTCACCTCAGCTGATGCCTAACTAAGGGGCACTGAGCAAGGACAGAGGGACTCCTCCCTGCTCCAATGAGTGGCATCATCGGACACTTCTGTTTTCTTCGCTTCCCCAACACAGCACATCAACGGGGCAGGTGACAGAGTTCAGCTGAGTGGAGAGGCACATCTCCTTGGTGGCTGCTGGCTCAGGGACTTGTCAGGAGAGGAGGCATGATAGCCAGGAAAGGACCCTGTGTCCGTTCCCACATTCACGGGTGGGGGCCTGGAGGGGTGAGGCCTGCTGGGACAGCAGTTCTATTCATGGACTTCTAAACCTGTGGGCTGGGTTGTGAACAGTCAGGAGGGGCGTGAGGTGTGGTGTGTGAGGAGGGTGACCAGCCAGACATCAGGGGGAAGAGTCACATCTCCAAACTCATCTGCCCTCTTCCTGCCCCCACTAAGTGGAACCCATTCAGTAAAAAGCAACTGGATCGGCATTCTCATTTAAGATAAAACAGCGGAGACGTTCTTCACGGCTCTAACTGATTCTGCGGGCCCTCGAGAAAGCTCAGAGGAGAACACGTCCCTCCCACGCCCTCCTGCCTGCTCCCAGAAGCAAGTTTCTAGAGCTGCTTGGTGCTTCTTCACCTGGAGTAGAGGCTGAATTATAGTCCTCAAGGCAATGAGGGGCCTCATTGCTTCCATTCTCCCTACCAGGCTGATGCTCTTACATAAGGAGGGAGGCAGAAGCCACGGGGAAAGCTCAGAAGGAAGATACATACATGTGTGTGCACAGATCCACACCCACACAAACACACACACTCACATACACAGAGCACTGGGCTAGATAAGGCCCCTGCCTGAAGAGAAAACTGAAACTTGATTGTGCTTCCAAACTGAGGAAGACATCTCAAGTCCTCTAGTGCCCTGGAAAAAGGTGACAGGAAGGCTGTGTGGCCCTCTCGGGGCCTCATTGTCTCTGTTGTGGAGTGAGGGCTGTAACCATGGATCTCTATGCCCCCCTTTCACTTCTAAGGGTTTAGGAGTCCATGAAAACTGCTTCAACTCAACCCTGCTAAAGATAACCGTCCTTATCTTTGCTATTAGCTTTCTGGAGAGTCAAGGTCATTTTCTTGGAAATGAACATTATGAGATGGGTCTGATGGCCTTTTGACGTGTGGGTGAGGGACATTTTACCTCTTTGGAAAAGCTAAAAATGCCCCTCCTGGAAAGTAGGTGGTCAGATCACCCAGTGGTCCACTAGGGACCACAGCCACTCTTGAGAATACAGTTTAACAAACTGTTTAGAATCTCCAGGAGAACATTCTAGAGGACTGCTTCCATTTGTATCTAATTTTTATTTCAGTCCTGTGAGTAACACTCTCTGAGACTCTTCTCTAAGATTTAGTGTACTCATCCATGAAATGGGACACGTGATACATTTGCCAAAAGACGCACCCTGAGGATAAGGGAAGCCCTAAAGTCCCAGAACACCTCTGTGGTCTATGATTTCCTCCAGCTCCCAAATGTTCCAGTGCCTCCTTAATGAGAAACGCTGCACGCACAGTGAAGAGAAGCCGCTGCTCGTGTGATGCTGACAGTCGTGTAGCTGGCGGTAGGCTAGGCACACCCATTAACCAGTGACTAGACTCCCCACACCAGCCGAGAGCCCCAGCTCAAAATAGTGCATCTGGCCCATGGCCGGGAAATAAGCTGTAGGGAGCATGAAATGAGTGACACCAAAGGTCTGCCATGCTTCCTGTGCCTACAGAAGCCACGATCACTGCTTCACACGCATCTGTCCTTCTGCGGAAGGGACTAATCCCCCTCCCTCCTATCTACAGTTCTCTTCTAACAGAGTTCATGGCATGTAATTAGATGCCAAGAGCAAAGAGCGACACGAAGCTTTATTGTATCCCCAGACGCTGAGGATCACTTGGGGAGCTCTTTAAACGTCAAGTGAGAATTCATGCCTGAAGGTCCCTGATCTCTGCCAGGCCACAACAGATGCTATAAATTGTGGATTTGCCCTGTAGCTGTTCTGAATTTTATCCAGAAAATTATTACATGGTCAACACTCTAGGCCCATAAAACTAACCAAATATAAGGGAGATGTTGTATGGTTAAGCCGTGGGAGGCTGGCCTGAATCTGGACTCTCTTCCCTCGGAAGTCAGATGTCCCAAAAGAATCGTTATTAAACAGCCTATTGATGACCACAGAATATGCAAAAATGTTTCTGTGCCCAAGGAAGCATGGGCCCAGACAGTATACCCTGGGGGTTTGGCTCTGTCATTGGTAAGTTGTGATAGGAAGGTCCTTTGCAAAAGAAACTCTGAAATCTCTGCTCTAGACTCTGAAAGGGTACAAACCCTCACCTCACACCACCTCCACAGTGATTTTAAAGTGAACAATCAGAAATCTTTTCCTCTCAGAAGCCTGAAGCCAGAGAGTGCCCCTGAAATGACAAAAGCCCAAATTAGGGCACAAATTCACGCTCTCCACCACTACCATGGGGAACTTCTCTGTTAGTCCCGGAGAAAAAACTGGATGGAGTATTCTCCTCTCCACTGTGTTGTGAAAATCAGAAATGTATTTATCTCAAATCAAGGAAGATCTCAGAAATAAGCAGCAATTCAGTTATGGTGTGGGACTGCCCAGGGCAGACAACGGTAAAGAGAACCCATAAGGTGCCAGCACCATTCAATGACGAGTGGCTGCTGGAATGCTGCGTTGAGACAGATTCGGAAGCTCTCTCTGGGCTCGGCAGGAAGAGTGCTGCAATCGATTGATGATGTCTGCCACGAGTGTGGCTGGGGCAGAATAGCACACGTGTCATACACTTCTGTCCAGATTGGGGCTGGGGCATTGGTGTGGAGACACAGTGGTCTTCACATGCTGAATCTTGACAGGGCAGGGGGGCAGTGGTTGTGGGTACCCCACATCCGACTCAGTGCCCCAACGTGTGCTGAAATTACAGAGATGCCTCCATATCACCCAGGTGACTTGAGTCCAGGTTGGTGGCTGGCTCCGTAGAGCACACTGGAACACTGGCCCTCACGTTCGATGGCTGCTCCTCGGCACCCCTCACGAGCACTTGGGGCTGCTCATCGGTTCCCTGAGTGACCTATGGAGCCTTTCTGGGTCCCAGACACCTCACCTGTGAAAGGGGCTCCCGGGCTTTCATAAGGGTTAAATGACATGTGACATGCTTGAGTGTTACATTGTGTCTGGCTCTCAGAAGGTGCTCAGTAAATATCTATGAGTAGATGTTAGTTATTCTCATTCCTAGCTGTGGTCCCTGGGGCCAGTGAGTGGACTCTGCTAAGCCTCAGTTTCCCCATGTGCAACATGGAGAAAGCAATGATATTTGCTACTCTCACTGAACTGATAAGAACGCCAAGGGGCCACGCACACTGCCAAGCCTATACTCTATTCAGATTGCCTTTGTTTCCCCTGATGTCTTTTTGCAGTTCCAGGATCCCATGCAGGACACCCCGCTACATTTAGTCCTCCTGTCGCCTTAGGCTCCTCTGGGCTGTGACAGTTTCTAGGCTTTTCTTGGTCTCGACGGCCTGGACAGTTTTGAGCAGTGCTGGTCAGGTGTTTTGCGGAATGTCCCTCAACGGGGACCGGACTGATGTTTCTCTCAGGACTAGACGGGGCCTGTGGGTTTAAGAGAAGAAGCCCCGAGAGGTACGGCGCCCTGTTCATCACACCGTCTCAGGGTGCAGGCCCTCACGTGACTGCGGCTGCTGACCGTGACGCACTGGCCGCGGCTGTGACTTTAGGTTTCTCCATCATACGGTCACTCTTCTCCCCTCTTCCATACTGTGCCTCTGGAAGGACACTGTGTGCACGGCCCCACTGAAGATGTAAGGAGCACCACCCCCCTCCTTGAGGGTGGAGTGTCTGCAGACATTTGTGACTCTACGCATGGGAAACTTCTCTCTTCTCCCCCAGCCACACATTTTTGTTATTTTTACTGTGAGAAAGATTCTTTCCGTTGCCTTAAGAGAAGAAGATAGAGCCAAGGAGGACAGGCTGCATGAACACCCCAATTTCAACAGAATCCCAACCCCAGTCCCTGGCTGTCAGGCCAGGCTAGCCAACCCTGTTCCCCAAATCTTTGGGGAATGGCGAAAGGCTGGGGAAAAGTGAAAGACTGGCTTTCCAGTCGGGCCGTCAGGGGAACTCACCATGTTATGCTTGAGGATTCTCTGGACCACGGGAGTGAACACTTCGATGACCACCATGGACCGGGGCCGCTCTCTGCAGTGCTGGGGAGACAGAAGGGCACGGTCAGCACCGAGCCTGGCAGGGTCCACAAGCCTGTGGCCTGTGGCTCTTAAAGTCTGAGACTGTGGGGCTCCTGGGTGGCTCTGTCCGTGAAGCGTCTGCCTTCGGCTCAGGTCATGATCCCAGGGTCCTGGGATCAAGCCCCGCATCAGGCTCCCTGCTCGTCGGGAAGCCTGCTTCTCCCTCTCCCTCTGCCTCTCCCCCAGCACATGCTCTCTCTTGCTCTCTCTAATCTCTGAAGATTAAATCAAATCTGTAAAAAGAAATAATAAATAAAGTCTGAGCTTTCATCAGATGGTACAGACAGGTGTCCATTTGGACATGTCCTGATTTACCCCAGCGACACTACAGCACTGAGGATCAGAGGACACGGTCTAACAGAGGAGTCTCTTGAAAACTGGGTGCAAGAATGCCAGGGGTTTAGTGTCTGGACCCCAGAATCTTGAAAGTTCTGTGGCTTTTCAGTTGTTGGCTTTGATAGGCTGGCAGCAGTCTGCAGGCCATTAAATGCCCCTCTCAGATGTACTTTACTTTACTTCATCAGCGTGTTTTGTTTTTCAAACTGAAATTGAAGGCCTACGGGTGGAACAGAGGAAACCCCACCATGCGAACATATTTATAACCTGCCCGGGCCTGAAGGTGCCGAGTTTCTAACCCCTGGATGAGGACCCTGGACTTGGGATATTAGAAATCAGGGCTTTCCTGGGAAATCCAAGATCAATAAGCTTTCCTCAGATCTTAGGGTTCTGGTTTTGAAATCTGGCAGGCGAGGCTGCCCAGGCGTGTCCAGTATGTCCCAGCGTGGACCCAGGGGGGGCTGCTTCGTTCCCCCTCAAGCTGTCCTCTCTGGGCAGGCCGTCTGGTGGGTGGGGCACTGAGGTTGGGACTCCGACGCCCCAGAGGGAAAACAGCCTGAAGGCTCACGGGCCCCCTAGGCTCAGACCCTTCCCTCCAAAGGACAGGGCAGCCTTCTATTTCAGGACCAACTGGAGTTCTATCAGGAAATGCCAAAAAGAATGGTTTCTTCTACATCATGAATTTTCAAACCAGGAACCCGCAGGTATAATATACTTTGAACGAAGGTCCACTGTTTTAGAACAAGAGTTTGAAAACCATGGAATCTGGGAGAAACCATACAGCTTGAGAGGAGAACAAGAACAGATTTGGATGAAATTGGACAAAATACTGAGAGAGGAAATGACCTGCTGTGATAGGTAAGGGAGCAGGATACGAAGCGCTGGGATATGTGACCCCACCCCGCTTGGGGCAGCGCTGGGGTCCAAGAAGGCCCGTGTTCTAGTTGTCTTTAGCCTCACTGAGGCCCAGGGAAGAGGGGGCCTCGATTCAGCACCGAAGCCTGATGCCTGTGCAGACATGCTCTTGCACACACACGGGCGCAGACTCAGCCAGACGCTCCCCTGCTTGGCCCGGAAGGCACACACTGCCACGTGCCCGGACACGCACACTGAGAACACACCCGGGCGCTTTGGGCCGGCAGGCTGGCTCCAGCCTCTGCTCTGTGGGTTGCCGGAAAAGGTCTCCTGCTGGAGACACTGGGCCAAAGGGGATAACGCGACCCTGTCTCCGTAATCTCTGAAGCTCCTGCCCTCTGACAAACAGAGAGAGCATGCTCTCTGAGCGGGGTGCGGAGGCAGTAGGGCACGGCAGTCCCCTTCCCCCCAGAAACCACCGGGCCTCCCAGGTGCCTGCTTCGCCAGGCCACGTGCTCATCTCGCTGGTGGACGTAGTCCACGCCCCCCGCCAAGGACAGGATGTGGCTGTGGAAGGAGCCAGGGGGGGAAGGAGCATGAGTGAAGTGAGTCAGCAGGTGCTAGAGCAGAGAGCGCTGGGGTAGCAGCAAACCCTGCGTCTCTCCAAGGACATCAAATCATTACAGTAAAAAAAAAAAAAAAAAAAAAATCACAAGCAAAGAACAAAACAGGATTGCCTGCTGGTTCAGCCCCCGGACTGCTGCAGTGTGTTTTCAGAGTGAGGGATGGCTGGTACCCGACATGCCCTGGGCACGTTCCGTGTAAACCCCCTGCAAGCCTGACTCTGGGTCCAAGGGAGAGGATGGGCTGCTCTGTGGCTCGTCCCGGCTAACCTGGCATCCCTTGCCTGTTTTCCCTGTTCAGGAAAAGCCCCATGGCTGTGTCCCACTGTGGGCCAGCCGGTGCTCAGAGGAGCCGTGGCTAATAATAAACCAGCTCTGACGTCAGGAACCCAGAAAATCTGCTACAAATTTCTCCCAAGACAGCTACCAAGATATTCCAAGGAAAAGCCGGACGCTCCTCGCTGACCCACTGGTTTGGACCCTGGGCCTTGTTTATCACCTGTCTGGCAGAAGACAGCGGTAACTCTAAGAACAGGCTGCCTGACTTGCCTTCTGGCTCTGTCTGGGGCCCTGACCCAGGTCGGGGAAGCCTGGGTTTTCAGCAAATTATGCAAAGCCAACCCCCAGCACGCACACATGGAGGCAGGCTGCCTCCTGCAAATACAGCCCCATTTCAGTCATGCCATACCTTGCAAAAGAATTCACAGAGATCTGGTGGTGGATGGTTGTTTTCCAGCAAAGGAGCAATTGCCTGAAAGACCACAAACAAATGTCAGCTGGAATCTCTAGAAATGAATCCTACCGGGGTCGGGGGGCTCATGGCACCCACGGAGACGCTGACAGAAGCTCTGGGCTGCCCTCCGGGCAAATGCACACCGACAGGGGCTCCGTAACCTGCTGACGGCCATCCACGTCGCCCTCAGATCAACAGGCCTGGACTCCAGGGCAGGACAGGATCGTGGTTCTAAGCCCAGGCACTGGGGGCAGAGTCCTGGGTGCGAGTTCTAGTTCTGGCGCTTACTACAGCCTGTTAGAACAAGCTATTTCCTCTCTCTTAACACCCGAGTTCCCACCTGGGAAGCAGAGCAGAGATTCACCAGAAGAACGGGAGGGAAGGCCTGCGGGATGTTTAGCAGGGACCTTGTTCTCAACCCACTGGATGCCAGTCACAAGCCTGAGCCAGTTGTGACAATCAAAAAGCCTCCTGACACGCTTCATTTCCTATTAAGGCAGGTTGGAAAATCTAATACCCGTTGAGTTCACGTCTCACCAAGGCTTCTCAGGCTAGCTGCACAGTTCTTACTGGTTCCCACTGCCATTTCTCTACAAGGTTCCCATGGCCCGAATGACGTCGGATTCTTGATTTTTCCTCCCCTTTCATAATTTTTGTTTTAATGATTGTGCTAAACTTCAGATTCAAATAAAATATTTGAACAATTGAAAAGAAACGTGTCCAGACATTGCCAAATGCCTCATGGGGGACAAAACTACACCGAATTGAGGACCCTTGGTATAGTCTGAAATAGGGCCGGCTCTCCATAAATGTTAGTTACTGGATGGTTAATGCCTATGTGAAGTCCACTCATGTTCCTGTTTGCACACTGAGCACAAGATTAGCAACAAGGAGACCCAGGACCCAGCACCAAGACTGCCAGGCTGTGTGACCCTGAGTAAGCAACTCAACCTCTCTGGGCATTAGTCTTCTAGCCTATAAAATGCGGAGAACTAGAGTGACTGACTCACAGGGTTGCTGGGGGAATCTGATAAGAGAAAACTGTAGAAGCTTTGGAGTCTCAGCCTCAGGATAAGCCCATTGCCACCATCACGGGGCGGGGCGGGGTGGGGTGCTGTCTTGGGCAGTACTGGACACAGCGGCAAGGGGTGGCGATTCTGCCCGACTCCCAGGAGGGCTCTATGAGGACACGCTCTCCCCATCACTGACTTCCAGGCTCAGACCCTGCCTGTTCGATTTCAGAGGTCTCGGTGGTCTGTTCCCTGCAGTGATGCCTTTGGATATGGGTAGGGACCTCTCAGCAAGGCCTTCCACCAGGCTTGGGACCATCAGGGAAAGGAAGCATCATCGGATGCCAGGAAAAGATGACCTCACTTCTGCGAATGCACCTCTGTGAAGGAGGACGTCAGTGATACTGAGGTTCTGCCGTGGAGCACCGCCAACCAGGCTGACCAATGGCCCAGGGTCTTACCTGTCTAGGGCAGCACCGTCCAGCACGGTGTAGATCACGTGCAGGGTTGAGCCCCTTCACTCATGGCAGGCCCCTCTTTCTCGACAATGAGTCAAGGAATAAAGGAGTGGGAAGGATTTAAGTGCCCAGAGTGGGCGTCAGGCGGTGGCTCTGTGCTTCCACGCTATTATCTCATTTGATCCTCATGACAACTCTGTGAGGTCAAGCAGGACCTAGTCCCATTTGTACAGATGAAGAGACAGAGGGTAGGGGAGGTTACCAGTCCTGCCCTGGTCACAGAATTATGATTATTTTAAAAGGTATGATTAATAAAAAGAGCTTATATTCTGTGGACTCTTTCTATAAGCCCAGTCCTTGGCTGAGCATGTTAGGTGCACTAGCTCACTGAACCTTCCCAGGAACCCTGTAAGAAAGGCACTGTTGCCATACCCATTTCATAGATGAGAAGACTGAGCCTTAATATGTCATATTAGCTGAAAATGATCGGAATGGCCATCTGGTTAAATAAAAATATTTTAGAGCCAGTAGAAAGTATGCGGTGGGCCAACAGTCCTCAACTAGGGTTGACTCTGCCTCCCAGGGGATGTTGGCACATCTGGAGACATATTTTTGATCATCACGACAGGGAAGAGTTACCGGCATCTAGTGGGTTGAGGCAGGGATGCTGCTCAACAACTACAATGCCCAGGACCGGCCCCCCAGAAGCAATGATTCATCCCCAAATGTCACAGGTACTGAGGCTGGAAACCGTGGGGCACATAGGCACGAAGAGACTTGAAAGCATCCCCAAGACGTGTTACATGAAAGAACCAACGCAGAACAGCCCATCTAGCAACGCATCATCAATGCTGAAAACAAAAAATAAAAACACAACCGTATCCGTGTGGCTTGCTGTCACCACCTGAAAACCGCCAGGGGCTTTCTCTGAAGAGGACAGTGGGATGGGGTGAAATCCTTTTCTTTCTTCCTTCCTTCCTTCTAATGAAATTATTTTCATGGAATACTTGCAAAACTATTTTTAAAGAATATCTTAAAGATATTTTCAATACAATAAAACTAAAGTTCTCCCATTACTTGCCCAAGGTCACAGCTAGTGAGGGGTGGGCCCCGGGGTCTACACCGGCTCAAAACTTGAGCTCACATTGAGCTTCAAGCACATGGGACAGGAGCTGGGGTCTGGGCTCCAGGTCCATGCACGTCCAGTGACGTGCCAACTGTTACCAGCACAGAGAGATGCCCGACCCCAGATGGGCCGCATAAAACCAACTCAAGTTACTTGTGAAAGTATTTCTGAAAAACAAGCACATTAAAAACATACCAAGCCCCGCTGGGAGAAGACTAATTGCTAACCGGTCAAATCAGATAATGTCATCTCTGGACAGGAAGGCGGCTTCCCAATGATGATAAGGGCACTGGTAATCAAGAGCACTGAAAGGGAGGCTGTAAAATGCAGGGCTGAGGGGCAGACCTCAGATCAAATTCTTCTCTGTTCTCGGGCACGTCTGTTAAGCAGGGGAGCTTAGCCCAGCCCAATTAAGGGGTCAGCCTCACCAAATTAGCTGGATAAAAGCAGCCTGGATCGCTCAGATCAAAATTCCTTTCCCAGGCTCATCCCCAGTCCAAAGCCCTCACCCTTCTTCCCGGGTTGAAGAGTTGGGGGGGGGGGGGTGGATCCACAACGTGGTGCCAGCTGGGAGAGGAAGAGGCCGACTCCTTCCCTGGTACCCATGTCCCCGCCTGCTTTGCCAGTCTCACTGCTCTTTCTCGTGCTGGGCCCTCTCCCTGGACTGCCTTTCCCTGGAGCACTCCTACCCCTCCTTTAAGATCCAGTTTGCTCACCTCCACCTGGAAGCCCTCTGTCATCCTCCTCCCAGCACCCTCACTGGCAGAGGATGTTAGGTACCTGCCCGCTGTGCTCCCCTAACACTCCAAACGAATCTCAACCCCCGAGTATCTGCCGACCTGCCAGGTTCCTCTAGCACACAGCAAATCTCTCAATAGCAGCTCTAGGTCTGTGGAACAGAGACTAGTGTTTGGTACATACTTGTCCTTACATGTCCACAAATGTTTGTTAAATGAATTTATTAATTAGTGGTATACCAGAGAAAGGTGGTGGTGGTGAGTGGGGGCACCCAGGTTGACAATTTCCCTGTTCTGGCAAGAGAAGGCAATGAGTGGTCAGGATGCAGCAAGGGGAAGAAAAAAAAAACTTTTATATTTTTAGCAAATTCTCACTGAGCACCTACTATGTGCCAGCCACTGTAGGCGGGACTCCACAGAAGCTGCTGCCTTTACTCTCCATAGTAAGTGGCCTAGGACCCACCTCCTTTGGTACCCACAAGACCCAGCTGGGGTGAGGAGGGTGAATCTCCAGGCTGGGCTTGCCAGGACCAGGTGGGTGGGCCTATGAAATCTTCATTTGGCTCAGAGGGTCATGGAATTGGCATCTTGCCCCTGTTTCAAAGGCTGTAGCCGTAGGACCACTGGGGCAGGTGAATGTCCTTTCTGGGCACATAAGGCTTTACCTCTCACTTCCATCTCAAGTTCTGCCTCCCTATTTCCCACGTCCTTATACTTTACACTCCAGCAATGCCGAAGCTTCCAGAATATACCACGTTGTTTTACATCTCTATGCATGTTTTGTTTCCTCTCTCTGGAATGCCTTTACTCTGTTTTGCCATCTGGCGAACTCCTATTGATCCTTCAAAACCCAGTTCAGACATCATTGCCTCCAGGAAGCACCATGGCTTTTTCTCCCAGGTGAGTTTATCACTCTCCTCTCTAGGCTACATCCTGTTTTTGCCGTGGTCTCATCTGTCTTCCTACAATAGATGATAAACCCCTTGGGAGCAGGGCCTGTCTTCATTACCTATGGATTCAAATACATGGCACAGTGCTTGGCACCCAGTAGCTGCAACCTCATTTCTCTCTAGTGAGAGTCACATTTCAGAGCTTAAAATCACCCAGGAAGCTATTTTACCCCAAAGATGCTTACATCATAGTCAAGTCCCAGAAAATATGACCTCACTTTGTGTATCAGAGAGAATTAAATCCAGGTTCTATACGTGGATTAATTAGGAGACATGTCCTGGGGCAAGAAAGAGACCATTCACCTCTCAGCTAATAGGGTTATGCCTCTGAATAAATTATATGCTCTCTGCCATCTGCCTTCAACTCCCCCCAGCACACTCAGGAAGGAGGAGGCAATGAAGACACATTTGTTACAAACCTCAAAGACTGATAATTACGTACCCCCCCCCCCAATCAACTGGGGCTCTGAAATGTGCAAAGGCAGGAGGCAGACATGTCTGGCTTAACAGAAGAGATAAGACTGAGTGAGGTCGCCATGCTGGTGGATTACACCGGTGCTTCGAGAAGTCACTCAGACAGGGGCAAGAACTGTGGGCACCGGGAGGTGGACAGAGGGAGAGGGATCTCGAGAGACTTACCACAATGATGTTCTCATGCTCCTGGGTAGTCAAGTTTGTGTTCTAAGGGATTGAGTGGAAAGTTCAGGAGGAAGACAAAACAAAACAAAAAAAACCATAATATTAATCAAATGGAATGTTTGCATCTCAAACGTCCAAACAGTTTAAAACACTTTCAGCCTCTCAGAGTGCAGGTGTGGCTTCGTCTTAATTAAGCAGATCAGAAAAACCCTCCAAGGCTCGGCCAGGAAGGGAGAAAAGTATGACTTTGGGGCGGCCGGGGCAGGGGGGACGAACACTGAGTTTCGAGTCCCAGTTTCACCCCTTGTGAGTTATGTGACCTTGGACCAGTCACTCCCCCTTGGTGAGACTCTGTTTCTCCTTCCATAAATGGGGAACTTCCATAGGCTTCAGTGAGAGGATGCAAAGACAGGGCTTAACCCTGTGCTCCATGCTGGTCATACCGATGCTATTGGGAAGCCAGAAGGCAGGTTCACAGCAAACACGGAAAGAAACAGACTTCTGAATCTTGACCGTGTGCCAGGCTTTTAGGCGCCTCACATATATTATTTCAGTGGTTCTCCAGCTGGGTTCCCAGGGAAGGATGGTGTTCCGTGAGCCAAACATGTTTTAGTTAAATTTGAATTCTAGCAATTAGCTTGCAGAAAGAATAGTAAGTTGAATGGATTAAATTTGTTTCATTTTTAGGGTTTTTTTCTCCCCGATCTGGAATTTTCTTACCCAGTGGGTGCCTATTACCACCATCCTGTGAATACATGACTGAGGAAAGGAATGAACACACGAGAAGCGAGAAATCGTGGGAAAACCCCGGAACCGTCACTACTGTCATCTCTGCTAGTTTCACGGTGTGCTCTGTTGCGTCTGTTCGTCTCGGTGGGCACGGGCTCTCACCGGTCTCTATTCAGATCTCTTAACAGAGCCACGTCTGCCTCCTCGTCTTGTGCCGCCTCATTGGACAGTGAACTAGCAAGATCGAGCGTTCTAGGGTTCTAGAAAGAGCCCCACCCTGTTCACCACCTGGCATCGGCTATAAGGAGCATCAGGATACCTAAGGAGTTTACAACCGGCTGAAGCAACAGCTAAGCCAGGGGGCCGTGAACATGCTTCTGCCTGGCTGCCTGAGGCGGGAGGACCGCCACGGAACCCGGACCAGTGTCTGTGCTCCTCAAGTCCCCAAGTCACCATGGAGACAGCCTGGCCCTCAGCGCTTAGAATCCAGAAACACGTGGAAGGTGGAAGGATGGTTCTTGGATTCCAAAGGTTTTTTCTTTTTGTGGACATTGGTAGCGTTTAAGGAGCCCATTTGTGGTAGATTATTAAACATCAGTAATTTTTCTGATGGAAAGCTTTGGTCTTTCCTTAGGACTGACGGCAAGCTCACTATGCCTCAGGCCATGAGTACACTTCGTAATCCTTATCCCACCCATTTCTTTCTTACAGTGGTTCTCCTACTCTCCCATCGACAGATGAGCTACCTGAGCCCCAGGAGCTGCTTGCCCAGGAGCACAGGGAAGAGAGGTTGGGGTGGGGGTTGGACCACTGTCTGTCCTGATGCCAAAATGTGCATCTCTAACTACTGAGCTCTGGTGCTCGGCCCACGCAAGGGACGGTTCCATTTCTCAGGCTGCGGTGGGCAGCTCTGAAGGGTCCAGCCCAGTCCTCACTGCACCTGTGCACCTTTCCACCAAGAGCAAGCACAGACGCCAGTTCCTTTGTCCCAATCTCTGGTGGCAGCCTGTGCCATTCTGCAGGGACACTTCTCTCCACCAAGGCCATTTTCCACCCTGGGTGGAAAGCACTCACTAACAGCCAGTGCATCGCAGGGGACGTGGGAACCCTAAACTGAATGGTCACTCTATCTACTCAACTCAACAAAGGCCCGGGGGGTCAGGGATGTGGCTTTTTTTGGCCAGTGGATGGACAGTCCTTTCTCAGAACCAAGAGCCCCCTCCTCCCCCTCCCTCGCTCCCTTCCTTGGGATCCTGCCCACCTTCGGGTTGCTTTGGGGACACCTGGAGCCTCCCAGAAGGAGACCCCGGGAGCAACCTGAGTAGAGAGAACAAATAATCTAGCCCATATATTCTAGACAAAAAAGGGCAAGGAGGAGGAAGGATCTGTTTGTTTTTCCACCCATCCCCCAGACCCTTCAGCTGAGAGAGCTTAAGGTCAAGATCACAACCATCTCCCATGACAACAAAAATGTGACCATTTATCAAATGCTCCCTGTAAATCAGGCACAGGGCCAGGCGCTTTGTACGTATTAGAGCACCCGATCCTTAATTCTATGGAATGGGTGCTCATCTTCGCCCCAACTCACAGAAGAAAACGGTACTGAGAGACCTAGTACATTGTCCAAGGCCAGTTAGCACCTGAAGGGTAGAACCAGGTCCTTCTGCTTCTACAACACCTGTTCTCAACCATCATGTCCTACACAGCTGGGGCGCCCCCCGCCCCACTAGAAAGCCTCTACCAATTTATGCTACATCTATGCATAAGAGCGTGAGCTTTCCAAAAAGACAGACCTGGGCGTGGATCCTGGCCCACCACTTATGCAAGTGACAGCCTCTCTGAGCCTCTGGTCACTCATCTCTACATTTTAGGACTTACCTCGCAGGGTTCCTGGAGAAATGTAAAGTATCAGCTCTAAGTGCCTGCCAAAGCAGTGGTCACAGAGTACGTACTCAAAAAACATGTCACTCAGAAAGGCTGCTGCCTGGGCTGCAGTCCCAGCTCTGTCCCTCACCAAATAGCAGCGCTTGTCTGTCAAAGTGAATAATAATGACCCCTTGCCTGTCACACGGTAGGTACACAGCAGATGCAAGTTTCTTCCTTTTTTCTTTTCCCTTTAAATGCCTTTCTCTTTCCACCCTAGTGCTTGGGGGTCAGATGATTTTTAAAACCTTGGCCCGAGAGGTGATGCAAAGGCCCAGGGGCACGTGGTCTATGAAACATGTAAGATAGAAACAAATGTTGCCAGAAGCTGGCGGTAGAGCCCACCTGCCGCCTTCCCCGTCGTCCTGACAGCGAGCCTGATCTACTGATGGTGTGGCGGTGGGGTGCGGACTGGTGGAGCAGAAGGGGTGGGCGATGTGGCCTTGCAGTGAGAGGGAGGGAGCCCTAAGGTGGAAATTCCAGCCCCACTGCTTGCTCAGCAGGTTGCTCAGTGTCTCGGGGCCTCAATTTCCTCGATTGTATAATGGAGACAGCAAGGCCCAGCTCTCTAGGGCAGATGTACTACCTGGGACGTTGTGTGCACGGCACCTGACACCTGTTGGCACAGGGCAGGTGCTTACTGATGGTGAGCAGCCAGCCTGGGCTCGGGCTGGGAAGCCAGGAGGGAATGCTGGGTATACAGTACCTGGCCTGGTCTCAAATTCCAGACCTTGACTGTGATTCATTTCAGAGCCGGAGTCTTTGCTCTTCTGTGAAATGAACCTGTCTCACACCGGAGGGCATGGTCTCTGCTCCCCTACCTGCGATAGTCTTTACTGCCTATCTTCTACTTCTTGCCCCCACTTGCTTCCAGGGCAAGGGACCCTCTATTCAGCAGACGTGGAAGGCATGGGCCAGTTTCCTGGACTGACCGGCAGCAACCAGCCTGGGTCCACAGAGGAAGGGGTGGTTCTAGGCAGCAAGGAGCTTGCGCAGGCTCAGAGGGGGCATCTAGAAGCTACTCAGGGAATCGGGCATGCCAGGAGAGCAGGGGCCCGTCCCAGGGGAGGGGGACAGAAGCGTCACTCTGGTGGCCATGCGGGGTTTAAATCAGGAGTCATCAACGCCAGGTCTCCAGGGGGCCAGGCAGGCAAACAAACGAGACAAGTGTTAGTATTTGGGAAGCGCTGACAAGATGGTTGGGGCAGAGTAAACAGTGCGTTTCCAAGCAGCCGTCACCTCCCCACAAAAAACAGCGGGACCGACACTGATTGAGGCCCTCGCTCTTGTCTGTCCCCCTGGGGGAACGTGGGCTCCAGGAGGACAGGGGCTTGTCTTCGTCCCCACGCCCAGGACAGTGTCCTGCACGGCACACGCCCTAGTGTGGGGCCACCTGGCAAAGCCGAGCTATGCCGGCTGCGGGCTGCTGCCAGAATTTCTGCTGCTGGGCGGGTGGTGGGGGCAGACAGCCATCGCTGCCTGGGCCCCTGGAGCTGATGCAGGCCAGGGCAGGGGGAGGATGGAGACGGGCAGGGCCGGCCGGCCCCCACGCCGAGGGGCAGGGAGGAAGCGCGGTCTGGGGGCTTGACCGACGTGCTCTGGCTCAGGGATGAACTGGAAAATTCTGAAATTGGCTGCCATCATCATCTCCACCCGCCCAGCCTCAGGCCCAAGACCGGTCCCCCATGTTCGGGGGTGGGGCCTGGCAGGGCAGCCACAACTGTCCCTTCACCCCTGCCCCACCCTCGGGGCGCTCGGCTGCAGGCACTGGGACAAACCTCCTGCTGGGCTCCCTGAGGCTGGGGGACACCGTTCACCTCCTTGGGCAATGGGGAGACAGCACAAACTCGGGTCCAGTTCTGCCGCCAGGTACGGCGTTGTGCTCAGCCGAAGGAAAGGAAAAAAAACTTGAAGGCGGGGGTGGGGGTGTACAAAATCAAGCAGGAGGAATGTCTTACCTCTGAGAGCAGTTTTGAGACAATTTCCAGTGGGGCTTGGTTGATGGAGTCATCCTGCAGGGGGGATGTCAGGGCCATGTCCACTAGAGTTCGGATCTCCTTCAACACAACTTCCCAACGGCTTGGGTTACTCAGGACTTTCTTATATTTGTAAATCTTTTTCTGGTCGGGAGAGAGAAGGAGACACGAACATGTTATTGACACGCTGAGGGCGGAAGACGCAAGATGATCAGAGAAACCGATGCAATAGGATGTGTAACGCCCCGAGAAACTGTCGGCGTGGACCACCCTGTAAGAAACGGACTCCCAGAGAAAGGCAAAGTCCAACCAGGCCTCCCAGACACTAGCCGAGAAGTCTTCACACTGCTTCCAATGACTTAAAAAAAAAAAGAATGAAGCGGTTTCTCTTTCAGATCACATCTGCCAAACGTACTCCCTAAGTATTCACACGCAGCCAGAGCGGGTGCATTCCAGGGTGCACAGAGGGACCTTCTTTGAGCTGGAGGCACAGTTTCTCTCATCCCGGTCCTAAGAGGTCCCCCTGGAGAGTGGAGTCCAGCTAAAAAAAGGGACAGAAAGGCTTGGGGCCAGGAATTCAACTCCGGCCAGGTGCTGACAAGCCCAGAGGCCCCCAAGAAACGTGAAGGCAGTCCTCAGTTTCCTCCTGGTGAGTAAGACGAGCATTCTCACCTTTGCTTAGGGCCACGTCCAAAGCCAGACAGCCCTGGGGCGAGGGGTGCTGTCTCCCGTGATGTGAGGCAGAGTTCCGCCTCTCTGACATCATGGAAACAGCAACCCTTGGCAGGCGGAGGTCCCAGCCAAACCCCCTCCCAGCGCTGCAGCTGGCTCTGCCGCCCTGGCTCGCTTGGGAGTCTCCCGCTGGATGAACTCCTTCATTAAGTGCTCTGCTCCCTGGGGAAAACCTAAGTTTAGTGTCACCGAGCCAGCAGCCAGCTGGGTGACAAGTCGCAATCTCTGAGCCAGAGTCTGAATGAGGCAGTGGGAGGGAGGAGGTCAGGGTGCCCCTCTGGCCCCGAGGCTGCCAGGGCTCTCCCTGATCATTTAGTTTCTGAGTTTGGAATTGCAAAGTGGTCTTGGAACCCAGGGCCTTCAGGGAAGTATCTGGGGGAACCTATTCCTTATCAACCTGAGTAGTTAACTGTGCTGAGTGAGGCCTCGCAGTGGAACACAAGATAGACTGGAGGCCTAGTTCTTACCATAAAGCATATCACCTACTGAGCCTCAGTTTCCTCTTCTGCAAATTAGGCATGAAATTACTCTGCAGGCTCTTTCAGGGTGTGATCTTCATAAATTCTGGACCCATGTGGTCCACTCTCTGTACGGAGTCACATTCGAAGGCAGAGGCCAAACAGAATAGACACGGCAACAAAAAGGGAACCCGGGTTCTTAACCTGTCTCTTTGGAAAAACTTCACGAGGGTGAAACGGACAACCCACAGCAATGCAAATAGGATCCCACTTTCTTTCTCCCGTTTGTTCCCAAACTCCATGATTTTCCAGAGTCTCTCACTTGCTAATCATGCCCCATCATCACCACCATCACCCACATAGCTAACTCACAACAAAGTCTGTTTCCCCTCATCATCCCAGATCTTTTTAAATGTTTATTTATTTAAGAGAATGAGCACCAGTTGGGGTGGGGAGGGGCAGAGGGAGAGGGAGAAGCAGGCTCCGAGCCCCATGTGGGGCTGGATCCCAGGACTTGAAGGCGGGGGTGGGGGGTGAAATCACGACCTGAGCTGAAGGCAGACACTTAACCGACTGAGTCACCCAGGCACCGCAAATCCCCGATCTTTCTTATGTACATCAATGTAGCTTGTCCCCCCCACTCTCCCAGCATTCTTGCACCTGCTGGCCAGCCTGCCTGCCCAGGACAGCCTCTTCATTCTCCCTCTTGGTCTGGCTGTGCTCTGCCAGTCACCATCCCTCATCAAGAACTAGGAGACAAGTCCTCTCGGAGGGGCAGCAGGGCAAAAGAAACAAGTGGGGGAATTAGACAGCATCATTTTCTTCAGGTGGGGGACATGACTTGTCAATCATTTTAGATCCTGTAAGGACTGGAAGACACGCGTGGGGAGCTCTGTCAGGAGAGGGTATTTAGTGAACAGTGAATACACGGTCGGGAGGGGGGGATGATGGTGACTATGAGAGCCCCATGACTTTCATGACAAGACGCCCCAGTTCCCTGAGGCCTCAGTCCCAGTCACCGTCAGCCAGGAGACGGCCACCTCCGCACTGCCTGGCCTGTGCAAACACAGAGTGCCCAAAGTCTAACACCATGGAGACACTTCCCATCCCTGAAGGTGAATGCTCCTTTGAGTCCTGGACACAGTGGTTTTGCTCTATACCCAGAGAATTGCTTTATTTTTAAATGACCGCGAAACGGTCACAGAAACTCGCCATATATTAAGCCCCAAAGAAAACCACACGATTCATATCCATGTCTTCCCACAGTGGAGTCGAGAGTTGAAAACGGTCTGAGCCATAAGGGCCCTATCTTCTGACCAGCAGCAAGTTATTTACCTTTGAAAGAATAATGACTTCATTCTTTTTGTGAAAATGATGCCTGTTCATTGTAAGACATTTAAACCATGCTGGAAAAACACAAAGAAGAGGGTAAGTGAAAAAAGGCCTCAAAAATCCCACAACCTAGAAAAAGCGATCATTAATCTTTGGTGAACACTGTTCCACCCAACCCTCACTGAAACTTCGCCAAATAGAGCCAGCGTGTTGTGTGTGTGTGTGGGGGGGGGTACGGGGAGGGGAGGGGCAGGGGAGGGGAGGGGCATTGAGTGCTGTCCGAAGCTCTCCACACTCAGACATCCCTGAGACTCTGAGGCAGCAAGGTCCAGGCAAAAGGGCTCACTGGGCAGCATTAGCCTCAGCGCTCACCGACACACCCCTCCTTACAGGGGAAGGACAACAGCTCTCTTGTGAGCACCCTAGCCCTTGCTTAATGGGCCTCCCCAGGACCTGTGGGTGCATTCAAATCCAGAAGGTCCCAGGGCTTGTGACAAGGGCCAATGCGTAAAGAGCACATACTACGCACCAGGCACCGCGCTGAGCACTTCTGGGCATCATCTCACTGCAACCTCACAGTACTCCTGGAGATGGGGACCTGCCACGGGCTAAGCAGCCCCCAGAGCAGGCCCTAAGACAAGAACCCAAGTGCAAACGGTTTCTTTATTTGCAAGGCGTTGTAGGACACATCAGTGCAGGGTGGGGAGGAGAAGGCAATCATTAATGGGGCACCGCCAAGCATTATGACTGGGCCACTGTGGGGCCAGCTGTGAGTCCTGTGGGGACTCGAGGAGACCGTACCCCCCTCCCCCCACCAGGGAGCGAGGAAGCTGTAGCATTTACCCACCAACTCCCCGGACACTGCCCTACTTCCAGCTGCCCTGTGCCCAGGACAAAGGGCTCCCACGGCCAGAAAAGAACATGGCCCCAGGCGGTCACATGCGGTCCCGGTGAGCAGCCTTCCGAGCAGAGTGGTGGAGGGGCTCATCTGCAACGTCTGCTACAGGACTCTAGTGTCCCGTTTATATACAGGACTCTCACGGCCAGAGAGGTGGCATGACTCGCCCAAGGTCACACAGCTAGAAAGCGACAATTCAGGAGTCAGAATCGGCTCTGGTTAATTCCAAAGGTGTTTCTCTATCACATCTGTCAGGGCCAGGGCAGACAGTGAAGAGGAGGGATAGATTTGCCAAGAGACACAGCGATGAAGGGGGTCAAGAAAGCTTGGGGGCATACGGTGAGGGCCAGGACAAGTCCACGGGGGCTGGGAGAGCCGGAGGCCAGGCAACCAGGGGGTGGAGGGGCTGCGGGAAGCACCAGTACGAACAGCAGGTGGACAGCAGGGCTCTGAAATCATGGTGGGGGCGGGGAGCGCAGGCTGCTGGGCCCCACAAGAGGCGCTAAGGTCTGGGACAGGGCAGAGGGAGGCCTGCCCAGGACCCACAGGGACCCACTCACTCCATCTTGGGTGACAAATGAGCAGTTTTCATCCCAGGAACTCTGATGAGCTCATCGGGTGTTGAATCACTGTGGGGCGGGATGGGGACACCTCTGGAACCTGACCCTTTGGCTTTGCAGGATCTCCTCTCCCTGAGCCCCTTCACCAGGAGGGGTGGGTGACCTCTTGCCATGTTCAGCGTGGGCTCCATGGGCCACCAGATTCTTTCAGCAGGGGCCCTGGAATTCTCCACGAGGGGCTTAAAGCAGGAGTCGGCAAAGTGCGGCAGGGCGCCAAATCCAGCCCCTGGCTTTGTTTTGTGCAAGGAAGCCCAGAATGTCCTTAGGGGTTGTGATGCAAAAAACCCCAAAGAACATGGGACAGAAATCCGGTGTGGCCCGCAAAGCCCCAAATATTTGGTCCTTTTAGAGAAAAAGCTTGCCAACCCCTGGCTTTTCAGGGCAAAGACAGTCTAGGAGTAAGTGGGCAGAAAGCTGCTCAACATGGCGAGCCGCCAGGGAGATACTGATTCAAACCATGGAGAGACACCACTTCACACCCACCAGGCAGGCTGTAACCAAAAAGACGACCCCGAGTGTTGGCGAGGACATGGAGGCTGGGATCCGTGTGCGCTGCTGATGGCATCGTGCGGGAGCACAGCGCCACCGGAGAACAGTTCGATGGTTACTTAAAGCATGAAGCATACATTTATCATACGACCCAGCAGTTCTGTTCTTAGAAATCTGCCCAAGAGAAATAAAAACAGACTCTACACGGAGACATGGACACGAATGTCTGTGGCATTATTCTCAACAGCCTCAAACTGGAAACAACCCACATGTCCGTCACCTGGTGAACAGGTAAGCAAAATGTGGTCTATCCAGACAATGGACTAGTATTTGCAGTAAAAAGGGTGGATTTATTCATACATGCTACAATATGGACAAACCTTATAAATGTGAGCTAAGTCAAAGAAGCCAGGAGCAAAACATATCTTGTAGGATTCCTTCTCTACGAAATGTCTAGAAAAGGCAAATTTATAAAGACAGAAAGCGGAACAGTCATTGCCTGGGGCTGGTCGGGGGAGGGGGTAGCAACAGGGACCAGACCGCAAACAGACAGGAGGGCATCTTTTGGGATGATGGAAATATTCTAACACATGATTGTGGGGCGCCTGGGTGGCTCAGTTGGTTAAGCGACTGCCTTTGGCTCAGGTCATGATCCTGGAGTCCCAGGATGGAGTCCCACATTGGGCTCCCTGTTCAGCAAGGAGTCTGCTTCTCGCTCTGACCCTCCCCCTCTCGTGCTCTCTCTCTCATTCTCTCTCTCTCAAATAAATAAAATCTTTAAAATTAAAAAAAAAAAAACCCACGATTGTGGTAATGGTTGTACCACTCCATGAATTTACTAAAGTCACTGAATCATACACTTACAATTGGTGGATTTTAAGGTGTGTAAATTATACTCCAATTGAAGCGTTTAAGAAAAAATCCCAACCTAGGCAGGCAGAGGAGGACATGAGACAAAACCAGAGCTGGTGTTGCTTAGTGGCCAAGAGCACAGGTTTGAAACAGCAGACTTCAGTTCAAATCTAAGCTCCGCTTCATCCATCCACCTGTCCACCTGTCCACCCATCCATCCACCTGTGCATCCACCCATCCATCCATCCCTCCTTCCATCATCTATCCAACCACTCAACAAAAATTACCAGGAACCATCTCCTACGATGTGCCAAGCCCTGTGTTTGGCACTAAGGATCTCCACAGTGAGCAAAGCAGACAGGCCCCAAGTGCTCGTGGAACTCACGGTCTATTCCTTGTACCTAGTTGCCTCATCTGCAATGTGGGGTCGGACTGACTACTGCCCAAGGCTTCTGCGGCTCTTCCATGAGATAACATCTATCAAGCACCCAGCCCCACCGCTGGCTAACCAGCAGCTCTCATTCTTGTCACCTAGCAAGTCCTAGAAGTGAGTGGTCCAGAGCAGGTGGAACTTAGGAGGACTCCTGGCATCCGTGACTAAGCCCCACCAGTTCCCGGAACAACAGAGCCAGCAGGAAGAGCCTGTTGCCTCCTGTGTGGCAGAGCCAGTCACTCCATTGCAGTCCTCACCCTCTGCTCGTCAGGGAGGGGACGTTACCTGGGCAACATCCGCCATCTCTCCGGCAACTGCTCCCACGGCAGAGACAACCAGACGCCCGGGCTTCTCCGGCCTGGGAAAGCGGAGCCTGTCGGCTCCTCCGCGGGAGACAGGCTGTCACCGGGAGTGTGCCCCTCACCAGGAGAGGCGTGACTCAGAATGTGCTGGAAGCACGCCTCCCGGTGATGGGGCTGCTGTGCTGGCTGCCGCAGCCTCCGAGGCTCAGGCTCACACAAGCACGCATGCTCCCCACCACCTGTCATTAAAGGAAAGGCGGCACGGGAGCTCCTTGGAGCTGCCGAGAAAAATGAGCCAGGGAGGAACCAGACTGGCTCTTAGAGCTTCTTTCCAGTGGACGGCCCACAGCTGTGCTGCCCAGGCCCAAAGTCCCTAGACCCATGTGCTACTTACATTTAACTTAATTAAAATGAAATGCCATGAAAAATTCAGTGCCACGGTCCCACTGGCCACACTGTGGCTGCTTGCTAGCCACAAGTGGCCAGTGGCTACCATAGCGGACGATGCAGAGAAAGACCATTCTCATCACTGCAGAAAGTTCCACCGGGCAATGCTGTTCTAAGGTCCTGGGGCCCCCGTCACCAATGTTCCCAGAGGACCAGCAGCACATTCATTGCCTCTTCCCATGCTCAGCCAGCACTTTGGGGCCAGAACGTAAGTAGCACCCTCCCCACCTGTCCTGCTCCTCCGGCTTTCCCTCCCAGGTTTACGGGGTGGTGTCCCCAAATGTCCCCCACACATCCAGGAAGACTGACTGGTTGGGCAACTTGTCCAGGCTCTCCGATTCCTAGACAGGGGCCCTTGACCTCCTCACTCCTTCATGACTCACTATGGGGCTGTGTAGCTAACTCACCATCCCTGCCAAGCGGTGTGCTTCTGGGGGCCCCAACACTTGGGCTGCCGGCCTTCTCTTTAGTCCTCCAGAGTGACTGGATACTACATCTTAAATCCTTCTGGCATCAAAGACCATCACTTTGCCTTCAGATACAAGCCTGACCTGTGGTCAGCCCACACGTGTCACCCCCACTGCCCACTTGGCCCTCAGGTCTCGACCCTCAACCTGAGACAGCTTATAACCTCCCAGGCCCCTGTGGACGTGCAAAGAGATGCTAATTTAGCAAATACAATTACTGGGATGTTACCTGCTGGTATAATTAATTGACAGATGGATTCATCAGTGATTACCCTCCAGGGACTGGGGATTATCAAGAGGAGTGTAGGGATGCCTACCCTGGCCACTGGCTCCATGGGGGCACCGGGAGTAAGAGAAAGGACACAAAATGAGACCCAGGCCTAGCCCTGGTCTGCCCCCCCGCTTTGGCTGGCAGGTAAAGCATGGCTCAACTCACGCTCACAAAGCTATCAAACACAGCAATACTGGCTACCACTTATCCAGTGGTTACCACGTTCCAGGAACAACCACCCTGCATAATGACCCAAGTGACAAGTGACACAAGAGCATAATGGTTATCACTTCTGGAGCACTCTCCACAGGCCAGGCCCTGTGTGAAGCTCTTTATATAATAAAGTAATTTTTTGAATCTTCCCAACCATTCAACAAGGTGTGGGATATGATTGGGCCCATTATACAGAGGAGAAAAACTGAGGCTGGGAGCGGTTAGGTCCTGTGGCAAGTAAGAACCAGAGCTGGGACTGGGAGCAGGTGTAGCTGCAGATCCTCCGGGTCTGACCGCCGAGCCACTCTGACAGGCACACCTGAGAGCTTCCTCTGCCTTGATGGAAGCTGCACCCCTGCTCCGAGACGCACAAGTCCTTTAAACTGGGGAGGTGAGACTGGCCCGTGGCAGTTCCAGACCGACTGCAGCTGGGCGTCCTGCTGACATCTGCCTGGAAAGCCAGGTCCTGGGGAGACGGACAATTTGTCTGAAAGAGGGGAAAGAGCCCGGGCACTCAGTCCCCTACGTGCCCACTGGAGGCGGTCTCTCCACAGTCATTAGTGCTTCCAAGGAAACAGCGGGAACTCGGGCACAGCGTCCTGAGTGCCGTCTCTGGGGCATCAGCCGGTTGCCTGGGCAACCACGCATCTGGCTGGTGAGGAGAGGAACAGGCCTTGGTGCCAGGCTCCCCACCAGGCACTCCATCCTACCTGGCACTTCAGGGCCTGTGGAACCCTTGGCAAAATCCAATCATCACCCGGATCGGTCTGACCACATTTAAAAAGATTGCACGTGGCTGTTTTCCCGCCCAAGCTCTGAGTTCCTCGGGGGTAGGGATTATGTCTCGTGGGCTTCTGCCCTGTTGTATGTGGTGACCGGAGCTTCTCGGGGCACATGGAAGGTGCTCTCAGTGTTTATAAAATGGAGGAAAAATGAAGGTTAGAAATAATGGCTGACATATATGAAGTGCTTCGGCTGTGCTGAGCGCCGAATCTAGTCTTTTAAAACCCACCGAGTGCTCCTCACCCCCAAATGTGAGCAGGAACCATGTGGGGAGTCTTGTTAAAAGGCAGATTCCCAGGGCACCTGGGTGGCTCAGTCGGTTGAGCGGCCGACTCTTGGTTTTGGCTCATGTGGTGATCTCAGGGTCCTGGGATTGAGCCCTGCGTGGGGCTCCCTGCTTAGGAGGAAGTCTGCTTGAGGATTTCTCTCCCTCTCTCTCTTCCCCTCCCTCCGATCACATGCGTGCTCTCTCTAAAATAAATAAATCTTTAAAAAAAAAAGGCAGATTCCAACTCCGCAGAGCCAGGTGGGGCCCAGTGGGGCCTGGAAGTCGGTCCCCATGATACACGGGAGGAGAGGGCACTGAGGGGTTAATACCTTGCCTGAGGTCATACAGCTGGTGTTGTGGGTTGAGTTGTGTTTCCCAAATGAAAAGTCCAAGTCCTAACCGCTGGTATCTGTGGATGTGACTTTATCTGGAAATAGGTCTTTGCAGGCGCAATCAAGGGAAGATGAGGTCAGGCTGGATGAGAGGCGGGCCCTATAGCCAACAACAGGCATCGCACATACACAAGGGAGAGACGTCCGTACGAAGCTGGAGGAGAAGGTTGCAACTATGCGTCCACAAGCCAAGGAACTCCAAAAGAAGCAAGGAAAAGGACCTCCCATAAAGTGTGTGCATAGGGTCACAGCCTTGTGGAGGGGGGAGACCTTAATTTTGGATTTCTGGCCCCCCACTCTGAGAGGATGAGCTTCTATTGTTTCAGGCCCCCTGGTTGGTGGCACTTTCTCCCAGGAGCCCAGGAAACTCATAGAGCTGGTGAGCAGTGAAGCAAGGACGGACCCCAGGAAGCCTGGCTCCCGATGGCTCCGCCAGTCTGCTTCAGCCACTCAAGCTGACCCTTCCAACCCTTTCATTTTAGGATGATGGCAGCCAGGGCCCATCTGATGGGCGTGTGGCAGTGTGGGCAGGGGGCATGGACACCCAGGGTGCCCCGGGGCTCAGCAGCCTCTCCCAGCTCCTCCTCAGTTTGGAATTTGTGGGGTTTTCTCTTCCTGGGGGAGAAGTTGACCCCCATCTCTTTCTTGCTCCCTCAGAGGGTGGAAATGCTGGTGTTCCCGCTAGGCCCCGGGGTACCTGCAACATCAGCCATGTTGCAAGGAGTCACCTGGACACGCAGTGGAGCTGCAGGGAGAGCTCCCCGCACTCAGGCAGGACATTGGCACAGGGCCAGCTTCGAGTCCTCGGCAAAGAAGAGTCATGAGGTGGGCTTCGGCTCAGAGCAAATGGAGCTCCTTTTCCTTTTATGAGGGTCACACATGAGCCCAGAGCAGCCCCATCACCCCGGCCGACAGCCCGGGGCCTCCTGCAGTGTGTACTGTGCCATTGCAAGGTTCTCAATCCCGGCCACAGGTCAGAGCCACTTGGGGGTTTCGAAGAGCATTCCAGTAACAGAGTCCAGTCACAGGACAATCTCATCAGGAGGGTGTTGGGGGCGAGGTGGAGCCTAGGCACCTATATTTTGGGAGTCACTAGTATATTTTAAATTATATTTAAACACCAATGTGCACAGCAGCTTTCTTCACTATAGCCAAAGGGTGGGAGCAACTCAAGTGTCCCCTGATAGGTGAATGGACAGACAAATGTGGTGTGTATACAATAAGGTGTACAAAAAGGAAGGAAATTCAGACCCGTGTCCCAACATGGAGGAACCTTGAAGATATTATGCTGAAATAAGCCATTCGCAAAAAGACAAATACTGTATGATTCTACTTACATGAGGGACCTAGAGGGATCAGTGTAAGGGGGCAGGTGCGACCCCTATCATACAGACAAGGAACCCACAACACAGAGGGGGGATGGTTACCTGCTCGGGGTGAAAGCCGGCTATCTGAACCAGGACCCCACCTCAGGTGACCTGCTTGTCCTGAGTCAGAGTCAATGATGACTGTGAGCACACCCAGCTACTGCCCCAGACCTGCTCTCAGCATTCTGGAAATGCACCCCTGTCTCCACATGGCCCTAACCCCAGGGGAGGCCATTTTCCCCAGCAGCCCCCCGCCCCGCAATAGAACACCATCCAAGATACCTGGGAAGGGGCTGCACATGCCTTCCAGAGCTCATCACAGCACTCTCGGGAGACTGGGGTGGGGGGGATCCCCAGTTTCATACTCAGCACACCCAACATTACACCCTCACCTCCCTTTGCTCACTTGCCTCTCCTACCAGCCTGTCAACTCCCAGGGGCTTAGAGGCTCGGGAAGGCCCTGTCTTGGCTCTCAGGCGTGTGCAGTGTCATAAACTGAGTGAGGGGGCATATCTGAATTCGAACTTCTGCTCTGCTGCAGATAAGCTGGGCAGCCTCAAGTGGATGCTGTCACTCCTTGGAACCTTAATTTCCTCCCTCTGTAACATGAAGACGGTAAGAGCACCTGCTTCTTGCAGGTGTTGACAAGACTGTGCTATGTCAGGCTGAATGCCATCACTTTGTAGGTGCTCAATAAACGGTAGCTACTGAGTGCTGCAGGACGTTGACTGATGGTAGTTAACCTCTGAGAAAAACTAAGGGTGACCAGAAACCCCCGAAACGCCCGTCAGTGGAGACATGTCAAACAGACCGCAGCCCAATGCACAGGGTCGTACGAGACAGCAGTTACAAGAATGAGGGAGAGCTGAAAGGTCCACCAGGGGCTCCACCGGGCAGAAGCGAACACACACGTGTGCACATATATTTACACGCGTGCGCTGCATAGTCCGGGGAGGGGGACATGGGTCAGGCTGATGACAACCGTCTTCCTGCAGAGGGAAGTGGCTTGAGGGAAAACCAAGGCCCGGGGCAAGGGAGGGGGGATAAGGAGCTTCGGCTTTATCTGTAACGTCAGACATGTCACAGGAAGCCAGATCCATGTACTGTACACTTAGTTAAAAAGGAGTATTAAAAAAAAAAAATCCCCAAAGACTTCAGGAATTGGGATCATGAAGGTGGTGCTGTCCTTCCACAGAATTTTCAAAGCGGTCAGAATCCCATGTTCTTAGAGCTGAAAGGTATCTGAGCTCCTAGTATTTTTGACTTTCCAGTGTTCCAGCAGATTACCTGGTTTCTGAAATAATACACGTTCGGTGGAAAACAGAATCGTACAGACTGTTAGGGTGGGGAGCAGAGCCCCAGAATTCCATCGTGTGGCTCAGCGCCTGCACGTTTGCACGCTGGTGGCCACCCTGCCATGGGTTTCTCTTTCTGTGTGTGCACATCACACACACACACCAGGATAAATGTCTACATAAATTTAGCCCGTATCAGATATGTTGGCCTTCTGTTAACCTTACCTCTGTCTCCCACCCCACCTCCCCCACCCCTGTACCCCTGACCCATGCTAACACCCCAACACATACTAGGGTTCGGCAAGCATTTTCTGTAAAGGGCCAGATAATAATATTCCAGGCTTTTCTGGCCACCCCTGCTATGGTAGCATGAGTGGGTGGGGCTGTGTCCCCCAAATGCCCCTTCTTCAGAAAAACAGGCGGTAGGCTGGGCAGTTTGCTGCCCCTGGCATGTACCCATTCAGATCTTTCTCCGCGGCTCCACGTAATCAAATGCAAGTACACAGACTTAGTTTGGTCCTCAGTTTTTGCTATTTTGTCTCCCATTTCATTTTACAAAAAAGGGCATCACATTATACACAGGTCTCTGCGTCTTGCTTTTCCTCTCCTAACCCCTGGAGGAAGGCCCTCCAAATCAATCAGTACAGATTTCCCCGTGCTGTGTGTTTTTATAATGCCACCTCAAGCATCAGCTTTACATTCAGAAAATGAAGCAAACAGCAGTCCTCCTGCCTGACCTCAGCCCTCCGTGCAGATCCTCCTGATGGGCTTTCTGGCCATGGCCATCAGCTGCTGTGACCGCCATACCTCCGTGCCCTCCCCTCCTGGCCAGGCCGCTGTGACAAAGTGCCCTTCCTCAGGGGCTACAGCCAGCCCCCTCGGTCAGCGCAGACCGCCGGGCTCTCCAGGAACGCAGCCCACCCGTCCTCCCCAGGCTCTCAGTCAGCCAGAGGCTTGTCCTGTCCCTCCTAGCGATAAACACGACACAGTCCCTTCACATCCCAGGCATGGCTGAGATCCCACCTTTGAAACTTGCCACTTAAGAAGACCCTATGACTTCCCAGTGACTTCTCCAGTGGTGTTCCCGTGCCCGGAGTGCATGCTGAACCTGAAGTGAAAACCGCAGTGGGGGCTTCTTGCCAATCCTTAAAGGGGATGCCATTTTCTGAGGAAACACCCCTGGTTATAATAGCAACCCACCAAGTAAGTTTAAAAATGCACATACTGTACCAGAGGCCGCTCTCTTCCTCTGCCATGTGGGAGGGGTTGGCCCCAGTGAGGTTCGCTCCCTGAAATGCAGGGGACAGCACAGGACAGCATCACCGGCCCCGTTTCCGCCCTGTTTCCTTTGGGCAGATAAAGGGAAATCTCTATCCCAAATAAGGAATTCCCTTGCTCAGCCTCAAGACGTAGCATCTCAGTGGGGGCCTCCATTGTTTATCTGTCTTAGCACTTTATCTAGTGCTCGCATTACTTCAAACAGCATCTGATCTGTCCATCCCTTTGTTGGGGAAGCATCCGTTCCTTGGGGGTGGGGGCTGACTCCTCTGGGCTGGAACCTGGGCCTGAGTTTATAAGCGAGCTGGAAAAGAGTTCAGCTCCCTAGTTAATTTACAGGTGCTCTCTGGTGCGCATGTCCCAACAGGTAACGACGGTGGGCCTGAATCTAGTGTGACGTCCGCTTCTGCCTTCCTGAGTAGGGGTCTCGTGGAGAGGCAGGATTTACAGGGCGGCTGTCCCTTCCTGGCGGAGGAGGGCCCTGTAGACTCGCCCAGGGAAGTCCGCAATGGAGCCAGGAGGGGGACTTGGGAGCGTGTCCATCGCAGTGATTCTAAGTTAGCTGCACAAATGGGGGAAGTGCTGGCAGAGGGACCCAAAAGCACAGACCTGTTCAGCCATTTATACTTGATCTCAGGACGCAAGGGACCCCACAGCAGGGCCTGGAGGACACAGAAGGAGGCGCAGGCGGGCTCTGAATTCTGGGTTGGACACACAGGGAAGTTATTTAGTCTGAGAGTCAGTTTTCTTGTCTGGGAAAGGGGGATGTAGTCCCTACCCCTCGGTGACACCGTACGGCCTGACGAGGACAACACAGGGAAGTGGAGGGAAAACAGGTGGCACTCAGTAAATGTCTGTTGCTCTTTGCCCTTTCTTTAAGCTACTGCAGCAGTTCTCAAACTTCGGTGGGCCTCAAAATCACCTGGAGGACATTCAAGATTACGGGACAGAAGATTTGCACTTCTACTAAATTTCCAGGTGAAGCAGGTGCTGCTGGTCCAGGAACCCCCCTTTGAGAACCACTGGTTCAGAACCCCCGTGCCCACTGTGGCCAGGAGGCCTGGGGGGAGATAAGGACCAGCCTAGTTCCATGCAGATGGTGACAAAGCCAACAGACACCAATGGGCTGCTTGGCTAACGCTGACTTGGCCCCTGACTCCCTGGGTGTGCTTTTCAGGGTCCACACGTCCCTGGACACCTGCTCGAGCCAGAGGTCAGATTCCATCCACTCGGCCAGAGGGTCTTAACCCAAGCATCTGCCCGGCCCCCCACCCCACCGCAAGCCAGCCCGGTCTTCTGCCGCCACGGAAGGCCAGCTGTCAGGGGGCATCAGGTGCCTCAGAAGGGCGTCTCTGTCCACTTCAGGGTGTTCCGTGAGCCCATCTGTCCGTTCTAAGAGGGCACCAGGACCCACGGGGAGCAGGGCGTGGGTGATGGCCACCAAGTCTGTGGAGCTTCTGCCCTGTCTCCTGGTCAATTAGCCTCGCTCCAAAACACTTTTCCATCCAGAGCGTTGAGCCGGCTGCCCCGCTGGGTATTTTATGATCATCAGGTGAGGAGAGGCCCTCACTCCTCTGTGGGGACAGGTACTGCTCTTTTCGGAGTCTGTTTGGCCTTGTCTCTGAGCCCACAGAGCCAACAGTCGGGTAGGAGCCTCGGAGCCACACAGAACGGCGGGCCACCTTCCCCTCTGCGGCCAGACCACCCGCCACGGCCCCCGCTGAGAGCCGACCGGCATCCGCCTTCCCGGGGCCAGCTGCCCACCGCCCAACTGCGGAAGGGACCCACTGCAGACTCCTGCAGAACAAAAGGTCTTGCTCGTCAAGATGTTGCCTCACATTTCTGTTCTAAAGGCTCTTCTTTAAAGAGAAAGCAAGAGAGAGAGAGAAAAAAAATCTGCCTTAAAGGGCAGAAAACAAGTTCACCCGCAAACCATTTACGTGAAAAAACTTCCTTGTATGGTTCAGTGACTCATCAGCCCGCATCAAAGCGTGCGTGGGATGACACACCAAAGCTCTGGTCCCCCCTTCCTCGTCTGGCGAAAAAAAAACAACCCACAAATGCACTTCTTTCTTGGCCATTTGGAGAGCCGGCTGTCATGCACCATCTCTGAGGCCCAAGGAGTACCTTCCCACACAAGGAGGTGGGGGGTCCTGATGGCCAAAGCTCAAGGCCAGCCCTCTGGTGGGGGTTGGGGAAGCCCCGCTTGCGGCAGGAGGGTACAGGGGAAGGGCTTGGGGTCCCAGAGATGAGCTGCAAACCCAGCTGGTCCATTTCCTGCTCTGTGGCCTGGGCCAGGTCATTACACCCGCCCCCGCCCCCCCAGGGCTCCAGGTTCTGAACCTATCGACTGGGGACAGCTGGGGGGGGGGGGTTGTCTCGAGGGGTGAGGATTACTTAGCAAGCATCTCTCACTGCCTCTGGCCTGTAGATGGGGGGTGCTCAACACATGCTCCCCCACCCCCATCCCTTCTCGCAGAAACTCCAGTTCCCTGTCTACACAGCAGTGTTTTTTTTGTTTGTTTTTTTGTTTTTTTTTTTTAAAGATTTTATTTATTTATTTGAGAGAGAGAATGAGATAGAGAGAGCATGAGAGGGGGGAGGGTCAGAGGGAGAAGCAGACTCCCTGCTGAGCAGGGAGCCCGATGTGGGACTCGATCCCAGGACTCCAGGATCATGACCTGAGCCGAAGGCAGTCGCTTAACCAACTGAGCCACCCAGGCGCCCTACACAGCAGTGTTTTACTGAAAGATCTGAAGTCCCACACAGTTTGACTCTTGTGTGAACGGAAGAGTATAAAACCATAAAAAGGAATGAAGTAGATCCCTATGGGCTGCCAGAGAGATCACCATGATATGTAATTAAAGGGTCAAGGAGCAAGGAATGAAACAGTGTGGGTAATAAGGTCTGGGTGGTGTTTAAAGAGGAATAGTCACAGGACCTCTGAAAGCCCCCACAAGAGGCTCACAGGTCTGCCTTGGGGATAGTGGGTGTGGGGAGGAGACCACTCCTCTCACACCTTCCTGTGCCCTTGAGAACTGCCATACACACCCACAGCTTTCATTCTCCTTAAATGTCCACAGAGGCCATCTGGTGTGTGTGTGTGGGGGGGCTGACGGCAGAGGGGCACGAGGGAATCTTCTGGGGGGACAGGAATTTGGGTGGTGGTTATTCAGGTGAATACAATAGTCAAAACTCACTACACCCAACAGTCAAAATGTGTGCATTTTGTTACATGTCAGTCATAGCTTGTTGTTTTTTTTTTTTAACTTAAGATGTATGAACAGGTTTACAGGCAGTGGGAATTTTTTAAGTTCTTTTTGTCCTTTTGAGCATCAAAAAAAAGACCTTCATAAATAGTTGTTAAATGTCCTGTGGCTGGAGGACCCTCGCACACTGCCGGCAGGTAGTAAGTCAGTATGACCACTTTGGAAAACTCTGGGGCGGTGTCCATAAAGGGGGGGGCGGCAAAACACATCTGTGCCAACAGAAGGCAGGACAGTGGTCTTCTCTGGTGGGGGGGAGCAGAGGGGCTTGGGGGGCCGAGGAGACGCCTGGGAGGCAGTCGCTCTGTTCCTCAATCTGGGTGATTGTTACTCAGGTCAATTCTGTGAGAATTTGGGAGGATTCATCCAGCAGTACGCTTTTGATCTGTGTCCCTTTCTGCATGTGATCCTTCAATGAAAAGTTTATTCAACAAACAGACTCAAGTGGCCCATGTCTATGCCATAGAGAGCTCTGGTCGGGGACAGTGGAGAGCACTGCAAGGGCCTCACGCTTACTGGGCACTCCCCTGCCTCGCTGGGCTCAGAGACGGGGCTGCTGTGCTCATGTCCCCACCCTCTCCACATCCGTGGTGGTACCACCTGCTGCTGGAAGGACGAGGCTGGGCTTGGAGACCAACCGCCCTGAATCAGACCCTGGCTCTGCCTGGTTCTGGCTGTGCGACCGTGGACAAGCCCTCTACCCTTTTAGCTCCTCCTTCAAGATGGGCCTAATCAAACTTGGGGAAGATTTCAAGAGAGTACACACACACACACGCACACACACACACACACACACACACACACACACACGAAAGCCCCCAGCACAGCTCCTGATGTTAGTAGGTATCTAACGATTGCTTTACCAAAGAAAGCCTACAAGGGCATGAGATCTCCTCCCCAGGGCTACCCAGCCCTCTGCCACTTGCTGGTTTCAATCCCCAAAGCTGTCCTTGGTATTAGTTATAGGGCCCCGATGGCCCACTGAGTCTCTGGAGACTGTGGCCCTCCCGGGGTCTGGCAGCCTGAGCCCTAGCGGCCTCCACTCAGTTCCACAGAACACAGGTGCCAGCTAAGTGGCCTGCAAGGGCCTCTGCTCCAACAAGCTGACCCTCCGCTGAGGCCTCTCCCCCAGTCCTGGGCTGGGATGAGCCCTGCCTCTTGGGGAAAGCCACCCCTTTCACCGTTCTCCACTGAGTCCCTGTGACCCCCTCTTAAGAAGTCACAAGGCCCACTCTGACCAAGAGCCACAAATGCATCTGGATCGAATTCCAGCCTTTCTGACCTGGATGAAGCCAACATGTGCCCGGGCCCATAAGAGGCCTGAGGCCAGCTTCCACCCATCCTTGTCCCGTTTCCCTGTTTTAACTCCTTTCTCAGAGGTGGACGGGTAACACTCATGCCTTTCCCAAGCAGAGGAGAACCAGACCCAGAGAGTCAGCCTGGAAGCTTGACAACTCCCACGAGCAAGCCCCAAAGCAGCACAGAGCAGAGCCAACAGGACTAGATGTGGATCCCAGCAACGCTCGACGGGTGACGGTCTAGGAGGTCATAAAGCAGGGCGGAGGGAAGTTTTTGCTCCCTCTGTCAACTCCGGTCAGCCCGCAGGGGCTCTGCTGGGAAGAGTTCTGCCTCCGGGGAAAGGAGCACAATGACTGATTAGTGATGCCTGTCGCGGGCCCCCTGCGGGCTGATGGCACGCCTTGCCTGTGCGGCCCTTCTGCCGGAGCTGTCTGCTGGGACCCTTCTATACAAAGGGAAACAGCGTCTTTGATCATTAAAGCAGAAGAAGAATAATCAACATTGATCTAACACTTACTCACATGGCAGGTGCCCTTCTAAGTCCTTTACTGCTATTGACCCATTTAATCCTTACAAGAATCTAATGAGCTTGGTCTTACTGTGAGCCCCACCTTATTTAGGAGGAAAAGTAGGCTGAGAGAGGAAAGTAACTAGTCCAGGGTCACACCGCCAGTGAGTGGTGGAGCCGGGATTTGAAGCCAGGCAGTTCGGTCCCGAGCTCTCACCTTTAGGCCCTGCAGAAATTATTCCTTTGGGAGCAAACAGGCAAATGTGGTAAGAGCCGCAAAGAATACCCCTTCTCTTCCAGAACAGTGGCCACTGTTTTGGAAATGTGCCTTAAAAAAGTAGTTCCAGGGCGCCTGGGTGGCTCAGTCGTTAAGCGTCTGCCTTCGGCTCAGGTCCTGATCCCAGGGTCCTGGGATAGAGTCCCACATTGGGCTCCCTGCTCGGCCGGAAGCCTGCTTCTCCCTCTCCCACTCCCCCTGCTTGTGTTCCTGCTCTCACTATCTCTCTCTCTGTCAAATAAATAAATAAAATCTTAAAAAAAAAAAAAAAAAAAGAAGTAGTTCCAAAGAAGTAGAAGCTTAGGTTTGGGGGAAAGGCATGACTGCGTTACCCGTCACTGAGGAAACTGGAAGAGCCTGGATGCCCAACCACAGCGAGTCCTGTGGTAAATGAGGCCACAAGCTCTTCACAGATGTTACGCAGCTGTTAGAGAGCTGATGCACATAGGCCTGGCCACGTCGAGATGTCTCAGCGGCAAGGCTGTGCCGACGCTAGAGGGACGGTCTGTGCTGTGCCTCTGGCCACAGCCACCAAAGCCCCCGCGCAAAGGCCGATGAGGCCGGAAAGGATGTTCGCGAGAGTGAAATCGGACGTCGGATGGGGGCTGGCAGGAGCCCAGTGGCTTTGCCCTTGGTGTGGCTGTGAAGGTGTTTTCAAGATGGCTATAAAAAGGATGGAGAGAGCAAGGGGAAGAAGGACACAGAGGAGGGTGATGGGGGCAGGGAGGGGTGCGCAGGGGTCACTGCCTTCCCTCCAGACAAGGGGGCGTCCTGGCCGGGGCAGGCAAGCCCAGCCAGGAGCCACACCGGAGGGCGGTGGCCCAGTGCAGCGGGGTCGGGAGCCAAGCTGGGTCTGGGCACGCAGAGCCTCGATGTCGGCATCTGAGGACACTGGGTTGTTTGGGGCAGATGTGGAGGCGGGCTGGTCCTGAGCTTGACCTTCTGGGCCCAGGAAAGGTGGCCTGACAGTGGTCCTGGGGCACGTAGGACAAGGTAGGGCAATCAGCCTTTACCCACGAGAAACGGGACTGCCTAGCCAGAGGCTAACTCCCATAACCCTTGCGCTGACGTCTGCGAGACTGAGAGAAAACTGTAAAGCTCTCATGAAATGCCGAGCGAAACAGAGACACCGAGGCCCAGCGTGCGCCAGACACCGGGAGAGAAAGGAGCTGAGGGCCAGCCGGGCGGTGCCAGCCCACGAGTGTGAGGAACTGTCCGGTGTGCGTGCACGTCTGCTGCAGGAACACACACACGTGTGCAGCTGGGAGCCACGTTCCCGGTGGTCGAGATCCACCCCAGGTTCTGGACTCGGAGTTCTGTCCACACTGCAGCTCCGCCCCTGACCCTGAGCAAGGGGTTTAACCTCTCAGCCTCGGTCTCCACATCTGTGAAATGGGAAATAGGGAGACAGGCTCCTCCTCGGGCTTGTGAGGATTCAATGGGTGACAATGGTCACTTGCTGCCTTTGCTGAAGGGGGAGCTGGATGAAGACCTGGGGCACACAGGCTGGGGCGGGTGCAGCTCGGGGAGGTTTGCGGTTGGGTCCAGAGGTGTCTAGGGGCCATAGATGCAGGACTAGACGTGGCTCTTCCCCAGGAGGAAAGGCCCAAGAAGGAAGAGGGAGGTGGGTCTAGGAGGAAGGTCAGAGTTGGGGGTGATGGCGCCCGCTGTAGGGTCCACCCTTCCCCAGGAGCTTCCCTCTGGGGAAGGGGCATCAGCTCCAGGGCCCTTTGTCCCTCTGACCTGGTTGCCTGGGAACCTGGGCACCAGCTGGACCGCCCCCTCTCACCATGTGGAGATGGGGTGAGGCGTCCAGCCCCCCCGAAGCCTCCTATGGGGGCAGGGACCTAGGCTTCCAGCTGCAGTCTTCACCTCTGGGCCTCCAGTTCTCCACCTGCACACGGGGGCCCCTGATGGTGGCTATGGCTCGGTGGAGGCTCCAAGCACAGGATGGGCTCACCCCCACGTCAGACTCAGCCAGGCCTGATGTGGAAGCTCGACTGTGGCACCATCAGGAGCTGGCTGTCCTTGGTAATGCCCTTGGCCCCTCGTCTATGAGATGGGGTGGTGAAGACCGGCAGGACCGTGAGAGGATTAAGGGAGTGCCCGTGCACGAAGTGCCAGGCACAGCAGTGCTCGAAAGCCTTGAGGAACGGCAGCCGCCCGCTGCAGGTAAGGCCCTCCTGAGGACACTTCCCACCCATCCCCGATTCTATTTTTTTTTTTAAGATTTTATTAATTCATTTGAGACACAGAGATACAGAGAGAGAGAGAAAGCATGAGCAGGGAGAGAGGCAGAGGGAGAGGGAGAGGCAGGCTCCTCGCTGAGCCAGGAGCCCAATGCGGGGCTCGATCCCAGGACCCTGGGATCACGACCTGAGCCGAAGGCAGACGCTTAACCATCTGAGCCACCCAGGCACCCCCCACCCATCCCCGATTCTAAAACACGCCTCGCAGGGGCAGTGCAGGGGCTGGGGGGGGGGGGGTGGTGTGCGCTGAGCCACACTGATCAGAGTGCCTGTGAGGCTCTCACAGCGGCTGCCAGCCCCCTTCTAACTGCCTCATGCACAGCAGAGCATCCCACCCCGCCCGGACCCAGTGAGCAAGGTGCTGGATTATCCCCAATAGACAGAGGAGAAAACTGAGGCTCAAATAAACCCACTGCACACCCAATACACTCCTAACATGGTTACCCCTCACATGCAACATTCTCTCTCTCTCACACACTCATTCACTCACACAGGCATGTGCATCCCACATTCCTTTCTACCTTCCTGCTCTGTACAGAAGAGGGACAGAGCCAGGGATGGGGTGACCACGAGGCTGTGGCCACCCCAGGGGCTTGGGGAAGCCTGCTCAAGCAGAGGAGACAGCATGGCCAGGGCGGAATGCCAGACAGGATACCAGCCTGAGCTGGGATTTTCCCAGAGCCCAGGACATGCCTCTGCCCCGCAGCCTTGGGCCAGGAAAACAGGTCAGCTTCTCGTCTCATGCGGAGTCCGCTTCTCTGCCCCCAGCACTTGGGATAACCCAGCTTCCTCTGGGGATAAAACCATCTTGGTTTTCAAGACTTCTGTGCAACGGCCCACCATGGAACCCCTCTCAGGAAGTGAAAGGCCGTTTTCCAGAGCTGGAGACTCCAGAAGTGTGAGCTATGTGAAACACGTGTATCTCGATCCTTGCGGGCTCCCTCATGGGCCTGGTGCGTGCTTCCTCCCAGCCAGGGGCTGTCCACCCCGACAGGCCTGACCCGCACAGTTGTGCACACCCAGGCCTCTTGCCTCACAACTTGGGACACAGAAACAGGCCGGTCTTCTCGCAGCTTTGTAAACACACATCACGCCCTCACATGCCTTGCACACAGGGACAGGGCTGTCCCCTCATGGCCTTGCACACGTCGGCAGGCCTGTCCCTTCCCGGTCTTACACACACAGACAGGCCTGTCTCCACAGGACCTGGCCTCCAAGGTGCATCTCTGACTCAGAAATGAGGCCTCATTAACTCACTACAACTGTTTATGCTTCCACACCCCTAGGAATTGGCCTCAGGGACCAAACCACCCAAACCAAACAGGGCTGGCCTCTCCAGGGAGCCCTCAGGACAGCATGCTCTGCTCCCGAGGACCCTAGGAGGGCTAGTGCTACTGTCCCACCACCCAGAGTAGCCCCGTCCACCCTCCTTCCTGGGCCTGGAGAAGCTGGTTGTCCTCCTGTGAGAAGGTCTCCCTGAGCAGTGCTGGTCAAAGGCAGGAGGCCGAGTGGAAGAGGGGAGCAGGCGGAGGGGCGGGGGGAGCAGGGAAGGCGAACCCGGGAGCTGGGACCCTTCTGGGTAGCCTTGGGAGCATGGGCCAGTGACTCAGATGTCCTCACATGCAAGCGTCAGTAACAACGGACTATTCAGGGAGACCAAACGATGCTCAAAATACAGGGTCTGGGCCAAAAAAACTCACCAAGCAGACTGTGACAGTGCGAGAAGGCAGAAGCCCGGCGCTGAGGTCACTGAACAACAGGATTACCAGGATGGAGGTAAGAAGATCACACAGGTATCCTATTTACGCTCTGTCTTGTCCCACAACACCACCTGGGGCAGACTGAGCATTTCTCAGCCTTTTTCTAATTATCCTTGCCCCCCACCCCCACCCCAGGAGCCTTTTTAGGCATTTTCCTCCTATTTCCCTTCCTCCCTTTGAAATTAAATACTAAAAAATTAGATTTTGTTGAATGGGGTTGAACTTTGCAGGGCCACGTACTATTGTAATAACTTAAGGTTTTTTAAGCCCCAAAGAACCAATCTGGCTCCCCTTGGGAGCAATTCTCTGTTGAGAAAGCCCTAGAGACACCAGTACAACTCAGTAAAAACTAAACCAATGGGAGTGTAGTATTTAAGAGGCAACATTCCTTACAAATAGAAGAATGGTTTCTCCATGTGCGCTGCAGCAATGATATGCACACACACGTTGATGTACGGGAAAAGGACAAAAACAACACGTAGAAAATTTTGATCAAGCTGAGGTTGCAGGATTTCTAAAGTCCTTATTTTTGATTTTCTAAAAAGATACTGAGAAGAGGAAAAGGAAAAAGCCAAGAAGGTTGGTTATAAATATGGCAAAAAGAGAGGCTCCATCAGGAGAGGCAGAAGGTCACATCCTAAGTGGGCTGAAGCGTCCAAAGCTCAGAATCAGGCATAGGTGGATCAAGCAGGAGGCAGGGCAGCCCCACAGATCTGTACTAGGATCTGCTGTGCGGCTATGGGTAAGTCATTGGACCTTTCGGAGCCCTGGTTCCCTCATTTGCTGAATGACAAAGCACAGAAAAGTACACAGCCGTGCGTGGTACATTGTAACTGCATCTGAATTAATGAACACTTCCCTAGAGTCTACCCAGACCCTAAGAGAACCAGAATTCGAATCCAGGTCTCTCAGCTGATTTTGCTAGCCCGAAGGGCCTCCAAAACACCTTAAATTTCTTCGCCATTTTAAAAAGGAAGGAGGACATGGCTCTTCCAATCTCATCAAAACTGAAACCAAGGTGCTGACACTAAGATACACTGCCACCTGGTGGCAGCATACCTAAATTATTGGGGGGGCAATTGTCAAAGGAGGAAAACTGCCAGTGTCTTACAGCCGCCTAAGACACAAGTGAAAGCTTATACAGTGATAACAAAGGTCACCATCTGCCACTTGGCAAAAGGGCCACACACTGCCAGGCATTTGCCAGTTCCTTGAAACTGTGACTTGGGTTTCCTGGATGCTTTTGTTTGTTTTTATTTTTTTAGGCGGGGTGGCTTTTGTTTTTTTAAATTTAACAACCATAAAGAAACCAAATGCCACCAAAATTGAGTGCAGACATTCAGGGCTTCCTGAACACTGCTGGAAGCCCAGGGATCCCCAATTCCGTACCTGTTCAGTCAATCGTCTGAAAATTAAACTTGACGTTTAAATTTGTACGTTTCAAGATTGTCACTTTCAAATTATCTTTCTAGCCAGTCAGTCTCCGAAATTCAGCTCTCCGTGCCCACCATCTTAGTCATCCCTCCTAGCTGCACACTATTCACGAATTCCCCAAGCACTGCCTCTTAGGTGTTCCCATAGGCCGCAGACAACAGTTGAAGAACATGCAGCCAAATGCAGGGCTCTGAGGAGTACCACTGAAGACAGCCAATCTCTCCCTTGGCATGGGTCTTGGCCACCTCGGCAATGCGGCATTTTCCCCACCTGTCAAGTGGACAGTACGTCTCCAAGTCCTTCCTGCCCCTTCCTGAGCTAAGACAAAGCAAGGCAATCACCTACTGAGCTTTCCACTCACTTGGAAAACACATACGGACAACAGAAGGGGGAGGAGGCCAAGCAGCCGAGGTCTGCGGCAGTGAAATGGCCCCTTCCTTCAGTAGCTCCCCAACCACACCATCCCTATTATCTTCCCTGCCCCTCGACTGCTCTGGCATTTGACTCCCAGACGGGCCCCCAGCAGGTCTTGACATAAGCCCTGCCTGTCTTGGGATACACGGGGCCGCAGAGAGCCAGGCCTCAGGGACGAGGGATAATCTTGCTGGGGAAACTGAGCTCTCAGCAGCTCTTGCTGACTCCGTGGGCAGGAATGTGCCACCTTGCCTTCCTCACTGTCACCCGCTGCCTGCTGCCTACATTCAGAAACCTGTGGGCATGAGAGAGACCCAGGTTTGACCCCTCGCTCCAGCCCTGACTAGCTACGGGAGCCGGGCTCCAGCCGAGCCTCACCTTCCCCAGGCATAAAACGGGAGCAGTGATAGTCATCAGCCTTACAAGGGCTGTGGCGGGCGTGAAATGGCCACGATGAGCCCAGCTTCATGGGCCTGGCACACAGTAGGTGCTCAATAAATTCGAATCCTTTCCCTCTGCAGCCCCAACTTGGAGACTTCTTGTTGAGCTTCTGAGATTGCCACATGGGCACCAAGCAGGAGGACCTGCAGCTGTCGGGGGAGTGGGGAGGAGTGGCCCTCTTTGGGGCCAGGAATGTCATTTTCCGGGGTTGTATTTCCGTCCTTGGGCCGGCTGTGACAAGAGTCCCTCCGAGGCACGGGAGGAATTCCGAGTGTTCCCTTGGTCAGCCCAGCGTGGCACGCGGCCTCATGCCCTGCACAGGGCCTGCCGCTCATCCTCCGCAGCTCTCCAGCTTACTGTAACGACTGACAGCTCAGGACACGCACGCTCATTCCAGCCATACCCTGCTGGCTCGGTGAGGCCACACGACTGTCACGGCTTGTTCTAAACTAAAAGATGAGAAAGGGGGCGGGACGGGGAGGCGGGGCATAAGGAGAAGCTGAGGGCACATTCCACACCCTGGAGCAGAACGTGGATTTCCCGGGGGGCTGGGAGGATCCTTTGCAGCAGATCTGGCCCCTGGGTCTTGAAAGTGACCAGCAGAGGACTCATTTCCTTATGTGCTAAAAGGCTCTGGACCATCCTACGCAGAGGGTGAACAGGAAAATTAGGCCAAAGAACCAGGTAGCTAAAAGGAAGTGAAGACTGCGGAAGAATGGTTGGGTGTCTGAATCTCTGGCAGATTTATGTTTGGAGCAACCTTCAGAAGTTACCTTCAACGCAGCATCTTGAGACCCTGAGCCCTGCCTCACCCGGCCCCTCAGGAGAGCCCCTGTTCTGAAAGCAAGGGCTTCTATGATCCTTTTGGGAGCAGACACAATGCTAGAAAGCCCATGAGCAAAGTCAGTGGCCAACGGGGCAGGAATGCCACTGCAGGGAGAAAGGCATCGAACATCAGAGGGAGCAGGGGGAGAGGCTTTTACACAATGGGGCGAGGCTCCTCGGCTGAGCCGTCTGGAAGGCAAGAGACGTCCGCCCTCACACCGCTGGGTAACGGACTAGCTGTGAGCCTGCAGGAGGCGGCCTGAGACAGAGCCGCCCTCAACGGGCCACTGAGTCAGGACTTACCTTCCACTGCAGAGAATGGAACCACTGGTCTCGAAGGTAGCTGTTGGCGGCCTGCAACGACAAGAAGAGGACAGCGAGGTCCCGTCACCGGCCTGCAGCACTTCAGGGCACAAACACGCGGGGCCCAGCCTGCTCTGCCCAGCAGGGTCTGCTCTGCGGCCCTCACACAGGGATTCACCCAGTGGAACCTCCTGGGTACGAAACCAAAACAGAGGCAGCTACCAGCAGGATTTTCCTGAAATAAGACATCACTGCCACTGTGTGCTTATTTTGCTGGGTATGAGTGACTCCAGACACTGGTGGCTGGAAGCGTTCACTGTACACATATCTTGACTTATTTAGGATCACGGGAGGGACCGGGATGAATGGGAAGAGGGAGGTATGGTGGTGGGATGCTGGGAGTGGGAGCGCTTCGGGCGCCTCCTTTCCACCAGGCGCTGCTCCAGGTGCCTGGCATTTGTTAGCCACACATTCTGCTGTCAGCCCTCACAACAGCCCTGTGAGCTCACTAGCACTGTGCCCATTTCACAGGGGGACAAACTGAGACTCCAAGATCTCACATCAACTAAGTACACTCAAACGCAGGCAGGCTGGCTTCAAAGCCGGTGGCTTTAGCCTCTTGCCAACTGCAGAAGGTCAGGGAAGAAGGCGCCTAGCCTTGAACTCAGGCCGACCCGAGTTAAAAATCACCACATAGGGGGCAAAACCTTCCCAGATCCACGCCACCCTCGTTCACAGACTTTGGCAACTTGGCCTGGCTTCTCTCATCTGTAAGATGGGGCCACGAACCCTGACCTTGCAGGAATGTCATGAGGACTGGGAATGATTCCTGGGGAGCACAGAGAACCGGGCCTGGCACAGAGCAGGTGGTCACCCACAAATGCGGTCACTGCTGTCATCACCAAAACCATCATTAGTTCCTCTCAAATAAAACGTGGCCCGAGGAAGGCCCAGCCAACTCTCATGAAGGCCCATGCGTCAGCGCTAGGGCCCACGCGTGGACTGGCTTGGTGGGTCCTCGCAAGTCTACCCTGGGAAGTTGGTACCCTCAGCACTGTCACCCCTAGGGTACAAATGAGGAAACTGAGGCTTAGGGGAGGTTAGGAGCTTTCCCACAGGCTCACAGGCAGCAGGTGCGGGGCCAAGACTTGAACCCGGGCAGTCCGACTCATGCTGTAAACCATAGTTATGGCATTCCAAGTTTTCCACTGACCAACCCCAAGGGCAGAAATGCAGTGTCTGTTCTCGCCTGACCCCACAGCCCTCTGCTCCAAGTTGACCCCGACCTTGATGGTCCAGGGACTCTCACAAAGGCCGGAGCCTCTTTCCAAGCATCAAAGTCCAACTTCTGTTCCCCACCCACACGGACACACACATGCACGCACAAGTGGTCCAACTTCAGGGTCCCCCTCTGTCCAGGGGATCCAGGTTCCCCACCCAAATTGTTGATGAAGCTCAGCTGCTCTCCCAGGGCAGAGTCTGGGGCAATCTCTGGGCTTGAACAAATGAACCAGCTCAGTGGCCAGTACGGCGGGGTAGCGGGCTCCTGTGGGCAAGCTCAGAGACTCGTTCCAAATCTCAGACTGAGACCAGCCCACCGACACAAGGCAAGTTTGCACCTCTGCCCCGAGTAGGGAGCAGGCCCGGGGACAGCGTCTGTGTGATCCCGGGACCTCTGCAATGGCTGAGTCTCCAACAGACCTGGGTTCAAGTACCCCGAAGACACAGAGCCTGCGCCACCTGACTGGGGAGGTGGGAGGCCAAAGGGGAGTCTGCCACAGGACCAGCAGCACCCCAGAGAGTCTGTGGCTGAGTCACCTCCTCTCAGTGCTGACCTAGCTCTGTGGTCTTGTGACAATTCCTGTTCATTAGGATGATAAAATATACTCCATGCTGAGGGACAGCGATGCAAAGATCCCCAACAATGAGATAATCCCTGTAAAGTGCTTACTTCGCTCCGTGCCTGGCACGTGCAGACACTCTACAAACTGTGGGGCTCAGGATCCGTGCAGCCACGGCCAGTGGGGTGGTGATAAATGTGGAACAACAGGTTTTCCAGAATAAGAAAGCCTGACCACAGCACGAGCCACCCTTGGGGCTATAAACGATCCCGCCTTGGCCGATCCCGGGCCACCTGGACCAGAGTTGGAAGAGGTGAGTAGGATGGGCTCTCAGGAGCTGGAACTGGCCAGTATGAGCCGGCCCCAGCACACGCCCAGTCTGTGCTCTCTCACACACCAAGTGCGCCAGAGAGAGGGGCAGGTGTGGGAGGCCAGATACGGGACGCCCGAAGATGGCCCACACGCTGATCCTGGTGAACACGTTACCGTAGGCGGCAAAGGGGCTTCGCAGATGTGAGTCAGTTAAGGACCTTGAGATGCGGAGGTTATTCCCGATTATGTGGGTGAGCCGCTGTCATCAGAAGGGTCCTGAGGAGGTTGGAGAGTCGGACAGATAGCAGAGGCTGGAGGGATTTGGCCACAAGCCAAGGGGCACCAGCAGTCTCTGAAGCTGGAGGATGCAAGGAAACCCATTTTCCTAAGAGCTTCCAGAAGAACTAGCCTGCTGACACCTTGATTCTAGCCCAGTGGGACCCGTGCTGGACTTCTGGCCTCTAGAACCGTGAACAAATAATAAATTTGTGTTGTTCCAACGGCTACACCTGTGGTAATTTGTCACAGCGGCCGTGGGAAACGAGTATGGGAGGTATGGCCACACGGGCTTGGGGCTGATTGGGCTCTTCTACTGGTTCTGAGGGAGCACCGTGGGCCCGGGCAGTGCCCATCACGGGCTGGACTGAATGGCCAAGTGAGGACAAAAAGGAAGACAGAGAAGACAGGAGGAAGGAGAGGGGGAGAAGTGCATCCGTCCCTCTTCTGTGCCCACTGGCCCCAGCACAGTGCCCGCACACACGTGTCCCTGTGTGACTACCACCGTATCCCCAGGACCTGGGGCACCGGGTGGCCGAGCGAGACTTGCTGAATGAATGAACGAACAAATGAATGAGTGGACGGTGAGCTCCCTGAGGGCAGAATCTTATTCCCAAATCACCGGCACTGAGTAGCAGTGCTGGTGCGGTCAGGGCTGGTTGCACAAGAACGAACGAACACGAACAGCGGAGCCCTGGTCGTGAGCAGTCGACGGCGACCCCCTTCCTTTGCCTCGGCAGCCTGTCCAACACAGACCTGTCTCCCTCATAACCTGGCGCAGCCCATCCCCATTCTGGGGACCTCCCCGACGTGCGAGCCCCTGGTAGGGATCTTTAAGGGGGTCCCCGGCCTGTCTGGGTTGAGTGTGAGCAGGTGATCTAGGCTGCAGCTAAGTAACGTCAGGACGACGGAGGGAAGAATTCATTATGAGGCAGAGCAGTGTCACCCTGCAAAGGTGAATGCTTGGCTGGGACATGGTCCCATCACCTGCCTCGGCTCTAGTCCGTTTTCCAAGCCTGTTCTCCAGGCTCCCGTCAATCCTTCTAGCATATTCCTTTGCTGCTGGCGACTGCCCGAGTCCATTTTGGCTGCTTACATCTGGGAGTCCTGACTGATCTGCATGGCACCACTGGACCCTTCCTCCTGCTCACAAATGGATGCTCCAAAGCACTCTCTGTGCCGTTGCTCCTCCTGAAGGAGCCAGCCAGCTCCCAGGGCTGCGGCTTCTCCTGGTTACATCTCGAGTCCTCCTGGGATCCCCCGCAGGCAGTCTGGCTCTGCCCAGACCTCAGTGGGCGGCAGCCTGCTGCTGAGCGGGCATGGCCACACAGATTTCCTCTCCTGCCCTGGCGCCTGGGACCTTGTCCCCAGGTCTCAGTTGGGTCCCCTGTGTCCTGCCTTTCACAGCGGCCTCGTGGTCTAGAAGGGGAGGAGGGTGTCTGCAGGGACACAACCCCATCTCACCTGCCCTGGTCACCTCGGCTCACAGCCTAACCTTCCAGGAAGAACACCCTGCACGTTCCAAGTCCCTCACGGGGAAGAGCGCGAGCCCCCTGGCTTGTGCGACCCAGCTGCCCGGCCACATCCATCCTCCTGTGGGTGTTTCAACCGGAGGTCGGCGTCACGTTCCGGGAAGAAGGCAGGTTTGGGTCCAGCGGAGCAGCTGACAGATCCCAGCTAAGAGCTGTGTGACTCTGGACCTCCCCGTCCATACCACGCGCCCGGGAACCTGCCTCTCCGCGGCGCGGGCCCGAACTGAGATCCCTCGGTGCAGTCACACCGGCTGACGTGACCTTCCAGTCATGGAGCACAGTGCTTTGCATGCATCCCTCTGAGGTGAGGAACTGAGGCTCAGAGCAGGTGGGAGGGCCCCCTCCCCCGCCCCGGGAGCTGACCCAGCCTTGCCCCTGAGCACACCGTCACCCTCACTGCCCGGGCTCCTCGTCTGGCACACACGCCCCTTCTTCTGTGAGCTTTGAAACCCCTCGCCTCCCGCAGCACCTCAGCTGGGACCACCCTCCCTCCTCTGCTTCCCTGCACTCCTTCCTGCCATTCTCAGAGCCCCATCCTGCCCCGGCGGTTTATCGGTCGCACCCACAGGACTGGGAAAGGAGGCCGAGTCCGGTCCGGGGAACTGCCCCCTCTTGGGTGAGGCTGGTGTCACAAAGTCCACCCAGTAAACTCCTCACACCAAGGCGAAGAGCGGAGGTGCCGTCCAGGTGTCCAGGCAGAGACAGCGACCGTGTCCCACCGCACCTGCCGGGCCCACTACGCCCCAGCACAACTGGGAGGGGGAATGGCCACCTTCCTTCCACCTGCAGGAAGACTGGCGGCGGCAGCCGTTCTAACAAACGAGGCTCTGTGAATCGAAGGCTCAAAGGGATTTCAAGGATCACCTGGTCCAGGAGTTCTCAGTTTTTTGGGGATTTATGGGAACCCGAAACCCTTTGAGAGACTGAAACAAGCTAAAGATTCACATCCGAGTAAGGTGCCCATTTGTACACACACACACACACACACACACACAGGCAGTTTCGGAACACACCACGGACCACGGGTTAAGGAGCCAATTCTAGCCCAACCTATCCCTCCCTGCCATGGTGAGCAAACCAAGGCCCAGAGTTGCTGGGTGTCATCAGCGTCCTCCCCCAACGTTTCCAGCTCTCCTCCCAGCACGTGGTAGGACTGGTAGCCACGGGCTGGCTCTGGCCAACAAAGCACGAGCCGACGTGACCTGCGTTGCTTCTGGTGGAAGCCCTTGGGAGGCGGTGCACTACTTAGCAGGGGCCCTGGCCTTTGCCGTGGTAACCAGCAACATTCCAGATGGTGCCGGCTCCATGCGCAGTGCTCCCAGCTGACCCACGGTGGACTCGCAGCCTGAGTGAGAAATAATCCATTGTTGTTTTGAGCCACTTAGAAGTTGGGGCTGCTTGTCGCTGTAGCACAATCCAGCATGACCTGGCTGGCTTTGCTCTTCATCTGGCTTTTACACAAAACATACATCCCACCGGGGGCACTCTGCCTTCACTCCCCCCAGTACTGCCCGCTGAACGACTCATTAACTCTTCAGGGCTCACCTGAAATGCTTTCCCCTCACCATCCCCAGCCAAGTCAGGTGATGACGCCTCATCTAACAGAACCACAGTCTTGCAATTGCTCATCTCACTGTTGTTCTTTCTCTCCAGGCTGTGAGCTCTGTGAGGTCGGGGACCATGTGTGACTATTCACCACTGTGTCCACAAAACCCCGAGAGATGTTTGTTAAGTGAAAGGTTGGCTGACTTGTCAAATGAATGATCGGATGGATACATGGATGGATGGATGATGTGTGGGTGGAAGGACTGAAGGATGGATGGATGATAGATGGGTAGATGGATGGACAGATGGGTGGACAGACAGATATATAAATGGATTGGGTGGGTGGATAGCTAGATGGATGGATGAAGCATCACCCATTCTGCTCACTGAAGAAAATTTCATGCGCAGTAAAACGTCAAGGGAACTGTTCAGCCTTGATACCCTCTCTTCCCGAAGGCGTATTTGATTAAGACCAAGAAATAATCATGGCGGTCTTTTCCTGAACACCTACCGTGACCAGGCACAGTGCTAAGTTTCTTACACGTAATAACACTGATCCTCACATAGTCCAAGGAGGCAGGTCTTATGACTCTAGTTCACAGATAAATCATCGGCCCAGAGAGGTTATTCCTGCTTGCCCAACGCTACACAGATAGAGCACGGTGGAGCTGGGCGGGGACTCGGGTCTGTCTGACCACACAGGCTGTCCACCCTGAACATGAGAGCCACGTGCCTGGGCTCCACCAGGCTTCCAGGAACTGGGCTGGGAAATCTGAAGGCATTATGCCAGTGAAAGGGGAGGAGGAAGGACTTGGCTCCAGTTCCCATCTCCAGGAGGCCCCAACCCACAAACAAGAGGGTGGACCAGGACTTTCCTCCGGAAGAGGGGAGGCGCATCTCTCACTGATGGAGCCAGAGAGGGTGGGCTATGAACTACTCCTTCCTTTGGTCTGTTTAGTTTCGAAGAAGGACGGAGGCTGCTGGGGGATGTCCAGGATCTCGGCGCAGGCATCTTTAAGTGCCTTCCAATGAAAGGGAGAGTGGCCTGGGCTGCTTCTGGCCCGGGGGACACGGCGAGTTTCTGCACAGAGATTCCATACTGCTGTGCGGGCAGCCAAGCCAGGACGACGTAGCCCCACGGGACACGGGACATAGCTCAGAGTCTTGAGGGTCACTCGATTCAAGCATGGGAAAGAGCCCCTGGAAATGGGCAGGCCTGCCCAGGCCAGCGCCAACTTCTCCTAGCGATAAATCTTTCGAATACTGGAAGGGCCCCGTTCCAGGCAAATTCTGCCTAATTTCCTCTTCGAAAGTTGCCAAGTTCTCTCTCATTGTTGTATTGTCTCGAGAGGTGAGAAAAACAGCCAAGGGTGCACTGTGGGTGACTGTTCCCAAGTTCTCCTTCCTGGCCCAACTTCTTAGGGAAAAAACAGCACGTGCTTTTCAGACCGGAAAGCTCTTTCTCGCCGGCTTCCAGTAAGAAGGGAACCCACCCTGTCCCTGCCCCTGCCGCCTGGCCTCTGGAGATCCTCTCGGGAGAAGAGCCAGTCTCGGAGACCATCAGGAAAGGAGAGTCTCCTTGTTCTGGTTCCGCCCGAAACAGAGCAGGGGGCCCTGTCTACTTCCCATGGATGGGCGGACACCCAACCGCGAGGCCGAGATCCCCAGATGATCAGCACCACGGGGCTCTTGAATGCTGGCCACCCCACCCCACGGGCCGGCAAGGAGCCCCCCAGGATGCTTTCATCGGGCCGTTTATGTTCTTATGTAGTTACCTCCTCACAATGAAACACCAGCACAAAGGGCGTTAAGGGGGTAAAGAAGATAAATAGGTCCTTTCTGCACCCGGGGATTCTAATAACATGGCATTAGGGAGCTCATGCTGAAAAACACAAAGCATCCAGAAACACACCAATTGGACCAGGCTGGGAGGCTGGCGACTTTGTCTGGCGACTCGACCTGCTGGCAGAGTGCTCGGTGTCTCTGGGCTGGGAGAAGGCACGTTGGCCTAAGAGCGGCTCTTAACCTTCCCTGAACTCGGATAGGTCAGCTCCCAGGGGTCTGAGTGAGGCACCGATTCAAATTCTAACAAAGCAGCTTTGTAAGGAGGCCCCTGGGAGAGGGATGGAGGTTGGAGCGGGAGGAACAAGAGGGAGGAGGAGGCACAGAGGGAGTTAAGTTGAGAGGCACAGAGAGAAGGGCTTGGGGTGGAGAGAGGCCTGGAGAAAGACATCAGAGAAAAAGAAACTGCAAGAGAAGCAGAGAGCGAAACACAGCAAGAGATAGAGAGAGGGAGAGAGAGAGAGAGAATGAGAGAGACAGAGAGGGACAGAAAGAGAAGGAGAGGGAAAGGGGGATAGGGGGAGAGGTAAGGAGGAAGAGAGAGTGGGCGAGAGAGAGAGGGAGGGAGAGAGAGAAAGAGAGAGGGAGAGGGGAGGAAACAGATTCACTTGGATACGGAGAAGCTGACAGAGACCCCCAGAGCGAGAGACCGGCAGGTGAGGGTGGGGACTCCTGCAGCCCCGACACCACTCCTAGGTAGAGAACAGCCGCGCATGTGCGGCGGGACACGACCCTCTTCAGCGATGCTGGAAGACTCCAGACCCTCCGGCGCTGGGAGGCTACCTCCTCCGGCAGGGAAGCAGTGCGTGGAGCATGGGGTCAGAATGAAAAGTGCTAGGGTCCAGCCCCATCCAGCAGAACTTTCTGTGATGATGGAGGTGTTCTTCATCTGGGCTGCCCAATAAGCAACCACTAGGTCCAGGCGGCTACCGAGCACTGGAAATGTGGCCAGTGGCCCTCGGATCTGCATTCCTCGTTTGACGTAATATGTTACAATGCCGGCACCCTGCGTGGCCCGTGGCTGCTGTCGGGACAGCACGACTCAAGGCATCTTCATCCTGTGCCGACCAGGAGCACCCAGACAGAGCTCGTCCCGTCGGCCTTGTCCCCCGGGCACACCTGGGCGCTTCTCGGTCCTTCCTCCACCCACAGCAGGTAGGACTGCTCTGTCATGCCACCCCTCGGGGGCCTGCCACCTGAACCAGGACAAACCCAGAGCAAAGCATCCCGCCGACTGTCACAAGGGCATGTGAGGCGCGCGTGCCTGGCCCCTCAGGGCACCAGCCTGGGGCTCCAGGTGCCCCCTAGCCGCCTCACCGTCACAGGGGCCTCCCAGCCCAAAGCCCACCCCCAGGATAACTCAGAAGCCATTTACAGCACGAGATGGCCACACGCCACCCATGAATCACAGGAGGGGGGAGGAGGGTGATGATGAGAAGGAAGCAAGGTGGAAGGAAGTGGATGGAAGTGGCAGAAGGAGAGACTGAGGCGGGAGGGGGGTGCTGCACCCACCTGGGTTCCCCGAGTAATGGGGTAGAGGGCTGCGTCTGCTTCCCCGTCCTAGCTCTGAGTCCTGCTCTCCTGCTCCAGCCTCTGTCCACGGAGCCGGAGCTGGGGGGGGGGCAGTGAGGGAGCGAGCGAGGGGGATGCTGGAGCAGGCCCGCCTGGCGGCTCGGCAGGGGGAGCTCTGACGTGAGGCCACTGCCGGATGCAGCCCCAGCCAGGCGAGTCATCACAGCCGGCCTGCAGCCACGGCCTGGGTTAAAGGGACATTCCACTGCCGGGCAACCCCCATCTCTCCAAGCCTCCCTGATGTTCGGCCCTCCTGGGGGGTATACACTGCCCCCTCCAACCCCAGAAGCAATGAGGCCCTCCTGCTGGCGAAGCACCAACCACAACACACCCAAGAAGATGGGGGCTCAGGGCCCTCCATCCTCCAGCGGGACAATTTCAAGGTTCCCCTCCCCACCCCTGCCTCCCTCTGACACTCCCATATTCAGCCTTCTCTGCCCTGCAACTAGATGGATCCCTCCATTGTTCCCTTCACCACTTAAGAGCTTTCAATGGCTCCCTACTGCCCTGAGGACATAGCCTTGGCTTCTTCACTCAGCCAACAAGACCAGTAAGATCTGGCTACGACCCAACAGCTCTGGACACATCCAGGGAGCCCTGAACGTACCTCCCCCTCTCCCATATTCATGCTTTGCACCCGCATTCCCTCTGCCCTGAATACGTGCCCCGCATCCTGGCACACTCCTACTCACCCCTCTTCACCCAGCTGTAACGTCACCATCCCCGGGGAGCCTTCTCTGGAACCCCGAGACCGAGTGAGTCACTCCCTGCTCTGGGCTCCCCGTCCTCCGGGACGTGCCTCTATTTTAGCTGTTGTCTCTGCAGCCATGTGTTTATAGCTCTGCTCCCCGGAGGGCCCTGGACTTCTTCAAGGACGGGGCCGAGGGGCTCACTTGCCTCCCCACCCCCCAGCACAGGGCACAGACCAGCTCAGCTTCTTCACAGAACCCTATCATTGCCCCCCTGAATCTTCCTCTGCTGCTCAGGCCCCAGCCCACGTGGGCCGGGAGGACAGACAGGAGAACTCTGCTGGCTGGAAGTGAGGAGGGAAGAGAGGAGAGAAAAAGAAAGAAAGAAAGATGGCCGGGTGTGGAGGGTGCCAGAGTCAGGAAGAAAACACACAGGCAGGCATGGTTTCGGTGTCCTCCAAAAGATGACAGTAAAGAACAGGATTTTTCTAAAGAATTAGCTGTTACAGTCAGCTCGTTGAGGCCCGCATTCCTCAGAGGCTGAACTGTGTGCCTCTTGGCTGGAACGCTGTTACACAATCTAGTGGCCACTTTGGAAACATGTTTTAGGGAAGCATCTCTTTGGGCTCAGGGCAGTTTCCCTGGAGTGACAGAAAGAAACTGTTCCTAAAAGAAAGGCCTGTTCTCCCAACAAAGAGAGTGCATTCTCTCTAATGAGGAGTCTCTGACTTGGGGTCCCTGCTGGAAATTGGGATGGCTCTGCCTGAAATGATAAGGAACATGTCGTGTATATGTACTACAGCAATTTTTTCTGTCACAATTCTTTTATTGGTGGACCCACGTCTCCCCGACCATAAGGTCTTGGTAGGGCTATCAGAGCACACAGCTGCCTATGGTCAAGGGTGGGTATGTAACCTAGGGTAGGGCATTCCCTGGGATGCATGGGACTACAGCAGAGCCAATCAGAATTTTTTATGAGATTTTATAGAAAGATACAAAAGGAAAATAGGCTCTCACATTTTTAAAAGGACAGAAGTCTATCTTTCCCATGCACGGAGAGACCCTCCCCGACAATGAAGCCAACACACAGAAGCAGAACCAGGAGATGGAGAGAGAGAGAGAGAGGCACTGACTATTAGCATCATTGGACTCCTGGATCAAACTATGCCTGAAGGCCTCTCTTAGACTTCCATTTACCTTAATATAGTTACAGCTTCAAATTCTTTTTGCTTCAGAGTTTGAATGTTTGCATCATTTCCAACCAACAGCCCTGATCGATACACACAAAATGCACCCCTTCCCAAGGAGACAGCTCATATTTCTAACAGAGTCTCAGGACTTAGACCAACAAGAAGAACCTCCTCCTCACTTGAAGTACAGCAAAATGTGGCACCCATTGCTTACTTGCTTTTCTATAGCCTTTTAAGGCCTAACAACATGGCTTTGAGCCTCAGTTTCCTCATCTGTAAAATGGAGACCAGAAGACCTATTTCTCATGTTTGTTAAGAGAAAAAAAAAGCATAAGATATAAAACTCCTGAGCTGGAGCAGGCATGCAGTAGGAGCTCAGTCTGTGCACATTCCCTCTTCCTTTCCCCCAGAGGGTCCCAGTTTATACCTTTCTTATGTTGGAGAAAAAAGCACCCTAGGCTAAACAACCTTTCCTCCTGGTGGTTGGCTGTCTTCCTCTGAGGGAAAAGAGGAGGTGAGGGCATAGGGGGCAGGGCAGAAGAAACTGCTTGTTCATGTTTGTTTCTCCTACCTGCAGTAAGACCGTTCCCCCAGGAATTGTGAGCTGTAAACAGTACTTCGGGGCGTTCTCCCAGGACAGCAGCTGAACGTCCTCAATAGCGCTGTAGGAGACTGAGTTTTCCATGTACCCAGTTGGCTGCAGCAAAAAAAAAAAAAAAAAAAAAAAAAAAAGGAAAAGAAAAAGAAAAAGAAAAAAGAGAAGAAAAAGAAAAGACACACATTGGTTACAATATCCATGCCTCAGAAGAAGGTTCCGGAAAACATCCCCACCCTGGCAACAAGCAGACTGGTACAGACGCTGGGCAACTCTGGGAACCAAAGGAATTCCATCTTTCCTGGCCGGCAGCCTCCCAGCTGGCGGAAACAGGTCATGGTGGAAACTTGCCCACATGTTTAGGGGTGCAGAGTCGGGACTGGACTGGGGGCACCTTGAGGGCAAAGCCTGTGCAGTGTTCCTCTGGGCATCTGTGGGGCCCAGCACAGGGCAGAGTCTGGATCTCCCCAGCCCTCACTGTGGCCAAGCCACCACCTTCTCCTGCCCAGAAAGCAGTCATAGACCCCCACCGGTTTCCCTGTCTTATCTCCCTCCACAGATGTGTGCTCCCCACCCAGCACCCAGGGCCACGTTCCACGTCGGCACACTCGATCCCCTTATTCCCTGCTCAGTGTCCTTCCACGGCTCCCAGTGGCCCAAGCACGAAACCCACACTCCCGTCCACCCTCGCCAGGCCCAACGGGTCAGGACCTGCTCCTTCCTCTAGCCCCACCTGCTTTCTTTTTATCATCTGCACTCCCCACAGCCTACCCTCCGATGGCGTCGCGAACTCAGCCTGCCCCTTGTCCCAGAAAGGTTGTGGCCTGATCCCTGGCCTCTCTTCCACTGTCCAGGCCTCAGGTGCACAGGGACTTCGGGGGGCCCTGCTACCCTCCAGACCCTATAACCCACCTGGTCACATCCCTCCCTGGACCCTCGGTGCTCCCCACACCCTATTTAATTATTGTGGACTGATACTGTGTGTCACCTGCTGATGTCTGCCTCCTGGCCAGGCTGCAGCTCGGGGAGGTCAGGCCCATGTCTGTCCTGGTCCCTGCCCTCTCTCCCCAGTGCCTGGCACGTGGCAAGGGCTCAACAATTTGTGCGGAAAGAAAGAACAGTAACAGCTACCATTGGTCAATGCTGAGGTGAGGGTGGGGAGAGAGAAATTCACAACTGCTCACTGCTGAGTGAGCTCCCCTGTCCTGGAGAGAAGGCAGCAGGAGCCAGGGGGATGCACTGGTCACCAGGTCCCAGCAGGGTCCTTGTCACTCTGACCGCAGGAGGCCATACTTGAACAGAATCAGGGGCGAGTGTCACATAGCCAAAAAGGCAGAATGTAATAGGTAACATCTCCCAAGCCCTGACGGGTGCCGAGCACTCCCTAGGTAGGGGACAAGCACTCTCTCCTTCCATCCTCACAACAGTCCCACAGGGCAGGTGCCAGGGCCATCCCATCGGACAGATGGGGAAGCCGAGATGTCCTGCGACTTGCCCACATTCAGCCAGCTAGGAAGGGGGCCGACCAGGGCTGAACTGGGCTGGTGACTCAGGAATCGGTGCCCTAACTACTCTGCTGAGCCACAAGCAAGAGGGGATGCGATTTGAAATCCATGGCCTGACAAGTTCATTTCACCATCAGGATTTAGGACCTCCGTGAGGTTTTAAATGTCCATTTCCGTCTGCCAAAGTGGAGACACAGTGGTGGCGGCGGAGGTGGTGGAGGGGGAGAGGGTTGAGGGCATGAGGTGCCTCAAATTTCCCTGATGTGATCGGCCACCAGGCTCAGGAAATAAGAGACTGATCAATCAGTTTGCTCATTCATTCATTCATTTGATGTATTTATTAGGTGCCTCTTATGTTACAGGCCCACAGGCCAGGTGTTGGGGATACAGCCGTGGATGAGACAGGAGCCCAATGGCGCAAAGAGATACAAATGAACAAAACAAGCAAATAAATCGCAAATGCTGCACTCAGATTCCAAATAGGGTGCCCACGGGGCTAAGAGCTGCGGCGCCCCGGAGAGGTGGAGGAAACGTGCCAAGGCCCAGGGGTGGGAACAGGCTGGGCATGTTCGGGGAGGAGCAGAAGGCCAAAGGGAGGAAGACTCAGGTAAGAAATGCCTTGGAGAGGCGGGCAGCCACTCCCAGAGGGACCAGCGGGTCCAGCCTGGGGTCCTGGTGGAGGGCCGCAGGGGGGACAGCCTCAGGAGGAGGGGGCAGAAGCAGGAACAGCCTGGAAGCTCCTGCACGGGGCCAGGCGGCGCAACAAGGCTGCTGGGGGGTGGGGGGCGGGATGGCAGCCAAACTCATCCCGCTCTTCTCAAGGGCGCAGGGCCCACCTCTCGGCGCCCATCGCCGTAGCCACTGAGCCACGGTGTCGGACCGCGGCAGTTACGCTGGCACATCCCAGAGGCAAGCACGCGGGCTCCCCTCGCCCTTCACCCTATGCCAGCACGCTGGGCACTATCATGCTCTCCACATTCTGCCACCAGCGACTCGGCTCTCACAGCACATCTTGTCCTGAGGGTATCGGCGAAACCAGGGGTCTGGAGGGTGGGTTATACATTTGTTTTCTGAACCCACGTTCAAATATTTATTGTCTGCTGCTGCTGTCTGTCTCCCCTGCTCGTGTTCCAGCACCAGGAGCAAGAATTTCCACCTGTTCTGTTCCAAGTGCCCAAACAGACCCTGGCATTTAGAAGCGGATTGTTATTTTCTTAATAAAAGAAGGAATAGGGGCGCCTGGGTGGCTCGGCCGTTAAGTGTCTGCCTTCGGCTCAGGTCATGGTCCCAGGGTCCTGGGATCGAGCCCCACATCGGGCTCCCTGCTAGGCGGGGAGCCTGCTTCTCCCTCTGCCTCTGCGTCTCTCTCTCTCTCTCTCTCTGACTCTCATGAATAAATAAATAAAACATTTAAAAATAAAAAATAAAAATAAAAATCACATTTAAAAATTGAAAATAAATTAATAAATTAAAAAAAGAAATCTGCTTTAAGAAGCAACGGCACCTGGGTACTGGATGTGCCGAGCGCCCTTCTTACGGCCCACACCCACCTCTCTCCCTCTTCAGGGTCCACTCGGCCTCCAAACTCCAGCCCACCGACCCCTCGATACACCCAGAGGCCAGAGGACATGAGCTACGACGTGGCCACCAGCACATGTGGAAACTGCCAGACCACACCACACCACGTAAAGAAAGAAAGGCCCATCCCGAAAATCATTAGGACTTGATTATTCAGACCAAGCAAACGGCCGGCCTCGTCTCTCTAGAAGCATACCTTGAGGCCTCGAGGCTTGTGCTTCCCACCAGCCTCCCTGGGGCCTGCGCTGCCCTAGGCTCGCACCAAGCCCGTGGCAGCATGTTCCAGAAGATGACCGCTCCTGACAGTGGGCCATTCCCAGGAGGCGGGGCTTGCTAGCCGCCTGCGTCTGCCTTTCTCACGACCCTGCTTCAGCTGCCTCAGTGTGGCCTTGATTAGAAGTTGCAACACAGGCTTTTTGGGGAAAGGTTGGGTATAAATAAATACGTACTGGTTTTTAATAGCAGATGTACTGCTTTCCCACTGTTGGACGCAACACTGGCTAAAAGCAAAATGTGTAGACTCAACAGGACCGTGTCTGAGCCTGTTACTGTGTGACGTTATGCAAGTTACTGTACCTCTCTGAGCCCATTTCATCCAATGGTAAAATGAGAATTTAATAGACAGGATTATTAGAAGCCTTAAAGGAGATCCAATCTGTCGAGGGCTTAGCACAGCATCTGGAACATTCCAAAAAGCCCAATAAAAGGAACTACTGTGAGAAACAATAAACTTGATCTCTGGGGTCCTCCTCCCCCAGAACCGTAATTCCAGCATAACCATGAGAAAAACATCAGATAAACCCCAACTGAGGGACATTCCTCAAAACACCTGACCAATACTCATCAAAACCCAGCAAAGTCTGAGCAACCGTCCCCACCCTGAGAAGCCTGCATCTTCGGAGACTGACCACTCCATGCACTGTGGGATCCCCAGCGGGGTCCTGGGACAGAAAAAGGACATTAGGTAAAAACGAAGGAAAGTGAATAAAGCATGGGCTTTAATAATAGCATATCAATATTGGTTCATTGGTTGTGACAAAGGTACCATGTTTCTGTGAAATGTTAACCACCAAGGGGGCGGGTTTGGGGTAAATGGAAACTCTGTACCACCTTTGTCACTTTCCTGTACGTTCTCACACTGTCCTAAAATAAAATGTTCATTAAGAGAAATGAATGAACTGCTGCATGTTGTTGACCCCCAGGGTCATCTTCCCGGACAGAGCCTAGACGGGAGCCCAGGAGGCTTGCAAGGGAGAGGGGACGGATTGGGACCGCAAGCCCCCGAATGCTGTTCTTCAGATTCAGGTGTGAGCCAGTGCTGACCACGGACCTCCTTCGCCCTAGGTACTTTCGCGCGGCTGGGACGATTTCACAGATAACTGATAATTCCCTGGTAATCTGAACATGATGATCAGAGCGACAGCGGAGGAGATTCCTACATGGGGTAAAGGCTGAGTCAGGTGAAAAGGAAAAATGAAATTCTCCCCCACCTGAGGTAAGCCAGGAAATCCAGCTCTGCGAGGTACATTTAAGAGAACAATAAGCAGACTAAGTTATTTCTACACGTAGAAGCAAAGCGAGGCAAACTGCATGGTTCCCGTCTACATGACATTCCGGAATGAGCAAAGCGACAGGGCTTGAAATCAGACCAGCGGTCACCAGCAGCCGGGGCGCAGGTGGGGACCAGTTACCAAGGGGCACGGGGATCTTTCTGCGGTGATGGAAATATTCTATATCTCCATCATGGTGGTAGTTACTTACTTGACTATATACCTTTGTCAAAACTCACAAATCTACACGCTAAAAGGGTGAATTTTCCTGAATGTAAATTATAACTCAAACCTAAGAAAGGCAATGCGTGAATATTATAGATAATTTGGAAGATGATGAATGGGAGGCAACCTTTCAGATAAAATCATGCCAAGACCACTCATTAGCACTTTGGTATATCACCTTCCTGAGGATTTTTTATACATGATTTTTTTTTACAGAGCCCAAGTCATATGGTACATATGATTTTGTAACTTGTCTTTTTCTTTTTTCTTTTTTTTTCTTTTTTACATAATGTTACATCACACGCGCCTCCTATATTCTGGACAATAATTTCCAGAACTATCATTTAGTGGCTATAAAACATTTGGCTGCTCTTTATTTTATCACAGCTCCCCCAAACCATGGACAGTGTGGTTGTTTCCTTTTACACTACTATAAACAACTCCACAATGAACATCCTTGTGAAACATGTTTTTCTACCCTATATTTAGGATTATTTCCTTAGGCCAGATTCCCAGAAATGGAATTACTGGGACAAAGGGCAAGAGCATATTTTACGTCATTGCCAAATTGCTCTCATTAAAGAGATATTAAGAGACCTGGGGAGCCCTGGCTAAGGCTGAGGGGGACTTCATCCTGGGCTCCGAGTCTCGCTGGGTCCTGCTAGAAGCCATGCTCTGGCCCGGGTGAGTTCAGAGGGACTACCCTGGCCGCCAACTGCCCACGAGGTGACTGCAGTGCAGGGGGACTGGGGTCCCAGAAGTCTGCAAGCCAGGGTCTGGGCTCCTGGGAGGCTGCTTGCCCATGGGGGTTGAGGAAAGGTTGGGGTGCCTTTGTCCTTTTGCTCTGAGGATTGATGAGGGGCTAGTTTGGGGGGGTCTTGGGTCTCTGCCAAACCAGGAAGACAACACTCTGCTTCTGCTTCTGTTTCTGGGATGAGCTTCTTCTCTGGTGTCCCCTCAATGCTGGATCTGGGCTCAAGACAGCAGAGCCTGGAGGGGCTTCATCAGGCCCCTCAGGGACTCTCAAAGGCCCTCAGAGCTGCCATTCCAAACAGGGCACCTTGTCAGACTTCCCACGTCAGAATGGGCAGGGAGTAGGGTGACCAAAGGCCCCTGAAGCAGCACCCCCCCAGAAGCCCCCAGGCTTCACCTCCCCCTGCTTTCCAGGGAGCCAGCTCCCTCCCACCCAAACCTGCCTGCTGGTTTCCATGGGGATTTCTCTAAAAGCCAATGTGAATCATGATGTCTGCGACCCCCAAGATGAGGCTCCAGGCTGACTCAAGGTGCATGTTGGGAAGGTGCCCAGCATCACTCCTGGGAAGGGGAGCAGGGAAGAGGCTCCCAGACCCCAAGAGGAGAAGCGGGTCTGGAAACACCCTCCACGAGCTCACTCCCGAGGCCAGTGGATGTGGGAGGCTGGGGAACCTTGCCCCTACCGCCCCCGGGGACCTGGGCTGAGAACAGCAGGCTGTTTGTCATGGGGTGGGGGTAGGTGCCACCCCGGTACCCTGCTGGGTGAGCTGTGCCGCAGACAGTTCCCCTCTGTGCCCACGTGGAGGCTGCCTGAGTCATCGTGTCGGGGGACCCGCTCTGCACAGCCCGACTCCACAGGGCACCTCCCAACTGGAAAGAGGAAGGATTCGCTCGTGCCACCCGCCCCCTCAACACACACCCCGGCCTCAAAAGAGAGACTGCAGGTTGGAGGATGGGGAAGTCCCTTCCAGCCCTTTTGGACAGGCAACGACGACAATAATCATAACGATGGCACCGTTCCCTCCGTGGCAGTACCACAGAAGGGCTCCAATTAGAGGAGGGGGTTTCAGCTCATCTTCCCCTGCTGCCTGTTAGAAAACGCAGATGAAATGCATGTGATATACCATGAAACATGGACCATTTCCGGATGTACAACTCAGTGGTATTTCGTGCATTCACAGTGTTGTGCAACTTCACCTCAATTTAGTCCTAAGACATTTTCAGTGCTCCGCAAGGTGACTCCATCCCCGTGAAGGGGTCACTCCCTATGACCTCTCCCCCACAAGGCTGCTGACCATGGATTTGCCTGTGTGGACGTTTCACCTCGACGGAATCATACGGCATGTGGCCTTTCTCTCTGACTCTTTTCAGGTCACATTTTGGGGGTTCATCCACACAGAACCGTGAATCAGTACTTCGCCCCTTTTTATGGCTGAGTAACGTTCCACTGAATAGATCTGCCACATTTGGTTTACTCATTCATCAGCTGAAGGACATCTAGGCGGTTTTCCCACCTTTGGGGTATGGTGAAGAGTCTGTGACGCGGTTTTTCAGTGATAAGGAAGGATACAGGCTCTGCAAACTCAAGCCTCGTGAAGCCCCTCCCACACAGAAAGACACAAGCGCCCCTGGTCAACGTTTCTAGAACCGTTCCCATGTGGCCAGCACCATGCTGAGGACTTTATAGGTATGATCTCATCTCACCATACCGCAAACACTGGCGGGGGGGCTGGATTTATCCCTGCTGATCCACATGCTACACACAAAACAGGCGCAGAGAGGGGAGGACGTGTCACAGACCCCTGCTTTTAAGGGCCAGACCCAGAATTCCATGTCACGACTGCCAGGACCGTGAGCTCAGCCCCATGCTCTGCCAACTCCTCCAGCCGGACCCCGACCCCAGCGTGCGTACCTGTGGGCACACGCACGGCAAACCCGTGCTACACACAGAGAAGCCAGAGCCCGAGAGGGTGGCAGGACCAGAACCTGGCACGGCCGGGGTCCCAGAATCTGCCTGTCTCCTGCCACCCAGCCCCGCAGGTCCCCAGGCCACCTACAGCTCCACTCGGCCTCGGGGGCAGAAACCCACACGGGCTCATTTGGGAAAGGCCTGTCAAAATATTTTGATGTTCCCTTTTTTTTTTTTTTTTTTTAAGATTTTATTTATTTGCGAGAGAGAGAATGAGAGACAGAGAGCATGAGAAGGAGGAGGGTCAGAGGGAGAAGCAGACTCCCTGCCGAGCAGGGAGCCCGATGTGGGACTCGATCCCGGGACTCCAGGATCATGACCTGAGCCGAAGGCAGTCGCTTAACCAACTGAGCCACCCAGGCGCCCTTGATGTTCCCTTTAATCCCACAAAGGGAAAGCTGTGCCGCAGAAGGAAAGCGGCGGTAACAATTTGCTGCTACATGGGTCAGTCTGGGCCCCAGTCCCGGAGCAAATCTCCTCAAATGCCTTTCACACTCCCCTCCCCTTGTTTCCATAAACCAAAGATACCCAACATAATTTCAGCCTTTCTGGTTGCCCCAGGGCCACTGTTCCTGCCGCCACCCGCTGGTGAGCCGTCCTGCCGCCCAGCAATGGTCCTGGGCCCACAGAGCTGTGTGCCACTCCCCTTACTGGCCTCTGACTTGGAGACGCCGTGTCTGTTTGAACGGCTTTTCCAACCGTTCTCCTGATGCCAAATGGCTACTTCTTATTGCTGCCAGTGGACCTTCCCCTACACCCTACATCACAAGGTTACTGCTCTTCTGTTGTAGCCCGTGGAACCAGAACGCCAGGCTTGCCACAGCTATGTGCAAAGTAAAAGTAACTTGGTTTTGAGCGAGAAAGTCTCTCATGAGAAAAATACACTCTTCTTGTGTTTTGTGGTGTTTGGTTTAATCTTCTTTTCTTAGTTGTAGGGAACTTAATAATCAAGCTCTGCACAGCTTAAGTAACTCAAGAGCAGCACTGTCCGAGAGAACTTACGTGATGGTGGAGATGCTCTGATTCTGCACGGTCCGGCGCAGTAACCTCCTGTGGGCCTCTGAGCACATGGAAGGTGGCTCGGGCAACGGTCACCTCGGGACTGAATTTGTGTAGTCATTCAACACACGGAACCCCTCACATGTGCAACCCATGTGGAGGCGAGGGACACGGCCCTACAATCATGGAGCTTTGGAGACAGGGAGGAGACAGATGACCCAGGAAAACGGGGGACTCTGATGGACAGAAATTTGTGTTCGCCAGGCATGGCACTTTTTACCTGTGCCCCTGGGCACCTGTGACAGCTGAGCAACTGACCAAGTGAGTCTGGAAGGGAGCCTGGATGGAGGGACCAGCCCTGGCTCCCACTGAGGCCCCGAGGAGCTGGCAGCAGGCATGGGTGTCAGGTATCCCTCCCTCTGCCCCAGTGTCAGGACCTCCCAGGCTGGGAGCAACCCTGCTGGCTCCCCGTGCCCACCTCCCACCTCTGCATGGCCCTTCCCACCTCCAGCAGCCGTCCCGGGAGGCAGGTATTACCATCACCCCCGAGGTGGACCAGAAGGAGGTTCTGAGCCTTGACCAACCACACACAGCTATTCAGGACAGAGCTGGGAGGAGAACTGAGACCTTCAGGGTCTATGTCCTGGCCGCTGTCCATAACAGCTAGTGAGTTAGAAATCAGGGGGACGACCACAGGGTGACACCACCACACCATCCTCCAGCAGAACAGCTCAGATGGGAAAGACAGTGACAAGTGTCGGCATACAGACAGAGCAGCTAGAATGCTCCAGAACTGCTCAACGAAAACGGTGCATTCGTGTCTGTGAAAGCTGGCCACTTGTATCCCCTGCAACCAGCGGTCCCATTCCTACGAAGAAATGTTGGCATATGTTCTCGTGAAGACCTGCACACACGTTGCCAAAGCACTCTGCAGCCCCAGACTGGAACAAACTGGAAACCACCCAAATGTCCATCAATGGAAGAATGGATGAAGAAAGTGTGGTATATTCACCCCATGGACCAGCACGCAACGAGAAAGAATGATCTACGACGACTACACAGAGCACGCAAATGAACTGCATGAACCTAATGTTGAGGAAAAGAAACCAGACACAGAAGCCCCGAGTATATGCCTCCATTTCTATCAAGTCCAGAAGTAGGCAAACCCCTCCATGCTGTGAGAGGTCAGTGTGCTGGTTACTGGGGTGACCAGCTGTCCGGTTTGCCTGAGCCTGAGGGGGTTTCTTGCGACACTGGTTGTTCAGCACTAAAACCAGGAACGTTCTGGGAAAACCGGGATGAGCTGGTACAATACTGGTTCCCCCCGAATGGGGACAGCACTCAAAAGATGCCAGAGGCAGCTTCTGGACATGCGGTACTGTTCCGGGTCTTAATTCAGGTTGGCGGTAGCACACCGTTAAAATGCATCAAGCAGGACACAATCTGCATGTACGTCATGCTTCGATAAAAGATTTTTTGAAAAATCACAAGTTTTAGAGTCGAATCCAGGCTCCACCCCTTGCTGGCTGTGTGGCCTTAGGTGAATCACTTGGCCTCTCTGAGCCTCCATTCTCTCCCCTGCAAAAGTGAGATAGTATTCACACCCATTAGGATGGCTATTTTTAAAAAGGGAATCACAAGTGTTGGAGAAGATATGGGGAAATTAGAACCCTCATCCATGCTGGCAGGAAAGTGAAATGGTACAGCCACTTGGGAAAAGTTAACCAGGGTTTCCACATGACCCCTATGGGGAGTTTTATGGTGGGCGAATTACACTGCAATAAGAAAGGTAACAGTAAACCTATCTTAAGGGTGCTGCGCTGAGTAATGAAATGCGCATCCTGTGCTCAGCACCTGTGAGAACTTGGTAGTGTTAACTCCGAGGGGGTTACACAGGGTGGCTCTAGAAGGCAGCCAGGAGAGGCGAGGAAGTGAGGGTTCACCCGTTTGAGTTCAATGAGTTAAACTCCCAACACGGTGCCAGGTGCTAAGCAGGAGCTCATTATACCAAGGTGATTATTTTCAAGCCTCAACAAGAAGGAAGAAGGGGCTTTGTGCAAACCTCTCCAGGTTCCTCCCTCACCCACAGATGATTCCAAAATGATAGGACAGAGATGGGTGCTCTGGCTTGGAGTCGGCCCTGAGCGCAGGGGTGATCAGCCAGCTCTGGAAGACCAATGTCAAGCAGGACCCTATCTGTTAAGATACCGCCTCCCCCAGACTCACTCGTCCACACCCTCTTGCCCCATCTCAACCAAGCCTTCCACGCCCAGCCCACCTTGGGGGCCTGGGCGGGGCCACCTGGCACCAGAGCGGGGGTCCCCTTTTCCTGCGGCCCAGATCTTGGCAGAGCAATGCCTGGAGGCTGGGCCATGAGGGCAGGGCCAGCAGGGGCAGGCCAAGGCTGTTCTCCACGGAGTGCATGTTCTGGCTCATTAATCATGAGTCCAGCCATGGCAGCTACCCCCTTTTATGGACAAATGGCTCAAGAGGTCTAATGACAGAGGAAGAACTGATATTTCCATGTTCGGTCTCTCCAACCTCAGTCACCACTGTGGCATGGAAACCTGAGTCCCCGGGGCGTGGTGCTCCACATCCGTGCCGCCGGGCACCTCGGCCATCTGAGGACTCATCGAGGCTCTTGAGGGCTGTGACTGGTCAGCACATCTCCGCCCACCAAGTCAGGAAATAATTTTAGGGAGCAACAAGCGTTGGCGGCCACAGGCACCATCTTGGCCTATTATTCTCCACAAGGCCCCTGGCAAATGGGCACTGCTGGGACCCCCATCTCGTGGGGGAAGAAGGGGAGGCTGGAAGCGGCTAAATGGTGGCCCCAGGTCACAGCTGGTCAGCGGAAAGTCCACATCGTTGACTTAGAGGTCAGATTCGTATCCTCTGTACCACGTGGCCTGCCCACCCTGCCGGACACTGGCCTGGGAGCACCAAGATGACCAGGGTGCGCCAGAGTGGGCCTCCTGATGGGAGGCAGGGGCAGAGGTGTAGATGGGTAACAGCACACAACCTGATAAGCACTATCATTGAGAGGTGTAAGGTACAAAGGACAGGGGGCGGGGAGGAACCGTTGGAGAAGGCTTCCCAGAGTGACCTTTGAGCTGGGTCTTCAGGTGGGGAGGGGAGTGCCGGGCACTCCCAGCAGAGGAAATGGAAAGTACAGACAGCCCTGAGTGCGGGGACCCCACGCTGGGAACAGGAAGTTGTGGGATGAGCGGAGAGGTTCAAGGATTCCTGAGGGGGCCTGAGATGGGACCAGACCAAGGCACAGCTCTCCACAGCCCAAACTTCTCAAACTCTTGGATTTTCTCTCTCTCCTCTCCCTTCTTTTTTTTAAGTTAAGGCAGACATATAAACAATCAAGTGCATTAAATGTGGAAGTGCACGGGTTTTACGTGTCCAGTGGGATGTATCTGGGGCAGGCTCAGCCCTGCACAACCACCACCCCACCACCCAGGTCAAGATAACGGGATGCCTCCAGCCCTCCAGCAGGCTCCCCAGTGTCCTTCCCGCCCATGCTACCTGGAGGTGTCTCTGTCTGGCATCTGTCACTATAGGGCAGTTCTTGAACTTGTTACAAATGGAATCACACAGTAGATAGGCTTTTGTGTCTGGCTCCTTTTGTTCAGCATGCTGTGGATGCATACGTTTGGGGCTTCTTCTTAATCACAAAGTGGTGTTCCTTCCCATGTAGCACGGATGTCTGTGGATCTTTGGTTGCTTCCAGTTTGGGCTACTGTGTATAAAGCTGCTGTGAACATTTCTGTACATATTTGGGGTGGGCAGAGCAGAGACAGAAGTATTTGGGTAAATACCCAGGAGTGGGATTCTTGGGTGGCCACAGAGTAAAATGCTTATATTTAAGCCCAAGAGACACACGTTCACAGGGAATCACAGGCAAGTTTTATGCGACAATAAGCTCCTTTGTAGAGTCTCTGTCACAGGTAGTTACGCCTTGGAAAGGACAAAGATTCCTGAGTTTGGAGGACGGACTCAGGCCTGTGACAGAGCTCAATTTTCTCAAAAGGCGGAGCATGTCTACCACAGAGGGGACTTCTGAGCCCCGTGGGAGAGACAGCACCCTTCTCAAAACTAGACTCAGAGCCCATAGAGGAAGTGGTGGCGAAACAGAAACTTTGTGGCTACAGCGGCAGAAAGGGCCAGCTCTGCTCCCCTGGGTGTCCAGGGTGCTCCCCGTGCTCGGCGCAGATGCTTTTGCAAGACGAAAGGGCACGTTTGCTCAAGATCAGAGCTCTAGAGCTCTGAGGGGAAGGCTAGGAACAGCAACTGTAGTTTTCTTTGTTAATACTGGTAGTAATTTAACTCAGATCACACACCAATGTCAGCAGGCCTCGCTCTATCCGTTTGGTGTCCCAGATGTAAGGAGACCAGCAGGGATCAGACAGTGAATTTTTAGGTCTTTAAGAACATATTCTGGGTGATGGTGTAATTCAGCTGGGGCAAAACCGTGGCCTGGGACAGCCTGGAAACAGGGGCACCTGCCTGTGTCCTCATAGGCCGGGCACGCCTCATCCCTGGTAGCTTCCCGTGCACTAAGGGATCCTGCTTTTCAACGTGCCACATTAGGCCACGTCCAGAGGAAGTGTCTTGATCAAGGACCATCTATGTGCCTCCCATGCTGGCAGACGTTTTCCCACCGACTCCTCGGAACAACCCATGAGAATGGTGCCATGGGGATCCCATTTTACAGCTGAGAAAAATGAAGCCCAGAGAAGAGAAATTACTTGCTCTGAAGTCATGCACCCAGTTATTAACGAAGCCAGGACTGGAACTCCAGCCCTTTGATCTAATCCAAAGGTCGGCAAACATTTTCTGTCAAGGGCCGTATAATAAATTCTGTAGGCTCTGTGAGTCACATGGTCTCTGCTGTAAGAATTCAGCAGTGCTATTGCGATGTGAAAGCAGCCGCGGAGAGTACACGAATAATTGTGGCCACGTTCCAATAAAACTTTATTGAGGGCTTATTTTCAGTTGGTTAAGTGTCTGCCTTCGGCTCAGGTCATGATCTCAGGGTCCTGGGATCGAGCCCCATGTCAGGCTCCCTGCTCAGCGGGGAGCCTGCTTCTCCCTCTCCCTCTGCAGCTCCCCCTGCTTGTGCTCTCTCCCTCTCCCCTTCTCTTAAATAAATAATAAAAATCTTAAAAAAAAAAAAAAAGACTTTATTGACAAAAGCAGGCCAGGGACAGGTGTGGCCTGGGGCCATAGTTTGCCAACTGTTACTCTGAACCATTCCAGAGCATAAATACAAACTGGATGGATGGTTGGGTGGATGGATGGGTGACGAGCGGAAAGTCTTCCTCTTTTCCTTCCTAAGGTGACTTTAGTGGATGGGGAGGTGAGTGGATGAATTTGCTATTTATCATATCCACCAGGGCTGGGTCCTACCGAGATGTTCTCCAGCAATGTCCTCTCTAAGGACTGGCCTTAGCCCTACCCTTAAATTCTGTGGGTGCATCAATCAGCCAAGTTCTTCAGAAATTTTCCAGAGGACGTATTTGGGGAAAAACCCCTTGGGCCTATCCCTAAATGAAAGCAAATGACCCAGAAGCCAGGAAACATGGGGTTCTCTCCCAGAACCACCGACATGCACTGAGGACATCAGCCAGCTGGAGATGACCCCCAAGTGAACTGTCAGGACCCTATGTGGGGCAACCCACATCTCACTCTTGTTCCCAAAACAATGAAAATGAGTCATGTGAAGAAAGCTGGGGACATATCAACACAGTCTTCTAGAAAATACCAGCAAAAGGGAGGGAGGGACGAAGGAATGGGGGAGAGAGGAAAAGACTGAGGATGTTTTGGTCCCACATGCACAGGAGATAGGCCCAGAGAGGTGTGGTAACTCTAGGGTCACTCGCCGAGATAGGGTCTGCTTGCCACGAGTCCCTCTGGCATCCTTCTGGAGGCCCCTGAGCTAGACCCTGGGGTGACTCAGCATCGTCAGTGGCCAGCAGACCCAAGTTTCGGAATTGCTCCCCATGCTCTATGCTCCAAGGACGCTCCTTGCAATCCTTCCCTCAGCATCCAGCCTCGGGACCCCCACCTCACCCTTCAGTGACTCATGCCTCTCCGACAGGATTCAACACCTCTTCTCTGAGACCACGGAAGCCCCTGGGCAGATGCCAACCTACTGCTGGCCAGGCCTGTACTGTCACGGATGGAAACCATCTACCCGCCATGACAACTTGAGGGAGGGAGGGAGTGATTTTCATGGAGCTTGAACACGGACAGGACTTTCTGAGCACCAGTTAATCTTCACAGGAACACCGTAAGGTGTATAGCGTTGTTCTTTGCATTTTACAGATGAGTCAATGAGGCACCGAAAGGAAAAGTCACAAAGAGGCCGTGGAGCCAAGACTTCAATCCTGCCTTGCCCGACTCTCGTAACTACTGTGGAGCCCGTAACAATAAGGCTGGCATTGATGAATGGCACGGAGCAGCCCCTCCGCTGCAGAAGGGGGAGGAAGATGGGGAGAAAGGAGAAACGGGAAGAGGCCCTTGGGGATGCAAAGCATATGGCACCACCAGGCTTTCCTGTCCTGGAAACCAGCCAAGGGCATTGGACAGACGAGCCCAGAGCCCACTCAGAAATCTGCCAAAGCCACCTGAAGTCTGTGTCCATCAGCACAACAAACAAGTGGACTGAGGGAAAAAACTCTAATTACAAACAAAAATGGCACACAGTAAAAATGTAGGGCTGGCTGCTGGCCTCAACACACCAGGAGACCACAGTGGCTCTGGACGACGCTCACGCGGGTAGCAAGTGCCATGTGGGCACAGGCCTGCCCGAGACCAGCGCAGGTCCCACAACACTGAGCCCGCGCAGATTCGTTATTTCCAGAAGGTGCCGCCATGCACGAATGACAGCCACATGGACGTGGCCATATTTGGTCAGAGCTTCAAGGCTGGTCTTTCATATGCCAGGGTGTAATGCCATTTCAAGGCTCCTGGGGGGCCTCAAGGTGGTCACAGCAAGCAGCTGTTTCAGGCCGTGCCATCTCTTCTACTCCACAGGACACCGGACTGGGTTGTGATCAGATGCTGGCACAAGAACTCGGGAAGGGAACAGGTCACTTCTTGCAAAAGAAGACATATACCGGCATCCCCGCTGGCATGGGGCTTCGGCGGGTCATCCCACGCACAGTCCAATGATGTCTTTATGCTCTTGCCTCTGGAATGCCTGTACACAGCTGTCACTCTTACCAGTAACTTCAGTCAGCTCAACAGGCATTTACTGAACACCTACTGTGTACCAGCACCATCACAATAATTAGGAATCACGCCGATGGCGATCCGGCGTCACCTATGACAACCTAGACTGTGACAACCCATTATCAAGACAGACATCCAAACCCACTACGACCTCATTCTTCTGAGCACAAATTAAAACCACCATGTGATCGCTACACACCTAACAGAATGGCCTTTAAAAAAGATACTTTCAACACCTCACACACATCAGGATGGTCACTACCAAAGCAAACACCAAAACCCAGAACATAACAAGTGCTGGTGGAGGATACAGAGAAATTGGAACCTTGTGCTTTGCCAGTGGGAGGAGACAATGCTGCAGCCATTGTGGAAAACAGTATGGAGGTGCCTCAAAAAGCTCAACACAGAATTACTATACGATCCGGCAAGTCCACTTCCGGGTATGGACCTAGAAGAAATGAAAGCAGGGACTCCAATGGATATTTGTACACCCATGTTCACGGAGGGTGATTGACAAGTGCCAGAAGGTAGAAGCAACCCCAAGTGCCCATCAGTGGGTGAATGAAAAAACAAAATGTCGTATATACACACGGTGGAATATTATTCATCCAGAAAAAGGAAGGAAACTCTGACACATGCTACAACCTGCATGAACCCTGAGAGCGTTATGCTCAGTGAAATAAGCCAGCCACAAATATACAAAATATTCTACGATTATACTTACATGAGGGACCTAGAGAGGTCGGATTCATAGAGACAGAAAGGAGAGTGGTGGTCGCCACAGTCTGGAAGAGGGGAATGGGCGGTTAGTGTTTAATGGGGACAGAGGTTCAGTTTTGCAAGAGGAAAACAGCTCTGGGGATGGACGGTGGTGAAGGCTGCACACAGAACAAATGTGCTTAGTGACACAGAACTGTATGTTTTTAAAAATGGGTAAAGTGATCCATTTCATGCATATTTCACCATAATTTTAAAAACTGGGGGAAAATACAGGATCCAGCGATGGTCAGGATGTGGAAGAGCCCGGATACTCCCACCCTGCTAGTGGGAGTATGAACTGGTAGAGCACTTTGGGAAGTGACTTGGCAGCATCTGCTAAAGCTAACTCTGTCCCTGCCCCCTTGCCCAGGAGCTCCACTCTGAGAGCCCCCCAACAGGAACATGTACACTGATCACACGTCCTCAAGACTCACAGCAGCATGTCACTGATGCCCCTGGTAATAAACACGCATAAGGAAATCATGGCACACTCACCCAAAGGAGAACCATCTGGCAGGGGTAGGAGCAAACTACACATCTATGCAGCAGTAGGATGAGTCCCACCCAACAAGAGTACATCCCGCACAGGCCCTTTTATTTGAGGGACAGACACTGGCAAAGGTCAGGGTCGTGGTCACCTTTGGGGCAGCGGTGGCTGGACGGGGGACCATGGAGGGTCTGGGGGGGTGTTGGTCACACTCTGTCTTAATCTGGGTACAGGCTACAAGGACATGATCCCTTCGTGCAAATTCACCAATGTGTACATTTAATATCTGTGTGCTTTTCTGTAGGTATTTTATACAACTCAACAAAAAAAATTTCCTTTGAAAAGACGACATTCCTCTGGGTCAACGGTTGCCGATCTATGGACAAAGACCATGGGGGGGGCCTGAGAATTACTCTGATTTTTTTTTCTCATCATGCACGCCTACATCATTGAACAGAGAGAGCCCATGTGTGCCAGGCACATGCCAGGCTATGGGGACGCTGTGGTCTCTGTCCACAAGCATAGCCCGTCGACGGAAAACATGTTATGTCTGCATAAACAGGCACATTGTATCTCAAATACAGGTACGTGCTGTTGTTACAAATATAAATTTGTTGAAAAGCAGTACTGCGATCAGAATATATGGAACTTTATATATTTTTCAGATTGTAATGGTAAAGAACCCAGGCGTGGGAGTCAGAAACCCTGACTTCACATACCAGGGCTGCCGCTACAGGCTCTGGGCCCCGGGGCTAGAGAGCAAGTTAGTCTTCTGGAACCTGTTTCCTCATCTGTGATATGGGGCTGATAACAGAGCCCAGATGACTGGGTCATTATGAGGGCTCCATGAGAGAAAGCAGGTGATTCACTTAGCACCGTGTCTAGCACGCAGTGACAATGTCCGTGCATGCAGCACTGAGGCCCTACTGTGTGCTGTGAATAAACAATATCCTCGCTCTCATGGAATTTCCCTTGTAGGGGGGAGACAGACAGAATGTGAGATGAAGAGGCAAAATAGTTAGAACGTCAAATGATAAGTTCAAGTAGAATAAATAAAGCAGATAGCGCAAAAGTGGATGCTGGGTTTTGGCATGGCCAAATAATTTCACAGGAAAGTAGAGTATAATTTAACCATCACACAGAGATAATTCTAGAGACGTATGGGGAACCACTGCTTGGTATTTCCCACGGTAAACCAGCCCCGGCCAGAAATGAGACCACCAGAAGGTGACATAACAGGGCCCAGCTAACAAGCCCCTAGGGCAAGGGTCAGAATTTAAACATGAGAAGACGCTTTCTCATTTTACGGACAACTGTGGTCGACAGGTCTACCTAGAATCTCCTAGAGAGGTTTCATCTGTGAGTGGGGGAGCAAAGAAGAAAGGCAGGGAAGGGAAGGGATCTATCCCGCGAGAAGGATTTGTGTGGTTTTCCTGGTCAGAAAACAAAAACAATGTCAACTGCGTTTCCCTTGTGCTGCGGGAACAGAACGCTCCAAGCAGCCAAACAAGGCCTGGGATAATCGGGGCCCATCCCCGGGGATCTGGAGGGGCTCGTTCTGTGAGCTCCTAATTGCCTCATTTCACATGGTGTCTTGAGAAGCCACAGCCCTCTTGGAGGCAGGCAGGGTATAATCTTAGACAAATAAACACAATAGTTCTTGGGGAAGTAAGGGCTGACAGCCATTGCTGGTGTCTTTCAAATAAAAAGTGGGAAATCCCTGATTGTTCTCGGCTCAGATCTTGCCTGGGGGGCTGCAGGCTTCCATCCAAGGGCTCCAGGATGTGTGACAAGGGAATTCTTAGACGCTGGCTGCTTATGCACAAACCCAGTGATCTTTCTCCACCAAAGCTGGGCTGCAGGGCCAGAACCACCTCTGAGGTGGGAGCTCTAGAATCATTAAAGACCTGCTCCTGAAAACTTTGGTCCACCCAAAAAGCTGCGCCTGGATGTTTATAGCAGCTTTGTTCATAATCGCCAAAATGTGGCAACCAAGATGTCCTTCGGTAGGTGAATGGATAAATAAACCGGTATATACACACAACGGAATATTATTCCGTGCTAAAAAGAAATGAGCTATGAAGCCATGAAAAGACATGGAGGAAACTTAAATGCATATTACTAAGTGATAAAAGCCGATCTGAAAAGGCTATATATTGTATGATTCCAGCTCTATGACGTTCGGGAAAAGGCAAAACTACGGAGAGACCATGAAAGATCAGTGGTTACCAGGAGTCTGGGGGAGGGGGGATGAACAGGCAGAGGATGGAGGATTTTTAGGGCAGTGAAACTACTCTCTACGATACTATAGTGGTGGATACCTGTCACTGGGCATTTGTCCAAACTCACGGATCCCGAGGTGAACTATGGGCTTTGGGTGACGAGGGTAAGTCATTGTAGGTTCATCAACTGCAGCAAATGTAGCACTCTAGTGGGGACGCTGATACGGGGACTGCTATAAAAGTGGGGGGGGGTAGGGGCTATATGGGAATCTGTGCCTTCCCCTCAATTTTGTGATGAACCTAAACTGCTCTAAAAAAAGTAAATCTAAAAAAAAAAAAAGAAAGAAAGAAAGAAAGAAAAATCTACTCCCCCAAGGCAGAGAGGAGAGAGACAGGCTCAGTCACGTCAGGAAGCCAGGTGGGAAGAGGAAAGTTCTGGAATGTGGACTCAGAATGTCTGGATCCCCGTTGGGCTCTGCAGCCCCCTCCCCCCTGGGTGCCTTGGCTCTGCCACCAGCTTACACAAGATGATAACTGTGATGGGTGTGATGGTCTGTATGGAAGGCCAGGAAGCCGAGAACTTCCTAAGTGATGGTTCTGGGCATGGAGGTGAAGCCAGCCTCCGAGTCCAGGTCCCCATGTGTGCGTATGTGACCTAGATTAACCACCGCATCGATCCTACCCACAGGCATTCCACCTTTTACAATCCTGCCTAGGACAGGAAAACAATCTACTTATGACGTAATGAGCAGAAGTGAGAGTGAAAATATTGAACGTCTGATACGGCGTAGGGACAGACAGATAGGAACGAGTGCCAGCCGTAAAGGGCTGCTCCGATCATCTGGGTGCATTCTGCAGGACCCCTGCTCATGGCAATGGTCACACGTGTCCCCCTTTTCACAGACAAAAGAGCCTGGATTCCTGTCCACCAGCATTCCAGACCAACGCCACGTAACTGGTATGGCCAAATCAAACTGAGTACATTGTATTGAGAAACAAAATCCAACCACCAGCCCCATAGATTTTATCTCATGCTTCCTGTTCTTTACACTTCTCAAAATTAGGAAAATAGCTTATGGGTCCCAACGGATTTCTGTGAACCCCTAGGATTCTGGAAACCCACAGATTTGAATCCAAATATCTCTCCTCTCTTGAGTTCTCTACCCCCCTTCCTCTCTACCTAGCATTACAGACCCACACAGATACCTCCTCATTCACTTGGCCAGCATTCGCTCCAAGAAAAAACAGTCCAGAATCCCTTCCCTTAAGGACCTCTCAGTTGAGAGGGGGAATCAGACATGCCTAGAGATTATTAGAATTCTGTATGTATGATATCTCCACACGTGGAGGCACAGGACCCCGGGGAGAGGCGGACTAACTCAGCTATGGGGTCATTCAAGGAGACTTCGGAAAGTTCTGTGATGTTTGAGTTGGGTTTTGAAGGGTGAATAGGAGTTTATCAGGCGGAGAGACAGAGGTTGAGGGAGATGAGTCAGAAAAACTGGTTAGATCCCGATCATGGAGAGCCTTGAACACCAGGCTGTGAGGCCTGGATTTCTACTAACTGAGGAATGTGGGGACTCACCGGGATTCAATTCCCCCAATGCACAAGACATCGAGTCATCTAAAGTATAAGGGGTGACTCAGTGGACCATCAGCAAGGATCGTGGTTGCTACGTGTCTCTGCCACTAGGTGAGTCATGAACACCCGTGTGTTACCATTGGGGCTATCGCAACAATCACAGTGAGCCATCCCGTGAACGAAGGAAGAACCGCACTACACTCCTCGTAGGGGTCTCTCTCAGGGACATAGGCCACCATGTGATTTCTGCTCTGTCCGCAAAAAACACTGCTAAATGTGTGTTATCCAAGAGTGGTCCATTTCAGCACACCATTTACTCAAGAGGTTCCAAAATCTTATCTCTGAGAGAGCCTGCATGAGTTAGGTCCTGAAGCTGGGAGGCTAGGTGTGGGGTGATGCCACTCACGGAGACACAAGCAAACCCCAAACCCCTTCTGGAGAGATAGGAGCATGTATAAATGACAACGTGACACCTCACAGAAGCCAGCAAGAGAAAGCAATGGAGTCTGAGTGTGAGAATGCCGTTTGTTTACTCATTGGATCACTCATTCACTCAACAAACATTCACTGACAGTGCTCTGTGCTCTGTCTCCAGGAGCTTGTGGGGAGTGGGGGGCATGGTGAGCACAGGAGGAGACAAAGTGCTACAAAGCATTACAGACTCTCCCCTGGGGATAAGGACAACCACCGATTCTGCTCAAAGTTGACTCTTGAGAACCGAGTTGGAGTTTGCTGGGCCCAGGAGATGGAGAGGCCTCTGGGCAAGAGGAAAACTGTATTTGGGGAATGGTGGTAAGTGGGCCTGGCTGCAGCTTGGCACACACAAGGGAGAGGGCTGGGTGATGAGATCTGGAGAACTAGACTGGGTTGGGAAGGGCTGGGGGGGGCCACACTGCAGGTGTGGGTTTTGTCCTGTGGCTCCGGTCAGGTCGAGGGGCAAGCTGCAGATCCGGGCACAGGAGGAGGACAGGTGGGGTCCTCCCCCAGCCGGGGTCATGCAAAAGCAACTGCCGAGGTCCAGGGAAGAGGGCTGAGGGGCACCACCTCAGGGAGTGTCTGCAAACTCTGAAGTCTGACGTGGACCTTTCCACAAAATACAATGAATTCGTACCGACACGGGCTCCAACATACACAACCTCGAAAACACGACACTAAATGAAAGAAGCCCGACACGAAAGGCCTCAGTGTACGACTGCGCCTACACGGAACATCCAGAAGAGGCAGGTCCAGAGAGACGCAAAGCAGGTGGGTGCTTGTCAGGGGCTGGGGGAGAAGACAGGAGCCACTCCAGCCTCTGGAGGGGATGTGAGTATCGTGAGGCCACAAAGACGTGGCACCTGCAGGCCACTGAGGCACAGACTTCACACGGGCTAATGTTACAGTACGTGAATCTCACCTCAATTAAAAAAAAAAAAAAAACGTCTAAAACAAATGCCATGAATTCTAAGAATTTCGCAGCCCCGAGGCTGATGGCGGAGGGTCTGGCTGGAAGCCTCTACTGTTCCTCAAGCAGGGCGGTGGGCTACCCGGGAAGACCCCCACGTGCAGGCCCCACGGACGGCGCCCCCAGCCAGCGGGGGAGGGGAAGAGCCGGGGGCCCGGGGGGCTCCTTCAGAGGCCACTTCAGGAGCAGAAATCATCTCCTGGCTTCTCATCACGTGTGAAGAATTCAGATGATGGAGGACACCGGGCTGGTCCACACAGGATGAAACAGCTCATGTCCAAGAGCGTCGGCCTCCCTCGTAGGAGGAGCCAAGCCAACAGTATGACCGCAGTCAGTCGGTGTCCACACGCTCCCGACACCAGATCAACGGCCCCAGCAATTTCCACGGAACCTCGACGACCACTTGAGGTAAAAACAGGGCCGCTCTTGCCCAGAGAAGGATGATTTTATAGACACACACATACACATAGCCTTGTAAACCGCTTGAAATAAATAGTCTAAAAACTGGATTAAGAGTCTGCTTCCTGAGCTTCAGACTCAGGGTTTATTCATTTATCAAATATTTATTGAGCGCTTCCTGTGTGCCACAGAAGAGTGCTTCCAGCATGTTCTGGGCGCTGGGGACATGTCATCAAGCAAAGCAGAGCTCCTTGCCTTCGTGGAGGGCTTACGTGTCAGTGACCGCCTGCTGGTCACCACCACCCTGATGACCTCCAGCCAAGCCGAACCCACCCCCTGGGCTCTCCCTGCTGTCTTCCCAAGCCTGGTTTGTGGCAAGCACGTCTACCAGTTGGCCGCATGCAAAACCCAACAGCTCTGTCGTACGCAACAGCCTGAACCCCTGCATTCAGTCGGTCACCAGGGTCAAATGAAGCCTTGCCCCTTCAATTCATCCACACTTTTCCGAATCCTCTGTTCCGGTTCCGTCTCCTCTCGTTTTTCTTCTGGAATACGGCAAAGGCTTCCTGTGTGGATCTCCTGCTTTCAGCCCTATTGTCTTCCAAACACGACCCGAGCTTTCTTCCTGAAACACAACTCTCCCGTCCAGCTCCTCTGGCCCAGTGGCTCTGGATGGCCCTACTCTGCCTTGAGAGGGAAATCCAAGCCCTCTGGCCCCGGGACCCAGGGACTTGCCCTGGGAAGCTAAGCTGCTTCCTGGCCTTCAAAATTGTGTGAGATAATAAATGTTTGCTGGTTTTAAGTCACTTAAAAAAAAAATTATCAGATGCTCTTTCGCGGAACCGACGTGGGCAGGGTGGACCTAGAGGCACCTGCACAAAGACGGAGGGGATGGGGAAGCTTGGGTCCAAAGAAAAGTCTCGCCAGTTAGCCCCAGTGTGAAAGGACAAGGAGAGGAGACACTCTCCACTCCCTCGGCCTCCTTGACCTGACCGTAGGAAGCTCTACTGGCAACTTCCACTGAGCGCTGGTGGGCCTCTCCGCCCAGGGACGAATATTCCCAATGATGTATTTTTACGAAGCAAAACTGGGCACTGATTGAGAAAGAATTCAGATTTAGCCTAGGACAGTTGCTCAACAAATAGTGAGCAGAGACGGGCGGCCGATGGCCGTCAGGGTCAAAGAACAGAGCTTTCTTTGCTGCCGTGTGGGACCACAGCTGTATGAGGGGCCCGTGGCCCCGACCTCGGGGGCAGGACTCGTGACGGCGGGGGGAGACGTTCACACAGACATGGGGCCCGGGCCCTTCGCAACGCTGCCCGCCATCGGTGGGGAGACAAAGGGGCCAGGCAGCCCAGATGTTGGCAGGATCCCATTCACAGCCCCAGGAACAATTCCCCCTTTCACTGCCCCGTCAGGCGGCCAAGGTCAGAGGCAACAGCAGCCAGAGCTTACCCTCTGAGTGCCAAGGCCCTTTAGAAAAATTTTAATAATTTTTAGATAGAAATGTCTCCTCTTTCCTCGCTTTAACAGACCATGCGGATTACCCTTTGCCCTTTTCTTGATGACATAATCGTCATTTGGAGCATGTGTTACTGCACACGGCCACCGGCAGGAGCTCCCGGACAGTCGTGAGCTGCTGGCCCCCTGCAGGAATGGGCCTCGGCGGCTGTGCGTCTCCTGTCTCTTCTTTCTACCATTCCCCCCTCTTTCTGCCCAGACTTCAGGCTGTCAGGTAGTTCTGCTCTCCAGGGACAGCATGTCTGCAAGTCTCCCTTCCTCCTCCTAATTTGTGAGCTGCACCCACTTCCACGGTCTCAGAAACCCTAGTGATACACTTGTCGCTGGTGCCCCAAGCGCGAAGTCTGTGAGCTTGGTGGCGGGGGGGGGGGGGGGGGGGCAGCTCCCACCTCTTGAGGTGCTTCTCCCTGGGATTCTGGGCTGTGTTTGGGATCAGTGTGCCCGTGGGAAAGTGGTTTCAGAATAAGTGAGGCGTTCCTCTGTGTACCGATACCAAGATCCACCGCTAACTCAGAGAGCGGAGTTTCTGGCAACTGAAAAACACTCCCACTGAACACCAGGGGGTCACCAAAGGCCACGCGCCACCTTCTTGAGCAGGCCTTTGATTCCGAGAGGAGCCCTTCCTGGTCCCCACGCCTCCAACCTCACCTGCCCTTCTCAAGCTTGGTCTAAGTGATTTTTTAAAAACAGTGCCTAGGCTTGTCCAGCTCAGAGAAATGGGAGCTGAGCTGGAGTGTTAGCAGATAAACATTCCAGGGAGGGATTCCCGGGGCCACCGCGCTGAGCCCTGGAGCATTCCTCTAAGTGGGGAGCAGCCCCTCGGTTTCCAGGCCCTATGTGGCAGAGGCAGGGAACGGGAGCTAAAGGCTCTGGGCTCTGGGGATCAGACTCCCTAGGTTCAAATCCCAGCTCTGCTGCTTAGAAGCTGTTTGATGTGAGGCAGGTGGTTCTAACACCGTGCCTCAGTCTCCCCATCTGTATCTACTTCAGGGTGCTTTGTGAGGATTAAATAAGTCACTGTTCCTAAAAATGCTAAGCTCAGCAATTCCCCTCCTATGTATACAGCCAAAAGAATTGTTGGGCGCCTGGGTGGCTCAGTCGTTAAGCGTCTGCCTTCGGCTCAGGTCATGATCCCAGGGTCCTGGGATCGAGTCCCACATTGGGCTCCCTGCTTGGCAGGAAGCCTGCTTCTCCCTCTCCCACTCCCCCTGCTTGTGTTCCTGCTCTCGCTATCTCTCTGTCAAATAAATAAATAAAATCTTTAAAAAAAAAAAAAAAGAATTGAAAGCAGGGACTCAAACAAACACAAACATTCACAGCAGCATCATTCACAATAACTAAAAGGTGGAGACAACCCAAATGTCCCATCAACAGGTGAATGGCCACACCAAACGTGCTCCATCCACAGAGCGGAATATTAACCAGCCAGAAAAAGGAACGAAGGACTGACACACACTACAACAGGGATGAACCTTGAAAACCTCATGCTAAGTGAAAGAAGCCAGTCATAAAAGACCGTGTACGGTAGGAGTCCATTTATTTGAAGCTTCCAGAATAGGTAAAGCCATAGGACAAAACACAGATTGGTGGTTGCCAGCGGCTGGAGGAGGGGAGCAGGGAGAAGTGAGAGGTGACTTCTAATGGGCACAGAGTTTCCTTCTGGAGTGGTGAAAATGTTCTGGAATCAGACAGAGGAGGTGGTTGCACAACATCATTCACTTTAGAATGATTAATTTCATGTGAAGTGGATTTTATCTGACTTTTTAAAGCCTTAGCTCAGTGCCCAGCACAAAGTTCACTGTGTCAAAAGCTCTGGCGCCAGGAGACCCGGGCACCCCTCTTCACTGAGTCCCAGGCTCCTGTCCGTCCAGGAGATGGGTCCGGTCCTAGCCATGCCCTCATGGCATTGCTAAGGTAGGGAAGTGAGAAAATGGATGCTAGCGGCCAACACAGTGCCAGGGCCACGGGTAAAAACACTCAGTTCATGATGACGAGGGCGTCTGGAGAGGCGGGAGGAGGTGGGAGGGGTGTGGCAGCCGATAAAGCAGGTGCGTCTGAAGGCAGGTAAGGAGGCGCCCCCAGACCCTACCCTTCCTTGCCTACAAGGGTCCTAAGAGGAGAAGGAACTCTTATGAACCCAAAGATGCTGACTGGTTGAGCTCTACCCGAAACATCTGTTCCTTAGAAAGACAACCGGGGACCCATCTATCCCAGCTTAGTACTTTGCAAGCCTGTTCTATCATTTAACTTTTTTTTTTAAGCAGCAGAACACTTTCTTCAGATGAAATCTTTGTTCAAAGTCCCGACAGGTAAAACATAAAGCAGGTGCCCCTCAGGAGGACGGGGTGCTCGGAAGGGCCTGGGACTCTCTCCCATTCCGCTCTGGTTCAGGAACAATCTCTCCAAGCCCGTGTCTCCTCCCATCCCATCGTCCCAGCAAGACACCCAAAAACAGGCCCAGCAGGTTTCTGATGATTCCTTTAGGAAGGAGGCTCAAGGTGAACCATTTTCTCTCAGGGAAAGAATTACTTTCAAGGCAGAAACTGCCTTCTAAAGTCTGGAGGGCTGTCCTGGGTGAGGAGAAGGTACTAGATTTGTGGGTGGCTCAAGTGAAAATCTGGAACACCCGTCTCCCGACTCTTGGCCAAATGCCCCTTTCCCCCCATCCTGTCAGCCAGCAGGGAGAGGAGAGAAGGACACTGCTGGAGAGGTCAGCTGATGCTGAGCGAGGAGTGACGTGGGACCTCATAGGCAGTGGATGGCTCCAGGGCAGCAGCTGGCTTGGGCTCGCCTCTGTCATGCCCTTCCCTGAGGACTAGTGTGAAGAGAGGTCTGGCTTATCTGCAATGGCACATCTGCAGCCAGGACAGGCAGGGACCAGGTGCTGTGGCTTCCAGGTCTCAGCCCCCAGAGGGGGCCACCAAGCATGCCTGCACGCAGCCTTCTGTGACGTCTCCCATGTGGAAAAGTCCAAGGAGTCCTTATCCAACTGCTCAGTAAAAATATCATGCACATCAGCCCATCCATGAAGAGTTCATACTTTCTGGGCTGAAGGGACTGGGGGACGGGATGGGGAAATTCATAAGAACAGCTCCAATGTGAGTTCCAAGAGGAGAACATTTTTTGGACGAAAGAGGAAGGAAGGGAGGGAGGAAGGTAGAGGTCCCATAGACAAATACATTTAGAAAACTGTCACTGAGGTTTACAAGTCACAGTGATACATTAAAGGCACTGAGAGGTCCTGCAACCACGAAACCTGCCTCTACTGTTTCTATGTCACAGAATCTTTGGTTGTGTTTGTCTTGTCATGGTGGTGATGGTTATTTTTACTTTTTGCTAGCACCCCTATTATCATATAATAAAACTCATTCTAGGAAATATTTGGTTAAGACATTTCTGGCAGGACCAGGAAGGCAGGGGTTGGAGATGAGGGGGGCAGTTCATCTATTTGGGAAGAAGTCCTTCTCAACTGCACGAAAAGACCACTGTCCTTCTTAAGAAACTGGTGGCACTGCCTTAGCTCTTAGAAAACATCCAAATCCCTTTGGGTGGTGTCCGAGGCCCTGGATTATGGGGTGCTGGTCTGTCAGTGTCACCTCCCGCTACTCCCCTCTCCCTTCACAGGTGAGGACCTGACCTGGCATTCCATGCTCAGGAGTCACTGTGTCTCTAAGAACGTCCCTTCAGAAAAAGCCCTTGTAACAATCATCTAAGCTCACCACGCTGGGAAAGTTTTCAGAAATAAGAAAAAAAAAAATCACAGTTTTTTTCCCAAAAGTGGCATAAAAAAAAGAGAAGTGTGGTGAGGGAAGAGAAGAGGCATGGGAACTATAAGTGAATGCAATGTTATGGTGCCCATTTCACAGATGAGGAAACAGAGGCTGATACCTCATCTCAGTGCCCTCTTGGGATTTCCCACTCTCCATCTGTCCTGGACCCTGAGTGGAACCCTGGGCTCGTTGGCAGGCTGGATCAAAGGACTCACACTGCATTCCATCTTGGTGCTCCAGAAAGAACTCATCAAGTGGTTTCTCCTACTCCCTCGTTATATGCACATAACTCCAAAACACTCTCATTTTCCAAATCAAACGTTATGGCCTGTTATTTCCAGGATAGGGGTCGAGAGCACTTAAAATATTCCCCTGCCTTTCCTTTCTAAAGACAGGCATGACCTGCACGTTGTATGGACACTGTGAAGGTTAACGCCAGGAAAGACCCAGTGCTCACATGACTTAGGGCTGCGATCGTTACCGACTGGGTGAGATGCTACACCTAGTGCGCCTAAGTCCCCAGGGAGAGCAGGGAAGAGACTTGACAGGCAGCATCTTTCACTTTGAATGAACTGGCGATGGTGGTGATGGTGATGATGGAGGTGATGGGGGTAATGGGGCTGATGGGGGTTATGGGGATGGTGGTGGCAATGGTGGTGATGATGGTGATGGTGGTGATGGTGGTGGCCGTGGTGGGGATGGGGATGGTGGTGATGGTGGTGATGGTGATGATGGTGATGGAGGTGATGGTGGTGATGATGGTGATGGTGGTGGTGGTGGTGGGGATGGGGATGGTGGTGATGGTGATTGGTGATGGTGGTGATGGTGATGATGGTGATGGAGGTGATGGTGGTGATGATGGGGATAGGGATAATGGGGGTGATGGGGGTTATGGGGATGGTGATGGCAATGGTGGTGATGATGGTGATGGTGGTGGCGGTGGTGGGGATGGGGATGGTGGTGATGGTGATTGGTGATGGTGGTGATGATGGTGATGGCAGTGGTCGCAATGGTGGTGATGGCAGGGGTGGTGATCACAGCCTCAGTAGAGAACAGCCTCCAATGTGGCCAAGTGCTTCTTGAGCTTCACCAAATTGAACCTGTGTCATAACACTTCCATTTACACCTGAGACACTAAGGCTGAGAAACGCTGGGACATCTCAAAGCCACACAGTTCGTAAGTCATGGGAGTGGGATCCACAAATCTAACTCTAGCTCTTGTGTTCTGACTCCCTGTTCTACGCTAGTTCACACGATTGCACAGCACGATGCAGCGGTTAGGACAGCAGGCTCTGCTAAGAGGCCACTAGTGTTCGAATCCTGGCTCTGCTTCTCACTAGCTGCGTGCTGAGCAAGTCACACACCTCTCTGTACTTGATTTCCTCATCTGGAATTGACACAGTAATATCGTATTTCATCAATTCAAAGATACACAGCTGAACCTCCCTTAAAGTTGGTTGGGTAGTAAGGCTCTGGCTATACATTCTTTGCTCCCTCCGAGGTACATAAAAGAATGGGGTATCTTACAAGCAGTGGGGTCTCAGATCTGATGAAAGATGGTAGCGCCTATCCCATAGGGGTGTCACAGGGACTGGGCGAGATAATATACACTGAGTGCTGAGAATAGCACCAGGCACAAAATAAGCATTTAGAAGCATTTGTTCTTACTTCAAAACATTTGAGAGGTTATCCAGCCTGCAAAATTTATTCAGGTGTTCGTTAAGGGATCAAAATGCTCAGACCTTGAGCCAGACCCTTTGCCAGAAACACGTCCCTCCTTGGGAGACTGGGAGACCCCTCCCCACACATGGGCAGCTCCCATGGCTAGGATGGGCCAGGCAGGACTTGAACTCAGAACTCCTAAGCGCCCCCACACAGCTCCAAGCACTCTGGCTGGGGCTGCAGCGCTGTCACGCTCACAGTAAAGCAGGCATCCCTGGGGGCACCAGGGGAGGAAGGGAGGGGAGCAGGGCAGGCGCGGCCCCAGGCCCCGGCTGCAGCCTCCAGGGCTGCGCATCATGGTGTTTATTCTGCACTCATGGATGAAGTCAGCCTCCGTGTGGGACCTTCCTTCCTGGGGCCCAGATCATCACTCAGGAGACCCACTGGCTTAACTTGGGGAGACGTTTTCTGTTCCCTGCAGCCCCACATCACCGCTGCCTCAAGCCTCCTGGAAAAGTCAGACCGGCAACAGCTTTGGAGACATCTCTGCGGGCGGCGTGGAGGGCAAGGACTAGGGAGTCGGTGTCAGGGTCGGTTCAGTCCAAATCAGCATCTCAGGAATGTTCTGAGCCTGGAAAAGCTTGAGAGGAGGCTCGGGGAGCCTTGTCCCACTGCTGCACAATGCAGCATGGGCTTAACTGCCTGGCTCTCTCTGTGCCTCAGTTTCCTCCTCTGTCCCCCGTACGTTTGTTGTGCAGATTAAAAAGATAATCAGGGTAAAGTGTTTTGCATGTGTTCAGTTCATCCTAGTTATCTCAGAAGGCAACTCTCCTTGAGTACGCTCCAGAATTAGAGGGCATGCCTCTTTGAACTCTATCAAATGGGAGCAAGGAATAATTCCTCTCAGAGGGCGAAATGAGACGGGGATGAGAAAGACCTCAGCAGATGGTGACAACACCCTATACAAATGTTTCTCCAGCAACCACTTAATGAGCACCTACTATGCACTGAGCCCTGGCCAATACAGTCCTTGCCCACATGACCTTACACTGGGTCCATTCTAATACTCAGTCTTAGTGCTTTAAGCACCAACTGAGCTGAAATGCGACTATTCACTCATGTGTCTGTCTCTCCCCAGTGTCTGGGAACCCCTGAGATCGGGGACGGTGACTTAGCCCCAGAGATCACCTATGCACCCCTAGCACCGAGCACAGCATCGGGCACATCAAAGCTGCTCGCAGAAGGCTGAGAAAATGAGCAAAGCTGAGGAGCTATTTCAGGTCAAAATCAAAGCCTCTTTTTTACAGGACCTCCCACTATCTCTCCCCCATCCCCACTTTTTTAGTGACTGACAGTTTCCCAATTTGTCCAATATGAAAGCCTCCGACGGCTTCCCAGTATTCGCCAAACCATCACCTTTTCCTGACGGATTATACGGACACCACGAGGCCAGGATTGGGCCTGCCCCAGTCCAGTTGAACCAACAGTGCCAGGTGCCAAACCCAGCACCCCCTCCACGTCCCCCTGCTGGCCAGCAGGGAGGACTCCCTGGGCTGGGAAGGGAGTCCAGGCCAGGCGATGGGCAGCCTGGGCCGGGCCAAGCGGTACAGCGTGGGGAGGGGCACCAGGGGGCGGCTGGCTGTCTGCACAAAGGGGCTGCGGGGTTGCAAGGAGACCCAGAGATGAAGGCAGATTCGCAGCCTCCAGCGGGATGCTAAGCATGGGGAAGTAAGACAGCTGGGCTCCCCGGGCTCTTGGCTGGGCAGCCCTGGCCGTTGCCAACCCTCCAGACCAGCGCCGTCCAGCTGACCTTCCTGTAATGATAGAAAGGTTCTGTACCTCCGCCATCCCACTACAGTGGCTACGGAACACCTGAATGGGGGGCATGGTGACCAGAATGCTGGTTGGCCTGGGACTGAGGGGTTTCCCAGAAAGAGGGCCTTTCGGTGCTGGAACAGGGAAGTCCCAGCTGGTCACCGACCTTGACTATGTCACTTTCCATGAGAAGCCTCAGGTCGATTTCCCAACCATCCCTGGGGACCTTGGGCCCCTCTGACCGTGGGGCCGCTGGCTACCAGGCAAGCCAGGGCCACGAAGAAAGGAGCCTGGATGTGAAATCAGACTGAGTCGAGTCTGAGATCCCAGCTCCACCTCTGGGACCTGGCCCCCTGAGCACGTGCTCCTGGCACCTCGGCGGCTCTGTAGAGAAGGGCAATAAGACCCCTCCCCAGGGCTGTCGTGGGGAGAACAAAGACATAAAAGTGCCTGCACACAGTAAGGGCTCAAAGAACACTGGCTCCTTGTCCCCTCTTTGTTGTCACTATGAGAGGCCAAGAAGATGAGCAAGAAACAACTCTGAATGCATCTAAGAAAGAACAAAAGAACTCCCTTAACTAACATTCCCCACCCCAACCACACCCCATGAAATTCGCAAGGGAGGAGGGGGGCCTCTTTCCAAGATGGACCCCGCAGAGTCTGGTCTCTGAATGAATGCAAGGGCTCCTCCCCAGGGTTCTCCTGTCCACAGAAAACGCTCAGAGGGGCTGCGTGCGGCTCTGAGCAGCTATAGGGTAGAGCCACAGCCCAGCGGGAGGCTGATCTGATGGGAAAGAAATGGGAAGTTGAGTCCGAGGTGGCTGTCAGAGTTCACCATTCTGGAGATCCAGGAAAGAGATGGCCGCTTCAGATGGTGAGCTCAAGGTCTTCGAAGCCTTGAGAAGAACATGCAAAAAAAGCCCTGGGCAAAGAAGGAGGGGAACTGGCCCGAAGACCAGCCAGAACACTACATCAAAGTGTCCTGGGCTGGTGCCCAGGGTTGGGGCTGAGGACTTCCTGGCGAGCGAGTCCACCGGGGGTCTAGTGGTAGAGCTTTTCTCAACACCCTTCCCCCTGCAAGATGAAGGTGGAGGGGGCTGGGGCGGGGGAGACCTGGGAGGGAGGGCATGGAAGTGCAGGTCTGCTAGTGCAACAAGAGGCTGGGATTCTTCCTGGGCGTCAAGGGAGAGGCTCCTGGCTTGGGAGGCAGGGCCACCAGGCCCACTCACGGGGCAGGCCAGGGCGTGACCAACCGCGGCAACGAGGGGGGCGCACACCAGCCCACGCTGTGCGCGCACTAAGCTCTGCCCTGTGGGGTCGCCAGGAAGGGAGCTACGTGAGCCCACGCCTCCCTGGAACGCCTTTTTTTTTTTTCCAATACATTTTTCAGAACAATTTCGGGTTTACAGAAAAATGGGCAAGAGCACAGAGTCTGCGCACGTGCCATACTCCGCCGCTCCTTTCTAGCTCAGGCCGTGCGTCTGTTAACAGCTAAGGACATAACAGCCATGCATTACTATAACCTAAGTTCACACTTGCTTCTGATTTCCACAGTTCTCACTGCACGTTCTGTTCAGTTCCAGGATCCCATGCAGGACACCCCGCTACATTTAGTCCTCCTGTCGCCTTAGGCTCCTCTGGGCTGCGACAGTTTCTTAGACTTTCCTTATTCTCGACGGCCTGGACAGTTTTGAGCAGTGCTGGTCAGGTGTTCTGTGGAATGTCCCTGAAAGGGGACCGGACTGATGTTTTTCTCAGGAGTAGACGGGGCCTGTGGGTTTGAGAGAAGAAGCCCCCAGAGGTACAGTGCCCTTCTCCTCACATCACAGCCAGGGGCATGCCCTGACATGACCTGTCACTGCAGCTGCTGACCGTGACCCGCTGGCCGAGGGATGGCGGTCAGGTTATTCCTTTCTTTCCCTTGTCCAAACTGTGCTCCTTGGAAGGAAGTCCCTGTTGGAAGGCCAATACTATTCCTACCTCTTTACCAAACCAAATGGCTCCAAGGCTGTTACCTGGTGGGGGGTGGGGAGCTCAGCATCTGGAGGGAGGCGAATCACGCTGCTGAACTGTGAGCAGGTGAGTGACATCAGCGTCTGACCTCTGCTTGGCCCCCACCAGACAGAATTACAGGAACCATGCTGCAGGGGGGTCACAGGGACCAGAAGGCATACCTCTAAGGCTCCCGGCACCTGCCAGGGCTCAGGAAATGTGGTCCTGATGACTGTGGCCATGGGGGAGGTGGGGAAGGGTACTAATGACCTGAAGGTGGCACGGAAAGGGGACTGGGAACCAGGGTCCTCCAGAAACGGGAGAGCAGATGTCTTTTTCAAACAGGTGTTTTCACCATGGAAAACCACTTCCCTCATCTCTCCCTACCTCCCCTCCCCAGGCCCTGCTGGAGCCTAAAGGAAGAAGGAGCTGGACCTGGAGACTCTCAAAGTCCCCTGCCCAGGGCCCGGCTAACCCAGGCCTGACGCAACAGTGTGCTTCACTCACTGAAAACACGCCACAGGAAAGGGCCTTTCAGCCTCGGCCACTTCAAAACCAACCCCCAACCTCAATGACGAACATTTTACAGATGCGGACATGGAGGCTCAGAACAAGGCATCACCAGGAACTGGCCGAATCAGGCGCAAGCCCAGGCTCGCACTGCACCTGCCCAACAACAGTCACACCTGAAGGGCCAGGTCATGTCCTCTGCACTGACAACACGGGGTGCGATGATCGGAGGCAGAACATATGCAGCCGGTCACACGCCTGGCTGCTGACCGTGGCCCTCTCGACCCTCATCAGCCACAAAGTCGGGTGGCTACACGAGCAGAGGTTTCTAACAAGGAGAAAGACATGGCTGCCCTTGGCTCAAATCACAGCAAATGAGGGTTGGGCCAAGTCCACCTGCAGAAGGGGCTCAGATTCCCCGCTAGTGATTCTCCAAGGAAGGTGGGGGCCAAAGGAAGATTCCAGCACAAGCCTGGGGCACAGGAGGTCCTCAGTAAACAGATGCTGATGGACTAAAGGACTGAGTGAATGAATAGTTACATGCACACGTTAACAAACACAGAGCACCTACTACACCCAGGTGCTACACCAAGCACCACACGGATTCACCCACGGTCCTCACAGCAACCCCGTAAAGCAGGTTATCATGCCCACAGGTGAGGAGACTGAGTCTCAGCCAGCGGGACGGGGTGGCGGTGTGTGATGGATGTGGCTCTCGCCGCTTCCTGCTGTGCACATGGTGATCTTGCTCTGGCCACAGTGGCACTATTTACACTGTGGAAATTGGTAAACACTACACAGCTGGAGGCATCCCCCACCAGAAAATTCACCACTCCCCAGACAGCAGATGCACCCAGCACACCCCTGACTGAAATCCAGGTCGTCTGAATTCTCATCCGTGTTCTCCACTCCCAGGCCACACCATTCTCCCTGAGCATGTGCGCCTCAGGAGAGACCCACGCTCCCACACGGAGGGCTCAGATCCTTACGGGATCATTTGCCCCAACAAGCAAAAGCACCAGCGGCACCCGGCCCAGATAGGGATGGGCCTCTGTAACCCACCGGCGTCCTTGGCAGGGCAGACCCGGTCTAATTAGCTCCTGCAGACCTTGGCTTCTGGAAAGTCAAACTGAAGACCAGAGAGGCTGGGACCGCCTGGGCCCCAGTCAGCGACCCCTCCCTCTGAGACAGCCAGGGCCCAAACGGTGGTCAGAAGCGAAGCAGAAAGGAGAGCCTGGCCTCAGGGCCTTGTTATGTCTGGATTCACATTCTGGCCCCATCATCCAACGGGAGACCTCAACTGAGTCCCTTCACCATTCTGAGCCTCGGGTTTCTCACCTGCAAAATGGGGCACCAAGCCATCCCACACTGGGTGAGCAGGACGCGAGGACACGAGCAGGAAGCCTGGCATACAGTAGGTGCTCATGAGCTGCGGCTACTCACCTCTGTGGACACGAGGTGAGGGCACAAGGTAACAGGATAAGGTCACCCGAAGAGCAACCAATGGGGGGTGGGGGAGGTTACAGAACCACCAGGGAGAGGCCCACAAAGTGCTGCAGGCCCCTCTGTTCCTTGGAAAATGCATTCTCATATTTAAACCTTTGCCAGCTTTCTAGGCGAGAAATTGCATCATAGTTTCTTTTTAGCACAACATCTCTCTGATCACTGAGAGGCTGATATTTTCTCAGAGTTATTGGCCACTCACTTCTTTTATGCTTTGCACATTTCCCCCGGAGGCAGTCCGGTTCTTACTGATTCATGTGCACCTTTTACGTATTAAGGTGATTTAACTCTTTATTTGTCAAATACGCTGCCACTGAATTTTCCCAACTCATCATTTGCCTTCCAAATCGGTTTACGGTAAGGTTGATTGGTCTGTTTTTCCGTGCTCGAGGGTCACTTTTTTATGTAGCCAAATCCAGGTCTCCTTTCCTTTGTGGTTTCTCGAACAGAAAGAGCCAAGGTTCAGGGCTCTTGTTGGTCTGTGAGGTTGATCCCCACTAATGTCAAAGTTTCCACTCCCCTCCCTTCTCCCCCTGCAAGCCGGGGCCGTGCCTGGGCCTCCTCCCACTGGGCCTGCACTCTGTGGGGTCACGCCCCTGGCCCCTGGAGCTCCTGCCTGTCATGGACAGAGAGTGACTCACTCCCGAGGCACGGTGCCCTCGCCCTGGGCCCCAGCCAAGCTGAGCCGGGAGACACACAGCCCACAGGGTTTTCACCAAGCAGCCCCTCACCTGAGGATGGGGACACAGCTCCCTTCTGACGTCACCAGTTCCAGTGGGCAGAGGTCAGGCGTGGGGCCAGAGCACCGGGGAGAACAAGCTGGAAGTCAGGGGGAAACGGACTGTGCCATGGTCCACAGTTAACGCCAAGGGGCAACAACAGAGGTTCCCTCGCCCTCCTTCACCACCATAGCTGCCCTGGAAGGCAAGTCCCTGGAACCTCTCTGGGCCTCCGTTTCCACATCTGCAAAATGGGCCTTCCCTCTATCAGTGACTTCCAGCCTTAAAAAAAAGTCGAAGCTGACACTGAACTTAACTCAGCATACAGCTCCCAGCATCATCCCTGGGTGAGGATATTCAAGTTTTCCGGCCTCAATTCCACCCCAAAGAAAGCCTCAGGCGTGAAAATATGAGGAGGACCTTCTAATAGCCACTAACAAGTCAGTGCCAGGCCAACAACTATTTATTTATTTATTTATTTTGAAGATTTTATTTATTTATTTGAGAGAGAGAATGAGAGAGAGAGCACGAGAAGGGGGAGGGTCAGAGGGAGACGCAGACTCCCTGCCGAGCAGGGAGCCCGATGTGGGACTCGATCCCGGGACTCCAGGATCATGACCTGAGCTGAAGGCAGTCGCTTAACCAACTGAGCCACCCAGGTGCCCCATCAACAACTATTTATTAAGTGCCTACTACGTGCCAAGGACTGTGGATACAGCAGTGAACAAGAGACCAAGCTCCCTGCCTTCAGGGAGCTGACAGGGAAGCCACGAGTCAATAAAAAAAACGCACTTTGTGACCAGATGTGCGGAGAAGGGGCTGGGCCCTGGCGAAGTGGTGTGGGGGCGACAGGCGATCTTGGCAAGGGGCTGGCACATCACACAGGCTGTCTCCTGGGCAATCTTCACTCATCCCTTCAGCCACCTCGTGCTGCCAGAAGTGGAAACTGAGGCCCACAGAGGTGCAGCAAACGGATCTCCAGGGCAAGTCGGTCTGTCTCTCCTCCAACCATAGGGCTAGGACTTCAGGGTAAGTAAATGCTCCCAGGGCCATCGTATTCTTGCGGCCCCAATATGCCTGCCGCGGACGCCACACCCAAGGATGAAGGGGGTCCCGGCCTGCGGCAACAGTGCCCCCAGGCCAGGCACGACACACTTTGAGAACAACGAGAACCCACAGGAGCACCATGGCTGCTGTGGGCACCTCCTCGGCGGGTCCTCACACCAGGCAGCAAAGATCTGCGAGTGTACCTTGGCATTTCTCCCAGTGAGCATCTACAGAAGGGTTATGGCTGCAGGATCCTTCCCTCTGGGGGCGGGGGGGGGAGGCGGACAGGAGGGTCCAAGGTGTTACCTCCATACGGTCCCATGCACTGACAGCATGCGTAAGTCTGACGAACACTCAAGAATGAACACATTCATGGGACCATCACCTCGCACCCAGAAGGCTCCCTTGTGCCCCTTCCCGGTCAGTGTCCCCCAGAAGTCACCATTCTTGTGACCTCTGTCACGACAGGCCAGTTTTATCTGCCCTTGAACTTCACATAAATGGAATCATGCAGTATGTACTCATCTGTGTCTGGCTTATTTTGCTCAACACAACATCTGTATTTGTCATTGTTCACTGCTGTATAGTATTCCATTGTGTGATCGTGCTACAATTTGTTTATCCATTCTACTACTGATGGATATTGGGGTCATTCCCAATTTTAGGCTAATTACTAAGGCTGCTCTGAACATTCTTGTTCATGTCTTTTGGTGGAGAGAGCACTCAATTCTCTTGGGAATATAACTGAGATTAGGATTGCTGGATCCTAGGAGAAGCTAGAATGAATGCATTAGAGCCTTGCCAAGATCTGGTAGGCAAGCAATATGAGCCTCACTGTATAGACGAGGAAACAGAGAGGTCAAGTAACATGCCCAGGGTCACAGAGTTCAAGGGCAGCAGAGCTGGGACTCAAACCTAGCTATGCATGGGTCCAGCCCCACGCCCCCTCCCGGCCTCACAGGGATGGGCGCCCTGAGTGATAGCTACTGGAGAAAGAGAGCACAGGGGAGGATAATGCTCCTTAACTCCCTGGAAGAACAGCAAGGCCCCAATCTGTCCCCAAGAGGCTGGGAGACCAGGTACGGGGGCCTGGCAGACTGAGCAAACAGACATGCATGAATGAGGCCTAAGTCCACTCAAACCCCAAGCACATAATTTCATCTGGAAGCAAACGCATCCAGCCGCCCCGGCGCGCCCTCCTTCTTGGGGAGAGGGCAGCCTCCCATCAGAAGCGCCTTTGTCTCCCCCAGAGTGCCCGAGACAGAGTGGCAGAAGCCTCGCTTGTCTAAACAAATGACAGTCAACGGTCCCCCACGTCTCCCACTGCCCGATTTCAGCCTCAAAGGACCGACTATTCCTCCGCCTCTCCAGTTTCTCTCCTGAAGCCTCCTGTTGACTGTAGAGTGTCTGGAGAGGGACACTGGGACTCAGGTTCCAGTCCTGAAACCCGGAGGAGGGGGTGAGTGTGACATCTGCCCAACACGGGGCTGGGCAAAGACGGACGAGGCCAACACGTCCTGTCGGAGCTCACAGTCTCCAAGGCAGAGAAACCTAACAGCGGATGCATGTGTGCCCAACGCTACCTTGCGGCCGAGAGCATGAATCAGAGGCCAGGAGACAAGTGAGCTCGCCCTGGGCGTGGGGTACAGGCCACATAGCCACTGTCGCTGTCACTCCCTCCCCTTGCGAAAGCTCTCGATTGCCCCCATGGACGTCCCTGACCCTACTGGTGGTGGGGTCACCATGGTTACCATAGGACGCTGCGCACATTCGCCAGAACCCTGCCTGGTAGCCACGGCGACTGGTCCAGAGGTCGGCATGTACCCTAAGCCTGGCCATATGGGGTACTTTTCTTGGGAACCTGGACACAAGAGTGAGAAAGAGCAGAGTCTCCTTCCTTTCCAGTGTGGAGCTACAGAACTGCAGACAAAAATGGAGATGAAGGGGCCCCGGGCTTCTAGTCCCTTCTTCAATCGCCTTCCCACAGCTCCCCGAGTTGGGCTGCTGTGATCTGCACCTAGACTTGGGAAGGTTATCTGGAGGCAGCATATTTCAGTGGGTGTTGGAGGATGCATAGGAGTTTGCACAGTAGGGACTAGGGAGAAAGGCTCCTCTCCTCTAAGCCCAATGACACCCAAAAGAACAAACTTCCCTTTGGAAGGTCGGCCACGTAGTCAGAGCCATCTCTCTATGCCCAGATGGGACCCAGACTGTGGGTTAAAGTTCACGGTGCTGCCCTGACGTTGGTCCCAGTAGGGACTTTCTAGAGATTCCATGGTAACGGTCCCCTTCCTGCCTCACTTCCAGAACTGAGCCTGTGCTTGATGAAAATGTCTCGAGCTCCCTCCTGGAACATTCAGAGCACTACCCTTCACTTAGCCCACTCTGGAGGGCCCTGCTCCAGCCCTGCTGTCCTCGAACCCCAACCTGCATCCACGCACCGCAGCACACACCACTCCCTGCTTCTCAGACGCTCTCCTTCAGCACACTGTCATTTGTAAACTCACTCTGCGTATATTCATCCATTAGCTCTTGCATGTTTTATTCATGCCTACATAATATGCCTCCGCTCATTAAATATTTATAGAGTACCTATTATGTGGCCCGACTTGCTGATTCTTTCCCCAATCCCCAATTCCTAAAAGTGGATCTGCAGGGCCACCAGCATCAGAATTACCTGGCTCTGCTTATTTAAAACACAGAGCAGCCCAACCCACTGCCGCCACACCCGGGAACCACGCTCCTAGAACATGCCCACGCTGCCTGCATGCGCTCGAGTTCAAGAGCGGCGGGTTTCAGAGAGCTTGCTCCCTCTCATCTTCGTCACCCATGGCCCCCATCAGCCCCTGGGGGATGCCAGCCAGGGGCTCAGAACCACAGTACATGGAGATGACATTCCGCTCTAACAGTGCTGTGGTTTTACTTCTGCTCTGAAAGCATTAAATATATAACATGCACACACAAAGATACACACACACACTCTTAAATGGAGTCTCGGGAGGTCTTCATGAACACATCTTAGGAAAGTTCTCCCAAGGAAGGCAACTTAAGTGGGGGTGCCGAGGGCAAGGCTGACGAAGACCCAGTGCAAAGACATCTGTACTCGTGCGCAGTCCCTCTTGGGCTGCCCAGCACCCTTGCCTGTGTGAGCGCTGCATTCTTTCCTCCCCTGGGAGATTTATTTAGCCCACCCAGCCCGGGGCTCCTTCAGACCATACATCGCTCTGTCCTAAAACTGCAAGGAGAGGGGAGAAAGGCCAGCTCAGGGGCTGGCCTGTGGGTCTCCAGCTCGTGGTCTGCAGTGGAAATCTGGCCCTTCAAGGAGCAATAAATGGCCAGATAGCACCGACTCGCAGCAGGAGCCGGGCCAAAGGCAGAACCTTGTCTAGGTATTGATCTGTTTTCCAGGGCACCTCATCTCGGCACCATGAAGTGCTGAAGTGACAAGAGTTCAGAGTACGTGACCGGCGGCGGCTCCAGACGACACCGCTAATGAGGAGACAGAACATGCCTACCAAGAGCAGCGTACTGCTTGTGCTCGCTGGTGCCTGAATCACCTCGTTCCGTCCACACCGGAGTCTCCTGTGCTTAATGTGCGGATGGATTGCGTGGAGTGCTTTGTGAACATCCAGGCTGCCATGCAGCAGGCAGGGGCAGGGTCTGAGAGCCTGCATCTCTAACAGACTTGCAGGTGAGGCTGATGCTGCCAGCCCATGGGCCACATCTTGGACAGAAAAGGGCTGCCCTACCAGATGGAAGACGTTATTATTACCAACATTCCCATTTTAACAACAAAAAGGAGATTGCAGCTTGTAGAAATTCACGAGCTGCGTGAGTCACAAAGGCAAAAGAGGCAGTGCTGGGGTCTGAACTCAGGACTGTGGGCTCCCAGACACAAGCCTGTAACCACTGAGCCAAGATGCCTCCCCAGCCAGCCCTCCAGGCTTTGCTATGTTCTCGCTATTTCTTTGGGTCCGCCATCCTAGGTGCCAGCCATCCCGGGTGCCAGCCAGGCTATGGGAATTAGAAAATTAGCCCCCGCTTAGACAATACAGGTCATGGCCTGGTGAGCTGGGGGAGTCTTTGTGCAAAGAGCGAGATGCCCTTTCCTCCGGGTGGGTCAGTGCCTTGCCAGGGCACATGCGATTCCAGCCCACTCAACCCATGGGCGGGACGAGGTCTGAAATTGAAACTGCACAACCCTCCACAAGAGTCCCTACTCGCCATGCTTCAGCCTGAGGCAGTGGATCCAAGCGGTGAAGAGCAAGGACTTTGGAAACGGAGAGCCTTAAGTTCAAATTCCACCTCTACTACATCATGGCTGTGTGACTTCGAGCGAGTGATTGTACCTCTCTGAGCCTGTTTCCACATTTGGAAAATGTGGGGGAAATGGGAGAAATGCCCACCTCCCACATAGAATGGTTGTGAGATATGAACTTGGAGCCTTTGGTGCCAGCAGAATCAGCCCTGGACAGATGAGTGAGCCACTCAGGGTGCTCAGAAGCCCAGCTGGGGTAGTCTGCCCACGACGGGGGAGAGCATTGCTGGGAAGGAAGGGGCAGACATCACGGCAGCCTTGCTTTGCTGCATGACCCACTCTCACGGGCCCCAGCCCAGTGAGCACTGCCCTGGCCCAAGAGGCCCACGGCCAGACGACTGCCCAGCATGGCCAACACTACAGGTCGGTCCCTAATGAATCTGCTTGGGGGCGGGAGGGTCTGGGATCTCGTGGGTGGCTTCTGGGATGAGAGAAGTGCCAGTGAGGCATTCCCTGTGAACAGCATCAGAGTCGAGAAGACCGGGGTTTGAATCCTGGTGCTTGAACCCTGAGCAGGGTGAGCCCTTCAGGTCACGCCCCTCCGTGGAGCCAGCTGGCTCTTCTGGAAAATGGGGCCGGCAAGAGCATTCCGGGAGGCCCACGTATGGCACTCGGTCTGTACCTGGCGCACATCACGTGCGCAATCAGGTGAGCCATAATTACCCTCACCCCGCAACGGCCTCTCCAGCCAACAGTCACCAAGAGGCTCCCGGCTTTCCCACAATGCACTTTCACATCCAACCCGTGAGCAAGTCCTCTTTCCCTCCAGGTTAGTGCCGAGTCCCACCACCTGTCACGGCCGCTGCCGTGCTGCCAAGGGACCAAGTATCAGCCTCCTCTCTTGCCTGGACTGCTTCGGCAGCCCTGGCGGGGCCCCGGTGCGCACGCTCACATCCCTCAGACAGCACTGCTAAGAGAACTTTCTGTGATGCTGGAAATGTTCGCTAGCCGCACGGACTGGTGAGGGCCTGAAATGTGGCAACCACGACTGAGGAACTCAATTTTCAACTTTATTTCTTTTCAATTAACTTAAATTTAAATGGCCACACACATGGCTAACAACTACTGGATGAGAGTTTTAGGCTATTCTCCATCTAGCAGCTGAGTCAGATTGTGCCTGTCCTCTGCTCAGAACCCTCCAGTGACTCCCTTCTCACTCAGAAGAAAACCCAAAGCCCTGGCAACTGCCTGTAAGACCCTCCATGACCTGCCCAGCTCCACCTTCTCTGGCCTTAGCCCTTGCCATCCTCCTCACTCACTCTGTTCCAACCCCACTGGCTTCCCTGCAGTTGCTTAAATCTGCTAATCCCGCTCCTGCCACAGGGCCTTTGCACATGCGGTACCCCCGCCCCCCCACACACACTTCCCCTAAATATTTTCACGGCTGGTTCCTCTAGTTCAAGGCTCTGTTCCAATATTTCCCCTGACTCCAGGAAATGACATCCTGAGTCCCCTGTGTGTCACCTTCCCCCGCCGTGTTTCTTCAGAACGCCCGTGGCTACCTAAAATATTATGTATTTGGTCACATATTTATTCCCTCTCCTTCCCAGAATGTAGGGATCATGAAAACAAAAGACTTTGCCTATCACGCTCACTGCTTTATCTCCTGTGCCTGGAACAGCCCCGGCCAGGCATATAGCGGGTCCTCAAAGAAGATGAACAAAAGAATCATGAGCAAGATGCCCAGGACACAGTAGGTGCTCAATAAACAACCACTGTTGCTACTGTAGTAACAACCTGTCATCATCATTCTTTGCCCAAACCCGGTCGGTCATATTCAGGGCCAGGCCTGCTGTTCTCTTTGAATATAAAACAACAAAGCAGTAACACCCTCTCCTCTGCCCAGCACGCCCTTGGTGCCAAGAAGCTGGAAACTCCACACAGAAGGAAGTCTGGTGGCGGCAGGGAAGCAGGCAGGACCCGCGGGCCTGGTTGCTGGGTAACCCCACCCCGTCCCTCACAACCACGGCCACACCGGTTCCGCTGGGAGGGGCCGGCTGTTTGCATGCCTGTCTTGTCTGCCGGCCTGACCACCAGTGTTCGTGCCTTGCTTTCGCAAGGACAAAGCACAGGGGCGAGCAGACACTGAAGGGGAGTAGAGTCAGGGGCTGCAGGCCACGAGTCTGCAGTGGGCAAGGAGGGTGAGCTCGGGTTCCTGAGGCCCTACTGTGTGCGGCCCAGTTTCAACACGCTCTCAGCAGCCTCGTGCTCGGGCGGGTTTAACTGAGAGAGCGCCGAACGGGCACGTCTGGTGCTGTCTGCATACTGAGAAGCGCTCACTAAATACGAACTGCTGCTGTGGTTATTGTTTTTCTTCTTCTGGGACACGCTCGTCTCAATTTTCACGGCAGCGTGCCCGAACGGGCCCACCCCCACCCCTGCAACCTCGCTCACTCACACGCAGGGTTTCTCCGCTGTGGCCCTGCGGACGTGTGGGGCCGGATCCTTCGTCGTGGTGCTGTCCTGGGCACCGCACGGTGCTGAGAAGCGTGCCCGGCCTCGGCCAGCAGCGGGTGGGAATGTAAAATAGTGCAGCCGCTATAGGAAACAGTACGGAGATCCCTCGAAAAATTAAAAATAGAACCACCATATGATCCAGCCAGCCCACTTCTGGGTATATACCCAAAAGAACTGAAAGATCTCAAAGAGAAATTTGCACATCTATGTTCATATAAGCATTATTCATAATAACCAAAAGGTAGAAGCAGCCCAAGTGTCCACAGAGAGATGAATGGGTAAAGGAAACGGGGTACATACACACAATGCTAAGTGAAATAAGCCGGTAATAAAAATACAAATTCTGTACGACTTCACGTACACAAGGTACCTAAAGTAGTCAAGTTCACAGTACAGAAAGTAGATTAGGGATTATGGGGGGCGGGGGCACTTCCCTTAGCAGGTGGGCTGGACCCCCCACCATGTAAGACTGGCCTCACCCCACCATCAAAGTCCTAACTCAGAAGGAACTTCCTGGGGCGGCGGGGGGTGGGGTGGGGTGGGGGCTTTCCCTGACCACTCACACCCAGACCAGGCACTCATCCCTCTCCTTTTAAACTTTTTTATTTTCAAATTGTTTTAGGTTTACAAAACAGGTGCAGAGATAGTACAGGGATTTCTGGGGACCCCTGTTCTACTCTCACCCGTTCCCCTCATGCTAACATCCTCAGGAACATGGACACTGGTCACAATCGAGAGACCAGCACTGGTACATGACTTAGTCACTGACCGTGACCCTTCACTTGGACTTCACTGCGTCCCCCCCACTGCCCTTTTCCTGTTCCAGGATCCCAGCCAGGACCCCCCATTATATGCATCCCCTTAGCGCCCTAGCCCCCTCCACTCGGGAACAGTGTCTCCCTTTCTTTGTCCTTGAAGATCTTGACAGTTTTGAGGAGCACTGAGCGGGAGTGTTACAGAATGCCCGTCAACTTGGGTTTCTCCAGTGTGGCACCTCCTTTTAGGAAAAAAAAAAACTGTGGTAAAATATACGTAATATAAAATTTATGCTCTTAACCATTTTTAAGCACACAGTGCAGTAGCATGAAATGTTCCCACAACGTTGCGCCAGCACCACCGCCATCCGTCTCTGGAACCTTCTCACCCTCCCCAACTGAAACTGGGTCCCCGTAGCACACTGTCCCCGCTCACCAGCCCCTGCCCCGGGGTAAGCGCTAATCCACCTTCCACCTCTAGGAATGCAAATCAAAACCGCAAGAAGACATTTCACACCCCTGGGGATGGCGACTATCAGAACAGAAAATGAACTAGGGCTTGAGGGGGTGCAGAGGGACCAGACCCTCGTGCACGGAGCGGGGGGGATGCAGAATGCGGGCGGCCACTGTGCAGAAACAGTGCGGTAGCTCCCCCCAAATTAAACACAGAATTACCACATGACCCAGCAGCTCCCCTGCTAGGTATATGCCCCAAAGAATCGGCGGCAGGGATTTGAGTGCTTATCTGCACACCTATGTTCACAGCATTATTCATCATAGCCAAAAAGTGGACGCATCCCAAGGCCATGGACATCTTTTAGAGCATTCCCCTTGCAATAACCAGTTCAATGCCTGTCTCCCCACCGCACGCCCACCCTTCCACAGCCCCAGCGGGGTCCAGCTTCGCTCTCAAGGTCCCTGGTCTAGGTTATCAGAAGGCAGGGCCATAGTGAGATGCCACCCCAGGAAATTCGCAGCCCCCGGGCAGTCCCTGCCTCCCTGAAAGGGCTGTGCCCCGGCGATGGGCAGCACTAGGCCAGACCCACACTTTCCTGACCCTCTCGATGACCTCAGGCACTTCTGACACGGCCTGGTGGCACTGGCAAAACGGGGGCTCTTGGAGCAAGGGCAGGAAAAGCATGGCTTCCTTCCCGGAGGAGAGCTCTGATGGGCAGCCCTTCCCTCCCCAACTTACACGCACACACACACCGTGAAGTAATAGCAACAACATCCACCAAGATAGCAGTAACATCCTGCTAAAAAACAGTCCCTCACTGGGCACCCCCAGTGCGCTGGGCACGGGGCTAAATAAGCATGTGACGAGGTTTTGCTCAGACTTTGAAACAAACCTCGAGACTGATGCTATAATAACTCCCCATTCTACAGCAGCGGAAACAGAGGCTTGGACAAGAGATGTGACTCGTCCAAGGTCACAGGGGTGGCAACGTGGCCAGGGTGACTCCGGAAGCCAAGTTCTGACCCCAATAAGACACCTCCCCTAGCTAGAGGCATCAGGAATTAAGGGAGCCCATCAGCGTGATTTCCAGCTCATCCCTGGGTCTGTGCTTCTCAGGGAAACAAAGGCTAAAGGCAGAGAAGATGGTGATTCCATTTGGCAGGGACTATACTCAAGTTGTAAAAGAAATAAATGACAGCCACAAAGAAGTTCCTATTTATTAAGTACTTACTGTATGACAAGGTGTAGCTCCTAGCTGTTATCGTCATTGCTCCCGGCCTGGTAGGCATTACTACTGATCCATTTTAGAGATGAGGAAACTAAGATCCAGGGAGAACAATCACTTGACAAGAATCAGGCCCCCATATCATGACAGACAACAGCCCCAGGGGCAATATTGGCATCGAGGGGTTTCGCCTACTCTAGAGTGCACAGCCAAGGATGGATGGGGGAGGGGGTCTTGGACCCCTGGGGTGGACGGTCTGCTAGGGGGAGACAGCTGTTCAGGGGCTGGAGAGGAGGGACAGGAAGGCGGTCCCTCTTTCCACACTGACCCACATCAAAACTACCTCCCGGATTTCATGTTTCTTGCCTCTTACTTTTTGAGTTTCTTCCCTACCACCAGTTTTATTTACTCATCCATGCAGAGTTCCGGCAAGGGTCCAATGTGTGTCCCAAGGAGGCAACACAGACGTGCTGCACGGGCACCAGGATCGGAGGACTGGTGCACACTCCAGCTCTGTCGCTTGGAAGCCCTGTGACCTCGGGCCAGTGGCTTCAGCGCTCTGAGCATCCGTCTCAGCAGGGGAGGCGGGGTAGGTATGATATACACCTGCCAGGGCCGCTGGGCTCCTCGCAGGAGGTCGTGGCTATGGGAGCACCTGGAGCTATGGAGCAGCTGCGAGGAATCTGAGCCCAGGGACAAAGAGAGAAAAAGCTGCATGCTCCCAGCAGGGGGCAGGGAAAAAGAAACACACCTGCCCAGGTAACACACCTGACAAGCTGCGCAGAACAGTGGCAGGAGCTGCAGAAGGCCCCGGGGCCTTGCTCCCCGCTGGGTGTCCTCTCCACCCACTTCCTGTCTGGCAGGCCCTTTCCCTTCAGGTGACCCCAGGCCTGCAGGGTCACGCTCAGATCTGCCTGGGGACCCCCGACCCCCTACCCCCCACCCCCCACCCTGAGGAGGCCTGGCAGTGATGTGAGCAAGTCTGCGGGGTCACCGTGTCTGCGTGTACACCCGCTGGGGGGTCGTTCTGCGCCCTAGAGCTTAATCAGGAAGGAGACAAATGTCCCCGCCCCCTGAAGCCCAGGGGAACCCTGATTTCTCCAGAGCCACAGCGACCACTCTGGAGAAAAAGGAACCGAGGGTATTTTTTCCCCGCATTGCTCCATCACGTTTCCCCTCCCTGGATGATGCCTGCTGCTTATTATAACTATGACAACATTGGAAATATTTCTTGTGGATTTCTGCAAGAAGGGAAATGACAGGCTTTCTTCTCCTTCTGGCTTTTCGCTGGATGCTACGGACCTGAGGTGAGGCCCTTTGGTGGGGGAGGGTCCCCCTGCGGCTGTGACTGCAGGGGTGAGGCACCAGGGCAGGAGAGGGTGGCCCTCCGGTTGCAGGTGTGCTGAGGAGGGCCTGCCACAGGCTGTGGAACGCCCCCCGCCTCTGCGAAGGGCTGGGCGTCACTGGCTGCTCCCAGCCCAGCGCCACCTGCGGCCAGGGGCCCGATCTGTATTTTCAGACTGCGATCATTTCTCGAGTGCCCACTAGGTGCTCGCAGGCACTCTGCTAAACGTGCTCTGCTTTGGCTGGGTCTCATGGAGTCTTGCCAGGGGTTACAATTACTTCCATACTACAGACAAGGACCGAAGGTCCAGGGAAGAATAAAGTGGCCTGACCGGGGTTACTCGACCAGTAAAGTGGCTGCAGAAAGAAGGACACTTGCTGATGCTGGTGAATGAAGAAAATGAGAGAGAGAAGTACAGCACCTGTCCTGAGTCAGAAATCTGGACAGAAGGTATGAGATGAATTAGATTACATGGAGATATTTGCCAATCTGGGATTTCGCAGACCTCTCCAATGCCTGGAAGGGGCATCCTGGAAGTGTGTTGTGAAGGACTCTGCAGCTGCATCGGGGCTCGACAGGAAAGAGTGGTGATTGATTACTGATGTCTGCCCTGGGCACAGCAGTGGGAAGTAGTGAAACAGCACAGTGATCGTCGCTAGTCTACCGTACATCTGCCTGGTGCAGGAGACCTCCCTGAATCCTCCCCCTACTCCTTAGCTTCCCCCTCCATTGAATGGGCTCAGGTACAGAATAATAGGTAGAAATACCTTCTGAAAAAAGGGTATTTTCTCTGACGTTAAACTATACACCTGGAATTTGTTAATTCAGAGGTAAAACTCAATTCTTACAGCAAGGGTAGGTTCCATTCAATGTACACTTACTGGGCACCTATTACGTCCTAGGGTCTCTCCCTTCATTGGGCTCAGTGAGGAAGACAAACAATTAACTTAATAATTACTCACTATGGTTGCTCTAAATGCCTCAAGCGGGAAGCAAGGTGGGGGGGGTCACACCTGCCGGTGCTGCCAGTGTGGCCTCCACCTCCCTGCCAAGGATTTGGTTCCGACACGGAAACTACCCTTCTGCTCACGGCCCACTGGAAACACTTGTCCAGTGGGTCTGGCACGCAGAAGGTGCTGGAACGCTGAGGAATGTGGGCACGCGACAGAAAGGGGGACCAAGGGAGGCTGCAGCACATGGAGCCGAGGGTGGCCCCTGTGCGGGCAACTGATCTTTGCTAATTAGAAGCTCATGCCTCATTCTCTTTTTTCCACTCCGAAGAGGAATCTCGACCATGCTACCCACCGCTTTTGGCAAGGGGCGCGGGCACAGGAACGAGAAGACACGATGGCATCTCCGGGCTGACAGGGGAGGTGTGTTTGAAGTGGGCGGAGCGTGGCCCAGCTTTTATCTGAACGCTGCACTTGAGGTCCTCCTCTCCCCTTGGCCTGAGCAGCCTCACCCACCGCCGTGAAGGAGTGGCATGGGGTGGCACAGTCGCCTCCCCTGTTCCAGGCTGGCACCGGACTGGCAACAGGGCTTGTTTGGAATAGATGTTCCTCATCAGAGGAGTCTTAAACAATCTCCCTTTCTGGCCGGAGGAGGAGGACGGAGGCATCTCGGAGGCCAGCGCTTCCCCCAGTGCAAACAGCTGAACCCAGCCTGCCCACCCGGCTTTCAACTTTGTTGCTTTTGCAAATATGGTCCTGGGTCCTATTTCCCACATCCCTGCAGCTAAGTCCGGTCAGCCTCCTGGAGGCTTGGCCCGCTCCAGGGCCAGAGACCAGGGCAGGGAGGGAGCTGACCCCTCCTACCTTCCAGAAAAGCAGTGGGCAGAGGAGTCTGAGAAGAGAGTAGGCACAACCACGGTGAACAAAACTGAGGAGCGACTTCCAGAAACGGGAGCTCAGGCCCTGGGTGCTGAGACCAAGTGCAAGGAACCCATCTTCATGCTCCCAGTTCACTTCCCTCACCCTCCTCCTTCCTCAGACCACAGCTAACAAGTCACTTCCTGCCCGCACCCCCGCAGAGGAGGAGGCTGGGTCGCCTGGTAAAATTTGCCTGCCCATGGAAACTCCCGTTGATGTCAGTCTCCCCTCTGGAATGGATTGGAAACTCTGTGAGGGCAGGGACCTCGTCAGCCCCAGCACAATGTCTGGCGGAAATGGGGGGGACAGAGTTGAGGGGGTGGCAGGAGGGAAGGAACTTGGCTTCTCCGATTAGAGCTGGCCCACCGTGGTCTGTGGATCCACGGCCCCCAAAGATGTCCACATCCGAACCCCCAGAACCTGTGAAGATGGAACCTGCACAGCACACGGGCCCCTGCAGGTGGGATTACACGAAGGCCCCTGAGACGGGGGACGATCCTGGGTTATCCCACGGGCCCCACGTCCTCACAATGTCCTTGTAAGACGGAGGCAGGAAGGACAGAGGCAGAGATGTGATGGCAGGAGCACAGGTCCAGCGGTGCCACCACGAGCCAAGGGACCCAGGCAGCCTGTGGAAGCAGGGACGGGCGAGCTGCCTGGGTCCTCCAGAAGGAACACTGCTCTGTCGACACCTTGGTTTTAGCCGAGGGGACCCATTTTGGATTTGTGATCTCCAGAACTGTAAGAGGATACATTTGTGTGGTTTTAAGCCACAAGTCTGTGGGAATTTGTCACAATAGCCACAGGAAGCTGCAGGGCACCCGCGGGACCTCCCGCCAGTCACGATCAGCCCCACAGAACCACCATCCGTGATACAGGCATTACTAATAGCCACTGGGTCCCGGTTTCCTCCTCCTTGCAGTACGTGAAAGACGAAGATTCCTGCCCCCTTGAAGCCAAGCCATGGGGACATGACGGGTTCTGGTGGGACAAACAAACATGACTCATGTCGCTTCCAAGGCTACAGGACTGCACGGCCGGCGGTGAGCACCCAAGAGCACCCGGAGGCTGCGTGTGGGGGGACTGCATCACCAGCTGGGAGAACCTCCACCCGGCCCCCTGTGCGCTGCCCGCATGGAGCAGGTCCCCGCTGACCCTCCACAGACATGGCAACAGAGCTGGGAGAAACCGTCTTACGCCCGTGGGCCTGGGAGGCTTCGGATACCACACGCCATCCTGATAAGGCCCGTGGGGACCTGTCTCTGGAAGCAGCAGCTACCACGTTGGCCAGAGACCCCAACACCGTCCCCAGGGTGCCCCTGACACCCGGCACCTTGGACGGGGGGGCAGGCAGGGGGGGATGTCCACCTTAGTCCCTGGGTGACCGTGAAGTGAAGTCACTTCTTCCAAACAGCATGGGGGAAACGGGGAAAGTGGAGCAGCTTCCTGCATCTCCTACACACGTCCCGAGTGTGTCTTTGAGGTGCACACCCGCAGGGCCTTCCCAACACACCCAGCGGTCCTTTGTGCTTCCTTCTGGGGACCCACAAATGTCTCCTCATTTCTCTGCTTCTTCGCCAGGCCCTCCTGCCATGTCTGTGGCTGGGATTCTAGGATGTCAATGGATATTTTTCAGAGCTTTATTGTCCCATTTGTCACTTGCTAATTAGTTAGGAGTGGCTAATCAGAAAGCAGCAGCAAGGCGGAGAAAATACTCCTATTTTCTTCGCTTTCGGTTGTCTGCGGGTACTGAGAACCCACTGGATTTATTTGGCGGAGTTGGGCAGGGGGCGGGACAGGCAGTGTGTACAAAACGGGGGTGCGGTTTTCTTTGTCCTCTCCTGGGCAGATATGGACAACATTGGGGGCTGTCACCAGGGAAAAGGGCGGCAGCTTCCCGTAAGAATGACAGTGTGGTGGTCACCGGTGGGCAAAGCCAGGGTCTCTGGAGCCCCTGACCTCAGCCTTCTAGTAATTTCTACCTCTGACCAGGCAAGCTATGGAAGCACAAACATCCCCACTGAGTTCAGGCCTCCCCTGGCACCAGAGGCCACGTGACTGGGCCACACCGAGAGTGCAGATGGTGGGATGAGACCCGTCTACGCAGTCCTGCCCAATGCTGCCAAGGTTTCAGAGCCGAGGGTAGGAGCAGCTGAAGTCCCAGCTGCTCTCCTGAGCCCCCAGTGGACAAGGCCATGCCTCCCCAAGCCGGGGGGACACGCCACCTACTGACTGCCCTCTCCCAGCTGGGCCCCCAGCCACGTGCACACGTGTCACCTGTGATCCTCGCTGCACCTGCACGCAGTTGCTTTTATTCTCCCGTTTCACAGGTGAGAACGCTGAGACTCCAAGAGCGTGCATCACTAGCTGCGGGTCACGCAGCACGTAACCGGCAGAGCTGTGCGTCCAACCCAGCGGCGTAGCCACCGTGTGTGACAAAGAGGGGAGAAGGGGCCGGGCCCACATCGGCATCGCCAGGTGCCTGGAGTTCCCTCCCTCAGCCCTGCAACCACGGCGCGGGCTGGGTCCTATCACACATGGGCACACAGAGCTCACATGGGCACGTGTTAAGCCCGAGGGTGCACACGCACACGGGTGTACACACGCGGTTTCTCAACACGGAGGCGAAGGGGGCACGCAGTTACCCGTGAGGGAGCGAGTCGGCACCCGCTGTCCCCGCTGGGGCACAGGCCCCGCTCCGGGCTCCTTGGCCAGTCCTGGCCACCGCTGCCCTTTGGGGATGATTTCATCACTGACGGTGGTTTCCAAAGACAGTAAACAAACGAGGAGGCCTCAGGCCTGCCTCTCAGGGCTGCTGGCCCAACACCCCCAGCACACACGCACGCACACATGCCCGTAGGCACGCACACGCGCACACCACACAAAACCCAGGCCTGGCAGGGAAAAGAGGGAGCAATCTGCTGGGGCGACACCGCAGCCCCCTACACGCTCCTGAGCTCGCGGGCAGCGCAAGCCGGGGGGAGGAAGGGCAGGTAGGAAACCAACGGCCCCACGTCAGAAAGGCCGGCGTTCTGCAGGGTAAAGTTCTGGCCCTCGAGTGGTTTCCCAGCCCGGCCAGGTTAATCACTGCCCGTGGAGGACAAATGAGTCCCTCTACCCTCAAGCTGGCCCCCTGGTGCCACCACAGGCCAGCAAGTCGGGGACCAGCTTGGGGGGGCAGACCCTGCCCTCCCCCACCCTGGGCTGCCACCACGGAGGGCCTGGTTGATTGTGCTCGAGATCGTCGCAAGAGTCCTCTTCACCGACCCCCTACTGTGCGCCTGGCCTTGGGCTGTGCTCCCTCCACTAAGGCCAACAGTAAAATGGAGTTAAGAGCTGAGCGCCCAAGCCCAAGCAAGCAGACCTGGGTTCAAATCCCGGTGCCCACAGTTCAGCTCCGATGGCAGTGGGCCCCGCCTACAGAGCGGACGGGCTGCCATGGGAATGAACGGAACAGCGTACGGCAAACAGGGCTTCTCCACCACGGGCCTTTGTCCAGAGACACGGCCAGGCGTCGCCCCGGGGGCGGGTGCTGCTAGCATCTGGGAAGCAGAGGCCGGGGTGCCGCTCACGCCCTACCACCAACAGGACAGCCCCCGAGAGCGGACGGCCCACCTCTGCGTCAGCAGGGCCTCCGGCGAGAGATCCCGGCTCAAGGGAGGCCCCCCATAAACGCCAGTGCCTATTAGTACCTCGACACTGTCCCAGCAGCCCGAGAGCATGACACTACTGTCACCAGACTGCAGAGAAGGCAGCTGCACAGAGGCTGTGACTCGTTCCGGCGACAGGAGACAGCAGAGCTGACCGGGCCTCCGGACTGCACCTGCGTTCCCTCAGGCCTGGGGCCCGGCCTCCCCGCGACAACCCATCCCCCCGGCTGCCCCATGGTCACAGCCTCTGCCTCTGCCTGCCTTCTGCAGGCCCACCGGGGGGGAGTGGCTACTTCCGGCGTTGTTTTCTTGGGCACCGAGTGGACAGACACCCCCGTGTCTGGACCCTGCAGACAGCTCGAAGCAGACACTTCCTTCCCCTTCCTCCTCCCTCTCGCTGTCCCCCACCTGCCACCCTCTGCTTTTGCCCAACAGGGCAGTCTGTCTCCAGGGCCCAGCATGCCTCTCCAAGCAAGATGTCCACCCCGGCCCTGAGAACCAGACCCTCCTCCAGGGGTCTGGCTGACCCGGCTGTGGGACCCTGTGCCTGCATGCCCAGGGAGGGGTCAGTCTCCAGAGGGGGCAGAAAGTCCCAGGAGAGCCTGTGTGGCCTGCTCTCTAATACCTTTAGCTGGTCCCTCACTGCACACACCTGCTCGTGGCCAAATCAACACACACAGGGTCGACAAGCAGCCACACTGAGATCCTTCTTCTAGTGGCCAAGCCTTGACACATGCCCCTCCCTCCCTGGGACACCCTGCCCCTCCTCCTTTGCCGCATACCCTCTTCGCGTGCCTTAGACTTCGCTGAAACATCCCTCCCTCTAGGCCAGGCTCGGCTCAGAGGCCCTGCTTCTGTGCGTGCACACACCTCTGCACCCGTCACCCTGTCTGGTAACGGAACACATACATGCCGCTCTGTGAGCAACGCGGCTAGATCTGCAACTCTGAGGGCAGAGAGCCCTTCGGGGCGCCTCACCTTGGCAGCCCCGAGTCTGGAGCTGCGCTGTCCACTACAGCATTCCGCGACGCTGGGAACGGTCTGCATCTACGCTGGCCGGCACGGGAGCTGCGACCCACACGCGGCCTTGCACTATTTGAAACTTCACTGAAGAACTGAATTTTTAATATGGTTTGATTTTAATTAAATTTGAATAGCCATATGTGGCTACCATACTGGGCAGCACTGGTCTAGAATAGTGTCCAGTGCAGAGTAGGTGCTCAACACCCACTGGCTGAATGAATGAATGATGCTCACTGTCCTACTTTATTAACCCACATTATAATCATCTGACTTAGGGGCGCCTGGGTGGCTCAGTCGTTAAGCGTCTGCCTTCGGCTTGGGTCAGGATCCCAGGGTCCTGGGATGGAGTCCCGCATCGGGCTCCCTGTTCAGCGGGAAGCCTGCTCCTTCCCTCTCCCACTCCCCCTGCTTGTGTTCCCTCTCTCGCTGTGTCTCTCTCTGTCAAATAAATAGATAAAATCTTCAAAAAAAATAATCATCATCTGACATCAATCTTCTCCAGCAGGCTGAGAGCTTTGTGAGGGCAGGATACGGTGAGACTTGGCTCACCACTCTATCCCCAAAGTATTACATGGTTCCTGGGACACAGATCTTCAATTAACATTAATTAAATAAATGAACGCATGCATGAATGAATGGCCTGCAACTCGGGAGCCTCTTTCCCTTCGCCACCAAGCTTACGGACTGATGAAAAAAAGCACTCCACCGGGCTGGCTTCTGAATGGATTTCCAGCCCAGTTCCTCCTTCTCACTCAGGTGACCGTCTGCCCCCCGCATCCCGGGCTCTGTCGCACCTGGCGTCAACAGTGAGGAGGCTCCTCCTTCCTCGAGTGTCCTTCCCTCTCTCCTGATGCCAGGGAAGAAGCACGGCAAGTTGGCTTGCTCTAGACTCAGAGGAAAAGACCGGGGCTCCTCATTCCCCCTGGGGCTGCTGCTATTCCCTGCCTCCCTGCTCAGGCAGCAGGGTCCCCTCAGGAGGTTTCAGAAAGATGAGAACTAGCAGGAAGGAGGATGAATGTGAGATTCTATTATCAATCACCGCCTTTCATCCCTGACGGGTGACGGGGATGCTCGTCAACCCTGTTATTCACAGCGAGCATCATCTGTGCTTCTGCACCCCCCACCCCCCCCCCACTGCCTGGCCCACTTCCTTCTGATGTAGGTCACGATGGATTCTCCCTGCAATCACTAGGTATGCCTCCGGTGAGGGGGGTGGCACTGCTAGAAGCAAATCTAGCAATTCTCTCATGGGCATGCAGGGACCCTGTGCTCTCTCCTTCAGCTGAGCCCGACTTCCAGGCGCACGTGGAAATCCTGTGCAAAGATCCTAGGGCACGTGGGAGGGCGGGCAGGCAGGGTGGTTCCTGTGCCCAAGAAAGCTGGGCAACTGGAGCTCGAAAGCCACTGTCATGTGGAAGCAACGCCAAGGGGGGGCTGGTTCCCAGGACAGAAGCAGATCCGCAGCATGGTAACTGGCCCTACTTTAGGGTGAGCATCCTGGACCCACCGCATATAACTCTGCAACCCGGAGCAAGATGCTCCTCCTTCCTGAGCCTCCTGTTTCCACCTGAAAATGGGGAATAATGCCAGCACCCGCCTCACAGGAGGATAGGAATTAAATGCACTCGTAGAGACAAAGTGCTTAGCATGGGGCTCAGCACCAAAGAAACGCTCAATAAACACAGACTATTACTGATGTTGCTGTCGTCTGCAAGAACCTCTCTTAGCCGCACGACACGAACATCCGTTCCTTCCCTCTGACCAGCAACGAGCATGGGCGCCCTGCCAGGCACTGTGCTGCCTATGGTGACGGGTCAACTCTCCCTGTTCTCAGGTAGCAGGCCATTTGCCGGGATGATGGACACGTTAGATAAATACAATGGTGCGCGTGGAGAGCAGGTCTTGCGAGCATGTGGGAGGGTAGAGTCCAGAGGAGGGAGGGCTCGGTCTGGGCAGGCAGGGGAGGTTTCACACCATGTGAGCAGGGCCAGGAAAGAGGACAGAATGGGGATCCCTGGCATCCTCAAAGACCTAGAAGGACCCGAGAGCATGGGCTCTTTGGGCAACAGCAAAAGGCTGTCTGTGGCTGGGGCACAGGGTGCCTGGTAAGGAACTGGCAGGGGATGAAAATGAAAAGGCTGAGTTTGGGCCAAATTCGGCCTTCTCTGCCAGGAAAATAAGGAGTTGAACTTTATCCTGTGGACAACAGGGAGTTTTAAGTGCCCCTCCTGAAGTTACTCAGCTCTGAAGATGCGGAACACACCCCCTACAGACACACGTTATGTAGTAGACACACAACACTCCACATGCACGTACAAATACACACACACACACACCTCTACGCACATGTGTGCAAACACGCAACACTCCACACACAGATGCAAACACATCCACACGCACAAGCGCACACCACAGGGGCCCTGCACGGGGCCCAGAGCAGAAATGGGAGCCTCCAGACCCCAAGACACAGCAAAGAGGGTGTGTTCTGAAAGCCACATAGAGGCCTGAGAGCCGGTTTCAGGCTGCGTGGAGGAGGAAATGCTTATCAGCAAGAGGTTTCCTGCACACCCGCGCACACACACACGCACGTGCACGCAAACTCACACTCAGTGGGTGATTCTTCAAAGAACGCCTTGGCAGGTTAGGTCTAGCACACGCAGAACCACGAGCTACTCTTTCGCTTGCACCACGGTCCAGCCTGGGCCCTGTTTTAAAAGGAAACTTCCTCCCACATTTAAAAGGGAAGTGTGGGTCTGTCTGGACAAATTCAGAGCCGAGGTGCGGGAGCGGGAAGTGATCAGGGAAGCCCCTGAAGGGTGGAATAATGGGGGCAACTGCACTTATGTGGGGCCTGCACCTGGGTCTCCCCCTGCCCACCCCCCTGCGCTGATAGTCTGATTTCTAAGGAGAACAGTTACCCCAAGGAGGCTCATTCACAATGGACATTTCTTGCAGCAGGTGGATGCAAATAAAAATGTGCTAAGGTTCCTTAAAATAGTTACCTTCTCCCAAGCAGGATAAACCTTCTTCCCTGCAATATGGTTCATACCAGCAATTAGCTCAGTAAACCCTTTTCTTTAGAGAGAAAGGGGAAGTTTGGAAACAGAAGGGACTTCAGAGGTCACAGCTGGATTGGAAGGAGTCAATTTTTAAACAATGAACTCAAACTTGGTTACTTCCTTGGAAGGAGAGACTGCCTGGGCCAAATAAGGATTTCTCTTTGTCCCACAGAATTAAACTCCATCTTGGTGAGGCCTGATAGAGAAGTCAGGCACTGTTTTAAGCCCATAGTCTGTTTCACCCTGTTTTATACATGTGGGGAAACTGAGGCACAGGGTAGGGCGGGGGGGGAGGGGAAGTGACATGCCGGAAATCACAGAGCAAAAGCCAGAATTTGAACCTGGGCCTCTGCCTCCAAGGCTCAGACTCTTAGCTCACGGGGGACCTCCTTCTTGGCACATTCAGACCTACTGCTCCGCTGGGATGAGGAAAGGCCACACGCAGGTGCAGCAGGGTCCAGGGGGACAGCGGCAGAGTCCGAGCAGCCCTGAACTTGAACGTGGGGGTGGCTGCCCGATGCCATCTTAGCAGTAAGCAGCAATCTATGGGGGTGAATGCGATTGCTTCCAAATGTTCTCATGGTGCCAACAAAGAAGGCTCTCTGGCCATCCTGCAGCCTTGGCTATGGTGGGGGAGGCGAGGGGAGGGCGTCAGTCTGCTCAAGGCAAATATGGCCACAAAGCGTGGCCACAGGTGCCATTCTGTGCCATCTCAGGGCCATTCTGTTTTGATTCCCAAGCCTGACCAGGCCCACCTACCAGATAGGAACACTGAGGCCCAGAGATGTGAAGCAATTCCAAGGTCACAGAGCAAGCAATAGGCAGAACCAAGAGGAACACAAGGGTCCCATGATGCCAGACCTTCGCCCTGCCCACCTTACAGATTTCAGGTCAGCAGGGGACATATGAACGCTCTTTGGAACGGACCCCTGAACTTACCTTTCACTAAGCCTAGAACAGATTTACAACCTCCTAAAGACCAAAGCTACAAGTCAACTTTATATATTCTGCCCCCCTGTAAAGCGTTCCTCCTCTCTACTCTTCCATGCTGGGGATGATGTTATGGACTGAATGTCTGTACTTGCAATAAACACCCCAAAATTCACATGCTGAAGTCCTAACCCCCCATGAGATGAGACTGGGAAGTGGGACCTTCGGGAATAACTAGGGTTAGATGAGGACATGAGGGTGGGACCCTCGGGACAGGACTGGCGCCCTTGTAGGAAGAGGGAGCCCGGAGTTTCACTCTCTCGGCCACGTGAGGGCATGGGCGGTGGGGGGGTGGGGTGGGGGGGAGGCGGCCATCTGCCAGCCGGGAAGAGGAGGGTCTCACCAGAAGCTGACCATGCTAGCACCCTGGTCTCAGACTTCCAACCCCAGCACTGTGAGAAATCAGTGTTCAAGCCCCCAGTCTGGTATTTCGTGAAGGGGGCCCGAGGACAGCAAGACAGGTGGAGAGCATCCCCCTCAGACGAAGGTCCAGAGCATCACACTCATGCCGTCTGTTCTCCCCCACACAGAATAATCTCACCTGCTTCCCAAGACCAGGCACGCCATGCCCCTGCCTTCCACAGCCCCTGGCATGCCAGTGAGGCTCGAGAAACGCTTGCTGAACAAACAGAGCCAAGCACCGGCCGAATACCTGCACGTTTCAGTGCCAGCCCCTGCGCAACCCTCCTTCACAGGTAAAAACCTGTTCTGCCTTCACGGAGCTCCCAGCCTGACGTCTTCGGCTTTGGCATCGACCAGTGCCAGCTTCCTTCCAAATGAAAGCGAGCCCACACCCAGCAATTCGGCATCTCCGCATCTACCCACAACTGATTTTGGCACGGAACCTCAGTTTGCTCCTGTACTGTGTGTAAGAGTGAAAGGTGAGAAATGACCGTCACATCCGCTGACAGGGGTGGAGGTGGAGGGACGACCATTTTATGGAAATCGGGGTAGCAGTGAACAGAAGGTGGGTCTCCAGCTACCAGGACCAGCGACTGGGTGATGAACCCAGAAGAAGTCAATCGTTATTACAAAATGAAATAGATATGTTATTTTTCCTGGAAACATGTGAAATGTGTATTTGTTTTCCATCTTTCATGGTAGGGACTCTGCCTCTTCCTTGAAGATGGCCCCGCCTCTGACGTCCCCACTGTCTGTCTCACATAGACCCCAAACAACGTGCGATTGACACCAGGCAATTCCTGACCCGAAGACCAACCCGCGGAGTCTGGCCTCCCCACGTTCCACCTGCAACAGCTCCTGGTTTCCAGCAACGCTTACTGAGACTTTCTCAAGCTCTCCATTTGGCTTCTGTAAAAAAAACGACCACTCCCTCTTCACACTCGTAGTCCATAGGTTTGTATCATCTTCAATGAAATCGTGCAATTACAGTAACCCCTACAGCCGGCGCGATCAGGTCTGGAAACAAGCACAACTGGCCCTTGGTAACACACAACACAGCTGGCTGGAATAAGAGCGCCCCCCGGCCTGCGCCCCAGCCCACAACGCGCCCAGGGAGTGGGGCAGGCGGCCGGCTATCCGAGCCCACCTGCTCCATCTTCTGCCCTTTACAGTTAGAGGAGTCAGTCCAATGAGTGCGACGTATATGGTTCTCCTGAACTAACATGGACACTTCTCCACAAAGTCTTCTTAAGTGAAAAGGCAAATTGCAGGAAGACACCTACAATAGGCTTCGTCTTATGTTTAAATAAACTCTTGCATAAAATTATACTCCATACTTTCTATCAAACTATCTGCTTGAAAGTAATATACAGAAATATATGAAGGCTGCAAGGGTGGGATGTGGGATAGGAATGGGATTGGTGGTGGAGGGAAGGAAACTTATTTTTCTGTAAGGCATCATTTTTCACAAGAATATTTGTATCAAGTAGGTAACTGAGCTTTATTTTTTTAATCAGTAAGATTTAACAGAAGAGTTCAGCACATAAAACAAACAAGCCCAGAGCCTGATAAGTATGCAGCTTAAAAAAAGAAATCAAAATAACACTTGAAATAAGAAACGTTTTATTGGCTTCAAAGGAACGGCTGTCTGCCTCTCAGCTAGGGTGAGCGCTGAATGGCGTGGTCGAAGCATTCATGGGCTGGAGCTCTTCAATGGGGAGGACCAGAAACACTTGGTGGATTCATCAAACCAGTGTGTTCTGACCAGACACCAAGGTCAATGTACGCACTAAGCTGCCGCAGCAACCAACCACTCTTGGCCTTTGATTTGTGTCTCCATTTAACCCAATATGCTGCGTGTCCGACAAATCCACCGAGAAGTAGCCCTCGGAGGGCCCTCCCCAGGTGCCTGAAATCATCCTGCAACTAGACGAGTACTGTGGAATCCCCATTCGCTACAAATGTGTGTTTCGTCCTTCATTGCCCAGTAGACCCCCGCCAGTGGATCCTGGCATACACTTGGCATGGTGTTTGGAGTAGGGGACAGAGCTGTGAACGTAGCAGAGGGAAGCAAAACCACCAACAGATGAGTCACTGTCTCCTGTGAATTGTGCTCTTGCTGATAATGCCCAAGGGGACTTAGCTATCGTTTCCCAGGTCGGAGGTCAGGGAGGACCATAAAAAGTCTTCCGTGGTGGTGTCGTCCTCCCCTCAACCCCGACCGCCCGCCCCCCCGCCCCTGTAGCCGTGGCCCTGAGGCTGAGGACAAGAGGTGGCTCAGGAGGGTGAGAGTGGTGGAGGTGGGAGGGGAGATGGGTCTTTACAAAGAGGACCGCGAGCCCTCGGAAGAGACGGACCCCGTAGCTGGAGCAGGGTCAGGGAGCCCCATGGTGCCTGAGGAGGTGGGAGACACAGTTCCAGACGGAATCACACCCAGCCCCAAGGCTCAGGTCGAGAAGTTTCCTCAAGGCAATGGGAGCCGAGATGGGATTCTGGAGCAGAAGAGTGGTGTTCCCTCTACCAGTGCCATTCCTTTGCACCTGAAAAACGCTGATTTTGCAGCCTGTGGTTCCAAAAGGACCCTCATTTTCTTCCCTCACCATGGGCCCCACAAACTTCTGTGTCAGGCCCCCCGGGACAGCCAGACACTTGGCAGCGCCCCCCCCATCACTATCAACCCCCAAGGACGCCCTGGGGGGAACCCTTTCAACATTCTGCACAAGCCCTCCGACTGCTGGGCTCATGGAAACATTCCCAAGATGTTTTTCTGTGCCACTGAGACGCCTGCTTGGAAAAGCCCTGCTGCAAGCCCTTCTTTCTCCCAGGCGGCTACACCCGCCTGTTTTTGCTGCAAGATCCTGCGTCACAAAAGGGATCTCCCTAGCTAATAGGACGTGCAAGCGTGCTGCAGAATCCGGGCTGCCCGAGTTCAGGGTAATCACGCCCCGTCAGTGTGTGTTCTTCCTCTGTGTTATCTAATCGAGTGTCCTGTGTGCATGAATATAAATACTGTTGTTCTGACCCATGGTGAACTCGTAAACAGACTGATCGTATCAGCTTTAACAGATGAAGGTTTCCCAAAACGGATGAACGCCATTACTTTTATTTTAATTCAAAATGAACACAATTTCCACTGGATATGGCTGAAATTAATGACCTTAGAAGGAAACAACTTGCCTGTGCCCCCCCCCCAAAAATCAGATAATCCTATCATTGCCCGAGGTCCTAACACAGTTGTCACGTGCTACTTGCCCCTTGATGCCTTTCTCTCTCTTCTGGGAACGAGGCTATTTGAATACATTCTTCTGGGTGCTCTGAATGTCAGTGGGACTTGGCTTAAATGGCAGGGGACAGATCACCACCCAGAAATTACCGAAACCAAGAGAAATCCACAGGATCAAGACCAGACCAAGAAAATCTTATAAAACAGTAATTGAATCGACTTCCTACCAAAACCAGGCTCTTCTTAAATTGCAGATATCAACTTATTCCACTTACGAAGTAAGAATGTGGAGCTCCACGCCAGCCCCAAGCAAATCCACTGACAAGACTCCATCCAGCTAACCCACAGCACGCTCACTCATGACGAGCACACTGGTTTTGACCCTGTTCCCACTGCTCTAACGAAGCCCTTGACGTCAGATACGGAATCTTTCTCCCGTTAGCAGGAGACCCCACTGCTGGCTCCCCATTTCGTGGGCGTCCTTGCTTTCCGAGTGTCTGTGCGCAGACCAGAGTGTGGTGGCTGTGGGTGACGTTCTGAGAACCACACTGTCCCAGTCCCACCTCTCCTCCTCACGGGATACCTCATCTGGGCAAGGCATTTCAAGCCGCCTGAGCCTTGGTCCTCCCCTCTAAAAATGGGTACAATGGTATTACCTACCTCACAGGCTTGTGGCAGGGGTGCAATAAGATGCGTAACGTGCTTGGCACAGTGTCTGGGACGGGAGAAGCCCCCGGCAAATGTCAGTTATTACTGTGATTGTTCTGTCCTGAACAGTGGTCTCTCCCCGACTCCCAGACTTACACTCAGCCTATACCCCGCTTGCCCAAGACTCTAATTCCTCCACTGAACATTCATAAAACCCCTGATCTGGCCATTTCGATCCAACTTTATTCTTGGGATCCCCCCCGCCCAGGCCACATGTCCCCTGAGTGGCAGGATGGTGGAGCAGATGGGGCTGACCCGAGTCTACGTCCCAGGTCTGCCCCCGACTGGCCCTAAGGTCTCTGGCAAGTTGCTTGTCTAAGTCACCGTGCACCTTTCCAGATTTATGTTTCAATAACATTTACCTCCTCCCCCCATCAAAATTAACGACAGTCTGTACCTCAGCTTCATCACCTGTAAAATGGGAGGTACCAGGGAGGGAATCACCCTATTGTGAAGGTCTCTCTGCTCGTGCTGTTTCTCCCTCGCCACCTGCCCTAAACTCTACCCACCTCAACTAAAGGTCAGGAACTAGGTGCCCATGGTGGGGCTGGGGGGCGGGGAGTGCTACACAACTTTACTCAAGACCACCACATCAAGCTACAGAGATTGGTCGTGCTGCATTTTGAATATACTCAACACTACCTAGGAACTAGGCACTTAGATGGTAAATTCTGTGTTCTATATACTTTACCACAACTGACAAAGGGAAAAAAAAAGAACTATAAGTGAATATTCTATTCCCGAAGGTCCATTTATAATGCCCCAGAGTTAATGACTGATGAGAAAGGCACCACGTTGTACCCTTGGGCTTACATTTTTCAAAATCTTGCCGTAAGGCATGGAAAGATGAACAAGTAGCAATAGCTGTGAGCAGAATAAAGAGGACACAAAATGTTATGTATTTGGAAAAAACAGGCCGGGATCTAGACAACGACTAGGAAAAGCAGCCACGAAAAACAGCAATGATTGTTCTGGGGAGCAGAATTCCTGATGATTTTCTGTTTTTCTACACTTTGAATCAATTTTACATTCATATTTCTTAATCATAAAAGTAAACGAAAAGAAAGAACTTTTACCTGTGCTTCGTGATCTCCCTCCTCCACTCTGCAAAGTGTCTCTTGGCCCCGGTTTCACTCTGTGTCTCTGTAGGTGCCTTTATCTCTCGGACACCACTGCCCCCTCCTCATGGAAAGAGACTTCAGTTTTTTCCTACTGAGCTCAAATGCAGCCTCGGAATCCTTCTCAACACAATGCTCCAGCAGTCCCAACCCAATGAAACCCATCTGCCATCCCTAATTACACCTGCTCCCTTGCCTTCTTTTCTACCCCCTCGATGAGTCCTAATCCCCCAGTCCAAATGGGCAATCCTGGAGAGAGGGGCCACCACCGTTTATCCTTGTTCTCCCCATCTCGGTCCTCAGGTGATAAGAAAGCTCAGCAATCACACTTGGGATGGACCCTGCTCTTGTATAAAATGACACCTTTCCCTTTAGCTGAAAGCTCACTCTTGACTTCATCCCAAAGCAAGACCAACTATTTCCAATTCAAGGAACCACCATGCATAGGTTCCTTCAGAGCATGACGAAAGATGCTTTCAACCTGATGGTTCACGTGGACACAACCTGGGCTCACCACCCGCCCGCCTCCCCCGTGCCCACGTGTGCATAACAAGATGGCGATGTCCGATCTCTGCAGCACGGATGGCGGGCACTACCAAGCGCCCTTGGTCGTCACCCACCAAATGGATTCAAGGAACTAATTATTAGCTTTCAGAGCGACCAGATCTCTCCTCGTGTCATTCTAAAGTAATTAACACGTATCTCGTTTCAAAGTTTTTACAGAGAAACTCATCTTTACATTGACTGGTCTGCTTTGCAGACCTTGGGGTGGGGATGCTCTCTGTCTCTGCCTAGAAGCTTACACTGCAGACAAGGATCACCCTGACCCAGAAGTGCACACTTCAGGGCACGCACAGGACACTGCAGACTTGGGGTCCCGCATCACTGAGGTTCTTTGAGCCCATGGGTGACATAACTCCCTGGAGAGAGATCCAAGACACTCTTCCCTTAAAGTCAGTTAGAGTGGACAATTTCTTCCAGAAGCCTAAGACACATGAATTGACCTAGAGTCCTTGTAGCTCATAGGAATATGCAGGTGTATTACTTTTCCTTACTGTAACAACCTGTCAGCCCTTTTAGAGTGTGGGGCTATCCCAGTAATCTATTTAGTGGAGGGAGGGGTGGGTAATAGAGTCAAATATTTGCCATTGGGAATATCCGGAAAATTCAAGGACATGTGACTACAGTATATTTACTATGAATTCTGCCCAAAGGTGAAAGGTACAAAGTGAGGACACACCTTACAGAAAGTCAACAACAATGGCAAACAATAATAATTATTATTAACAGATTAAAAGCTTTTATGTGCCAGGCATAATACTACCGAATTCATATATCTAATCTCATTCTTTTTTTTTTTTTCAACAATTTGTTTATTTATTTTAGAAAGAGAGAGAGAATGTGCGCGCATGCGCACAAGCAGGGGGAAAGGCAGAGGAAGAGGGAGAATCCCAAGCAGACTCCCTGCTGAGTGTGAAGCCAGCTGCCGGGCTCGATGCCACGACCCATGAGATCATGACCTGAGCCGAAATCAAGTCAGAAGCTTAAGCGACTGCACCACCCAGGCGCCCCTCTAATCTCATTCTTGCTAATAACTTTATGTGGCAGATGCTTATAACTGGTTCCACCCAGACAGAGATAGAACTTACCATGGCTGCTTAAAAAAAAAAAACGCATCCCAGTGATCTGCCGTGAGCAAACGTGAGACCAAGGTAAGAAGCACAGAAAGGAACACTGAGACACCACCCATGAGAGGGTCAAATATGCTGGAAATTATAGAGATCTGGAGCCCCCAGGAGCTGTGTGACTGGGCAAAGACTTGACCTCTCTGTGCCTCTCTGTTCCTTCATCTATAAAATGAAGGGGTTCACCTTTCAAACACTATGAGTCTAGAATAAATAACCTCAACAGTACGGTGATGGAAAACGGAAAGGCTGGGAGAGACTTCAGCACGTATTTGTAAGTTTTAGTACATGACAATCATGATGTTTTTAAAGCGGCGGGAAAAGGGAACGTTATTCAGTGACTATTACTAGACAATTGTGTTAACTACTTGCCTCGCCTCACACTTTATACCAAAAATTAATTCTAGATTAATTTTACAGTTACTTGTTTAAAAACAAAACAAAACAAAACAGCGGGGAATGTTAGCTCAGTCTCGAAATTTGGAAGAACTTTTTAAACCACTAACTAAGACATTTCATTAAGAAGCCACTAATTAAGACACTCAGCTCTGACCACGGAAAAATGCAAAACTTCTATATGTCAAATAAATACCCCACGCAAAATTGAGAGGCTGGAGAAAAGACGACGCTGGATCACAACATGTGATTTGAAAAAGGATGAACAATTTTTTCATCTCAAAAATGAAACCCTTACCAACTACTTTTTAAAAAACAAGACACACACCCCAACTAAAAATGAAAACACAAAGACTCTAAACAATGTGCAAAAGAAATGCAAGTAACTAATGAACCCCTAAAGTGAGGGGAGTAGGTGAGATTTAAGGCGACAAGTCATTACTGAGGGCGCTGTGTGAGGCTCACACTCCTTTAAAGAGTTCAGAGTTCACTACAATTGGGCATGTGTGGCCTTGCTTGTGTGGTCAAGAGGGTGCATTCCTGAAAGTCCTGGCCATGAGATGCAGCCTGACCGCAGGCCGCCCGGGACGTGCCCGGGTGCAGGAAGACGGAGACAAGGCCCCGGCCCCAGCCTGGTAGAGACACACGGACCCACACAGGGGTCGCACTGGAGCTGTGAGCAGGGCCCCCACGGTGCCCCTCTCCTGCCCTGCCCAGAATCAGACAGCAGGAAAAAGAAAACCCTAATCTCCGGGTGTCTGGGGCCTGCCGGGCTGCCCCGAGAATGCGCATGGGGGACGGGCAGGGGTGGGGCTGAAGGGGGTCTACCTGCCGCCTCCCTCCGACTGGAGCTTCTCTGCACCCTGCGCTGACTCGGCCCCTGCTCATGCTCTGGGGGACGTTCAGAGGCAGTGCCCTGACTGATAGTTGAGGCACGTAATAATCATACCAACAACAGAAGCTCTCGCTCGGTGCGTATCGACCGGTTAGTGACGGCTACCGCCCCATCAGTAGGCAGACTTCCTTCTCTGAGGAGCAAAGCGGGGCCCCCCCAGAGCTAACCCGGTTCACTTATTCATCCGCGAAGCTCACTCAGAGAGTAGTGAGCATGTACGTGCACCAGGCCCTGTGCCAAACGCCGGGGAGACAGTAGCGGGAGGGCCAGAAAACAGAGATCCCTGCCTTCCTAACAGGAGGAGACAATAAACCAAATAAATAAGACATGCATAGTCTGTTAGATTCTGGTAAAAGTGCTAAGAAGAAAAAATAAGGCAGAGGATGAGAAATAAAATAAAATACCAGGGGGAGGGTCAACACTGTCAGTGGGACAGCCAAAAAAACCCTGTTGGGTGACTTCTGAGTAAAGATGAAACAGAAGCGCAGAGCAGGAAATGTGGATATCTGGGCAGGGGGACCAGCGGGGGCAAAGGCTTCCAGGGGCACCGCAGGGCGTGTCCTGTGCAAGCTATGAGTTGAACTCCCAGGAGGCCACGCGGCCTTTGCAGGTGGCCCGGGAGACGACATGGTGTGCCCAAGGTCACACGGTTAATCATTGAGAGATCAGCGGGCATCAATCACACTGGGGAAAGGGCACAGACTCACACTGGTGCCACGCCTCTGCCCTCCTTTGGGGGCTGGTGGGGAAAAGGCGGGGGGGTCCTGCCAACACACTGCGTGGCACTGGGTCCCCCCACCTTCACCTCCCGCTTTCCTCTCGGCCCAGGAAGCTTCTCCTGACTCAGCCCCTGGACAAGCCGAGGGAGCCTCCTGCAGCCTGGCCTGCAGGACCCATCTGAGGACAGCCAGACCCGGCCCCTGGGGAGGCGCAGAGCTATTTGTGGGATTTAAAAGGTTCTTAAAGAGACTGGGAATAAGCCAGGTGATTTACCTGTGGAGCTCAATTTACTGGCCTGGCAGGAAAGGTCGTTTAGGAAATTTTTCAACATTAGCGATGGTCAATGTTCTTGAAGACAATGATACATATGCACAGGCCTTCTGCACAAGCGCGCGCGCACACACACACGCTCTTCCACCAAACACACATCCCAGTGGGAACACTGTATTTGTTTTTCTCCGTCGTCTGATTATGAAATTGTTGGCAGTTAGCACAAAGACAAGCAGGGCAGGAAAGAGTCTTGGGTCTGAAGCAGCAGTGGGAAAGCGAGCTCGCACACATGTGAGGTCTGCGACTTCAGGTGTCTAACTTCCTCCGCTATCCCCCGCCTCAGTCTCCTCATCTGTAAAATGGAGCTCACCCGATGACTGTGCAAACTACAGACCATGGAGGCAAAGCCCCCGGCTCCACAGCGGACAGTCGGAGCTCCACGAAATGGAAGCTATCGAGCCACAATACTGGAGCTATTTGCCGTGCAGTCGCTTCATTTTAGAGGACAGACCAGACCCACGTAAGCAAATTTATGAGCCATTTCTAAATACAAATGGCAACAGAGGTGAGATAATCAACAACCAGCCCCAACTAGCAATTTGCAACAGAAATGAATGTTTCTTAGTCAATAATCTTTCCCCCCGCCCCCTTTTCTGGCTCTGGCAATGATCTGAATCAGCCAGTCTGGGAAAAGCCACAACACACAGTTTGACCTCTTGAAATCAGTTAACTTGGAAGGAAGGAATGATCTTGAACCCAATGAACCCAATTCTCCAAGCAAAGGTCGGACTGGATTGCACTGATGACATGTGCAAGTCAAGGAAGGTCCCAGTCCAAGGAAGGTCACATTCCTGGGTCCTGGAGGTTAGGACTTGAACATACATTTTGGGAGGCACAATTCAACCCCAACAGCGACCATCCGAGACAGTATTAGAACACGCTAATGGCGGGTCGCCTGGGTGGCTCAGTCGGTTAAGCGTCTGCCTTCCACTCGGGTCGTGATGTCTGGGATCAAGCCCCACTTCGGGCGTCGGGCTCCCTACTCACTGGGGAGTCGGCTTCTCCCTCTCCCTCTGCCCCTCCCCCCAGCTCCTGCTCGCTCTCTCTCCCTCTCAAATAAATAAATAAAATCTTAAAAAACACAAAACAAAAACAAAAAGGACAAGCTAATGGCAGCAGAAGAGAAGCCGCAGAGAGGGGGTGAATGTGCTGGGTGCTAGGTGTCGCTTTTCCAATGATCAACCCTGGGATGTTAGGAGAAAAAGAAAGTGTAATGCAGAGGATGTAACGATCGAAGAAGATAATCTGTGGAAAAGAGAGCACAGCGCCGGCGCGCGTGGCCACTCCGTGAAGCCGCCCTGGGTAGTATCTGGAGGAGGCTCCCGGCTCCGTGGCTGGCTGATATTCCCATTCCTGGTGACACCGTAGTGAGGGGAGAGAGTGGGAGGGGGGCGGGAGAGGCTCCCTCTGCTTCTGGGGAGGGAGGGAAGCTGAAGAACAAGCAGGCTTTGTGCGTGGGAGGCAGGAGAGTCAAGTGAATTGTCAGGACTGTCAGCTGCAGAGGGCTGGCTGAGTCGCTGAGTCAGGAGGGCTGCACCGATCCCACAAAAGAGGAGTACTCCCACCAAGAGAAATCTGTTTGACTTTAGAAAAGTACAGGTTACAGTGATACTCACTAAACACCCCACCTTCCCGCCCAACAGACAGGAGAAATGAGTAACGGGAACTCCATCAAGGGCTCTGAGGGATCCCTCACTTTTCCTGGGATCTCCCCCCCCCAAAGTGGGGCTCTCTTCACATCCTGTGTGCTGGGATGGTCAGGATCCCCTAGTAAGAAGGTTCAAATGTTATAACACATGGGAACCTGGATCAGAATGGATCAGGACCGGAGGAGAGTCTCCTTGAACCTAAATGAGATTAATTTTTCCCAGCCTTAATGGTAATAACCACTTACCTGTGAAGAAAACCATTTTATAGCTGCCTGACTGGAAGGTGAACTCTCTGAGAAGGTTTTTGTGTAATGGTGACGGTCCAACCATCCCTGGCCCCAAAGTCTCACACACACCCCCCACCCTTAACCCCAACCCTAGGACACAGGTTTTCAGACGACCCCACACTCCGTCAATGCCTCAGGCTCCTGTGGCTGCCAAAAATGACACACGTTTACTCTTTCACAGTTCTGGAGGTCGGAAGTCCAGAATTGGTCTCACTGGGCCAAAATCAAGGTGTGGGCAGGGCGGTACTCTTCCTGGCGGCCCCAGGGGTGGATCTGTTTCCTGGCCTTTTCCAGCTTCCAGAAGTGTCCTCATTCCTTGTGTGGTGGCCCCTCATCCAACTTCAAAGCACACGGCTCCCCTTCTCTCCGCCGGTGCTCACATCTCCTTCTCTTCTGCGGACCCCTGTGACTACATGGACCCCACCTGGGTAACCCACAATAACCTCCCCATCTCAAGATCCTGAACTCAGTCCCATCTGCAGAGTCCCTTGCCATGTCAGGCCGTGTACTCGCAGGGTCTTGGGACGAGGCCCCAGACGTCTCTGGGGGAGCCTTCCGTCTGTCTGCCACAAGAAAAAAGCCGCTCCAGGGCCCCACAGCTTCACGGCCCACATTCCTTGGAAGGCTGACGGGCCCCACGTCATCTGCCCTGCTGACCTCTCCAGAACCATATGCCACCTGACCCCTCACACGCCGCCCACCCACACTTGGTGACTGACGGTTCACAGAGTGTACACGCACTGCTCCCTTTTGTGTCTCCCTCCCTCAGGGAAAACAGGTGCCCACTCTTCCCCACTATCCTCCCTCACGGGGCCCGTCCCAAGACATCCTTAAGACAAGCTTCAGCACTGTGACCTCAGGAAGCCTTTCCCGATCCTCCTAACCTGGCCTAGATACCTCTCTTTCTCCCCTTTACTTATCCCATGATACACATCACACTGTATGACGAGTATCTGTTTACTTATGTGTCTTCTCAATAGCGGGCATTGGGAGGATTTCAGAGTCCACGACCACAGCTCATTCATCTGTGCCTGGCCCAAGGCCTGACTTACAATGAGTACTCATTAAGGGCTGGGTGGATGCATGGATGGATGGCTGGATGAGCAGACAGACAGAAGGAAAGGAGAGAGGAAAGGAGGGAGAATGGGTGAGTGCCCGGCACAAGAGTCCATGGACACTAAATACCTGTTGAGTAAAAGCAAAGAGGGAGGGAGAGATGGAGGAAAACAGGCATGAACGAGGGCCACCATCCATGTCGGGAGAACTCAGCTAGGCAGGGACTAACAGATGGAAGAAGCTCCAGACAGAAGTGTCATCCGCGCTAGGTCAGAGAGGAAAGCCCTAGTGAGCAGGGAGCCATCACCAGGAGGGTTCTAAGAGAGGTACAGTCAACTAGAGTTCGCAAAAAGTCAATGAGCTATTTTAATTTCCCATGCTGACTCAAATGCATATCTCTATGAGAGCAAGCAGGAGGTACGAGGCAGGACCTCCTCCAGGTGTGAGCCCCACCTCCGTGTCATGGCATCTTGACACATGAGCTCAGCTTCAAGGTACCCCAACCTCCCTCACGTGGGAGGATGTCTACATCGAGCTTTTTAAACTTTATCCAGGACTCAGCAGCATGGGGCCTGTGGTGGAGGTGAGGGCCACAGCGTCATGGGACACAGGGCCAGCCTCGGAACAGTCAGAGTCAAGAGATCTGTCTTTACTCCCTGTGCCAATTTCCATCATTTTCCTTACAAATACCATTCTTCTATGAAGTTGTCATAAGAGTGTGAAACACATTTTTTTCCTAAAAATTTTATCATTTTATTATTTTGTGATTTTATTTTCAAGCATAAAGAAAAGTTGAATGCTGCTACAGCCCCACCAAAATGGCTCAATTTTAAAAACTGACAATAACACAGAGCAGCATGGATGTGAAGCAACCAGAAATTCCATATACTCCTTCCAGGAGAGGAAGCTGGTACAACCACTCTGGAAAACCGTCTGGCATCATCTACAAAAGCTGAATCTACACAAACTCCGTGATTACCAACTCCCTGCTAATGATAAGCCAACAGAATTGCATGCACACACTGCCAAGAGGAGTATGCAAGAGTGCTCTGAGCAGTATAATTCATAGAAACCGAAGAATGGATGCAATCTGAGCGCTCACCATCAGTGGGGAAGCATATTCTTAAGACAGACTGGTATCTACCCAAAAGAGTAAGTGCCAGTTATATGCAAAATATAGATGAATCTCACAAATGCAGTATCGCACCAAAGAAGCCAGACATGAAGGAACACGCACGGTGAGATCTGATTTCTATAAAGCTGAAACCTAAGAAAAGCTAACCGCAGCCCCCCAGTGGTCAGGAAAGTTAACTTGAGAGGGGCCCCAGGGGGGCTCCTGGGGCACAGGCAATGTTTGAGGTCATGGTCTGGGTTGAAGGTACATGAGATGTGACGATTCACTGATCTCTTCATATGGGTCGGGCACCTCTGTAAGTTAAGTGGTATCTCAAAAAAAGAAAGAAGAACAAGATGATAGCGGAAAAGCTCTTACAGGGGAACCCACACGTTCATCACCCCAATTCTACAGTAAACATTTTACTCTTCTTGCTTTTTCAGACGTCTGTCCATTCCTTAAACCATCCAACAGGGCTTACTGTTATTCTTATTGATGATGAGGAATGATACTTTGACATGCAGGCCATAAAGTCAATGTTGCTCAAACAACTCAGCCTGGTCTCCCCCTGCAAGGCTCTTTGCCAAGCCAGTGTCACCGCAAACCTACTTACCCTGTCATCTGGCTCCCCAGCACCCTCCACGCCCGCCCCACTTTGGGCTGACCAGCTGGAGAGTGATATCCCAAAGTGGAAGAACACAAGGAAGCACACTCCTCCTCGGGTCCAGAGCTGTCCGGCCTCGTGCTTGAACCGCACCACCACCCTATGTGCCGCTCCCACCAGCTCCTGGAGGACAAAGCTCACAGCCCCAGGTGCTCATTCCCCAGAGCCCAGACAGACTCAAGACACGACCATGGCCATCCCAGAAACAGAGAAGACTCCGGTAATTATGAAGTGGAATTTCTCTTATTTTGGGGGGCTGGTTTGAAAAGCATGGAAGACCCCAGACACTCGACTACCCCTCCAAAGAAACACTGATTCTCCTCTGCAGAGCGGCCTGGAAGCAACGATGCGAACCCGCTCTGGTGGCTGGTTCTGCGCTGTGGGTCCTTCAGGGGCAGCCCGAGGAGATCAGGGAGCCTGTGTGCCCTTGTACGTGGGGGAAATATGGCGTGGTCTGCTCGACCTTTTGGGTGTCTTGGAGCCTTTGGGTGGTGGAGAATCTGGATCCTTTCTTAGAGCAAGCTTTTTATTTTTGAAAGTAATCTCTACACCCAACACAGGTCTCTGACTCACAACCCCGAGATGGAGAGTCGCACGCTCCAGCAACCGAGCCAGCTAGGCGCCCCTAGAGTAAGATTTTTTAAATGTATAAAATAAATTCATAGGATTGCAAAGGAAACCCATCACACTGAAATACAATCATCAAAATATTTCTTAAAATGTATGATAGAACAAAAGATGACTTCCTTACTGCATTAAATAACAGGACCCAGCTGTAGGTCTGACAACTACCATCACTTGGGAATGGTGATGAATGTAAAGACATTCGAGATACCCGTAACAGCGGGAACAGGACACAAAAAGAGATCTGTGATCTCTGCTGGTGGCCAAGGCACAGGGGCTGCTAATAAACACAGCTGCAGCACTGCATACTGTCCTCACCGAAGGAACTGTGACATTCCAGGTACAGCTTAGTGACCATAAAGGTGCCATCTTTTTCATATCCAAGCTTCCAGATTCCCTAAATTCTATCCATGGCCCTGAGGACAAGAACTCCTGGAAGTTAGGAGCTTGCTTCTCCTTCCCAATATTTTATTCCTGATGATAACATGCTCGCTGCACCTGGGCACAGACCTGGACGAAGTGAGAGCAGGCATTCACACAGACCCTGCACTCCCAGCGTGCATAGCAACATAAGTCACATCAGCTAGGAGATGCTAACAACCCAAATGTCTCCTGACAGATGGACAGAGGAATACACACACACACACACACACACACACACACACACACACACAGATATTATTCAGACCTAGAAAAGAAAGAAATTCTGACACGTGTTACAGTAGGAATGAACCTCGACGATACCGTGCTACGTGAACTAAGCCAGCCACAAAAATACAAACACTCTATGATTCCACTTACGTAAAGTACCCAGAGGAGTAGAATTCCTAGAGCTGGAAGGAAGAGGGGCTCAGGGACGGGGAATGTGAAGGCAGCACTGAATGGGGACAGCATTTCAGCCCGGGGAGATGAAGAAGTTCTGGAGACGAGGTGGTGATGGGGGAAGAATGAAGGGAAAGTCCTTAATGCCACAGAACTGTACACTTAAAAATGGCCAGAATGGTCACCTTTATGTTACGTATACCTGAGCAGATAGAAAATAGAATAAAAACAGTCCCTACGGAACATGGAAGGGCTGTCACCGTTACGAAGAGCCTCCCTTGTGGCTGGGGACATTCTCCTGGTGGCTCCGAGCCGGGCTGGGCCGCCACATGAACCTGGGCTTGTGAGCTGCTCTGCCACCGTGGGCAGGTCACTCCACCTCTCTGGCCTCAGTTTCCACCTCTGTAAAAGGCCCTGGTCACCGGCCCAGCACAGGGACGAGCACGTCATCCGGCTGGGCTTTCTGATAACCCCGTGAGGGCAGCGGCACTGTGACGACACGTTACAGATGACTCAGGTAACCCTGCCCAAAGTCACCCACCCGGCTAGGAACCCGATGTCAGATGTGTGTGTATCTGCCTGTTCCTTGTGGACGGTCTCTGCCGCTAGGCTGCAGGCTCCCGCACGAGAGCCCCAGATACGACGGCTTCATGTGCCGCACCATCCCCAGAGCCGGGGAGCTGAAGGCTCAATGAATGCCTGCTGACACCTGAAAGAACCAGGTTCTGTCTGACCCCCAAACGGGCTTCCCTTACAAGCAAGGGACAGTGGCACCGACAGGGCCAGCGGTGCAGGTCTCCACGTGGATGGTGGGACAGCCCAGGCACGTCACAGGTCAGTGTTCTCCACGAAGCCACAGACAGGGGCGGGACTGGAGGGAGCCACAGTTGATGGAAAAATAACCCACCCCGTGGTGGACGGACGCCCGCACGCGCGCGCACACACACACACACACACACACACACCTGGCAAAAACACCCATGACTCAGGACCCAGTAGCTGTGAGTTTCTGCCAGTGTGAGAGGGGTTCACTTTTGGTTCAAGAGGCCCCGATGCTGGGAGAGAGCCGAGGGATGAGGTCAGCCTTACATCCCCGCTCCCTGGGCAAGGAGGCCGCGCCCGAGCACAAGCTCAGGGCTACTTGACGGGGACGCGGGGTGCTCAGCTGAGCCAGGCGCTGAGGGCGGTCAGGGAAATGGGCACCGTGCTCCCCGAACAACAGCGCTGTCAGCACGTTTCCTTTTCAGATGGCATTCTAGGCCACGATGCCCTTTGCGGAGAGGAGGGGTTGGGCAGTGACCTAAATCAGGCAAACATGCCGGGCTGGGTGACTCGGGAACCTGGATTCGACAGACTGGATTAGTCAGCTGCTTGGCCGGGGACCAGGCAGGCCTGAGGTGCCGTCAGGGACGCCCTGCCTCTGGAGTCCCACCAGAACGGGGCGGGGTGGTTACGAGGCCTACCACGCAGCCGAGGGACTGTGGGCTCCAGGGGCCCGCCTATGTGTAAGATGGGGTTAGCCTAACCCCGATCTGTGGCTGCAGAGATGGGGGACAGGAGGGCAGACACAGAGGCACTCTGCAGCAGTGAAGAGAATGGGCAGGGTCTGCACAAACCACCGAGACAGAGCTCTGACAGAAACCGACGACGCGCGGTAGAAAAGCCAAGTTGTGAGCACATTTTAAAAACATTCCCAAAGCAATGCTACACACTGTTTATGGTGTGTGTGTGTGTGTGTGTGTGTGTGTGTGTGCGTGTGAGAAAGTGTTTAAATCTAATGAAAAGATCCACATCAAATTTACGATGAAGGGTACCCGGAGGCAGGTGGTGAACTAGAGGTGAATGTCAAGGTAATCGTAACTTGTCCGGTAAGATTTTATTCCTTTACTTAAAAACAGACAAAGCAAAGAGAATAAAACATTAACAGTGGTCAGTTCTGGGTGGAAGAAATGTGTTTTTTTGCTATTAGTTTTTCTTGCTTTCTGTTTGTGTTGCCTGTTGCCTGACCTGAAAATCACTTGGACACCTGTACACGGTCAGGTAACGAATTCTACTGATGATGATGATGATGATGATGATGTGTGTGTGTACATATATCCTAAATTGTGAAAAAAATTTTAATTCTCAAAATTCAAAAAGAAAAAGTCTCTCAGAGCATGCAGTGTGCGCTCCAAGTGCTCACTAAATGGGATTCCTCCCCCAAAAGGATCCAGAGTCCTGGCGCCACACGCCTCTGCTAGAAGGCCCTGCTCCACCCCTGGCTGTTTCCGGGGGAAAAAGAGGTCTGCGTGGCCGGGGGCCCTGCCACTGACCCGCTTCCCTAGGACAGGCGCTTGAAGAGGCCTGGGTCCCCCTGCAGGGGAAGCACCAGCACTAAGTGTCCAGAGAACTAGCCATCCCTCCTGTTTCAGTCCAGGTAGAGCCACCTGGCATTTGGCTCGATGGCAGGGTCCAATCCACCAGTCACGCTCCAGGAAACCCAGTGACATCACTGGTCACCAATCGGAGCGCCTGACCCACATGAGTGAATTGTGTTGCCACACTAGGTTGACAGGACTGAAGCAAGAGGCAGAGACACTTGACATTTCTTTTCCCTTGGGAAGCCTTATCAAGTGTAAATGTTGGGCGTTGCCCCACACAGACACCAGCCAGAAGCCCCCATGTCCACCCACACTCAGCTCCTAAATTTCAGATTTACTCCTAAATTGTAACAGTGCCCCTTGAATCCTGCTTACACACTTTCCCTCCCTCGTTTCCTAGATAAAAAAGAAACAACATTCTGCATGTTACATTTCACTGTATCATATATTCGCCTTCCTAGGGGGAAATTCTATCTGTCAGATAGGGGATGCCAGAAAGGAAAAGAAACATTCAGGAGACTTTTTTCCTCTCTCTGATCTCAACCCCCAACTGAAGAAAAATGTCACATGCTCGAAAACCAAAGTGACCCCTCAAACTGTGACCGTTTTTGGAATCTGAATGCAAGGTATGACAAGAGTTTTAAAAACCGTTTGGTTTCTCTAGTGAGTCCACCACCCCACACCTGCCTGCAAACAAAGGTGGCCAGGCTGGGAAAAGAGTCCCTCCAAGGGAGCCAGAGGGGGGGGGGCTTTTTGGAGAAGCCCCCACGGACCCTGCCTACGGGATTCCGTCCCCTCCCCGGCTGATGTGCCCCTGGAGACACTCGGACCCCTGGTTTTCGGGAAGCAGAAGCAGAAGCGCCCGTGCACAGCCCCGTCCTTCCAAGAAGCAGCAGCAGCGGCATTTCAGGAAGCAGCAACCTCAGCAGTCACCGTGGGTTTACGGAGCAGAGCGACAGTGGGGGCAGCCCATCTTGTGCTGTTCAGGGGGCGGCGAATGTGGAGCCGCCAGATACCTGAAACCTCTGCCGTCTTCCGGCCGCTGCCGACCGTCACCATAGGAACCACATCCTGCTGCTACCATGGCAACCGTGCGGTACCATCCGCTCAGTAAGCAATGATGCAGAGGCCACTCAGGAAGGCTTGCTGCAAGGCCATGGGGCTGACGGGGCCCTGCGGTCCCCAGCCACAGGGACTAGGAAGTGACAGACAGAACCCTCCTGAAGCAACTGGTTTTTTGTTTTAAAAGCTCATCTCCTGCTCCTCAAGAATTCATTTACCCCCAAATTAAACCCTTTCCAAAGTGCATTCCTGTTCTTGGGATGCAAAAATTCCCAGGGCCAAACACATCAGGTAAGAGCCCCGTGTGTACCTCTTTCAACACACGGCCACGGCTCAAGTGGAGACGGCAGACCGTGACCCCAAGGGCACCCAGAGCAGAACCACAAGCTCCCTGAGGCAGCCCCTACGGCACATAGGCACTGGGGTAAGGCCCTTCCAGAAGAGGCATCTGATTCCATCCTCACAACCGTATTCGTAAATCTATTTCCCTACTTCCTACCCACATCTTACAGAGGAAGGAGGCTCAGAGAGGTTAAGCGAGCTACCCAGCATCACACAGCACCCAGGGCAGAGCTGTCTGAATCTCTAACTCACAGGCCCTGAGAAATTCTGGTCACCTTTATTATCCCCAGTGCAGTGTTCCACGAATCAGGCCCTATGTATTAATAACAGCTAATGGTGATTTTTAATAAGCATTATTTTAAGTAAACATTCACAGCTATTCCACGGAAATGGCTTACTCTGTGCCAGACAGTATACTAGATACTTATATGGACCGTCTTACTGGTGGCGTCTTACAGGGTCAATGAGGTAGAAACTGGGTACAGATGAGAGAGCTGAGGCGCAGAGAGCTGAAGTACTTTGTCTGAGGGCACACAGCGGGCAAGAGGCAGACCCGGGGCTCACGCCTGGCCAGCTGAACTCCAGGGCCTGGGCTCTCAGTCCCCCACTGCACCGCTTCCTAACAACATGGCCAGCCAAGACACAAACATTAGACCCCACGGAGGCGGGTGTCCTTGGACTCCAGGAAGCACACACACGTTTGCTCCCCAAAATGGTCTGGGATGCGCCTGTCAGCACATGACACATGTCACGTGTCATGCTGCTTGGCCATATGGGAGCACCCACGGCGGCACCCCTGCAGGGCCGCCCCCCCAAATCTGGAATAATGACAGCATCGGTTAATGGCCCCCTTCAGCGCAGACAGGGCCTTCCGGGGAGTCACGATTTCAATGGTCCCTCTTCAATCCGAGGCGGGCGCTTCAGAACCCACATCCCACCCACTACAGCCCAGGAAGGCAGAGCCCACCAACACGGAGGGCTTGTGGGGAGGACACGAGAGTCTGGCATGTCCGGCCCCTCACAAAGGCATCTTCATGGCGCACAGATACGCAGAGCCACGCGAAGCTGCCATTTTGTAGATTCAAAGTGGCCAACTTCTGGCAACCACATATGGTTTATTGTGCTGTCTGAGCCTCGTGGCAACTCCACTTTGCTGATAAGGAAACCGAGGCTCAGAGAGGCTGAGTGACGGCCCAAGGTCACAGAGACAGGAAGCAACAGGCACAGGACTGGAGCCAGGTCTGCGTGTTTTCCAAGTCCTTCCCCTCCGCCGTGCAACGCTGTCTCCCCGCCCGCCCTGGGGGCCGGGAAGCCCAGCGAGGGTGTGACAGAGTGGGAAAACAGATCAGAGAGACCACTTCCTGTGCTGTGTGAGTTGAGGGGGCCCGGGGGCTAGGACTTTCTCTGGGGGCCCAAGCTCTGCTCTCAAAGAGAAGCAGGTCTGGTGTGGTCGTAAGACTGGTAATCACAGGGGTTTTGTTTTATAGTTTTTAATCAATACTAACAGGCACAGAACACAGGAAGCAGGTAGACAGTGGGTGTGAGCTCAGCCGGCTAGCACACACTGCATGGGGCTAGTTGAGAAGTAAACACAGTCATGTGAGCCCGGAGCCCAGCACCATGCCTGGTTCCCACGCAGCACATTGCATACGTGACTTTCCTTGTCCACGGCCCGTCTCTGAACCCTCACCGAGCTGGAGGGGTGCAGTCTAGCCTGGTCACTTCGGGGACTGCGGCAGAAAGTCTCTCCCATGCCTGTCCCCTCCTCCTTTACCAGATAGGTCCGGGCATTTCCTGTATCCCATTCACCATGATAAGGCCACTGTTTTCATTCACGACCCTGACACCTCTCTTCATTTCCCAACTCCATGGCGTCAACAAGCCCAGAGGACAGCCAGCAGGCCGGGTGAGCTGACCCCTTAGCAGATGGCAGGTCAGTTTCAAAATTATGACAAATTTTCTATGCTCAGCTATCTTTTGACCAAAGAAAGAGCCAAATAGGAAATGGAGGGATGAGATCATCCATAGGCGTTAGCCATGGGGGTCTCGAAGGGGCCTTGGTTGACTGGAGCCTTCAAAAGAGCAACTAGTCCTGTAGCGGCATTACCCGCTTTCTCCTGCACCCCAACACACACACACACACACACACACACACACACACACACACGCATCCGCACACCCTCACACACAAGTAATCCAAGTGGAGTTGGGAGGGTGGTGCTCAGAGACTCCTTTCATTGACTTTGCCTGCGAAGAAATTCCACAAATCTACTGGTGTCTAATTTCCTAGAAAAATCCAAGAACTATAAAAGGTTCCCATTGTTGTGGCGGGAGGTCAATACTGAAATAGATGTTTCAAGCCACTGCCAACTTTGTGCCATGGCTGAATCTTCCAAGTCTCCAGGAAATATCTAACTCCAAAAACGGCATTCCCAAAGGGTGGGATCGTTTCTGACATGTTCCCAAGGGAGTCGCTGCTGCTCTTTTGGAGAGAGTGTTTCCAGCCGCCCTGGTGTCTTGAGGGGAGATTTCTAGGACACACTGGCTCAAACATGGGGACAGGGGAAGGGGTGTTCTTTCCCTTGAGAGCCTATTATTTATTTTACAATTATGCAGCTAACATGCAAATAGAGTGTTGTCATAAAACTTTGAACAATACAGAAATACGAAGAGCAGGGGCGCCTGGGTGGCTCAGATAGTTAAGCCTTCGGCTCAGGTCATGATTCCTGCTCAGCGGGGAGTCTGCTTCTCCCTCTCCCTCAGCCTCTCCCCCACCGCTCATGCTCGCTTTCCCTCTCTCAAACGAATAAATAAAATCTTTTTAAAAAAGAAAAGAAATATGAAGAGCAAAAAGCAGCAAAGTCCCCTTCACCTGGATTCAATCCCACTCACCTTCCCCAGAGATAAACCCTTTTGCCAATTTGGGGTGTGTCCTTGGAATCATTTTTCTAGGCCTTTACGTCTGTGTAAAAAAAAATACTTTGTGTTTTACGCTTTTGTGTAACGATGTGTCTTAAACATCTTTCCACAGCAATGCGTTTTACATTTACTTTTCTTTTTCACCACTGCATCATATTCCACAGAATACATGTACTAAAATTTATTAACATAGTCCTTCACTGATGAACTTGGACGCTGTCTCTAGCTTTTCACTCTGCTCCCTTACACGTCCTTGGGCATGTCTCTAGGTGGGTGAAAGAGTTTCTTTAAGACAGACACCTAGGTGCTTTGGTATTTCTCGCTAGGCTCCTGGACTTGGCAGTGCACAGCCAGACCTGGTCCCAGCTCCAGGGAGCCACAAGCCCAGAGTGCCCAGCCATCGATGAGATGCCCAGGCCGGGGAGGCAGGGTCAGCTTCCTCTTGTGGGAACATGGAGCTGGGTCCTACACGGCGCTGGCCAAGACAGAGGGACAGATGTTAGGGTGTCCCAGAAGGAGCACTGGGTGGAGATTCCAAGCCTAGTGAGGGTACATGCCTGCAAAGAGCAGGCAGTAAGCCGGAGGGTGTGCTTTAGGGAGACAAAGCTGTGCAGTATGACTGAGATCCTACAGGAAGCCGGTGGGGGGCAAGCAGCAGACTCAATGCAGAGGAGAAGCCATGATTCGATGGGTAAGTACACAAGTACCCAGGGGCACCAGGAAAGAGAAGGGGCTGAGGTGACAGCCCAGGCTGCCTGAGAGGCCGAAGCAGACTAGAGCGCAAGGGGCGGGGGGTTCCATGCATGGAAAACCACAAAGGGAAAAAGAACTATGGCCCAGGCCCTCAGGTGGGTGATGGGACTGGAAATCACTCAGAAGCTAGGACTGTGGGATCTTCACCTGCCGGATCAGTCGGGGTCTTACCAAAGACAGAAGCCCCTGGAGTGTCTGAACCGAGGGGCTTTAAGGCAGGAAAACGGGTGCACAGGCACGGAAGAGCTGAGAAGCCAAACGGGGGGCAATGAGGCAACCCAGAGGTCAGCACCAGCAGGACGCTGCCGTCACCTCCTGGTGGGAGGGACAGAGGGAGAAAGCGGTGGCCCTGAAGCCCAGGGGCCAGGCCAGAACCACAGGGCCTGTCCGGTGGCAGGTGGAGCCCCGAGGGAGTTGCAGCTGCTGTCAAAGAGACTTCCGGGGACGAGACAGGGAGAAATCCCCTAGCCTCTTACCTGCTCCCCCAGCGGCTGAACCCAGAGACACGAGCACCTGGGACATGCGGCCTGCAGGGCTCCCCCCACCCCACCCCCAGCCAGCAGAGGATGGGCGAGGAACCGACAGCCCCCGGGGGGAGGGAGCTGGCTCAGACACAAAGAGCTGAACCTCTAGTACCTGGAATAGTGTCTGGGGCAGGAGACACGTTTGCTCAAAGAATAAATAAAGCCGGGGATGGTTTCAGAGCCCCGCCAGGCCTGCGACTAATCTCCTGAGAGCTATGGAAGCTGCTCTCAGACCTACGGCCACGCCTCTCATTATCCCCGATCCTGGCCCTGCACTCCCAAGCACTCGGTGGACTCGATGGAAAATCGGTAGTGCGTTCTCTGAAAGGGCAGCCAAGTGGTGCCCGCCTGCCCGGCCCTCAAAGCCGGACCGGACACGCCCCGCCCCTCACATCCCCACACACGTCCGCACCGCCCAGCAGAGATCTATTTCCACATTTCAAAGCAGGAGGGACCCGGAGGTTCAAGGACAGGAACCAGGAGGCCAAGACGCTCCGTTGTGCTGTGAGTCACTTTGAAGCCTCCAAGCCCAGATGGAGAGGATTCGGCCTCACCTGCCCAGTTGATCCTGAAATCCTGGGCAGGTTCTTTGGCATGTCCTGGCACAGAGCAAAGGCTGGTTGCCAGCACATTTTTTCTCTGCTAGCGTCGTGCTTCAGTCCAGCCGGGAGGAGGCACAGGGAAAAGGCTGAGGGCTTCGAGGCTACCCAGCTCTGCCAGTCACTGGCCGTGGGGCCGTGGACAGCCTCCGGCCTCAGCTCTCGGAAATGGGCAAGATACGACCTCCTTCCGGGACTGCTGGGAGATTTACCAAGACAGTGCCTGATCCTCCGATGATGTCGCTCTGGCGAGCCGTCACCGGAGTAAAGGGCCCCATTCTGGGTCTACGGCAGCCTCACCCGAGAGCCACCGGTACGGATATGGACCAGAGGGATAACACCCAGCACGGACACTGCACACACACACACCGGGCGTCACCCTAAGGATTTCAGACCGACTCAGCCACTTAACCTTCACAGCCCATTTTATCGATGCGGAGACCGAGGCACAGAGAAGCTTGGAAATTAACCCACGGACGCGCAGTTAGGTTGTAAGTGGTGGGGCCAGAGCCCTCACGCGGTAACCGCGAGTTCCTGGTTACACAAGCACGCCCTGCAATGGCGTGCCCGCCACGTGCCAGGCACTATGCTAAGGGCTCCACGTGGGCGCCCCCATTTTATCCTCACAGTGTCCCTGTTCTGTCGATGAAGAAATGGGAGGTTCGGTGAGGTCAAGCCACTCACCCGAGGTCACAGACTAACAAGTGGCCATACGTGGTGGTCTCGTTCCAGAATCATGCTCCTGCATCCCCCCCCCCCACCGCCCCCCGGGGCCAAATGCGTTCTTACGGTTGAGTCCAGCTGCCCCTTCCTCCCTCCTTGTGTCATTTTGGGAAACTTCTCTCACCCTGGTCCTCAAGAGGTGATCACACCCCCACCAAAGGGGAAGCTTTCTTGGTCCCTCCCCGCCTCCCTGTCCCCCCACCCCCCAACCACAGGGGCTGGAACACCTGCCCTCCTCCCAACAAATCCAGACACAAACCCACCCGCCAAATAGACCAGGAGTGTCAGCGGATGCAAGCCTCTTGTGTAGTAAATTCATGACATCATCCTCTATAAACAAACACATCATTTTGGGGATGAAGATTCTCAGGGCTTCAACAAGGCTGGCAGCATTTTTTTGTTTTGTGTTGTTTTTTAAACGAGCAGTAGCAACCAGAACAGAAGCCCTGTGGTCCACTTTGGGGCCAAATCACAAAGCCTTCCTTCAGCCCCTGACTGGGCTGGGCTGCAGGGACAAGGCCGCCCGGCCAGGGCGAAGGGGAGCAGAGCCAATATTGTTGCAGCAAAGACAACAGGCAGAGGCTGCGAGTCAGAGGACTGAAAACCAAGCCCGGAGGTTCTGAGAGCCAGAATTTTAAAAATTCACACCAGGAAGGAGTCCTACTGCTGAGTTGGGGGCTGACTCAGGTCATGCCTGAGCCCCCAGCCCAACAGCTCGGCCCGTTGGCAGGCCGAGGGGGTCCAGACCCAACGCTCACCCCGCCGCCTGAGCCAGGAGGCCGGGCGGCCCCTGCGGCAGCACCCTCGGCGTGACCCTGCAGACTTAATCCCAGCTCTGTGCACGCTCAGCCCTGGAGAGGTGTCCCGACGCTCAGAGAATCAAAGGGCAGCTCTATTTGTGAGTCGGCCTCCCTGGAGAATCCCAGGGTGGAAAGGAACCCAACCCAGCCAGGTGGTGCGACAGATCAGCTTTCAGTCCCTTCATTCACTGGACAGCCGTTTCCGGAACACCTACTATGCGTGGGGCCCGAGCCAGCACTGCTGGCCTGGTTCCTCCACTCCAGCCTCTGGCTGGGACCTTGGCAATGAGGCCGAAGAGAAGGGTGGCACCTATGAATAGTGCGTTGGCAGGCAGCCCCCACACCCGCGGCCTGGTGAGCAGCAACAGCCGCGGGTCTGCCCCACTGCAAGCTTCCATCCAGAGGGGGAACCTGCTGACTGGCCGAACAGACGAAAGGACTCAAGAGATTCATAAAGGTTTTAGGCAAGGAATCGACATCAAAGTAAAAGGCTCCCTCCAGCCAAAGATGGGACATATCTGAACATCAAACAGAAGAGTAACTGCACAGGATTTTGGTTAAAACTCATCAAATATAAACGTAAATCCACGAATTCATAAGAGAGTAAAAACCTAAAAAACAAGTCTTTGGAAGATCCCACAAAATCAGCTCATTACTGTAAAACTTGGTATAAAGGGGAAGAAGGAAGCTGTTTCGTCTGCCTTTCCTGTATGCACTGAACATCAGAACAACCAAGTAGCGGACCAAGCGAAGCCCCTTTTAGAATAATTCCATCTAATGAATGAAGAAAAAAGGGTAGACTCAAACTATCTGCACCTTGCACTCCTGATGGATAACGGCTGACGACCACAGAGCCGACAGATGGGTTGGGCAGCCAGCGTCTGAACCCGCTCGCAAATCACACCCAGAGCCCCGGCCCCAGGCGGCACGGGAAGTGCCCGGCGCCACTCACAAAGGAGGCATTTCACTTATTAACCCTCTGTGTCCAGCATATTACCACTACCACATGCGATCCCCGTAACGCATCACCAGTGAGGTATTTTACATTCCCTTTTCCATCCTAAGCCTTCAAAACTGGGTGCATGCCTCACAGAGCACATTTCAAACTCAGATCAGTCATCTCAAGTGCTCGGTGGCCACGTGGCCGGGGGCTGTCGTACTGACAGCCCAGGTCCAGAGAGAACTAGAAAGTCACGGGATGCACAGAAAATGCACAGAACGACAGGGCACAGAGGAACGTGTTCAACGACACCACGGGGAAGCAGCTGGCAGAACCGGGAATACGGAAGACATATTACGCAAACATAATGTACGCACGGTGTTTGGATTCTTATTTGAACAACCCAACAAAAATCATTTATGAGACAGCTGGGGAAATGTGAACACTGACTGGGCATTTGATATCAAGGAACTGTTAGTTTTTTAGGCATTGATAATGGTATTGCATTTATATATATATATATGTATTTTTTTTAAAGATACTCACTTTTTAGAGAAACCTATGTAAGTCACCTCTAATGAAATGACAGGTGGTCAAGGATTTGCTTCCAGGTAATTCAGTGGCTGGGGGAGAGGGGAGCAGGTGGGGGCAGTTAGGTGACAAGACTGCCTGAGAGTTGGTTAACTGTCAAAGCTGGTGACAGGCACACAGGGGTTCATGAACTCTTCTCTGTTGTCAAACGTGTTTTCTCAAATTCCCCAAAATGAAGGTCTGATTTTTTTTTTAAAGAAAGAACTGTCAGTGTCAGGCTGGACTGAGGCAGCAGCAGAGAAGGGCGGTGGTGGAGAGCAGCTTAGCACCGGGAGCTCTGGGATCCCCACGTTGTCACTGGCTGGTTACGGGACTGTGCCCATCCCTTCAGCTGCCAGCCCTCAGTTTACTCCTCTGCTAAGCACAACAGTGCCTCCTCACAAGGCTGTCATAAGGATTAAATGAAATAACCCAAACTAAGTGCTTAGCTGAGGACCCATGATAATGTCAGGTGGTCATATCACCATCCCTACTGGTTTCGTCACTGTTATCTGGGGAAAGCACACAGGAGATGGGGTGTCCATCACGGGCCACGTTTCCGAGCTACGTTCTGGGGTGCTCACCCAGGGATGTGAAGGCCCCGATACCTGGTCTGTGTAGCTCTTGGGCAGCTCTGAGGAGCAGATGTCTCCCAGTCCCTGAATGGGCTGTGAGAGACACAAATTACAGGAGGAAGGAGAAGGCAGGGTGGTGGGCGGACGCTGATGACTGTCATCGACTTGACAGGGTGCGCACGGGGCAAGAAGCCAAAGCCTGTGGGGCTTTTGCCAAATGTCCCATCAGAGATACAAGAAAAGCAACCTCATCCGAAAGTGTAAATGTAAACTGATCAGAAAATGAGGCTCCATTTGCCGACCAGATCCAATTTAGGCACAGTTCCTCCGGGGCAGGACTTCTAGGTGGAGAGAAGGACACCTGGAGTTCCAGACAAAGGGCCTGCATCCCAGAGAGGCGGGGGAGGCCCGTCCACTCCATGCCATCCATCACACGGGCAGGCTCCAGCCACCTGAAGACATCGGTCCTGCCCGTCCCCCAACCGGGGAGACAGGAAGGCCGTAGTCTGGAGGTCCTAGGACCTAGCCTCGGAGATGTCGTGGGGGCAGGCGGCCCAACAGACAGCTGGTCAGACCATGCCCGTGGGTGGTCCAGGCAGTGTTCCAGAGCCTTCCTGAAAGTCGTGCCTGCCCCAATTCAAGGGAAGAGTTCTGTGTTGGGGCCACACTGGCCCGATGTGCTCAGGATGACCAGAGGGAGATGGATAAACAGGGCAGGAGGGAATGACAGCCAGACCATGACTCCAAGAGCACCCAGCCTATCATGAAGGTCATTCCCATCCTTAGTGCTGAAAAGCCTCAAGTTCAGATAGGCGCGGAGCTGACACAGCCAGGAAGGAGAGGAGCCTCTATTTCAAACCCAGTGACTATCTCCAAAGCCATGCTCCCTCCACACACGCTGCAGGGCGCCTGGGTGACAGGGATTAGACCCTCACGGCTGGAGGCACACAGGATGGGTGGTCGTGCCCACTGCTTCTGAGCCGCGCCTGCTCATCTGTAGGACGGAGCTAACAAGAGCTAACAAGACCAGTGAGGATGACGACCCTGGATCCAACCCAGGATCCTGGAAGAGGGCCTGCCATGCAGGGAGCTTGCATCACCTTCAGAGACCTGTATGAACCTGCTCTTCATGGGGACCTGCTGGCTTTTCTCCCTGAAGAGTGGTCTTTATTTGAAAAACAAAAATAAGGCATGAAAGCTGCTGTTCTTCAGGCCAAGTGAAAGGGAATCTGCATTTTTACTAAAGATTTGAATTCCTGTAAGTGGGGGGCCTTCCGGCTAAGCAAGAAGGGGGCTCTGCACTCCAAATATCCAAATTCCACTTCTTCCCGATGAATGTGTCAAGTGCTTCAATTTGCAAGCAACTGGCCGGCAAGGCCAAGGGGGGCTGGCCCTGGGCTGTGACACTTGTCCTCCTTAGCATTTCCCAGCCCAGGCTGCATACGGCACAGAGGACCCGGGGGTTACAATGGCAATCCCCGTTCTGGTGCCCGCTCACTTTGCACGCCAGGAGCTCGCCTGAGACCCTTCTCCAGGGGCACCCTCTCAGGGCAATATCAATATTCCAGAGGCACATAACCTTTGACCTAGTGATGCCACCTCTGGGAATTTATCCCAGAGACACCCTTGCATGTCACGAAGACTTATGCACAGGGCAGATCACTGCAGCATTCCTCGGAAGGGCCAAAGGCTGGAGACACACCCCTCGGAAGGGGATGGTTGCGCAGTTCCATACAGTGGAATATGAGGAAATGAAGACGCTGTAAAGATCCGCAGCAATCTCTTAGTACCCTTCAGTGCAAAAAGAATATGGGAACAAGGGTGCAGGATTCTGTCCCTTGTCTACAAAAACAAAGAAGGAAATAAAAATACGCACACATTTGCTGCTGTGTACCTAGACTGTCTCTGGAGAGGAGGCAGCACTGTCCTTCACAGACAGACACAAGGCTGGCCTGGCGTCCCGGGCAGCACTGGGACACGCGGGCACAGCGGTACTGGCCTGGTCACTGCCAACCCTCCCGAGAACCCCAGATTCTTCTTCCTGCAAGAACCCCAAAATCGAGAAGGCAAACGCTCGGCGACCCACGTCTACCCCATCAGGAAATTTCTCTCAAGTCGTGTCTAGTCTTAATAAGTCTTGAGAATTTTTCTCTCCCACTCCACATCGGCATTTGCTCTAATAGCAAAATAATATTTTAAATGACTCCCTAGTTAGACTGTTTAACCTTTCCCCCCTCACCAAATCTTCTAAAATGGATGCTTCCAGAAAGGGGTGCCATGTTATCAATTATACCCCAGTTAAAGTACTTAACCTTTCCACCCCTCACGTAAAATGCTCATTCGAAGAGGATGGAGCCACGTCTTAAATTACATATCAGTTAAATGACTCAACCTTTTCCCTCTGAATCAAGGAGTCAAGCGGATACGTGGAGAAGATACGCTGGGTGAGCCTGTGCTCACGGGAGCTCCTGACGCCCCCGGGGCTGAGATGAGGAGTCTGGGGCCCACCTTCAGTGTCTGCAGAGAGCAGGTACCCAAGAGCCCAGGGAGCCAGGGCCAGGCAAGTGGCCTCATCTTAGGGTACGTGTGGGAAAAAAGCTGCGAGTTATTTCAACCTCAAAGACACTCTTTAGGGGCATCTGGGTGGCTCAGTTGTTTGAGTGTCCAAATCTTTATTTTGGCTCAGGTCATGATTTCAGGGTTGTGAGATCGAGCCCCCCATCTGGCTCCATGCTTGCTCTCTCTCTTTCTCTCAAATAAACAAACAAATCTTTAAAAAATAACACACACACACACACACACACACACACACACAAAGACGCACTTTGTTTTCTTCCCGTTTCACAATCTTTATATTTGGAAAACATTTCCTCATCTCAAACTACTGTTCCTAAGCCATTACTAATTTTTGTTTCCATTTTCATTTCCAATGTTATTTCCATAACATAAAGACGATTTTTAAAAAGCAGTAAATATCAATAAAAGGAAGGACTAGGTTTCCCCATGTAATAAAATAGCTGAAAGTTTGGAACCAGGACCCATGTCTCAATAATAAATGTCAAGATTTCACTGGGCTTTTTGAGGGGCTGAACATTTCTCTGGGGACCCTTCCTCACTACTGTCTCCTCAGACCCCAACCCAGAAAGTACCATCAGAGCAGTTCAGGAGTACAAGTTTACAACCACACAGGCCTGGATCCAACCCTAGCTCAACCAGTATCCTGCTGTGTGACCTGGAGGAAGTTCTTAACCTCTCTGAGCCTTGGTTTCTTCCTCTATAACATGAGGCTAAGAACAGTCCCACCTGTTCTGGTTGAAGGAGGATGAATGGATATGCGTGTGAATCGCTCAGCCTGGTGCCCAGCACACAGTAAGCACCCAATAAAACGGTAGATCGTTTGTACCATTCCTGATTTAAACTAGCCGCTATTTCACGCCAAAGAGAGGCCCAAGGTCCTGGTGGGGAAGTTATCCTGGCCAAAGTTTCAGAGTAGTTTCCTGACAATGCTCATAATTTCTCCCCTCACACAGCCTGACGGAAGTAGACAAGACTTTCGGTTCCCAAACCAACAAAACTCTAAAGACATCCTTCAATAGGGACCAGAAACCCAGTGCAGAGGGTTCGACCTGATGCTCTGGGGCCTTTGAAAACTGGAAGGTAAATGGTGGGACAAAATCAGCAGCCCTAAAGCTGTGGGAGTCGTCCTGACCCAGAGGACCAGTGACATCTGGGAGCAGGAGCGGGCATCAGAGTGGCCGAACGGCTGTCCCCAAGCAGGGACGGCCTCCTCCTTTACCCCCACTCCGTCTCCCCACCCACCCCGTCTCACACTCACACGTGTGCCTGTGTGCTGCTCTGGCCAGTGAGATGGGAAGTGACGTGTGCCACCTGCAGACACACATCTCTGGTCCTTGCCCTTGTGACAGTGAAAACACGTGTTGAGACGGGACCCCCGTGAGCCTGGGTCCTGGGGTATTCCGGAGACAGAGGAGAAATAAACCTGGACAGTGTAAAGCTACGGGCGGGCGGGCTCCTTGTTACCGCAGCAGAGTCTAGCCCCACGTGGCCATTGCAAGGGGTCAAAGGGCAGGGTCCAGGGGCAGCACCTGTCCAGCTATCTGGGGCAAGAGACCAGACTCTATTCTTATTTGCAGTTTCTAATGCACTGCAGACCAATCCTTTTGAAACTGCAATAAAAATATCACTATAATGTCACATTAGAAGAAAAGTCCCTAGACCTCACTCTCTTGCTCTGGACTTGTCTCCTCACAGATGGGCCCGAATCCCCAGCACACACCTGTGGGGGTACACACGGTCTGCGGAGAAAGACAAAGGCAGGCCCCAGCCCCAGCTCGGCATTCTCCAACGCTGGAGATAGAATTTAACCTTTCCAAGCCTTGACTCTCTTGTTTGTCAAGTGAGAATGTTCAGGCGAAGGTTCATATAGAAAGCACACAGAACACAATGCCAGGTGTGAAGAAGGCGCTCAATAAACATCAGCTACTCGTCCACGTCCTGTCCGACTCCCAGGGGACAACATCTATGTCACAGCCGGGCCCCAGGACCAGCTCAGCGATCGGAGTGGGGCCACAGGCCTCGAGCACCCTCAGAGATCAAGGCACCGGGTTGAGATTCAGAATTTACTTCCAGACACCCACCGTCAGATAAGGTGGCCAGACTGGCATCTAAAGGGGGATTTGGCGGACCGCCTGGTGGTCCACTGAGACCAGAGCATAACATCTACTGCCTCGGTTCCATAATGAAAATCTTAATTTATAACCATTCTGAAACCAACGTTTACCGCTAGTGGTGAGGTGCCTCTTGCTCAGGACTACTGGCACCTGACCAGGCCCCCGTGAGGCAGGCACGGGTAAGCAGGAGAGGAAACGGAGGCTCAGCGTGGTTAGGGAACGCACCTGCAGTCAACCAGCAGGGCCGGGTACGGTGACTCAGGGCTGGCTTCACTCCAGAGGAGGGTAACCAACTGTCCAGTTTTCCTGGGACTTGGGACTTTGGATTTTAAAATGCGGATAGTCCTGGGCAGACAGGAACAAGCTGGTCACCTGCTCCAGACCTGCATTCTTTAGCTACCGTGTTTCGCAGGTGCTGAGCTAGGGCAGGTCGCTAATAAAATGTCTGCCAGGAGGCCAGAGCAGGTCTTTGGCTACTTAGCGGTCTGTCTGGGAAAGCCACATCCCACGACACCCTGCAAACATATCTAAGAACAGAGAGACAGGGCATGACGGATGCACCCAAGATAAACCGATTACCTGGCATCACGGAGATGAGCCACGGCTCCACACGGCCTGGGCACTGGGCCTGCCCTGAGGCCTGCTTAAGGATGGAACTTCTAAATAGCAGCCCATAACCAGAAGCCTTTTCCTGACTTGCTTCTTTTTTTTTTTTAATTCCAAACAATAAGTAATCAGAATGTGCTCAGCTAGTGACATACTGTCCTAATTTGCCAAACAAAGCAATGGGAATAGGATACTAACGGTAATAGTTGCATTTCTTAGAAGGGTAGGTCTTGGGTGTGACTTCATTTCCCAGCGCCTCTGGCTGAGTCTCTGTCTCTCCCTCCTCAGCACCACCCCAGCATGATGCCCAAATGCCTGGCATGTGAGAGATACCCAGGGGACAGTCGGTGAATGGGTCGATGCACGAGGACCTCTCCATTCTGCAGAAACTAAGGCACCCCCGCGCTGTACAGGATGGGTCACCTTTCCCCCCATCACTCCCATGAATCTAGCACCCACAGGGTTCCTGAGACAGTCGTAATTGCTCCACACATAAGCTGACCATGTGGTCTCTCCTCCAAACCAAGAGAACGAAATGAAATGGGCACGGCTGATAATGATACCAGGACTATAAATAGGTGTGAACTGCGACTGTCCCAAGCAAAACAGGGTAAGTGGTCACCCTGCTGACGAACAGCAGCTCAACTCACCCCACCTAGAGAAGCAGCACAGCTCAGGGGGACAAGCCTGGACTCTGGGGCCAGACACCCTGGTCTAGAGCCCAGCCCTGCCACTGACCAGCTGGGGGGCGGTTTCCTCATCCGTACAATGAGGCTAGGCGGCAGCTGTCTCATAGGGCCATTGTGAAGATTAGACTAGTTCATGTTTGCAGAGCCGGAGCACAGGGCCTAGCATGTGGTGGGTGCATTATGTGTGTTTATTGAATAAAAAGTCCTCCCGCCATCCCCAGGGGAGTACCAGAATCATTGTTTTACAAATAAGGAAACTAAGGCATAGAGGGGTTATGTAACTGGCCAGTTAGTGGCAAAACTGAATTCAAACCTAAGACTCGGGGCCTGTGTCTGAACCACCCTGTAGTCCGGCCCCCTCCTTCTCAGCGGTCGACTACTCTGAATGGCGAGCTACGACAGATTCTCTCCCCAGTTAGAAACTTAGGACACAGGTCAAGTGGGAAGTGCAAGGAGCCCTGAATCCACATGCGGCACAGGGCACGCCAGTGCTCACCCTGGGCCCAGAGAGGTGGCTGACTCAGGGGAGGGGGGCCTGGGTCCCCTGGGGCTGTGCGGCATTTGCAAAACCAAGAGGCACCAGCCGCATAGGAAGGGCACTGCTGCCTGCCAGTCACACGCCGAAGTTCCCCTTTTTCTTTCTCACCAAATTACTCGATCTCAGACATTCCTGTGCAAGACAAGACTGAAATGCAATCTCCAACCCCCTGGGGCCCAGTGGGATTTCACCAACAGAAACTGCCGAGTCCTCCAGGAAAACGGAGGAAGCTTGCCTGAAGTTTCAGATTCTTGGTAGGTCTTAGAAAGCTCAGTCACTTGAGCGGCTCCTGGAAACGGCAGGAAGTGGTTTGCCTTTGCTTATTTTCCAAAGGATAACCACCAGATTTGCTCATAAAAACTGTTTAACCGATTGGCAAAGGGCACCTGCGTAATCAGGTGATTTCTCATCTCCTTGGGGTTTTCTTCTTTTGTTAGTTCACTTCGTAGGGCTTCAAAGAAGGGGGTGCTCAGGGCTTGGCACAGTGCTTGGCACATGGAGAGAAAAAAAGGAGAAAAGAGGGAAGAAAGGAAGGGCAGGCATCTAGCTGAAGAGTCAAAATTCACCAAAAGAAAAGTTACTAAGGTCCACTCCAAGCCCCTGGCGCCACACCCAGCAGTGCTCAGCACGGACCATCAGCTCTCACGGCGGTCAGGGGCGGGAGCTGGTAGAACACACCAGAAGGAGGAGCAGAGACAAGGAATGGCCGCAGGTGGCAGAATGCAAAGCGGGGACTGGGTTCCTCACTGGAGGCTGGGTATGTTCGGGAGAAGGAAAGAAAGGGCTCCTCCGGAGGGGACCGCCAAGCAACGCGCAGAGACAAGTACAGGCAAGAACAGGCTGGGGAGCCCAGAGGGTGGGGGCCAAGGACACTGGGGTCATGGCCCAGAAGTCTGGATGCTTCTGATGGGGCCAAAATAGGAGAGTCTCGCCCAGGCCAACAAGCCCAGACCTGCCTCTGAAAGCAGCGGCAACAAGTGCGGATCCTGGACAGGACAAGACTGGGAACCAAGGGCGTGGCTCAGAGTCAGAGGGTTGCTGGGGTGGGGTGGGGGCAGGAGTGGGGCCAGGAGCGCGGTCAGGAAATGAAGGACCAGAAGGAGATGTGAGTTTCCTGCCACCGACTCATGGGAAGCCTTTGGACCGGTCACTTCTGCTCCCTGGGATGTGGCCACGTCCCCAGCCCAGTCCAGTGTTGATGTTCGCAGATTCCTGGGGGCTGGGACGGTGGGGGCTGGGGTCCTGTGACAACTGAGAAGGTGGATGGGAAGGAAGCCAAGTGGAGGCCCTGACAGAAGGAATAAGGGCGCCAGAGAGGCCGCAAGCCAGGGGGAGGGTGAACATGGGTGGCCTCGGGTGGGCAAGCCTAGACCCGCAGCATCACTTCCCTCTGCAGCCTGGCGAGCATGAGGACTCTCTGAAAGGGAGCTGGAGATGGGGCGAAGGGCAGGATGCGTGTTCCCAAACATGCAAGCTGTGTGCCCTTCCAGCACACGTGTGAGGTATGTGCACCCATGACCTTGAGAATGAGTGCTCAGTGGTCATCTGTGTACACTGTGAAGGGTATATGACATGCTCACGGGGAAACAGCATTGTATCAGGGTTCAGAGCCTGGACAGGAGCCAGGCTGGGACCGAATCTTGGCCCAGCCCTGTACTAGTGTGTGAGCCGCCTAACCTGTCCGCATCTCAGCTTTCTCACCAAGAAGATGGGGCTAATGTGGTCACTCTCTCATGGCAGTGTTAGGAAGATTAAATGAATTCGTGTTTGTGAAGCACTTAGAGGTGGCCCTATAAATACCGCAGATGTGTACTAAAAAGATAAGAATGTGAGTGTAGGTGGGTGGTCACAAAGCTGGGCAGAGAGGCCCGTGTATCCCCAGAGAGGTGTGCACAGCACAGAATAAATGGGAGCGTGCACACATGCAGGGTCAGGGAAACGTGGGCTGAGTGTACATGGATGTGCAAGATGAGGTGTGTTCAGCCATTCCTGAACATGTGTGCTGTGTGGAACCGTGACGCCTGGAGGAGGAAGCACGTGCAAGTACCCGAGACACACAGTGCTCATGGGCCGGTGTAGCATGTGAATGTGAGTGTGTGTGTGTGTGTGTGTGCGTGTGCAGGGTGTGCAGGCATGTTCTGAGAGCATGCACGCATGTGGGGTAGAACCATAGGAGCGAATCATGGTGAGCACGGGCCTAATGACGCTGCAGGGAAAGGCAGCTCTGAGCAGTGTGGGTGATCCATGGCCAGAGGCCAGGGGGACCCCGCAGAACTGCTGGGAACCTCCAGCAGACTGTAAGTAGAGAAAAGTGGGGGAGAAAACCCAGACCAGCAAGACCAGGGACACGAGCCACATCTGACTCGACCCTGTGCCTCAGCAAGTTAGGAAGGGGGGGGGAAGGAGGGAGGGAGAGACACAGACACATGACATCACAACGGCCATCCGCTGGACACACGAGGAAGAGGACCAGCCCCGTTTTTTCAGACAAAGAAGCAGAAATGAACTAATTGGCCCACAGACCCCCGGCTGGGAGTGGGGGATTCCACGCGAGCTTCGTCTGACCCTGCGTCTGACCGTCTGAGAATGAATGAATGAGCATGAATGACGAACGAATAAACGCAAGCACGCACAAATGAATGAACAGACAAACAAACAACAATGAAAAAGAAACCGAAACTTAGTGCCCACAGAAGGGATGAAGCATGGGGAAGTGGCTGGCGGACTGGGCCCACGCCACGTCGGGGACAGGGCCAACTCAGAGAGGTGTGGGCAGTGGGAACGGTGGCGTGCAAAGGACCCAGGACCCCACACTACAAAGGCAGAGTCCCGAGGCCGCCTGCACAGAGGGGAAGGCCGGGTGTGCGAGGAGCTTTCCAGGCCGGCCTCTGTCAGCACGGAGTCAGAATGCAGGCCTGGCAGCCCCACCACGGGGCCTCCAGTGTCGGTTCTGGAAACTGGCATTCCGAGCTCTGCTCTAGTCCTGTGGGATTTTAGATTAGCTAGATCCGCGCTGCCAAGGCCTGGACACTCTCGGGGAGCCAGGCTGCCGACGCCGGACGTCACCAGCAGGATGACATCACTGTGACTTCTCACAGCAGCCTGTGTCGTACGGCCACGTAGTGCTTAAGCCGATGGACAGTGGAAAAAAGCCCCCCCACCCCCCACCCCCAGCCAAGACCCTTCTGGAAGCTGCCAGCAGGGTCCGGGGGCTCTTTAGAAATGGATCCTCAAGCCCCCACCCTGACATGCTTAGCAAAGCCAAGCTCCAACTGCACAGCTCTGGGCAGCCTTGGACAAGTGGCTCAACGTGGCCAAGTGCCAAGCTCTTCCTCTGGGGTAAGGAGCCATCATCCAGCGGGTGTTATGAAGGAGACGATCCTGCCCAAGGTAGAAGGTCATGAGACACCCAGCAGGTCCTCCCACATGATGGCTGTTATAAATGGCAGCCACCGGGAGCCCGGAGCTACCTGGGCAGAAGGGAGCCCCACGCTGCTGGACCCCACGGCTATGTGAGGCTGCCAGGCAGGGCTGGAAGGGACCTCCACGTGGGTGTCATGGGCTCTGATCACCTGCCCCTAAGCTCTATCTAAGGGGCCCGTGTCCTCCCCTCCCTCTCCAATGAAACCCTCCCACAGCCCCAGACACCCGGCATATCCCTGTAAATCCACCTCAGGCCCTCTTCCAACACCTGAACTCCCCTGCCACTACGGGGTGAGCAAGAGCCCCACTGCCAGGATGCATGCGGGTACCCCCAGGACTGCCTTCCAGTCGGTACTGGTTTCTCCCACTTAAATCTGCCCTTTGTCCATCCTCCCCCCCATTCTGTTTAACAGAAGGTTCTTCTTAGACTTTGTTTAATTGGGAAGAAGCCCATCAGATGGAGCGTGAGTTTTCCAACTGTGTTCCCCGGGGCCCCCAAATGGGCTCCAGGGGTACCTGTGGGGGCTGACCCCCACCTCAACCTGGACATCATGCCTTTATGAATCTTCTCTTCGTGGTGTTGTTTGAGGATCGCTGCGACACCCAAATCATGAAAGCATGCGCACAAAAGTTCACCCAATTTGACATCAAAAAACCCTTCCCCGCTGTCCGCCCTGCCCCAATGTGCTGCTTAAGCCCCTCCGTGGCACTCACCATCGCTGTACATACGTTTCACGCACTTATCCATTTCCCGTCCCCCCCTCCCGACCAGTAATGCCCATGAGGGCAGGGGGCTGTTCTCGTTCACTGCTCTATCCACAGCACAACAGCAAGCACAGCGAAGGCTGATTTCACACTCAGTTTTTAATTGACTAAATTCAATAATCAATAACAACCATAGTGCTTACTATGGGCCAGACTCCGTTTATAGGCGTTACACGTGTGAACTCACTCAATGGTCACATCAACCCTTTGAGATAGGTCCCATTATTATCCCCATTTTACAGATAAGAAAACTGACGCACAGCTGATTTACAACCCTGGATTTACAACATCTTCAAGGCTCCCACCCTTGGTCACCAGCTGTCCTGCTCCCCTTCACCTGGAACAGGACCCTGGTCCTTCCATTCCTCCCCCCATGTGGTCACTCTGTCCAAGGATTGTCTGACAAACACGCACATTTCACACGTGAGATTGAGGGACTAAAAACTTCCTGTCTAGGTGGGGGAATCAGGTGGAAGGAACACAACAGCCGACAGCGAAATAGCTGAGTGGAGCTAACCGACATCCATGGAGGATGGGAACCTGCCACTGAGCATCAGGGAGGACTTCCAGGAGGAGGGGACAGCTCCCGCAGATGCCAGGCTGGGGCTGCTTCTCCTCTACCAAGCTGGCTCCATGGCTCGAGGCCTCTAAACAACAGCAGCCAGCAGCTGTGATGTCTCAGTCGTTTCTTCCACAACAAGCAAAGGAGGAGGGACCCAGAATACCTCAGATTAGGGTGCACACCTGCCCACCCTCCCATGAGCGGGTCTGTGACTTCAGCCAGCTCTGGATGCAGTCCCGGAGCTGGGCAGAGCCATGCCAGCATGGTGAGCGCGGGACGCTTCCCTGCCATCCCCCCCCCACCAAAGTGGACCGCCCCCGAGCAGCCGGTCCCATCCTTCCCCGGACGCCAGGGCGGAAATCCGTAACTTCCCTCCCTGCAGCAGACAGGCTGGACTGGTGTGTTCTCCCGGAGGTCCCTACAACGCCCACTCTGGAAGGCAGTTCCTCTCCATGTCCACGCCCACGCCTGACCCCCTTCCGAGGAGCCTCACCCCTGTGCGTCTGCCTGGCTCCCACTGATCACTGTGTCCAACCTGCCCGGGGTCTCAGCCATGGGGGTTCTTCCTCTGCGTCGCCCAGGCCAGGCGAGCACTCTGCACATCAGTGTCTGTTCCTCGTGAGCCCCCGTGTTATGGTGATAATGATGATGAGGACGATGACAGGTAACAATGTGCCAGGCCCTTTACAGTCAGTAATTCCCATTAATTCAAACCTTTGCCACAGGGAGCGTAACGAGCTCCACGTAGAGAAGTTTTAAACTGAGGTGCAGAGAGGTCACCTGACCTGCCCGAAACCTTACAGTGACCAGGTATCAGGCTTCAGTCACCAGGACCCGGTGGAAGTCCCGTCCCTGCCATCAACTCTACAGTCTACAGCTAATTATGTAACTACTCTGTGCCTCAGTTTCCTCATCTGTAAAGTGGGGACAACGGTGCCCATGTCACGGGCTTCTGTAGTGGGCTAAACAGTGCAGGAAAGTGCATGGCACCTAGAGGCTCAATCAATGGCAGTTACTGTTACTTATTAAGGATGCTCACAATAAAAATCACTTCTGTGTTGTTTGGGGACAAGAGCACCAGGTACCCAGAGGCACTCGGGCAGCGCTAGGGAGTCGAGGGAGCCCGGGATGTGGAGTCGGCCGAAGGAGTCTGCGTCCCAGCCACACCACTTCTGACCATGTGGCCCCGGGCATCACAGGCAAGGAAAGGAGGGCAGCCCCTCTGCTCCCACCATGACCCCCGAAACCGTGCAGAGAACCCCGTGGGGCACTTGGCACGAGCAGCCGCCCAAGCGCAAGTCCCGGGAGAGGAACCTGCCAGCGTTTCTCTCCAAACCTCTCTTTTGATGTCGGCTTCCCGTGGGAAGCGTGTCCTGCTCCATCTCCTCCCCGAGGTGACATGAAGGTTGTCCGGCCTTCCCTCGGAACGTTCCTAAGAAGCGCGGCCCAGTTGCCCAGCTGTGCAGCCACGTGGCTCCTTTTCCACCGTCTGTGTCAGTAGGGGCCGCTTCTGGGGAACCCTCGCCCCTGCAACTGCACTGTTCCCTGTACACGTCTGGAAACACCCTGCTCAGACTGGGATCCGCTCTGGGTGCCCCCGGCCCAGCCAGGGACAGCAGGAGGAACAGTACTGCGGTTCGCGGGCAGGTGCTCACCCGCGCTGCAGGGCCCGGCTGGAGGCCACACAGCGGTCCCCGAGGCCAAGACGCCTATGAAGCCGGGCCCTGCCGTGGCCGAGAGACCCAGGAAGCGGCGGCTCCAACAGCCTGATGCCACCTAACCCTGCCCCTGCTTCCCCAGGTGACCAGTCTGTGCACGACGATGGTGCCTAGAGGCAAAGCCTCCGGAACATTCCAAGCCGGGGACTCTGGCTTCAACCACGCAGATCCCATACGCAATCACAGTTCCACATACTTACACAAAAAAATTTAGAGATTAAAAAAAAAAAACAAACCGGAGCTAATAAGGAAATCATCTTTCCTAAGACTTCTGAAAAGCTCCAGTTCATCAGCTGGGCCTGCAAAACGCAACAGACGGTGGACCTGGCCCAGACTCCGGCACCGGGCGGATCCGCGTTCAACCTGGCGCTGCGGCCCGGTGAGACCCGCGGCCCCAAGCACCCACTGCTCCTCTTCGAGCTTGTTTCCTCCTCTGCCAGGCCCACGGGCGGCAGGCTTGCAGGTGGCACACGTGCCTTGTGCTATCAGGGCCCCAACGGCGGGGTGTTGCCGCCGCTGTTCCTACCTTTATCGTTACCAACTCTCTGAAACTCCTTCTCCCCACGTGTGAAGTGGGAACGATCATACAGAATCAGCCGCACTGCTGTGGGGTAAAGGGGGCAAGGTCCTGGGTCGGGGCGCCCCCCACGCCGGCTGCTGTACGGCTGCAGAGGGCAGCCCCTCGGGCCACGCGGTAACCTGCCCTGCATGCCAGGCCGGCTCCCAGGGCGGCACTGAGCCAACTGCATGTAATCCTCCGTCCAGCCAGGGAGCAGGCATTCACGGGCAGGTACAGGAGAAGCTAATACTCCTGTGGGAGCCCCTCTCCGCAGCTGCTCCTTGCCCCCCTTGCCCTGGCTGGAGGGGACCCTGTGGGATCTCTGTTGTTAACAGCAGTGCTAACGGCTGAGACAAGGGGCAGAAGGAAAAAGGACAGCACAGGCTGAGGACGCTAAGGCATGCGTCTCAAGGTCAACTGGTGACTACCGACGCACAACGAGGCACCATTTTCAACCCGCAAAGTTAATTTAAGAGAAAGAGAAACAATAAAACCCAAAGCTGATTGGGCTGTGTGAACACGAGGGCACTCCCGAGCTGCCCACGGCATTACAAATGGGTTCAGCTGCTCTGGAAAGCAAGACAGCCTCCTTGGTATCAAAAGCCAACAAGCCAACAAAGTTCATTCCCCGTTGACCAACGAAGCTCCCCCCTGGGTATTTTTCCCAACAAGCACCCGTCACCGTAAGGAAAGGGGGAAAGAAGCCACGAGCGCACGGACTTCCCTATGGCTTGCTCTACTATAGAAGGAAGGCTGAGAACGGCTTCAGAATCTAACCAAAGGGAGGCAGGTCCACAAAAGGCGGTGTGTGGCCACTAAAAATAACGTTCGCGAAGACTACGCAGAACAGAATCCAATCTGATGACAGCGGAGCACAAACAGAAACAGAACCCTGTAAAAACATAAGAACATCCGTATCTACGGACAAAACCCAAGAGGAATGATTAGAAAACCAACACAAGTAAGTCTGGAGAGCCAGATCCATTCAGCTTGGAGAGCGAAGGACAACAAACAGTCCGAGTCCCTGCGGCTCTGGAGTTTCGGGGAGCAAGCAGTGCGTTTCGGAAAGCACGGAATTGATCTGAGAGTGTGTCCAAACCTACCCAGCTGGGGGCGGGGGGGTATCTGTGGTTCTGTTCTGGTGGTAGAACCGTAAGTAAAGGATTTTTCCCTCCTTCCTTTTTTCTTTTTAAACTGTCTTTAATGTTGCTTTAATACTGTTTTTGCAATTAAGTAAAGGAAAAATCAGGATTCTCATGTATGGGCTTAGAGCTGACAAAAGCCTACCTCATGTATAATCTTACTTGATCTTCCAAAAGCTTTGGAAGGGAGGTAGGGCAGAGTTTAATGACCCCATTTTCACCAAGATGAAAACGGGGAACCAGAAAGGGGGTGACTTTCTCGGGGCTCAAACCAGGCCCTTTGGGAAGGAAGTTCCAGGCCCCACACCAGGCCCTCTAGGCCTGTCCTCCTGGGCTCTTGTGAGGCCTACACCGGACGCCGGAGCTCCAGCCCCCTGGATGTCTGGCCATGGCCACCTGCCCCCAGGACATACGACACGGATCAGGGCCATATCACCTACTGGCCACCAGGGCGGACCGCCGAGAGTCTCCAAAGGGGAAATGCCCTGACCTGCCCATCACCACGCTCCACACTCGATGCAGGACAAACCTCTATCACTGGTCCCTCATCCATGTCCTGTGGCCAAACGAGGACGAAGGTGACAGCACAGAGGCTGTTCAGTCTCTGCCCCAAGTCCGAATCCCGACTCCTCCACTTGCTGGCTGTGTACTGACTCACCCTGAGCTTCAACATGACCAACCAGTAAAACGGGAATTGTAACAGGGCTATAACCTCTCGGGGTTACTGGATAAAAGGAGACAGTGTGGGTCATGCACCCAGTCCAATGCCTGGCCATAGCAAGTGCTCCTCCAAGCCTGCCATGTTCTCCCTCAGGGCCTTTGCACTTGCTCCCCTGTGTGGAACGTTCTACTGCAGATACCCATGTGGCTCCCCCGTTTACTTCCTTCACGTCTCAGCTCACATGTTCCTCTGGTGAAGCCCACCCTGTTCACATTGTGAACATTCCTACCCCCTTACCCTGCTTTGGTCTTCTTCATGGTCCTTACCCACACCCAACATGCTATGTATTTATCAGGTTAGGGGCAGGTCCCCCCAACCATGAGAAAAGGGACTTTGTTCACTGCACTGCCATTTTCCTAGCATGTAGCAGGAGCTCAATAAATGTTAAACTAATTAATTAATAAGCAGTGGTGATGATTCTGCGAGGAACAGGAACCTTCGGCCACATTTAACCAGAGGCCAATGTGACCTTTCACTCTCCAGGACACTGCATGCCTCTGGCCAGGCCGCCACAGTGTCCGTAAGCCCCATGTGCTCTCTGCTTCCCTGCCTGCTCCCCAGGGACTGAAAGGCTGGCACTGAGAAGATACCAGAATCCTGCTGGCCAGACACATGACGGATTGCTTTGCTGAAGTGGGAACAGATTTCAATAAATCTACTGGATTCTGGAACCCCTGGAGGGAGCAAAGCCAAATTCCTAGCACTGGATGGCTGGGGAAGTTCCCAGGGTCTCTCCTTCCCCCTGCTACTCCTCCTGCCAGGGAGACACTCCCCGCACCCCCACACCCCCTGCCCCAGCGCCAACCGGCACTGGGACCTTGGACGCCTGCAGGAAGGAGCTGCCTGCCACTTGCAGAACCCTGTCCTGTGCTGGGCACTTGGCGCACACGCAGCTCGGCTCTCTTCCCCACCTTGAGCCAGGCTTGGCAGTGCCACTTCACAGACCGGACCGGCGCTCCAAAGCGCAGAGGCGTATGCCAAGGCCCCCCAGGGGCTGGGTCCTAGGGCAATGGCAGCACGTGGTCAGTTTGATGATTGTGTGTGCTGGGTCCCTGCCTGTTCCAGAAGGCTCCCGGACCTCTAGGTACACTGGCACTTTTGGAACGGGGGCCCCACAAACAAGCCCTCTACTGCTGGTCTCGCATCTAGGCCCCTGCATCCAAATGATGCATCTCATTGTAGGGGAAAGAGCATCACCAGCCCCCACCCCAGCCGAGGTCTGGAACTCCATCCCTTGCCTCGGCGACCCTGAGTTTCTGCAGGTGAGGCCCCAACTCCCCTTTTCACCCAGCTAACTCCAGCTCCTTCTCCAAATGGCCACTTAGAGGCTTCCTCCTCCAGGAAGCTGGCCCTGCCCCCTCAAGTCAGCCCCTGAGAGCCCCCCGGGCAGCATCAGTACAGGCCTTGCTCAGGGCTGCATCTCCCATGCCTGCGAGGCCAGCACACACCGGACACTGGATGAAGTGAAAAATGAATGAATGCCAAGAGAATGAATGACAGCAAGAAGAATGGGAAGAGAGCAAATGGAAACCCTGAATGAATGAAAGAAGGGAGCCGTGAATGGAGCATGCACGGACGACGGCGAGGCCGGCGCCCCCTCCAGTGGCCGCCGAGCATCAGGAGTCACATGACAGCAGCGTGCAGCTGATTTTACCAGCACAACTCTACCCGCGCGGGCCATTCTTCCTCATCCCATCAACATCACAAGGGGTCGCAAGACAGCAGGGTGAGTCAAGGGCCAGAAGGGGGTCTGGAGGCTCCAGGGGCCCGGTGGCCCCCGGAGCTGCGCTGGGGCTGGGGGCAAAGCGAGGGAAGCTGGTGACCCCAGGGGCAGCCACCAAGGGGAAGGAACTGGCAGATCACCCTTACAGCAGCCCCAGGAGACTGGCGTTACCCCACGTTTTCCCCTGGAGAGCACCAGACACATAACCAAGACTTAATCAAAGAATTGGGGCGCCTGGGTGGCTCAGTCGTTAAGCGTCTGCCTTCGGCTCAGGTCAGGATCCCAGGGTCCTGGGATCGAGCCCCGCATCAGGCTCCTTGCTCAGCAGGAAGCCTGCTTCTCCCTCTCCCACTCCCCCTGCTTGTGTTCCCTCTCTCGCTGCGTCTCTCTCTGTCAAATAAATAAAATATTTTTAAAAAAAAGACTTATCAAAGAATAAAGGAATGATACAGTGATCATGCCCCTGCGCACCAAGCCCTGTTCTAAGCACGGAACACATATTACCTCACTTAATCCTCCCAACATCCTTGTGAAGTAGACGGTGTTATTTCCACTTTACAGTTGAGAAACTGAGGCACAGAGACTCTCAGAAAGTGGCCCGAGGTCACACAGCTAGTAAGTGGAGAAAGGGAAATCAAAACCCACGCAGATTGGCTCTGGAATCTGAACTCTTAACTACTGATTAATGTCTCTCAGCTTTAGTGTGCTTTGATCATGTAGCCAGTAATTAGTTAATTAATTAGTTAATTAACACTCTCGGTTTTAGCAGACACAGACCAGATAGCCCACAACAGCAATACTAAGGAGCAGGGCATACCAATGGCCCCTCCAGAGCTGGTACAGAGGGGGAGCTGGAGGCCGTGATTCAGTGAGACAAGACGTATCAGCAGATTCTCTAACCACTGGCACAACTAGGACATCGCTCCTGTCTAGGCTGCATGTCCCCGGGGGTGGCTCTGCGATGGGGATGGGGTTAAGCCCTCCCAAAACTACTGTTTGGTACAACTTTGGAGCCAGACACCAAGCTCATCATTTCGCAGGGATTCTTCTCCTTTGATCCTCACACAGACCCTTTGAAGGTGGTGCAAGGATGCCCCCCGTTGCAGAGAAAGCAAGCCGAGGCTCAGAGAGGTTGAGTGACTTGCCCAAGGTCACACAGCTAGGAGGTGACATTTGAACTCAGCTGCTGACCCCCAAGTCCAGACCCTTCCTTGCCCCCCAGATCTCTGGCTTCCTTCGCTGTTGGAGAAGAGGAACTGCCCGGAAGCCAAGTGGGACAAGCCTGCCTGGCCTGCCCATTCCCGCCAAGTTGGCTCCCTTGGCCTGCCACAGGCCCCGGAACCCCATCACTTCAAAGTGATTCACCCTTGAGGGCTGTGTGGTCTGGTCTGGACCTGGGGGGCAGAGGAGTCAGCACCACGCTCGCCCCTGACCACCCAGCTTTGAACCGGGTTCCCCAAGACCTCAGGAATCCAGGTGCAGCTCTTGGAAAGGCCCCCAGCACTCGGGAAGTTGGGTTGGTGCCCTCCCACAGGGCAGAGATGCTGGGGGGCCAGAGGGGTGCCCAAATCAGCCCCCTGCCCCAGCTGCTCAGCCAGTTTTGCCTCTCTCTGTGGGAACCCCCCCCCCCCATGGCTGGAGGCCAGCCCCAGCCCAGCAGGCATCCCCTCTGCTTCTCCCAGAACTGGTGGCTGGAGGAATGCAGTTGTTTCAGCTGCCCTCACCCCCCTGCATCCCACACTCCCCCTAGAACGCTTCCCCTGTGCCACTCAACGCCCCCCAACGTGCTCTTCTCCTGCCGCGGGCCCTGGAACCCCAGGAGGCTGGGGGAACGCTGGAATGTGCGATGCCTGAGGTCAGAGCCCGAGTCTGATCTGAGTTGGGTTGAGATGAGGGGAAAATGGCCAAGAACAACTCGCTCATTTACTTCATTTCCAGACTTGGCGGCTGCCGGGGCCGGGCTTCCAAACCAAGCCGGCTGTGGCCAGGACATCTGCAGCACCGGCCACAAGGCACATCTGGATCCGCTTAGGGTGTTAAGAGCCATAAAGTTCTCTTAAGAAATTAGTTCCTGGGGAGCCCGGGTCTCTCTGGGGACTGGGTGAGGGGCCCTGTGGGCTAAGGACACCCAGAAACTGTGTGATAGGGATGGGGGCCTTCTAGGTCTACTTGGAGAGTGCCCTCGTATGCTCAAGTGCAAAACGGCTCGGGAGGGCACGCAGGCCCAGCCCTGGCACTTCTGGCCGTGTGGCCTCTGGCACCTCTCCTGAGCTCTCCGGGCCGCTGGGCAAATCGTTTCAGAGGAGAGGCTAGTAAGGACTCCAAGCGCAGTTCCCCCATTTGCCATGGTGTCTTGGGGCTCAGTGCATATCTGGCCCAGGTGAGCTGAATGAGTGAAGGAGCCCAAGAACGAACGAATGAACCTCACTTCCCTCATCTGTCCAGTGAGGCTGATGGCATCACCTCCCAGGGCTGCTCTGAGGACAGGCCTGCAGAACAGACGGGACGCCCTGGCCCCGGGGGTGCACACACTTCTCCCTCAATTTTCAAGTCCACCAGCTACAGACCTCTCAGCCCCGGGAACCTGAAGAGCCCCAGGAAAGCCCGACCGTGCTAGAACTGCCTCGTTTTCCTCCTGTAGACACACTCGTGAAGTCCGACACACGCCCTCACTCTGACCAAACAGGTGACGCGTGTGCGAACCAACATGCAAAGAATGCGGGGTGACGGCCTGGAGTGTGGCCCTCCTGAGCCCCCTCTCAGCCTGCCAGGCATGGCTCACACCCACACCTCGCCACCTGGAAGCAGGTCTGGGGGCTCGGGGTCATCAGCCCCACGACACAAGCTCAGAGCAGCTAAGTGACACAGTGAAGGAAGAGGCAGGGTCCAGGCGAGAGCCCAGGGTTCCCGCTCTCTGGGGTGACATGAGCAGGCCAGGCGGGTCAAGCCCCCACTTGGTCACTCATTAGCCAGATTATCTCTGGCAACTTCTCCTGCCTCCACTTCCCCATCTGCGTGGGGGGATAATAAGAGTGCCTATTTCGTCAGGTTGCTTCTCGTCCATGTAAAATGCCACCTGCATAAAGAAACAATACCGGAAACTCTCAGAAAAGTGTCTGGCATATTCCAAGTGCTCAGCAAATGCTAGTTCTTCTTACTATTTCGACTGGCTGTCCACACACAGTGCTAAATAAGCCATCAGTTCCCCTGAGTCCAGAGGGACAACAAGAGACTGGTTAGAAACCTCCTAGAATCTTCCGAGACCTCCACCTTGCGGCCCGTCACAATCACCCAGAGCGTTTACAAACTGTGGTGTCCAGCAGCAAGCAACTGTGTTCACAGGCACAATGAGCTGGCGTTTTTATGGACAAGAATCATTTACATTATTACCAGCTTTCTATCATTAAAGTTGTAAAACAGCTCAAAGACAGCGAAAGGCAGAAATCACTCAGTCAGGTGAGCTAGACAAGGCACAGGGATCTCTCCCCAGCCATTTCAGAAGCATTTGCAGGATCTCCTGACAGACAAGATCTCACAAAAAGATGGATGGAGAATGTACTACGGTAGGAAAATGTAGAAACAACTGAAACGTGTGTCACAGGGGTGTGGTACGCACGTGCTCTAGAATACTCTGCCGCTATTACAGTCGAGGGCGTCATGATAGAAATGCTGCCCAGCCCCCACCACCCATCACATGAATCCCAATCCCCGGGGGCGGAGCCTGGGCGTCAGCATATCACGCTTTAGGCTCCCACGGGACTCTGATGTGCAGCCCAGGATGGGAACTGCTACTCGAAACCCACCGAGCAAGCCTTGGACACAAAAGAGGTCTTCAGGGGCTGCAGAGCACATTCCCAGGAAGGGACAGGGGAGTAAGGAAGCCAAAAATTAACCTAAGACAGCCCATCTAGCCGACAGCAGAAAGAGGAAGACCAGGCATCTTCAACACTGTCCAGGGCCCCTGGGTCTTGGATCTGCCAATATTCCCATCTCTAAAGGGTCTTCGAAAGTCTGCCAACGGTACTTAACTAGCCGGGTCTGTGTATACACCGGGCGGTCACACCCCTGCCTCAAGCTCCCCCCTCCACAGGGACCAAGGGCAAGGGGAGAGGGTTTCACCACGGGGATTTTTATAACCAGGCCATCATTCTCCATTAGTGTCAACTAGCACTTGCACCCCCTCGGGGACGGAGGCGGCCATGGCAACATTGCCAGGCCTGCCGAGTGCTGCTGGGCAGTTTCTGCTTCCGGCACCTCCCAGAACTCTTCCTCGGGCTGGCAAGTGAGACTCCACCACTGCCTGGGCCTCTTCACCAAAACTGACCTTGCCAGAAGGAAGGAAGCGGCGCCAGCAGGACCCAGGAAGGAAGGGTGGCTTTGACCAGGTGGTCCTCCAACCCAACCTGGGGTAATGTGTGGAAAAGGATGGCGTCCGAACACGTCTGGAACTATCGTGACTTATTTTCTTGCTTTCTGTAAAGCTAGAGAGAAGAAGGTAGAAAAGGCACCTGTTTCATTTGCCACAAAATCTGCCATCTAACAGAAAACCCTGCACAGGGTAGGTGTTCAACAAATATTAACTAATTCAGTAACCATAAAATGCTCCCTTACACAGGAATCCAGTGGGACTCCAACATTTAAGGGAAAATGTAGTGGGTGGAAAACTTGAAATGCGGACAATTCTATCTACAGCCTTAATTTTTGCCCTTTGATTTGGATAAAGATCACCATTATTTGCCTGGAGAGATAATGCTCCGCAGGAGAGACTGTGAAATTCTAGAAGCAGGGTTTGTAAACCACCGTGCTGTATAAATAGCAAAAGCCATATCTGACCAGCACTGAGACTGCCTGGAGGAGGGGACAGCTAAGTCAAGTCCCCAGATCAGACTGCAGGTGAGGCTAGACCCTGGGCTCATTCCCACAAAACAGAGTGGGCAGCACAGGAAGGGAAAGGGAGGGGGGAGAACAGAGGGAGAGAGGGAGGCATTTTCGGGCTTTGGAGCTGTCATTTTCTTGAATGTCTGCTCTAGCACAGCTCTCTTCTCCCTCAGAGTCAAAACCTAAGTTCCTACAAGGCTCTACACCATTTGGCTCCTCACTGACTCACTGACCTCAACTCCTACCATCCTCCTCAAGTTGACTTGCTCTGCTCTGACCACATTCATCTCCTTGCATTCCTAGGAAACACCAAACTCCTGCCCCAGGGCCTTTGCACGTGCTGAGATAACTGTATGGCTTGCTTCCTTACCTCCTTCAAGTCTGTGCTCAAATGTCACCTTTTCATCCAGATCTTCCCTTGACCGCCTTATTTAACATGCCATCACACACAGACCCTGCACCCCTCCCCACTCATACCAGCACTCCTGTCCTCCTTATCCTGCCGTGTTTTTCTCCACAGCATTTATCAGCAGCTGACAAGATTCTCTACTTCCTTATCCATGTTCTTCTCCCACAGGGCCTAAGGAGGGGCAGGACCTCATCTGTTCTGCTCTGTGCCCAAACACTGCCTGGCACACAGCGGATTCTCTAGCAACACCTGCTGAATAAGTGAGTGAGTGGGCCTGCTCTGTGCCAGGCATGTCCCATGATTAGCCTCAAGAACAGGCTCAGCCTAGAATGTGGTGGAGACTGGGTCCACTCAGCTCCAGGGACTCCAAAGCCCAGGTATGTCACCTCCCAGAGAAGTGGGCAGATAGATGCAGTTATGTGGGGCCTGCCTGACTCCAGAGAGCCAAACTCCCTCCTGTCTCAGAGTTTGCTGGATCCTGAAGGACGCCAATGCTCCCAGCTCTCCGTCTTCCGGCCCAAAGGATGCTCTGTGTGGGGGTGGGGCAGGGGACTCCCCGCCAGGCTCCATCCTCCATCCTCCTTAGACACACAACAACTCCTGTGTCCTCACAGCTCAGACAGGAGCAGAGGTACTCCCTTCGGAAGTCACTTAGCAGGTGCCTGACTCCCAGTCCGGAGCATGGCTCATTGGGACTCCAGCACGCACTCCACCAGCCTGTCTGGCTCACCACACACCCTCCTGGTCCTTCCTCCAGGCACTCAAGACGCCCAAGAGCCCCTCCAACTGCCATACTCTCACCTCTAGGACCCCAGCCAGCCCCATTCTCCCCTGCGGTGGGATGCACAACAATGGACCCCCAGAGATGTCCTGGTCCTAATCCCTAGAACCTATGAATATGTTCCCTTACCTCGTAAATGCAACTCTGCAGATGCGGTTAGGTCAAGACTTTTAAGGTGGGGAGACTGTCCTGGATTATCTGGCTGGGCCTGATAGCATCACAACAGTTCTCAGAAGAGGGAGGCAGGAGGGGCAGAGTCAGGGAAGGATATGGGACAGCAGACGCAGAGGTGGAGTGAGGCGACCACAAGCCAAGGAACTTGGGCAGTCTCTACAAACTGGAATTCTTCCCTAGAGCTTCCAGAAGGAATGCAACACCTTGATTTCAGCACCATGAGACCTATTTTGGGGCTTCTGACCCCCCAGGAGTGTCAGATGAGAAATGTGTTTTGCTTCAAGCCACCACATTTGTGGTGCTTTGCTACAGCTGTTCTAGGAAACTAAGCCACAGCCTCTACCCTCAGCTCAAGATGGGGCCTACCATGGCCCCAGCACGGTCTGACCCCACGCAGATGCTCCCAGGACTTCCTCTTTCGTAATTACGTCAATGCCTGCGAGCTTGCACTCTGAAGCCAGACAGCCCCGTGTAACTTCAGCCTCCACCTCTCATGAGCTGTGCAACCTTGGAAAGGTTTCCTAACTTGTCTATGTCGCCTTCTCCTTATCTCTCCCAGAGGGCTTCCCGCAGGGCCTACAACTACCACCTTCCACGACTGCTGCGAGGCTTGCATGAGAGCATCCACAGAGCCAGAGAGCCTGGCACGCTCAAGTAAGGGTTTGCCACCCCCCCACCGCGGTCTGTACCCTGTGCGAGACGTCAGGCCCGTGGAGAAAGGAGACTGTGCCTGTCTTGTCCACCGCACGTCCGCAGAGCCCCACAGAGCCAGGCAATCAGGTCTGAGTAATAGCTGTCGAATGAATGAGTCCTACAGCATAAAAGATCACAAACACAGACATGAGGGATAAGGGACAAACCGTGGGACACAATGTTCCTGAAGGAAGACGGAGAGCCAAGCCAAAGCCTTAAAGGATGCACAGCTGCTCCCGTGTCCAGCACCAAGTCTGGCCCTCAGACCAACACCACATTGGCTAACCTTCCCTTTCCCCTCTGCTTTGGTTGAGCCCCCCCTCCCCCAGCCATGATGGCTGACGGAGCCCCACCTGTTTCCCCGGTAATGTCTCTCCCCAGTCATCACGCCCCCTTCGGTGTCAGCCCATGGAGAAACGCATGTCGCTACAACAGTCCCCCTGTGTGGGGTTCCTTAGAGGTCCGATAAGAGAAGGCAAGTGAAGTGTACAGTGCCTGGCATACAGTTAGCGCTCCATAAATGCTAGTGAGACAGTTGTAGTTAGTTTATCCCATAGTATACACATGAGTAGCTGTAAGCCCCCTTTTTGCAATCACATACAAGAGAACCAACTAGAGAGGCAGGAGAGAGGATCAGGTCAGGGCTCTGGACTCAAAGATTTGGAGGCTGTGTGAACTTGGGCAAGTTGCTTAACCTCTCTGAACCTGTTTCCTTATCTATGAAATGGAGACAGTATTACCTGCCCCCCAAAGGAGTGCTATGGCACAAGAAAAATAATGCATATCATCCATTCTCGCACTGGAATCACTTCAGGAGCTCTGTGGAAAAATCTAGTGCCCAGGTCTCCCCTACAACAATGCAATCGGCATCTCTAGGCTGGGGTCCAGCGTCAGGGGTTATGAAGATCACCTGGGGTGATTCCACGGTACAAGGGCAGAAACACAGATGCTTATGCACACCTGGTATGTAGCAGGGGCTCGGGAAATCCAAGTTTTCATCATGATTTCAGCAACCAGCAATGATTTTCTCTCATTCATTCAACATACATTTGCAGAGTGGCTAGTATATATAAACTCAGAGATCTCAAACCATGTGCCAAGGGCCACGGGTTGGGGGGATGGGAAGCAACTGTCAATGGACACGGGGCTTCCTCTTGGGGTGAGGAAATATTTTGGCACTAGACAGAGGTGGGAGTTGCACAACACCGTGAATGTACTAAATCCCACTGAACTGTTCACTTTAAAATGATTGATTTTATGTTAAATGAATTTCACCTCAAAAAAAAAAAAGGCAAAAAAAAAAAAAATCATAATCCAGACATAAAAGGACAAATACTGTTTGATCCCACTTTTAGGAGAAGCCTGGAGCAGTCAAACTGAGAGAGACAGAAAGCAGAATGGTGGTTGCTCGGGGTGGGGGGTGAGGGGCAAGAATGGGGAGTTAGTGGTTAATGGGTGCACAGTTTCGATCTGGGAAGATGAGAAAGTTCTGGAGATGGATGATGGTGATGAATGTACTTAGAATGGCACACTTAAAAAATGGTTAGAATGGGAAAATGTTATATTATGTGTATTTCACCACAATTTAAAAAGTCTTGTGCTGAAGGTCCAAACACACCATTGTCCTAATAAATGGAGGAGCCCAGTGCCATCTGAGCTGTCCCCGACACACACCCCGCTTCTGCCGGGAGACGGCAGCTTCCCAGTAACTGAACGCCCTCTTTACAAACAGGATGGAGACTGTGCGTTTGTTTTCTCTATGGGGCAAGGCCAGATTAAGTAAAGAAAACACAGCAGATCCCTGCCCCTCCCCCCAGGAAAAACCCTGCCGGGTCAATAGCAGAACTAAAAGGGCCGGCGTACACTTTCACTTCCTGTCCAAGTCCCCCAACTCCTGGGGGTCCAGCAAGGCCCAGACGAGGGTGGGCAGCAGGTGCTGCCCTGTCAGCCTGCTCCGAGGACTTGTCTGCACTGAGCTGCAGGAAAGAGGACACGGCCACGCTGGCTCCAGGGGGCAATTCCTGCAGCTCTGGGTGCTGACTCCAGGAGGGGAAGGACCCACAGGAGAGGCACGGGCATGGCTGAAAGACATGAATCTCGGAGACCTGGGTCCCCAGCCAGCCCTCACAGTGCACCTCTGGGTACATCACTTCCCTGTCTGGCCCTGCTCAGCAGCAGAAATGAGAGCTGGATTTATGCAGGAAAGGTAAATGGGTTTATCTCATGAGCCAACTTCTGTCAAGAGGGAGGCTCTGGGGAGGTTTCTCAGGTGGCATTTGGGTGCAGCAGGGCCCCAGGATGGACGAGTGATGTCTGCCATCAGCAGGATGGGGAGGGGGGTGACGACTCTTGGTCTGTGCGTTTGCCACCCCGGACGAGATTCCTTAGAGAGCCATTCCTTGACGATGTTCCATGAACCTTCCTTCCGGATCTGGAATACACTCAGTGACCTCCCTGACTGACACACGTCCATTCAAACCTCTGCTCGCACACTTCACTTTCGGAGAGCTTACTACCTCTCCTGTTCCTCTACATATGGGAAGCCAAAATCTCTGCCCTCAACATTTTCCCTGGGACCATGGTTCCAGTCTCTGGTAGCATAAGGAGTAAGATGGTCCTTTGCTCTACTTTACACGCTTGCTGAAGAAAACTTACTCCTTATCTGGGCTCCTGTGAAAAGACTTAGCTCCTTCGACCATTCCACATGTGAGCAGGTTTCCAAAGGATGGCCTGTTCTAGAAACATGAAGGTCTATCTGCTCCGGGTTCACAATGCGTCTCCCTGACTACATTCCCCAGACTCCCTTGCAGCTAGGAGCTGCCGTGTGACTCGGTCTGGCCAATAAGATGAAAGCAGAAGTCTCCTTAAAAGGGTAGAAGTCCTTCCCCATTCTTATCGACCACTCCCACTTCCTGCTAACTGGAATACAGATGTGATGGCCAAGAACCCACTTCCCACTAACTGGAATATAGATGCAATGGTAGGAATCTGAGCGGCTACTTGAACCATGAGGCAAAGTGCTAAGAATAGAGGAGCAGCAAGACAGAAGCAGCTTGGGTCTTTGAAGAACACAAACCAATGTGTCCTCATATGACAGCCTATCCCTGAGACTTCTTACATATGAGAGAAAAAACTTCTGTTTTGTTTAAGCTGTTGGGTTGTTTTTTGTTGTTGTTTTCTTTTCTTTTCTTTTTAATCTTATATCCACCCTGAACCCAACTGCAGGATAAATCAAGTCTGATTGCTGATGAGGAGAGCCTGGCTGTCTTCACACAAAGCAAAGCACCCTGCCACCTTCAGTAGGAATGAACGTAACCCCAGTGGCTAGGCCCTGGTGATTTCAAGAGCCCACACCATGCCCTAATATCTGCCCCTTAAGAATTCAGGGCCAACATTTCCAAGGTTGATGGTTTCTGCAAAATCAGTGGATGTGTTTTATCAGTGGATGATACCACAACTAGCTACCATTTGTCAAGCACCTACTCTATGCCCCAGGTGATCAGCTCAAATCTGCATGAATTATCTCAGCCCAAGACAGACACAGCCCTACTACAGATAAAATCGCAAGACATCCAGCACGTTGGCGCTAAAACTTAGGACTCCAGCCTGGGGTTCTCTCCCTATTCTTCACTGTCTCCTGAAGGTTCTCAGGAGGCCCACGGGATGAGAGCACTGCCCCTGGGAAGTGAGGACAAGAGGAAGGGAGGGGCGGGGGGAGGATGAGAAGAGGAAAAGGAAGAAGGGTGGGAGCAGGAGAAACTCTCACACTCCAGCAAAGGAAGATGTTTGTGAAGAATTCAGGGCCAAGAGAAAGGCAGGGGTTGAAATTAGAGAGAAGCACACGTGGAAACATCAGGAACTGCAGCTGGAACGGTTTATTTCTTACACGGGGTGGTTACACTTACGTATTATTTTATATACTGCTTTGGATGGCTGAAATCATTCAGCATTTTAAAAGGAAGGTGGACTGTGCAGTTTATTGTATGTCAAGTAAACTCAACAAAGAGGGGTTTTTTTTTTTTTAAATGCACCTAGAAATGGGGGTGGGGGACACAGAGATAGGAGAAACAGCAGAAGGAGAGAGGGAAGGGTTAAGCCTCCAAACAGGGTGGCTTCTCATCACGGCCCACGCTCCTCTCTGCTACAGGGAAGGCCAGCCACGATGACCACAGCAGCCCCATCCACGAAGCCACAGCCCTCTGTGGAAAGGGCCACTTCACCTCCATGTTGCTGAAGCCTCCAGCCTCCTTAGGTGAAATGACGTCTCAAAGCTCCCAAAGTGAGTCACCCTCCAGCCTGGCCACCCCAAGAACCACGTTCCACCCACCAGCCATTTTGGCAAAGACAAGCAGTAGCTGTCCACCCCTCAGTGCTCCCACCACGGCGGGATGTGGGGCGGCCAGGTCGGCAGGACCTCAGCACGGATACCATCCTGGGCTTGCTCCCCGGAGCACAGCGGGCACCGGCAGGAGGGGCGGGACCCGAGGGAGGGAAGCCCCACAAGGAGGGTGTTGCTGCTCCTCCCTCGGGGGTGAGGGGGGTAGAGTGGGGGGGCCTGGGGTCTCTGCCTCCGGCACTGCTCCCCGTCCACAGGAGTGTGGCTGACACGGGACAGGAGGCTGGGGTCCCACCTCTCCTGTGGCCTGACTCAGGTCCCCCCTGGGATCCTCATGTAGCGCCTCCCACTGGAGGTCTGGACCGAAACCAGGGAGCCGGCACGAATCCGCCCGCAGAGCAGAAGCGGCGTGGGATCGGCGCGGCCCAGGTGCCCTGGGGGAACGGAACCGCACAGGAGGGATGGAGGGAGGGATCAATCCGTGATAGGTGACTCGATCAAAGAACAGCAGCTTTACTCCTACCACTCATCTTGACCTCTCCAGGCTCAAGAGGGGACGAAGTCTGATGCCCCCAGCCCCAGGCAGGAGCTGAACCTGAGTACTGCAGGTGGAGTGGAGAGCACATGCCCAGCCTGCACGAGCCCAGCCACACAGGGATGCGGGCACGGCCGGGAGCGCACTGGTTCACGGTCTGCCTCGGTGTCCCCAGCTGTAGAGTGGGGACAATAATAAAGGCATCTGCATCCCAGGACTGTTCTGAGGATCAGAGGAGCAGACTGACAGAACCATTTAGAACAGCACCAGGCATGTAGTAAGTGACACAGAAGTGTTTGCTTTTGTTGTTATTATTAGAAAATGGAAATCCAGATTTTTTTTTTTTTAGGGAAACACTCCTGATTTTTAAATGCGGACAACTTACTAATGCTTTTTTTTTTTCCCCCCAAAAACAATGTGTGGGCCAAGGAAAATATATGGGCAGACTGGACTTGGCCCGTGGGTCACCTGCCTGCAACCTCTGCTCAGCGTGTCCCTGCCTCCCTCTGGGGCAGGCCTGAGTCCTACAGGCATCGCAAATCACCAGTCGGGACTTGAGATCACCCCACTTCTAATGCTGGCTTCCAAGCCCATGAATCTCTTAATGGGAAATAAATGTTTAAATCAACCCCCACCGACTCCCACACCAAAGGGACAGGAACTATTAATTCTTACCCACCACATCCAAGTCGCCAGTTTTATTTCATAGGAAGGGAAAAAAAAAGGACTTATTTAAAAAAAGAAGACGGAGAAGAAGAAGAAGAAGAAAGAAAGAAAACCAACAAAGGCAATCTCGAGAGTGCCCCGCTGTTGACTTGGGCAACAGCCGCTGCCGGTCAGGGGAAAACAGCTCAGCTCTGAAACCCGTCCCAGACACGAAAATTACAGAGCAGCGTCGCTGACATACCCCTGCCCTTTCTGTGTCATTCACTCAGGAGGAATGCAATTAAATACCCCTCCCCCACAACAAACAAGACAGGGGAACGTCAGCCGCTGGTGCTGGTGCTCTGGGAGCTGAAAAGGAACTGACCTTGGAGAAGGACACAGGGAGGCAGGGCCACCAGGCAGGGGAGTGCTGGGATGAGGGGCCCTATACTAGGGCCCATTGTACAGATCAGGTCACTGAGGGCACATGCAGGAGATGGGACGTAAGCAGACCTGACACCCACTGGGAGGCAGCCCCTGTGTGGCTGATCCCAAGACAGGCTCAAAGGGACAAGAGAAGAACAGGACACACAGTCTGCCCTTGATCCCTCTTCTCACCAGCCTTTGCAAAAGGTCATCAGATCTTATCATGTCCCTGTTTCCCAAGGCACTCAGAATAAAATCCAAACTCCTTGCTGAGGCTGCCATGGCAGTCATGATTGGCCCCTGCCTGCCCTCCAGCCTTCTACCTCAGGGCCTTTGCATTAGCTATGTCCACTCCCAAAATGTTCCTCCTCAGATCCCCACAGGACTGGTCCCTCCATCAGTGTTGCTACTCAGAGAGGCCCTCCTTGGGTGCACTATCTAAAATGTGCCCTCGGCCCGTCTGTCTCCACCACTTTGCCCTGTCTGATCTTCATGCCAGCACTTGCCACCTCTGAAGGGGGGGCCTTATGACTGTTTACTTGTTTGCTGTCACCTCCCCACCCCCATGAACTCTAAACTTCCAGAGAGCAGAAGCTGTGCGAGAATGTGCTAGAACAGTGCATAACACAGAGCTGATGTTTAGCAGTGTCGAATGGGTCATGGGGTTCACTATGTACTCATAACCAGGAGAACCACAGGCCAGATGGGTCAAATCCCTAATCCTGGGGCCAACCAAGTGCTGTGAGAATGCTGAAGATAAGACACCATAAAGGACACCAAAAATAAGAATAGCTCATCTTAAGTAGGCACCTCTGGGGTCCTGGGTCTTGTCCTGGGTTTGTTTCATGCATTCTTTCATTGCATCCTGACCACAATCCCAGGTCCCAAATATTACTACTGGGACGCCTGGGTGGCTCAGTCAGTTACGTTTCTGCCTTCGGCTCAGGTCATGATCCCGGGGTCCTGGGATCGAGCCCCGCAGCGGGCTCCCTGCTCAGCGGGGAGCCTGCTTCTTCCTCTCCCTCTGCCCCTCCCCCAACGCATGCTCACACGTGTGCGCATGCCCTCTCTCTCTCAAATGAATAAATAAAATCTTTAAAAAATAAATAAAATAATGAAAGAAATATTACTACTGATTTCATCTCAGAGATGAAGAAACTTAGACAAGTTATATGACTTGCCCAAAATCACACACACAAACCTAGTAAATTTAAATGCAAGGAGGAAAATGCCATTGAGCGAAACGACATCTCTGAGGATGTGCATATCGTGCATGTGCACGCACGTAGTGTGTGCGTGTGGTGTCACCGCACGCACACACGTGTGCACTGTATGTGTATGAGCGCACGTGTGCCCACACGTGTGTGTTCATATGTGCGTGCGTCTCTGCATGCGTGCACACGTGTATGTGTGCACCCGCACACCGATGCTCATCTCTATGCTCACTTTCCTCCTCAGGAAAAGCTTTCCTTTTGTACTGATCTTAGGGGTCTCAGGGCCACAGCAAAGAGATGACATCTCTTTGTGAGATGAGGAATTGTGTTTACTTACAAACTAGTAGTTCTAAGTAGGAAAAAACCAGTATTTAATCATTTCTGACTTACAAAGTCACAGTTCCCTGGGTTTCCCCCAAATCTACCCCAGGAGTCCACCTTCGTGTGGCGTCTTTACGGGCAGGCTGGTGGAGGGCAGGCACCCAGCCCCGACTCCCCAGGGAACTATCGGCAGCCTCAGGTCAGGCGGGGCCTTATCTTTAGCACCTTTTCCAGACATCCTTTTCCAGAGGGGGAAAGAAAGCGGCTCCGAGGTCAAACTTGGGAAAGGTCTGGCTCTGCGACCTGGCCTGCGTGCAGGTGCCCGGGCCACAAGGCACAGGCCAGCAAACACCGGGCAGAGGCCTGGGACCCCGGCCTCGCGGCCGGCAGCGGGCGCGCACCAAGAAAGCTCCCGCGGGGGGCCGCCTCTGGAAGCTGCACCCGCCGGCCCCGCCAAGCAGCCCAGAGGCCCGGGACGGGCCTGGTCCCTGCCGGGGAAGCAGCGGAGGGCCGAGGCGCAGGGCCACTTTGTTTATCTAACGCTTCTCGACATCTTTTTTTTTTTTTTTTTTTAATTCTCTTCAAACTGAAACTGTCAAAAGTCGGGCCTGATAAATCTGAAGGCTGTAGAGGAAGTGGTTTGTCCTTCCTCCTGCTCACGACTTCTGCAAAAGATAACACAGGGCTCTGGTTAATTCATCAGGCCAGGCAGGGCTCCCGACAGGGCTCGGGGAAGCGCTCTTCACCTGCGGAGGGCTGCCGGCCTCCCGACCAGCCTCCCCAGCCTCCCGACAAGGTCACAGCTGCAGGCCCTCCGGGCTCACTGCCCACACCCATCCGAGGGGGCTCCATGGGAAAGGAGGAGCCCTCCCCCATCCCACCTCCCGAAGACTTGCAGGAAACGTGCTGCAGGCAGGAGCCCTGACCTGGTAGTTCTTACGCCCCCACTGCAGCCCGGGAGTTGAGTGGTGCTATCCCATTTTCCAAGAGGGCAACTAAGACAGAAGGAAATAATGTACTCAATTTAACCTCAACAACTTGCCCAGTGTCACACAGAGCCAGAGACTGGCAGAGCCTGAACTTAGGAATGTGTGACTCCAAAGTTCCCTGTCACCTGCCCTGGGAGGCCCTTTCTGGCCACTATCAATCCCCTGGGCTCGGTCAGGCCCCTCCTCTGCAGTCTTGGGAATACTGGTAGTAACCGTAATAATAACAAGAGCTCTCTCTTTCTCCTGCGCCTTCTCTGTGCTGAGCACAGCGCTAATGCTGGATGTGCATTTTTCCCACTGAATCCTCTCAGAAGCCCAGGGGATTGGTACCACTATCCACCCCATTGTACTGATGAAAAACAAAAGCTCAGAGAGGTGAAGCCACTTGCCCAAGGTCACACAACTGGTGAAGGGTAGAGCCTAGGGTGGAACTCTAGCTTACCACTCTGCTCACTGGCCTAGGGCTCCTTTCGCCGTGGTGGACTGATCCCAGCATCTCCAATACCAGACGTTCTCTCCATTATCTTGGGTTTAGATGCTTCCGCCCGAAATGACGTCAAGGGCCCGCCCCTTTGAGCCTCTCTACCAACACCAAAGGTTGAGGGAGAGAGGCCATTTCCTCGCTGGCAAAGAACTGAGCCCCACCCTCGTCACCAGTTCAGCCTTTCCCAGTTTCTCAGACCTGATGATGACCAAGTCAGGGCAAAGAATGAGGCTTTTTCAAGGCTGAGCAGGAAGGAACAAGCTGTTCGGGGGCATTCCAGGGAATTGGCTTCCATGCTCAAGTCCAAAGTCCTGAGCCCAGCATGGAGGACAGCTCACCTGGGCCCACCCCACTCAGCACACTCCTGGCCCAAGGAGCATTTCCCTCCCACAGACATGCCCCCGTGCCACACCCCTGGGCTCTGCCAATGCTGCTCCCGGCCTGGAATGCTATTCCCTGCGTTCCCCACCAGCCTGAGTCGACCCCTCCTCTGCTCAGCGGCTGCCTCCCAGGGAACCCTGGCGCTTTCACCAGCTCCCCCCCTCATCACCCTTAGGTATGTCAGGGTCTCTGCATCTCTGTATTCCCAGCCCTTGGCACAACACCTGGTACCCAGCAGGTGCTCTATAAGTGCATGTTTCAGGCATGGATGCCTAAACACTGAGTGTGCACAGAGGATGCAGACACCGGGTGCATTTTCTCGTTCCCGCCCTACCTTCCGCAGAAGGCTCCGCCATGGAAGGAACTCAGAGGGCTGGGGACGGGAAGCCAGGCACTTCACACTTTGTACTCCTCACCTGTAGGACACCCACAGGGCCTGAGTGTGTGAGTGGGAGGGTGGGCTGAGGGAATGAGCCCACTCTAGCTGAATTTGGAGGCAGAGCCAAGCTGGTTCCTGGGGGCAAGGGAACTATAGCCGGCCCTCCCTCCCAAATCCGCCAGCCACCCTCAGGCTGTGTCCGGTCATCTCAGCCTCCAGAGGGCCATGGAGTGCCCCTGGTGCCTTTTATGGTCTTGTTCACTGGAACCCAGGCCCAGAGGAGCAAAAGAGGGAGGCTTAAGAAAGGTAAAACACTAAATCTCTGTTCTTCCCAGACCTGAACCCGGGTAGAAATGGCATTTTTGAGGGGACAACATTCAAACCCTCCCACCTTCTCATGGAGGGGGGGGAGGAAAGATGGAGGAGGGGCACCCCTGTGCAGAGGTGGAGGGGGCAGCGCTCTTGGGCTGCTCTGTGATAAGCCCCAGACCTGCATGTGCTCGCTCTGCCCCCCACCCTCCACCGATGGCCAAGATGACATGAGCCTCATTTGCCGGTGACGCCTAAGGCCAGACACCCCGAGATACCGAAGGACTCACCCGGACCCACAGTGAGTGGTAGGGACAGGCGGCAAACACAGGCCCAAGTCACTCACCCACACTCAGGCTGGGCCAACACGGGGCAGGCGGCGTCACCAAGCCCTTTGCCTGACAAACTGGAAATCTGTTCAATTAAAAAACCTCTCTGTGGGCAAGAAGATCCCCGTCCCTGCCCTGCAAGGACAAGGGCGCTTCAAAGGGTGGCCTGAGGGCTTCTCTTTGTTCATTTCCTGCATGTTCTGGTCATCACAATCGTCCAACCAGAAGGCTCGGGCCCCAAATGAGGCACAGGAGGAAGGAAGGGTCTGGCTCTGTGGAACTCCTGGAACCGACTGCAGAAACTTGCCTTTGCCTTTCCCGAACTTGGTGAAGGAACAAGGGCCTCTTTCAGAGCTGGGCCCTTTTGTTCCTGTTCTCAGGGAGGAGACAACCTCACGCGGGGGGTGGGGGGGGCGGGACAACGGGACTGAAGGTTTGTTCCGTTCAGCCAAAGCATCCAGGGAAGTGATGCTGTACCGAGTCCACGATGCTCAACGCCTTCCTAGCCCCTTTCCAGCTGACCCATCAACTGGACGGTGTTGGTCTGGTCGTTTTAAAACCACAGAGCCAGCAGCCTCACTACCCAATGATCGCCTGGTCACAATGACAAGAGCAGCAAGCCTTGCAAACTCGGACCAGCCAGGCACTGTGCTAAGTCCCTGAGGAGCGTGTCACCATCAAGCGTCAGCATAACCCCAGAGGCAGACACTGCTTGCTTGCTTGCTTTTTTTTATTTGAGAGAGAGAGAGAGAGAGCAAGCAAGAGAGAAAGCACGAATGGGGTGAGGGACAGAGGGAGAAGCAGACTCCCCACTGAGCAAGGAGCCTGACTTGGGGCTCAATCCCAGGACCCCGGGATCATGACCTGAGCCAAAGGCAGACGCTTAACCAGCTAAGCCACCCAGCTGCCCCCGTTAGCTTTCTTTATACAGACAGGAAAACTGAGGTTCACCATGCTTAAGGTCGTTGCCAAGGTCATCACTGGCAAGTGGCAGAGCTGGGATTCAAACCCAGTAACTGCACATAACATCCCTGGCTGCCAATCAACCAAGAAACAGATGAGTGAATTAATTAAAAAAAAAAAAGATAGAAATGAAAGGAAGGGAAGGGAAAAAGAAAGAAAAAGATGTACTTTCTTTGTCACGCTTAGTGCCATCTGAAATTAGCGTGTGCTTTCGTGCCAAGTGTCCCCCCTCTGGAATGTAAGGTCCTTGGGGGGGGAGGACCCTGCTTTGGTCACCCCCTAGCCGAGTGCCTGGCACACAGGAGACCCTAAGCAAACATTCGCGCATTGGCCCTGCTGCTGGGAGTAAACTCGGCTGTGGACCCAGCTTTGCAGGGACAGGCTCCACCGCAGGACACAGCCTCTGCCTTTCCCGCAGATGTGAGCGAGGACTCAGAAGAGGGACAGCTCACTGTGTTCACACGGCTCTGCCCAACGGGCCCGCTGCGGGCTGCAGGGGGAGGGACCAGCCGGAGAGGACCCCCGGACACTCATCCATCCTAAGTCGCAAGTTGGCTCCTTCGTTCATCTCACTCATTCATTCTTTCACTCATTTCTTTATTCCCTCATTTGACAAATATTTCCTGAGGGCCAACCCGCCACCAGGCACTGTGCTGGGCGGCCCTCCCGGACTCAGACTGCACCCGTGAGGGGAAGCTTCCCGGAGGCGGCGGACCTCCAGCTGGGCTGCAAACACTGAGCGGCGCCTCCTCCCTCAGTCCCAGGGCCTCACACGAAGGTTTTTGTATTTTGAAATGAAGATCCATCCCACACCACCGAAGACCGTGCGTGTACAGCACAGTCCTGCGTGGGCAGAAAAAACAGCAAACAGAAGTGACCATCCTACAAAAACGTTATAGGTCAGCATGCTGGGTAAATTTTATTTTCCACGTGTATTTGTATTGTCTAATTTTTCTACACTGAACCCGAGTTCTCTATGTAATGGGAGAGAGGGAGCTGAGCGTCTTTAAAAGAGCTATAAATCCCGAAGAACGGAAAGCAGTAAACCGAACAGCTGTTTGCCGCCACGTGCATGGCAGCGTTCATCACAGGGCCAAGTGCGCATCCCCAGATGAAAGGATAAACAAAATGTGGTCTACCCACACGCTGGACTACTACTCAGCCATGAAAAGGAGTGGAATTTTGGGAAATGCTACAACATGGGTGGACCCTGACATCATTATGCTAAGTGACACGCGCCAGCCCCACAAGGACAAGTGTCACAGGACTACACTTACCTGAGGTACCTAGAAGAGGCAAGTTCACAGGGACAGAAGGTAGAAGAGAGACCGTCAGGGCAGGGGAGAGGGGCTGGGATTTAATACAGCGTTCATGCTGAAGAGGATGACAAGTCTGGGACACAGGCAGTGATGATGGTAACACAGCACCGTGAATGTACTTGATGCCACTGAATCGCGCGCCTACAGACGGTTAAAGCGGTAAATACTATGTATCTTTCACCCCAATTAAAAAAAAAAAAATTCAGAACCTCAAATGTCTAAACAAATAAGGCTGTGGTAGCACACAGTAGACAAAGTGAGAGAACCAGAAGCTGTACTCGGGGAGGGACGTGACCAGGCAGTGTCTATCCCCAGGCCTCGGTCTGCCCAACCGTAAACACAAGAACACTGGCCTAGATGATGTCGAGAGGCCCCACGGGACCAGACGTGGGCTCGGTGACCTGCTCTTTCACTTCCTGACACAGAGTGGATTCTAGACGCTGGTAGGCGAAGGCCTCCAGGTCATGATGCCAACTCCCGAGATGCACCTCCTCCAGGTAAATGGGCAGTGAGCACCTGCTCAGAACACGGCAGGCTCAGCCCAGCCTCCTCTCCCGTTATACCTGAGCGGCCACGCTCAAGCCACCCACCCCTGGAGCCTCAGATTTCTTACCTGTGAAGTAGAGCGACTGATGAGACGGTTACTTTCTCTGCATTCCCCCTTCCTGTTCATATGGTCAGGGCTGCCCTAGAATGTCGCACAGGGGAGGCAGACGGAGCATGAACTTCACCCCAGAGCTGGTAGCCTGCAGAAGGCCACCTTGGCCAGCGACCAGGAGGACTGGGCCAATCTCGGCTGCACCTAAGCTCAGCAGAGAGGCTGCTGAGCTGGAGAAGCAGAGATCTTTCTGGGCCTTCCCTTGTTGGCCGACCAACGCCTATTAATTTTTCCTTAGGTGGAATCTTACAAGGGTGGGGACACAAAGAACACCCAGGAAGTCCCTTGAGGTCACAGGAGAAGCGTGGGACTTAGGGAAAAACACGAGGGCTCAGGTCAGCCTGACCTGGGTGTGAATCGCTGCTCTGAGACCTACAGCTGTGTGACCCTGGAGGCCAGGGGCTGTCCCCAGTCCTGAAACACGGACACGACCCACCCCAGGGGATGGCTGCAAGGATGAGACAGACGCACAAGCGCCCGGCACATAGTAGGTCCTCGAGAAATGGTAGATTCCATTGTTTCGCCCAGCCTAGGCCATGGCAAACTGTACCCAGCTGGACAGAGAGTTGGCTCGGATCTCTCTGCAGAATGTTCAGGGAAGGGAGAGGCCTCCATGCACACAGCACACTTTTAAAAAAGAAATTTGAGAGTCATAAAAAAACACAACCGCATCCCGCCAAACTGCCAAATGTGGTGGGAGTAATGAAGCAAACAAAAGGGAAAGTTCAACTCCTTTTCTTGGCTTAAGAACATGTAAATGCAAAATTCAGTGGCAAAGAAATCAGCCCAGGAGAATTCCATGTCTACATCTGAAATGGCCCCATGGAACCATCTCTCTCTCTCTAGTCACTCAAATCATGTTTCACTCCAGAATGGGCTCAAGATGGGTGCCCGGCTCATGTTGGAAGAGTCAAAGACAATGAGGGAACTCGTTTACTGGGATCTTTTTCGAGGTTACCCACCAAGGAAGACCAATGATGCTGGTCGGCCTCCTTGCCGTCCTCCTAGAGCCGCGTGCATCCTGCACCTCACAAAGGGACACAGCTCACTTCAGCTCAGTTTGCCAGGCAGCCTGCATAACTCACTCAATAAAAACACCAGCCCTTCACAGGACAGCGGATTCACACTTCTGAGTCAAGTTCAAGGCGATCAAACACAAAATCCACCATGGCCTACTGGAACACTCTCCGGGCCTATTTTTTTTTATGCTTACTATTCTTTAATCCTTGACCACTGGGGGTTGGCGACCACTCTGTCCCCTAGCTTCAGAGGTCAGAGAAGTGAGGCGGCCCAAGGTCACTCTGTGTACTGAGAGGGGCTGAGCCCTGGGCCACATCTGCAGTGCCGGCAGATTCACCCCGTGCCGACCACAGCATGGCTTCGGTGATGCGCTCTGCCTTATCGAAGAGCGAAGCACTGTTCTACATCTGAAAATAAACATTTTAGGGGCAAGAAGTACCAACCTTGAAACTCCAGACTAGGATAAAAGAAAAAAAATATTTCACCATAACCAAGAAGACTAAACACAGCTCTAAAGCATAGAAAATGCTGTGTGGATAAACCCACTTCCCCAGCCAAAGGAGCAGAACTCCTAATAAAAATCTTGATCTTTCATACTTAATGAAACTTTTTTTTTTAATCATTTACATGTTTATTTCTGTGCAAAGTTCCGTTTCCTGCTAGGGAAGTGTCGCAGACCCCCAGAACTGGTTTATAATATGGGGGGGTCCAGGAAGGAATCCCCAAGAATGTCTCTATTACAGATGCTAAACCCCACGAGCCTGTTACCTTACCATTTCGTCAGCAGAAGGGTCCGTGGCTTTCATCAAACGTTCAAAAGGAGTATGTTGCTCAAAAAGTCCAAGACCCGGTGTCCTGGCACATTCATTCAGTCGGGAAGATTCTGTCATTTTGATTGCCCGTAACTGACAAACAGACCTACTGACCGTCCACTCCAATGTGAGAATGGAAACGAGACCAAGAATGAAAGAAAAAATAAATCACTTCCCAAAGCGAGTCATGCAGAGCACAAACAGGCCAAAATTTAAGTGGACATGACAGAGGAGTCATTAAAAATTAATAATAACAATACGATTTTATAGGCCTCCAGAAAGGAAAGAGGAAGAAAACCAGCATTACTGGAGTCAGGCCTCTTCTTTATGAGGCAGCTGAGCTCCCGGGCGGAGCGCTGTCCACACAGCGCAGGACCACACGACAGGCCTACCGCAGTGCCCGGAACACACTAGGTCCTCAATCTGGGTGTCTGCCGGATGCTGAAGAAACACTCCAAGCCATTTATTTCTCACAACACTGGGATGCAGAGATTATAATTTCCAGTTTCACAGACCGAGCTCCAAGAAGTCATGTGACTTACTCGAAGTTACAACCAGAAAGAGGCTGAACTGGGATTTAGACCCAGATCCGTGCAATGCTGTGCAAAACCCAGGTCCTTCCCCCTACACCATACCTCGTTTAGATGTCAGACTTTTGACCCAAAGTCATCTCTCAACAGAGAGTCATCACTGTAATCCTGGTGGCTCCCGGGAGGGTCATTTAATGTCCCCGGGTCTCAGGTTCCTGATCGGCACAGTGGCTGCGGGCCAACTGCAGTTGATGAGTAGTGGCTGTCTCTGGGCTCCCTAGCAAGGATGGACTATGCCAGGATTGATTAGCAATGTCTACCGGGGTGAGGGAATTAGGAGTTCCAGCACGTGTGTCATATATTCGCCGTCCCAGAACTAGATGGCTGCAGGTTCTGCCTCTGATTCTAATTATAAAAACTTAAAGGGGGGGATGGAAAAGGAAAGAACAGACTAACATTTTCCAACACTGTCCATGGCTGAATTCAGCAAAGCCAAAAGGGCCGACCAGCCAGCTCTGTGTGCTTTGTGCACACAGCCCTGCCGCATGGGAGGAAGTGGAAGACATCAGTCTGCGGCCTGCACACCCAGGAAGACACCCCATCCAAGGCAGAAGCAGCCCAAGTGTGGCTTTCGTCTGGCTTGGCCTGGGGTGTAAAACACCTCACCAGTCAGTAGGCATACCAAACTCGCAGACCGCTCCACTGGGCTTCGCGCCCTGGTATGACCTCTCACCCGGCCTGAGCCTTGGGCAAACGCCTTCACCTCACTCAGCCTCAGTTTCCTGACCCTGGAGAGTCCTCACAGGGTTGTCATAATGCCTCAACACAAGGGCGCATCAAAGTTAACACAACAACAGGCCCGTGGTAACTGGGCAGATAAAGGGTCACTGGGATCATCATCACCATTCTGTGAAGGCGGCCTTATTTTCATAAAAGAGTCTATGTCCAAGAGATTAATTTCATTTTCCCATGTTTAGAGTACGGCCCATTTGGTTACTGCGAGCTCTAAAAGGGAAAAGCTCTGAAAACTACATCCTCCTGAAGCTCCTGGTGCATCGGCTGGGGCCCTGGGAAGAAACAGATGGCAGACACAAAATGGTGTAATTTGGAGAAACTGTAACAAAAGGACGACATACCAAGGTGTGGCAGAGCACAAGGAAGGCACGAGAGATGGCTGTTCTCCCCAGGGTGACCAACTGTCCTGTTCTGCCCGGCCTGCAGGGTTTCTCGGGACACAGGACTTGCGTGCAAGCACAAGTTTCCCGGGGCAGTCCCAGGCAAGCCAGGACAGGTGGCCACCCCATTTCTACCGCACGTGTTCCCCCCCCTCGGCCTGAGTGGGGGGGAGGTGGTGACAGGAAAGGAGCTGTGATTGAGGGACGCTGCCCACCCACAGCAACCTTAAATTAAGGAGCCAACGGCCTCCATCTCCTCCAGGGTCCCCAGTGGCCAAACCAGGTCTTGGGCACGGAAAAAAGCAAACTGGAATGGAGTGTTATCCTGGGATCACCAGGGTACCAGGACCCACCTCTTAGAAGGCTCCTCAGGGAGGCCCATGGGGACCCAGAGTTCCCAGTCCTCAACCAACAGCAAGGACAGGAACCTCCTCCCCCTCTGGGATGGGAGCGCGGGGGTAGAACAACCAGACTCAAGCTCCACAAGGCCAGCATGTACACATTTAATGCTCCTCATTCAAAGGTGGACACAGCAGGGCTCCGAGGAAGCAGCCCCCTCCCCTGGCAGCAGGGTCACCACTGACAGTGTGAGTAAGGCCAAGATGACACAGCGGGCTACCACAAAAGAAAGGGGGTGCTGTGAAGGTGGGCGTGGGGGGGTGTCGGACACACACAGAGGTGTGCCTCCCGGGAAGGCCGTGAGCGGCTCCCACCGGCACGCTCGCACCAGACGCCACTCTGCGGGCCCGGTGCATGTGTCAGGGGCAATATCGTTGAGAAAACAAAAGCGACTTTCAATTCTGTTTTTAAATCATATTTTCCAAGATCAAAATCTTATTTCCCAAGCACTGCTGCTGAAAGCTAAGGTGAAAACCACCAATAATACCTCAATCCTCCCAGCTTTGGGTTTCTATCTCACTTGAGTCAGGGACATGGTGGCCGGTGCTGGGGACAGGGCTGAGGGTCCATTCCAGGTTGTGGTGCCTAAGGTCACAGGACAGGGTCAGGGGCAAGCCCCGAGGTTCTCCTGGACAGCTCCAAGGACACCAGCCAGGGACAGGGTTTCCAAGAAAACTTGAGATGCTTGTCTGTCCCTTCACAGCCTGTGATGCCCTCCAGAGCAACTACATCCAGCCAAAGGCCTGCACTGACATCAGGTGTCCCTGGATTAAAAGGACGCTGCCTTCGAGAAGTTGACAGTTGAGCAGGAAACAGAAATGCAGGCAGGGGGAAGGAGCAGCCAGGATAAAACGGGCGCATTTACTGAGCCCTTACTCGCCGTCACTCTTCTAAGCCCCCCCAGGTACTATCTCCTTTGCCCGTAGGACAGCTTGGGAGCTTGGCCACTATTATCCCCAACCTACAGATGCGGAAACAGAACTGCATCACACCAGTGGCCACAGGGCCCAATATCAAGTGTGTGAATCCAACACTGGCCAGCACTCGTAACCACGTTACCTGATGACAGTGAGGGCCCCTGTTCAGGAAGGACTGACCCGGGGAGGCGGGGTCTTTAGCGTCTCCATCTCCACCATGGGTTTCATAGTGGGGCACAGGGCGTGTGTCCCCCAATCCTCAACACACACCCCTTCGAGCGAGGCTGCCCTGAACGCTGGCAAGTGCGTGCTGGGGCTGGATGGGGGCCGAGATCCAGCCAGGGCTCAGCTCTCCTGGCCCAGAGGGGGCCCTACTTACCACTGGGGCATTAGAAGAACCCCCAGACCTCTGCTCTTTGTAACACTCTCTAACCTAAGCCCCTCACTTCTGCAGCGCACCTGCCAGCAGGACCCACACGTACTCCAGAAGCATCCTTTTTATATCTCTCCTGGTGGTGTGGTTCAACGAGCGCCAAAAGGCAGAGGGACCCAACACATGGCCTTGGAAGGGGGGGGTGGGGAGCTTTAGTCAAGCAGATGAAGGCCTTCTTAGAAGAGCCTCGTAGCCAGGTAGCCGACCTACCGGCCCACTCCCTCTCCTCTCCACAACCCTTCCCCGCCAGAAAACACTTTACTTCACATAGGTTGCTTCATTTTCCTCACACCAAAACTTTCTAATGCTAATTTTTCTTTCTTTATTTCATTGGCATGATGCAATTCTCCTTTCAACACCCCAGATCTCTGAAGTCCTGAGTCATCAAGGCAGACACAGCAGGAAGGCTGATCCAGGGATCGAGGGTGTGGGGAGCCTGCTAATGCTCTGGCCAGCAGGATTTCCTTCCAGGGGCCTTGCCGGAGAGCCCCGCCACTTGGCCCCATGCCAGGCCAGACAGGGGCATCTGGGCTCCGGCAGCCCCCACAAACTTCTTCCTTACCACCTCCATGCCAGGTTCTGAAGAAGCAAGGTGACCGGGGCAGGGGCATGAGCTCCGGCTCTGCCGAAGGCCCACCCACAGCTAGGGCCCCTCTGACAAACGGGGCCGTGCAGGGTAGGTGGGATATTAGATGAGCTCCCTGGAGGCTCAACCGGGAATGGTGCCCCCAGGGGACATGGGGCAATGTCTTCAGGCATTTGGGGCCCTACAACTGTGGGGAGCTTCTAGTGGGCTGAGGCCAGAGATGCTCTACATCCTACCATGCCCAGGACGGCCCCCACCACAAAGAATAATTCGGGCCCCAATGTCAATAGGGACAAAGCTGAAGCACTTTGAGATAATGTACTAATGGCTTAGCATTTAGAAATAAGACCTAATCCCTGCTTGCTGTGCAAAGGATCCCATGGGTGTCCTACGTACTCATCTAGGAAGAGCACAGAGGGCTTCACTCCCAAATGTCCATCTGCATGACTTTTGGGAGGCTGGGATTGTGGGAGAAATTTTTGCTTCTTTATTTGATAAGCTTATCATCCCTGTGTGATGATTTTTGTTTATTCTGCAAGTGCAGAAGTGAACAGCCAATAGAGAAGACTGAAAAGCAAAGAGGCAACTGGCATCCAGCCGGGGAAGGGGTGCAACGCACCCTGAGGGAAAGGGAGCCCCCACGGCAACTGGGGGGTCAGGGAAGACTCAGGGGCTGGTGGCCTCCACCGAGGCAGAGGGAGGGGCTGTGCCAGAGATCCGAGGTGCGGGGTAGTCAAACTGGACGGCAGGCAGGGCCGGGCTGGGCTGGGCGTGCACCCCCAGTGGACCCTGAACTGTAGGCTCGCTGTAGTCAGGTCATCACAGCCTGATGGGCAGCTCCTCAAGGCCAGGCCGTCTCAGGCAAGGAAAGTGAGGCTCCACGGGGCTGGGTCCACTATCCCAAGATTGATCCGGGGCAGGTGAGAAGCCCGGGTCCGCCACGGCTCTCCCAAAGACAGGCCTGCAGGAAATGGCTGCACCGCCCCCCCAGGGCGAAACACTCTGCTCTGTCCACACACACCTCCACCCCACTTCTGCAAGGCCCCCCTCTCAGCGTGGAGCCAGCCCGGCCCCTGTGGGTCTTTCTGACCCTCTGCTCTTCAGCCCTGCTCACAGGACACATGTGGTTACCCTCTGGAGCCAGATGGCCTGGGTTCAAATCCCAGCTCCAACCATTACTGGCTGGGTAAGCAGTGATCTCATCTCTCTGGGCCTCAGTTTGCTCATCTGTCAAATGGGGGAATTAACAGCATCACAGGGGCATCACGAAGTTTAAATGAGCTCACATACACAAAGGGCTCGGAGCATAAGCATTGAGTAAGTACTGGCTGTTGTTACCACGGCCTTGCTGGTACTGAGTCCCCACTGCCCAGCAAGGAGGCATCGTGGCATGTGGGGAAGGTCTTCAGCTCTGGGTTCCAGATGTATAAGCTGAAACTCGCAGGGCCTCAGTTTCCATCTATAAAGTGGAACCCCAGGGGCTGGTGTGAGTATAAGTGCATAAATACGTCCCTTGGAGGAAACGATCACTACTGTCCTGATCCATCAGACACCACAGGCTGCCCCTGCTGGGATCCCCAGGCCTAGTAGCCACCAGAACACTGGGGCAGCTCAAGTGCTTTCATTTTCCCCATTCCCAAAGCAAGCCCCGGTCACAGGGCCATGACACACGAACCAACCAGAGCAACCGAAGGATCTCAGCCAAGTCACCGTTCCCCTTTCCAGCAGGACAGCCCTGCCCCAACACCTCACAGCCCGCCAGCCCAGAGACGCCACCGCAGACCCGAAGCAAAGCCACTCCTGCCTGGGCCTCAGCCTGATGGTGCTACCTTCCCAAGAGCCCCAGGGCCAGGCTGAACCTTCTCACCAGGCCTCCAGGAAAGAACGTTCCAGAAGGGGAGCCGTGAGAGCTAAAGCTGACAAGGGAGGTTTCAGGTCCAGGGCTTAGAAAATACCAAATGGCTCTGATGGAAGCCCGTCAGGAGCTCCAAGCTGGCCGGCTGAGCCTGGCGGCAGCCTCACACACAAACCAGCAGGCCAGGAACCCTCGGGCCTGTGTCCACCCCTGAGGCTGGCCACGCACGCCATGTGCCCCACGGGTCGGCGGCACACACGGCCCGTTTGCCTCGGCAGCCCTGGAGCGGAGAGCGGTGCCGGTGTGCTGTGCCTGTCATGCGGGGGGCCAGGGACACACAGGGTCACAGGGGTGGAGAGTGGAGGTCTGAGCACAGCTCTTGCGTCTCCCCTTCCAACAAGGAGGGGCCTGCCAACTACGCACTTGCAGCAACCTCATTCGCTCCCTCCTTCACTCGCTCATCCACCCGTTCATCCAGCCAAAGAATGTCTGCTGAGAAACCAGTCCTCAGTGTCCCCATCTGTAAACTGGACAGAGAAACACGGGGGAATCACCCATGTAACCACCTGGCACAGCGCCTGGCAAAAGGAACGCTCCCAAGTGGTTGCTGCCATGGTCACTATTGTGACAGACGCCTGGCCCTGGTGACTCAGATCCCTGCACTCCTGAAGCTTCCACTTGGGGGGATCCCAGGCTCCCGGCTGGTGGCTGATCTCCCGTCTCTCTGCACTGTGACCAGGGCCCTCTTGGCTTGACCATGCCCTGGTGAATCCGGCACGCAGCTCACCCCACTGGGGGCCCCCACTCTGGGAAGTGATCCCGCCTCCACCTTTATCCCCTATACCCTCCTGGGGCACCCGCCGCTCAGGGACACCAGCACAGACCACCCGGAACGTGGCCCAGCAGCTGTGGCCTCTCCCTCCTTGCTTCATTCCCAGCCCTGGCCCCCAGCCCCACCTCTGCCGGTCTCCCTCCTGGGTCTGTCCGTCTAGATGTGTCTCTCCTACAAAGTCCTTCCTGAAACCAGCTGCCCCTTGGCAGCCACTTCTTCCTCCCTCCAAACAGCAGGACGCTGCATAAACCTCTCTGAGGAACTGTGCTTTGCCCTCTAGTGCATCCCAGTTCGTGGTGCACCCCCATGTAAGTGAGCCGTGGGGGGTGCAGTCCCCGGGAGCACTCACTCTGGAAGCACAGTACCAGGGAGCACTCCTGGCAGACGCAGTACCCGGGCAACTGCCTCTGCACACACAGTATCTGGTACTCGACTCACAAACTTAGTGCCTGGTACTTACTCTACAAATACTTGGCATTCACTTCCCAACACCAGTTCCCTGAACTCACTTGACAAATTCACAAAGGAATGTCTGCCAAACACCGGCAAACACTAAACTGATAAGCCCACTGATTCTGAGCTAAGATGTGCCTGCAAGAGGCTGAAATAATTTTATGTCTAACCGTTGGATGTGCACACACTCATGGACACGCACACCCACACGCCGGGGGCAGGCCTGCCGCTGCCTCCCCACACACAGTAGGTAGACAATAAATGTCCCTGTAATCATGAATGCATTGCTCCATTCCTTGCAATACGTTTACTTAGCCTATTTTATTCTCCACCAGAGAGAAGACTGCCACTAAGCTTTCCACCCAGGAGCTAGAAGAGCTCCTGGTGTTCCAACTTCCATTCCAGAGCAGCAACTCTGCAGCCAGGACCTTGAAGACATCCAGACTTCTGCGGTGTCCCAGGAATCCTGGTGGGAGTCCTCATCATTCCACGGCCTCCTTCCTCCAGTGCCCACCTTCCCTGTGCTCAGGAGTTGTCATATCCCAGAGAGGTGAGTGGCCAGGCCTACCACTGGCTCAGCCTGGAGCTCTCTCCCTCTCCCATCTCCCGCTCAGTGAGGCCCTAGGGGGAGGAGAGGGGCAGCCAGTGATACAACGTGAAGGAGCCAGGTGCCCACAGGATCCAGCTCCAGTAGGGCAGAATCCCCCACCGGACTGAGGAGAGCAAGAAGTAAGCCATATTGTGTGAAGTCACGCAGATTTGGGGGCTAGTTGTTACAGCGGTTAGTTAGCCTACCCCGACGGAAGCCCAGCCCCATCCACAGGGATGGCTCCATTGCCCCTCTGAGCCTCACACTAGCGTATGCCGGTGATCACATTCACCTGGCCTGGACAGTGAGCCAAATGGCGGGGGTGGGGCGGGGGGGGGGCAGGGAGGCCAGGCCTGGTTTCTCCAGATTGTGCACTCCCCTCTGCAGCTTTTCCAGGCCTTTAAGAGCTTGGGACTGGCTCAAGACACGCAGGAAAGGACTACAAGTTCCAGTGTTATCTTCCCTCTCCTGATGACCCCACCTGAGCTGGACCCAACCAGCCCAGCCCCAGGAAAGCATCCATCACCCTGCCTGAGTCCTATACATCCACCTACCCAGGGACTGGAGAATCCAGCTCTTCTGCTTCCCTCCAAAGTAAGTTTACTCAGCCTTATCTGCTTATATACTTTCTTGATCGCATCATTTCTGATAGCAGCTTGAAAGCAGGAGGGCCAATGAAAAAGGAAGACAGAAGGCACTGGAAGGTTCTAGAAGGCACTGGAAGGTTCTAGAAGGCATTGGAAGGTGCTGGGAGGTAGGAGTTCTGGGTGTGAATCCCAGCTCCGCTGATGAATCATTTGTAAGGATCTCTGAGCAACAAATTTCCCCTCACCACTTCCCCCACCACCCCCCGCCCCCGCCAGCAAAATGCCAGAGGCGAATTCAACAATTAGTGTGTTCTCGGTCCTAGGACGCTTGTAACTCAGGATGGACCCAGGCAGCTGGTTTTTAAGTTTTGCTGGGCTTTGTAATTTAAGAGTCTCTTACAGCACTGCTCCAAAGCTATTCACTATCTATTGAGAGGAAGCCTGGCTAAATAAAACACACACACACACACACACACACACACCCCAGAAGCACAAGAATGAAAGCTCCATGGGGCAGGGAGCTCCCTGTATGCCCAACAACTAGCACATTCTGGGTGCTCATAAATATTTTTCAATAGATGACAACAGCTCCTAAAAGGCAAGGGTAATAACAATTGTACAGCAATTACTAAACGCCAGCCACTTTACTAGGTGATTTCTAAGTACAATCCAGCCTCAGGGCCTTTGCACTTGCCACTCTCCCTGCCGGGAACGCTCTCACCCCCTTCCCTGCCATGTGCAAAGCAGCAAGGTTGCCAGTCCCCAAGCTCTGAACGCCCCACCTACCTGCCTGCTTTGTTTTCTCTAGGACCCCTGTCACCACCACGCGGATTTTATATCTCCCTGCTTAGTGGTTTATCATCTTCACCCACCCCACCAACAGGCAGGCTGGGGGAGGGGGGGAGAGCAGGGTCTTGTTTTCTTCAAAGTGCCTACAGCAGTGATATTTATCTGTTGAATAAATGCGTGAACTGCCATGCCTTACCTCACTTAACCTCACGGACATCAGTGCCAAAAGGAAATCCCCACAATCCGAATTTTACAGGTCAATGCAGACTGTTAGGTGACCTGCGCAAGGTCACGCACCAGCTAGGAAGTTGCAGGGCAGGGATTCAAGCTCACCTGTCTGGCTGTCCTCCTCCAGCCACCTCACCGCACAGCCCAACACTGACACACATGAACGTGGCAGGTACAAGGAAATGGTTCCTGAACATGGGTACCAACTCCTGCACCAGAAACGCTTCCTCTGAGATCTCCTTGGCCTCAGGACTCAGGGACAGCACACACGCACGCGCGCGCGCGCACACACACACACACACACGCCTCATCACCCTTTGGTTGTGGCGCTGCTGATGTCAGCAAGGCTTCCTTTCAAATGTGCACCACCTCCCTCGGCGCCCCGATGAACTCACTGGGTGCTTTGTCGCCAGAGCCAGGAGTGGGGAAGAGACATTCTCACTTCCTCCCTTTCTCTACCACGGGGCTGGGCGGCCTGGCTCCCATCCTGGGGAAGCAGGAAGTCTGGGGACAAAAACGATGCTCTCAGGTGGAGCAGGAAACAGCCAGCCTGGGCCACGCAGACTCTTGTCCTCGGGGCACAGGTCAGCGTGACTGCCCGGAGCCCCCTGCTCACCTGTGTTCGGCTCCTGGGGGGCCAGGTGGGCGGACTCCCCAAGGGGGCTCCACAGCCGATGACATGAAGCCAGATGGAAGCATGCCTGCAGGCGCCCATGACCCCAGGCAACACTGCCCATCCCCCTCGGGGGGAAGGTCAGCTCTTCCTTGCAAAGCATTCTGGGACTAAGTATTTGAACACCCACCAAAGAAACAAAAAACATTCAAATTATCAAAACAGGAACAACTCCACTGAATACAGATGGAAAGTGTCTTGTTTCAAACAGCGAAAGACTGGGTCTGACCTAAACGTCCAGCAGCAGGAGATGGTCTAGCAGCATCACCTCGCACTTCCACCGCAGAGCACCAGGCAACCGTGACAAAGAGCAAGGCCGCCGTGTGTGCACGGATCTGGAATCATCTACAAAATACACTGTCCAATGACCAGTCACGGCCCAGAACGGGCAGCAAGGATACAGAGGAAATGGGTAACAGGGCTTGCCCGCAAGCAGGACAACGAGGCGCCACTGGGGCATGAAAAGTGGATTTTTCCCGATACGCCTTGTTGTACTATCTGAATTTATTTGATGTGCGTATTATTGTTGCAATTAAAAAAAAAAGAGCTTTGTGGGATGTTTTCTCTAAAGAAACTAGACTGGACTCCTGAGGAGTCTTTCTTAAACTGCTTTCAACAATCTCACTGCCTGCAAACAGCAGATCTGCTCACTACCCCGAACTTTCCCAAGTGCACTGCTCATCGCAGGAGACTTCTCTCTGGAGACTGCCCACTTTTAAATAGCAACAGTCCTTTCTACTTGCGCAGAATTTCAAGAAGCTCTCTCGGGGCAATTAAGAAAATGCGAATTGGAACGCTGGCCCCTGCTCGTATTCCCACCCTGTGGGGCCGTCCTACCAGGTAGGACTCGGAATTATCTCCAAACCTTACGGCAACCCTATAAATGAGGTAGGTAGGATTATACCACCCTCCAGATGGAAAAAAAAAAAGCAAGGCCCACCAAGGGAAAGCAATGTGCTAAGAGTCACACAGCCAGGAAATCATAACCTCCGAATTCAGACCCGGCACCATGTGACAGCAAAGCCCAGGCCAGGTCTGCCCCATGGTGGGGACACCCTAAACCGTATCACACTGCCTCACTTAATCTCATTTAATCCTTTAATCGAAGGCATAATTCAACCACCTCAAACGTCTATTCCACCAAAACACCAAGAGGGTGCCCTTCATGTGGGCCCAGCCCGGCTGCCCGGAGAAAAGAGAGGCCACCCTGATTCCCCAAGGCTGGCAGGGCAGGAACCCTGAGACAGCTTCGGTTCTCAGGACAACACAGCTGCCAGGCTGCCCCAGCGCCTCACCGGACACGGCACCCCAGAAATGCCCTCTCCCACTGCCAGGCAAGTCGGCAGGTGCACGAGCGGGAAGTGCCAAGCAGAAGCCACTTGTAGGCCATGGAGCCCAAGCCAGGAACACACGCCTGTCTCCACCGCCAGTTTGGCAGCAAAGCCCAGCCACGGGCCATGAAACACCATCCACCTGGACTGGCACGATTCTGCCCACGGCCATAAAGAGCACCTCGGACTGTGCTAGGCAAATGGCAGCATCAAACTTACTCCCTCCTTAAAATGCATTTATTTATTTATTTATTACAACCTGGGAGAGGCAGAACACGTTTGCTGTTTATGGAGAGTTTAGATTCTTTTCTCCTCTTCTGTCTCTGGCCCCTGCCCCTCCACCCCTCCAATCAGACATGTTACCAAGGAAACAAACTTGACAGACTCCAAAATCTTAGGACAAATGGTATTGAAAGAAAAAAAATTATTTGTGTTCACTCACTGACGCAGAAAACATCCAATGAACCAAAGGCGGGAAGGACGGACTGACAGGAGCCGGGTAAGTGACAAAGTGGAAAAAACGAACACGCGTGCACACGCACACGCACACCCGTCCCCATGGGACCCGCGACTACCCTGGACGACACCGACTTTAATTCTCAGGCGGAAAGCACACCATGGGGCTGAGCTCTCCACTGGGCACTGGACACCCAGCAGGTGCTTAGTTAACAAAATCCAAGTCCAGAAGGTTGCTGCCCCCCGAGAGAACACCAAATTAAAGAGACCGACAAGGATTAAGGTGACTTCTCTTTTCTTTGCCATGATAAAAAGCCCAGAAACACTGCAACTGGAGGAGCAGAGGGGAAAAAACTTAAAAACAAGGCACTGAGGAATTAAGGCTTGAAAATAAAGAAGGCCGCGGTCACCTGTGCGCCAACCCGTATCCTGTTTGGTCAGGGAAGAAACGGCTTTTCGGATCGGACCCACCATTCTGAGATGCCACGTGCCGCATGTAATAAAATAAGGTGAAAGAAAAGGTAGGCAGCTTATTTGTGCTTCTTCGGCGCAAAGAAACAAAGCACGCAGACAAAAAGCCCTCTTCCAGCGGACAAACATGTCTAGCAGGTGATCAAATTCAACCCACACAAGAGAAGAATGGCAAAATGGATTCTGGTCGTGTGGACCCGGCTGCTTCTGCAGAACCCCTGGCCCTTGGCTGCAACCCACACTAGAGCCAGCAGCCACGAAAAGCCCGAGGAGGCCAGGGGAATGAGAAGTCTGGATGCCAAAGGGGAACGAGGCACCACGTCTAGGCCACAGTCTGGGCAGGCCCGCAGGTGTGGTCGTGTGTGCCCCGGGGAGGGGGCAGACGCGTCCCAATCACCCCTCACACGTCAGCCAGGTCACTGCTGCCTTTGTGTTTCCTTCTTTGTTTATGAGCACTGGGGATCCAAAGTCTCGAGCACAGAGTGCATCAGGCCCAGCGCTGTCACAGGCTGCGGCAGGCACACTGCTGGCTCTGCAAGGATTTAATCAGTAACTGGCCCAGGAGACTGGCACAGGGGCAAGCTCCAACCTGACCCCACAGACGGCAAAGTTTACGGCCAGGCCAGGGGGCTAGACCGCCAGCCCCCAGGGTCCCGGGCTGAGCCCATCTCCCCAGCGGGGAATCAACTGAGGTCCACCTGCGGGGTGTACCCAGCTGGAGCAGCCTACCAGGCGGACTGGGAGCCCCCATGTGCTTCCACCCTAGCCTGATGCAGCTGTGGTCCTGGAAGCCTTTATCTCTGACAACGATCCAGTTAATTGGATCAGTGTAGACAGACTCCAAAGACGGTTTGGGCAGGAGTGTATGTGGTTTGTTTATCGGTTTGAATCCAGATCAATCATTCTGAGTCTTGTTCCTGAAGCCTACACATTTAACCAGATAATTACCAGATGGTTCTGAGTTGGGCTGTGCAGCAGCTTAATATATGGATGATGTACATTTCACGGAAGGATATGACCCGATCCGGAACATCCCTGACCTATCGGCAGCTTGAGGCTGGGCCAGGGGACTCTGCAAAGCCACAGGGCTGCACAGGGCTTTTGTTGTAGCGAACTACACTCAAATTCACCTTTGTTTCATTTGGGCTAATATTTCTCAATAGCATGCTTGGGCCACACTATAAAATGCAGACAGATTACATAATGCCCAGGCCTCAGAGAAACCCCTCAGGGGCTGCTTTGCTTCCCCAGGGCCTGGACACCAACCAGGTGTCTCATGATGGGACAAGGTCCCTGGTACAGTTCCAACCCCACTTCTGCCCTGGAGGCCACTGCCACAGCCAGGACTGCCCTCAGCAGCCCCCTCCACACTCACAGGCCCCGGCACAGAGAGCCCTGCACCCCACTGGAGCCCACCAGGGCAAAATTCAAGGACATCCCCTGCCCACAGCGCTTAGTGGCCACAGGCGGAGGAAGGGGGATTTGCCAGCCCATCGGACACTTGCTCATAGTTCCTACTTCCCCATTTCCAACCCTGCCAGAGCAGGGTTCTGCTGAGACAAATCTTGTTCCACGGATGGCCCTCATCCCCAGTCCTGAAAATCACAGCTCCTCTCCAGAGGCCCAAGCTACGAAGGTACCACCCACCTTGGCTGGTGAAGGTGGTGCCGGGGCCTCTGGCTGCTTGAGAAACCAGTGCCCAGCCTCAGTCTTTGTTCCTGTCCTCTCTCTCCTATGTACCTCTTGAGCAATCAGAGTAAGTTGGGAGAGGGGGGGCCTGGATCCTCCAAAGCTGGCTTTCCCCCCCAGACCATGGCCAGCAGCAGCAGAGCACACACTCCCGGCTTCTCCCACGGAGGGTCACTGTGCCTCTCAACCCTTTCCCCCCGTCCCAACTCCCCTTCATTTTGAGGGGTGGTAGATAAACAACAACGCCCCCCTGAAGCAGGGGGAAATTCTGAAGCCAGACTGGGGGGCTCCTGATCCCAGGCAGGGAACTATTAAGGGCACTGGTTCCTCCCTGAGCCTGAAACACTGCGTGCTGGCGAATTTTCTGAGGCTCTCCCTCCATCAAATGAAAAGCTAAATGCCCAGGCCTGTGGCTTCGGACGGGCTTCAGAACATGCATGAGCCTGAGCCTGGGACCGGACCGCCTCACGGCAACCAGCGATCCTCCCTGAGGAAGAAGTCTTTGCAGATACTGCACCAACCTGCCCACAGGAAAGAAAAAAAATAGGTGTTCTAAGCACGTCGGACCCAAAATTCAGAATAAGAGTCCTCGTGTACTTCAATGCTCTCGGGAGGGGGGAGTGGTTTCGAGGAGCAGGGCTTCTTCTGCTAACTTTTCCCCCTCCCCATTCCTCGGAGCATGGTCACAGCCTGTGACACACTGCCAAGGGAACATGGATGCCGGGGAAATGTCTACACACGCTACACGTTTGTGACATGCCATGTAAGCGACACCCTGTTTCCTGGCTGGGTTTTCTCGGCACAGGTGTGGGCAGGCATTGGATTCTGCCACCACCACCACCACCACCACTACCCGCCCCCCCCAACAACCGTGCTTAGTAAACAGGAGCCCAGCCGCCCCAGGCGGGGTGTGCATTCTGGAGAAGACCTACCAGCTCTCCACAGAGGACGGGATCCCCTCAGCAAGGCTCAGGCCCAAGCAGAGCTGGTGCTTTAAACTGTCCTTATTTCAAAACACAAAGCATCCTGCTCAGGCTCCTGCCCGCCACCCCCACCCCCTGCGACCCCACCACAGCTGTCTTTCCCCACCTTGCAGATTCAATTTCAGAAACAGATCAATGACTTCTCTCGCTCTCATCCAGCGGACCCAGTCCCAGCCATATATCAGAAACAATAACAGTAACGAAATAAAACCAGCCACAGAACACACGTATACACAACACTTCACAGACAATGCAAGACCAGGGCCCAACAGGCCAGCTTCCACTCCAGAACTTGACCGCCCCTCGGTGGGGAGGAGACAGTCCAGGACCCCTGCCCCCTCCCCCCTCCCCTTCCCCTTCCAACCTCCCAACGTGCGAATGAGATTTTTCAGAAAGGGAAGCACCCAGCTTTGCCTACCAGCCTGGGCAGGAAAAAGACAGTAGAGCACAGAAAGGAACTGGCTTCTGGAAATTCTTTGGGTTTTGGGATTTCGAAGTTGCTAGGTTTTCTTTCTTTCTTTCTTTCTTTCTTTATTTTTTGGTTGTTTTGTTTTCCCCTCCAGCGCAGATCCAGATGGGCCGCGGGCTTTCAGAAAGGGAACCCCCACCACCGTCGGGGCCCAGCCCAGGTCTATCCCACGGTCCCATCCATAAGAAACACTAGCTAGCGCTGGGCCCGGGAGGTCCCCACATGCCCAGGCTGGGGTGGGCCGGATCCTATGCAGAATTCCGAGGGGTCTCCCCGAGCCCGCCCGCTGGGCACAAGGCAGCCGGGGCGCAGGCCGGGAGGGGGGCACCGGTGTCCCCCCGCCCCGGGCCGACCCGGCACCCCCGGCACCCCGCAGGCCCCGGGCTCCAGGTGAGCGGCGGGCAGGGGGCGGCGGCGAGAGGGGGCGCCTCCCGGCCCCGAGGCGAGGCGCGGCGGTGCCGGCGCGCCGCCGCCGCGCAGAGCGACTCACCGTGGCGGACGCCAGGCTGTTGTCGGCCAGCGTTAGGTGGTGCGGCTCCCAGCGCCTCAGGAATTTCGAGGTGAGGATCTTGCTGAGAAAGGTCCGCGGGTGCCGGATGACACAGACCTGGATGTCGCCCTCCTGCAGCAGTTTGTACCTCATCCCGTTGCACAGCAGAAGGGCCCGGCGGCAGGGCACGGCGCCCATCTTCGTGCCCTCGGGGGCCGGCACGTCGCCCCCCAGCAGCGGCTTGGTCTCCTCGATCTGCCGGGGGTCGCCGCCGCCGCCCGAGCTGCTGGTCAGATCCATGGCCGGCCGGGCCGGGGCGGGGGCCGGGGGCGGGGAAAGGGGGCTGTCCCGGGCTGCCGGGGCGGCGGGGCCCCCGAGCGGCGGCCCGCACCCCCCCCACCGCCCAGGAAGGTGGGGGGGCGTGGGGCTGGGGGGGCGCCCGGCAGGGGAGGGGCCGGCGGGCTGGCGGCGGGCGGGCGGCCGGCGCTCGGCGCTTCCTCGCGGCTCCGCTTCCTCCTAGCTCGTCGGGTGCATGCTCGCGGCGGCCGGAGCGGCGGGCGGCGGGCGGCGGGCGGGGACGCGGGGCAGCGGCGGGGGCCGGGGCCGCGCGGGCGGGCGTGTCTCGGCCCCGCCGCCCGCTCGTGTGTACAGTACGTGTGTCTAGGCGGCCGTCCGCGGGCGAGTGTGCGGCGGGGGCCGCGGGGGCCGGCTCAGTTGAGAGATTGCAGAAGCCGCTCGGCGCCCGCGCGATTGGTCCCCGCGGGGTCATGTGCCCGCCCCTCTGACGTCAATGGCGGCAACGGCGGCGGCCGCCGCGGCTTCGGCCTCTCGCAGGCGGAGTCGGCAGCCGGGCGGGGACGCGAGGGGCCGAGGCGCGGCCCGACCGGAGGGGGCGGCCCCTGGGGAGGGGGCCGCGGCAGGCGAGCCCCGGCAGGCCCCGGCCCGGCCCCGCCCGGAACGTAGGGGTGGGCGGGGGCCGCGGGGGCGGGGCGCGTGACGTCACGCCCAGCCGCGCCCCCGCCGGTGCCCAGGCCGGTGTCCCGGCTGGTGCGGAGCGGTGCGGCCCGCCCGCCCCCGCCCGGCCCCCCAGCCGCCCGGCCGGCCCGGATCGGAACGGTCAACGCCCCGGGACGTGCGGATGCGGGCGGCCGACGTGCGGCCAGGTGCAAACCCAGGGCCCGGGGGAGGGGGGGGCGTGGGGGGGGTGGGCGGCAGGGCTGGGCTGGAGGGGCGGGAGGCGGGGGGGGGGGTCTGGACCGCCTGACCTCTGACACCCCCTCCACAGCTCAGGCTGTCCACCTGACTGGCTAGATGGGGCCATAGGACAGGGATGGTTCCTCGAATTTAAAATGTCCTCTCAGTTATCCGGATAATGAGCCCGCACTGCCCTGTCTCAGCCTGTCGGACTCCGTCCGAGAGCCCCCTGGCCTTTTACAGATGTCTGTCGGGCCTTGGCCCTTGTGGTCCTCAAGCCGCCTGGGGGAGGGGACAGATTCCCCAGCCCCCCTCCTGTGCCCCTGGAGTCTGACCCCTTCTAGGAACCTAGACAACAAAGTCCCTCCCCGAAGTTACTGGGCCACTCCCCTTCTGCCTGCACCCCAGCCTTGCCAGCTTCTTTGCCTCTGCATGGGCAGGCCCAGCACAGGCTGGGAGAGAATCATATTGGAATGAACCACAGTGTCACCTAGGAACTCCAACTCTGAAATAAAAACGTCCTCTTTCTGCCATCACGAGCGGCACCTGAAGCCACCCAGCAAATGCTCAGCTCCTCCGCCAGGTCTTCTCACAGCCACACGCTTCTGCAGTTAATACCGTTTAAAGCCCCAGATTTTTGCCTTTTTTGTTAACTGAAGGCGGCTCTGTAGTGATTATATGAGTTTGTGTGTGTTGCATTGCATGGCAGCTTGCCCACAGCATCCCTGTGGTGGGCATTATCCCCTCCCCACTCTCTCCCAAGAACAGACAAGGTGGAGGGGCTCCTGGGAAGATCCTGTCCCTGAGCCTGGCAGGAATGGGGTGTGGGAGGCCACAGGGCGGAGCATGTACCATGTGTCAGGAGATGGGCCCTTCTCTCCTCCTGGGTCCTGGGGGAGGCCGTTAGGTGAGGAAATGGGGAATTGATCAACTCTCCACAATTTGCTGGCAAGTTCTGTCCTTCGAATTCTGAAGTTTACGGCCCTGAGAAAATCATCAAGCAAGAAAGGGTCAAGCCCACGCCCCCACCTCATGATATAGATGTGGATTCAGGGCATGGTTGGGACCGAAACCCCCAGGCCGCCAAGGGGTGGGGTTAGGCCTGCTGTTCCAGCCTTTTATGGAGCTCTTCCTGTATGCTCAGTGCTGTGCATGCATATAACTGTTCCTTCTCACAGCACCCGTAATATAGGTGCCATCACCATCCCCTCTGGCAGACAAGGGTACAGAGAGGCTGAGGGACTCGCCAGGCTCACTTAGCTCAGCAGGCTCAGAGCTTAGAGGCTAGGCCAGTGTAAAGGCAATGACCATGCTGTGCTTGGGCTAGAGGGGCGGAGAGAGGACACCTGATCCATACTGTGGCGCTGGGGTACATGTCCCAACCCCAGGAGGTCTTCAGGAATCAGGTAAAGAAGGGCAAAGGTGCCCCTGGAAGGGGGAATGGCACATGCAAAGGTAAAGTCGTGGGAGACACTCAGCCAGTCCAGGAAGCTGCATGCATTTGCCAAGGCATGCAAAGTGCCCCGGGGTTGCAGGGCAGAGGCCTAAGAGGTGAGCGGGGGCTGCGCAGGTAGTGCCCTGAAATGCAGGTCCACGAACCAGACTTCCCTCTGAGAGCCACGGAAAGCCACCACATGGGCCACGCATGGGAGTCGCTTGTAGATGTCACCTTCATAAGGTCACTGGCCACAGCATGACATGGACAAGGTTTGCAGAGAAGCAGCCCGGAGACAGGGAAGGCAGTGGGGAGGCTGTTGAGAGTACCCAGGAGGGCGATGATGGGAGCCAGCATGGAGTCATGGAGGAGGACAGCCAGAGCAGCTGCGGTCCACCTTAGGGACATCCGTGGACCCTCCTCTCCCCATTCAGGGGGCAAACTCCAGGAGAATGAGATTTACCAGGGTGCGGAGAATCCCTGATTTCTTCCAGGAAATAGGAATATTATGATAAAAATGAGCAGCATGCCAAGTGCCAGGTACTATGCAGGGCTTTCATGTTCGTTCTTCTTCCTTCCTCCCAAGGAGCCCAGAAGGCAAGAATCATTATCATCCCCATCTTAAAGGTGAGGAAGTTAAGGCTCAGAGATGGTCAGAAAACTGTAGGAATCCAGCCAAGATGTGAACCTGTAATTCCGTTTGACCTGAAATTCCACACTGTCCCCACTCCTTCTTTGTAATGTTTTCCTGCACACGTGCTCAGGGGAGAAGTGTTGAATTCAACTGATGTCGTCTTTAAATACTATTTCTTGGTGTTCGTTTGAAGTCAATGACACAGAGCCCCCAAGATGCTGCAAGAAGAGATCCATGAAGGCAGAATGCAGCAGTTCCTGGCCGACAGCAGAACTAGCTCAGTGCCTACATGCAGTCAGGGCTCAACAAATAGGCAGTGATTGACCAATTGATAGTCACACTCACCTATTCCCTGGTGCTTAGGAATGTGCAAGCAATAGGACCGGGTCAGTACATTGGGCAACGCTGATACTCGGTGGGTGATGTGCAGAGCCCCTCGCCTCCCACTGTCCCAGGTTCCTGACCTAAAAATCAATGAGTCTAGGTGCCAGATTCCATCAGAAGCCCTCTCCCTGCAAGCCCCCAACCTCTGTAGGAGATGCAAGCAGGTCGAGTTTCCATGGATGGATCACACACCCGACTTGTCCTTGATGTCACCGGATCCAGACCCTCCAAAGAACAAGCCAGGCCCCTCCTGGGCCATATGGGTAGAGAGCCCACTCACTGTGGCAAAGCTCAGTGCTAGGAGCTGGGGTTGCAGTGAAAGGCAATAAACTGCCCTCGTGGGCTCATATCTCGGCTCCCAGGTGCCTAAGTCTTCCCCTGAGCTAAGAGGGGAAAGACAGAGCTGGCTGCCCTCTAAGGAATGTGATGAAGTGGCAAAGTCCTTGGTGGGGGAGGAGAACATGGGGCTGATGGCCAGCCCTGGGAGAGGTCTCCCTCAGCACCCTCTTCCAGCACTCCTGCCCCTTCCAAGGGACATGCTTGGAGCTGGGTGGACTCCTCCTTGGTGTGGTCCCCAGTGGAGATCCCCACCAGCCTCTGCCCAGCCCCCATCTTGCCCCACCCCACCACGAAATGGTGCACAAACCCAACACCCTACACCCTCCAAGAGGGCAGGGTTCATTCCAGTTTTGCCCATCACTGTGCCCAGTGATTTGCTGGTAAATGTTTAACCATCAGCTGACTGAAAGAAGAGAACCTGATTTAGAGCATTTGATTTCCCTGGTGGAAATATTCCCACCATGGCAGTTTTCAAGCTACCAAAGTGCATCACTGAACAAGGAGTTGGGAAGAGATGCATCCCATTGTAGAATATTTCTCCCTACAGATACAATGTACCAGGGGTCACACCGGCAAACAACGGCTGAGGGGCCAGATTCAGCTTGTGACTGGCAAAACATAAACTACTTACCTTCGGGCCCTTTTACACAGTTGGAGACCTCTGCAATAGACATAACCTTCAGAGCAGAGATACTAATAAAATGTAATAGAATAATTAGGAAGCGATGAGTTCTATTACCTTTTAAAAATATAATTGTAACTTTATATAATTCAAGCTTGTTTAATGGCTGTTTGACAACCAACTTGAAGAATTTCTGAAAAACCAGCACCCGGCTCTCGTGAGCCAGCGTAGGGTCAGCTCCAGGATGCCTGTGTCTCAAGGGCCTGGCCCAGAGGAGATACGCAGTGGTCATCCGTTGAATGGCTGGAAATCAGTGCCAACATTCAAACTACTAGGCCACACTGCCCTGCCTCCTTCCTTCATTCTTTCATTCGATTCCGTTAAACACCTCGCTATTCGTGCCTCCAGAGTGCCAAGGACTTTGCTAGGTACAGTTCGTTCTTCTTTATCTGCAGGGGATACGTTCCAAGACCCCCCAGTGGATGCCTTAAACCACAGAGAGCACCAAACCCGATACAGACTATTTTCCTCTACATAGAGACCTATGAGAAAGTTTAATTCATAAATTAGGCACAGTAAGAGATTAACAACAGAGACTAGTAATAGAACAGTTTTAACAATATACTGTGACAAAAGTTATGTGAGTGTGGCCTTTCTCTCTCAAAATACTTTATTGTACTGCACTCACCCTTCTTGTGAGGATGTGAGATGATTAAATACCTACATGATGAGATGAAGTGAGGGGAATGATGTAAGCACCGTGATGTAGCATTAGGTTACTACTGACCTTTTTTTTTTTTTTTTTAAGATTTTATTTATTTGGGAGAGTGAGAAAGTGGCAGAGGGAGAGGGAGAAGCAGGCTCCCCACCGAGCAGGAAGCCCGATGTGGGACTCGATCCCAGGACCCTGGGATCATGACCTGAGCCACTTGGGCAGACGCTTAACCGACTGAGCCACCCAGGTGCCCCTACTACTGACCTTCTGACTATGTCAGAAGGAGGATCATCTGCTTCTGGACAGGGGTTGACTGTGGGTAACTGAAAGCACGGGTAAGGGAGGACTTGTATACTGCAGATCCAGCTCACACAAGATTCTGCCCTCACAGAGCTCATAGTTGAGTGGGGGGACCCAGACACCCCTCCCTTCCAGTCATCTCCCCCCCCCAAAAAAAGAGTATGCCAGGAAGAAAACAAACTCCTTGCCCTTCCCTTTCTCAGCTATATGTATTTTGTTGATTTACCATAAAGCAAGGTGGTAACAGAACCTCTTCCCAGGTCATAGACATCAAATGAGATCATCAGCATTGGGCTCACAGTCTGGCACAAAGTAGGCCCCTTGAATAAACAGCGGCTATCTGATGTGGCTACTGTCAGTTTAGAGGCCACGTTTCCCCGGCCCTGGTCACTGGCTTTCCGTCTAGTCCACTTGTCCGGACCTCCCCCATCTGCCCAACAAGTGGCACTCAGACACTCTCAACACAGCCTGTCTGCGGGGTTTTCAGGCTCGGCACCATGAACATTCGGGGCTGGATCGTTCTTCACCGTGGGCAGCTGTGGTGTGTGCTGTACGGTATTTAGCAGCTGCCCTGGCCTCGACCCACACACACCAGGAGCAGCCGTAATCCGTGACAACCACGATGACTCCAGGCATTGTCACGTGTCACCTGGAAGGCTAAATCACCCCTGGCTGAGAAGCCCTGGTTTAAAGGAAGATGTTTTCCCGCCCTCTTAGCCAGTCCACGCTGCTCCCCAGGCATCCTCTGGGGGAGATGATGTTGTCCACACTCATGCCATGGCATGTTCCTCCTCAGATGCCACTTCCCGGGGGCTGGAGCAAACACAGCCGGCTTTATCAGACTGTCCAGGAGCACGCGGACCCACAGGAGGGAATAAGTTGCAACCTGTTTTAAGTGTTGTTTCTGGAGCCATTTTCATGGCATGAGGCATACCTGTAGTGAGATGCCAAGCACCAAAAGCCGGCAACAAAATTGTTCTTAAGTGGTCCCAATTTCGTACCTACCCGTGGCGCTATTTCTTTTGGGGAACTCTCGGGAAGCTCCCTCTGGAAACTGTCTCAAAATTGCACCGGTCAGGAGAGCACTCCCAAACCTCATTTTTAACAGGCATGAGGCGCCAACATAATGGAACACACACTCCATCCCAATGGCATTTAATGTACTGATCAAATAATAAAATGTGCTATTTTCCTCCTATGAGGAGAGGAGTTGTGTTTTCATCCTAAAGTCGGTGAATATCCTCCCCCCTCTCCTGAGCTGAGGTAAAGTCAGCTCATTTTCTAGGCTCCTGGGTGGGGAGGGACGGGGGGAGAGGGTGGGAGCAGGTTTCCTCTTCAGCAGCCTGTGATACTGGGTAGCTGAATGATTACTGCACACACACACACCCCCAAACTTCTCTGGTTTCAGAGGGCAAAGCTGGGCATCAAAAGAACATGAAGTACCATCCTCTCTCCCCCTTCCTTTCCTTGCTTTCACCAAATAATTATGTCTGAGGTTAGTAAAAAGTATTACAGAGGATCGAGTGTTTATCTGGAACTAATATTTCTAACACACAATCAGTTGATTGATTGATTGAGTTACCTACACACAACAGAACCTTAATAGTGGTTATCTCTGGATTGCCAGATTACAGGTCATTTTTTCCACTTCTTAAATCCATGTTATTGAAGAATAATTTACATGAAATAAAACACACCCACTTTAAGAGAACAGGTTGATAAATGTTGAAGAATGTACACACCCATGTAACCACCATCTCCATCAAGATAGCAACACAGAACATTCCCACAAGCCCAGAAAAGTTTTTTGTTGCTCCTTTAAGCCGACCCCAGCCACCCACTTCTGGTCCCAGGCATCCCCCATTCTGCCTTCTGTCATTATAGACAGTTTTACCCCTTCTTGAACTTCATATAAATAGAATCACAAGAGGGGCACCTGGGTGGCTCAGTCGGTTAAGCATCTAACTCTTGGTTCTGGCTCAAGTCATGTTCTCAGGGTCCTGGGATCGAGCCCCGTGTCAGGCTCCTCGAACAACGGGGAGTCTGCTTGGGATTCTTTCTTTCTACCCCGCCCCTCGTGCTCACTGTCTCTCTTGAAAATAAATAAATATTTTTTTAATAAATAAATAAATAGAATCGAAAGATATATGCTCCTTTTGGTCTGACCTCTTTGACTCAGCATGACAGCTTCTGAGATTTATCCATGTTGGTATGCGTATCCTGGTCTCTTTCAGAGTCCACTTACTGTATCCATCACATGTTTATAACACGGGTACCTGTTGTTTTCTTCTTTATGCTCCCCCCCCAACATTTCTACAACAAGCATGTGTTGATTTGTTTTCATTTTTAAAAAGAAGATCAGCGCCATTTTTTGTTTTGTTTTGTTTTTTTCTTTTTTAATTCACGAGGACTTTACGAAGAGCCCAAACGCCAGGCCGCTGTTGACGTGCAGAAATGGATGCCTGGCACAGCCACACAGAGGACTGAAGGCCACGGATCATGTTTTTAAAAATAAAAACCACTGTGTTTTTCAGATTAATTGCATCTCTCTCCCACACCAGCCTTTGTGGTGAGCTGCTCAAATTGACCAATTTAAATGTGACCTCACTTCTTTCCCCTCTATCCGCTCTGAGTCAGTTGCTAAGAAGCAAGAAAGGAAGTATTGGGGGGAATGTGTTACATGTGTGAAGTACCTGCCACCCCCCCAAAACTTGCCCACATCCCCCTTCACCCTGGGCCCTCCAGACAATGTTCAGATGGGCGAGGATGATGGTATCACCCCATTTGCAGATGAGGAGGCTGAGGCAGGACCCGGGGTTTGTCTCAGACCCCACTGCAGGAGAGTGGGAAGATGCCATCCCAGGGCTCCAGGCAGGATGGCAGGGAGGTTGGTAGCACAAACTTTGGATATGGATCCCAAATGTCCACCTTACTTAGCTGAGTGATGCTAACCAAATCTCTCAACTCTCTGACCCTCACTCTTCCTCTGTGAAACAGAGATCCCATTGTGATCTTCACCATTGAGCTAATGAGAGAAGGTGCGCAAAGCGTTCCAGATAACGCGTAGGAAGAAGTCGGTGTGCTCAATCAATGGTGGGGGGAAATGGCTTCTTACTCCTGGTATATTCTTTCTTCAATCACAGCACCAAACTAGAGCTGATTCCAGCCTGCCTGGGCCAAAGGGAAAGGAGTGGACATTTTGTGTAGCCCCAGCAGAGAAGTGAGAAGCCAGCGTCCAGACATAGCTAAGATCTCGGCTGCCACAGAAACCAGAGTAGCTTCATAAAGAGTACAGACCAAGGGTGTCTCACTGAACCCCAATGGCATAAAGGTAGCCAGTCTCAGAGAAGACCAGAAACCAGGGCCCAGGGCCTTCTTTCTGCTTTGTGTATCTGCTTTTCTCTGCACCACGCTCCCCCCCGCTCCCACCCTAGTCTTCTCTGCTATGTCACCTCAGCATGACAGAAGGTAGCCATTTGAGAGACCAGCTGGGATCAAACTAGGATCTCTTTGGCCCAGTTCCAAGGGAAGGACTTGGTCAGCTCAGCTTGGGCGAGATGCTCCCCACCCCTCCAGCTAGTGGCTGAGTCAAGTTCTACCAATACGGTTGCTAACAACCACTCCCTAAAGGTGAGAACGATGGTCATGCAGGTCACTGTGAGCCAGACAGCAACCCCCACCCAAGAGATGTCTTATTACAAGTAACAACCACCTGTTTTACTGTGTTCCCTAACTATATGCATTTCTTTATCTTATTAACAATCATAACAGATAACCACAACAGGGCTTACTGTGTGCCGGTCACTGGTACAAGCACTTTGCATATGATGACTCTTTAAATTAATCCTCACAAAAGTGCAGTGAGGTTTATTTTGTCCATTATACAGACGAGGACACTGAGGTACAGAGAGGCTAAGCACCTTGCCCAAGATCACACCTGCACTTGGCCAATCTGGTACCAGACCTGCTCTCTTACCACGTGTGTTATCTATTTTAGCCCCAATTGTGCTTTTTCTAATTCCTCTGTTAGCCCAAGTCTCTCAAAATGAGAGAAGGAAAAAAAAAGGGTGAGGAAGGAGAAGAATGTAATATGTACCATTTTACAAAAGCATTTAATAGTGGACAATGGAAAACACTGGCACCTGCTGGCGGCCGTCTCCCTGTGCCTTTCTGAGCTGGAGTTGGGGCGAGCAGGCGTGGTCGCATTGCTGCTGCCTCTCCGCACAGCCCTGCGACCCTTCCCTGGCCTGGGACCCCCCGGGGCAGGACGCGCAGCTTCTTTACCTCCTACCCTGTCCCTGCACACAGCAAGGTTTGTTGTTGTTGAGAAAACGTGTACCCCACCTCATGGTCTTCAAAACGCTTCTAAAAACAGGCAAAGAGATCAGTTCAAATATTGTCCCTGTGAGACCTCAAGAAAAGGGGGTTTGTGGAAAGAAGGTACATGCGAGAACCCAGCCAACGAGGAGCAGCCAGGCCTTGGGAGGAACAGGCATCATGGCGGGGTCTGCACAGAGGCTCCTCTCTCCCCTTTCCGTCTGCTCTCTGTGGACTCTACTCGGTGCCTCATGGAGCATTGTCTCTGCCCGTGTGCCTGGCACCAGGCCCCCCATGGCCACCTCACCCCCGGCCCCCAGGGCTAAATGGCCACCGTCTCCCACTCCCCAGTGTCGCGGTAAAGAACCTCATGAGCTGGCTGGACTTGATCCGGCCAGGCCCCCAAGTCTCAGGTTGCAGGCCCCGGGCTCAAAAAGGAGAGCGACTTGCCTAGCGTCTCCCAGAGAGAAGGTGCCAAGTCAGGATTCCGGTCTGTCGGCACCTGCGCCCGTTTCACGGGCTGCTGTAACGAAGTGCCACAAGCTGGGACAACAGAAACTTATTCGCTCCTGCTCTGGAGGCTCGAAGCCCCAAATCAAGGTGCCAGCAGGATCGGTGCCTTCTGAGGGCTCGGGAAAGGATCTGCTCTCGCCCAGCTTCCGGCGGCTGGCTGGCAGTGTTGGATGTTCCTTGGCACGTAGATGCATCACCCCCGTCCCTGCCCTCACGGTCAAGGCGCTGTCCCTGCACGTGCCTGTGTCCACAGCTCCTCTTTTATAAGGACACAGTCATATTGGATTCGGGGCCCACCCTACTCCAGGATGACCTCATCTTCACTTAGTACATCTGCGACAATCCTGCTTCCAAATAAGGTCACAGTCTGAGGTCAGGGGGGTTAGGACTTTGACATGTCTCTCAGGGACACCAGTCAGCCCCGAGCAGAGCCCAGAGCCCGCCACAGAAGGGCCACTCCGTGCTGCCCCCCAGCCAGTTCACCCCACAACACGCCTCACTCCCCGGGCTCCGCTCAGCCCCAGAGGGCGTAGCTCTTCCTGTTTTCTCTGGAACAGGCACAGACACAAGTCTGCCCTACTGTCCTCAAGCTCACACCAGAGCATTCAGAGGAAGCAGTGGTGATTCAAGAGGAGCCACTCTGGGTGCCCTGGGCGGGGCATGACTCACCCCTGGTGAGGTACTTCGGGAGGTTTCTTCAGATGGACACAGCCCATTGTCTGTGCTTCGGCATCAGCTCTGGCTCCACGAGGCAGTTCTGGTGGCGTTAAACCTGAACAGCCCACAATGGGCTCACGAGCCTCTTTCAGCGTGGACAAAAATGACCGGCGAATCAAAGCCACCCGGCGAGAACTCAGGCCACGTGGCTTCTCAATGCTGCTGGTTGACAGGTGCCTGGGTCCTGGGCCAGTCATTCAGGCAAGTGGGTTATTCCTGTATTTATTCACTTTCTATTTGGTTTGGCTGAAAATCTTAAGCAGATTCTACCTAGAGGTTAGCTGGCCAAATCTATCCTGAGGATTAGTTGCATTTCAGAAGCCCTGGATCTGGGTTCAGGGTGGAAGGCTGGCCCCGCCCATTACTCCGGCTGTGACCACCGTGGAACCCTACATGAGATCACAGGCCAGGAAGTGGCAGGGTGGGGACTGGAATCCAGGACCGTGTAACCCGGAGTCTGTGCTCATTTTGTACTTTGATTTGGTGATTCACAGTTTTGAGCCTGTACTTGGGTGTTTACCCCCTTGTAAGGGAAGATGCTAAGGGGGTCATCAATGCATCCAAATCCTAGCGGTCACGATTCCCTCCATTGCCAGGGAACGGTCGGTGAGATGGAACATTTGCCTTGCTAGAGCTGAAAGAAACCACCTGAGGTCTTCTGTCCGCCCCTCCTATTTTGCAAGCGGGGGAAGCTGGGGTTCAGAGAAAGTAAGGAGCCTTACCCAAGACCACACAGGTGGCAAAACCAGGATCAGAGCTCCTGACCCCTCACCCCAGAGCTCCCTCCCACCAATCTGCTTTTCTTCTCCACCGGCTGATGGAGGACACAGTATTTCTCATCCTGCTGCTTGTTGTCTGAGTTTATGGTGCCAGATCCCCGGGGAGGCTCACCTTCCTCTTTGTTCCATCTGTCCGGCCCCCTGAAAGCAGGCTATGCGGTTCCTCTCCATCCCTAATGATGTGTGCCTTTCCCTTCACCCTCTCCTGGGATTTCTACAGCTTCTTCCCACCTCCCTGCCTTTCCTCTGGGCCCCCCTCCTGGTATCACATCTCTCAGCCTCAGGAAGGAGCCAATCCTGGTTCCTGCCCCCCATTTCCACTGAGCCCCTCTGGTTCTGGTTCCCACTCCCACAGCCCCCTTGTTCTGCCACCTCCCACTGCCCACGGGGTCCTTCCTGGGGGCCTGATGGATGGAGCAGGCCCAGCAAACAAGGTGAGCACACCCGCTGGGTGGCCACAGACCAGTGCAGCTGTGAAAAGTCCTAACAGTCCAGGGACTTTTTAAAACTTTTTATTTTTTTTACAAAAATGATGTATTTTCATTTGGAAAAATAATTAGATACACAGAAGTTTAAAAAAGGCAAATCAGGGCACCTGGGTGGGTCAGTCGGTTGAGCATCCAACTCTTGATTTCAGCTCAGGTCATGATCTCAGGGTCGTGAGCTCAGTGTGGGATCTGCTTCTCCCTCTCCCTCTGCCCCTCCACTGCGCTCACACTCTTTCTCTCCCTCTCTCTCTCACATAAATAAAATCTTTAAAAATAAATAAATAAATAAATAATAAAGAAAATCATAATGAATGTTAATTAAATATCTACTATATTCTAAACACAGTACGCATGTTAGTTCATTTAATCCTCAAATGAGAAATTCCACAGGACAAATGACACGGTTTCTTCAGCAAATAAACGGCAAAGAAAAAACATGAGAGAAGGGATAGTATTTAGATTTAAAAAGACTTAAAAGTGTTCTCAACTATAGGAAGACATGTGACAAAGCACAGCAACAGGTCAGCCGCTGAGTCTGGGGGATTACGCTGAGGAGCCCATAGTAAAACTTACCACCTTTGCTGGATGTTGGAACATTGTCTTAATAAAATCCTGGCGAAAAGGATATATCAGCCAAATGTAATGTGCGGATCTTACAGATCCTGATTCGAGGAAATCAAATTAAAAAGGCATTTATGGGACAACCAAAGATGATTAATCACTGATTAGGTATTAGATGATCTCAAGAAATTGTTTTAAAAAAAATTTTACACATGATCATGGTATTGTGGTGTTTCTTTTTTAGAGAGCCTGGGACTCGCTTTAAAATAGCCACCAGGAAGAAGTACAGATGAAACACAATTGGCAATTATATTGAAGCTGGTTAGTAGAGGTCCATTGGATGATTCCTTCTTCTTTTGTGAGGGTTTGAAAATGCCCATAAGAAAGAATTAAAAAAAAAAAAGAAGCCACTCTATAGGGGGATACTGTTATTTTGCAGTTAAGAAAACTGAACTGAGGTTTAGAGATATCAGGTTACTTGCCTGAGATCACCCCGCTAGTAAATCCCTTAATAGGGATTAAAGAATATTTCCTACCTGACACACCATCTCCCATTCTCCACACCCTGGTGAATATCCATCTAAAACTTATCTGCATATAAAAGGATTTTGCATACCTTAAAATATATATATGCTGCATGAGTCCATCCTTGCGTAACATAAATTACGTTAGTGTGTCCTTAAGCAGGTATTTCTGATGTAGAACTATGGAAAAGGGGCTAAGCCATGTAGAGCACCTCCTGAGCTGAGCACTCTCCCCTGGGCCCACAGAGGACACTCCCTGGCCCTCCAGCGTCATTATCAGGGCATAGTACTGTCCCGATTTTCACAGAGAAGGAAACAAACTCAGCGAGGAGAAGTGGATCATCCAAGGTCACAGAGCTAATAACTAATAAGAAATTCAGGCACGTATTTGATGGTGTGACTTGAGTAAGGTCTGCCTGCCCCTCTCACCTGGAACCCCAGGAGGGCAGCTATCCTGTCTGCTTCCCTCACCACCTCACCTGACAGGAGAAAAAAGATTCGCAAATGGATAAAGGAACTCACAGAGGCAGGCGGCTCTCCGCCAATGAGCTAGACACCCTTTTTTAAGAAAAATTGTGGTAAAATACACATAACCTAAATTTTGCATCTTACCCATTTTTAAGTGTATAGCTCTGTTAACGTTAAGTACATTCACAAAGTTGTATAACCACCACCATCATCCATCTCCAGAACTTCCTCAACTTCTCAAACCAAAACTCCGTCTCCATGAAACATGAACCCTGCACCCCGCCCCCAGCCCCTACAACCATCATCTGACTGCTCTGGGGCCTCGTGTAAGTGGACTCATATGGTATTTGTCCTTTAGTGACTAGCTTATTTCACTTCACAGAATGTCTTCAAGATTCATCCAGTTGTAACATATGTCAGAATTCCCTCTCTTTCTGAGGTGAATGAAGAATATTCCCTCGTATGTATATACCACATTTGATTTATCCATGTGTCCATCAGTGGACATTTGGGTTGTTCCCACCTTTTGACTATTGTGTCCAATGCTGCTATGGACAAAGGTGTGCACACATCTCTTTGAAGCCCGTTTATTTATTTATTTTTTGGTATGGGTAGACGTCCAGGGGTAGGATTGCTGGATCATACGGCAATTCTCTTTCTCGAGGCACCCCTCTGAATCCATTTTAATGCTGCATTTTTCACCTCATCACAAGCCTTTCTGTGTTGCCATGGTTTTGTGACTTTGGTGGCCAGTCGTGGGTCCCAGTGAGGTGGACCTCCTCCTGTATCCTCCTTCCTGTCTCTGCCTCGTCCGCCCTCGCTCTCGTGACTCAGCTTCAGGGACTCAGACTAGCTTAGGGCGCCCAACAGCAACTGGGATTTCCCTTTGCCACCCCCCTTATAATTTATGTTAGGTGATCCTTTGGGTCACCACCTGGGAAAGTTCCTGCTCACTCCTCACTCAGAAGCGGGTAAAGGCTGTGGTCTCATTCTCTGCTCTCTCCCTCCTGCGTCTACTGCTAAGTCTATCAGTAAGTTTGCATGATCAAATATTATTGAAGTAATTAAGTAATTACCTCCTCTCTTGAGGGCTGTTTCCAACTTTTCAATATTATTAACAAAGCAATGACAAAGAGAGGATTTTTTTTTAATGCTGTTGAACCAGTTCCTTAAGATTTATTTCCGGAGGCGGGGGGGGGGGGGGGCGGATAACACACACCGGATTTGGGATTGGGAAGAGGAAATGAAAGAAAATGGCAGACTGGGTGCCAGTCACTGAGCAAGGGAGCCAGAAGGAAGTGTACGTTGGTGAGGGAGACCGGTGTTGGCTTGCTACTTTCCCACCCCGTGAGGAGAAACTTCTCCCCACGTTCGATTGTCCCTGTAGTGGGTTGAATGTGTCCAGAAGATGTATCTACCCAGAATCTGTAAATGTGACCTTATTTGGGAAAAAGGTTTTGGTAAATATAATTAACCTCCGGATCTCAAGATGAGATCATCCTGGATTAGAGTGGGCCCTAAATCTAATGACAGTCCTTAGAAGAGAAGAGGAGGGGAAACAGACACAGACAGAGCAGAAGGTAAAGACAGAGGCAGAGAATGGAGGGATGCATCTCCAGGCCAAGGAATGCCAGGAATTGCTGACAGCCACAGAAGCTAGGAGAGGCACGGGATAGGTTCTCTCTTGGAGCCCCAGAAGGAGCCAACACCTCAACTGCTCACTTCTGGCCACCTGAACTGCGAGAGAATACATGTCTGTTATTTCAAGGCCCCGTGTTTGGGGTAATGTGTTATGGCAGACATGGGAGACTAACATAGTGCCCATCTCTGCAGTCCCTTCCAGAAGGACGCAGCCACCGTCCAGCCTGCAGCTGGGCTCATCCTTGGGGCAGGCGCAGGTGTCTGGGTGCTTGCCCTGTCAGAGGGAAACCCCCAGGTATGCAGTGAGTGTTGATGTCGGGGAACTGGATGCGGGGCTCAGCCCACCGGGCATACCAGAGTGTGAAATGGGGTAAGCACAGCGACTGGCAATCCATCTGGGAAAACAAAATGACACTCTTTTCAAACATCACACACACACATAAATTCCCTGTGGACAGAGGCTGGGACTTGAGAAACAAAACTCTGAATGAATTAGTAGAAAATATAACCTTGACCTTGGTGTGGGGAAGGATTTCCTAAACAAGATAAACCTTGGTGCTTGAAATGTTTTACTGCATTAAAATTAAAACCCTCTGTACGTCAAAGGATAAACAAGTGTAAAGACAAGCTGAAGACCAGCAGAAAAGTCTTGCAGAGCAGGCTGGGACCTAGGATTTACAAAGAACTCCTACAGATCGACACGAGAGATAACTCTTAAGTCCAACTATAAAACGGGCAAAGGTATGAATAGGGGATTCAAGGCACAAGCAATAACCTATGAAAAGATGTTTGATTTCATTAAAAATCAGAGGGGGGAGTACAGATTAAATGGCGGTCATGTGCCATTGCTCTTTCACCAGATTGGCAGAGAATGGAATGGTCCGACAACATCAAGCAGCCATGAGGATGGCGGGGAAGCAGGAAGGCCTATCGGCCAACGTGCATCAATGCAGCCATTGTGGAGAGCAAGGTCCTCACTTGGTGTCACGGGGTGCACTGTGCCCCCCTCCTACCCAAATTCGTACGTTGAAGCCCTAATCCCCAGTGCCTCTGAATGTGACTCTCCTTGGAGATAGTTCTCTAAAAAGGTAATTAAGTTAAGACAAGGTCATATGAGTGGGCTCTACTCCAACATGACTGGTGTCCTTCTGAAAAGGGGAACATTTGGCCACAGAGACAGAAAAGGGAGAGAGCAATGGGAAGACTCGGGGGAGAAGGGCATTTGCAAGCCCAGGGACACTCGGGGCCACCAGGGGCTGGGAGCAAGGCCCGGAACAGGTTCTCCTCTCCTGACCTTCAGCAGGAACCCACGCTGACAACACCTTTACTTCGCCTCCAGCACTGTGGGAGAATAAATCTCGGTTGTTTAAGCCACTCAGCCCGTAACACTTTATCATGGTAGCCCCAGAAAACCAATACAGCCATCAACCAAAGAGCGGCTCCTTAACTGTGGTTCATCCATCCAGCGGAGTGCTCGCTGAGCGGGTAAGCAGTCGAGAAAAACAAGCTGCAGAGTGACACGGACAGCATGATACCATTTCCGTACATGTGGACACAGAAAGACGCTAGGTCTAGTTTTTGCAAGCATAAATGAATAGCAGTAGTCTCAAAACACACATGGGAAGAGACATACAGGAGAGTGGTGCTATATCCCTGCAGAGAGAAGAGAAAACCTGGATGCAAAATAGCCCCTGAACTCAGGGCCTTCAGCTCCAATCTAGAATGTGATGCTTCTTATAAAGGATTGAAGGAAATAAGGTAAAATTCATGCATTCAACAAACACCGCCCACTAGGAGAGGGGCAGGGGTGGGCCCCATGCAAAGCTGTATACAAGAGTCTGGGTACATGCTCCTTAATTCCTGACCCTTCTCTGGGCACACGTCACCCCTTCTCCCAGGAGACGTCACAAGTTTTCTCTGTATACAAGGTGAGTTTCAGAAAGCAGCATTTCTGAGCGTGCACACACACACACACACACACATGCACACAGACTCCAGAAAGAGCAACACGACATAGCAATTTTCTCTCCCTATTTTTTTTTTCATAAAGAAACAGAAAAATTCAGATACACCTTTCACATCATGGCAACAGGAAAGAAAAGAACAAATATATGCCAAGAAAGAAGCTGCCAGCAAGACAAAACGAACCCAGTTTCCAGCAACAAAGGCGTGCAAATCCCAGAGCCTGTAAACCTATGAAGGCGCAGAGGAGATGCAAAGAGTAAACAAATTTATGGAAAATGTTGAACCTCAGGAGTGGCCAGAATCCCACATCCCACCCCCTCCCCCCGCCTGCTTCTGTCAGGGAGACCTTGAGGGGTCTGAAAGCAGGCTCTGAATCACCCACGAATTCACTGTGTGCCCGCTTAGTGAGCGCCTCCTGGGCGCCAGCCCGCCCTGGGCTCCGGGGAGCCCACGGTGGAGGTCGCCGGCTGTGCTGTGAGGGAGAGTGAGGGTCCTCTAGCCACGTGGATCAGGAGGGGCCCAGAGTCCAGCCTCGAATCCCGTCAGCTGGTTTCCTACTCACAGCATGTCTCGGCGGGCACGGGGCTCCTCTGACTTTTACTAGGCTTCCGACGTGGCCCGGTCTGCCTGGGACATGCATCCCGCATCTCAGGGAAACAGGGATCATGGTCACCCTACCTCTTCCAGATGAGGAAACAGGATCAGAGGGGGGCAGTGACCAGACCAAGGCCAAGTGGCTGAGCCAGGGTTGGAAGCTGGGCCCGTGGGCGTCCACGGCAGAGGGGTGGTGGGACGGAGAAGTCAAAAGCACCTAGATCAGAGCAACTTTGAGGAAGCCCACACCTGTGTTCCTTTAGATCAGAGTAGTTAGTCCTCGGGGCTGGGTCAGGGCTGGTGAGTTAGGCAGGCCCAGCTACCACCTGCGTCAGGACCAGGCCGACAGTCTCCTTGGAAAAGCAATTTGGCAGCTTGCAGTTAACACTGCAAAATTGTTCATACCCTTTGACTGAATAATATTATGCTTGGAAAACTATTCTAAGGAAATTATCCTTTTAAAAAAAAAATTAAAAAGCTATTGGAAAGAAAATGTTCTCTGCAGAATTATCTGGAAGAGAAAATAAACCTGAAGAGTCTACACAGGGCAATGGCTTCGTACATCACGACCCATCTGGCCAGGGACATTGTCACAGAGCCACAAAAATGTAACTGATGACTATGTAGCAACACGGAAAGCTCTTAGGATGTGAGGGAGTAGCTTATGGGACAGAATAAAAATCATGAGTGTCTTGTGCCTGCAACCTTGCAAAATGCTTCCGATAAAGGACCAGGTTGGAAAGGAATGTGCAAAGTGGTGGGTATGGTGGGGATAAAGGAAGAATTTTTTTTTTAAGATTTATTTATTTGAGGGGCGCCTGGGTGGCTCAGTCGTTAAGCGTCTGCCTTCGGCTCAGGTCATGATCCCAGGGTCCTGGGATCGAGCCCCGCATGGGGCTCCCTGCTCAGCGGGAAGCCTGCTTCTCCCTCTCCCACTCCCCCTGCTTGTGTTCCCTCTCTCGCTGTGTCTCTCTCTGTCAAATAAATAAATAAAATCTTAAAAAAAAAAAAGATTTATTTATTTGAGAGAGAGAGCACGAGTGGGGGGGAGAGGCAGAGGGAGAGAATTTCCAGCAGATCTCCCTGCTGAGCTCGGAGCCCGAGGCGGGACTCAATCTCAACGGCCCTAAGATCACAACCTGAGCCAAAACCAAGCGTCAGACGCTTAACCACTTAACCGACCGTGCCACACAGACACCTCAAAGAAGATTTTTTTTTTAATTATTGTTTTTAATCCCCTTATATTGTCTTTTACAAATCAAGGAGGGGAAGCTAGGAATTTTCTGCACAGATAGGCTCATGCATATTGTCAAAGACATCACTTGCCAGGATGGTTTTTGCAGCACTGGTGGAAATGGTAGATGATTGCAAGCAACCTGAATATCCATCAAAAGGGGAATGCTTCAATAAAACGGGTACATCCATACAAGGAGGACCACGTAGCTGTTAAAAAAAATAAGGCAGCTATATGGCTATGGGATGCTTACTACGACACATTAAGAAAGGCCAAGTACAGAAGGGTGTAGAGAACGCTGTGTGTGAAAAGATGACACACACACATACATATATACCTATATTCCCACGCAGGCAAAGACTGGCTCTGGAAGGACACATTGGAACTCTGTGCAAGACAAAGACAGGAAGGCAGTCACCTCCACTCTGCGCATTTGGTACATATAGGGAGTTAAATGGTGACTCCAAAATGATATGTTCACGTCCTCATCCCCGACCTTATTTGGAAAAAGAGTCTCTGCAGATGTGATTAAGTTAAGAATCTCCAGATGAGGTCATCCTGGATTACCTGGGTTGGCCCTAAATCAATAACGAGTGTCTTTACGAAAGATACACAGAGGAGACACACAGAGAACAGGGGAGGCCCTGGGAGGATGGAGGCAGAGATGGGAGGGATGCTGTCACAAGCCAAGGAATGCCTGGAGCCACCGGAAGCTGGAAGAGATGAGGAAGGATCCTCTCCCAGAGCCTTCAGAGGGAGCCTGGCCCTGCCCACACCTTGATTTCACACTCTTGCCTTCAGAACTGTAAGAGAATAAGTTTCTGTTGTATGAAGCCCGCCAGCTTATGCTAATTTGTTATGGTAACCCTGGCAAACAGGCTGGCCTGCTTGGTGAATGACCTGCTGGGTGGGTCAGAATGGGGGTTACCTTGGAGGTACTGACTGGGAGGGAGGTGGGGGTTTGGGGTCAAGTTCTGCATCTTGATCTCTGTGGTAGTTTCTCAGAGTCAACATGTATAAAAAGTCATGGAGCTGTACACTTAAGATTTGTTCATTTTATGGGATAGAAGATACACCCTAACTTTTAAAAAAAATTAAAACATAAAGGTTAAAATGTAATGATGGGTCAGGAGATCCCCTACAAAGAGCCAGACACTTCATTTTAAAGTGCTTTCATGTGGAGTGACCAAAAAAAAAAAAAAAAGTTTTGTATTCAGCACAAAAAGTCGGTACACTGGGATTCCCAGGAACCTTCCAGCAGCAGATGGGATTTTGGCAATGATATGCACGCCTTCTTCCAGCAGGTCATTCACCAAGCGCTGGTGGCTGGCCAGCCCACCTGCCTGTCTGCCAGGGACCTGTGTGGTCCATGTCTGCCATGGGCACCTGGCCCCCGGCCTTGACCTTGATTTGCTTTCAGCCTCCCATCCCCCTGGGAGGCAGAACCTCTGAGGGCTGAGCCAGTTAGACACTGGGCATAGCCCTGCCTTCCAGGAGCTCCCAGCCTGGTGGGCAGAAAGCGGGTGCCTACTTGGTCATTTACACATACGCTCGGCTGGAATGGGCGGACGTCCGGGGTGCTGCAGGGAGGTCAGAGTTCAGGTGCTCGTTCTATAGGATGTGGAAGCACTGTGCCCAGCAGGGAGGGAGGGGCTGGGGAAGGATTTTCTCAGGCAAAGGGAACTGCGTGTGCAAAGGCACAGGGTGTGGACAAAAAGATACAGAACATCCAGGGAGCTGCTCCTTGTGGCTGGGAGGGTGGGCTGGTGGCAGCTGAGGAACGTGCCCATAATCCTGGAGACCCAGGGGTGCTGGGGCAGGTCACTGATGTCTAGGGGCGGCTTTCCTCCTCTGGAAGGCAGCGCTGGCCTGCTAGGACCTCTTGCAGGTTTGAGGAGGCACAAAAGAGGTTAACAGGAATATCGTGTGGATCACAACCCACTCCTACAAGATGGTTTTGGGGAGGTGGGTGGGGCGAACGGGGTAACTGGGTGATGGGCTTTAAGGAGGGCACGTGATGGAATGAGCACTGGGTGCTGTATGCAACTGATGATCACTAAATTCGACCTCTGAAATTAATAATACAGTATATGTTAACTAAATTGAATTTAAATAAGGAATTTTAAAAAATAAAATAAAAGATGGTTTTCACTGTTGCTTCCTTGTGAACTCGTACTCTAGATCTCATTCAGATCATTTGATCCAGAAAACAGTTCATATGTTCATCTACTCATTCAACGTGTATTTATTGAGCACCTACTCTGTGCCACGCCCTGCCATAGGTGCTGTGGACGGAGACACGTGGCGAAGGAGACACGTACATGAAATCTAAAGTATTTTAGGTGTGTTAAAAGCTAAGGAGAAAAATAAAGTGGGGATGGAGGATAGGGAGTGGGGATGGCTTGATTTTAGGTAGGATGGGCTCTTTAATTTTGTTCTGGAATGCATCTCACTCTCCAGGTACATAACAGGTGCTCAAAAAAATTTTGTTGTGTTTGTTGGATAAATCCTAAAATAAAAAAGGCACAAGAGACCTTGACTGATCATCTGCTCCCAAACTCTCAGTTTGCGGATGAGGAAGCTGAGGCACAGAGAGGCTAAATCATCAGCCACTTGTCACTTGTCACTACAGCTGTGGAGTGACCCAGCAAGGAAGATGCCCGTCTGCTGTGTGACCCTGGGGCTCCACCCCCAACGTTCCCTGCTCCTCATCCATCACAACCGATACAGGGCAAGCCCTCATCCACTCGTGGCTGGAAGCTCACTGAAGCCTGTGCAGCCGACTCTGCTCTGGGTGAGGGGGACGCAGGGCTGGCCTGGTGTTGGCAGGAGACAGTGAGCCTTGCCTGCCTCCCAGGCCGGCTGGCGACAGCAGCCTTCTCAGCAACTTTGGGGACCGTTGAAGATGCTCCGGCCTGCTCCTCGGCTCCCTGGCGTGCGTTTGCAGGGTCTTGGCTAACAGTGAGCATCCACACGTGGTCAGCGACGGGCCACAGGCCCGGGCCTGTGCGGGGGGCCAGGGGAAGGGCTCGGGAGTGAGGAAGGCATGGGCCCCACCCTCCAGGCGCTGCTGTCGGGGAGGATCGGCCGGGAGCAGGGGCGGGGAGCAGGGGTGGGGGTGCAGCCGCTCGGCAGGTGGGCCGTGCAGGGTGGCTGAGCTGGAGATGGCGGGGACAGAGAGGGAAGCCTGGCAGGCAGGAGCACGGCTGTGTTCTGGAGCAGGGACTGTGTGTGTGGGGTGGGCAGGTGCCACCATATACCCCAGGGCCATCAGGGGGCTGGCGGGGCCCTGTCCTTGTGTCTGTGCTGGAGAGCCACCGGGTGTGTTGGGCAGGGCAGCAAGGGAGAATGAAGGGAAGGTGCCTCTCTAGGGGATTTGAAATTCCAGATTCGCATCCCAGTTCCCTGTGCCACCTTGGGTCTGTCACCTGACCTCTCTGAACCTCAGTCTCGTCCTCTGAAACAGGAATCAGAACACTTCCTGGGCTGTTGGGAGGATCCAGTGAGCAGAGCACAGAGGCAGAAGCCACTACTAGGATCATGTCTCGGACAAGAATTTACTGCGTGTCTCTTGTATGCCAGGCACTGAGGCTGACCTGGGGTTCACTGGGGATGGGCGACGGCTCCGGGCTTCCTGGGGGCTGACGGGCAAAGTGTAGTGTGTGGGGCTGTGGGGGCTGAGAGGGGCGTTCACCCCAGCCTGGCAGGGTGGGCTCCCTGGAGGGATGACACATATGAGAAGAGCTGCAGAAAGCGCAGTCCCTCCAGGGGAAGGCGAGGGAGGGACAGCATGACCAGACCTGCTGGGGGTGGGGGAGGGGCGCGGCCTGACCCACCAACTGTTGCTTTCCTGGGGGCAGGATTGCCCTTACCAGGGCTGGAAATTCGTCCTGATAACAGGTGTGTGGGAGCCACGACGGCTCACCCACGTTCATGGAGGCGAAACCCTACCTGACGTTATCTGCATCCAGAATCTAACTTCATTTTACATATAAATGCAAATTTCCCTTCCCTGACCAGTTATCACAGTCACTGAATTTTCTAGGAGCGCAACCACCATGTCAATGGAGGGGAAGGCTGTTCTTTGTTTCTTTTGGACATTAACCAAGAGCTGGCCACCATTTCTAAAAATCATGTCACCAACGGCCTCACCCACAGGCACACCTGTGACCTGGGGCTCCTGGGTCGGGGCAAGCTTCTGATTCCTTCTCTCTATCTTTGAGAGGGTCCAGCATCCTCCCATATGATTTTATGGCAAATTATCTCCCTTTTAGTCCTTCTCCTTTATATTATAATTAGGGCATCATATTGCTGGTTTGGAAGTCACACGTACAGGTGAATTCTATACCCAGGAATTCAAGTTCAGAATAGAAAGTCACATTACAAAATACTCATTTTATAAAAGAAGCAGCAGGTCTGAATACGTTCCAGCCCCTGAGATAGGAGTTGGGGAAATGGTTTCGTGCCCGTGAGCCAGGGCTGAAAGGACGGGGCAGCCAGCCCCCATGGCCCCCACCAAGAAGCACGCAGACCTCGGGAAGGATTCAGTGATGTGGGTGACCAGGAGAGGGGGGTCTGAACATCGCACTGCCCCCTCCGAAACAGTGCCCTCAGGTGGAAACAGAAAAGGCACCTTGGCCTGATGTGGACCCATCTGTGTTCTCATGTGTGAATCTCGTGTGAGGACACAGCCCTGAGACCAGCTGGGTGCACACAGCTGTCCCGATTCAGCTCAGAAAGGTAGAGGCTCTTTATGGTGGGTAAGACTTTGAGACGGAATCCACCTAACACACAGTCTGTCAGGAGTGTGACTGACTAACGTTAGCCACCGAATGAGGGCAGGAAGTGCCAAGTGAAATTCACTTCCACATCAATTGTCAGGTTACTCAGATTGAGCGCATGTTCTTGTACTCACCCAAAGAGAGGGAGAGAGATGTCCTTTATATTAACAAGGAGCGTCATTTCCTCGGGGAGAAAAGTACACATATTTAAAAACTATCAAGAGGAGTGTCATATTTCCAACCTGCCTGGGACCCCGATGGTTGTGCCCTGTCACTTAGAGGGATGAGGCTGGAGAGCCAGCCGTTGACCAGACGACCAAAGGGCTTGTAAGTCACGTCAAGGAGCTGCAACTTAATCCCAAATTTAATGGGAAGCCATTGGCAGCTGTTGAGCAGGAAGCTACGTGATCAAATTTGCATTTTAGAGAAGTCATTCTGGCTACAGGGTGGACAGTGGATGGGAGGGGCTGAGACTAGATGCGGGGAGGTCATTCGGGAGCCTGGGGGTTTGGGCACCGGGAGAGGATGGTGGCCCAGATTGTGCAGGAGCAAGAAATGACAGTAGGAGGGGCGCCTGGGTGGCTCAGTCATTAAGCATCTGCCTTCGGCTCAGGTCATGATCCCAGGGTCCTGGGATCGAGTCCCGCATCGGGCTCCCTGCTCAGCGGGAAGCCTGCTCCTCCCTCTGCCACTCCCCCTGCTTGTGTTCCCTCTCTCGCTGTGTCTCTCTCTGTCAAATAAATAAATAAAATCTTTAAAAAAAAAAAAAAAAAGAAATGACAGTAGGGGCCATGCGGGGGGGGGGGGGCAGACAAAAGTGGCCTGACTTGTCTGGAGGGTGGGGGTGGGGGACAGAGGTGGCCTGTCTTGTCCTGGGGGGGAGGGGTGGGCAGAGGACAGTGGCCTGGATTAACAAATGGGCATCGAGGAGAGTGGTCATGTGCAAGCCTTCTGCAGCCCGTGCCCCGTGCAGGCACCGCCCACACGATCCTCCAGCAAAGGCAGGTCCACTGGGTCACCGTGTATACAGACAAGGAAATGGGGACTCAGAGAACTTAAGCCTTTGCTGTGGGCACAGGGGTGACCACCGTGGTCACAGTGCACCTGCCTCTCAGAGATTCTAGAGCTCTTTCAGAGGCCTTGTGGACGGGTCCCATGATTGGATTTGTGCCAAGGAAGAATGCTTGTCTGCATGGACTGCCCAGGGTCTGCCTGGCCATGCACAGGAACAAAGAACTGAGTTTCTTCTGTTGGGCCTGGAGCCCCGAACTCAAACGTGCTCCAGCTGCAAAGGCAGGAAGGCAGCCCTGCAGAGTTGCCTCCCCGATAAGACTGTCCTCAGGGAAGCAGCTGAAGGGCCTGGGTACAGCCACGAACCTCCTGAGTGGACACAGCTGCCCCAAGCAGGGGGTGGACCAGACCCACCTGCAACCTCCCAAGGTCAGGGGTCGCCCTAATCAGGGCTCCTGAGCATGCAGGACACCCCTCCCTTCGTGCCTCCAGCATCAGGTGCAGGAATCATGCAGCCCTGTCCAGAGTCCGGAGGTCACCCTGTAGAGACGTCGCTGGGAGGGGAGAGGATGGAACCAGCGACCTGGCTCCTCCCCCGGACACCAGCCCCAGTCGGGACGCCGAGCCTCCGCGGCCCCGCGGCAGCAGCCCTCGGCCGCGTGGGTTTGGGGCGCCCTCTGCTGGGCGCTTTCGCTGTTTGCCGGGTACCGCCGGGACCCGCCTCCGGAATTGGATCTTTAGGTGTTTGTGGCAGGGAGGGCGGGGGCGGGCAGGGAAGAGGGTGTCCTTTCTCTTCGCGTGGGGAGGGGGAGACAGTCCCAGGGAGAAGGTGGCCGGTCCCCCAGCGAAGAGAAAGAAGGCACGGGACAGATGAGCCTATGGTTTCCATGTCGGTGCCTGTGCCCCCGTCAATAAGGGCCCGCCCTGCCGGGACCCTCACTCGGTCCCTCCCACACGCTGGCTTTTATGCCTCTCTTAGAATTCACAGTAGCCCGCGGTGATTACAGTATTGCAATTATTTTAATGGATATAACTGCTACTACTACCTATTTTATTGGATATTATTTACTACATATTGGAGTCACAGTAGCCCATGATAATAATAGTATTAAAATTATTTTAATGGATGTAACTATTACTCCAACTTATTTATTGGATATTACTTGGATGGGTAGAATTACTACTCCTTATTATGGATATTTTATTCAATATTATTTGTTAGATATCGGATATTATTTATTGGCTATTGGATTCATAGAAGGCCATGATAATCATTGTAAAAAGGTTATTTTAATGACTAGAACTACTCCTCCTAGTTATTGGATATTTGATAATTTTTGAATGAATAGAACTACTAGGGCTAATAGCTATCACTGATTGATTGAGTAGCCGTGATGTGCCCCATGCTTCATTACCTAGCTCAAGCCTCATTTCTATCATCAAGCCCATTTTCCAGATAAGAAAGCTGAAGTTCCCAACGACCAAGTGCCACCCCAAAGCCACACAGCTCCGCAGGTGCAGACCCTCATCAAACCCCGGGCTGGACCCCGGGGTCAGTACTCTCTCCTTTGCCTGGCTGGCCCCCTCAGCTGTGGCCATAGTACCGGCCCCCCTAGGACGCAGAGGACCCCTCATTCACCCTGGAGGTGGGGGGCTCCCGTGCTTGTGAAAGCTGCTTACCTTCTGCCATCCCCTGGAGCAGTTCTGTCTGGTAGCAACTGAGGCAGGGTTGGTGCAAAAGACATAGGGCCTGGTACCTGTGCACCCCGAGTTCCTGCAGGGCTCTCAGCACTGCCGAGTGGAAGGTCAGGGCTCCCCAAGCATCCTGGAACCCGTCCCTCCCAAGAATGACATGACTGCATGGAAGTGAAAAAGGCATTGGGCCCATCTGTCTCCGTGACCAGGAATGTTGAGTAAAGAAAAGTCCTTCCTTGGCTGGGGAGGGACAGCCTCTTCTAACAACATCCTTTCAAAGCTCTATGGGGTGAGTCCCAGGCAGGCAGCGCTTCATGAAGATCAAGGAGGTCCAGAGGAGCCCTGGCTTTTCTCTCTGGGGATGCACCAAGGCGGACATGGGGAGGTTGGGGGGGGGGAAGATGCACAATTATTCCTTACTTAACACCTTCCACCCCACTTGCCAGGCTCTGTGTTGACTGTTTTCCATTTGCCATCTCACCAGCTCTATATGAGGTTGGCACTCGTTCACCCATGGGGAGACTGAGGCATGGAAATACTAATTTCCATGGGTCTATATATAATACTAATTGCCCAGGGTCACACAGCTGGGGAGTGACGTGAAGGATTCGAACTCAGACCTTTCCCCGTTCCAAAAACATCCATGCTTTTCCCATTAAAGGGACATTTGTATTTGGCCTATGGCCCACTTTGACTTCCAGATCTTCTTCTTGTCCATGTTTACAGGGGCCTTCCTATCCCATCTGGCAGCAGTGTGTGGTGTTTAAGTGCACAGGCTCAGTGATCAGCTTGTCTGGGATTTAATCCTGGGCCTGCCACTCGCCAGCACTGGGTAAATGACGTCACCACTCTATGCCTCGGTTTCCCCATCTGTAAAATAGGGATAATGGTAATAATACCTCCCTCCAAGGGATCATGTGAAGAGTAAATGAATTAATATTTATAAATATGAAATTCTTAGAGCCTGGTACAAGATAAATGCTCAACACATGGGCTTTTATTCATTCATGCCGTAGCTCTCAGCCCGGGTTGCAAATCAACCCGGGAGCTTTAGAAAAATGCCAACGTGTGGGTCCCACGCCAGAGGTTCTGATTTAACTGGTCTCAGGCGGCAGAGCTCCCTGGGTGATTCCAGTGCTCAGGCAAAAGCAAGATGCACCCGGCCAGAGTTTCCACAGCAGGGGTGGTGTCCTGGGCACCAGGGACAGTGGGTGGCACCCAGCAGGTGTCAGGAAATGCTGGAGGGCTGCTCAGACGCCCTTTGGGTCTATGTCACTCTTAATTCAGCATCAAGATCCCGATGAGTTTGGATCTCACCTCCCATCAGGTAGGAGGGAGGTCACCCACTCACGTCGAGGTCATTGGCCTGAAATATGAAGACAAGCTTTGTCCCATCCTGAAAGTGCCTAATGCAAACATGAAGTCATCCCAGCCCTGCCTCTGCCAAGGGCTGTGGGAGATCCGCCCGGGACAGAGCCAAGTTCCTGAGAATTCCCGAGAAGGGACGCACCCTGCTTCCTTCTAAGTCCCATGCTGCTGGCCCCTGGCTTCTCTGGGGTGTGCCAGGGAGGAGAAATTCAGGTCCGGCGAGGGTGTGGGGGCAGGCAGAGGCCTCTGAGCTCCGGCCTGTGGCTCTGGTCTGGGCCCATCCCTTCCACGGCACTCAAATCCCTCTCCCACAAAGGATGACACATACTGGTTCCTTATTCCCTTTTACAGATGACTTCAGCTCTCTGGGTCTTTGTTTTCTCATCTGAAAATACCTCATAGGTTTTTGTGAGGATAAAGGACAGAAGAGAGTCCGCATTAAGTGGTGGCTACGATTCAGCAGTCACGCCGGTTGGGGGGACGGGGGTGGTCCAGGAGGTGACCAGAAGCACCCTTCTGGAGGTGGGCTGTGGCCCGGTCACCCAGGAAGGGCAGCTGACAGAGGCTCAAGGCCTGGGGCCCTGAGGGCAGGGGCTGGAGGCTAACAGAGAGAAAACGCAGTTGGTGCAAGAGCCAGACCCATCCCCTGCTAAGATGCAAGCATTTCCTCCAAACACATGAAGGGACCAGCATTTCCCGTGCCCCCCCTGCCCCCCCGCGGGCCAGGCATAGGCCAAGATGTGTATACGGGTGCTGCGTGCATGTCGGGTAAGCCCCCTGGCAGCCTTTCAAGGGATATTAGCCTCTGTTTCCATTTAAAGACAACATGACGGAGGGGTGAGTGCTCCCGAATCCATGCCCAAATCTGCCCGAGTGTGAAGCCTTACCTCTTCTACTTTGTTCGCACACTGGAATGGGATGTGGGTGAAACATCAGCCAGGGGCCTAAGGGACCTCTCTAAATTATTATTATTATTATTATTATTATTTTTAGAGAGAGCATGAGTGAGGAAGGGGGGTGGCGGGGAAGGGCAGAGGGAGAGGGAGGGAGAGACTCTAAAGTAGGCTCCATACCTAGCACAGAGCCCGATGTGGGGTTTGGTCTCACGACCCTGAGATCACAACCTGAGCCAAAATCAAGAATCGGACCTTTAACTGACTAAGCCAGCAAGACACCCCCCCCCTTGTATTATTTTAAATAGATAATTTAGGGGGGCACCTGCATGGCTCAGTCGATAGAGCACATGTCTCTTCATCTCAGGGTTGTGAATTCAAGCCCCACGTTGGGCATAGAGGTTACTTAAACAAAATAAATAGAAATAGAAAAGAAAAGAAAAGAATACAATGGAAGATGCACCACAAGTCTAGGAAGCTCTGAGTTCCCTCTGGAGGGACTGGGTCACCTCTCATCTCCAGCGTGGTGTCTTGCAACAAGGAGCTGGCATGACAAATGTTTGTTAAACTAAACATTGACTTATTCATTCTTTCAACAAATATTTACTGAACACCCACTGGGTATTACATGAGGTACTGGGAACCCAACAGGGAACAAGACAGACAAGGTCGGTGGGTTAATAGAGCCCACATCCAGGGAGTGTGTGTGGGGAGTAGGATGCACAGGGAAAAGAGACGGAAAGTAAGCAAAGGGAATGAAAGCCTGTGATAAGGACTATGTGTCAGGTATCTGTTGCTGCGTAACAAACACCCCCAAACACATGACGCCACAGAACCACCGTTCATTTCCTCACAGTGCTGCAGCTTGGGCTGGGCTCGGCGGGAGGTTCTTTCGCTGGTCTTACCTGAGGCCCTTTGTCACCTCCCCTGGCATCTGGCACCTGGACTGGGGTGGGAGGGCTTCAGCGGGCCTCACCACGCCTCCCCTCTCTCCACATGGCCTCATTATCTGAGAGTCTAGCCGGAGGGCTTCCTGACAGGGTGGCTGGAGGGCTTCAAGAGAGCAAAGGCAAAGCTACATGGCCATTCCAGGCCGGGCTCTGGAACCAGATCAGTGTCACTTCAGCCACTCTGTTGGCCAGTGAGTCATGAAACCGGCCCAGATTCAGGAGATGGCACCATGAACTCCCAGTTTTTGGTGGCAGCAGCTGCAAAAGAGCATGGCCACGTTTTTCCATTTATCCCCAGCTCGGAAAGACATACATCAGGTGATGAAATAGGGCAGAAGTCAGAAATCAGGCCCACAGACATAGTTGCTTGGTCTGAACAGTGTTACCATTTTTGAAAAATTGAATTGACTTTAAATGCAGAGACCAGAGCCTTTCACGTAAAACTCCAGGTTTTCTAGCTTCTTTGGAAAGGTCAGGAGGTCTGGCCACGCTGGGCCCCCATTTCCGCACGGCAGGCTGCAGAGCGCTAGCTGAGAGGCAGCTGCCTCCACCAGGTGGGGGGGGGCCCTCTCCTTTTGCCGCTGGTCTTGCCTCCCCAGTGATGTCTAACCCTGGACTGAGTGTCTGCTCCCACCTAGGACCCTTCGGATTTGTTGCTGTGACAGTGGGGCTGAGGAGGAAAGCAAGAAACATCGCCCCTACCTGAGAGATACACTGAGAAGCCCGTGTTTGGACATTATCTGTATTTGTAGAGAATCAGCAGTTGATTCTCTATGCCTCGGCTTCACTTTGGAACCTCTTAGGCCTTTTGGCATTTCCAGGCCTTCTGATACAGAGCTGGGGGGAGAGGGGCAGAGAAGCTCTCCATAACGCGGTGCCATCGATGCCACATCCTGAAGGATGAGGAGCCAGGATGAGTGATGGGTGAAGAGACACAGCATGTGCCAATGCCCTGTGGTCACAGAGGGATCCTGTGGTAAGGGGAGGTGTCAAGTGGCATAAAATGAGGCTGAAGCAGTGGGTAAGAGACACCTTGCAGTGGTCCAGAGCCTACAGCATGAGGGTTAGGTGTCCTTCCCAAGGTGTGGGACAGCAGCAAAGGGTTTTTAAGCAGGGGAGTAACACGGTGGGACTTCCAAAGCCTGCAAATGCAGATTGCAAAGGGAGAGGGCTAGGATTTGGGGGTGGGTTTTCCAGTTGAGCTGGGTGGGATTGGCAAAGATCAGTGATGAAGACAGGAGGGGCTGTCTGTCGAGATTCCTGGTCCTCGACACTGTCTGAAGGAAGCCTAGGTAAGGAGGGGCCTCCAGCAACTCAGGCGGGCCGAGGGACTTCTACCGTAGCCTCTGCAGAGTAGAAAGTCTGCGGGGCGCAGATCTGGGGAGAAGTAGGACCAGTGAGCTCTGGCCCCTGAAAGTCTCGGCCACATCGGGCCAGCGATGGAAGCAGGTGTATCATTTCCAAGACGTCTGAAGACGGATGGTTCGCAGCTCTGGCTGCACATTAGGGTCCCCTGGGTCCCCTCCCTGGGCGCCTCCGGACTAAGCAAATTCTAACTTCTAGGGGCGCCTGGGTGGTTCAGTCAGTTAAGCGTCTGCCTTTGGCTCAGGTGATGATCCCGGGGTCCTGGGATCGAGCCCCACTGAGCAGGGAGCCTGCTTCTCCCTCTCCCTCTGCCTGCTGCTCTGCCTACTTGTGCTCTCTATCTCTGTCAAATAAATAAAATCTTAAAAAAAAAATTCTAACTTCTAGAGGGTGGGGCAGTGTGAGTTTCCCACAGCTGCTGTGACACACGGCTGCAGGCTGAGGGCCTTTATCCTCTCGAAGTTCTGCAGGCCGGCGGTCCAACAAGGGTCTCACTGGGCTGCAGTCAAGCTGATGCAGGGCGGTCTTCCTTCAGGAGGCTGCCGGAGAGAACCATCCCTTGGCCTCTTCCAGCTTCTGGAGGCTGCTCGTGGTCCTTGGCCTGTGGCCATGTCACTCCAACTTCTGCTGCTTCTGTTGTAACGTCTTCCGTTTGCCCCTCTGGTCTCCCTGTTATAATAAGAACCCTTGTGAGGACAAGCGGCCCACCTGGATAACGAAGAATCATCTCCTCATCTCAAAACCCTTCAGTGAATCACATCTGCGAAGTCCCTTTGGCCACGTCAGCTCACAGGTTCACTGGTTTGGGGATTAGGACATGGACGTACTTGGGACGCAGCGGGTATCTTCTCACCTGCCACGGGGCTAAGGTGTCCCAAGGCTTTTCTGCATAGTGAGTGTAGTCAAAGGGAGGTCCCCGAGGACGGCTGGCTCTTCTGGCCTCATCTTGGGGTGCTGTGGGGACCCCTGGAGGGGACACTTCTTCAGCGCCAGTCCCACTGTACTGTGTCTAACGACAAGAAGAGATGGCAAAAAGGCAAAAGGACAGTTGCAGAAGGAACACAGGCCTAGGTATCAAGAGACCTGGGTTCAAATCCCAGCTCTGCCTGAGACCAGCCACATGACTTGGACCAAGGGACTCAAACAGCTTGTGCCCTTCTCATCTGTTAAGTGAGGGTCGTGATCTTTAAGCATGTTGTGAAGATAACCGGCTGCAAAGGACCCGGCATGGGGTGGCAGGTGTCCAGTGGATGCTAGCCACCAAGTCTCCGGGCAGTTTAAAGGGTGCGGGGAAGACAGCTAAGGAGCCGACACCCCAGGCAGGTGATGTCTCCTGCTCTCCTCCCTCCCTGCCTCACGGCTGCAACGGGTAAACACAGCCCTTGCGGCAGCTCTAGAATCTGGAGAATCTGGCCCAGCTGGAATTGTTAGTCAGTTTCCCCTTTCCTGGCCCTAGCTGATAAGTATATCCTGCTGGATAAAAATATATCTACCCTTACAGTAAGACTCCCAGGCTGGGAATTCTCTGAGCATCCCCGCCTCCAGGCTGGGGGAGCGGGCATTGCCTTTTCTACAATCTCGCGGCGGCTCGGGTTCACCCACAGTGGTGAGGGGGCGCGCGATCTCGCCGCCCTGCCATGCTCTGGGACTGAGACGGGTCGCTTATTGCCACTGGGGAAGAGGCAGGCCGGGCTGGGCAGTGGCGACAGGGGGCAAAACATGGCTCCTTTTCCAACCCGTTTATAAGTAGCAGTGCTGACTGAGACAAAAGCGTAATAACCAGCACAGGGTCTTGCCGAGTGTGGGCCACGGCCCTCAGCCACGGCCGAATACGAGCTCACTGAGTTCTCCCTCACGACCCCATGGCCACACGTCCTGTCATTGTCCCTAGGAGACCTGAGGCACAGGGGATAGGCTCTTGGCAAAGAATGAGTTGGTGGCGGAGACTGGATTTGAACCCAGCAATCTCTTATTTAACTGACTGGCTCCTCTTGGATCTAATTTAGAAACGTAGTTCAATTCCCTGATGGCGTGGAAGACATCAGCAGGTCACCCAGACACTGGCAGACCCGCAGGGGTGCCACCCCCGAGTGGCCTCCCCACACCGCCAAGCTGGTCCTCTTTATCCTGACCTTGCTCGCTCAGGGCCGTCTGTCTGCCGCACACAGCACTTTGCATCTGACACCGGACTCCCGAATTCCTCAGTCTTCCCAGCGTGGCAGCCTCCGAGTTGATCTGTTTCCTTCATTGCTCTAGTCCATCCTTCATTGTTTTTTATTCAGCTGAACTTTACATAACACAAACCATTGAAAAGTGCACAGTCCGGTGGTATTTAGTACAGTCCCCATGGCGTGCAAGCATTTCTACCTAGTTCCAGAACATTTTCATCACCCATGCCCATGAGCACTCACGCCCCAGCCCCCCAAACCCCCAGGCCACGGCAACTTCAGATCCACTTTCTGTCTCTAGGGATGTGCTTTCTCTGGACATTCCATATAAAGGGAATCCTACGTGGCCTTTTGTGTCTGGCTTCTTTCACGTGGCATCATGTTTTCAAGGTTCTCCCGTGCTTCATTCCTTTTTCTGGCTGGATAATATTCCACCGTGCGGACGGGGCCCAGCTTGTGTATCCATCCATCCCTGATGGACATTTGGGTTGTCTCCACCTTGTGGCTACTGTGAACAACGCTGCTGGGAACATTCGGGTATCGGAGTCCCGATCGGTTTTCCACAGCTGCTGCACCATTTCACGTCCCCACCAGCAGCGCGTGAGGGTTCCGATGTCTCTACACCCTCAGCAGCCCTGGATACCCTCTGCTGTTTTATGATAACCATCCTAGTGTGCATGAAGTGTTGATCCTCCACTTTTGAAAGCAGAGCAGAGACACCACCCGGCCCCACCTCACTGATCCAGCCCAGGAAACGGATTCCCAAGGTCATCCTGGAACTCAAACCCTCTGCCCTCATGGCCCACAGCCCCTGCAGTCCCCGGGGCGACTTTATTAACAGGGAATGTGTGGAATGCAGAGAACGATCCTTGGGTACAAACGGACTGGGGCCTGCGGAAGCAGCTGACCCCACCCTCGGAAAAAATCCAGTGCCGATAACTCGGAGCACGCCCCTCTCACACCCAAATTTCAGAAGCTACTCTGAACCACAGGCAGGCATAGGAATGAACTCCCTCAGGTTGTCCGGAAAGCTACAAGTCTCTTTTTTCTTTTTTTTGGAATCAAAACACAAGAATGAACCAGTACAGGTTTCTTTTAAAATAAAACAAAATGCACACAAACTCACTCAAACTTGGTCTTACTTTTTTTAAAGCTAGACCTTGACTCTCATTGGCTTGTTTCAGCTAAAAATGGTGGCGGCGGCAGCATGGACCCTCCTAACGGGCTGCCATCCGGGAGTCTCCCCCCAGCTGACCCTTTCAGCCACAAAACTGTTCGATTTTCTACCCTTGGCCATTAAGGAAACAAATGAGTGGCTCTCACAAAGGTCTGTCCCCTTCCCAGAGAGGTGGGACGCTGGACAGCCTGGGCTTGGATCCCAGCTCTGCCCCCTCCCGGAACACTGGGCCCACGGGTTTGGCAGAGTGACAACATCTCTGGGCCTCAGTTTCTCTGCTATAAAATGGGTTGTTGGGAGGACGAAGTGAGTTAACACGTGAGGTGCTTTATCTCCACCTGTGTCAGAACCAGCAAAGTACCCCTCCCCCATTTGTAACGGGCAGTCTTGGGTATACTCCTCCAGGACTGGGTTCGTGTGCGTGTGTGTGTGTGTGTGTGTGAAATATATACTCGTCCCATTATATATGTTCCATTTCTTCTTCCCTTGCTGTGATTTCAGGTGATTCCGGCAGACTTACATAACTTCAACATTACTAGTAGATTCTCCAAGCTCTTTGCCCCTGACCTCCGGTAGAGATCTCCCTTTGGCACGTCTTCAGCAGCACTGGTCATTGCAGGCTTGCTGTCTCTGGGCAAGGCAGCAAAAGGAAATTAGACTTCTCTCTGCCACAGAAGGAATTCTCATTTAACTACATTGCTGATATCAAGCTCCTCTATTACTCTGAAGTGTAATTTCTTTCTCTCTTCCAAGAAAAGGAAATTTGAGACCGATTTTTTTGGGAAGGACAGAATAGAGACTTATTCTGGTAGGGCTGGAAGCCACCAAGGCAATGACCGTGGAGAGTGGCCGTCAAGGAGTCGATCTTACATCAAGAGTCACGATCCAGGCAGCTGAGACCCAAACCGTTTGAGCTGTGGTGTGAAAAAGACAATAATCTGTTTGGAAATCAAGTCAAGCTTTATCGATGATGCAAATTTACTAGGAGCCGCTGTAAAAATTAGAACCAATCAGAATGCCTTCCCCATCAAATTGTTTTATTAGGTTAATTAAACAGCTTAAAGACAATTCATTTTGTTCGGTACCCTTCTAGAAAATATTTCAAGTTTTAAATGAACTTCCAATACATAAAACAAAATTACTTTACCATAGACAAATTTCAGATCAAAATACAACACTCTGTTTCTGTTTTCTTACAGTTATAAAATCCAGTCAATACAAACTACATAAAAAAGATAAAACACTGTCACTGATCCTCGGTACAAGAGAACAGCACAAATGCAGGTGTTCCCCAAGCACAAGGCCCGCACTCGCGGCGAGGGATCGACCGCAGTTACCCCACAACACACTGAAGCAGGTGAACAAAGCGCGTGCTACTGGACTGGACAAAGTGAACATACTCTTTTTGCATCAGTATTACTTGTAAACCATCAAGCAACTCTGTAAGAAACGTTACTAATTCAAAATTACTTCCACTTTGCTAAATTTCATACCAGCAAAGGAAGAGAAAGTTACTCCACAGAACAAATGAATACATTTGGACCACAGGATGTTTGACACATGACATTTCAGCGAAATCAAGTCAGCACAATTTCTCTACTGTCCTATTGAGTTTGAGGAGTACAATTCTACAAGCTGCAGTTTCCTGGTACCACAAGTATTTCCAACTGTCCGTACAATGTCTTTCCTTTAGCTTCTGTGTATTTCATTGCAAATCTCTGGTTTTCTGTTTGTTTTTTTTTTTAAAGCGGGAGGTGTTTCCTGAAAGATCGGGATACCTATCACACACAATACAACCTCAACTGCACACACATCTGAGCAGACTGCTCCACTTGGAATCTTATCAGATAATAAAAGCTGCAGGGTTTAAACTAAAACGATTCTGTATGTGCCATGTCAGAAAACATAAATATGTTAATTAAACAAAGACTGCTGTTTAACCAGATGAATTCTGATATGGTGTCTTCTGAACTTGGTATTTGTGCAATTTTCCTTATGGCACGAAAATCATCAAAATGGCAAATCAAGAGCATGCTAAAAACCAGTTCTTGACAATGTCACGCATTTACACCTGGTACCACACAGACCATGGGCCAACAGGGGCATCGCTGGCCGTTTTAAGGAATTTTAATGAATTCCTTTGATCGTTTTCTTCTAGCAGGAGATCTGCATTAGTGATACAAACCAAATGAATCTACAGGTGCATCACGAGTTATGGATGGATCTCATTCACAGAGATACAAGCATTTCCGTTACCGGGGGACATACACTGATAACATGAAGTCTGCCCGAGCCTGCCTAACGTGCTTCTTTACTACGGTTTCTAAGGAGGATGGGAGCGGACGGGGCTGGACCAGGGAGCGGCTTCTGTTAAAGGCGCAGACCACCCCAGTGCTGCGGAGGCACACTCACGCACAGTAGGCTGCCGTGAGCTCTCGACATTTCTGCCGAGGCCATGATTCCTGCCGTTCGGTTGTCAGAATTCACAAATGGTAAGATTCGAAGCAAAACAGGTATCGCTGTGTCCCTGGCAACACGGAGGGGTGCAGGAGTGAGGAACCAAACAAAAGCTATGTGACAAATGAGTCAAAAGGAAAAGAATCCCATCAGCAGAAAAAGCCACTGATGGTTTAATTAAGCAAGTGTTGCTAAATAGTCTGTGCTTTTCTCCACTAAAGGCCACTTGATACATCTCCCACCATAAAATTATCTGCCCCGTGGAATCTGGCTGTTTTTTTTTTTTTAAAGATTTTATTTATTTATTTGAGAGAGCGAATAAGAGACAGCACGAGAGGGAAGAGGGTCAGAGGGAGAAGCAGACTCCCTGCCGAGCAGGGAGCCCGATGCGGGACTCGATCCCGGGACTCCAGGATCATGACCTGAGCCGAAGGCAGTCGCTTAAACCAACTGAGCCACCCAGGCGCCCAGAATTTGGCTGTTTTTATGGAGAACCTGAATTCTGAGGTCCCACAGAGGGAAAAAGATGCTGTGAACCCACGTAAATTGGTTTGCTTTTAAGCTCATGACACCCTTTTGCCCCACGTACCAGATCCTGCATAATTTTTTACAAAGCGTTAAGAGTCAAACTCAGGAAGCACATGCTAGATTAATAGTAATACACGTATTTTCTGGAGTTTCTTCTGAAGCAAAAAAATCCCTTTTGAAAAAAAGTATGAAAAGATGGTCTCTGACTGTGTAAATGAGCAAGTCTAATTTCCGATTCTACTCACAATTTGAGCGGCGTGTTTTTAAGTCCAAGCTAATGAAGAGAAAAGGAGCCCGCGGTCTTGCTGCACTCTGATGTGCCCGGGGACGAGCCGTGCGGCGGATGTGCGGGCGGCCGGGGTGCAGGCAAGCCCCCCGCATGCCCAGCAGGCCTCGCCAGGCCATGCGGGGCCCGCACAGTGCCTTGCGGCTGGGTGCTGAGGTAGTATGTGTGGCTCAGGGGGGAGCCCGTGGGGGAGGCGGCCGTGCCGGGCCCCAGGGACGCTGCTCTAGTCTACAGCGGCCTCAGGAGCTCTGCTCTGCAGCGGGCCATGCCTCAGGAGGAGCAGGGCGGCGTGGACTCTGGAAGCTCCCCGGGGCCCCGGGGCACAGGTCTGGCTCTCTTCAGCCAGGGCCAGCTGGCTGTGCAAAGTGCAAGTCACAAAGGCTGGGTCGGGGGCTCCCAGAAGAATGCCTTTTCAATAAATAATTTTAGGCTAATGGTCTGGGGAACAAGAAGAGGTTTTTTGTTTTTCTTTTTTTCCCCTTTTTGGGATACGTACTTTATAAGCCGTTAAAAGCCCGGCTGGGACAGGTGTGGGATGAGGAGCAGAGGGTAGGTCGGGAAGGCCAAACAGAGGGTGTAAGTAAGAGGACCCTTGGAAATGAGACCGAAATAACCTCTTCCACCCTGACTGAAGTCCCTGGTGCAGAGGGACGTGCCAACTGAGGGGGAGCCCCTTTCCTGGAGACTCCACCGGCGGGGTCTTTGGGCAGCCGCGGCGGGACATGGGGAGGAAAGCCAACACTGGTTCAAACAGAGCTTATTATAAGCCAAGACGACTCGAGAAATCGGGAGAAAAATGCACCCAAGAAATGGGAGAGCACAGACCACTCCTTCCAGAGGACTTGGGTGCATGCCCCGGCTGATGCCTGGTTCCTCTGTTTTGGGGCAGATCTTTGCCAAGGCCAGTAGGGCCAGAAGAGACACGAGAAGTCGGGGGTGGCCTCCCTCCCCTCCAGGACTAAGACTGCCTTGTGCCTTCATAGAAGAGGGAAAGCAAAACCACAAGAGGAATCAGATCCCTTGGAAACTCTTCTCAAAGGACAAGACTCCATCGAGCTGGAAGGGGCCCGAGGAAATTGGCTAGCCCAACCCGCCCAGCACACAAGCCCCCTCGAGAGCATCCCTGGCCTCAGTCATCTAGGTCCTGCTTGAAAGAATGCAATTTTTACTTATCAGCTTTCTTACATCTGCGGAGGTACCGACAGATTTCAAGCAAAAAGTAGATAAAAAGCAAGAATCGCTGTTCTAGTTGACAATATAGTTTTAGGGAAATCTCTAGAACTGTGCCTATTTCTGAAAGTTCTGCTGAAGAAGGCCGTGGCTGTTAGCCGGAGGCCACAGTCAGGAGGCCACGGACAGGAGGTGGACAGGGAGGAAAGGAGGAAGGAGCACAGGTTGAAAGGAACAAAGACTGTTCTCCTCAAAATCAGTGTAGAAGTACAAACTCCGCCCCCCCCTTTTTTAACTAAACTGTTCATCTGCAAGGAGCTTTGGAGATGGTGACCAGTATCCTGCCACAAAGCAAGAACTCTCTCACTGATGCGGTCATGCTGCAAGGACTCTCCTACGGAACATGTTCAGAGAAGCGCTCAAGGCCACAGAGGGTCCCCATCTTACTATGAGGCCACTCTGTCTCAATGTCTGCTGTTGGCCTGAGCCACACACACCTGCTGGTTCTAAAGACATCCCCACAGGCCAGAGCCTCAGGACTCTCCAGCGGTGGCACCTGGAACTGGCAGCTAAATGCTGTGGGTCTGGGGCCCATCAGCGCAGTCGGAGGACGAAGTGGCAGAAGAGACTTCCTTTTCTGGCTACCAGTCCCACACCCAAACACTATTCTTTTTTTTTTTCTTTTATTTTTAAAAGTATGTTCTATGCCCAACATGGGGCTTGAACTCATGACCCTGACATCAAGAGCCACATGCTCTGCTGACTGAGCCAGCCAGGTGCCCGTATTCTTGTTTTTAAACAGTTGGCTTATGTTCAAATTATCAGTGATTCCCCGCCCCACCCCCTCTTTCTTTTTCACTTAGGAACTATCTTTTCTGAACCTGGATACAAGACTCTCTATTTAGCCGTTTATCAGATTGTCACAGCGCTGTGGACCCTCACAACCATCACTTAATCCCTCCCAGCACTTTTCTTGGCCTTCTAGATTTTTATACACGCCACTAAGAAAAGCCTTACAAATGGCCACAGCCACGGCACCTGCGGCCGTCCTGTGCAGCGCTGTCTGGCACGGCTGTTCGTCTACTTCTCAGCCCCGTCAACCCCGTTTCTCCTTTCTTTTCTTATTCACAGAGATAGCGAGCATGACTTTATAGAATGCCTTGCATGCCGCCCCATCTGCTGGTCCCAGGGCGGGAACTGGAGAGGAAGTGACAGTATGGAAGGGTTCAGGAGCTCACTTTAGGTAACATTTTCTTAAATAACGCTAGTTTATTTGAAGGTGCAAAAGTTGTACACATACACACATACTTGTAACACAAATTTTGTTTGTTTGCTTAAGTTTCACATAGCATCCAAGTTAAGAGAGAACAGGTATACCGATCTCAGAGATCTAAAATATCTTCCAGTTTATTAGACCAGTATAGGTTGCTACTTGTGACATCTTAGGGGAAAAAGAGACTCAACTTTGGTAAAGAGTTTTAAGTATTATTAGAGGGCTTCATTATGCAAATTCTGAATTCAGGGTTATTTAAAACAACTCTAAATATTCCAAGCAGGTATTAGGGGATGGTTCAGCTCTACAGAATCATCCTGAATTCAAATATTAGAGCAGCGGAAAAGCAGTGGCACGGGTCCAGAAAGTAAATCATTTTATCAACACAAACATCCATTTACTTATAGACCCTGTGGCAGCAGACATTCCAATGGGGAAGCACGAAGGCCAGGACACGCAGTGAGGACACTGCCGTCCCCCCACCCCCGGGGCTCACAATCAGTGACCCGAAGCTGAGGTGAGCGAACACCGTGGCCGCGGTGACGGCTCAAGCACGGGGGTGCTGGGTTCTCACCTTCATTACATCCCTGACCTTCACAGCAGCCCAAAGAGGTAAACACCCCTGTTTATCCTACGTCTGCAGGTAAGGAAATGGGCTTCAGGGCTTCAGGACTCCTGAAGGTCACAGTCTGCGGTGCCAGTCTCTGAAGCCAGCTGCACCGGGCACCAGGGCCCGCGCATGCTCGTAGCGACCAGGTTTGCTCGGGAAAGTACACAAAGTGTTTACACAGGCTTCCCTCAGAATAAACAACAAGGTTGGGGCTCTAAGGCGGTATGTCTCGGTTCTCTTGGAAACCACTTAGGGAAGTGTCTCACGCCTGCTGCCAGCCCCACGTGGTACTGTCATGTGGGGAGAAACTCTGCCTCTCACTCTAAAAAGTACAGGTTGGAAAACTAGATCACGTCAGAGCACAGTGACAGTTCCGTTGTTAGGTTTTACCTGGTCCGTAGATTATTCCCAGTACGCTAGGTTTTTAGGAATGGGCATAACTCTTTTGGGCACTGGGGATGCTGGGTAATTCCCGTGAGAAACCACTCTGACTGCAGGAATCGGTGGGCCTCACGGCTCCCCCTACCTTAGCGACCAGGGAAGCTGACAGACGCTGCCGAGGACGGAGCCACGTGGAGAAGGCACGTTCCGCTGATGCTCAGAACAAATCCAATCACTCATGATTTTAAGTATGATGCACATCTATGTTGTTTGGTCAACCTGAACCCTGTACTTAGGAAATACTTTCAGATTTCATTTTAAAACCCTAGATTGTCAGAACCAAAAGAGAAGAGGAATCTACTAATGAACCTCTATTTTCATCAAAAGTAAAGATTCTTGGGAAACAAATTCACGAAAACACACTTAATAGCTCCCTAAACTGCTCACAGTAGCACCTTGTAGACAACGAAACACAGTAGCCCCAAGCATCTAAACTCCACACACCGGGTCAGAGTCCACATAGACACCTTCTCCTGTCTGATCCTAACAGGATGGGGAGTAAGCCCTCTGTTTTACACAGCAGTGCTGTTTAAATATACTACTTTTCTACGTTATGAAAACACAGTCTTTTAAAGACTCTTTAAAGTTCAAGTTGAGTTTCAAGTAATCACTTTGCAGCAGCTCTAGGAGAATGATTGTTCCTCCTGATTAAAAGTGCCTATTCAAGAGAAAAAAAGTAGTAAAATGGAAAATATGCCTTAAGAGAATTGTATTCCTCAAGGCCGCCTGCTGCTTGCTTCCAGGCTTTTGTTAAAGGACAGAATGTGTTGAATTCTCCTAAATTGGCAGGGGATCAAGTACAACACTACATAATGAGGTAGCCGAGAACAGAGTTTTTCCTATAAACACAAAGAACAAGGGAATAAGTGCATGTGATTCTCATCCAATTAAACAGGAAACATGATAAAGAGAGCTACGTATAGTCATATTTATTCCAAGTTCACAGGTTTAACTGGAAAAAATGTAACCCAAGGTTCTAATGTACGCCTTATTTGTAATTGATGAGTAGGATCCATAAAAATAAGGTATTTTAAAACCTATGATTTTTATGGAAATGCTAAAAATAAAGGTCTAATAAATATAATTTGCCGACCAGAAAGAAAATTGATCCTGCATCTGCTTGGGGTCTGAATTATCGGAAGTGGCCACGTATTAATACGGGTCACATGAATGGCCTGATCTGAAAGTACCCAGGCTGCGTGGGCTGCCTTCCTCCTCCGGCTTGTAACTTCTCTAACGCACATCACAGTGACTGAAGAATTGACAGCAGCTTTGTTGGGCCACGAGGACATCAATACCAAAAACTATAATTAGCCTACATTCCAGCTGAGCAGCAATTTTAAAGTATTAGTTTTTATCTCAAAAAAAAAGAAAAAGAAAAGAAAAAAAAGAAAAGAGAAGGCGACAGGTATTTCCCCCTAGGTAATTATGGAAGGCTGTTTATATTTGTCAGATATGTGATGAGGAAGGGGAGAAGTTTAAAGACCCAATCACTTAGAGAATGTCAGTGACAGAACGGAAAGCGAACAAACCTTCCCCAACCGTGAGCACTTAGACCAAAGAACACAGAGGCATAAGTGAGCTCCTCAGATGTCATGTAAACACAAGGACTACCATGAGACAAAGCTGAGATATATTTAACATTAAAAATAGAATCCTTTCTGAAAAATACAAAAATTTTAAAAGTTTTACCAGTTGGCTTGCCAAAAAAATAGCAGAAGTCTCTGTTTCCATACTACGGATTTTACCCCCAGCAGGCAGGGAAACCTCAACCTGATTCCATGTGCTTCTCCCACATGGGCAAGTGGGCCATCCCTCACCTTGACACATTTCTATAATTTCTGAACCGGCTAGAAAGAGTACTTCAGGGGTTATTAGAAAGCTAGCAAAAGACTTTCTCCATCATTCTAAGACACAATTTCTTCTCCCTTACTGATTAGACGGGGTAAGAAAAACAGTAAAAATGACACTTCAGGTCTTTAAAAGGAAAAAGTGCTTTTCTGTCAAACACAAACAGTACTTCTGTTCTTACGACCTTAATAAATCCTTAAATTTCCTCTAGCTAACTGACAAAGGAAACCAAAGATCTTTCAGCTTACATCTGTGTAACTTGTGAAGGACATGTGTGGGGGCTTAAGTTGTACCACAAATGATTATTTTATGACTAAAAATACTTGTGTGCCTAGAAAATTAAGTGGGAGTCTCAAAGGCTGAACAGTGAAATGATAATACAAAGACCCGGATTCTGCTTCTGGTTTCTACTCACATGTGAGGTGGGGAACGAGGCCCCATCTACTGCGCCTCAGAGACTGCTTTCTGTCCAAGGGCCGGGAGGGGGGCGGGCACTGCACCCATCACGGAGACGTGAGGATCAAAGCAGTATGTTCTGGAAAAGGCTAGGAGCCACACATAAAAAACAATAAAGCCCAACAGTAAATGTGATCAATGGCATTAGGTGTGCTGAGGATAGGGTGCCCCAAATCCTATAGAACATACGGACACCACAGAGGTCTGTGTCCATATGTCAGGCACTTTGCATTTTTTATTCTGTACTAGTTTCTCACTCTACGAGGCCAGACCATCTGTGCATAAAGTTTCTCATTTAAAATCCAGCAAAATAAGTTGCTCATGGAGAGGACTTCTCCATCCTGTGATGGACATCGCTTTGATTACAAGGGCACTGTATGCAGTGGCGATTACAAGGGCACTGTATGCAGTGGCCAACCACTTACTGCCTACCTGCTATGTGCCAAGCACTGGGATTAGCAGATGGGCAAAGACAGGATCGCTGCCTGCCCACAAGAAGTTTATGATCTAGAGGGAGGGCAGCATGACAGCTCCCCAGAAATCCGAACAGAATTCTTGGTGGGTGCTCTAGAAGCATTTGCTGATTAAGCCCAGGGCAGCTTCTCTGCACTAATCAGAGTCTCCTCTCTCCCTGGCTCCACAAAGGCTCATGGACATGAGGGGCAGCCACAGAACAAGGCAGTCTTACCTTCCCCCCCCCAAACCAGGTGCTTTTTAAGGGGGTTCCAGTGCCTTTTAAATCCATGCCAAGTGCCACCTCATTCTTTCCCCAGATAATTGATTGTCCTCATCTGACCACAGGAGGCCCCTCTGGAATCAAGCAGGCCAGCAAGAAGGTAATACTGCAGTATTTTTAGCACTCCTTGGAAATCTTTTTGGTTTGGTACAATGAAGTAGGAATGCACCAGATGGAACCCCAATGGACCAAGGCAGCTAAAGAATTTCTCTGAAAACCTAACTTACTACCATGAGGAATGAGGCGTCACGGCAAACACAGCCCTATCGCTACCAGGTCAATGTAAGGATGTGCTTCCTGTAAATGGCACCGTCAAAGCATCGTTGAAGTGGCGACATAACCAGACACTTCAGTACAAAGAGTATACCATCCATCATCATCCAAATACTTGTTTTTGGTTGTCGCAGTTTGAGGAAGGCCTACTGTTAGCTATCAATTCCTCACAGCAATGAAAATAAAGAACTGATGAAATAAACAATGAATTTAAAAATTTCTTAGGCCAAATCTTTATAGCCTACCGGCTACACCAGTTGGCAGACACTGTTCTTAATCCCACTAAAGAAAGGCAAACACCAAGTAAAACTTACTACCAACTACAACTCTGTGAATATTTACACCCAACATGAGTTTAACACAATAGTATAAACTGAAGGGCCACAGGCTCAAGAATTTATCTGAAGCACCAGGAGACAGTAATAATATATGTAGTCTCGAACTACAATTGAAAAAAGTAAACATATATAAACACACTTACCAAGTCACATAACACACACACATTCTCTCCCTCTCTCACACTTTTCCCTCCGGCAGGATACAAGCACCCTCACACACTCACAAAAAACACTTCATTTTAAATTAAACACTTACCTCTTCGAAAACTCTATATTTGGATGCATTAAACAAACAAACAAACAAGCCTACTTTAGACTGTAGCCTAGGAGAGATTCTTTAAATATTCACTGACTAACCTGTGACAACTTTCCTTCTGTTGGTGGGATAATGAAAATACATTGCACTTCCCCCAAAGGTATTTTATTTAAAATTTTAAGATTTACCCTCAACTGCCAATTCCAACCTACGCCTGGTAAAAGTGCCTTATGAAAAAGAAGTATTAAAAATTTATCAAGAAAAGATGTTTCAAGCATAAGCGGAATGTTAAAACAAACCTGCATGAAATGAGTTAAAATTTATTTCACAATACTGAAGTGTCATTTACAAAAAAAATTAATTTTGGAACATAATAAAATTAAATATATTCCTACACTTCGACATAATATTTTAATATATATATTATATATATGAAAATAACAGCTTGGCACTTAGCTTAATCCTGTTGGTTATAGCATCCCATATTATGTGGCAAATTTATTTTAAAAAATATTACCTAATTTCTGCAGCTACCGTTGTCAATGAACTGAATAAAAAACTAAAAAAAATAACTGTTTTTATAAAATGAATTTACCAAGTCATGCAGGCACTGAAAATATTGCAATAGGGACCCATTCACTCCTAAACAATGAATTGTCTCCTTGGAGAGGCCTGGCGTAGACTGGGAAGAATTTTAAACTTCAGAAATTAGAGAGAGTTGCTGACTGTCATGGCTTTCATAGGACATCAGTCAGTGCTTTAATGCACCTCAGCTGCAACTTCTGAAGGCCAAGGTTCTGTTCGGTACAGGGTATGTTACCAAAGAAAATTTGCTTTTTCAGCAATTTGTTTCCCCTAAAAAATGAATATCTAATTGGAAAAAGAAGTTTGCTTTCTTTGCGGTGGCCACGTGGCTTGCTTTGATAAAAAGATATCCCAGGCATCACTGGGAAGGTCTGCAGACTACAGCTGACTGGTGCACAATACATAGGAAAAAAGGTCAGCTTTGCTTTATATATGAATGTCTGGCAAATCTGGCCCAGTGCCTCTGATACAGAAGATAAACACCGCCTGCCTTCTTTTACCAGGAACTTCTGCCACACACAATGTTCTTTAGAACCCCCACAGGCAAGGCTTCTTCCAGCAGCTTTTATAGCATTGCACTGACTCCTAATAGGTGTAGGAATAAAAACTGCAGATGGGGGTTATCCTTTCTTCTGTTCATGGGTGGGGAAAAGTAAGTGATGTTTCATATGCATGTTGTTAACAGCATAAAGCATTCCATCTAGGAAGTTTCCACAAGAAACTCCTATTCTCAAATTTATAACCAAAGGATACATTTATACATTTATTAATCATTAAGACAAAATACTGCTTCTTACAGCCATTTACCAAGAGGGGGAGAAAAAAAAGCTGTAGAAAACAATTAGAAATGAAGAGCTCTGTATTAAATTGATTAGAAATCTGATATTGCATAAAATTCAAATTATGACATCATCAAGCACTGTGAAGTCCCTGATTGCACACTAAGGTGGCATAATTTGAATGGAAAACAAAGTATCTTACACGATAAGTGCTACTAATGACAGACTTTTACCCCCAACAGGAAGTGGGGTAGCATGGGGTGACATGGGAGTGTGGGAGAGGGGCGGAGGGTGGAGGAAGAGGAGATGAATTTGCTCTACTATGAACAGAATGAAATTAAGTTGAGGTAGTTTATTCTACCAGCCAAACTTTACTTATAACTTAATTTGTCTAAAACTCTTGCTAGAGAACGGCATTGAGAAAATTCTGCTACAAAGACTAGATACTTAATGCAGGTGCACATTCTAAGACAAGTTTTCAATCCTTAACAGTAGTAAACAAGACTTTGTGTGCTTTCGGACAGAAGGAAATTTTTGATCCCTATATAATATTTTGTCTGGACAGTTTTTGTAGTCATGGCAGACCTTTATGATTTGTCTGACGTAGGTCTTTCTTCTAGAAAATCTACTCCGCTTCATAACCTCGTGTTTATAAAATGGTTCTGATTATTTGCAAGGAGGAATGGCACTGCATGAGAGCCTTCACAACCCCAGAAATCATGGCATGATGTATCTGAATTAACACAGAAGTTAGCAACTTCCCTTCAATTCACACGAGGGCTGCAACCTGACTCATGGATTTATTGAACCTTTAGATGACTAAGATAGAATGTCATAAAAGAGAAATTTTATCTTAGTTTCAATTCATGATAATATAGTTTAAAAAAGATTCTTCGGACACAGTACTAGTAGCAAATGGACACTAACTGGCATACAGTCCAATCTAACATTTTAGGCACAAACCTTATTTGTTGGACAGGGTTGGGCATGATATTTCCTTCCAAGTGCAGCAGAAAAGCAATCTTGGTATGTCTGGATATGTGGATTTGCATATATGGATTTTTGTTTGTTGACCAAAGCCAGGTACTTGAACACAGCAGTCACTCAGACATGCGTTCCCTTCAGGGAAGATGCACCTTAGGATTTTAACTTCAATATTTTACATGATACCGATTCCCACTTCCCTTCCCCCTTTGACATGGACTAGCCTCCATCTGTCTTCAGACACATCTCCCTGGAGGAACGGATTCCTCCCTTTCAACAGTTACGGGTTCTCCCAAACGAGAGCGGAAGCTCAGGCTTCTAAGCATTACAGTAAGACCACCAGAGTTACCATACAAAGCCGGGCACACAGAGCAAGTTTCGGCTGCCACCTCTGTTCCCCTCGCAGAAAGCCGTGTTACGGTGCGCTTGGTCAGGAGCTCTGCCTCTGCTCTGCCTCCTCCTCAAGGTGAATGAACACGGATACGGAATAAGCCCTGCTGGAGCTGCAGGCGGAAGAGCTTGCAGTTGGCAATGCGTAAGGCTGCACACCCAGTGCGGCGAAGGTCAGACGGAAGAAGTGGCTTCGTGTGGTGCCAGGTTCCTGTGCTTCTTTTAAACTCACGCACGTAGTCGTAATTGGTACCTAGACCGCGAGAAGCAGCACAGGTGATACAACGTGCCTTGGAGTCACCAGGAAACAGATCCAGCAGAATCACCACAACGTTCTTACCTGTATCAAGATCTCCGATAACATAAATACTGGCTCCTATGGGTACAGCTCCATAAACAAAAGAGGAACTGGCGGGGATGCATAAGTTCTGGTCGTTAAGATAGATCCACCTGAAAGTGAACACATGGGCAAAACCAAGGAAGTCAGGAGGTCGACAAGGTCTAGGGAGACAGCACGACTCGGTGAGCCACCAGTACCAGGTACTGCGCCAGTGCAGCTCAGCCCGCATCCCCATTGCCGGGTAACTGCTGAGTTCCTTCCTGTCACCACGGATACTGGTTTTGCCTGCTCTAGAATGTCACCTACATTGAAACATAAAGAGCATGCACTTTTCAATCTGCTTCTTTTGCTCAGCACAATGTTCCTGAGATTCATCTACACTGTTGCTTGCATCAATAATTCGTTTCTTTTTAAGTGGTATTCCATTGTATGGAGAGACCAGAATTGGTTTATCTATCCACCTGCTCATGTTCATCCGGGTAATTGCCAGTGTGTGGCTATGGTGAATAAAGCCGTTGTGGACATTAGAGCGCAAATCTTCTTTGTGGATATTATGTCACGGAATTGACTGGCTATATGGTTTAAGATACATTCCACTCAGTAAGAAAATGCCACACTGTTTTCCAAAGTGTTGTGCCATTCTGCATTCCAATTAGCAACATCGGGGAATTCCAACGGCTAGGCATTACCACCTGCCCTCACTACTGTCGGTCTTTCTGAGTGTAGCCGTGTTAGTGGTGGGCGCTTCCCTGAGAAGCATGCTGGCTATCTCCGTGTGCGCTCACTGGCCATTTTACCCATCTTCTTTTGTGAAACATCTGCTCAAAGAGTTTTTTAAATTGGGTTTTTTGTCTTCCTACTGAATTGTAAGATTCTTTGTATTCTGGGGATACAAGTCCTTTGTTAGATACATATATCATGAATATTTTCCCCAGCTTGTCGATTATCTTTTCATTTTCTTAATGGAGCCTTCTGAAGAACAGTTCTTAATTTTGATGAATTCCAGTTTTGTTTTGTTTTTTAAATAGTTCATGCTTTCTGTGTCCTTCTAGGAAATCCCTGCCTATTCCAAGGTTGCAAAGGTTTTCCTCCCTATGCTCTTTTCTGGAGATTTCATAGTTTCGGCTTTTACATTCAGTTCTTACAATATATTTTCAAGTTGAATTTTGGGTATAGTATGAGGTAGAAGTTCACTTTTCTTCCATACAGATATCTAGTTGCTCCAGCTGATATCATTTGCTGAAAAGATGTTTCTTTCCTCACTAAATTGCCTTGGCACTTCTGTTGAAAATCAATTTAATAACCACAAAAAGGATCCAGGGCTCCACAAAGAGGTGGCCAATTCCCCAGCTGAGAGAGAAAATATAAGACGAGTCTGGAGCATCTTGTGCTGCCACATAGGAAGTGCTTAAAGAAGGGTGGGGTGTGTCTACAGGACATGGTGCTAATAGGAAGGTGTTCCCAATGGCCACAGCTGGAACAAGTGAGCAGCAAAATAAATACTGATAGTATTGGATTTCTAACTCAGAGAATAAAATAAATATCCGTGAGTCCATACTGATACAAATAAGTAACGGAATATGTTAAAAAAAAAAAGGGGGGGGGGGGAGAAAGAACAGGTCTTCTCTTTACAGAGTTCCAGTTAACAAATGTAGACAGAACGAGGGAAAGAGAAAGATCAGCACTAGGAGACCCCCACAGTTCTAGTGACTGCAGGCGGGTCCACTGATGGAAGCATAATCAGTGGTGAAAGTTTGAGAAGAAATGGTGTATTTGCACATTCTCAATCATCTCTTCCAAGATATTTGTTAATTAAAAGGAAAGAACAGCAACTTTACAGTGGAAAAACCCAACAGACCCCACCTTAACCAGGTAATCAAGGTTCGCATCACCAATAATAAGACATGGAGACAGCACATCCTCCTGGAAGGGGGGGCATCACCTCCGTGGTGTTCCTGCCAAAAATGCTTAACCTCAGCCTAATCATGAGAAATCATCAGACAAAGCCAAATGAAGAGATACCCTATAAAAACACGGACCAATCATCTTCAGGAATATCATGGTCATGAAAGGCAGCAAAAGACCAAGGAACCATCACAGGTTAAAAAAGACTAAAGAAACACAACTTGGTGTGTGGTTGGATCCCGCATGGCGTCCCAGAGCAAAGGGAAAGGAGAGATTATCGGACGAGCTGGTGAAATTCGAATAAAGACTGTAGTTTACTTAATAATATTGTACCAACAGAAATACCTTGGTTTTGATAGCTGTATAATGGTTACGTAAGATGTTAACACGAAGAAAAGCTGGGTGAATGGCTTAATGGGGACTTTATTTTTACAACTTTAAGTGTAAAATTATTTCAAAATTGAAGTGGTTTTTGTTTAAAAAACAACCACCACAACAACTGTAGATTCTGCTACATAAGAACGTTTACTTACGGTAATTGGACCAAACAATTTCCTGCCAGTAGCTAACTTCACAGCTGGGGTAGAGCAGCCCTCAGTCAGACTTTGGGAAAGGATCTAAACCCTTCAGAACTACCAACATCCAGGCCTACACTCCTTAGTGGAACAGACAGCGTGTGGATGTTATTCCTGTGTCTTTAACTCTGCCATGAAGTGCCCAAGAAGCCAGCGGCTTAGATCTAGTGCATCCGGATGTTAAATGCAAATGTGGAACTCTATGACTAAGAACAGCACTTTTATTTCAAAGAATTCTTCCCAGATTGTTGTAAAGCAGCAGCTTCCATATTTTGAATTCTAAGCAAAATGATCTGTCCGAGATCACATAACGACTCAGAGGCACGGCTAATGGACGGCTGCCATAGTCGAATACCTGCACTCAACATTTGATTCCTCTTCCACCTGAATGCTGACCGGTATCCAGCAGTTTGCTGCAACTGGGGAATAGTTTGTCCCTTGGTGTCAAAATGTCTCTAAGAAATAGGGGAAGAAAACATTCAAGAGCTCTCACTGAAAAGTAAAAATAGGGACCTGAACGGGCCTTGAAAGAAAATCTTTGAAAACGTCCAACTACAATAACTGGCTTATTCACATTTTATGTCTTCAGGGCTAAACCTAAATATGTAAACCTTGACATTTAAATTCTTCCCAGGTTCTGAATCAAACGAAGCTGATGAGCGTCCCCAGGTCTCATTTGCTGCTGAACCCTACACCCAGGCCCAACCCCAGTGGAGAGGCACACAACTCTTCTGGGCAAATCCATAATGGGGCCATGTGTATGCTCACGAGGGTAGCTGCCACTTCTAAATGAGCATCTATGACTAGACTGTTTACTGAAAAGCCTATCAGAATACAACAATATTTTGGCATAATTTTGTAGAGTTGAGAATCTCACATTATTCCTCCCTGGAATAATTAAACAAAGCTCAAGAAATCGGGCTATGTAGATGATCTACCAAATTTGGTCCAAAGCAGATCAATGACTCAGAGTTCCTGGGTTTCAGAAAAATAATCCTAGGTGATCTATTTCATATAACGCTGAGGCTTCAAATGAAATGAAACATAAAAACTGAATTGCAGCATGTATTTAGCTGCTGCTTTTAAAACAGGTATAAAAGGCATATTGTTTTGCCTTCTTTCTCTGCCACCTATCACCTCGTTGACCTTGGACAATTTAGCTAACCGTCATCTGTAAAGTGGGGAGACCAAACACCACCACTAACATCCAATGACTTGCAGGGGTGAAATGAAGTGGCCAGTGTAAAATACTTCCCATAGCGCCCTGTACCTGGCGGGCATCACTAAGTAGCAATCCTGTTTGTAACAGAAGACGCAATAGTATGCCTTTAGTTACAGTGTTTTCAAACACGGACTTATCAGGACTTGAGGGTACAGGGATGTGTCTTCTGGTAACTTAGAATTAGCAATGTCCCTTGCAAAGGAGACTTTAGAATATAGCCTGGCTTGTAGCAGTGAGCTTCAGCAAGAGCAGAGTAGGAGGGAAAGACAGGCAAGGAGAGATGGGGGGGGGGGGCGCAATCAACTGGAGAGGAGAAGGAAAGACAGAGGGAGCTTTAGTGAGGTTTCTGCTTCCAGGGGGGAGAAAGAAGCCCTTAACAAGCCAATCCTCCTGTGATAAACAGCTACAAACTCTGGACGAGATACAAAAGACAATTGCCTGAGGGCTCTGGAGACTGAGCAAAAGCAGGCAGGTTTGAGAAAGAAAGGGAAAGTTGAACAAGCAACAAGGGAGTTTCTGGATCTTTGATAGCTTTGGCCGAAGGCAGCATGACACCCCAGCTCCAGGTGGCTGAGACCCCTAGAGAAGACCTGCCGTCTTCGCGGCCACTGGAATCAGGGCAGAGTGTCTTGAGCCAACCAGAATCTCCAGGGTGTATGGAAGTCTCAGAAAGATGAGAGGTAGAGAAGGAGGCCTAATTTTATGTGCATGCACTTGTCTCAAGTCTTCGACTGACCCCGGAACCATGAGTGCTCGTAACTGAGGCTGGCTTACAGAACCATAGGGAGGTTTGAGCTGCCGTGCACTGCAGGCGTTGAGAGCCTGCCAGGAGTCGAACCAGGTACACGGCCTGCCAGAACTCTCAGTGCAACACTCTGAAGCACGGGAAGAGACTTCAGGGCCCCGACAACGTGACAGTCACGATGTTTGGGATGCAACCCAGAATTACTCAACAAAAGAAAAAGCCAGAAAAATGAGAACCCATTCTCAGGGGAACAAACCATGCAGAGATGCCAACTCCAAAACGACCGAATGCTGGGATTATCTATCAGGCGGGGACCTGAATGTGGCTACTGGAACTATGTTCAAAAGAGAACATGCTTATGATGAAAAGATGGAGATTTCAGTAAAGAAATGAAAAAATCTAAAATTCTACCTGAAGAAGCTGGGAAAAGAAGAGCAGAATAAACCCAAAGAAGGTAAAAAGAAGGAAATAATATAGACAAGAGCAGAAACCAATGAAACGCAAAACAGTGGAGAAAATGAACCAGCCTTGAAAAAAATAAATGCAGTGGTAGGCTTGGCCAGTAGAGGGTGCTGGAGGGACCACAAGGCTGGAGAGTGCAAAGGGCTTCCTTCCTGGGGTTGGTGTGCCTTTCTCCCTCCTCCCACGGGCTGCGGCCTGCAGTGTGCAGGAGACCCAGAGGTGCCTGCCCTCAGCAAGGTCTGCCACCCAACAGGCAGCGTCCTGCATGCAGTGGCCACACCATACCTTGCAGGGTGGGGAGTTCTCTCCCCAGTTTTCTCCTCCTTAGGATACTTCCCTCAGCCCTAAAGGTAGTAGTAACCACGCTTCCTACAGTAGCTATTTCTGCACTCATCAGAGCTCTCTTTCACCAGTCAAATAACTATGTGAATTACATTTTCCCTGTTCAGATTACAGGTGTGGTTTCTGTCTCTTGACTGGACCGTGACTGAAACAGATTTGGTCAGGAGTACGGTTCAGGGCCCCATGTCTTACAAAGGCATCTGTAGTACCTGTTACCTCCTAACCAATGATCCAAACACACATAATGTCAATGGGGTGGACCAGTAGGATGTTTTCACGGAACACCAAGGTGATCAAGATCTCCCTGGAGTGACATATGGAGACAGCAGAACTGACACAGCGCTGAGGCCAGACAGTGCAGGGTCCTGTTGGCCCTGCTGGGCAAAAGCAAACTGCTTCTGGTGGTCCCTGCAAATTGGTACGAAGAAAAAGCATTAGCTGGGTTAACAGGTGCACACCAAGGCCAGAGTCCGTGTGGCATGAAGATACATTTGCAGAAAGGCACCACATCTGGGACTAAATCTGTGATCATCAGGGTAACCACCGAATTACGTTTATGAAAGCATACAGTTATTTTCCAAAATCCATCTGACTTTTCTACTTTTTCTAAGTGAATTAAGTGGGGATATGAAAGGCAGCTCCACTCTTGCATTTTCAAGTTTTTGATGGTGGCACTAATTTCTGTAAATTCCTCAAGGATGTAGAACTGCTTCTGGTTTTCTGTCTTGGTAGGAAAGTTACAGAGACTTCCATGCAGCCTTTCCTACCATAATGGCCCCCACCCCGTGGATCAGAGAACAAACATGGGGATTCTGCCTGTTGTCAAGTGTGTCTGCTCAATTATAGATCAAAAGATGAAATTGACAGATCTTGACTTCAACAGTCACGATGACTATTCTAAAGAAACAAAAGGGGGGCATCTGGGCTGAGCACGTGCATGGAGGCAGTCAGACACAGGATGGGTTAAGAAGGGAGCTAAAGTGCAGGACATGGGAAGGAAGAGACTAGAAAAGACTGAACATTTCTCTTAACCTCAGACAATGGAGAACCCCAGCAGGAGGCTACATACTATTATCTTTGTTTGGTAAGCAAAGGGGAAATACCAAGAATTTCCAGGAGGAGAATGGAATGACCAAAGTCGGGTTAATCTTTCAAAACCACAAACAGGCCAAATGCCCAGGAAAACTGGTTAGAAGGCTAATGCCATTGCACACACGAGAAAGTGAACACGGGAGGGCAGGAGCAGAGAAACGAAGATGGGTGACGTGGGAAATATTCCAGAGTCTAAAAAAGAAGACGAGACTTGGCAACTGATGAGACGTGAAGCATGAGACAGAATCAAAGATGAGCTTTTTTGAGTACGGATAACTGGGAGGATGGTGGTATTAGAAGAGGAGGGACACCAGAACAGAAACAGAGCTGCCTGTCATTCTGTATGTATTATCAAGTTGTCACTAGGACGTGATAGAACTTATGGCAATTTCTTTGCTTTCCTTCAAACAGTTTTGTTTTTCATTAGAAACACAGAAAATAAGATATGGCATTTTTCCAGGAAAGTTTTAACCTAAAAATAGGGAACAAAGACAGGAAAGACAAGAGATTACTTAAAAACAATAAATGGTCTCCAATCTAATACAGATTGCTCATCTGGCAACAGTTTCCACAATACGCAAATATATCCTACTTGGAAACATCTGCTCTCCTGAGAAATAAACTTCGGCTATATGCTATTTTCCTCCTATAGATATTTACAGGAAAGCCTGTATTTTTAACGCAATGTAGTGTGGTGGCTGAAAAGGTGGCCTCTGGGGCCAGAGTGCCTGAGTTCAAATTCCAGCTCTGCCACTTGCTACCTGTGTGTGTGTCTCTGAGCACATTACTTCACCTCTCTGTGTTTTGGTTTAAAAGAGGAATAAAAAGAGCACATGGACTCAGAGGGTTGTTTTGAAGACTGAGTTACAAATGAGTTAACAGTGTTATGTACGTGTCTAGTGTCACCCAAGCAAGAATCCTATACATTATACTGACAAAAGAAATGAAGCTTTCCTCATTCTATTATTTAAAAACTAACATTGGTGGGCCCCTGGCTGGCTCAGTTGGTAGAACATGAGACTCTTGATCTCAGGTTTGTGAGTTTGAGCCCCACGTTGGGCCCAGAGCTTACTTTAAAAACTAACTTTGGACAGCTCAGAAACAAAGAGACTAATGATCCATGAATTTATTTGGAAGTGCTTTTTAATAGCAAGGAAGGAGCCATATTCTTATGCCTAATACTTATGAACTGAAAGCAAATAATACCCTTACATTTAAAGCTTATCAACTATTAATATGAAACAACCTGACAGAAATATAAAAGTTCTAGCAATTGATAGCATATTAAGGGCAGACGAGAAACTCTGCACCAGATTTAAGTCCTAGAAACAAACAGGGACAGGGGAGGGTGAGGCGCAAGTGGCCCTGGTTCCTCCAGCAAACCAGTGGCAGCCTCTAGCTCACACTGCCCAAACAGGAACTCGGTCCCTCTGAGGATGGCACAGGTCAATATTCTACCGGAGACCGAACACCGTGACCACTGCTTATAAATGAAGTTGAGCAGACAGTCTTGAGATTCATTTGGGCAGGAATTAACATGCTATTTTATACCTTGGACAGTAGCCCTCACAGTAATGTATCCAGAGAAATGTAGAAAAGTCTGAAATTCTGCCCCACCCCCACCATAGCAGACATTCTCTAAACTGCTCTCATACGTTGTCTAATAAATTTTCCAAAGAGGGCCTACCCATGTAATTGATGGGGGGAAGAAAGGCTATGCAAATATCCTCAATTTAAAATACATTAAAAGTGGGCGCCTGGGTGGCTCAGTCGGTTAAGCGGCTGCCTTCAGCTCAGGTCATGATCCTGGAGTCCCGGGATCGAGTCCCGCATCGGGCTCCCTGCTCAGTGGGGAGTCTGCTTCTCCCTCTGACCCTCCCCTCTCTCATGCTCTCTGTCTCATTCTCTCTCTCAAATAAATAAATAAAATCTTTAAAAAAATAAATAAATAAATAAAATAAAATACATTAAAAGTTAGGTAACATTCACATTTTTCTCTAAAGTCTTGGTCACTGCTCATTGTTTGCCCTAATCTAAAATAGTATGAAATTAAACGTTGCTTTATGGCACCCCCTTCTGGTAACCGGATTGAAATACTGTAACAAGACGAATTTTCACATGACCATTTCCCTCTAAGGATTTGAATAGTCCAGTTTAGTGGTTACCACAATAAAACGTGTGGAAGGAGAGAAGGAAAGGAGGTCGGTAGGAGGGTGTCTACTCTACAAGACCAGTACGGCAACCCGTCAGATGTTTTAAGACTCTGTGACACCAGACTTCATCCACTGAATCAACCATCCACTGATCCATGGACAGCTGAGCCGAACCTTGCCCTCAAGAATCTTATGGTTAGGGTGCCTAGGTGGCTCAGCTGGTTAAGTGTCTGCCTCTGACTCAGGTCATGATCCCGTCCCACATTGGGCTCCCTGCTCAGTGGGGAGTCTGCTTCTCCCTCTACCCCTCCCCCCTGCTTGTGATCTCTCTCTCTCAGCCTGTCTCTCAAATAAATAAATAAAATCTTAAAAAAAAAAAAAAAAAAAAGATCTTATGGTTAACAATTACAATGCAAAAGACATGAACTGAATGTTTGGGATTACAGATGGAGGAGCCTAAACGAGACTGAGAGGTGTGAGAAGGTTTTCTCCAGGCAGTGATAATTAGGCACAGTTGTGGAAGAGGCTATATTAACTGGATAAATGTTGGAAGGGAAATTTTAGGCAAAAGGAGTAGTACAAAAGCACAGAGCCAAGATAATCATAACATGTTTTGGGGGGGGGGGAATGTTGCTCAGTGTAACTCCAGTAAAGCATATGTGTTGAATAGTAGCAGAAAGAATAGAGAAAGGCCAGATCACAGAAGACCATATATGCTAGGCTAAGGAGTTTAAACTTTCTCCTAAAAGCCACAGGAAGCCAATGAATGATTTTAAACAACCAAGCGTCAAGGTCTGATACAGATTTCAGAAACACTTTTCTACGGTTTTAAGCTACGAACACTTCTGAAGTCTCTGACGAAATCTCTAGTTGGCATCAGGCATATGTCCTAAATAGACAAGGTAACTCAGTCAAGTAACTTGAAAACAAAACTAAACAAATCTAAAACATGACTTTGAAAGCAGAAAGGAAAAGTTGTACAAGTTATGTGAAACCGTTCAAACTTACCTTTTAAACTCGTCATGGTAGAATTCAGACTTGCAAGTGACCATCTCACTCCCCTGGATGTCCTCACGACTTCGGACTCCCCCAAACACGTACAGCTCCATGGCCACGCCACAGGCCACGGCTCCAAATCTGAAAGGTCACACAGAGCATATCACCTACTGGATTTACAACTCATGGCTGATTCCTGAACTCCTTTTCTGCTTGTTTTAACTCTGCAGTGTTCTGGGTTTCATGAATATGTGAGTCTTTCTTTTTATGAAATGGATTATTCTTTTATTTTTATAGAAACCAAATGCTAAGTCAAGTGAAAGGTTCATTTGAAAGAAAGGGGGTGCCTACAGAGTCCACAACTGCATTCTCATACCTTCTCTCCTTCAGCGGACAGATAGCGGTCCACTGCTGAGTCCTTGGGTCGTAACACTCCACAGATTCAAAGAGTTTCCCGTACGATCCTCCCCCCATGGCATAGATTTTCTTTTTCATGGCTGCATAGCAGCCGATCTGGAAGGAGAAAGCGAGAGTTGGGGAGGCAACACTCACACTCCACGTTCGGCAAATGCTAACCTTAGAAAGCACCGTAGGGAAAGGTTTCGATTTCTAATAGTAAAACTATGGTATCTTCCAATACTACAAAGACAGGACTTGGAAAGCGAGAAGAGGAGGTAGTACACGTACTGTTTGTTACCTCCAGCTGACACAACCGTGCTCAGGGAGATACGTAAATGGCCCTAATTTTTAAAGCAGCTTTCCAGTCTCTCCATTCTTCTACCACTGTTTGAAGATTCCAAGATTTAGATTCTGTCGAGCAACATCTCACTCAATTCCTGCTCCAACTGAGTGAAGCACTGAGACTGGGAGCCCAGCACATGAGGTGTAAATATCCACAGGACCGGACGAAGCTTTGGTGTGAAGAAGAGCCCCTCCCTCCCACACAGGAACGGGAATACGACAGACCGTGCTCGAAACAGCTAATGGGAGCCACGTTTTCACTGTACTCAGGATGCAATGGCCGTGCTTACCTGCAGGCTGTTTCTCGTCAGGCCCGTATGATGATTAAGAAAATAGGGCTGGAAGACCTGGCCACCTCCTAGGTGAGTGTGCTCCCGAGGCGCTTGTCAAGCGCAGGCGTGGACACAGCAGCCCAGCGCAGAGCCCACCGTCAGGGCGAGCTCTCGCACACACTCCGTCTCCTATCCTGGCGCACAGCGGATGACCATGAAGGCGGGCCACCGACAGCGACAGAAGCCTACAACATTCACTCTTTTAACACTATCGATTGCGCTAAAAAAGGCGTATGTGGGAAAAGAAGAAATGCTAACTTTAAAACCCAATTTGTAATCACAAGATATGGTTCTCACCTTTCTAACCATGGTCAAATCAGGTTGCTTCGTCCAGGTTTTAGAATAAATGTCGTAACACTCCATGGAAATTAGCTCTTTTTCACCATCCTCTCCTCCTAAAATGTACAGCATTCCATCTATCTCCACAATTCCAAAATTATGTCGTGGCTGAAAAGACATCAAAGATCTCTGTATACAACTACCAGACTGAAAGCAGATATCCACACATTTAATAAAAATTACAGATACCATCACATTCCAGAGTTTCAGCAAAGAGGTGCCATGCTCATAACCATCTCTCTCAGACATCTGTAATTTCCCTAAGCAGCTCACCCTTCTGTCACAAGAGACAGAACCCAATCCAGGAGTTATTCGGGACAATGATAAATTCACTGGCGGAATCACCATTTTTTACTCACCACAACTCACAACAACAAGAACTATTACCTTCTGGTTCACTAAAACTATCTGTGTTTAGCAATGGGCTGTAGCTAAGTGTTTCCAAGTTGGTGTGTGAAAGACAAGGAAGAACCACAGCAAGAGCACTGCCCGAGGCTGGGAGAGGCACGGGGAGGCCAGGCTCCTGCTATGGCCAACTGGAATGACAGAAGCCTGAGGGGTCATTTGACAACAAATACTTAGTGTCCCCGCCATCCCTGCTGTGCCCAGCGCTGTTCTAGCACTAAAGACGGAGCTCTGAGCAGACAGACAAAATCCCCAGCCATCAAGGAGTTTGTGTGAACAATTAAGGGAAGTGCTGAAGGGAAGACAGACACACTTCCAAACAAATGAAAAAGAACGTTTTACCTCATTCATTGGTGGCAATGCCGTCCATGTGTTTGCATCTGGGTCGTATTTTTCTCCTGAGCTCAGGGTCTGCTTATTTTCATCTTGGCCCCCAAACACAAACAAGAATCCCTCTGTAAAAATCAAACGAGACACACGAGAAAGTTGAAACTTCACTCTTCAACTTCCATCTCCTGCTGAATACAAATGGTACAGCTGTAGAGACAGTATGTGGAGGCAACTTCTCTAATGACAACAGTGGATTTGAGGTCTTCATCACAATTCATTCGATCCTCACTGAGAGAGGCTAATTCACATCTGTGGGTCACTTTGGCCAATTCACCTCACTTGGCAGCTGAGTGGATTCCCACTATCCTACAGCGTACAACCCAGACTGGCACCACCCACACAGACACCAAGCAGCTCCGTCTATCCTACCCCCCTCTGTGATTCTCAAACAACTTCTGATCCACAGCCCACATCTGCTCGTTCAAGACCCAGGAGCGCTCAGATCCAGGGCATCTGTGCACTTCATATTCAAAACAGCATCTAAGAATCACTGTTGAAGTTCCTATTTCAGGTAATGGTGGATTAAGTTATTCATACCAACTCCTATGCAAAACAGCTAAATTGCTGGACAAAACATTTTTGTTTTGTTTTGTTTTGTTTGACAAGCATTTCTGAAATAATCTTGAAAGAGAAGAAGCCAACAGGACAATATGGCAAAGCTGAAAGGAAAAGTGGGAGCTGGAGAGGTCACCACCCATGGAAACCATTTTGCTTTGAGGGCATTTACCCAACTGGGAAATTTCCAACCTTTCTTATAATGGCTTTGAGGGCTTGAAAGGGACAAAAATCAAAATCCCAGGCCCACAGGAAGTGTGACTTCTGGCACGAGAGCCTCTCCAAAGTTCAACAGGAATTAGAACCCAGATTTAAATCTCCTCCCTTGTCTAGGAGATCTCAAGGTTTGAATTTGATTTACAGTAATTCAATTCCAAATTTGCAGTGCTTATAGGCAACTGGAAGAAACAAATGTAAAACTTGTGTGGAAAGAAGTATCCTTACCTAATCTTTAGATTCTAATATTCTAAGATTTTAAAGCATCAAATTATTCCTATAAATAATTTTTAATAAAATGATCAGCACCCAACCAAAGATACTCAGACACACAAACTAGACTCTATAAAGAAAACCAGCAACAACAGACAATAGGAAGTAGTCTTGCAGAGACTTCAAATTTCAAATACTGGACTACCCAGAAAGATGATAAAATGAGAATGCTTACTATGTTTAAAAACTGAATGACAAATTTCTAAAAAAGATTTTATTAATTTATCTGAGAGAGAGAGAGAGAGAGAGATAGCAAGAGAGAGCATGAGAGGGAGAGGGAGAAGCAGACTTCCCACTGAGCAGGGAGCCTGATGCAAATGCCCTGAAAGACAAATTTTAAGAGAACTCTTGGAAAAAGAGGGCTGTAGAAGTGACAGAGCAGATCTGAAAAAGATTTAAAGAGAATCTCTAGGAATAAAAAAAGAAAAACACCAGATAAAATTAAAAAAAATTAATAGATGGGTTTAATGGCAGATCTGTCACAGTTAAAGACAGAACTCATTAAGTGGAGGGTAAGTCAAAAGAAACCACAAAGAGGGCAGCACATGGAGAGGCAAAAACATGAAAAACAAAACAGAGGCAGGAGGCTAAGGACAGAGCAAAAAGTGTAGCCATGTTTAATTGGACTTCCAAAAGCAGGAGGAAAGAGGACAATGGGGCAGAGGCAATACATGAATATGTAAAAATAAGAATTTTCCAGATTTGAGGAAAGGCCAAGCCACAGAGTCAAGATGCCCTAAAATTCTATACCCAGCACAAGTATCCTTTAAGCATGAAGGCAAAACAGTGACATTGTTAGACAAAGAAATCGAAGCGTTTGCTACCATTAGACCACAATAAAGGAAATTCAAAAGGATAGACCTCAGAGAGAAGGCAAATAATCCTAGATGGAAGGTCTGAGGAGTAAGAAGGAAAAACAAAGAAAGTGGTGAATATGTGGGTAAATCTAAACATTCTCTCTCTCTATATATATATGCATATATTCAAAACAGATGAATCAAACATTTATATGTAGATACTTATTCATAAATAGTCATAAATTTTAATAATGCAAGACTGTGAAACATGAAGAACAGGAGAAATGCACTTGGGCTTTTATAACTTAAGAATAGAGGCTATGGTATCTATGATGACTTTCAAAGCAATATAGACAAAGAATATAACTTCTAACCTGGAAGAGCAGAAACAAAGTGAATGACAAAAAAAGTCCATCAATTAAAAAAAAAAAAAGGCAGGAAAAGAAGTAACACAGTACTGGCTGGACAAATAGGAACCACTTGGTCATGTCACAGCTTTGCTCACTACAACTGGACACGACCCCATCCTCACTGCTCAATGTTTCTGAAATACCAACGCCTCGAGGAAATCTTGGAAAATCTGTGACATAGGAAACATTGTGGCAGGTATGTGTGTGTGAAAATTATGAATAGGTGTACACGTTGTGGGAAGGAAATGTAAGGCAGCTAATTCTGAGAAGAGAGAACAAGGAAATCAGACTCACATCCTGTTGGCTACCCCACTGCATCCTGCTGCTCATTACTGACAATAACTTCAGTCATTTTGGAACCCAAAAAATGATTCCATTTCTGTACTATAGTACAGCTTTGGCCATTTCTATAATATGGAATGGTATGGTATAGCTTTCAAAATCTTTAAAGTAATGTTAGTGGGCAAGCAGAGACTATAAAATATGAAGGATTCCAGGAAGACTGTTGATTTTAATTGGAATTTAGTGAAATGGCACTTGTGGGTGAACCCAAAAGAGCAGAGCAAGGTGAAGAGAAAGGCAGCGAACAGTCAGAAGGCAGCAAGTACAGCCTTTCCTATCACCTCCGTGAGTGAGAACTTTGAATAACATGGAGCCGTTTTCAAACTTGTGAAGGTCAAGTGAAACATGCGTTCTGTAGTAAAATAACTTGAAGCCATGCTAATATAAAAAATGTTTTCTAAAGTCTCACACAAAATGGCTGCTTTGACATAACACCTTTATTTTTCACGTAGTTACTGTAATTCTAAATTGCATGAATTCAAAAAAACGGGACTATTATGGCTCAAGGGAATTCCGTGTTCTGGGTGCAGCCACAGAGCTAACGGGTGGGAAGAGTCACTGAATGTGGCTCTTCTATCGGTAAGACACCAAGTAAAATGCTCCTCTACTAAAGTCTTAAAAATAGCTTACGTATTAAAGATTCAGGAACAATAAAGACTGACAGAAGATACTCTTCTCCTTACAAAGTCTTGAAAGCGAGAGCTACACAGAAGACATCATCATGGAGATAATAAAATTACCTCTTAAAATTAAATCTCTAAAAGGTTTCGAGTCATTCTGTACAACCCTAAAATTACATATTACTCGATCTTGTGTTTAAGTAAAATTGACCACAGAATGGTACCTGCTGAGAGAACTCCGTGGTTAATTCTTGGCATGCTTAAAGGGGCCAGTTCAATCCAAAGCTGCCTATTAGGGTCATAAAGAGGGCACATACATCGCATCGCTGCTGTTGGTTTCCGTGAACTAAAGAAATAAATAATTGATTAGCAGTTAATGTGTTTTATATAGTTCTGCTTATAATAACTATGACTAGTTTTACTGCTCTAAAGAATGTTTAAAACATTTTAAAAAAATCTACTGCTATTATGCTTAGATACCAAAAAAAAAAAATACCATGAATTCCTGTTTACACGGAAATAGCTCTTCCTTTATGACTCTTGAAACGATGCACATCCATACTTACACTCTTTCTTCTCCGCCAACAGTCACAATGCACTCCGAGTAGCCCCGGGGCTTGAAGTTCGCGAGCATGGCCTCCCCTTGCTGTGGCTGGCTCAGCGGTATGTTGTTGCACTCTCTGACAATTTCTCGTACTAACGGTTCATTAAGCATCTGTTCCCGTAAGTAGCTGGAGTCTAACCCTGAAACCCACAGAGCTGACATCACGTCCTTCATGTGGACCTGCACCAGAAGGTAGGAAGGATAAGGAGAAAAAAAATGTAGGACACAGCACACAGTTTGTAGAACATATGTTTTCTGACTCATGGAAAAGCTGAAATTGTTAAAGGATTATCAGCGGGCAAGTCACAAGTGCTGGAATATGCTTTACTGGCCCCTTTCCTTTCTACTTCCCCATAGCCTTGATAAAGACAAGTTTAACTTAAAGAATCATCAGTTCAGGTTTATATTTGAGGTATCACGGAAAAGTTGCAAGCAGCTTTCTTTATACCCCAAAGGGTCACTCGGCTGCCGTGGCCTTATTTCACACAGCTGGATGTGCTGGGAGTTAAATCACATTCATGGGAACATTATACACAGGAGTAGCCTTGATTCTGTACAGTTAAATAGATAATTAAAATAGATCAACATTAACATTACAAGAAAAACATAGAAAAGGTATAGTTCAGAAAAATTCTGAGTACTATGTATTTCTTCATTGTTAAAAAAATCTAACATATAATATGAATTATGTACTTTTCATGATGACTCATTAAATTTGAACTAACAGACTACAGCATTCTACATACACGAGGTAAAACTCCTTAGTGACTAGTTTCTCTTGGTTTTGGAATAGTCAACCTCGCCCCTCGAAGAAGAAAGGAAGGGACAGCTAGCGACTGTGGTCTCTGTGCGCGGCAGCGAGCTGGGAACTCTCCTATCTCCTTCCCTCATCTCCCCAGCACACGTGGAAAACCGAATGCGAGCTGTACCGACTATGCTGAGACCACGACCACACGGGAGTGTGCGTTTCTTTATCATCACTGCGCAACAGTTTCCATCTGTGTTACAGTAGTCCACAGTTTCTAAATAAGCCTACAGAATTTTAAAAAGTACAAGATATTCACTAAAACCCAAGTCAACAGTTGCTGAGAACCATTAACAATGCGATTATACATTTTGAAAACTTCCCTAAAACCTAACATAGTTCTTATTTCGAATACAGCAATTGGAGCTGGAGTCTATAAACACTGGACTTAAAGCTCCGTGATTTTGCTCCCTCCCCCACTGCGGTGCCAGTTTGGATCTAAAGGCTGATATTCTCTGAGACCCTTCCTTCCCAGCTGTTGCTCCCAGAACCTTCCCCTCTGGAACCGCACCGCCGCACTGCAGAGCGCTCTCCTGCTCTCTGCTGAGTGGTGTCGATCACTCCAGGGAGAGCCCACACCACAGAGGTTCCAGACGCCCCCTCCCCTCACCCCTCTCACTCTGCTGCCCTTATCAGAGTCCCCGCCTGGGTCCGCCCAGTAATGGTGCAGAGATGGATGCTGAACAAGAGAGTTAGAGACGTTGAATCTCTAAAATCCCCAGCTTAAGCTTGAAATGCATTTTCCCGCTAAAAGCAATGCAGAAAGGATATTATGTTCCTTACAAGTATTAATATTTTCATTGCCATATTAGGAATTACATGCGCTTTTGTAGTCTGGTCTGAAAAAAACAACCACTTCAGTGATCCTATGCAAAGATGTACCACAGACATCTTTTATTTTATTTTCTTTAAAGATTTTATTTATTTGAGAGAGAGAGAGAAAGAGAGAGAGCATGGGGGGAGCAGAGGGAGAAGGAGAGAGAATCCCAAGCAGACTCTTCTCTGAGCATGGAGCCCAATGTGCGGCTCGATCTCATGACCCCGAGAGATCACGACCTGGGCCGAAATCAAGAGTTGGAGGCCCAAATGACTGAGCCACCCAGGCGCCCCCAGACATCTTTTAGATCACTACTTCGTAAGCCTTTCCAGTTTATGGGAAAGGAGAAAACACCCAATAAATGAGTGAACGAATGGAATAAGGAAGTAAAAAGGCAGGGTCAGACCACGTTATAAACCACAGGTACCTTTCTTAGTTCTGTATCATGTGCTATCCAGCGAATTACTGCTTCAAACACATATCTTTCATTGCCGACATTTAACTTCTCGAGAGAAATCACTTCTTTAAGCTTCTGAGGACTGAGTTCTAAGAATTCTTCTGTGCTGCTGACGTCTCGGAAATGAGTCTCCAGGTACTCCGTGGCTAGGTAATGGACATGGTGCAGGCAGTAATGGAGGGCAAAGTCGCGGATGCCAATGCAGTTCTCGGCTGCGATGCAGCCTTCCAAAAACTCACAGCACAGAGTTTTAAGATCTGTCAGCAGGAGCAGGTCCGCTGCCTGTACAACATCTTGGATTGTATCTTCGTTCAGCCGAATCTACAAGAGTATCATAAATATTTTACACTTCAATGTATGTATTTAAAGCCCAAACCACTAACCTATTAGGCTGAACCGTATGAAAGCTCCACTTCTGTAGGTCAGAGATGATCAAATATTGGCAATTTCACACAGTCCAGCCCAGTGCTTCTTTTTCAAGAGGAGTTTGAGGGCACCGGTGAACCTTCAAACAATGTGAACAGAACATGGCTGGCTGACTTTTCCCAGCACTTCCCTGGCTTTACCAACATTAACTATCACGAACCCTTCCCGGGCGCACTGTCCGCGTTGCTCACTTCTAGAACTAAGTGGCCGAAATGCTAGCGAGGTGGACAGTGCTGCCTTCTGTGGTAAACTGAAGGGGTTTCCTTTAAACACCAGCACTGGAACTGCGGCAAATCCTCCCTCCAGATACACCATGTTCCGTCTTTTGCCAGATGGCATGCCAGACACACCACACCGGCCCTTTGGAGAGGGGCGGGCCACGTGGCCCGAGGACCTCATTCTGAATGCCAAACATCGCATTCGGTGCCACACGTACACTCTGGTCTCAAACCTATTTTCTGGAAGAAATCCCTAAGGTAAGATTTCTTGTTTATCATTAAGAACTTCACTTTTCCTTAATCTTCTGGTGCTGCTTCCTCCTCCCATCTCACAGTTCTTGCATGCAACACTAAGGCGATGTGAAGAAACAAGCCTCTAAAATATCGCCACAATCACAACGGTCCAGGTTCTCCTCTCCCAAAGAATGGGTGCTTGTCCTACACTCGGAAATGAGAAGGAGAGGCTCCAGAGTACAGTACAGCAAGAAACGTTGTGTCACGTTTCACACACTGTGTACCACAGACGCAGAAAAAGAATGTATGACTGCCAATCACCTTATATAAACTGAGCAACAGAACTGTGGAAAGAAGTGTGTCGAGCAAGTCACAAGTAAGGAAAAATTTCCCGTTTACTTGATGTATTAAATTCAGCCACACAGGGGCACCTGGGTGGCTCAGTCGTTAAGCGTCTGCCTGAGGCTCAGGTCACGATCCCGGGGTCCTGGGATCGAGCCCCACATTGGGCTCCCTGCTCCGCGGGAAGCCTGCTTCTCCCTCTCCCGCTCCCCCTGCTTGTGTTCCCTCTCTCGCTGTCTCTCTCTGTCAAATAAATAAATAAAATCTTTTTAAAAAATAAATAAATTCAGCCACACAGCAGTGGATGGCTGTACACCAGTCAGATACAGGCATGCAAGAAAACCACCACATTCCATCCTGGTAAAACCGAAGTGCCAGATCAGGAGTTGGTTATAACTTATGTTGCAACTATGGTTATAAACCATAATTAATTTTTTTCTCTATTTTTCTTTTCTTAAACCAGAATTAATTTTAACTGGGAACAAAACACAGAAGTCTATCTGTAAATAAGGTTTCAAGATTCAAATCCAAGCCCGAAGAGGAATACGTTCCTCCTGGCTTATAACTTGTTATAGTTGCTGCTGAAATGATTTTAAAAGTTAGATGAGAGGTTGGTCCTCAGCCTGGTTTTGTGATGCTTCCGAGTATCTTCAGTATTTTAAGGACTGTCCCAAATCAATCTAAATTCATTTATTTTTAACAATCACACACATCATCTTACATGCACATACCCCCCCACCTAGTGTTCAGAGAAAAGAGAAGGGGTAACATCATGAAATTAACCCAAAAACTTCAAAAAGAATGACAATCACCGAGGTTGACTGAATGAATATATGCAGAGAAGGCAAGCAGTGTGTTAGAAAACACGTAGGAGGCGGCTCTTACAAACAGGAAAGGTAAAATAAGATGAGGAAGGAATACAGGAGAGAGAAGGAAAGAAGCTCTCAAAAAGAGTCAAGATAAAATGCATTCTCACATAACCAAATATAAGATACACTAATTTCTTCCTGTTAAAAAACTAGCCCTGGTTCAACCTAAGATTGTTCATAAGAGCCCTCGTGCTACATTTTAAATCACAAAATCAGGGGTTGGGGGCTTGACGATGGCAAAGAAAAAGAAAAAGTCTAATCACTTATCACCTTTTCCCCTGGGTTTCATTAAATCCCCAGAAATATAAGTGGGCAGAAAGTAAAGGGACATCAGCAAGAATGGGGTGCAACAGGGATGTTGGTCCTACTGAGGCAACAGAACCCAGGCATCATGAACACAACGCAGGTGCTTGTCATTTGTATGAATCTCAGACTCTTTATTTCTATAAAATAACTCCCACTGCCCAAGGAAGCTCTCATTTCCAGGTTATGGGGTACAGAGCAAGATGGGAATTAAGGTTTAAAAACATAAAGACAGCCATGAAAGGAGCATCCCAGGTCCTTCCCATCTCACGATGGAAGGTGGAGCTCAGAATGATAAATACAAAAACTGGGACTGGGTTAAGATTTTACTCAGTCTGCTTTTCTTTTAAGAGCAGAGCCCCGGAAGAACGGCTGGGCGCCATTCCCAGCAGGAGATACGTGTCACGCAGACAATGATGGATGAAGAGGACAATGTTGCTGGGTCATAGAATGGATGAAGGAGACCCTCACCCTGAGCTTGAGAGGCCTCTACTTAGTCTTCCTCCCTGTGTGTCTCATCATACCTGCCCACTGAAGATGTAATCCAGGATCTCTCTCATAACCATTACCGATATCCCTTCAAGTTCAATCTTATAGGTTGATCCATCATCTTTTGGAGGATTATAGTTTAACTTTGTCCTAAGAAAGGGAAAAAAATGTAAAATTTCTATGAAAGAACAGAAATAGCTATAAATATTTATGCACTAAAACTCTATAAAGTAGATATTTATCAGCATATGAACCCCACCTAGGAAATATAATTTGTTAACTTTAGATTAATATATATATATATATTTTTTTTTTATAACTTCTGACTACAAAACACTTGTTCCAGGATTCAGAATGCTACTTCTTAAAAAACAGACAACCAAAGAACTGAGAGCCACCTGAGTAAGGATCTCTACTTCACCTTGGGAGCCCCAGATCTGTTAGGCTTTTATTTTTTTCATGTATTTAATTATCTAATTATTTTCAATTATGTAACAAGGACCCCACAAACATCCCACCCCAAACACAAGCTAGGACCTTAACAAGAACCTGCTTCTACCCAAACATTCCTTCTCACCATCCATCCCTCTGCTTTCCCCATCTGAAGTAACTATCGTCCTAAATCCCATGTCTGATTTTTCCCTTGCTTCTTTGTTATTACTGTACCCATGAAACCACTCTCCTTGTGGTTGTGATCTGCACTGCCCTGTCACACAGGTGTGGAACATCTCTTTGTGTCTGTGGCCACATGTGTTTTCTCTTCTGTGAAACACATGTTAACTTCAAATCTCCTGTTCATTTTTTATATTGAGTTAATTGTCTTCATGTGGAGGTGTAGGAGTTCTTTATTAGATTCTTGATATTAAACCTTTGGCAGACTTGACACTGTTGTTTAAGGCAATGAACAACTTGAAGAATAATTTTTCACGGTGAATGTTTTTTGTGTCTTGTTTAAGAACTGGTCCCTTACCCAAGGTCTAAATGATGTTCATAATTTAGCAGTGAGAAAAGGTAAGACACAATCTAAATTGCACTTAAGAACCTCCCACCCCCTGAAGCTGGGAATTGGTCAAATAAGGCAGCTGTGGAAGGAGGGTGAGAGATGAGCCAAAAATAGACACAGGTTGACAGTGGCAGTAAGGAGCTGAATTCCCAGGTCCTGCCTCCACATATATACACAACTCCCCATAAGGCCCTCCCCACCCAGCTCCAGTGCAAGATAAGTGATTTACATCATGAAGAGTATAAAACAGAGGGTGGGTCTCTGGACAGGGGGGATATCAGGCACATTTGAGGGTAAGTGTACTGCACCAAAAACAGAGCAAATAGAGTGTTTACATACTGAATGCTGAGACCACCGATCTTTTTCCCCCAATTCTGCTCTTAAATATTGAAAGCCAGACCTACATTCTCCAGGCAAGAAACTGGAAGACTCTTTGGAGGATCTGACCAGCCCTGAAAGGAAAGACCTAAAGCTATGGACACAGGTCTGCCCGAAGAGCACATGACCTCAAACTTCCGAAGGAAAATTATTTCCAACATAGATTTTGATTACCAGCCAAACTACCAATCAAATGTCAGGATAGAATGGATATTTTCAGCTACACATGGTCTCAAAACAAATTACCTCCCTTGCGACCTTTCTCAGCGTGCTGCTAGAGAATGTGCCCCAGCAAACAAGGGAGTGAATCAAGAAACAGGAGGATTTCAGTAACTAAAAGACATGCTCCAACACAGGAAAGAAGGGAAGTCAATGTAGGCAATGGTGCAGAATGGTCCTGGGCCAGCAGCTATGTACAAGTAGAAGGAAGCCAGTCCATCCTGAGGCCTTGGAGACCCTGAAGAAGATGAAATTGATGGGATAATGTATCTGGAGGTGTGAAGAGCATCAGACAACCTTGTTTCCTTCCTGTATGTCATGTCTGCTATTCCAGCCTCTCCAGGTGCTCACTGCAGCCTGGGTTTATCTGTATGCCTGACACTTTTAATAAGTGAGGGAAAAAATCTTGTCAATTCCCAACCAAGAGAGAAAAATCATATTAGTGGTAAGACTAAGACCTAAATCTGAAATGCACCGTAGTCTTTTTGGCAGCACACACGGAATTTTTCACTGAGGATGTCGTGACTTTTTGTATTTCTCAATCACTGTGCTGGTTATCGATGCATTGCCTCTCCGCTCCAAATTCTCCCTTTTTGCATGCCCTGTGAAAATGGATCTGAGCCTCTTAAATAAGTTTCCTTTGTCAACTGGCGTGACGTTAAGCTTTTCGGCAGAGAGCGCTGGAAAGACCGTGCTTCCTGGTTCTGGTCTAGCAGCCTGGAAGTCTCCTACAACGCAGCCAGCCTCCCCAGCACGGAGCTCCTGGGGGCACCAGTCTTCCCTGCGGCTCCCGAGGGCAGTTTTGACACCTCTCGTGAACAGCTTTCCCAGGCACCTGCGAGGACAGATTTCTGGCCAGTTCCAGCTGCATGGCTTCCATGCCACGCAGAGTTGTGCCTGTGCGCTGTCCAAAATGTCTGGAGCTCAGCCTCGGGTGGAGGCTGCTCCTTCTACGGGCTATTCCTGTATCTTTTAGAGCTTTCCTTACTTCTTATGAGCTAATCCCTCATGACTCCAATCTCCTGCTGTAGTTTATAATTCTTTATATTAAGCTTTCTTTGTTGAAGTTACTGTGTGGACTTTGTCTCCTGACCAGACCCAGACTGAGAAGGTCGCTATTTAAAGGCTGTAGCTCTGGAACATGTTTGGGTGGGGGAACCTCAACCTAGAACTGGAGCTGTTCTTATTTTAAAGTAATCCATGGTCACACAAGAGCTGGCTGTGCCTGCCCGTGCCTGGTGTGGACGGTGGAAGGAGGAGGGGGACTGGACTGGGGGGAAGGGGCTACAAGCAGACCTTTCTGTTCAGTGTTCAACCACGTGACTGCACGGCGGCTGTGTTCTGAAGTTGACTATACCATCACACGTTTTCACAATGAAGAATACAGTTTTCTGTCTCAGTGAGAGATGGCTAAGAAGACAGAAAATAAGATTCCTGTAGGTATGAGCACTGACCATTTCAGACTTCTCTAAAAGCAGATCCCTTTCAAAGCCCATGAAAAATGAATCACTGTACTATCAAGTCTCTAAACATCTGAAACGTCTGATCTCTCCTGGTACTATCCCTGCGCACTCCATTCCTACCCCTCTTGTAAAGACTGCCTTAAATGTCAGTTCCACAAAAAGTTATTCCTCATCACTCCACCTTCCACAGGCTGCACCTGCACCCTCACCTCCACGCAGGTACAAATAATTTCTCCTGCTACAGATTTCCCAAGCACTTCAGGAATCCATCAAGTTCTTTGCTATTGTGGTATTTAAGTACATATCCCATTTCATATGTCCTTTATTTAACTTCAAGTTCCTTCAAGCCAGAGTCCTGCTTATCACTGTAACCTGGCAATGGAGCCCAGTGGTTCACAAAGAATAGATGTTCAACAGTTATTTGTCAAGTAAGTGTTGGAAGTGATAGTGGTCTTTGAATATTCAAAGTCTGTCACATGAGGTTTCCTTCCTGCATGACGTCAGGTACAGCGACATGGAACCAGAAGCGATAGGAGTAAGAGATTTTAATAATCGCACCTGTCCAACGCTGAAAGGACAGAAGCGCAGCGTTTCTCAAACTTTAATGTTCAACTGGGTCATCCAGGGGTCTTGATCCAGAAGGACTTGGTGCGGTTTGAGTTTCTGCATTTGTAACAAGGTCTCAGGCAGCACAGATGCTTCTGGTCTCCAGACCCCTCTGAGTAGCAAGGGGTTAATCGATGCTTCCCAAATTACCCGAGGGTTATTTGGTACTTGTAATCCATCCCAGATGAGTATTTTGTAAAATATAATAAAACTATAATGGGAATATAATGTACCACATGGCGACTACAGTTAATAATATTGTACTGCATATTTGAAAGCTGCCAAGAGAGTAGATCTTATAAGTTCTCATCACAAGAAAAAAAGTTTTGTAACTATGTAAGGTGACAGGTTAACTAGACTTACCGTGGCGATCATTTTGCAATGTATACAAATATTGAATCATTGTGTTGTATACCTGAAGCTAATACAACGTTATGTCAATTATACCGCAATTAAAAAATGAAGGAATTATTAGAAAACTGAAATAAAAAGACACATAAAATGCAGGCCCCAATTATTTTATCATCAGATTCAACAGACGTAAAATTACTCTGGCAAATTGCTACAAGTGTCTAAACTCTTAACCTCAGTGGGGCACCTGGGTGGCTCACTCGGTTAAGAATCTGCCTTCGGCTCAGGTCATGATCCCAGGATCCTGGGATTGGGCCCAGCGTCGGGCTCCCTGCTCAGCAGGGAGTCTGCTTCTCCCTCTCTCTCTGCCCCTCTCCCCAGCTCATGCTCTCTCTCTCTCTCTCTCTCCCCACCAAATAAATAAAATCTTAAAAAAAAAAAAAAACTCTTAACCTCCATGCATGTACTTGTATTATGGCGGCTTGTTATCCAAACATCATCAGTGTGCAGGTGATGTCCTCGCAGGCTGGATGACCACCCATTTGTCAAGAATATGGTGAAAGCTGGTCTCGAGTCTCTTCTAACCCTAGCTGGTAAGAGTCACTCAAATCTATTTTGAAATAGTCTTGCTTCAGAGCCTACCATCACTCTGTCACCTCCTTCTCTCAGTTCTTGGAGAGCTGCCATGCCTTTCCAACTCAGTAACCTCAAGTGTGTCTTTTTCTCCCTCCTTTTGTCTTCCCTTTTTCCTGATTCCCCAGCTAAGTCTCTTGATCTCTTTAGTTTTTGTCACTCTGACTTACATTTCTTTCCTTCAGGAAAGACCTTAATTTGCCCAAGATCCACCAATTAACTGTCCTCACCCTCCAGCCCAATACATTTTCTCCATAACTTCCCCTTTTTATCTAGAATTTTCTCATCTTGCACATCATCTCTCTCTCCTCTGCTACACAGAATTCGGTGAACTGCACTGACTGAGTTAACAAATTTAAAAAAAAAAAGAAAAGAAAGCTCACCCAAAGCTTTAATAACTAACAGTTCTGTTTTGAAAGTTAGCCCGTAAAAAAACAGGAGGTAAGTCAACTGTTCTGTGTTCTTCATCTCTCCCCTAGGAAGCTTTAGGGTCATACCTAAATTTACTGGAAGTAGCAATATCTTCATTTTTATTATGATATGATGTCAATTTACAAACTCCTGGAGAATGCAGCAGTCTTAAAATGTCACTTTGAGAATTTTATCACACGCAGAAAACACTAGAAATAATTGAGAGTATCATAAAATGGGGCCTCGGGTGTTCAGATATAAATATCCACGCCTGTCACATTCTTCCCCAGTTTTGTTTCTAGGGCAAGACATTTCCCCTCTCTGCCTCTGTTTTCTCATTTGTAAAAAGAAGTGGTTAGATAAAGTGATTTGAGAGCTCTCCCACCCCCAAACATTTCTGGACAAAACGGCTGAAACAGGCCATTGAGTTCGTGCGGAGACTTGGCTCTGGAAGCGTCCTGTGGAGTCCTAGAGGGTGAAGTCACGCCAACTCGATCAGGGATCGAGGATTTATAACACGCCTGCTGTGGAATATGCTGTACAAGTTTATTTTTCCTCCAATCACCTATCCTCTGGGCAGGCAAGCATTTATTTTCTGTCCTATTAAAGTTGAACAGACGTGAAACAAAATCAATTTTTCTTTTTCTTGACAACACTGAAAAGAGATTTTCTAAAGAAAAAAAAAGCATTGTTGGCTACTAGTTAATAAAGAAACTGGTATTATTCAAAATTTTGCATCCATGAAAGAGGCCTACAACCTTTAAGTGAGTATAACAGAGCCAAAGTAAACTGTTGGTTATAAATAGTTCTTTCCTCACCAGCTTCCAATTGCTGAGCAAGTTCAATGTGTCTAAATGCCCAGGTAACCAGGCCTGATTCTACTCTTCCAAGAACCACTTTAGACATCACTGAATGGGATTTGATGTAACGGTGACAGAATAAATCTAAGTGACTTTTCTTCCTCTCTGATGCAAAAGCTTGTCTCCGATAAAAGTAAGGAAACATACTCAAATAGAATGCAAGAGAATGTAATGTTTAAGTCAAGATTTATAGAAATTCTGGGATGATTCATGGGCATTACTCATATGGTTTTAAGTGACTCATGTCACCTCAAACTGTGTAGCTACTGACAGCAGGCTCTCTGAGATCTGTGCAGAGGGGCTTAGGCTCACCACTGCATTTGCCCGCTTAAGCCAAACTCCTAATTCATGTTCCTGGGCGGGGAGGGGAATCTGTTTTACAGATGCTCCTCCCCACCTTTCTCATCTTCATGAGCTCTTAAAAACCACATCAGAAATGGATGTCCAGGGCAGTGAAAGTATGATGGATACCTGTCATCATATATTTGCCTAAACCCACAGTACAGCACCAAGACTGGACACTAATGTAAGCCACGGGCTCTGGGTGACCGTGGTGTGTCAGTGTGGGTCCATCAACTGTAACAAATGTCCACTCTGGTGGGGCCACTGATAATGGGGGAGGTTATGCATGTGTGGGGACACGGGGTAGATGGGACATCTCTGCACCTGAACTGAAATGTCAATTCTGCCACGAACTTTAACTGCTCTAAAAAATGATGTCTGTTTTAAAAATGTATTGTTTTAGTCCCCATTCAACTTAATAAATATAAATTTGTAGGTAATATTTCCATCAACAGAAGGCATCCTCCCATAATGCCTTTTATGGCCTCCTTTTTATGGATGGGAAAAGAGGAACCTCACTTTCTAATGGTTCCTGTCACCCAAGAACATCATCTACGCGATTTACATGGGTATCTGAGATAGAAGCAGGGGTCCCAGAGGGAGAAGCCTCCAGGCCCGGTGGGCTATGAACCAGGTGCCACAGACCTCTAGGTGAGCTCCCCTGCCCCAGCCCCGGGACCCACAAAGGCTCAAAAGGCACTCTTCCTACAGGACCAAAGTCAGGGAGCAGTGAGGAGAGGAAACCACAGGAAAGCTCGGGCATAATGCCACCGACCTGGCCCGGAACGGCCACCAGCCTAACACTGCACACGGAGAGCAGGGATTTCGAAGTGGGAGGTGGGAAAGAACCAGCAGAGCTGTGACGTGGCCACATTACTCCTATTAGGATTCTAGGAACAGAGCCTCACTACCGGCGTACCATGCTAATGGAGCTTCTCCTTCGTTACTTCCTCTAATCTCTCTCTATCCCTTTCTCTTCACCTCCAGCCTTCGGCTCTTCTTACCTAGACGAATTAATTTTCACTTCCTTACCATCAAAACCTCCCTCCTCACAAAGATCCTGCGATGACTCATAATTTGAATGGGTTTTAAGAGTAGCTCCTGAACCTGGCTTCCCAGAATCTTCTGGCAAGCTCTTCTAGAAAAGCAGATCCCTGGGTCCCATCCCAGACCAACTGAGTCAGGTTCCAAGACTGTGTACATTTAAAAAGTTCCCCAGCTTATTGTGACACATTCCCTCACCCCTGGAATGTTCCCTTCACTCTCTACTCCCCCTAATCACATGGTTTAATACTACACTCACTTCAGGTCTCTGCTCCAAAGAGCAGCCCGGGTACCACGCTATCTAAAATAACACCTCTACTCCCTTCCCTGCTTCATTTTTCTTTTTTTTTTAAAGATTTTATTTATTTATTTGAGAGACATAGCGAGAGAGGGAACACAAGCAGGGAGAGTAGGAGAGGGAGAAGCAGGCTTCCCCGCAGTGCAGGGAGCCCGATGTGGGGCTCGATCCCAGGACCCTGGGATCACGACCTGAGCCAAAGGCAGATGCTTAACGACTGAGCCACCCAGGCGCCCCTCTGCTTCATTTTTCTTCACAGAATTTATCACCATCTCATAAACCACATCTGTTTAATGTCTATATCCATGACGATAGGGACTTTGTCTTGTTTACCACTCTATCCCCTTCCCTCACGAAGTGCCTGGTACCAAACGGCACTTGGCAAATGTGTATGGACTTGAATTAACAGCAGCATACAGCCAGGCTGGGGGACCAATGCATTTCACCACTGCAATGCCTGTTACTGAAACAAAACGAGCATGCCTGTGCAGAAACGGCACCACTGACCAGCCCGACGGTTGTGAGCTTTCCTGTGCTGCATCCCACTCGTTCGCCCACACTGAGGGGAGGGGGTGCTTCCCCCAGCATCCAATCCGTGTGTGCTGTTCCGCAATTCAAGAACTGACTGTCCCTCTGCTGCAAAGCTACCCGAATGTCCAGGGTGCCATCACCTGAGTTTGTGCTGAGGGCAAACGTAAACTGGAGTGTAAGGCTGGCTGAGGGGAGGTCTGCGGTCTGTGAACGAAGCTGCCTAACTGGCCAGTGTTCCATCTTTGCTTCCTTGCCCTCTGCTCACCGTCACTAGCGCACTGCTTGGAAAAATGTAAAGATTAGGAAAGGTTTCTAGAAAACCAAGAGTTTACTGTTCAGGTGTCATCCCACCAAGCAGCCCCACAGTAATGAAGCTGAAGCAGAACCACCTCCAGTCCCAAGGGGCTGCGGCCACAGTGCCATCCAACCTGACAACCTCCCCACCGCCAACCGCCGACCGCGCAGCACACACGGAGGCACAGAAACGTCTTCCATTTTCCTCTGACAGCACACCATCCACTCTGAAGATGAAATACAGTGTTCCTATTTAGACCTGCTCTGAGCAACCATGTCCAATTACATCAATATCTGGAAGAAATACAAGAACACAAAGTGTATGCCTTTGAGTCATGTGATCTGAACAAAGGAAAAATTTATCTGGAGGGAGAGAATGTTTTCAGATAAGAGAACATGCCAAGTGTGAATTACCTTCAGCAGGAGGAGAGCTTGAGAAAACTTCCCCAGGGTGTGCGCTGGGGGGACGGGGGTGGGGAGGGGAGGCGGTACCCACAGCACATGCAGGGACTGTGGATATGCAACAGCTACAAGTGACCTCACTTACACCTGCCCAAGCACAGCGACCCCTGAAGGGAGAGACGGGATCAAACCCATAAAGCCTGTAGGGCCAGGCTGCTAACCTTGCTATGAGTCCCCCTGCTGTTCAGGCACAGCACCAAGCACTAGGTATGGATTCAGAAATCAGATCTCAACGAGGTGGTGGGCCCCAATCTTGAGGAACTGACAAACCATCACCTCTAACCCTGGGCTTCAGGTCAGTAAAATGAAATGCTACGAGTTATTTCTAGGAGTCTGATGCCTCTAGCATTATGTCCCCACAATAAATCTCTATCCCAGCCTTCTGGAAGCCTGTTCCTCCCCAGGTTGTCCCCATCTTAGGACGAGGTGCTATTCTCTATCCAGCTGCATAAGCCTGACAGGAGTCTAAAAACAGAAGGAGTGACTGAGTTACAAAGCCAAGTGGACACTAAAACTAGTGAGTGAAAGTTGATGAGGCATGGAATACTTTCATAGTCTCAAAGTATCGCCACATAATTATTAATCACAAAGAGAAATACAGTGGATTATACCAGTGGACGCCATCTTTATCCACGTGATCAACGAATGTTATCTAACATTGGGACAAACTATCATGGGGCCCTGACGGGTACACGGAGGAGGATGCGACGTCACTCCCGAGCTATTCTTGCTACAAATGCAGAACCTCAATCTAATTGTAAGAAATCAAACCCAAGTTCCTCAACAGTCTACCAAATAACTGATCAGTACCCACCCATACGGGCCAAGGCCAAGAAAGATAAGGGAAGACTTTGGAACTGTCACAGGAGTGAAAGAGGAGGAGACCGAGGGGACAAGACAAGTGAATCACTGTAAATACCGTGGAGCAGGTGCTGTGCTAAGTACAAGGGAGGCAAAAAGTCAGCTCTCTATGGAGAGAGGTCAGAAAAGGCTTCACAGAGGTGGCACCTGAATCGGGCCTCAGCTGAGGGTTTTACACTGAGGGACAGCAAAGGCAGTGAAGTAAGTATTGTACGTCCAAGCAACGACAGGGGTGAGCACATTTGGACTTCACCTCAAGGGAAATGGAGTTGTACATGAGGAATTTTTTAAAAATATATATATATATTTTTTACAGATTTTATTTATTTGACAGAGAGAGAGAGAGACAGCGAGAGAGGGAACACAAGCAGGGGGAGCGGGAGAGGGAGAAGCAGGCTTCCCGCCGAGCAGGGAGCCCGATGCGGGGCTCGATCCCAGGCATGACCAGAGCCGAAGGCAGACGCTTAATGACTGAGCCACCCAGGTGACCCTAAAAATCTTTTTAATTTGAAATAATTTTAGACTTACAGAAAAGTTTTTAATCGGAGAGTTCCTATACCCCCCTCACATGGCTTCCACTAATGTTAATATCTTAAATAATCTTAGTACAACTATCAACACTAAGAACTAAAGATTGGTATAATACTATTAAGTAAATTATGGACTTTATTCAGATTTCACCAGTTTCTCCCCTAATGTCTTCTCTCTGTTCTGGGGTCCAATCTAGGGTTCCAAACTTCAGTTCATGATTGTGTCTCGAACTTGTGACAGTCCTTCAAATCTTCACCTTTCAAGGCGTTGACTCTTCGGTGAGTAGTGGTCAATTATTTTGTACAATGTCCCTCAAGTTGGGTTTTGTTTCTTATAATTAGACTGAGGTTATGTACTTCTGGCAGGAACCCTACAGAAGTGATGTCATGTCCTTCAGTGCAGCGTATCAGGATGCTGATGTGTAGGAGGTTAACCTTGGCCATTTGGCTATGATGGCATCTGCTGGGTTTCTCCACTAAGAAGTTAAAAGTCACTATTTATCCCTTTGTTATTATTAAGTCTATTGGAGAAGATAATTTAGAATATACAAATATCCTTTTTTAAGAAAGATTTTATTTATTCAAGAACAAGAGCGATCACAGAGGAAGAGGAAGAGGGAGAAGCAGGCTCCCCACTGAGCAGGGAGCCTGATGCGGGACTCAATCCCAGGACCCTGAGATAACGACCCCAGCCAAAGGCAGACGCTCAACCGACTGAGCCACCCAGGTGCCCCCAAATATCCTTTTTCTCCTCAAACTCTTGCCCACTAATTTCAGTATCCACTGGTATATCTTGCCTGTAACAATTATTATTATTATGGTGCTCAAATGATGGTTTTCGATTCTTTTATTCCATCTACATTTATTAATGGAAATTCTTTTGTAAGGAGGGGCTATCTTGGGCGCCTCAGTGGCTCGGTCGGTTGAGCATCTGACTCTCGGTTTCAGCTCAGGTCACGGTCTCAGGGTCTTGAGATCGAGTCCCGCGTCGGGCTCTGTGCTGGGCATGGAGTTTGCTTACGATTCTCTCTCTCCCTCTCCTCTGCCCCTTCCTGCCCCAGCTTGTGCATGCATGTTCTCTCTCAAAAACAGTTGTTTTTTTGTTATAAAACTGAAAAATAAAAGCTCTCTCTTCTCCCATTTATTTATTCACCCACTCATTCATTTACTCACGCCTAAACATGTGGCTATGTATCCATTCTATGGTTTATGATCCAGTGTTACTGATACTCATTTCCTTGCTCAAATTGCCACAGCTATGGCCACTGAGAGTTCTTTCACGTTGGCTCTCTCGTCTTTTGAGCACCTCCTGACTTTCTGGCACAAATACTCTGGGCTCGTGGTGTATTTTTCCTGCTCCAGTACCGGCACCAACCTTGTCTCGGAAGCCATCAGTTCTAGGCATTATCTAATGACATTCCAGAAGGAGCACTGGGGTAGCAGCGGTGTGGACTGATGGGGACGGAGCCCGGGGGCAGACAGACCAGTTCTGGCACCTTTCAGAACTAGGAACTGGAATGTGAGCAGCAGTGATGCTGAAGAGGAGACAGGTGGCAGAGATCGGAGAGGCCGAAATGATGGGCTGTGGCGTCACGTAGGTGCCGAGGGAGAGGGGGGCGCATCCCCAAGGTCTCCGAATTTCTCCCAGGGAGTCTGGCAGCATACTGACCAGCATGGTGAAGGGCGGGCGGGCCAGCCAGCCAGGGGAGGGGAGCTGGCCTGGGGGGGCAGGGCAGCCCTGCAGCAGGCTGTAGGGTATATCAGGCCTGGTGCTCAGCAGAGAGGCCAAGGCAGCAGCATCACGGGAGTAGATGAAGTCGTTGAGAGAGTGGGGGAGGGGGGAGGACAGGAACTTGGGCCACATCACGCATAGGGACAGACAGGGAGGAGAGCCAGAAAAGCCGGCAGTAGGGGAAATGGGACAAGAAGGGTCACAGAAGCCTGGAGAGACCAAGTGTCAAGAAAACAACCAAGAGTGATAAATAGAGCAGACGGGTCAAGTCGGATAAACACTTCCAAGTTTTCACTAGATATGGCAATTATATTTAGCAATTTTTAAAAGCAGGTTTAATGGAGTGATAAGATAGGAGCAGAGGGAAGAAAAAAGAGGTGGTGAGAACGGGGATAAGACAAAATTTAGAGACTCTTGTTTGAAGAATTATGTGCTTGTGGGGTGCCTGGGCAGCTCAGTTGGTCAAGTGTCTGACTCTTGATCTCAGCTCAGGTTTGGATCTCAGGGTTTTGAGTTCAAGCCCCATGTTGGGCTCCATGCTGGGAATGAAACCTACTTAAAATAAATAAATAAACAAACAAATAAATTTTAAAAAATCATGCACTCCTTAGCAGAGGTCGCAGAGATGCATCTGCTGGACATTTGTATGTCTCCCACATATCAGGCCGTGAAAGCGGCTCAAGCATGCTTCTGTGCCGGGGGAAGGAGCTAGAAGGGAGGGGAAAAGAATAAAAAATATAGAAGGAAGAAGATACGCAACAGAACAACCACCTAGAAGAAAGAGAAGATGGGAGGGTGGGCCAGAGGGAATCAGCCTTGACTGTGGATCTGTGCTCTACCCAAGGCTGGCTTGCAAGTCATCATTACATGATTTAAACAGCTTTAAAGATGATCTTACAGAGTTACAGTTTCTATGTCCAAATTTTTAAAAAATTTAATAATCTAGGGTCAACGGTCAACAAACTACAACCTACGGCCTGTTTCTGTAGGGCGTCTGAGCTAAAAATGGTTTTTATATTTTTAAAAGGTTGTTAAAACAACAACAAAGACGACTAGTGAAAGAGGCCACCTGTGGCCTCAAAAGCCTAAAACATCGGACTCTTTACAGAAAAACTATGCCAAACCCTCCTCGTAGCAAGCATACAATATTTAAAAATCCGGTCTAAAAGATAGGCAAAACCGCAATACCTTTGAGAAAACACTTGCAAAAGCGACACGGCCATGGTGACAGGCCTGTGGGAAAAACATCAGATACACTGCCAGGGTTTCTCCATGATAATCCAGTCTTCCTGGACAGTAATCTGGTTTTACTCTCCAAGAACGAATCTGTTTCTATCTTCAGAAATATATACACCAGGCACACAGCCCCCAAAGTGGGTTTACCTGTACCCACAAAAAATACAAAGAAAAAAGAACCTCCTGTTTTTTTTTTTTTTTTCCTAATTTGCTTATAGAGTCACTATTCAGAAGAAAAAAGAACTGGAAATTAAAACGTCAAAGGGGAACGATGGAGCAAGTTGCATCATACAGCAACATGATGTAGTAAGAACTGGCTATTAAAAAGGATGATTAGGACGTGATATTAAGCTGTAAGGAGAGGGAAAGATGAACCGTAAGTGACAGGTCTATCTGGGTGATGACAACTATTAAGTACACTGCTCAGAACCAGAATAAAGGGTGACATGAATAACTCTTGTGTGATCTTCCGTGATTTTTTTGTGTAAAAAAAAAAAAATTCTTAAAATTTAAATCAGGTTCTTGTAACTTTGCAAGTAAAGCAGTCCATAAAATTTACCTCTTAGAAGACAAGGTTTGAAAATGCACGTTAAAATTTTAAGATGAGTTCAAAGGCAGAATCATGATGCAGCAAACTTGTGAAGCAAAAAATTCCTCTAGAATGAAACAAGCCTGAGCCCTCGCTCCGGTCACACCCTGACCTTCTGGAAAAGCACATAAAAGAAAGACATTCATGCCACAACCTGTCAAGACAGTTCCAGATTTTCTACTCAGGATGCATTTTCAGATGCTATTTAAAAGAGGCTCCTTCTCTGTACCCTTTGAAGACCTCATGCACACGGTCCTCTCAAGCGCTGGCCCTTTGATTTGGGGGCACTTCTCACAAGGGTTCTCTAGTGGGAAACTGGCTCCTCTCATTCTTTTTCACGGCAGGATATGAAGTGCTACAGAACTTCTGCATTCCGACTCACCTCCCATTCCCTCTTTGCCAACGTAAAGAGTGAGGAGGAGGATTTGCGCTCCTGAATCAGCTCAGGAAGAGTAAGAATTTCTATGACTTTATTATTGTGTTTGTATGCATCCTTTCAAAGCAGTTCAAACCAAAGCATGAAGTGAAGGTTATGAAACGTTTCTTTTTTTTTTTCCCCCTTTTTGAGGAAGGAGATAGTGAGTGGGGTAGAGAAAAACAGAAGCAGAAACACAGCCTCGAGCACGGCCCCGTGCATCCCCTTTCAGAAAGGGTGGGCGGAGCGCCTCTCCAGCAGCTTCAAGCCGCCTCCTTGCTTCTGGCGCCTCCGCAATTTGCAATCTACTGTTATAAACTTCTCCAAACAACCTGAAGCTCAAAGCGCCTTCCAAAATGTTGTCAAGGGAATGAATGCTTCTCAATTAATTCTTTAGTCATGTCATCACAAAAGCTCTCTCACTGGAGCTGCTCCTTCTGAATAAAGAATTTGGTCCCTTCCTCTCCAGGTTTCTTGGCACCAGAAACAGCCTGTTGGGTTGACTGTGCATCTAAAACAGGGCAAATTAAAGACTCCCTTGTAGTAACTTCTGTCGTAGACGGTCTATTCTGTCTCTCTCCCCCATCCCCAGCACATGGCCAGCTACTCAACAAAAGTTACAGGAAAAAGTGTCACCTTGTCTGGGAGCAGCATGTCCAGCATCCTGGACTCTGATCTTCCACGTCTCTGTCAGTACATACAGACAGCAGTCAACTCAATTCTCTCATGGACGGGGTTTCCAGTAATGGGCTTAGTGCCTCTGGCCCTAGAGATAAAGACGAGGGCTCTGAAAGCACCCAGTGCACCTGTCTGTTCTAGTTCTCCCCACAGAATGAAAGACAGACAGGCAGTGATGAAGGCACACATGATATGCTCAAGGAGCCTGTAGGAGGGAGTGATTATTTGGCGGAACTGGGAAAATGTTAGGAAGGGGTATCAGAATCAGGGCCTGAAGGAGGAGTACACATGTATCTGTCAGAAAAGAGGTCAAGAAAGGCAGAGACAAGAAACACGTGCAAAAATAAACATATGTATTCACAGATACTTCACCTGTGAAGCACTCCCAGAATTTTCAAGAACCAGAAGAGTATAATGAAGATGTTTATTCAGCAGTGTTACCCCAAATTCAACACAAAACCAGAATGTTACGTTTCCCACTTTCCTTAGGCAGCCAGGCTCAAAACCTGCTACCCCTCCTCCTTCCTCATCCTTAGTCCCCACATTCAGTGAACAGCGGGCTGCTTTCTTCCCTAATCCTGGATACTGGCCTCTAGCTGGCGCACAGGACACTGCCATGGTGGACTGTCCACATCAGCCAGCAACTCCAGGGCCCTCCCAGGCCTGTGGACATACAAGAACCAAGTCACCTTCCTAAAGTGGACCTCCATTCATAGTACTAGTGTTTAATGAGTGAACAAAAATCTAAACTAATTAGCTGGCACTCTAGAATCCGTTCTTACCTACCTGTCCATCCACACTTGCCCCCATTCCTATTCGAGCCTCCAGTCCAGTCCCATCGGTCTACTGACTACCTGAGTGCACACCTTCTGATCCTGTGCTTATACCTCTCTCCTACCTGAATGATCCTTGCCTCTCTTTATGTTCCCCCCTCAATTCACCCGCTAGTCCTCCTCTTCAAGGCTTTGCCCAAATTCTGTTTCCTGCATGAAACCTTATGTGATCACCCAAGTACTTCCTCCTCTGCACAACTCCTAGAACCACAAGCAGCTATACAATTAAAATACTGTCCTATACTGTGTCTTTGCACAGCTAAGCTGTAAACTTTGAAAACAGATTCTGTGCTTTACAGAATCTTTTAAAGCTGTCCCTAATTGAATACTCAAAGTGATAAGCACTGTTTACTAGTGATCATGAGGACGTGAACCTAGACTCTCTTTGGTCTTCTCACTGACAAGTCCTATTGCCACTACCTCTAATTCAGACAGTTTATTCCAACTCATTGACAAACCCTAGTCCAGGGCTTCCTTATTTCCTGTCCCAACAACTGCAGCACCCTCCCAAATAAGACTACATCTTCTCCTTCTTATAACCCCTCAATGTCTATCCATAACCGTTAAAATAAAACCTAAACTCGTGCACGGACTAAACCATGTTGGAAGATTATATTGGGTCCCTTTCCCACACCCCACCACCTCTCCAGTCGGTTCCCAATACACATCCAGCAGCTCAGGGAAATGCTACAGTGAAAAGTTTAATCTTACTGGAGAGCAGTGTGAGTGCCAACCCAGGACAACAGGGTCCTGCCCACCCCTCTAATTTTGTTTCATGCCATCCTACCCACTGCTCACCATCTTATGCTGGTGTTCTTCTGCCCCCCACCCCCCGCCCCATCTGGTGTGCCTGTCTGTTCTGGTCTCTGGACCAGTGCACTTCAGTTTCCTGTGCCCCCCTGCCCCACCCCCTTTCCAGACCCCCCCCACCTGCTCTCGTCAATCCTCCTGCACCTTCAGATCCTCAGAGTGGTGCTCCTTCCACCCGGACCGCAGCAGCAACCATGTCCATCCCTTACATCTCTCTGTGGCAGACGTCTTCACTGTCTGCCTCCTCAGACGGACTCTATGGATGCCGGAGCCCTGGGCGCCCAGGGCACGGCTGTGCCGCACAAAAGTGCTCAAGAAAAGTTTAGTGAATGAACGAGCATATCAGGGAACCTTGACCAACGATCCATGTTCTCAAAGACAGTTGTTTCTGTAAAGGTGATTAACTGGAGTCACTAATGTAATAGTCCATGATCAGATGAGTCATTTAAATAGACTTTTAGAGCAGACTTTCAGAATGATCTGCTCCAAAAATAAAGTCAACCTATTCCTTCCCCATTCTTGAAATGGACAGCACCACACAACATCAGGATATACAGTACTGAAAAATTAAGTGAACGTCGAAAGTACATTGAAAAGTCTTTGGTCCTATGTTTATTTCCTTCACTAGCCCCAACAAGGGAGAAAAGATAACTAAGTGATTTAGGTCCCCACGTACGCAGGCTCAGGCCCGACAGTCTGTGGGAGATGCAGTCTGACAGCAGTCAGCGCACAAACACCACCAAGCCTCGCAACGTACAAGACTCCACGACTAGTGCGGTGTGAGCTCCTCGCCTGTCACCTGTCACCACAGTCTCCGCGGCACCCAGCTGTCACCGAGTGGCTTCTTGTGTATCTGATGGACAAACGGCTAAACCTATAATCAAGCCCCTAGACAGTTAACACTAATGACGTAAGGTCCCTTTACTGCCACCTCTAGCTGTGATGGGTTAACACAGTACACGTCCTCCTTTACGACAGTGCTAACTTTTTTACAATGGATTTTCTTTTCTTTTTTATTTGAGTATAGCTGACACCCAATGTTACCTTAGTTTCAGGTGGACAACACAGTAACTCAACCAGTTTATACGTTATGCTATGCTCACCACAAGTGTGGCCGCCATCTGTCCCCATACACGGGATCACAATATTATCGACCATATTCCTCATGCTGCGCCTTGCATTCCCATGACTTACTCATTCCATAACTGGAAGCCTGTATCTCCTTCTCCTCCATTATGCCCAACCCCTTCCCCCTCCCCTCTGGCAACCATAAGTTTGTTCTCTGTAATTCTAGGTCTGATTTTTTGCTTTTTGTTGTTTGTTCATTTGTTGCTTTTATTTTTTTAGATTTTACTTATCCGTGAAATCATACGGTATTTGTCTGTCTTTATTTCACTTAGCATAAAACCCTCTCGGTCCATCCACGCTGTCTTGAATGGCATGGTCTCATCCTTTTTTATGGCTGTGTAATAGTCCACTGTGTAAATATACCACATCTTCCTTATCCATTCATCTACTGATGGACACTTAGGTTGCTTACATATCTTGGCTACTGTAAATAATGCTGCAATAAATGTAGGTAGGGGTACATGTATCTTTTGAAGAGTGTTTTCATTTTCTTTAGATAAACACTCGATAGTGGAATTATTGGATCATACGGTATTTCTAGTTTTCATTTTTTGAGGAACCTCTATACTGTTTTCTGCAGTGACTGTACCAGTTTACATTCCCAGCAACGGTGGACGAGGGTTCCTTCTCTACATCCTTGCCAACACCTGTGATTTCTTGTCTTTTTGATTTTAGCCCTTCTAACAGGTACACAGTGATATCTCATTGTGGCTTTGATTTGCATTTCCCTGATGATGAGTGATGCTGAGCATCTTTTGATGTGTCTGTTGGCCATCTGTGTCTTCTTTGGAAAAAAGGACAAAGTTAATTCTTGAACTGTAGTGTATTATTGGTAAGTGCAATCTCACATGCATACGGGTTAAGGCAGTGATGTCATTTCTAAAGAATGTACCAACAGCTGTGACAGTGGTGCATATGTTCATAATTCACTTTCCTATCAGTAGCAAAGGAGACGTTGGGGAAAGGAAGTAAAACAACTACTTTGTTCCTACCCCTCTGCCCCCCAACTGCAGGAGGTAAAAAAACTAAAATTTTATTCCCTTCCTGCCAACCACAGGGATTATCATTTTCAGGCAGGGGATAGACTTAGTAGTTCTGGTCACACAAGGCAGTACTAGTACTTGAAAGGAGCCAGGCAGGAAAACAAGCAAACAAACCAACCAACCAATTAACCAACCAAACACACCCAAAATGTCCCATACCTGCTAGAGTAGGTCTAAACTTTGCACTCCAGCTTTGGTGTAGAAAAACTGGGCATTGGTGGGAAACGCTTCCTTTTGCTAGCCAAATGGAAGACTATACAAGAAGACCTGGGGCCTACTGGCCTCTAATTCCATCCCGAAGAAGAAGTGGGCAAGGAGAAAAGGGAAACCAAGGATCCCCTCAGCTCTTACACAAGTGCCACTCTGCTCAAACTTCCGGCTACTCCCAGTGAACGTGCTCCACGCATCAGAAGAGCCTCGTACCAACCCCACATTCCTAAATGGGAGGTTTCCTCCAATTCAAGGACCGAGAGATAGCAATTTAAGTGACAAAAGTCTACAAATATTTTGAGCTCAAGAATACTAAACAATTGGGGCACCTGGGTGGCTCAGCTGGTTAAGCGACTGCCTTCGGCTCAGGTCATGATCCTGGAGTCCCAGGATCGAGTCCCGCATCAGGCTCCCTGCTCAGCAGGGAGTCTGCTTCTCCTCTGACCCTCCCCCCTCTCGTGCTATCTCTCTTTCATTCTCTCTCTCTCAAATAAAATCTTTAAAAAAAAAAAAAGAATACTAAACAATTTACAATTATTCAGAGGCACAGGCAAGAGGCTACCAATGATGCTCATGTGACTACAAAACCACAATATTTCTACTCATCTTACCACGCTAATATGAAAATCACAAGCATCAAATGTCTTTTATTCCTAAAAAGATAGGGAAACATTCAGTAGTTGAAAAGAATCACAAAATACCTGTGGGAAAAAATACACATTTAAGGTTCTATATCCATCAGCACATTAACTCTACAAAGGAAAACGAAGGACATTTGTCTACATCCCATTACTCAACAGTCTCTTTTTTAAAACCAGTCCTTCCATCTTCCATTTTTATACATGCTGCCTCTCAAAACTTTATTGCTTAAAGGTTATTTCATCTAACAAAATTTTACCAAGATCTTATTTTCCTTAAGTATTCTATTTTCCTAAGATCTCTGAATAGAGGGAAAAATACTATAATTTATTCCCACAGAGGAATGGACTCAGCAAACATTAGACCATCATTTTACAGCTAAGTCACTTTTTGGCACTAAACACCAAGAAAGAAGACTTCACTCTCTGCTCTTCTGAGCACAGGGGTCAAGAGCTCCGGCTGAGCACTGGAGGGCATTCAGACATGACCTTTACCCTCCGAAGAACTACAAATGCCACCTTTACCTCAGCCTTTGATTTCCTTCCTTCTTTGGACTCAGCGTGTCTTAGGGGATGGAGAACCCACAGGAAGCACTTGAATTCAAGGTTGCAACCAGTCTGCCACTTGTCACACCCCACACCTCCGCGTCTCCACCCTTAACCTAGAATTCTAACTTACAAATTATTCATTCATATTATAGCTTCAGTACACAAAATGATAGACTTGTCTCCTGCTGAAGGATCATGCGGCTCCCTGAAGGACTAACCTCACATAAGCCAAATGACTCCTTATTTGTCCTAATTATGTTTTCTTTATGGATTATAAATAGATTTTAAGCCTCACTTTGATATCATGAGACAAACTGATTAACAGTTTAAACAATGGATAGAGTGGCTTTGTAATCTGGACGCTTAGGCTATATTATCCAAATCTACATTGTAAGAACCAGAGTTTATGGAAAAGCACTTTGCTTGATTCTCTAAATTACATAAGAGAAATTACTTTAAAAACATTGAAGAGGACTTACAGGAGAAAATACAAACTGTAAGAAGAGGCAGAAGTCAAAGGGCATAGATTAAAAAATGACAACTTATCCATCAGTGCTCATGAGAGATGTTTTACTTCTATCACATATACTATTACTCAAAATGCCAATCCTCAGGAAAGTTCTACAGTAAATCTAAACACTTAACATTTCACTTTATGTCAGATTCACTAGTCTAACAAGAATTTTATTGATTTGTTTCATCATTTGAAACTTTCCAAAAACCTCTCCAGAATTCGAGCATTCACTGCTACTAGCAGGCAACCACTATCTCGGATAAATAAACAAATACCTTTAAGCTGAAATGAGTAATCTATGTTAAACTTAGAGCTCCAATTTGCAAGTGCTTAGTTTCCTTAGAAGCCACAGAAAATACTGCTTTGGTCTTCTGAAATGGAACATACTTTAATATCAGTTCTGAAAAACTTACATAAGAAAAGGGTTTAATCAAACACGATTGCAAACACTAAAAAGGAGGGGAAGGTGAAAGAGAAGGAGGAGAAGGGGGAGGAAGAGGGAGAGGAGAAGAAGAAAAAAAAATCATTTTGCATTATATGACTGTAAGCCCTTCAGGACAGATTTCATCTCGTGAAGCAGTTGTTCGGGATGCCTTACAGTGGCTGGATGAAAACAAGGCCCAGATCCACTGAAAGATATTCAGGCCCAACTTATTTCCCAGCACCGTGAAGGAACAGCAAGGGGCAGGTCTCATCATTTGAATTTTAAGAATGTTCAAGACTCAGCAAGAGTCTCAAAACCGGGAGCTTCTAGCTGAACCCTTGGGCACTAAGGAACTTACCAGGCTACAGTCATCATTCAAAATCCCGTGACAGGAGCAGACGCATGCAGGGGACCACAAACTCAAAGCACAAGTGAAAGAAAAGGGACTTGGGTACCAAGAGCATGCTCTGCACACAGGAGACAAAACTAATGTACATTAGTGCCTATCAAGTACTAACAGGACAGGTTTCAGGTGCCCAAAGAAAGGATGATGACAATTTCCATGCTGCTCTGAAACTTGGACTTCCTACAGAGATCATATTAGTCTCCTTAAGTAGTTCATCAGCATCATCTATGAGTCAAAGTTTAGATTTAAATGGCAAAACAGGCTCATCGATAATTAGGCCTTGGAATACATCCAGAGTAACAGCATAAAATAAATGCTTGTTACAAAACAGCTCTACGGGGCTGGGTTTATATAGCAGAATACCCAACCAAATCCTGTATGACAGGGCAAAGGAAACGCTTTAATGTCAATGCGCAACAAAACTTTAAAGGATACAATAAAGCTGTAAGAACAGAAACAGACCCCCTCTCTCCACAACATATACACAAAGCAAAACAAAAATAGCACGGAGCTACACAATTCGCACTTAAAGGGGATTTGCCATTCATGTGGCCAGGCCAACCTCACTTCGCAGATGAGGAAACCAAGTCCCAGAAAAGCAGTACAAGATGCTCTAGACTGGCTTCTGGGCCCAATGTCTCCACTCCACCCTCACAGAACCTGCTTTCCCTGAAAAACAAGGGGGAGAAACTGCCATTCTTACCGTTGGCTGACTCAAGGGTTCTAAAAATCTTGAGGATCTTTCTTCCCTTTACTCTCCAGGACGAAAAGCTAAACAAATTAACGTTCCAACAGCTACCCCCCAAAAAACGAAATTCTCAAGAGTGAACAGAAGCTCTTCTGGGCCCATGATCATGGCGGTGGCAGCAGACATGCCCTCGATGTGCAGAAGGACACAGGCAACTTTGTGCACCTGCACGTGCTGTGGAGATACTCCTCTGCATCATTGGCGCCAAGGACCACGTGAACTTGGCTGAGGCTGACAAGGTGAATGGCAGGCTCAACAGCCAGTTTAAAACCTATGCTATCTGTGGGGCCATTTGCAGGGTGGGTGAGTCAGAGGACTCTATCCTCTGACTGGCCAAGGCCAATGGCATCATTTTAAAGAACTTCTGACTGGAGAGGATCACGGATGTGGAATATCGGTCATAAGTAAATAGCACCCCCCACCCGACAAAAAAAAGTGAATAGAAGACAGGAACCTACACCTGTCCCTGAAGAATCATACAGTGGTTCGTTTTCCAATCCTTTTCAACTACATTTCCAATCCTTTTCAACTACATTTCTTTCATTCCCAAAGAAACATAGCTCATAAGAGAAAAGAGTCTGAACTCTCTATCAGATCAATGCGATTGTGCCAGAATCAGAAGAGCCTCAGACATGAAGCAGAGCAAACTCTGCAATATTCAAGAGAAAGGGAAATTTCCTATAAGCCTCAGGGAACCTTTCCCAGAAGGTCTCAGGGTTGCTGAGAAAGGAAAGATTCTGTGGGTCGTTATACCAACGAATTCAATTTTGCCTTAAAGGTCGTCAGCCACATTTTTTTTTTAAAGATTTTATTTATTTGACAGAGAGAGCACAAGCAGAGGGAGAGAGAGGGAGAAGCAGGCTCCCTGCTGAGCAAGGAGTTCGGTGTGGGACTCGATCCCAGGACCCCGGGATCATGACCCGGGCCAAAGGCAGCCGCTTAACCGACTGAGCCACCCAGGCATCCCCGTCAGCCACATTTAGATTTAGTTTTCTCAACAAACTGAAGGAAAAAACGTCCTTCAGGGAGCTGCGAAGAGGGCATACTGGGAAAGCAGAATCCCACTTACTGGGCTTCATGATGGACTGTGGAAGGTCCTGCCTGCCTTCCAGCAGCATCTGTATCCTAACGCTGCTTGACACATACTCTACACAACCTCTTCTCAGGTTATCATCAGGGTTCTACTGCTAAAGCCGAGTTTTGTTTTTTTCCTTTTATACTGAAAGTCTTCCTAGTGTATGATAGCTAAGAGGAGCAGGAGGAAAAATAAATGCTAAACCAGAGATAAAGCACAGGAAATGATTAAACCAGTAAGTTAGGTTAAAAGACTTTTCTATATTAAAATAGTAGAAAGTATGCCAAATGAGTTGCTTTAATTCCTACTCTGCCAAAGCTGAATTGGTTCCCTCTGTTGGGAACCAATTCAAAAGCAACATATAACATTGTTTCTAAACCACACAACTTTACATTGCTTAGGATAGTTACTTAAACTAGGCTAACCAAAGATAATAAACAAAACTAAAATTTTTATAAAATGTCAGAGACTACCAGACTTTTGAACACCCAATCCACGTATTAATGACATCACAGATCCAAATGCTTAAGCTTCAAAAGGGAAAGTAAGAAACATCAAGTGCTAGAACATGCAAATTCATTTTGTTTCAACATAATTCTTTAAAGTTCCTTTCAAACAAAACAGACACATTATAAAAGCCCAAAATCATAGGTGTCAAAAGTTAACTAAACAGTTTATTTCAAAGTAGTAATACAGATTGGTCAAATTGCTTTGAAGTAGTCTTGAGATTGACCATTTTAAAAGACAACCAAGAACATTCTAGCACTTCAACAGTCAAATGAACTTAAAATAATGTCACTGACAAAAACACATGGTCTGATTCATATTTATCTATAAAATGTCAAAAACATCTGTCCTACCTACTAAACAAGATGGAAGTGAAAATCAAAATGAGACAGTATGTAAAAGTACTTGATAAGCATTTAAATTATAACATATTGTGAATCGATAAGCAGTAGAGCTTACACAAAGAACAGTTAAGTATGAGTTAATGTTGTAACTTGGTATGGTTAGAGTAGGAGATGAAGTGTCATTAACTTGGAGTCTAATCTTAGTTCACCCACTAAGTACTAGTAACTTCATCATAATAAAATCACTAAGGCCCACTGAGTCCCATTTCCTTATTTGAAGAGTAACAGAGTTAGACCAGAAAAGATCTGAAGTCCCTTTCAGCTTGGCCACCTTGATTAATAACACCTAAATTAATAACACCTAAATTACTGCTATTATAAATAAGTAACATTTGACACCACGAAATATTATCATTATTTGCCACCACGTCACAAGTGGATACCACGCCTCTCCTAATGCAGCAGATACAGCAGTAAATACCACTACCTTTGTAGACTTGTGTGCCGACCTGGAAGAGTTCAAAGCACTATTTCACATTCCTGCACAGGTCAAAGATTAAATGAGACAAAGACACATTTTCTCTCTCGTTTATCCGACTAGTGAGCTGAAGTCAAGAGTAAGTCACCTGCCAACAGCTCACAGCTATAACAGTAAAAGCTGGAAGGAGAAAACAGGCCCAGTGCTCTTCTCAATCAGGGATAACTGAGCATCTGAAATGAAATATAACAGAGCCAATCATCTAATGTCCAACCTGCTGGGGAAGAAAGGCAGGCAGTCACTCATTCAACACATATGCTGAACCACTAGGCACTGTCCTTTCTGGCTGCCAGGGATATAGTAATGGACAAAGGAAAAATCCCTGACCTCACAGAGCTTACACTGTGGTTGGGGAAGATGGGCAAAGTAAATGAGTGAAATAGAGGGTATATTATAGTGGTAAGTGGTATGGAGAAAACTGAAGCATAGAAAGGGTAGATAGAGAGCATGTGCTTGGCGATTTGTAATTTTCTTTTCAGCCTCCTGGATGCCACTTAACAGAACTGCAACAATAATGCATCTAAAGTACTTGTCCTAAGTATTTCCCCAAACAGGGAATACTTCGGATACAGGGAAGACCCTGATCCGCCGATTCCAATTTGATATTGATTGCTCAAATCTTGGAACTGCCAGCTAGGATCTGTCATACCTGCAATCCAAATTCCATATTAACAAAGACTCTCTGCACCCCACCTTTATTTATTTATTTTTTTTAAAGATTTTATTTATTTATTTGACAGAGAGAGACACGGCGAGAGAAGGAACACAAGCAGGGGGAGTGGGAAAGGGAGAAGCAGGCTTCCCGCCGAGCAGGGAGCCCGACGCGGGGCTCGATCCCAGGACCCTAGGACCATGACCTGAGCCGAAGGCAGACGCTTAACGGCTGAGCCACGCAGGCGCCCCTGCACCCCACCTTTAAATCCACAAAGAGTCCAAGTAGATTTACAGAGCTCAGCCAGAAGTTACAAGAGCACCTGAACTGCTTCTGAGTTGGCACAGAAATCTCCTAATGCAAAGGTTAAAATGGAGTTTGGGTTGTGCTAGGACAAAGCACTAAGAATACCATGCACATCATTTTGCTTTTTCTGACCTGTCAATTCTAGCGACATTCTCTATTAGTCTATATTTAACCCGCTTACTGGACAGTTTCTCCAGCTTTTAGTATTTGTTTTTCTTTTATTAAAAGAGCAACCCAGTTTGCAGGAAGTTGTTATAAGAAAATATAACCCCTTGCAAGATCTGATACACTTGGTTAAGCACCATCTAATCAACCTTAATTAACCTGGTTAGTTGACTTAGGATATCAGGTTAAGCTTTGTTTTAGTTGTTTTAAAATGCCCTCTGAGTCTCTAAAATCTCATGATCCTCGCTTGGAACCGCATCCTGAGAATTACAGTAAGTGCTCTAAAATTAGCTACAGCTTACTTTAACGTGTCTATAACGCACAGCCTTGCTTTTAAATGGAGCTCCCACCGGGAGTGAAAAAAGACACGTCTGCCAGGAACTTCGGCCTTGGGGTCAGATCGCCGATCCCAGGGAGAAGATCCCACGAGCTTTTCCTTCTGCCCACAGCTGGCGAGGAAGTGTTTGTTTGGCTCCTCCGCGGGAGGGGCGCGCCCGGCTCAGTTCGCCGCGCGGGCCCGGCCCACTGCGCGATTTGGAGGCGAGCGGCCGGCAAACTTCAGCCGGGCTCCGCGGGCCGGGCCCGGGCGAGGCCCCGCCCTGCTCGCGGGTGCGGGTCCCGGGCCGCCTCAGGACTGCGTCCGGGGGGCCTCGTCGGCTCGGAGGCCCGGGCGAACGCCGGGCGGTGGGCACCGGAGCTGGGAGGACGGGAGGGCTGCGGCCCGGGCTCCGGGGTCGACTCCAGAGGGCCGGGGTTCCCCCAGGGGGCACGGGTCTGGCCCGAGGGTAACCGAAGCTAGGGGGCTGTCCCGGGGGCCCGGCAGGGCGTCCGGAGGGACCCCGCGCCGAGCGGTGACCAGGGAGGAGTGGGGCGGCTGGGGGAGGGGGACCAGGGGCTCCCGGGACACGCCCGGCCCGGCCCGCCCCCGGGCTCCCGTCAGCGCGGCCCCACCCGGCCCGCCGCGGCCCCCTCCTCACCTGATGTATGGGCTGGCCGCCGCCAGGATGTTCTTCTGCACCGGGATCTCCTCCCCGTCGAGGACCAGGTGCGCGTCGCAAAAGCGGGACTCCTCGCGGAAAGAGCTGAGCGCTCGCAGCAGACGCGCGGCATGCTGTGGGTCGGACACAGCGCTGCCTTCGGCCATCTCGGCGCCGGCTCGTCAGCCCTCTGGTCCAGCTGCCCCAGCCGCCCCGCCAGACCCCTCGAGCTGCCCGCGTCCGGCGCGCGCCCTGTCTGCACAGCGCGCGCGCGCGCCCGTCCAGCCCGACTCTGCGCTCGGAGAAGCGGGAGCCCCCGGAACGCGCCTGCGCCATCGGCGGCGCAAGGGGCTTGCGCCTTTAAGGAGCCGCGGCGTTGCGTCATTTCTCCGCGACGCCCCCGCGCCCTCGGGCCCTCCCCCTCGCCAGTGGTCGCCGGAGGCGGCCAATCAGAAGCCTCGTTCCTCTGCTGGATCAGCTGGTCGCGGTGCGTCTGTCCGCCGCCTGGAACCGTTGCTGCAGTGGTGGAAGATGTGCAGGCACCTGGGACTCTGTGGTTCAGCCCGGGGCCTCTGGCGCCGCGAGTCTGAATCCGAGCCTTGGCTCTTCCACTCAGTAGCTGTGTGGCCATGGGTAAGGTGCCCATCCTCAATTTCTCCATATGCAAAATGAAGGTGATGACTTCTTCGTGTTGTTGTGGACTCTTGTGAGCTCACGCGTGTAAGCAAGGGCGCAGTGGGTGTAGCTTTTCTTACTGATGAGAGAAAAGGCGCTTCCCGGGTAAGAGCACAGAGACCCGAGAAAGCAGGCCCTCAGAGCATCTGGTTGCCGGCTACGGAGGAGATGTAGCAGATGAAGCTAGAGAAGTACTGACAGGCCTTATATTTTGCAGAGCCTCCTTGTCTGTGGTAAAGAGGTTGGTCTTGATCCTGCAGGGGTTAGGAACTATGAGAGGGTTTTGAACAGGGTGTTTTATAAAGATCACCCAGCTGCGTGGAGAATGAGGAGGGTGGTGCTAAAGGCAGAAAGATGCTTAAATATTGCAGTACTTGAAGGAAGGGCCCGGGGACCTAAACCGAAGGATGGTGATGGACGTGGATAATAATGGGCGGCTTTAAAGGAATAGACAGAATGGCGAGGGAGAGGGGGTCAGGACAGTGTTCTGGTTGAGTAACTGCGTGGATGTTGGGACTTTTCAGACAGACAGGAAATGCCAAAGGAGTTGGGTGTGTGTGTAGAGAACCAGATGTTAAGATGTGACTAGAGTCCCAACCCGGTGAAGATCAGAGTTGTGACAGGAAGCAACTTTGGGTGAGCTCAGTCAGGGCAAGCCCCTTTGGTCTGAGGTCTCCCTGGAGGTTAAAGGGCACATGGGAGCGTGGAATGTAGCCACCATTTTGTTCAAACACTAGGTTGTTTGTACAACCTGATTGTGAAAACATTAGTTCATTTGTACAACCCTCAATAAGCTTCTAAAGAATTAGCAATTTTTCTGGAGAATTAGCGATTAGGGCCAAGGACCTGAAGAATGATCAGCATTTCAGATAAGGCAGGAGGGGGTTTTCACTGGATCAGTTCAATCTTTTTCTTCAACCAACTGAAAGGGTCCAGTACAGCCTTGAGTCTTTCCCCTGAACCAGCCCAGGCTTTGGAGTCACCGCAGGATTCAGAGTATATAACTCTGGCAGAGTCACTGGCAGAATAGATGGGGAAAAGGAAGTTAATAGTGAAAGGTCTAGACATTTCTAGTTCCTCTTCAAACTCAGCTCAGCATTTATGGATGAAATGATAAGGATGTCTCCGATTGGCTTCAAAACAAAATGAAGGGATGGAGGGAAACGGGTGAGGATACAGATGAATCAAAAGTGTCTATGAGTTACTAATTGTTAAAGCGGGTTGTGGGTACACGGAGTTTCATTGTATTAGTCTCTGTATTTTGTGTATGTTGTAAAATGTCACAATAAAAGTAAAAAAAAAAAAACAACGAGATAAGCAGCTCAAACTTACCTTCTCCGTGATACCTGCCCAGTATCCCTGGAAGCAGTCAAAACTTCTTTCTCCAAATTGTTGCTGTACTTCGAACATTGCTCTGGCAGGTAACTTATTATAAATGGGTTTGTTTATCCATGTCACCAGCAAGCTTGTATATTTAAGCGGCTCGATTTCCAGGTGCTAAGCACAGTGCCGGGCCCTGGTAATGCTCACTGAATGTTGGATGGATGGAGGGATTAACAAAATTGTGAATACCAAGCACTGAATAAATGTTTTCTGAATTTTATCTTCTGTTTTTAGTTGATTTGTCTTTGTCTTCATTCTCAACTGGGTTGTTGGGGTCAAAGATGATGTATATGACAGTTCTCTGTACAATATAGATATTTGATAAATACTTATTAATTGCATGGAATGCCAGTCTACTCTTCAACTATCAGGAGGTTCCAAAACAAAACAACTTTCAAATAACAGAATTACCCTCAGGTAACCAGTTTCCCCGGAATGGGAGTGTTGCCTTAGTTGAAATAACTGGAGGTGACTGGGGATTAGTCAGGTAGGCTCTTCCTGGTAGAGGTGAACCTTCTCTGGCATTTTGACAAAAGAGAAGGAAGGGGTAGGCTCTGCCCCACAAAGCCTTCCTCCCACCCTTGGGCCCTCTTCCTTCCTGCAGCACCAGGATGAGTTTTCTTGGGGCACCTGAGCTGACCTCAACACTTTATTGAAAACCTAGCATCCTTTTGATTGTTAACTCCCCTCTTAGTAAACCCAAGGTGATTTCCTGATTACCAGGGGACATCTGGGCAGAGGGCTATAGACAGACTGTAGACAGACCTGCATCAACCAGGGGAAAGGTAGTTGCTGGCTTGAGAGGATCACCTGTGCAACAGGCGGCTGATCAACAGAAGACCCTATATGTGCTTTCAGAAACAGCCCCGCTGTTGGCAGTATTTCCCAACAACCCACCTGCCTGAGTAACTCATTCATCTTTCAAAACCAAGCTCAAACATGACCTTCAAGGAAGGTCTCCAAGCAGCCTCTCAGGTCAGAGTCCCTGTGCTATGCCATGTTCCTGCTTTCTGTGCTGGACTTAACCGCACTGTAATTAACCAGTTTCTAAGTTGGTTTGTGAGCTCCTTCAAGATAGGAGCTGTGTTATATTCAGTCATGTTCCAAGGGACTTGCATAGTGCCTGGTACTTAATAGATGCCGCTCGAGTGCTTTTGCATAATTAGAGGTAGCAAGTTGGGAAAATGAGCACAGGAGGCAGGATGTAACTAACACAGTGGGGTCAGGGGGATGACAGGGAGCTGAGCAACACCCCATCCAGAGCAGGAGGCTGCCCCTCAGCTCTAGATGATTGCTCCATGGGATTAGGGCCCAGTGGGGCCAAAACCAGTGATTTTTCAAGAGATCTGAAAATTCAGATCCACATGTCAGATGTCCCAGTTTTTCAACATTAGCTCCTCCTTTCATTTGGGAGAAAAAGATGCAGCATGTGTCTGCAGAAAGGTTCTGGCTTTAATTCACTTCCAGAGGTAATCAGAAAATCACCTTGGTTTACTAAGAGGGGAGTTAGCAATGAAAAAGATGCTAGGTTTTCAGTAAAGTGTTGAGGTCAGCTCAGGTGCCCCAAGAAAACATCCTGGTGCTGTAGGGAAGGAAGAGGGCCCAAGCGTGGGAGGAAGGATCTGTGGGGCAGAGCCTGCGCTCCCATCAGCTGCAAGAGCCACTCCTGGTCAGCCCTTGGACTGTTTTGTAGCCTTTCTTGTTATTGCTCAAACTGAGCCACCCTTGATACTGTTTACAGCCATCAGAATGGTATATTTGGTGTTATTGTTTCCCCACATTCCATAGACTTCAGACCTCAGCTGTTGTGAAACCAGTAATTTGAGATCCGGTAGGCTCCCAGCCATTTCAGTCCCTGGTGACTGTAACTGACCCCTTCTGCTTTAGTGGCTAAACAACCCCCAGAGAAAGGATTTTCTTTTTCTCCTTTTTTTCTTTTTTTGACTAAAATTCACAAGATATTAGCAGTGGCCATTCATTCAACAAATATTTATTCAGCACCTGCCATATGATACGTAGCAGATACAACCATGGTGAAAACAGACATAGTTACCTCACTGGTATCATTGTAGAGACTTTTTACTCTGTGCTTTTCTGATCATGAATCATTTTTACAATCAGAAAAAAATTTTCCAGTTGCAAAAAGGAAAAAAAAAAAAGCTTTATTTTGCTTTGAAAAATGAGCCCTCATAGAAGAGAAGAATCACCTTGGAGTTTGGGGTTTTGTTTTTTTAATAAATGTTGGAAAGAGGAATGAGAATCCAGTAAAAGAAATAATGCAAAGAAAGAACTTAATAGTTTGGAGGCTCTTTAGAAAACACTGACTCTCAGATTCAATTTGTTGAAGAGAAAACTGACGCAAGATGAGTCAAGGACTCAGTCAAGGTCATACATGTGACCTAGTCGAAGCGGAACACACAGGCCCAGAATTCTGCCTTCTAGCCCTGTAAGCTTTTCCATTACACCAAGTTGACTCTTCGTAAACATTAATTTGGTTGAGACAGTCTCTTCTGATTCATTTTAAGCGGTCTCTTCTGATTCATTTTAAGGCGGTCTTCGCATATTTTATGAGTTAATCTGTCATTTGTCCAAATCTATTTATAGCTCCTTTCTTTTGGAAAATCTAAGCTCTTCCAAATTGCTGAGTCAGAGAGCATCTAAGTATTTATAACTCTTGAGAGTTGATTCCATGTATTTACAAAATATTCAGAGAAGTGTCTCAGAAGCCAGTGAACTAATTAAGTTGTAAAGAAGATAGTGACTGTTTTTGACCAAATCCGTGCTGTACTCCCCAGCACATGGTATAGTGCGGGACACACAGTAGGTACTCAAGAAATATTTACTTGAATGAATAAATGTTAATAACTAGGGAGAACTGAGATTTTTCTGTCCGTAAGGGATTACTTCAGATGATTTCTACGACTCCCCCACCGAACACCAAGCAACAGTTTGCTAATAACTCCAAGTGCATATCTAATGGGCATCTGCAACTCAACATGCCAGAAATTAAACTCTTGGTTTACCCCTTAAACCTAATCATTCCTCAAATCTGTCGCAGCATCATTCATTTAAGGACTGAAGGACAGAAACTTAGGGACATCCTTGACCTCTGTCTCTCATACTGTTCTCACCAGCAAACCTTTCAGCTCTTCCTGTAGACAGTCTCCTGAATCCAGCCTCGTCCTACAACCTCTGCCAGTACCATCCGATAGAGCCACTAATCAACTTCCCCTAGACTCCAGCAATGGCCTCCTATTTGCCCTCCTTGCTTTTTCTCTTGCCCCCTTGTGAGTTCTTTCTCCCCATAAGCTAATCAGATCAAATTGCTTCCCAATGCAAAACCTTCCAATGGCTTCCCTGTGGCTTACAAAGCCCTATGTGAGCTTTTACTTTCTCTGTGACCTCATTTCCTACCACTGTCCTCTCCCTCAGTGTGCACTAACCAAACTGGCCTTTTTGCTCTTCTCCGACCAGGCCTCATGTATGCCCACCTCGGGGCCTTTGCAGTGGCTGATTTTGGATCCTGGAAGTCTCTTTCTTCATGTTCTCATAGCTTGCTCTTTCATTCTACTTAGGTCAGAGCTTAAACATAACTCTGTTTGGATTGTTTCCAGTTCGGGGCTATTATAACAGAGCTGTTATGAACAAGTCTTTGGGTGGGCTGTTGGCACTTTTTTCTTGCATCGATGTGCCCAAGAGTTGAATTGCTTGGTCATAGGGCAGGCATATGTTCAGCTTCAGCAAACACTGCCAGACAGTTTTCCAAAGTGGTTGTACCAAATTACACTCCCACCAGTCATGCATGAGAGTTCCGTTTGCTCTGCATCCTTCTGTAATTGGTGGTGTTGCTCTTTTAATTACCTCCATTCTGGTGGGTGTGTGGTGGTATATGTATATATATATGTATGTATTTTAATATGTATATATATGTGTGTATATATATATTTATGATGTGTGTGTGTGTATATATATTAAATACATGTATTTAAGTGCTTGTTTGAGTTGTCCCTCATTTTTAAAAATTGGTTCTTCAAAGTGATAGTTCTTTTTTTTTTTTTTTTTTTAAAGATTTTATGTATTTATTTGACAGAGAGAGAGACACAGCGAGAGAGGGAACACAAGCAGGGGGAGTGGGAGAGGGAGAACCAGGCTTCCCGCTGAGCAGGGAGCCCAATGCAGGGCTTGATCCCAGGACCCTGGGATCATGACCTGAGCCGAAGGCAGACACTTAACGACTGAGCCACCCAGGTGCCCTAGGAGTTCTTGATCATATATATGGGAACACACATTTCTTCTATCTGGGGCTTGCCTTTCACTCTCTAAATAGCGTCTTTGATGAACAGACATTCTTAATTTTATTGAAGTTGAGTTTATTATTCTTTCCTTTTATGGCTAGTGCTTTTCATATTCTGTTTGAAAATCTTTACAACCACAATTCTATTTTCCTATGCTCTCTTCTAGAAGTTTTTCTGTTTCCCTTTCACATTTAGGTTCACGACCCACCCCAGCTACATGCATTTTCTTAAATCCAGCTCACAACTCAGTTCACAACTTCAGTTCTCATTTACTCATTCATGCTTGTCATCACTCATTCACCTGATTCTTCAAGCACCCATTTAAAGAACTTATTGGCCAGTAGGGGAAAGGGGAGACTTGCACATACACAATATCTAGAAAGTAGTAATTTAGTTGGAAAACGTGATATGATATGATATAAGCCTGATTATCCCAATAGAGTACCCAGAGTCATTTCCTCTTTGAACCTAGCAGACAGGCGCATTCCCTACATGCCAGTGATCCCGTCTTTCTCATCCATCATTGGTCCTTCACTTCTTCCAAGTCCCTATGCCTGGCATCTGAGGTGTCCCCCCCTTCATCTTCTAGATCCTCACCACCCTCATCCCAAACCTTCTGCACACACCCACCTGAATTCCCGAACAGAACAAGCTATTCATCCCACCAGCTGTTTGCAGCTGCTTTTTCCTCCTGCCTGGGCTCCTTCTCTCATGGCTGGTGCCTGAAAAACTGCTCACTGTTCTAGTATCAGCTCTGTGAAGCCTCTCCCGACTTCTTTCTCTTTTGTTGTGCCTTGAAATCTTCCTCTGGAGTCTGATTGCTGGGTTCAAACCCTGCTTCATATCACTTCCCAGCTCTGTGCCCCTGGGCATGTTACTTAAACTGCCTCTAAGCCTCATGGGCCCCACTGGAAACAGTTGTGGTTCCTGCTACACATCGTTTGGTGCAGAATAAATGAGCTTATCCAGCTACAGTCGTTTAGCACAGTATCTGGCCCACAGTAAGCGCTCAATAAATGTTCACTTTAAAAAATAGTCGCACCCATCATACTAATGACATTTACCTGTTAACATACTGGTCTTTTCACTAGACCCGAGGTTTCTTAGAATTAGAGATCACTTCCTTAATTTTTCCACAATTGCCCCTTCTTGTGTCCATCTGTGGGCAATTCCCTGTGAGGAGAGCTTTTTGTCTATCACCCCAATGAACCTTTACAACAACCTACAAGATAAGAATTAGGATCTCCATGCTGTGGTTTAAAACACCAAGGCTCAGAGAGCTAAAAACCCTGTTCCACATCCCTCAGCTGATTCACGGAGAAGCCAGGATTTTGACTCCCTGTTTCATTGCCAAGTTTGTTTCATTGCCAAGCCCTTCATCATGTATCCCTGCCTCTCGCTGCATGGCCTGCACAGACACAGTGAGGTCAGTAAATATCTCATGAACCGAATTCAATCTAATAAGCCCAGAACCTACCCATGTTTGTCAGAAAGGGACACGGGTTTATCTGTGCCGCTGAAGTTTGGAATGTGGCCCTCAAAGGCCAAGCAATCAGAGACTGAGACCCTTCTGGCAAAATAGATAGCATCAAGAGCAGGTGACTGTGCTTTCAACTTTTCCCTCTTGGGAAAGACTCGTTTCATCATCAATAATTTGTACTTTGTGACTTCAAGGTGTGCTCTCTAACTGACACAATGCTGCCTTTCCAGAGGAACAGGTTGTCACTTTTCACAAAATTTGTCCTATTTAATGACACATTTTGTTTGGTGTCTAATTACCTACCATTTCTTCTATTGCTGCATTACAGTCCCAAGCTTTTAAAACGTGGTGCCAAGAGTCTTGGGAAGATCCTTTTCAGGCAGGTTCTGGAAGCCTGGCCTTTCCAGCTCAGTTGTAAATGTTTTGAGAGCAGCAACCCATCTGACTCTCCGGCAGCACCTGAACTTGGTTAGGCAGGCATGCAACAAGTATTTGCCAAATTCATGATCTGTGTGCTTGTTTCAGGCTGGACGCTAGACTCAGTCTCAGGAGGGAGAAAGGAGGAATCAGATTCAACTCTTGCCCTCCAGGAACTTCTAGTCCAATGCAGGAGATAAGTCTGAAAAATGAACAACCAACATCTGACATGGAAAATGGTGTTTGGGGTGTGGATTGTAGCAGAGCTACACGGGGGGAGACCCCCTTCCCAGAGCATTACTTGGACTTAAAGATTGCTGGGAAATTCTTTGATATTCGAATGAGCATGGGCATAATACAGAGTGCACTCTAACAAGAGCATGCTTTGTAAGGTGAAACACAGATTTCAAGGTACTGTCTTTGGTAGACCTGTCCTCCCGCCTTCCTTTTGGGAGGTAGCTCCCCTCCCTTCTGCCTTCAGGAGTGTTTTGGTGGGTGATGACGGTGAACATTGCCATTGCAGCAGTCAGAATTAGGTTTTCAATCAGGCTCTGCTCTATCACTTTCTAGGTTTGGAGTGAGTAACCTGAGTTCTCTGAACCTCAGTTTATTCGTGATTTTTTAAAATGAGGGTTAGTGTTTTATATAAAGCTTTTGTCACATACACAGTAGCTTTTATGTGTGTTGTGAGGAAGCAAATATTTATGGGATGGATGGGTGGATAGATGGATGGCAGTCTGTTGCCACATAGCAAAAAAAAAAAAAAAAAAGGCAATTTTCGTTATCATTAATACTTTGCGATTCTACAGCATTTTGTACCCTTGAAAAACTTTCATGTTCTCACAAAAATCAAATAAAGTAGAGCAATCCCAATTCTACCTATGAGAACAACTGGGACCTCAAGAAATGCCCAGAGTCTTGTGAAAACTGAGATTGGCCAACTTGAGATTTGAACCAGGGCCTGGTTCAGCATCTTTAACTCAATAGCTTGGGGACTTGTTAGGGGGTAGGAGTGGTGAGAGGGGGGCATGCCTTTCCTCCCTGAGCTGTGTGCAGCCTGTTCATTTGAGCTATATGTCATGAGTCACAGACTCAGAGAATCCTCACAGCTGGGGCAGTGCAGAAGTTCTCCACTTCTCCTGTTGAGAAGCTGATTCAAGCAATGGACTGTACTCTCCTTATATATATACATATACATACATACATATATACACAAGTTCATATGCAGTTTCAGGAAGCTCACGGGCACCCTGAAGCTCCTCCACCATGCCCCCCATGCCTGACCAACTACAGAAACCACAAACTCATTACCTCCAGGCAGACTAGTTAGAAACATTATAACTCAATATAACAAACCCCAGCAACTTCAGCCAGGGATCACTTACCCTCCCATCTCTGCATCATCTCAATTCTCAAAAGTTTATCCTTCAGTAAATATCCAAAGCCAAATCATCCATTGCCCTCCCAGACTTTCACAAGTCTTGGTGGAGATAAGATAAGATGTGTATTTTAGAGATCAAAATTGCCAGTGTGTTAATGGAACGGGGTGGAGACCATAAACAGGATAATATATAGGTTGCCTAGAATCACTTGGCCTCACCACAGGCAATGCCTTCATGGTTATGAAAGCCACGATCAAGCGCAAAAGATAAAGAACCAGACTCACAGCTGAGAGAACCTTGGTGAGGCCATGCAGGTCCTATGTTCATTTGACACTCATGTATTGAACCCTGGCTATGTGCGCAACACTGCTCTAGACCCCCAGGAGACATGTGAGACTAAAACAGAAAAGTCCTTGCCCTGAAAGTAATCCTTGAGTTTCCAGTGAGGAAGATGGATAAATACCAATAGCCATAATAAACATGTAAATTTTACAGTGTGCTAGAAGGCCAAAAGTGCTTCAGGGAAAATGAAGTTAAAAGGGATAAAGGGGATCAGGAGTGTGTGTGATGGCAGAGTTAAGCTGCAGTGTTAAACTGGGGTCAGGAAATCCACACTGAAGGTGAGATTTGAGCAGGACCTGAAGGCGAAGAGGCCATGTGTGCTGCTATGGTCACTCTTGTAAGGGCCGAGCCAAGGTGGTGCCAGTGGCACTGCTCAGTGTCTGGCATTTGTGCATTCACGCAGCAGGTATTTACCGAGTGCATTAAGATCTAGGTGCTTGGGGTAGGCTGGATAATGGTCCCCAAAGATATCCAAGTCCTAATCCCTGGAACCTCTGAATGTCACCTAGATGGCAAAGGGACTTTGCAGATGGCATAAAGTTAAGGATTTCAGATAGGAAGGGTAATCTGGGTTATCTGGTATGCCCTAAATATAATCACAAGGGTCCTATTAAGAGAGAGGTAGGAGATTTTGACTGCAGAAGGAGGAAAGTGTTGGGATGCTGAGCAGGGAGACAAGGGGGGAGGTGGTGTGAGACCCGGAGCCAAGGGATGAGGAAGCTGGAAGAGGCAAGGAAACAGACTCTCCCCTGCAGCCTCCAGAGGGAAGCTGCCCTTCTGCACCTTGATTTTATTCCTACAAGACTCATTTTGGACTTCTGACCTCCAGAACTGTAAGAACAAATCTGGGTTGCTTACACCACCATGTCTGTGGTGATTTGTTCCAGCAGCCATAGAAAACAGTGCTATTTCAGACAAGGATATGGTGATGAACCAAACTGATGAAAATCCCTGCCGCGTGGACTTCCCATTCTTGACCACTCATCCTGTGCTGGGCGTTGGCCTGTGCCTTTGGTAACATAGTATCCTCTTTAGTTGTCATATTAACCCCAGGAGATGGCTGCTATTTGAACTGAAACCCACTAACCCAGAGGCCCTGCTCTCTAACCCTTGCAACCGTGTTCTGCCCATGCCCAATTAGATTATTTGTTGTGCGGTGGCTATTTGGGGTGTGCCAACAATCTGCTTGTCATTTCTGATGCCACTTGGCCATTGGGATGGACTGGACCACTCTGGGTGCCTGGGAGGCTGACCTTTCCTCTTTCACCACAGCAGGAAGAAGGCCTTGCTCAGAGAGAGGAAGACCAGCCTTCACTCAAGGGTTTACAAGTAGCATCCTCTGCCTGAATTGCCCACATAACCTCAGCTAACTCAGATTAGGACTGAGACTTTAAGAACACTGATTCATTTAATCCTCACTGTAGCCCCGTGAGGTACATTCTATTACTATCCTCATTCTACAGATGAGGAAACAGAGGCACAGAGAAGTTAAATAACTGATCGGCTTTGCCCCAGGCACTGTACTAAGCACCAAAGGTGGAGAAGTGAGTAAGATTCAGGCAATAAAAGTAGTGGTTAAGAAGTTGGATTTTGGAGTCTCAGGAACCATCTGTGTGAGATTGGTCAAGTCAGTTAACTGTTCTGAGACTCAGTTTTCTCACTGATAAAATGGGAATGGTCCCGGGATCTACCTCAGGGCATTCTGAGGATTATGTGAGAACCAGCACATGAAGTGCTTAAGCACAGTGCTTGGCAGAGCTTGAGTTGTCATTATATATCTGCTCTTGTTATACTGTTGTCAGAATAAGAAGGCTCAGTTCCTGCCCTTAACAGAGAAGATCCACAAATGATGCAGACATCACTGTTCCTCCCATGTTCATTCCCATGGTAATTTTAAAAACCCTGAACAAAGAGGCAACCCACAGAATGGGAGAAGATATTTGCAAATGACACTACAGATAAAGGGCTGGTATCCAAGATCTATAAAGAACTTCTCAAACTCAACACCCAAAAAACAAATAATCAAGTCAAAAAATGGGCAGAAGATATGAAAAGACACTTCTCAGAAGAAGACATACAAATGGCTAACAGACACATGAAAAAATATTCATCATCATTAGCCATCAGGGAAATTCAAATCAAAACCACATTGAGATACCACCTTACACCAGTTAGAATGGCAAAAATGGACAGGGAAAGAAACAACAAATTTTGGACAGGTTGTGGAGAAAGGGGAACCCTCTTCCACTGTTGGTGGGAATGCAAGTTGGTACAGCCACTTTGGAAAACAGTGTGGAGGTTCCTCAAAAATTTAAAAATAGAGCTACCCTATGACCCAGCAATTGCACTCCTGGGTATTTATCCCAAAGACACAGATGTAGTGAAAAGAAGGGCCATATGCACCCCAATGTTCATAGCAGCAATGTCTGCAATAGCCAAACTGTGGAAAGAGCCGAGATGCCCTTCAACAGATGAATGGATAAAGAAGATGTGGTCCATATATACAATGGAATATTACTCAGCCATCAGAAAGGATGAACATGGGTGGGACTGGAGGAGATTATGCTAAGTGAAATAAGTCAAGCAGAGAAAGTCAATTATCATATAGTTTCACTTATTTGTGGAACAGAAGGAATAGCATGGAGGACATTAGGAGAAGGAAGGGAAAAATGAAGGGGGGGAGGAATCGGAGGGAGAGGTGAACCATGAGAGACTATGGACTCTGAGAAACAAACAGGGTTTTAGAGAGGAGGAGGGGGGGGGATTGGTTAGCCTGGTGATGGGCATTAAGAAGGGCACGTACTGCATGGAGCACTGGGTGTTATATGAAAACAATGGCTCGTGGATCACCACATCAAAAACTGATGATGTATTGTATGGTGACTAACATAACATAATAAAATTTAAAAAAAATAAAAATAAAAAAAATAAAAACCCTGAACTAGGCTAAGGTCTCTAGCTTGTTCAACCCAAATGGCAGACTGAAGACAAAATCAGGGAACTCATGCTTTTCACTAGCCCCAAAGCCACCCACCAGCTCTCCTTCCTCCTGGGATGGGCTAGGATCTCTAGAAAGACCAGCCACCTACAGCCCTCCTGGAACACAGTGGATGTACTCAAAGAAAGAAAATGCTAGAAAATCCCACCAGAGCTTATGACTCCAAATTAAGCATACATATGCTGGACTTACCTGGAACTTTGCCAGGGCCCAGTAATGAAGATGGAGGAAGATATTAAATTTCCACTGCAGAGAAGCCATGCACTACTGACTGAGTCTTCCATCTTGGTTTCCTTGTTGGTGAACCAAGGCCTTGCTGGGATCAGTCAAGAGCTGCCTACAGTTTCTTCTTGCTGATTGAAGGAAACATCTTCTAGGGAATGATGGAGGAAAAGGTGATACATTTTTTTTTTCCTGCCGGGAAGATTTATCAACCCTAAAAAGTGACTTTTATGCTGGGACCACTGGATATCCATATGCAAGAGTGAAGGAGGACCCCTACTTCACACTGTAAGCAAAAATTAACCCAAAATGGATCATAGACCTAAATGTAAGTGCTAAACCATAATATTCATAGAAGCAAACATAGGAGTAGATCTTTGGGACCGTAGATTAGTAATGGTTTCTTGGATATGACACCAAAAGTAGAAGAAATAAAAAAAATTACATAAGTTGGACTTCATCAAAATTTTAAAACCTTTGTACTTCAAAGGGCACCATCAAGAAAATAAAGACTACCTACAAAATGGGAGAAAATATTACAAATCATATATTTGATAAGGGATTTACATCTATAATATATAAAAAACCCTTACAACTCAACGATAAAAAGACAAATACCCCAGTTTAAAAATGGCAAAGGAGGGGTGTCTGGGTGGCTCAGTTGGTTAAGCATCCGACTCTTGATCTCAGCTCAGGTCTTGATCTCAGGGTTGTGAGTTCAAGCCCCCGTTGGTCTCCATGCTGGACATGGAGCCTATTTAAAAAAAAAAAAAAAGGTGGCAAAAGATTGGAGTAGGTATTTCTCCAAAGAAGACATACACATGGCCAGTAAGCACATGGAAGGATGCTCAACATCATTAGTTATTAGGGAAATGCAAATGAAAACCACAAGATACCATTTCATTATATCTAGAATGGCTAATATAAAAACAGCAGACAATAACAGGTTAGGAAGGATGTGGACAGATGGAAACTCTCATATATTTCTGGTGGAATGTAAAATGGTACAGCCACTTTGAAAAGCAGCTTGGCAGTTCCTCAAAATGTTAAACACAGAGTGATCATATGACAAAACAATTTCACTCCTAGAAACATACTTAAGAGGAATGAAAACATATGTCCACATGATGTTCGTAGCAGCATTATTCACAATGGCCAAAGAGAGGAAACAACCCAGATGTCTATCACCTGATGAACGGATAGACAAAATGTGGAGTGTTCATACAAGGGACTATTATTTGGCCACAAAACGAATGAAGTGTTGATTCATGCAAAAGCATAAACAAACCTTGAAAATATTATGCTATGTGAAAGAAGTCAGTCACAAAAACCCCAAACCTTGTGTGTTTCAATTTATATGAAATATCCAGAAGAGGCAAATCCACAGAGATAGAAAATGGACTTGTGGTTGTTTAGAATTGGGGGTGGGGGTGCAGAAGGAGAGACTGCTAATGGGGATAGGGTTTCTTTTGGGGGTGATGAAAATGTTCTAAAGTTAGTGGTGATTGTTACACCGCACTGAATATACTAAAAACCATTGAATTGTATACTTTATATGGGTGAATTTTATGGTATGTGAATTAGATCTCAAAAAAGTATTATTGGGGCGCCTGGGTGGCTTAGTCAGTTAAGCACCCGACTCTTGATTTTGGTTCAGTCATGATCTCAGGGTCGTGAAATTGAGCCCCGCCTCAGGCTCTGTGCTGAGGGCAGAGTCTGCTGGAGATTCTCTCTCCCTCTGCCCCTACCCACCTCTTTCTAAATAAATAAATAAAATCTTAAAAAAAATAGAATAGAAAGAAGAATGACTATCAGTCCTTGATTGTCCTTGAAGAGGCCACTGGAGATTTCTCTTTAGTTAGTGCCAATTCCATTTCTTACCTGAGTACAGATAAATTGGGGATCTGGCTGAAACTTGCCTTTCCTGCCCAGCTTCTACCTCTCAGTTGAAGTTTTCTAAATTTCCCAACTTCTCCCCTGATTCCAGGCCTCAGCACTGGAATCACTCATTTCCCCTAGTTCCCTGCTGCCATCCTTCCCATATTAGCCTTCCCTGGTTTTCAAGACAGCACTGGGTGTCCCCTGGGGTGTTCCCGTTTCTTATCACCACTCCACTGAATGGTGTCGGTCTGTCTCCCTGGTGCTGTGTCCTTCAGGGCGCCGCACGTTCCCTGAGGACAGCTGAGGTGCTAGCTGTGCTCACCATTAAATGCCAACACAGTCTTGGTTATCACTGAATGGATGAATGAGTGCCTGAAGTGAATATATACCTGGAAAAGAGCACGTGTCTGCACGGAGGGGAAAGATGTGGAGGAGGTGGAATAGGGAAGAAGAGGAAGGGAGGATTTGGACGAAAGTTATATTACCACGTACCCCCTTCTTTTTCTGTGACCTCCAGCCACTTTGACCATGTGAGCCTCTTGGATTCTGTAATGACTTCTCAGTTTCCTCTGAATCAAGCCAAAACCCTAGACCTTTCTTTTTTTTTTTTAATTTTTTTATTGTTATGTTAATCCCCATACATTACATCATTAGTTTTAGATATAGTGTTCCATGATTCATTGTTTGTGCATAACACCCAGTGCTCCATGCAGAACGTGCCCTCCTCAATACCCATCACCAGGCTAACCCATCCTCCCACCCAACCCTAGACCTTTCAAAGAACACACCAGGGTGCCTGGGTGGCTCAGTTGGTTAAGCGACTGCCTTCCGCTCAGGTCATGATCCTGGAGTCCCAGGACCGAGTCCCGCATCGGGCTCCCTGCTCGGCAGGGAGTCTGCTTCTCCCTCTGACCCTCCCCCCTCTCATGTGCTCTCTCTCTCTCATTCTCTCTCTCTCAAATAAATAAATAAAATCTTAAAAAAAAAAAAAAGAACACACCAAACCTTGTTTTTCTACTCTTTGGCTCCAAAATACCAAGTTGGGAATCTAGCCAAAGAAAATCTCAATAATAACCACTTAAATACAGAGCTGGGGGAGGGGTCAGCTCTAGAAACGTGTGTGCAAAATTACTCATCTGGCATTATTTATAATAGTCAAAAATTGGAAACAGCCTAAATGTCCAGAAGTAGGATAGTGTACATCATGCCACGTCCCAAAGATGAAGTAACGTGCTCCCATTAGAAGAATTTAGTACTTTAAGAAAATACCTGTATTATATGTTTGGTGAAAGAAGCAGGTTATAAACTAGTGGGTAGGTTACAAACCAATTGCTACTATATATGCTATGCACAAAAATATTTTAAATACTGAAAAAAAACCCACACCAGAATGATTTCAGGGGTTTTCTCTTGATAGTGGGACTATGGGTGTCTTTCTCATTTCTTTTTTAATGTAACCAGGTGCTCTATGATGAACATAGATGATTTTTATAATGACACACAAAAAAATTTGCCTAATTCTGTAACTCTTTCAACTGCTCTTTCTTGGGGAAGTCACTCTCCACCTGCTTTGTTCAGTCAAGCCACACCTGTCCCCAAATCCTTTTCCTGAGCTACACTATCAGCCTGTAAGGACCAGCACTTTGCCAGGTGCTCCCTCCAAACACTCAGGCAGCTCCTGAAGGCACACGCTACTGGGAAGCCTTTCCTGATCACCAAGAGGAAAGAAGGCTGGCTCATCCCCACTCTGCCCAACACGGTGCTCGCCTTGTCCAAGAAAATTCCCAGCTTCTTTGCTGGTGCTTGACCTCAAGGGACTGTTTCCTGATGTGGCCCAGCAGCTGGTGCAGCTGACTGTGTGTGTGTGTGTGTGTGTGTGCGTGTGTGTGTCTGTCTGTCTGTCTGCACCTGGTGGCCGGGCCAAACACCTAGAAGGAAGTTGAGCTGTAGAGGCCACAGGTCTCATCCCTGTTGATGAGGAAGCTAGGAATGACTCTTCTGTCTGCGTGTCCTGATTTGCCATGGGAAAGACTTCTCTTGGCCATTTAAACACCACCCAAACAGTCTTTAAACAACTTAAGAAGTGATCAAAGGTGTTTGTACTTAACCTGGACCAGCCACCTTCTTAATGGAGTCAGCCCGACGCTCCGTAATTTTGGGAGGAAGTGAGTGTGAACCAGTAATGGGGATGTAGCTCGAAAGCACTTGGATGTTTTGTGAGTTGATTTTTCCAAGAATACATCCAGCTTATTCCTGAACTGGAATCAAATTAGAAAGACCTTTGAAGGAAAAAGTTAGTGGGTCAGGAAACATTTGAGGGCTTACCGAGTAGCTGACACATCTCAGAGCACTTGTGAAATTCTGTGGCTTTATCAAAGCAATAAACAAATCTGAGTGATTGTTCCTGCAGAACTTCCTGGTCACGTGTTACACCCACTTGAAGCAGAACAAGGAAGGCTCGGAGGGGAAGACGCACCGTCTTGTGGTGCCTTCAAGAAAGGCACATGTGTCTTAGCTCCCATGGCCTTTTGAGCTAATTACCCTGGCCTGTGTGTAATGAAACACGATGGCGTTAAGGATCAAGATAAATCGGGTATCCTGTCATCGACCTTTGGTGTTTTTGAAACTGAGAAAAAAAGATTTGGTGTGCCAGGCTTCCTCATCAGTCTGGTATCTCACCGGTCATCTTAAACAAGGTAAACAAACCACAGGCATATTTTTCTTCCCTGCAGAACTGCACCCTTTCTCGTGAGTGGGTCTGGATACTGTTTGGCAATCGGAGTTGAGTAGAATGGGGGTGGGGGAAGCATTTCTTAATTCCACCCTCTTCTCAAACGTCTGAAGCAGAATAATGAGTAGGTGAGTGTCACATTTGTTGCCTCTTTTCCACTCCTGCTCTCTGAATGCAGACCTCAGTCACGTTTTTCTTAAGCCCCCATAGCTGGCATTTCCTCCCAGTTGATCTCATGAAGGCCGGAGGTGCTGGGATCCCCAAAGGAAGCAGAGATGGTCTTCATTCTGCCATTTCCAGGGGTCAGGTTTTGTTTAATGTGATCTAGAAGCCAAGAGTGAAATGGAAATGCTGGGACGGGAGAGGGGTTTTGAGGAACTGACAGGGAAAGAGAGAGAGGAGGGATCAGGGATGGCAGGGAGAGGAACCTGCGTGGGGAGTCTTGGGTGCTGTCATTGGGTTCCCTGTGAATTGTCTTCTTCATCGTCCCAAGAGATCATTAGGAAAATATCCATTTCTTGTTGGTACACTATCAACCAACAACATGTTTGTTGAAGGAATTCACTCATGCATTCACTCAACAAATATTTATTGAGAGCCCGTCATGCACCAAGCAGTGTTCTAGGTGCTGAGGATACAGTAGTGAACAAAAACACACCCAACACAGAACAACATGGATGAATCTTCAAGCAATTCTGCTAGGAAACGTCAATCCTCAAAAGTTAATACTGGTGATTCCATTTATGTAACAGTTTTGAAATGACAGAATTTTAGAAATGGTGCTTGCCAGGGGCTAGGGATGGGGTGGGAGGGTCATGGTGGGAGAAAGTTGGTATAGTGGTAAAAAAAATCACCACACGAATGCCATTCAATATCTTGACTGTGGTGGTGGATATAGGAATTTACACATATGATAAAATTGCATAGAGCTAAACACACATAGTAATGTGTACAGGTAAAACTGGGAGATCTGAAAAAGATCTGTGGATTGAATCAATGTCAGGATCCTCCTGGTTGCAATACTGTACTATAATGCTACTATTGGGAAAACCAGGTAAAGTCCATGCAGGATCTCTTTTGTATTATTTCTTAAAATTATACATGAATCTACAATTATTCCAATAAAAATGTCCAAAAAAACACCCTCCAAACAAAACCCAACCCCCAGACCTGATGGAGCCTCCATTTGAGTGGGAGCTAAGTATGGCTTCATGGTGGGCAGAGGGCAAAAGCCAAGACCATCCTTGAGAGGTCTGCCCTCTGGGGTACTCCATGCAGTGTCACCAGAGATTCCTTCCTGTCTTCGAGACATGCCATTGAATCCCTACCAGTAACCAAATGAAATCCAGACTTAGGGCAGGAGGCAGGTGCAGAATAAGGGTGGACTCCCAGCTCCCCTGACCCTATGACATGGGTACGTTGGAATTATTCAGCCTGCCTTTGGGTTGCTAAACCAGGCACCCACTAGACTACAAAGGTGAGACTCAACTATCCATGGGGGTTCCTGGTGCTCACGTGGGACCCTTCTTGGCTTGTTCCCAGCTTCCACCATCGCCACCACCAACCTCCTTTCATCTCTGTGCAAACACCTGGCCCATCCTGGCAGCACATTCAGCTTGGGGAACCTATTTGGGGAACCACAGACACTGGCATGGCTCACTGCCCCAGTTCTCAGCAAGAACTCCTCATACCAGCCCAGGCCTGGGCCTCAATCCTGGATTCTAGCCCCCTGACCATGGTTAGTTGGGTCAGCAGCCAGCCCGCCACCCCCTCGTGCAAAGGGGGATGCCCACACCAATCTGCTATCCCACTGGGTGTACAATGGGGCATCTAACAGGCTACAAACTGGCCAGCTCTTCTATTTTATTGCCATAGAAGAACTTCAGAGGAAAGAAGCCATGCAAAAATTAAATAAGGTTGGAACAAACTTTGAAGTTTTTATTATTTTAAATTATGCCATGCCTTGCATGGAATGACCACAAAGCAATATGCCTTCCTGGCCACATAATTTACTAACAGGGCGTGGTGGAGAAAGTTAGAACTCCTAGATGCACAAGCTAGTCTACTGGAAAGAGGGAGAGAAGGGGCGGCAGGAAGGAGCAGTGATAAATATTTACTTGTCTCTTCTCTGAGATGCCAGTGGTTGCCCATTCTAAGAAGGATGATTATGTGACTTAATACAATTTCTGGTCACCATCATTATAATAAAGGAAAAGGAATATAAAAAGGTTTCTTAGAAGTGCTTGAGCTAATCAATAAACATTTGATCCACTTTCAAATAAGGTTTTTATAGCCAAAATAAGTTGAAAGAAAAGATACTGACAAGCACTATTTCCATACCTTTGTCTCAAAGCAGTCACACAAAGAATAAGTGCAAAGCGAAATGAAGGACCTCCCCTTCACTCAGAGAGGGAGCAAGCCTGGAGTCCTGTGGGAGCCTGCCAGTGGAGCCGTTCTGCCCAGGGCCCAGGGCCCAGGCCCCAACCCAGTCAGCTCTGAGGGGCCACGAGGCAATCTGGCGCCCCGTCCCGCTCTTCCTGGGAAGGGGCCTGCTTCCTCTTGTCCCAGTCTGTGTCTGGGATGAATAACCCATGGAGATCCAGGTGCATCTCTACATCAATGGATGCACGAGCCAATTCTGTAAAACTTTTGGCATCCAGAATAAGCAGAAAAGGCTGCCTTTGGGGATCGGTAGAGACGATGGCTGATAGGATAATCCCTTTGGGGAAACAAAAAGAGACACTTTGTAAAAGCGCGGACTTGAATTTCCTGCAGCTGGAGGGATAAGTTTCTCATCTATATCTCCCTGTCCTCTTTGAAGTAAGTATGGAATCCAAACAAAAGGAACATGACTTTGAGATTCTGTGAGAGCAGAAGGGAAAGGTCAGGGAAGTAGGAATCAGAAGACCTGGTTCCAGCCCTGCCGGGGCCAGTCCTTTTACCTCTCCGAACTTAGTCCGTTCATCTGCAGAGTAAGGAGAATCCTCCCTGCCCTCCCAGGGTTGCTCAGAGAATCTCTTGCATGGTGAATAATGAAAGCATTTTGTAAAGTATTGCATGCATTGGAGAAAGGCTATTTGCCTACTATTTAGAAAGTCTGATTACAGAGAATCAGTTTTGATGCTGCATTTAGACTAATATACGGCACTTAACTAAACTCAGACTAGCTGCACTCAACAACATTCAAATGAGCCCAATCCACTTTATGCACGGGCAGCACGTTAGTAGCCCCGGCCTTTCCCTCTGTAAAATGGACATATTCTAAGTACTCATTCTCAAGGGATATAGGATTAAATGAAATAATGCCCCTAAACTTCCAGCAACTACTCGTGATTCCTCCCAAGGTCTCCTGGGTCTCAGGGTGGTTGAGCGTAGCTGAAGTCATATTGGCTTAGATTAAAATCCTAACTCTGTAGGCACTGGGTGTGTGGCCTTAGGTAAGTTGCATCATTCTCTCAGCCTCTCCTTTGGTGAAATGAAGACATTGCTACTCCCTGCCCACAAGAGAATGTAGGGGAAGCCCTGGGCCTGCCCAGTAGGGGGCCAGCTTCAGCAGGAGGTGCTACCAATAATACCCCACCTCAGAGGTGACGGTAACGTGGGGTCCTGGTGTGCCATGCCATGCAGGATCAGTAGGAAGACACGGCCCAGGCAGAAAACCACTCCTTCTCACCTAAGGGAAACAGTTGGCAGCTCAGGGGGCAGCCCCACCCATGGTTCTGGTTGCCCTACTTAGCATCCCCAGGAGTACGGGCAGGGATTTCTGGGGCAAAGGCAGAGTCAAGGAGGGAAAAGACCATTTGGTCAAATGGAAATCTAGAAAAGAGAGGTGGGCCACAAATATGCACTTACAGGTGCTCCGTACAGAAGACACCTGCTTAGGGGGTTGAGAATTCTGTCAGCCATCGCAATGAATTTTAAAGTGGAAAGGAAGTGGGCTTTTGTGTAGTAAACAATTTAATGTCTCCCAAAAGGAGGTCTGATCTTTGCTCCTGGGAGGTGACTCTAAGCCCTCGTAATGTCCTGTCTCATAGGAATGTCTTTATTTATCTGGGGCCAGCCTGATGATCTATCCTAGCAAAGTGAATTAGATGTCAGCTTGACCTCCAGAGGGACTGAAGGCTAAAGGTCAACCACATAGTCAACCAACCCTGTCTACATGCCCAAGCCCCTAAAAAGCTCTGACACGAAGGCTTGGGTGAGCTTCCCTGGTTGGTGACATTCCATGGGCATTGTTGGAGGAGTTGGGGTGGGCCGTGACCTCCAGGGACAACCAGATACTCCGGGAATGGAATTCTCCTGGATTCTGTCCCATGAGTGTGTTTTCTTTCAATCTGCAACCTTTCACTATGACAAACCATAACCATGAATAGAACAGATTTCAGTGTATTCTCTGAGTCCTTCTATCGAAACAGAGGGTGGTCTTGGCGACCCCTCAACTTGCAGTTGGTATCGGAAGTGAGGGTGTTTTGAGGGACTCCTTAACCTCACCGCTTTGGACTCAGACAGACCTGGGTTTCAAAGCCTGCTTCTACCAGCTCTGTCATGTGGGGGTTGTAGAGGGAGGGTCGCTGCCCCCAAACAATGTCTCTGAGGGGTGATCACAAACAGAGTGCAGCAAGCGGGCTCCCCTTCCTGGAGTCTTACCGTCATCCTCGTCCTTGGCACCCGGTGTGGGTACAAACAGGGGTTCTGCTGGCCAGCAGTGCTCCTGTCCCCATTTTAAGGATGACTTTGTGAGAACGTCATATTTCAGTATCTGTACATCCAAAGAGGAAAGACTTATGAGTGACTTGTTGGAGAGCATGCTCATTCCCTGGGAACCGATGACATCAATGCCTACAGACAGAGGGGTTCAAGCCCCTCCAGCGTAGACTCCAAATGACATCTACCTGGGGTCGGTATAACAGCAGAAATGAAAGCAGCTAGCTTCCCCCTCCATCTTTAAGCAAAGGTCCTCCTGCCATCCAATAGCTGACACTGCATACTGAATTTTTACAAATAAAAATCCTGACTGAGCCACCCAGGCACCCTAGGATGATTCAGACTTTTAAGGATGACTTCTTGACTTTAAATATCATAAGAAACACTCATTAAAAAGAGTTTTCATGTATTCTTTCATAAAATGTTTTGAATCTTATGGAATAAAAATGGTTGTTCAAAAAAAATCTTGAATTTATCTGGCATTTGGCGTTACATTGCAATTTTTGTATGTGTTCAATGAATGTATTCAATGCAAACATTTAAAGTGGGATATGATCCTTTTGTTCTTTTAAAAGCGCAAGTCCCTGGATTTCTCTTAATCCCTAACAGGCCTGTTTCCCCTTAGGGTGTGGGATTAGTGGGGAGTGTGTGTGTGTGTATGAACCTTAATTTTTTGCTTTGTACATTTCTGCACTGCTTCCATTTTTTAGAAAAGATATTCCATTTATTATTAAAAATGAAGATATTAAAGACAAGTGATGTCTGTACACTTAGCATAGTCCCGGGATACAGCAAGTGTTCAACAAATAGTAACAAATAACAATAACTAAATGCTCCAATTTTGGCCCTCTGCTTGAAAGGGTGAGTTCCTTGAGGGCAGGGACTGGGATCGTCCTATCACTTTCTTATCCTCACTGCCACCATGCTGTAGCACACGGTTGGTGCTCAAACATGTACTGAATAAAGAAATCAGTGGATGACCTATAGCTGTGACCTCTTTGCTGTGCTTCAGTCCATCAGATAGGGCTGCCTCTCTTGGATGGCCCATCATTGCTTCCATTGTATTCTGTCCCAAATGGACTTCACTCTCTGATCTGCCCTCTGCCCCAAAGGGACCTCCCTTTTCTGATCAAGGTCACCCAGCCCAAGAACCTAGAGTTGAGCTTTGCAGGCAGATACAATCATTGTAGGGAGCGCCAGCCCAAGTCACATAGGGATCAGTACCTTGGTTGGGATGGGACTCCACTGAACTTCAGCAGCAAAGACATAGCGGTATGGCTTTCCGTTGTGAGCGTAATTGATCCGAGGCAGCTCTAAGCCTGAAGAGAATGACATGGCCAATGAAGCCCCCATCACTGAGGGCTGGGAGCATCCACCCTTCATGCCAGGCTGGGCATCCTGTCCACAAAAACAGCTCCCAGTCCAGGATCCCTGAACTTGCTTCAGGCCCTGGATTAGATCAAGGTTGGTAACAGGGCAGGGGGAGGGAAACTCTGATAATTACCCTGGCTCTATTAGAAGGTTCAGGAGCAAGGAAAGAGAGACCTAGTTTTTTAAGTGTATAAGCATCTTTAATTATCCAAGATAGAAATCAAAAAGAATTGCATGATTAAAATCAGAGGCTACTGCAATTTTTTTAGAGCTCTTTAAAAAAAAGTACTCATGTGCATGCACGTGTATGGGAGTGTGGAAGAAAACTTCTGAAGCTGTGGAAAGGGGTGTCCATGGGGAATAGTTAAATAAATCTGGTGAATTCACATAATAACCTAAGTAAAACTAATGTTTACAAAGAATTTTAATAACATGGGAAAGTGTCCATATCATAAGACAAAGTGTAAAAGGCTGGTTATAGTATTATCTCCACTATGTTACAGATGTAGAGAAAAGGTTTGGAAGCATTGCTGGGGTAATAACTTCCTTATAGTTTATATTTTATATTGTACACTGTAGGTTTCTCATTACCTGAAATTTTTGTTATGCCTTTTACTTTTGTAATTAAAAAAACTAAATATTTTGTCCATGTACGTGCATACATATATGCCTGTTGTGTCAAATTAAATTTCTAAGTCTGAGGGCTGAAATGAAAATTCCCCCCTTATGGAATATTCCAAGCAGTCAGAGCCAACTGCTGGTGAAAATATAATGTCCAAGAAAAGAGGAAGCAGGCATGGAAAATCTGCCACACAAAGCCCTCCTGAAAAAGACCCAGGGCATGAGTGGTTACTGGGCTTGGGAGGAGTGCAGGGGAATGGCCTGTTGAGGTGGGAAGATGTCCAGGCCCACAGACAAGTAATCATGAAATTTTCAAGAGACAGGTCACAGTGACTGTGAACTGGAGGGACCACCCACATACAGAAATCAGAAGAAGGTGCCCACAGTTGCCCCCAGAGTAGGTCTGAGACTTCCCATGGTGCTCCTGTACCTGAAACCTGGTCTGGGGACCAACACCCCCCACCTCCACCCTGTCAATGACTAGTCTCAGGAACTTGGTCAAGTAAAATAGGATTTATCCCTGTAAATTCTGTGAGGCTATTGAAACCATGCTCTTGAAGAATCTTCAGGATGTGCAGAAATTCTCAGGCTATATTCATTCAGTGGAAGAAGCCATTTCAGAATATTCTAGATGGTACGGTATGCATTGTGTAAAACTATAAATGCAGAGGTTAAGGGTTTTTGAGTCTGAGAGACCTGGGTTCAGATCTTGGCTCTGCTGCCTATCTTTGGGCAAGTTATGGAATTATCCTCAGTTTTGCTGTCCTCAGTTCTAAAACAAGAATGACATGTGCCAACACCTGCCTCCCAGAGTTGTTCTAATAACTTCTACCTTGTGCTGGACTCTCACTATGGGCCAGGCCCTTGGTGAAGCACTCTATGTGTGTGAACTCATCTAATGTCAAGGATAACGGGATGAGACTGTTGGGGTGAGGTCTGGGAAGCTCTAGAAGAGGGCCTGGCATGTGCCAAGCACCCCGTACATGACAGAGAGACAATGGGTATTTCCAAAGGGTTGCCACGGGTGAAGGGATTATGAGGGATCGATCTATTGCCATACTTTTCAGGATTGCCCAAGATTGCCACAGTAAGCGAGAATTCTCTTCCCCGATACAAAAAAGACCATAACATTTTAACCCTCCATCTGCCCGATGTGGCAAGTGAGTGGAGATGCAAGTCAATGCCTTAAGAACTGGGACCAAGGGGCGCCTGGGTGCTCAGTCAGTTAAGTGTCTGCCTTCAGCTCCGGTCGTAATCCCAGAGTCCTGGGATCAAGCCCCATGTGGGGCTCTCTGCTTGGCGGGGAGCCTGCTTCTCCCTCTCCCTCTGCCTGCCATTCCACCTGCTGGTGTGCGCTCTCACTCTCTCTGCCAAATAAATAAATAAAATCTTTAAAAAAAAAAAAAAAAGAACTATTACCAAGATCTATATATTTACTTCCAAGAACCCCCAGTGCCTGGGGTGCCACACAGAACCTGTTACAGGATCCTAGGATGCTATTTTACAGCAGTGGTTCTTATGGGCAAATCTGGGGTTGTCCTAACAAATTCTCCAGGACAGTGTCCTTCCAGATGTGTGAACCTGGCGGGAGCCAACAGGCGAGCAAAGCAGACCCATGCCTGGCCGCCCTCTAGCTGAGTCTCCTGGACAAGACCATTCATTCCACGCCTGTGTTGAGGACAGACCCCTCTAAGCCACACTTCTATCACATGCTGGGGATACACCGAGCACAGAAACATAGTCCCCGCGTCACAGGCTTATATTCTAGGGCAGTGGTTCTCCATCAGGGTGATGGTGCCCCCACCGGACATTGGCAATGTCTGGACATATTTTTGGTTATTCTAATTCAGGGTGCGGGTGCTACAGGCATCTGGTGGGTCAAGGCCAGAGGTGTTGCTCAATATTCTACACGGCGGCCCCCGGCACAAAGCACGACCCGGCCCCAAATATCAGGGGTGCCCAGATTGAGAATCCCGGCTCTCACGGGTGCGACTCTTATTGGAGGGGTTTACACTCTGTGTGGAGCACAGCCTTTCTGAGCCATCTCCTCCTCTGTCAGATGGGGCTGATGGCCCCTGTTCTGCAGGGTATTTTGAAGGTGTAGCAGTGGAAATGCAAACACACTATCCCCGTTCAGTAAGTCAGCGTTCAATAAATCGGCGCGTTTATAGAGGCCAGCCGTGAAAGTCATCTGGTCCAACGACCACCCCCGCCCCAGTACCTTCCTGGGAGCTGTTTGAAGATATATGAAAGAGAACTGTCCCCAAATGTTTTCCGCTGGGGCACCCCAAGAGTCTTCCTGTTTGTCCCTTGTCGGTGCACAGCTCTTCTGCATCAGAAGGAGGTACAGAGAAGGCGCACGGGAATTCATGAAAGCCTGCCCCTTCCCTAAGCATCTGCAAAGAGGATGCATTTTACCTTCATAAAGCAACTCCGGCTGGCAGTAGACTTGGTCATCTTTTTCCTTCAAGGCTCTTGCTGTTGTAGATGCCAGTTTGATTAAATTTGAGCCCACTTCTGCATCCTGAATCAGTTTTCAAAAAAAAAAAAAAATTGAAAACTGGTTATCCAGAGCAAACACTTGCTTTACTGTGTACATTAAAAAAAAAAAAAGGGCTTTAGTGGATGTCGTCTTGTTCTGGCCTTACGTGAACCACAGGAAGCAGCTATCATATTGTTGGTATTTTTATTCTTATTCTCTGAGACCTCGTAGCTGGTAGGTAGTAGGACGGGGGGGTCCCAAAACTCCTGGCTCTTTTTTCCTACTCTGGGCTACCTTATCTTTCACAGGTGAAATTAATGTATTGGTAGGTTCTCACTTTTTAAATACTGGCTGATTCACCTGTGTAAAGCTGCATCCGTCATTAAAAGGATGTTTATAAAGAGTTCATAATAACATGGGAAATGCTCATGATAGAATACCGAGAAAAGCAGTAGAGTAAATTGCATACGCAATCTGAACTCAATCAGCTTAAAAAGAATTTACACTGAAAAGAGCCTGGGGGAAATATACCAATTATTAACAAGACAGCAGGCGGTGGGATTATGGGGACTTTCTTTTTCTACACTTATCTGTATTTTCAGGATTTTCTCCTATGAAAATGTACCACTGCTGAAATGAAAACAAACAGGCAATAAGAATTGCTTGGGAGTGAAGGATCTATGGAGGGCATTCCCTTGGTCTCAACTTATAATCAGACTTTATTCAGTGCCTTACCATCATCATGGTAACCTAGGAGAGGGATTTAAAACAATTGATTAAATATTTATTGAGCTTCTACTACTACCTCTGGAGTTCTATGTTCTTATCTGTATAATAAGGTACAGTAGATGTATCATGCAAAGAGTATACGCTTCTCCAAGTTATTGTGCAGATTAAATAATCCATGCAAATGGTTTACAAGAGGGTCTGGTTAATAGTCTGCTAAATAAATGTTAGTTGCAGTTGATAACGTTGTTGTTGTTTTAAAGATTATTTACTTATTTGAGAGAGAGCAAGCTCAAGCAGGGGGAGCAGCAGAGGGAGAAGGAGAAGCAGGCTCCCCGCTGAGCAGGGAGCCCGACGTGGGGCTTGATCCCAGGACCCGGGGATCATGACCTGAGCCAAAGGCAGACATTTAACCGACTGAGCCACCCGGGCACCCTGGTTTGTTTGTTTGTTTGTTTTTTTAAGATTTATTTATTTATTTTAGGGAGAGAGAGATCATGCACATGCGAGTGGGAGGGGCACAGGGAGACGGAGAGAGAATCTCAAGCACACACTGCGCTGAGCGAGGAGCCCAATGAAGGGCTCAATCTCATGACCCTGAGATCAGGACCCGAGCCAAAACCAAAAGTCAGATGCTTAACTGAATGACCCACCCAGGCTCCCCTACACTGTTGCCTTTTAAAATAATGATAATAATAATTATTACCACTGGGAGTGAGTGCAGTTTAGGCAATGGAGGAGGAGAAATAAGACCAAGCCCCTGCCTTCATGGGGTTTACAGGTTGAGAATTATTGTTATGGCTGACTTCTTCTCATTTAAACTTTTCTCTACTTTCCAAATTTTCCAAAATGCGATTTTCTCATTTAAACTTTTCTCTACTTTCCAAATTTTCCAAAATGCGATTTTATAATTAATAGAAACTTATTTGAATGATAGCAGCTTTTTGCTGGGAATGGGGGTAAATTTGCTGCATCCTAGCAGTTGAACTGCAGGGGCCCTCTGAGATTTCTTTAGTTCAATCCCTAGTTGACAGAAGAGGAAAACAAGGCTCAGAGAAGGAAACTGACCTGCCCAAGGCCACACAGAGGAAAGGACAGTCTGGGCCCTTGGTAATGCAACGTAATTCTGCTCAGAAGCAAGGGCACTGTAGGCAGAGGGCAAAGCAGGTGCAAAGGCCCTGAGGTTGGCCTATTCCCATCCTGTATGTCTCTGCTCAAATATCCCCTTCCTTAACACTTCCATCTGCAATGTCGCCAAGGCATTTGTCCCGAGCTGTAATTATCTCCTGTATGGAGCTGCTTCCTTCTTTTATGTTGTTTTCCCCTTGAAGATGGGACCAGATTTTGTTCAGTGCATGGCACATAGTTTCCAGTAAGTAACTGCTCAATGAATGAGTGAATGCATGACTCAATAAGCTTTCCTTCCATTGTCAAGGTGCAAAACATTGCTGTACAGGGTAGTTGTAGGAATTAAATGAGATGAAATGCGTGGAAAAGTCACCCGGCACTCAGCACATCCACCTGCACCACACCACAAAGCAGCGGAGACTCTGCCTGGTGCCTTGCTAAGTCACCTGACAGCAACAGGCCTGTTGTGCATGCCCTGGGCCTGCATCGCAGGGAGTCCATCTGCAGAGATTCCCTCTGCAGAGACATCTTCTAATTCCAGCCTGAAACTGGTCAGACTGGTTGAGGGATAAACTGAATTTTTCCACACAGCAGTAATGAACATGACTGGGCTGCTTTTGGTGGCCAGCGTGCTCAGCTTTGAGAAGAAAGGGCTTTCCAGCCCAACGTCACCAAAATCCTACAGGTTTGCTTTGAAACCCCTCAGCTGGAGGGAACTCCCGGGAGAAGTGGCCATCTCGGTAATTCCCCGAAACCCTGGCTTTGGGGTTCAGAAGCCCGCTGTGTGAAATCAGACTCTAAGGGTTTTTATGTGAGCTTAAGCAGCCTCTCCCCACCCTCAGCCCTCATGCCTCCCTGAGCCTGTTTCCTGGTTTGTAAAATATGGGGGCAATTCATTACTTTTTGACGGGTGGTGACCATAAGGGGGGTTGCTTTGACTGGTGTCGGAAGACTATGGTTACAGTTAAATAATGGTTATAAAAACACCTGGTCCAGGGCCAGGCACATCATAGTTAGTAACTTGGAGCCAGACAGACATGCATTCAAATCCCAACTCAAACCCCACAGGTGTTCCTGCAATGTTGGGCAAGTTACTTTTTCTCTCATCTGTAGTCACGGGGATAATAAACAACATAGAGCGGTGTCCTACTGATTAGGTGAGAAGCATGCAAAACATTTAACAGTTCCTAAAATTTGCAGGACCCAGGACAAGAGTGGAGACCCACCACCCTAAGTCTAAATACACTGAGCGAATTGTTAAGTGAGATACCATTCTCTCCCCCACCTTGATATAGAGACCTTCATAATGTAGAACTGCACTGTCCAATATGGTAACCACTGACCACATGTGGTTATTTACATTACCTTAAAATTAAGTACAATTAAACATCCAGTTCCTCGACTGCCCTGGTCACGGTTCAGTGGTCCACGTGGCTAGTGGCTACTGCATTAGACAGACAGAGAATGCTTCATCATTGCAGTGGATACTTTTGCACAGTGCTGGTCTGTAAGGATGTGTGAATTTGAAATTCTAGGACTCCTTGGAGTTTTGAGCCAAGTTAGGGCGGCAGAATGAGGGCCAGCCTCTGGGCTCAGGTTCTTTGTTTCCTGCCCCCTTTTCTTCCCACTGCACAGATGCCCCAGCCAGCACGACCAAGCCAATAGCCAACTCTGGCTACCTCGTGGGTCTGAGGCCAGTACACCAGTGGTGCAGCCTGCTTTTAGGAAGAGACAAGCAGGCACTGGAAGCAGTCTTGGGGCTATTTGGGCAGAGAATTCAGATATCCCAGGTAGCTGGTTCGTGGTTGGGGCAAGGGAGAGCACGACTCCAGATGGGCACAGCCTTTTGGCCCTATGAACTCCTCACTCTGTGAGGAAGGGAAACTGCCAGAGAAAGGCTGGATCAGGATCCCGCAACCCCCAAATGCCAAGGCCAGAGCAGGGGCCCCTCCTGCTGGGGTCTAAGAGGAAAAAGGGCATCTAACACAGGGCCTGGCACATAATGAGCTCTCAGCAGCTTCTTTTATTATTGGATCTTTGTTTTTGCACTTGGGGTCAAGACAAAACCCAAATCTACTGAGCCAGGAGTCAAAACCACCCGTTGTAAGTCCACAATGCGTCCTCCCATGATGGCCCCTTATGCATGGATAGCTGTTGGAAGGGAAGGCAAGTGCTGATGAACCCACCTGGAGGCAGCGCACCGAGCCCCGCAGGACGAGGGCAGGGCTGCCGCCCGAACTGTCTGTACATGTCCATGCCCCTCCCAGCCCAGCCCTGCCTTAGACAACCCTGTGCCACCCTGCATAAACAGGCCAAGGGTGCCAAGGGGCCCCACCTACCTTTGACCCCAGCTGGCCCAAACACAAGAGAATCTGGGGCAGCTGGGAGGTCCCAGACTTCTAAATATACTTCACTATTGACCATTGTATACGGAAAGCACTTTCCACTTAGGAAATGTTCCAAATGCTAACGAGAGACCTGTGTCCTTTTAGAGACCCCCCCTTCACATTTCTCACCCACTTGTCGTTCGTTCATTGATTTATAGTCAGGAGCTTAATGAGAATGCTTTTGGGTGCCAGGCCCTGTGACAGGTGCAGGGGATAAAGAGCTGACAAGACCAAGGGCTCTGGCCCTCTCAAAGCTTTCCCAGGGCAGGGGACTGAACAAGCTCATTTACCTGGGACAAATGTCCAGCAAGGAACTGCAGGTGCCATCAGAGCATACAAACTCCTCTAAAGGGAGTGATGATCCTGACACCTGAAAGCTGAGCAGGAATTTGCTAGACTGGCTGCAAACTAGAAGCCCCTGTGGGCTGAGGCCATGCCCTGCCCTTCCCCGCCCCCAGGACCCAGCCCAGGTGCCTAACCCCTACCCCGTGAGTCCAACCTGAAGCCAAGACTGGAGTGGAGGCCTGATGGGAAGAGGACAGGGTTGCAGGCAGAGCGACAGCGACAATGCCATGGCCCCAGACTGATGGGTGACAGAGAAAGCTGGCGTCTCCCAAGGTCTGTCCTAAAAAACCTTTGGATAGGACGGAATTAGAGCTGCCAGCTCTAGTCATGTCTGCCATGTCCATCTGCTCAACTTTTCGATTTCAATATGCAGGCAGGGCAACTTGAAAGTGAAGCAAGAAGATGTTTTAAGGGACAATAAATAGCAATTAAAAAGCGTGGCCAGAGCTACCCTTCCCAGGGCTCACACTTCTTTGTTAGTTTCAAAGCAGTAGATGGCTCACATGGCAGCTTTTCAAAATATACATGCTGAACTTCTTAGCCTAGTTCCAAGGAAGCAAATCATTTTTCAAGCACAATAAAAGGTTATAAAATCCCTCGGTGTGTGGGCAGTGGGAGGGAGCGTTTCCTTTCTCTGTTTCATCCCTGGGCCTAAGTCGATGTGAGGCAGGGCCAAGCCTTGGGATTTGCCACCTGTGTGCTCTATGACACCCCCACTGCTTCCTGGAACCAGGAGACCAAGCACGGCACTGCGGTACGGCCCATGTGATGACTTCGTGGAAGTTCATTCAATAGCCCTGAACCACGTGGGGAGAAAGTTCATTCCTTTTTCTCTTCCAGTCTTTCTGACTGGGTCAAGCAGAGAGTCTCAGTGAGGTGCCACTATGTCTTTAACACCTCATACTTTTAGAACTTTCTTTTTAACAAAGAGATTAAGTCTTGGCAAGCAACAGTATCTGGTTAGAGCTTCAGACCCCTGCTTTTTTCCCACTGTTTTATGTCCATGCTTGCCTTCTATTTGCGGGAGGCAATGCTAGCTTTCCATTGGCCAGTGATAGGTTTCCCTTCAAGAGTGAGTAGATTTAACAGACCTGTACCTCTGAAACAAATAATACACTATATGTTAAAAAAAAAAAGAAGAAGATAGCAGGAAGGGAAAAGTGAAGGGGGGGGAAATGGGAGGGGGAGACGAACCATGAGAGACTATGGACTCTGAGAAACAAACTGAGGGTTCTAGAGGGGAGGGGGGTGGGAGGATGGGTTAGCCTGGTGATGGGTATTAAAGAGGGCACGTTCTGCATGGAGCACTGGGTGTTATACACAAATAATGAATCACGGAACACTACATCAAAAACTAATGATGTAATGTATGGTGATTAACATAACAGTAAAATTTTAAAAAATGCCTTATCATTTCAAAAAAAAAAAAGAGTGAGTAGATTTAAACAAAGCATGACTTTGTGAATGTTAAATCGAGGTGATAGGAGATATGGTGAAAATCGTGACAGAAATACACCAATGATTACAGATGGGGAAATGCTGGAAAGATAGGAAAGAACCCCAACTCTGGAGCCAGACAAACCGGGGTGCCCTGCTGACTGGGAGGGAGCATGCCTGAGCTCCTGCATTGAGGAGCCCGGGCAGTGAGGGTGCAAGAAGGTTCTCTGGGCCTTCTGTAGTAGTGTCCTCCATTTTCCAGGCCTGCAGAGCCCCGAGAGGGGTCAGGGTGACCTGTCTGGGCTCTTTTCAGGACTTAGGCCTGCTGGGGAGAATGTTAGAGTTGTACATTTACCAACTGCAAGCACGGGTTGAGAGACAGGCTGCTGCAGGTGCTAATCATGGCTCTGCCCCTGAGGGCTGTGTGACCTTGGCAATATTCCTTAACTTCTCTGAGCCTCAGTTTCTTCATCTGTAAAATGAGGCTAATATGAGGACCTCTCCCATAGGTTGTTTTGATCACTAAGTAAGGCAAGGAAAATAAAATGCTTAGCAAAGTACCTGGCACATAGAGTGCATTTAGTAAATAGGAGCCATCAAAACTGAGTTGAATTGAATTTGCTTTCATTTAAATTAATTAAGTCATGAAGTCAGTGAGTTCTGGAGCCAGGAATCTCTGTAGCCTCCGAAACCAAGCCCGGAGCCTTGGTAGCATCACCCTAATTGAGGATAATGTCTGGCCTAGTGGTCATTTTTAACGCAAGAAGGGGACTAATCAACAGCAGGGCATTGGGTAAGCGAATAGTGATGAATCCCGGCCTGGAATCGTCACACAAATATTTAAAATGATGTTGTAGAAGAATATTGAATGTCATGGAGAGATGTTTAGATATACACATAAGTGGAAAAAAGCAGTGCACAAAACAGTACATGCATATTCCACCATGAAAAGCAAGGAAGGGCTGGTGTGCACTGTGGCAGAGACGGGCCTCGGAAACACAGCGCGGAGGGAGGGTGGCCACCGCGGGAGACCGCCTGGTGTGCGTGTGATGTGTCTAGAACAGGCAGATCCTCAGAGACAGGAAGTGGATTAGTGCTCACCTGGGGCTGGGGGATAGAGGGGTGGAGGGGGGTAGGTGGGGGGGCGCAAGGTTTCTTCCTGGGCTAATAAAAAGGTTTTAAAATCCAGTTGGTGGCACAACTCTGTGAAGTTACTAAAAGCAGCTGAATGGTGCACTTTAAATGTATGGTATGTGAAATTATCTCTCAATAAAGCTGTTAAAAATTTTCTGTGATTTCCTTCTCTAAAATTAAGAAATATATAAAATTTACATGTATATATTTCTAAGTTTTAGAGAAGTCCTACTACATAGAATTTTTAACAGCTTTATTGAGATATGTATCAATAGGCATGTGTATTATATATACATATACACAGATACATCAACGTGTATTAATATGTCTGTTGGTCTATCTACTGAGAGAGACAGAGAGAGATGTGGGAGGCAATACAAATATATCCATAATAGATTCATGGGTTTTTTTTTCCTTTTTACCCAATCTATATTCTCTTAGGTTTCTATGATGAATATGCACCACTTTTGAAAAAACAATGAAGAAATGTTTTGTCTTTAAGAACAGCTCGCTTTGGATTTCAGTGTCAATCCAATGAGTGCCAAAATCACTCCCCACTGGGGCTCACGACTCCCCAGGAATGAAACGGGTCCCCTTCCAAGCCGTTACCTTGTCCACATTGAGGGGCACAGCGAACCTCCTGAGGGTGGGGATGGAGGTGAGCCTGCAGTTCTCCTCAAAGTCCTGGTTCAGGTTGGCCAAGTAGAAGAGCTGGTAAAGGCTGCTGTCCTTGTAGGTGATGACGTCAAACAGAAGGCAGCCGTCCTCCTCGTAGGCGTTGACGTGATGAAAGACCACCATGGGGTCCGTGTAAAACTTGGTGGGCACAGGCTTCCTGGTCCTCTGGTCGATGATGTGAATGTAAGTCTGAAAGCAGAGGCACACCCAGAGGTCAGCTTCCCCCTGCCGGCCCGGCACGATGGCAGTGGGTGCAGGACAAGACCCAGCCCTCCCCTCCACTAGCTCGTGACCCTGGAGCATCCCCTTCCCCCAGAGCTCCTGGCTGTTGCCAGTCCCTGATCACCTCCTTCAGATGGAGCAGAGGGAAGCTTTGCTGCTGGGGCCTCTGCAGCACCAGGAGGACAGAGTCTGGGGGAAGCCCCTGAGGCTACACCATCTCTCCCCCCCTTCAACTGACTGACTCCAGGTGGGCTGTGATGAGCTAGCTCCCTGGCAATGGCCATGTTGGGGAGAACTGGCCAGTCTTCTAGCCCTCCTTGGGCTCTATCCACAGCCGGAGCCCCTAAAACCCTAAAACCACACCAGCCCTTTTGGGTTCATTCTCCCGACGTCCACCTGCTGCCTGGTTGGCCAGGATGCAGTTGTCATGGCAACCTCCCTTATCCTGGGGGCTGTGGTGTGGACGACCTGTTCTAGTTAAGGGGCCCATATGGGTATCTGCACACACCTCTGGGTATCATGAGGCGATATCACTCTGGGTGGTAATTAGCCATATTTGCAACCCTAGTTGCCTAATCCAAAGTATGTGTGGGGTTCTTTCTTTTGGCAACTCTGGCCTAACCACCCTCCATCTGAAAGGTAGGGAGGGACTACTCCAGGCTGGTCTTTGGCCACCTCCTCCCAGCTCATGTGCCTCTTGCTCTCCTTCTCCAGAATCCAGGTTGAACATTAAGTGGGAGTGCAGAGGAGGAAGGCTTTGACAGCGTGGAGGGGTGGGGGTGGTGGGCAGGTGAATATAGAATTATTTTAGCTCTTTTCTTCTCCGTGAACCCAATCCCTGGGTCGGGCACAGAAACTTTTCAGAGAGCTCTCAATGCATTCCAAAGCCCTTGCCCGGGCTTTCTGCCTGCACCTGGCAGCTCGGTCTTCTCTCTGTGGGGTTCTCTGAGGGCCAAGGGATGTCCAGGGGCTGAAGAGCAAACCCAATTACAGCTGGCTTCCCTGCTGGCCCCTGGCCCCAGCGTTCATTCCACAAACATAGACAGAGGGTCTAGGACACATCAGACACTTTTTCAGGAACATTTTTCCAGGAAAGACAGAACAAAACCAAGCCCTTACTTTCATGGAGCTTATAGTCCGGTGGGGGAGAAGCCAGCAGTCAATGATCAAATAATGTGCCAAGGACAATGAGCACTACTGAGAAAAATGAAGCCAGGTAGGGGATGGAGAAGCCTGGGGCGGGGTCTGTTAGAGATTGGTTTATCACGAAAGGCTTCAGGGATCTGGACATTTAGCTGAGACCTGGATTAACTGAGGGAGGAAACCATCTGGGGAAGAACATTCCAGGTGGAAAGGACAGAAAATGCAAAGAACGTGTTAGGCTAGTTTGAGATACAGGAGGTCCAAAAGGAGGCTGAATAGGTAGGGAGCCAGTGGTTGGGATGTGGGCCTGTGAGGATTTGCAGGCTGGTCAGTGAGGCCTTTGGATCTTATTCTGAGGAAGATGGGAAATCACAAGAATGTTCTGAGCAGAGGAGGGACCTCACTCTCCTCCCTGAGAAGAAAGGACAGGTCTTAAAGACATATAGTGGTGGTTCCCTCTGGAGAGGGGACTGCCAGTGGCCAGGGGGAGGACAGGGGACTTGACATGTTACTTTCTCTCCTTGTGTACTGTTTGAATAGAGAATACTAAAAATTCCTTGATATTTATCACAAGTAAAAATTTACTCAGTTCAACAGGAAGTAAATATATACACACATATCCATGCACAGATACATTCATACACATACATATGTGCACGCACACACACACACACACACACACACCCGAATATACAGGCAGGCACATGCATGTATACACACATCCACACTTGGAGCACTCAGGTGTGCCCGAAGATGTTTGGTTGTACCATCTCATGGAACGCTCTATCATTATGATGTCTAAATCATCTATGGCACCCACCCTTCCCTGACATTACCCAGTGGCTGCCGGGACACTGGAAGGGCCTTGTCCGTGGACGGTGGAAGCTGCAAGGAGCCCAGACATGGGTCAGGACTGAGGAGTAGCCCTTGGCCACCGGGCTGGTGCCGACTGCCTGGCTGATGAGAGCCGGCTTGCCCGAGGTCACATGCTTTTCTGACAGGTACCGTCTGCTCTACTGACTCATTGACTTGGGGCCCCGGCCCCCTCAACCCCACCTGGGACCACTCTGCAGAACCATCCAGCTTCAGAACTCTCTGGAAGCTTGGCTGATGCTTCCGGGGAGACTGCATGGTGGCTCACACCCTCCCTCCCTAGGAAACCTCCTGCATGCCAACCTCCATGTCAGTCTGCTTCCTCACTCGGGCCGTCCCTGTGTGGCTAGGGGTCCCAGCCAGGCCTTACCTTGTCCTCCTTGTGGAAAGCCAGGCAGGAGGCCCAGTTCACTCCCCGGATATATGCAGTTGACATTTTGAGGATATCTAGCTTGAAAGGCTGCTCGAGGAAAACGATGTGGTTCTCGGTGACTCCGAAGCTGTGGTAATAGCTCGGGGAGAGGAGGGAGCGGGAGGTGATGGAGCAGAACACCTCCATGTGCTTCAAGGGGTTCTTCCCCTTCTTGTCCTCTAGAGAAAGGCAAGCCTCAGGAGCAGCACAGGACCTGGCCACCCCCAGACAATGCCCCCATCACCTGCAGCTGAGCCTTTCAAACTGACCTGGTCGCTAAGAAGAACCTTTGGATGAGAGCCGACAAGAAAACCAATGAAGGGGCTGTTGCCTGGCTGACGCAGGGGCTCTGAGTGTTCCCACTTAGGCCCTCCTGCCCTGCGAGACCTGGTGCTACAATCTGAAAACATGGAGCCCCAGAGCCAGGCCTCGGGGCCAGGGGTCTGCACGACAGCCTGGGGGCTCAAACCAGCCTCCACCTGTGTTTGCATCAAGGTTTCTTCGAAACACAGCCGAGCTCCCTCCTTCATGCGGGGCCCGTGGCTACCCCTGCTCTTGAGCCTCAGGGGCTTTGCTGAGGATTGCAACAGGGACCACAGGTCTGCAAAGCCTCAGATACTCACTCCAGGAACAGCTTGTCGGCCCCTGCTCTGGAACAACACCTCTTCACGCACACGGATCATCAGGGATCATGATCAAAGTGTGAAGTCTGACTCAGTATGTGGGGCTGGGGCCTGAGGTTCTGCATTTCTATCCAGCGCCCAGGGGATGGGCCAGCTTCCTAGGCTTCGACTTTGATATTTTGCTGAGGCCCATCATTTGAGATGTACCTCACAGGGTTTCCATGAATTTCTCTTCGCGCTGACCATTCAGAAACAGCTGAGGGTGAGACTAAGCACCCACTGTGATAAGGGACTGTTATACATCTTGTGACAATGGAAGAAGACTGTATGATCCCCATTTTACGGATGGGAAACTGAGGTGTGATGGAATATGGTCTATCATTATGGCCAAAGACACAAGGTTTAGGCCAAGAAGACACAGCCCTCTTAGCCGGGCCACCTCCTCTGTTATTAGGGATAATAACACTCACAGAGTGGAGAGAGAGAACAGAATGAAATCATGAAGTAGTCCAAGTAGCTCGGCCCATGTCCAGACAGCAGAGGTGCGCAGTACATGTTCGTGCTCTTATTCCTGTCAGGATGAGTCACCGCTGGCCAAAAGGCCTCCCCACCCAGGCCTGGGGCTGGCTTATAATGAGTTATCTGCAAGCGTCCCCGCCTTGCTTGTGGCCACCTGGGCACACCATAAACAGCTGGCTGGTGGGAGGGATGCTGTGGGGTTGTGGGGTGGTTCTTTTCTTCACAAAACAAATGGAGCACAAAGCAAACCGAAATGGAAAGCACCCTGGCCTAGGAGGCAGGACATGGGCGTGAATCCCAGGGAAGCCACCAGCATGCAGCAGGGGCTCAGTGGGGAGCTGCAAGCATGATGTTGGAGGCCCCTGCTGCCACCTGATCCCCCTGGGCCTCATCACCCTATTTTATAATATGACATGGCAAACTCAGATGCCAGTACCATCCGCAGGTCTGACATTCTAGGAGTCTGGCTGGACGCTCTAATCCTTTATTGGCTTAATTCATGGGAGTTCCGTTTAACAAGAATACTCATTGTGCCTTCTGACCTTAGGGGCTCACATCTACCGATAGAGCCTAGTAAGTTGCTCAGGAGCTTCTACAAGACTATGAGGGAGGGGACCAGCTGGGATCACAGATGGAAGCCAGTTTTCCTAAACCAGCAGGTCAAGCCCGCACCCTCGTCATTCTGCCCTGTCTCCTGAGCCCTGTGCAACCACCCTCAGAGGCCTGGTCTCCTGGGTGTGGTTCCCAGGAGGGTCCTGGACAAATAAGGGTCAGGAGCCTCCTCCCCTCAGGAACATGAAATCACAATTGGCCTGGGCTTTGCTCCAGGTTCCTGGCCTTAAATGGAGAAGGTTCAGAAGGCCCAAAGAAGCGGGGCGGGGAGAGTCTGAGAGGCTGAAGGTCTGAGGCAGGGCTGAGCTCCCATAACAATACTAGGAACCTGGCTTCAGGGGCTGGGTTGAAAGTGGGCAGTACAGCTTTGGCATACAAAGTTATGTTAGAAAACTGAAAAAAAAATGGATGGAAGGTACGATGTTTGATGGGCGGATGGATGGATGGACAGACAGGTGGTTGGATGGATGATGGATGGATAGGTAGACAGATGGATGATGGATAGTTGGGATGGATGATGGATGGACAGACAGATGGATGGATAGGTAAATGGTGGATGAATAATGGATAAATTAATGAATCAATGAACTGGAGCCTAAAGAAAAGCAGGTTAGAATAGGAAAGGAATTTATTCTTTCAAAAGGAAGTCTGGCAACATCTCTTTTCCCCTGAAGGAGAAAAGCGTGTTCATGGTCATCTGAATCACCCATGAGGGAAAGTGTCAGATTGAGTCTTATGTCATCAATAAAAATCAGAACTCTTTGGAGGTAGCCACCCTTGGCATCTGTCCTTCATGATATCCGCAGAATGACCCACCTGGTACAGTGGCAAGGATCTTAAAGATCACATATTTCGTCTTCCCCTTGTCCATGATGGATGTGCCCATATTAAGAACATTTCCGGCTGCATCATAATGAGGATGTGCTGTTGCCAGATTTACAGCCACGTATTTGCGATAATCAACCTGCAAAATGATAACCACCTGCTTTTACAAATGGGGGGAGGGTGAAACTTGATGAAAAGCACCTACTTCTAGGTTGAGAGAGATGAGGGCTACTTTTGCCTATCTCCTGATGTGAAAATAAGGCAGACTTCACCTTTAAAGAGGATGTTTACCCGTGTGACCTGATAGCACCTCATGGGTGGCCTCCTACAGCACAGAGGCTGCAGGGGAGTCGGTGAGCCATGTGTCTTTTCTGTGATGGTTGTTGCAACCCTGCCCCCTGGCCCTGAGGGTGTCCTCAGCATGGCAGCAGGATTCCTCGACACAGAGCAATGACCTGCACAGAGAGGCAGCCTTAGCACTAATCTTAACCGCTGCTTTGTCTTTCTGCTTACATCATTTAAATTCTCCCCTTTTGCCTGCCACAGAGGCATAAATCTCCAGGCCTCTCTCATAGGATTATTCTGGGAACAGAGAGTTACAAAAACACTTGGTCAAAGCGAAACTTGACTAACAAGCCCAGTAATGACCCCCCATCCCCAGCAGGGCACAGCCACAGAATAATGTGTGGCTGAGGAAACAACTGTCCTCCTCTCTTCCCCCAGAAGAGCATGACCTCTGGCCAAAAGTCAGGCAAGGCTTCATTCTCTCTTAGTATTTCCTCTCTGAGGCTTTGTGGAAAGCATACATCAGTTGGACCTATGCCACCCAGCTTAAAAGCTGCTGGACATAATTTCGCAGCTAAGAAAAGTATTCCCTTTAACAGATCGTTAAAATGTATTGAGAAGACATTGAGGCTTTGAATAGCCAGCTGGAGAAAAAATGAGTGGGTCTATTGATTTTCATGAAAATGTTGATTTGATTCTGCCCAGGAAAGGTATCTGCTTGGGTATTTATTTTTGTCCTCTTGCTTTCTGCCTAAGGTCTCCCTCTTCAGGTCAATACCAGGTAGGGCTGCTCCAGTCCGGGCAATCCAGTACAGCCATTCATTCAAACTCCCATTAAGCTCCCACTCGGTGCCAAGATGGTGGACAATGTTGTGGGTTGAATTGTGTCTTCCAAAATGATATGTTGAAGCCCCAAACCTTGGTATGTATATTTGGAAACAGGGCCTTTGTAGATGTAATCAAGTTAAAATGAGGTAATTCTGGATGGAGGTGCGCCCTAATCCAATGATTTGTATCTCTAGAAGAGATTGGAGTGATGCATCTATAAGCCAAGGAACACCGAGGATTCCTGGCAGCCACCAAAGGCTGGAAGAGAGAAGCCAGCATCTTCCCCTGGAGGCTTCAGAGAGAGCATGGCTCCGAGGACACCCCGATTTCAGATTTCCAGCCTCCAGAATGTGAGAGAATAAATCGCTGTTGTTCTAACCCACCTAGTTTGTGGTACTTTGCTTCGGTAGCCCTAAGAATAAACACAGACACAGAGATGAAACGACACAGACCTCACCCCAAGAGAGCTTAGAATCTAGTGCTAAGTGCTGTGCTGGGGAAGCTCAGGATCCAATGGCATTAGAGGAGGGGCTGCCCCCATGAGTTCCTGCAGGCCACATGGCCCAACCCAGGGGGTCTCTCTCTCATGAGCAGGAACTGATGCTGGTTGTAGTAGATTCACTGGTACCTTCTCCAGGGTTTCCAGAGTCTGTGGGTTGACTTTCCTGATGTAATTGGTCTCTGTGGTCGCATAGAAGTCTTCTCCACACTTCATGATGTTAATCAGGCAGTTGTCTGTGAAATCAGGGATGGTATGGGACAAGTAGGTGAATGCTCTGTGGAGGAAAGCAGATCAAGAGCAAATCAATGGCTGTGTCTACCCAGCTGGAAAGTTCTGCTCAAGATGGCTTTAGTTTTCCTACCACTTAAAATGCTCTACAATTCAAGGGGAAAAAGTTCCAAGTCCCAAAGGATCACTTGAGGAATCTGGAGGACTTGGAGATCAAGTTGCTCGAAGATACCACTGTGTTGAATTAGCTAAGAAGTGAGTCATCTGGGACAAGATGGCCACCAACTGAACCCTCCTGGGCTCTCAAAAATCCAAAGGTCTCCCACACCAGAGACACCAAGAGCTGGTAGGTTGTTCTGAAATATTTTAAGAATTTCTACAGAAATCTTATGTATCCATCCATAATGGCCCCCTAAGGCTAGCAAAACAGCTAATCCTTGCTTTTGGAAGGAATGAGAGTCCACAATGGACACTCTGAATTTGTCCAGGAAATTAGTTTTTTTTTTTCTTTAAAGGAAAGTAAACAAATTATGAGAGAAAAACTCATCATTAGTTTGATCAGAAGATCCTGGATCCGTGTATTGGTTAGTGCTCCCCCTGCTGGTGAATGGTGAAGCAGCAAAGACGCCCGACAAGCGGTGGTTTTGCGTTCCTTCCCTCCCCACTCCATCCCCTCCCCACCCCCTGCCTGGCTCCTCCCCCGCCTGCAAATGCCAGTTCAGTGCTTGCTGTGTGCCAGCCCCAGCACTGGATCCTGGAACTGGAAAGATGACGTCAGTTCCAGAAAAGCAGGAGCAATCTTCCATCTCTGGACCAGTCTACTGCTAGCACATTTCCTAACTCGTCTATATCCAAAGAGTATCAGGAAGGAGACACTGACAGTGGGTCTGATTCCCTGGCCAACAGTTTAATCATCAAGCCTGCACTACATTCATAGTCATCATAGCCCAGATGATTTGAAACGTATTCAACTAAAAACCTTTCCCAATCTCTTTCTCTCATTTGCCAGTTTCCCACCTCACAGATCCTCCCACTTTCTCTACACACATACAAGCAAAAATAAATCCAGATTTCTTCTTGCTTTTTTACACAAAACATAGCATATCATATGCTCTTTCTACACCTTATTCCGCCCTGTGCCCACCACTCAACAAGGTATCTGGGAAATCTTTCCATTCAGCACATAGGGAGCATCCTCATCACCCCTCATCTTTTTTTTGCTCCTGCCTGGTATTTTCTTGTACAGCTTCACTCTTATTTATTTAACTACCCTTCTGTTGATGAGCATTTGGGTTATGTTCAGTTCCTCATTATAACAAATGATGCAGCCATGGATAACATTGTACGTTTGCCATTCCAGACGTGAGCAAGCCTATCTCTAGACTAAAGAGAACGTGCGTTTATAATTTTTGAGACATAATTCCAAATTGCTCTCCTACCAGCCATATGGAAAAATACCTAATAATCTGTCAGATGCCCTTTGCCTCTTGCTATCAGTGATCAAGAACTGTGTGCCATAGACGGGCAAAGCCTGGCCAGGTGAAGGTTTTCATGTACTCTACAGAGGATTGTCAGAGGAAAGGATGCTGGTTGTTTTGACCACCGAGGATATCAAAAAGCATGACCAGATTCAAAACGGACAGTTACTTGGAAAATATGTTTTTGCAGGGGTCTGGATAGGCCATTGTTCCAAACTCTGATACCACAATCCTATTGGCCTCGATGTTGGCGTTGTAGGTATCACTTCTCAGGTATTTGCTCCTGTAATAGACTTCACCTAAAAGAGAAGATGCAGAATCATCCAGGCTGACACTTTTACAGTCATTTTTAAGGTCAATTTCAGTCAATGTAGGGGTATTACAGAAGGAAAGGTGAGTTCAGTAGGATGGTGCCCTTTAGTGTGTGCTGGCTACAAGGAGCATTTGCAGTGAGCTCTCACACACATTTCCTCACTTGAGACAACAATATGGCAAGGTAAGTATCCGTATGAGCTCCATTTACATAGCAGGGGACTGAGGCTCAGACATGTTTAGTCACCTTGCCAAGAGGTGCTGATCTGGCCCATTGACCATCTCTTCCACCATGCTAGTATCCCTCTAGGGAAGGTCCGGATTTGGAGGACTGGTCCAGAAGGCCTCATACTTGGGCTGGGTTTCCCCAGGACCTGGTTTAGCCCTAGAAACCTTCCATTGACCATTTCAGCCCCTGGAGTAATATTTGATACCTACTACAGCCAGAGGATGACCTAGCACCTGATTCCATATACGGTAAAGTGCTAGTACCTGTGTGGAGGTCTCATTCACATAGACACTGGAGAAAATCTAACTCACTGCATACAAGCAGGGACTCTTGACCAGTTCATCAAGACCAACCTGAAAATGTATGTATGTTTCTAGACCCGTATTAGGTTCCTATGGCTGTTGTAACAAATTACCCAAACTTAGTGGCTCAAAATGACACAAATTTGTTATCTTACCATTTTGGAAGATGTAGCCGGAATGGATCTTACAGGCCTAAAAAGCAAGGTGTCAGCAGGGAAATCTATTTCTGGCTTTTCTAGCTTCTAGAAGTTGCCTGCATTGCTTGGCTTATGGTCACATGACTCTGACCTCTGATTCTATGGTCACATCTTTTCTGACTCTGACCTCCCTCTTTCCCTTGTGATGACGCTTGTAATTACACTGAGCCCACCTGGATAATCTCTCCACCTCAAGGTCCTTAACTTAATCACATCTGCAAAGACCCTTTTACTTTGCAGAGTCATATAATATAGTCATAGGTTCCTTCTGGAAGAGAAAGGGGAGCAGGGGTGGGGGAGAAGAGAGGAGAGAGCTGAGGAGGCCCAGCTGGGAGTGGATGGATCAGGAAAGGCTTCCTGGAGGAGGTGGGACTTGAAATAGCCCTTGGAAGATGAATAAAATTATTTGCCCTCCATAGACTGGGGAGGTGGCAAGTAGGAGAGAGTAGCGCATTTCCATTCACTCTTCCTTGAAAGTCTGAAAGCAAAGGCCTGGAGGTGGGAAAGGCAGCCCACCTCCTGCAGGACTGAGTAACATGGTTTTCAGCATGAGGCAGGGGCTTGGGAGCAGCAGGAATGGGATGAGGTTAAGGGGTGGGGGCTCTACTGGCATATATGAGGCTTTCAAACCATTTGGTGGACAATTTGAAACCTCTAGGTTTTTAAATTTTTATTTAATTTTGCTGTTAATTAGCAAGTGACGTGTTGATTTTTCCCTGCTATAGAATACATTCTTTGCTGTAATATAATATATGCTTCCAATGTTGGTTCAAATATAATATGCAAAAAGTCCAGGTCATACTGACATTTCACTCCCATAAAACAAGTTGATTAGAGAAATATCCATCATGTATCCACTGTCATGATGATGGGCTTAGGAGAGAACACCTTCCCAAGAAATTCTTGTCTGGTGACTTTTTATATCTAAGAAAGGAAACAGGGCTAAGAGCTAACATTTATTGTGCACATGTGTGCTAAGTACTGTGTGGACACTTTATGTGTATTTTTTCTGGTTTGATTCTAAAACATTGGAAATGTTAAGAATACATCAACCAGAAATGTGTTCTTCAGGGGGGAAAAAAATCAACCTAATGTCATTTGCTAATCAACAACAAAATAAGAAAATTTAAGCACTTGAAGGTTTCAAATTTCTTACCAAATGAAGTACAAGGGGCTTAGGCACTCATGACCCTGCAGGCCCAGTTCCAGTGAGTAAAACTGAGGCACAGAGAGGTTAAGTACCTTGCTTTAAGCCACACAGCTAGGGAGGGGTAAGCTGGATTCAAAGCTGACACAGCCACCACCGTGAGTTTGACCATTCCGTCTGATCCTTGTTATTAAAAACGCACCTCTGGAAATGGGCTACCATAACTGCATGGCTTGCTGGAGCTTCACAAACTGAACCGACCCATATGAACTACATCCTAGTTAACAGAACATGAGAACCCCCTGGAGGCCCCTCATAACTTGTCCAGTCACAAGTTTCTCCCCTCCCCTCCCCACAAGCCACTATTTTGACCCCTAATAGTCTCTATTAGTTTTGCTCTCGGGATTGCGTTTTCATGTCCATCTCCAAAGGACGTGAGTGTTTGTTTCAGTGGTAAGGACTCCAGCCTGTGCACCTAGATGGAAATAATAGGAATAATGGTGATGCTAGTCTTCATAAAATTGGAAGAGACCATGAAAGACCTTCTAGTTCTTTCTCCAGGCTTTGGGAGGTAAACTGTGTGTGCCCAGGGGAAGATCACCATCTATCCTATTCTCAAATGTCTTTTCACAGGTGGCTGCTGTGAAAATAAGTATCACTGAGATATTTCAGGAGCGGGGGCTCTGTTCTGGGCCTGCAGGAAGAAATAGGGAGGAATGACTTTGAGTTAACCCAGCCCTGGGTTCGTGTGTTCAACCAGTATCTATTAATCACCTTGGTGGGCCAGGAAGTGGGGGCGAGCAGCGTAGTCACATCTCTACCCCTGAGGGGATTCAGGTCTCCAAGTGGCTATGAATCCTACTCTGTCATCTACTGACCATGCGCTTGACCTCGTGTCAGAGTCAACACTTGGTCCTCTCTGCTCTGATGTGAGGATCATGATATGTTTCTTATGGAGTTGCTGTGATGCTTAAGGCCTGTAAAGCATTCAGCACATAGTAGGTGCTCAATAAAAGCTACATATGCTATTGAGATGCAGTGGGTAGAGTGGGCAGGCTTTGGTTCCAGGGTTAGTCCTAATCCCAGCCATGTGACCCTGGGTGAGTCTCTTTATCTCATTGAACCTCAGTTTTCTCAACTGGAAATTAGGGATCACGCAGCCCTCCCCAGATAGGATTGGCAGTTTTAAATGAGATGGGATGATACAAGGAGTTAGGCCCATTGGTACACAGCATGCACTTGCTAAGTAATGGCTGTGGAAATTTGGAATTGTCCAACAAAATCCTGGAGGCAGGAAGACTCAGCTGGGGGTTGGTGAGGCCACACACACTGGTCTTTGGTCACATGCTACATAGACCCTACTTCATGGCACCCTGGTCTCCCCCTGAATCAGCCTGTCCTTCGCTGGTCACTCTCTGAGGGTCACCACCTACAAGCACCGGCTAAAGTGCTTTCCCTAAAATGCTGAATTAAGTTCACTTGAAATGTAAACACCCATCTCGGGCTGGCTGTCAGCAGGTGGCCCATTTCCTATAAACAACCAGCCTCAGAGCACACATGGAGGGTTCAGGGGCCACAGGAAAACATGTCTCTGGAATTACTCAAAGCTGACACTCAACTCTGAGGCTGAGATTAAAGAAGGCCACCACACATTCCCCAGAACCTTGCTCCCTGGTGAGCCCCAATTAGCCACATTCCTTCTAAAGGGACACAAGTAAACAGATGTGCTCCTGCCTGGAATCTTCTAGAATTGGGTCAAGTTTGATATTCTGGGGGGAGTGGGAGATTATATATATATATATATATATATATATATATATATCTACCTCCAATTTAAGCAAACTTCCAAAAGGCTAGTTTAGAGCTATAATAATTGAAAAAGCTTCGGAAAAGGCTAAATTCTGGAGAGCTTTTTGTCTCTAAACCTTGGTGATGCTGACTCTTGGAATTCACATGTTCAAATCCTCGTGGGACAACGACCTTGCCTCTAAATAAAAAATTATCGAAATGTACTGCTGAGGGAGACTTGAGTTCATTCATCTCTATGCCTGCTTTATAAAAATTTTTAATTTTGAAATAATTTTAAGGGTGCCTGGGTGGCTCATTTGGTTAAGTGTCCGAAACTTGATCTCAGCTCAGGTCTTGATCTCAGGGTGATGAGTTCAAGCCCTGTGCTGGGCATGAAGCCTACTTTAAAAAAAAAACAAAAACAAAAACTGAAATTATTTTAGACTTACAAAAAAGAGCACTCCTATATACCCTTTGTCTGTCTGGCTTCTCCTCCACTCTGCTCCTTTAGTTAAATCTTAGGTTTTTAAAACATTAACTTTCACTGGTTTCTGCTGAAGGCCACAAACCATTTTTCTATCTTTCTGCTTTCTTATTCCAGTCTTTTCTTACTGGTTTGGCACTGATTTGGGTTTTCCATGCTGGCTGTACACTCATCACCTGGTGCTTTGAAACAGTGGCAGAAGCCTCAGCCCCACCTCCACGGTGCACTGATGAACTTGGTCTTGGGTGGGACAGGGCAGCGAGACTGGAGGTTCACTGCAGAGGTTTTCTTTTTTTTTTATTAACACATAATGTATTATTTGTTTCAGGGGTACAGGTCTGTGATTCATCAGTCTTACACAATTCACAGCACTCACCATAGCACATATCCTCCCCAACGTCCATCACCCAGCCACTCCATTCCTCCCAACCCCCCCCCCCCGACTCCAGCAACCCTCAGTTTGTTTCCTGAGATTAAGAGTCTCTTATGGTTTGTCTCCCTCTCTGGCTTTGTCTTGTTTCATTTTTCCCTCCCTTCCCCTATGATCCTCTGTCTTGTTTCTCAAATTCCTCATATCAGTGAGATCATATGACAATTGTCTTTCTCTGATTGACTTATTTTGCTTAGCATAATACCCTCTAGTTCAATCAACATCGTTGCAAATGGCAAGATTTCATTTTTTGATGGCTGCATAATATTCCATTGTGTGTGTGTGTGTGTGTGTGTGTGTGTGTGTGTGTGTGTGTACACCACATCTTCTTTATCCATTCATCTGTCGATGGACATCTAGGCTCTTTCCATAGTTTGGCTATTGTGGACATTACTGCTATAAACATTGGGGCGCACATGCCCCTTCGGATCACTACATTTGTATCTTTGGGGTAAATACCCAGTAGTGCAATTGCTGGGTTGTAGGGTAGCTCTATTTTCAACTTTTTGAGGAACCTCCATACTGCTTTCCAGAATGGCTGCACCAGCTCACTGCAGAGGTTTTCTGAAACCTCAGTGTGCTCAGGGCCATCTAGGAAATGTGTTAGAAACACCGATACTCTGACTGTGCCCTTCAGGATTATGATTCACTCAGCCCTGGGTGGGGTCTCAGAATTTGGAGCTTTAATCCTAGGGGATTCCGATGTCAGAGGTACACAAACCACCTTTTGAGAAATATTGGCTTTGTGTTATCTGTAAATCAGAGAACCCTGCTCACCCTGTGCATGTCCTCTTGAATCATGTATAGTAGTACTTAACATTTTTGGTTTGTGTTTCTACTCTTGGGGAGTTGAGTGGGGAGCCATTGAGAGTTGTAGAGGAGAGGAGAGATGAGGCCAGGCTGTGCCTCACTAATGTTGGCAATCTGACAGCCTTGAGAGGATTGGGCTGGAGAGATGAGGAGGGAGGGTAGCCAGCAAGAGGGGGAAGCAGAGCAGAACAGCATAAGTCTTCGGTCATGAGATTCTAGATTTAGAGAGCATTGGGTTTATATCTGACATCCACCACTTCCTAGCTGTGTGCCTTTGGGCAAGTTACTTAGCCTCTCTGGGTGTCAGGCTCATCTGTAAAATCAAGAGGTACCTTCCTCAGAAGCTGTAGTGAGGGCTGAGTTGTGGGTGGGCACAAAGCACTTGGGCCAGTGGCCAGCAAGCACTCCCTGTAGTGAGTGCTGAAGAGATCGACTGGGAACATATTGCTTCCTTCTCCCAAAACAACCTTTACCTCGTTCATGCCATTTGGGCTCCATAAAGAGTTTCCTAGCACCCCTCTGGGCCAGGCCCAGTGCCAGGTAATGAAGACACAACAATTTGAACAGAAACCCTGTGTTCTGGGGCCTCCCACCCTAGGCTGGAGAATGGCAAGCTGATCATTGCAAAGCAGAGTAGGGTGTGTACCTTCAACACAGGCCAGGTTCAAGAGCAGGATGGGGAAGGACGAGTAATTGAGTGGACTCTCTGTACTTCCCATTTTCCAGCCAGTTCCAGATTATGCATAGAATCGAGTCTTTCATGCTATTGCATATTTTTTTAAATTTTTCTGTATATTATGTTTTGGTATCTTAATAAACCTTTCTGGTTGGAGGAGACTGTCCTTCCCTGGACTAGCCAATTCTTAGAGGTAGCAAAAGGCCCAGCATATCTGTGAGATGAAAACTAACCATTCCAGAGCCAGATCTCCTCTCTCTGGCCCACGCACTCCAGGAAGCAATATTCCTCTGCCTTCATCACCCCAGGGCCAGGTGCCAAGCAACCAGAGACCACCCCCGAAGTCCAAAGCCTGCCAGCACTATTCACACCAGCTGATCCTAAGCTGTTTACTCTGTTCCATCTTGTCTTTCCCTCAGAAACCCCAGGACAGGCCATGGCCTATGTGCTTCCCCTGCTCCTGTCTTCTGCCTCTGGACCACCCTGTTGCTATCCACTGTGGACCGCTGTGACATGCCGTGCCTCCTAGGACCTGTGAGTATAATAGGCTTTGTTCCCAAGCCTCTCTCTGTCTCCTTTTGTGGTCACACCTAACTGACCATCCCATAAAAGATAATAAAACAGGTACTTACCTTTGACAATGGATTTTTAGTTTGAAAATCTACTAGAAACCTTTAGAAAGTCTAAGCAGCATGGGTTAACTTTGATCATGTGCTGTTTAGCCCACTCAAGGATTTTGGTGGATGGCAGCCATGCTTCTGAAAGACAGCCATGGATTGGTCATCCCCTACTAGTTCTCTTGTCCCCAGAGTCTCTATGGAAGGATGTGGAAACCACCATTCAGTAAGCTGTGAGGGCTCACTTAAGCTACCTGCCGTTTCTCAGGGGGATGTGTGGGGGTGGGAGGAGGAGAGCAGGGATGGTTGCAAACTTGAACCCTAGACAAAACAAGTCAGATCCTAGCCCTACGTCAGTGACCTTGCTCGGTTAAATCACTCAACCTCTCTAAAGTTCCCATTTCCGCGTCTGCAGAGAGGACAAAGCACACCTCCCTCGCAGTGCTAATGTGAGCACCTGAAATGGACCACAAGGGACCTGACAGCATGGCAAAGCAGGGCCTTCTGGAAAGGAAGCCAGTGTACTTTTACCTTTCATGCACGTCATCCAGAACAGCGTTGATTTCCCTAGGAATCATTGGTAACTTCTGTCAGGAGAGGAGGGGACTGTTAAGGCTTAGAGCTGTCAGCAAATATGGAACCACCCACTCTGTAGCTGAGTCTCAGTAAAATCTGTTACGTTTTTGCAAACTCAGAGCTCATGGTTTTCACGCATGGGGTCTCTATTCATGAAATCTTAGAGCAAGCCACTGCCATAGAGTCTGCCCCCCAAAAATAATTGCTGACTGGCTTAGACGAAATAGTAATGAAGCAAAAATAACACTAATGCTTATTGAGCACATGTTCTGTGCCAGGTATTATACAAAGCTCCTTACACATATTAATGCCTTTAAATTCCTTAAATTCCACATTCCTGATATCTCCATTTTACAGATGGGGAGACAGAGAAAGGGTCAGTAACTTGGCCAAGGTCACACAGTTTGGGTGCATGTTAGGATGAAGACAGGATTCAAACCCAGTGACAGTGATGGTGGTTTTCAATCTATTCTGTGCCTACCAGGTGTCAGGCCCTTGCTAGATACCTGGCCCTTCTAATGATCATGACAGCTCTCCAGAGGGGATCATCAAGCTCTTTTTACTGCGGTGGACACGGAGGCCAAGGGAGGTGAAGTGATCTGTTTGTCATGCTGGAATGCAGGGTTTAAAGAAAAATGTCACCAAGCTGAAGCATTAGGACACGAACTTCCCCAGCATGTGACTCTGAGCCTGCTAAAGCCTCATGTGACCCAACCCAGACCTCTTTAAGAACTCAGAGCGTGCTGTTGTGACATACAGCAGCTTCATGGCCAACAGCAAAGAGTTTACCATCCACCTCGTGAGCCAGTCACCTGAACCCAGAATTCTGCCTTATTCAGCCATTTCAGTCTCCCCTCTGGGAGAGCCACTGAACTTGTTGCTTGAGTGACTGGTCTCCCTTGCCTGGTGAGCAATCTACTCAGCTCTGTTCCTTTCAGCTCTGTTCTCTTCCTATTCTGATTTGAGGCATGTCTGACTCCAAAGCCAGTAATTTCCTCCTGCTCTCACCCATCCTAATGAGAATGCATATCATTTTGCAGGTTAGGCTCTCTGCCTTTCCAGGGAGGTTTGTGCTTGTGGTTGGCTGAATGATGGCCTCTCCAAGATGTCCATGTTCTAATCCCTGAAACCTATGAAGTTGTTACCTTATAGGGCAATGCTGACATGATTATATTAAAGGTTTTGAGAAGGGAGATGATCCTGGATTATCTGGGTGGGCCCAATACCATCACAAAGGTCCTTATAAGAGGCAGACAGGAAGGTCAGAGAAGGAACTGATTATGGAAGTGGGGAGAGTGAGGGAGAGAGAGCAGGTGTGCAAGATGCTCTGCTGCTTTTGCAGGTGCAGCTGGGGCCACAAGCCAAGGAATGCAGGCAGCCTCTAGAAGCCGGAAAAGGCAAGGAAATGGGCTATCTCCCTGGAGCCTCCAACACCTTGATTTTAGCCCAGGTTTGACTTGACTTTCATAACTGTAAGAATAAATTAGTGCTGTTTTAAGCTACTAAATTTGTGGTTGTCTTTACAGCAGCAACGGCAAACCAACACAGTACTCTTACCGTCTCTAATTGTGAAGCTGTGGAGCAAGGCCAGGCCATCAAACCAATGGTTGTATCTAGTCTCCCCCACTGTGTGCATTCCAGGCCCGTTGCGCAGCAGGGTGCCCTGCAGCCATGTGGGAATCCTGCCTGTTAAGAGAAAGAATGTTTTGTTTCCAGTTTTCACATCCCAACCAAAAAGCTACGAGATGTGGCCATGGAAAGGAATTGAGGTCACAGACCCAACACGACTCGCTGCACCCACTCATTCCTTCAGCAGTCGTTTCCAGAAAGGGTAGGATATGCCTGGATTGTGCCAGCAGTGAGGATACCAAGATGAACGGACGTCATCCCTGTCCTCAAGTTGCTCGCTACCCACGGAGCAGACGGATGAACAGACACCCAAACCACACCACAATAAAGGAAGGCAATGTGACAGGCTCAGCAAGGGGGCTGTGTGGAATAGAACCTCACCTCCAGGTGGGGTGAGAGCAGGAGGGTTGGGCCTGCTTCCTGGAGGAGCCACTGGCTGAGTCTTGAAGGGGAGTAGGTAGTGGCTTTCCAAAGGTGGGGAAAGAACATTCTAGAACTGTGCTGCCCAATATGGTAGCCACCGGTCTCATGTGGCCACGGAGGACTTGAAACCTGGCCAGTCTGAACAGAGATGTGCTGTAAAGTGTAAAATACACACTGAATTTCAAAGGCTAAGTATGAAAAAAAATGTAAAATATCTCAATAGCAATTTAAAAAATATTGATTACATGTTGAACTTATAATATTTTGGATATGTTGCCTTAAAAAATATACAGTTAAGACAGAATGGGAGAAGATATTTGCAAATGACATATCAGATAAAGGGCTAGTATCCAAAATCTATAAAGAACTCATCAAACTCAACACCAAAAGAACAAAGAATCCAATCAAGAAATGGGCAGAAGACATGAATAGACATTTTTCCAAAGAAGACATCCAAATGGCCAACAGACACATGAAAAAGTGCTCAATATCGCTCGGCATCAGGGAAATCCAAATCAAAACCTCAATGAGATACCACCTCACACCAGTCAGAATGGCTAAAATTAACAAGTCAGGAAATGACAGATGTTGGCAGGGATGCGGAGAAAGGGGAGCCCTCCTACACTGTTGGTGGGAATGCAAGCTGGTGCAGCCACTCTGGAAAACAGTATGGAGGTTCCTCAAAAAGTTGAAAATAGAGCTACCATATGATCCAGCAATTGCACTCCTGGGTATTTACCCCAAAGATACAAAAGTAGGGATCCGAAAGGGTACGTGCACCCCGATGTTTATAGCAGCAATGTCCACAATAGCCAAACTGTGGAAAGAGCCAAGATGTCCATCAACAGATGAATGGATAAAGAAGATGTGGTATATATATATACAATGGAATATTGTGCAGCCATCAAAAGGAATGAGATCTTGCCATTTGCAACAACGTGGATGGAACTGGAGGGTATTATGCTGAGCGAAATAAGTCAAACAGAGAAAGACATGTATCATATGAGCTCACTGATATGAGGAATTCTTAATCTCAGGAAACAAACTGAGGGTTGCTGGAGTGGGGGGTGGGGTGGGAGGGATGGGGTGACTGGGTGATGGACACTGGGGAGGGTATGTGCTCTGGTAAGCGCTGTGAATTGTGCAAGACTGTTGAATCTCAGATCTGCACCTCTGAAACAAATAATGTAATACATGTTAAGAAAAAAAAAAAGAAGGTAGCAGGAGGGGAAGAATGAAGGGGGGGGAATCGGAGGGGTAGACGAACCATGAGAGACGATGGACTCTGAAAAACAAACTGAGGGTTCTAGAGGGGAGGGGGGTGGGAGGATGGGTTAGCCTGGTGATGGATATTGAGGAGGGCACGTTCTGCATGGAGCACTGGGTGTTATGCACAAACAATGAATCATGGAACACTATATCTAAAACTAATGATGTAATGTACGGGGATTAACATAACAATAAAAAAATTTTAAAAAAAGTTAAAAAAATATACAGTTAAAATTCACTTTTTTTTTTTTAACCTTTTTGAGTGTGGCTATTAGGAAATTTAAAACTATGCATGTGGCATGCATTATATCTCTGTTGAACAGCACAGCTCTAGAGGTAGGGTCCTGGAACAGACGCTGTTGGTGCCCCACCCTTGTCCTCTTGGCACTGGCCTCTCCCTGAAGGTTGCTTTCTGCCACTACCTGCAGCTCTCTGCCTGAGGGCTTTGTTTTCACTGCGGGAGATGATCTGCCCACACACTGGGCAAGCTGGAACACCTTGGAGTTAATGCCCCTGGAAGTGGCTGTCACCTAAAGATGGATGGGGAGTTGGGCATCACTTGTCACCACTTCTTTGCCCTCAGCTGGGACAATATGAAGCACGTTTTACACTATGCCCAGAGGGCTCAGCTCTGACGGCTCACAGTGGTCAGTGGCTTGACAATGCCCTTTTATTGGTTTCCCTCCCAGTGTTTCTTGGGATCACATCCCAAATTAAACTACTTACATCTGAATTCTTATCTCTGGGGGAACCTGAACCAAGAGATCAAAGACCAGGTCAAAGACCAGGAGATGTGCTAGTTGTTTAGCAAGACTGGTCTGCAATTTTCGAGTGAGGAAGCCTAAGTATTGAGGCTGGAGACCTAAGCAGAGACCATGTGACAAAGGTTCAATGAGACCACACCAAGGGCTTTGATTAGACACTCAGAAGAATGGTACAACTTGGCCAGTTAAAACAGGGAATGAGAGGATCTGATTTTCGTGCGTGTGCAATTTTTTTCTTGAGATAAAATTCACATACCAACAAAAAAAAATCCACCATTTTAAGGTATACAATTCAGGGGTTTTTAATATATTCACAATGTTATGCAATCATCACCATCTAGTTCCAGAACATTCTACACTTGATCTTAGCCAAAAGGCTGAGAAGCGATAGTTCCAGAACATTCTATCACCCCAAAACAAAGTCCTGTCCTCCTGACAACCACTCATCTACTTTCTAAGGATCTACCTCTTCTGGACAGCTCACATGAATGTAATATGCTCAGATTTGGGGTTTCAAAAGTTGTCTCTGTGGTGTAGAGTGTGGTGGGAGGAGGAGCCAAGAAGAGGTGGGAAGACCAGAGAGAGGATGGAGAGAAACAACAGAACAGAGAATTGGAGGATGTGGAATGGACAGGACTGGGAGTCTGAGTGAATAGGGGGGAGAGGGGAGGGAGCATCCCAAAGTGCCACCCAGTCTCCTGCCTTGGGCAACTAAGTGAATAGTGGGGCTATTCACAGAGACCCAGTTGCAGGAGAAGGAGCAGGTGAGGCAGAGCAGAGAGAGATGAATCTAAGCACAGTCAAAGCCCTAGATAGAAGAACACATATTGAGCACCATGTGCCAGGCACTGGGGGGTAGGTGACATTAAATCATATAATCATGGCAGCAACCCTATGTGGTAGGTACACGCGGACTGTTTGACATAAGAGGGAACTGAGGCAGGAAATGCTTAAGTAACTGGCCAAGGAGGTCTCAGAGCTAACAATGCACAGCCCAACATGAAGCCTGGACATGGCCTCTGTGGGCAGACATGGCCACATAGGCACAATCTTTAGTTAGCAGTTGGCCAATGATTAGACTTGACCCAGGACTGGAGGCCTGGACTGAGGGTTGGGAGCCTGTCCTTCACTGGCCGCCCTGGCCTTGGGCAAGTTGCAGTCCCTCTCCAGGCCTCAGCTTCCCTCAAGGACGGAGGCGTGATTTACAGCAGTGGTTCTCACACTTGGAAGCAGCCAGAGGGCTTGCAGAAACACAGATTGCTGGGCTCCGCCCCCAGCATATCTGATTCCATGGGTCTGGAGTGGGCCCAGGAATTCGTGATTCTAACAAGCGCCCAGGTGATGGGGAAGCTGCAGGTGTAGGGTGGAGGTGGGGAGAACAGCTGATCTGGATCCAGAGGTCCACTCAGATCTGCAGGTTCTAGGATTCCGGCTTTCTAAAATTTCCAAGGATTTCCATGCAGTCATTAAACATAACGCTTATGGGCAACATGTTCATGGCATCCCCGAACATAAAAGGATAGCTATTGGAGGCTCTCTTTTTTAAAATAAAAAATTAATAGTAAATATACATTTGTTTTTGAAAAAAATATTTGTAGTCTATACAATCTCTATCTTTTAAAAACTTAAAATACTCCAATATTAGGAGTGCTTGAGATGAAAATACAGCTGATTTTATTTCCCTGTGTTCCCATTAGCACTTCCAAGTTTTTATATATGTACGTATACATAAAACACACACACATATAGATCCTACGTTACCTTTGTAATCAGAGAAAAACAAACATAAAAGCTATTCTTTGAAAAGCCTTCCAAGGCAATTCCTTGGTTGAAAAGCTCCAATCTGAATTTCCTCACAGAGAAATGCTCACTCAGGAAAAACCTCCAGATCCGAGTATCTGAAGATGAAACCGCCTAGGTGCCTGAGCCAGCTCACTCGCCCTTCTCAGGGACAGCATAGAAGGAGAGAGCCAGAGAAATAACAGATGAAGGAAATGAGACACAAAGCCTGATAAAGGAATTCTCCCGTGGAGGGTCCCACTCTGGGTCTGTTGGACTTACGGCTCTGCAGGTACTCGAGGGCCCAGATCACGCTGTGGGCTCCTGCGAGGAAATCAAGACATGCTCTGCACGCCCTCCAGCTTGCACACGCGAAAGTGGGAGCCCACGTGCACGTCTCATGCCATTTTGAAATTAACTTAGGTTGCACATATTTGCACAAAGGTACCACCCACTCAGAATGGGCCACACTTTGCCGAATAATTCCATTGTATCCATGCCAGTCATAGCCTCCCCAGGCTCTTCCCCTGAAGTAGTGAGAACGACTCTCCCTCTCCCTGGAAACAGTTTCGGTGCATAAAAAGCACACCTAGATTTTCACAGAGAATACATCTGGATTGTGGATCATTCCCCACTATATACTGTTTTCCAGATTTTCCAAAAATAATTTACAATAAATATTACTTTCATAAACAGAAAAAAAGTGTATGTCTAAACACATAAGAAGAGCCCGCCATCTTTACGAAACGCTCACCTGTCACTTTGGCCCTCACAGGTTCCAGCTGCTCCTTCTTATTTCTGCCAAATATTATATCCATGGCATGGGGCGCTGAGCGGGAGTGATGTTGACAGTGAGCAGACACTCTGCTGTGTTCAAGGCAACTGCTTGCTTTTCGGCTCCTCCTTTTCTTTCCTTTCTGCTCTCCTGCAGCTTCCTTCTCTTACATCTCCTTCCCTCCCGATGCCTTGAGAGCCTGGTATCTCTTCGCATACCGGGGGGAAGCTGCGCTGGCGTTCTTTATCTGTGGTCAAAGGTCAATTCCCCAGCCTGAGTCCTGTCTAAACTTTAACCCTCTTATTGTATCCCCAACTCCCTTTCCAGTTCCACTCTGGCTTAAGCAAGAAAAGCTAGTCTTCTGCTGGGTTTAAATTGGCGGGATAATTCAGTGGGTGCATTCTGCGTAGGTATGCAGCCTGAAATAATCCAGCCCAGGAGGTGGAGAGGATTTATGATCAGAACAAGAAGAGAAACTATCAGGACCTGGGATTAGGGGAGCCGAGAGTGCATCAATCGCTAGAATTCCTTCTGCACATGGTGGGAACTTCTTCAGCAGAGAGAGCGTTTTTGTTTTGTTTTGAATAAAGGTCCCTGAGCCTCCCCCTCCTTAAAAAATCATATTCAAAGAGCAACTTAATTTATGATATTTCTTTTTTGGAGAAGTAAACACAAAATGTTTACCCATTTAAACCATAAATATAGGGAACCAAAAACTCTACTTGAGGACAATGAGGAATTGTAATAAAACAAAACAAAACAAAAAAACAAATGTCAGTTCGACTTCCTGGTCTAACAGGAGCTAGAAAGGATGCCCATCTGTGATTCAGAGTCCCCTGTATTTGTGCCTCTTGGCGTGATGCCATTGCCTAAAATCCATATTCAAGTGGCTTTGAATGTTGATGAGTTAATGGACTCTTCTGTACTCCTCTTGCTTAAAGAAAGCAGCAGCTGTTTCCTCTCTGGGTAGAGGAAGACAGGGTGTGGTGCTGGTCTTTACGTGGCTGCTGAGTACAGTTCTTGTCAGGTCTGGGCCGAGACCGCGTTCCTGGATCTGGGAGCCCAGTCCGGACAGCCGCCTGGTCTGGCTGCGCGCCCAGCCCCGGCTGCACACTCCAATCACCTGGCTGCATGCGCTCAGGGTCCAGCGCTGAGCCTCACTACACACCCACTGATGCAGGATCTCTCAAGGGGGAGTCCAGCCCTGGGTGGTCTTAAACATGTCTTGGATGATTCTGATTCTCGGCAGCTGTTGAGGAGCCCTGGTCCAGGCGAAGATGCTGCGTGTTTGGGTTGATACTAGATTCAGATTCTTCCCTTTTCTATGTGTCTGCCTTATCCTCTCTGAGCTTCCATTTCCTTAACTGTAAAATGGGGGTGTAATGATATCAAAATCCCAAAGTATTGTAAATCAAGGGTCTAGCAAAAGCACCTGGGCCCAAACACTACCAATTATTATTACCCTTTCTTCCCCATTTGCTCAGAAGGCATTCCCTTTAACCCACATTTTCCATTCAGTCCCGTAACTTGCCAGTTTATTCTTCTGTCTGGTCTAAACATGTGGATCCATGTCAGGGCTATTATTCCTAGGTTGTGAAAGCTGTGTCTTCGTGGGGGTTAAATGAGAATGTCTGGCATAAGCCATGGGCTCAGGAAAAAATTTGCACCATGAGAGGCAGCAGCTCTGGTGCAGGAAAAAAAAAAAAGAGCTAAAGGCTTAGAAGTCAGAAGATCTACTGGGATTTCAGGGCTGCGATTTAAAAAGTGTGACTGTTGTGACAACCCCTCTGAACCTCACTTTACTCTGCGAAACAGGGTGGCAATACCTGGGCCACAGGGTTTGTGGGGAGGACAACACTGAAATTACAGAAGGGAAAACATGACCGTGTCTTTCTTGTGCGTTTTGTATATCCAGCAAAGCAATGGCCCCCATCCATATCAAGCAGCTTCTCTGAGTCCAGTGCTTTGCAAAGTATTCTACGTGCACTAGCTTGCTCTGACTTTATATAATCCTATGAGACGGGTATTCTTAGCATCATTCTAGAGATGTAAAAAGTCAGGAAAGAAAACCAACTTGCCTTAGGTCACACAGTGTCTAGGAGACAATTAGGAAGCCAAGCTGGGCAGCCTGACTCCAAAGTATACACTCTGTGACAATTCTACTCAGTGCCTATGCATGATGGATGTTTGCTAGATTTTTGTGGAATGAAGTAATGGGTAGATGTGTCGATGGGTGGAGGACGCATGAGGGCCAGTCTTGGGTTGACATCATTGCCCTGTTATATAATACTGAGAAACCAAGGCCAGCTTTCTTTATTCAGGCCCCAACTGTACCCCGGGGACAATTATATGTTGAGGTCAGGATTTTTTGATAATGGGGATAATAAATTGATCATAACAATGGCTATCTGTATTAGTTTTCTAGGGCTACCATAACAAAGTACCACTGGGTGGCTTAAATAGCACAAGTTTGCTTTCTTACACTTCTGGAGGCTGGAAGCCCAAAATCAAAGTGTTAGCAGGGCTGGCTTCTTCTGAGGCCTCTCTCCCTGGTGTAGATGGCCATCCTTCTCACCGTGTCCTTACATGGTCATTCCTCTGGGCATATGTATCCCTGGCTGTGTGTCCAAATTTCCTCTTCTTATAAGGACACCAGTCAGGGTGGATTAGGGCCCACCCTAATGGACTCATTTTAATTTAATCACCTCTTTAAAGGCTCTGTCTCCAAACGCAGTTACATTCCGAGGTGCTCCAAAATGTGAATCTTGGGGTGGGGAAGAGGAAGACACAATTCAGCCCATAATGATATCATGAAGGTTCAAAGAGTTAAGGGAAGATGCTTTGGCTGGAAGTAACAGAATATCTGCAGAAACCCTGAGGATGTGACTTTGTCTCAGACAGCAAGTCATCTGGGGATCCTGGGTGGCCCAGAAGCTCATCCGGACCATCTCACCAGGCACCACAATGCCATCCTCAGGGGGATGGCTTATCATCCTTGGGCTTGCTCAGTTTTGCTTATGAGTGATTGCCTTCAACCCAGGAATCATGTCCTTCCATAATAACGTGCTAAAGCAGAAACACATAGTGGGGGGAAAAGGAGGCATTTCCTTCTTATAGCTCCCTCTCTTTATGCCAAGGAAAACCTTTCCCAGAATCCCCTGAGCAGATTTTTCTCTTAGTCTCATTGGCTAAATGGTGTCCCATGACCCCCCCCCAGACCAATTCCTGGCAAGGAGGAGTAGCTGTGCCCTGATTTTTTTAAACCCATCAGGAGTCTTCCTGGGCAGCATGTTGCCACCAGACTCACACCGGGAATCCATTAGCAAGGACCAAGGAGGGAATGGCTGGGGACAGGCAACCTGCAGTGTTGGCTACAGGGAGTGCAACATTCATTCACCCCCCCCCCACATTCATTTATTCATTCAACATATATTTACTAAGCACCTACTATGTGCTGGAAATATAGCAGTGAATGAAGCAGGAAAATAATTCTGTGCCTTCTTTGAACGTACACTGACTAGTTGCCAAGCTTTGGAGTTATAGAGGTGGTTAATGAGACTCAGTTCTGCCTTCTTCACTCCCATGATGTTCTTTTTGTTGGGAGGCAGGGTCTTCATATCCCAAAGGACACACATTTCCCAAAGGGGTTAGGGGTCCTGCAGTGGTTCACGGGACAGCCTTCCTGTTGAATGTTCATCTTCCCTCTTCGTAAACAGAGATAACAAGCAGCAGCTGCTCTTTCTCAAGAAGCTCTGGCATTGCTCTGGCCCCATGAAAGCCTGACCCCTGCTTTCTAGGTCTTTGTTAATAAGGGAAGAGTGGGTCAAGAGCCTTGTCGCCAGTAGGAACTGTCTCCTGGCCTGTTCTCCAGCCTCTCACGAACGCCATTCACTGGATGCTTGACACGTGCCAAGTACCATGCTAGGTGTCTGATGAGCACCATGTTATTTAATTCCTACACAGCTCTGCAAGGGAGTCATGAGCAACCTTATTTTACAGCCTCAGAGGCTGGGAAGGAACTTGATTCAGGTCAACAGCTCGTCAGTGCATATTCCTCCCCACTACACAGTAACGCTTACCACATGTTGAAGTCTCTGGTTGAGGAACAGAGATAGATAGGAAAGCAAAGGTGGGTGTTCCAAAGACAATTTTTAAAATGCATCTGCTGCCTTCAAGTGGACTGAAAACCGGCCAGTGCATAAGACAGCAAACAACACGCGGCAAAGGTGGGAGATTTGAACGTGGGATCCTCTTACCTTATAATTTGGGGAAGGAGCAAGGAAGAGGAGGCTGCCTTTCCAGAGGCCACTTTTTCCACGGGATGTGTTGCATCCAGAAAGCAGTCACAAGCTGTAGAAGTAAAAACTGAATTCGAAAAGAAAAGTTTTGGTGCTATTAAAAAAAAAAAAGCCTTATTTTGCAATTCTGTATTTCCTATTACAAAGTCATTGCCAAAAATGAGTTAATATTTCCCTTTGTGGAGATAAGGTTATCATATCTAAGTTACTTTGCAGTTTTCCAATTAAGTTAGCTTCTAAATGGTGCCCTTAATTAGCCAGGATGATAAACTGAGCAGATATTGTGGAAATCTTGGATAGCAGGGTTCAAGGTGACAGGCAAAGTCCCAGGAGAGGTGGCAGCTGCCTCCCCAAGGGAGAAGTGTCAGTGGTGAGCTCCAGAATGACACACTCTCCACAGGCCTATACAGGAAGCAGGACGTAGGGAGTGGTGGGAGGGCCACCCTAGCACTCCTGGAGTGCACGCTTCACCACTAAAACGAAAGAGTACAACGTACCTCATTAACACTTAGGAGGGTTCATCAGTTCCATACAGTCCTACTAGATGCAGAGACTAGTGTCATCTTGGGTTTTAGAGATAGAAAGATTGGAAATTGTAACTCCCAGACTCAATGAACTCACAGCCTAACAGGGACGAAAGGAAAACAAATGATAATTATTATAATAACATGCCATGCCTGGGAGGTAGAAGGGACAAGATTGAAATGCAGAGGGCATTACTGGTAAAAAAGGAAATGCCTTCTAATGCCTGAGCCAAAACACTTTAATTTCCACCGTGTTGTGCTCAGGGCCCAGTCAGTGAAGCTTCACAAAAATTCAACTTAAATAACAGCTGTAGTCCTGATGTTTCTGCCTCCTAACTAATCTTTCCGATTATTCCTTTTTCCTCCAGCCCCCTAGCCACCGTCTTCACTATTGCTCACCTCTTGGGAGCAGCTTCTTCCTGGCCTCCCTGCCTCCAGTCCCACCCACTCCAATCTACCCTCCCTGCTGCCACCAGGTGACCTGGCTGAAATGTGAACCTGATCATGTCACTCTCCCATTTAAAATCCAGAGTTTAGCACAGTGCCTGGCACGTTGTAGTTGTTCAACAAATATTTATTGCATGAATGAATGACACATGGCCGCATTGTGCTATATCATCAACACACTGGTTTGCTAGGGCTGCCATTACAAAAATACCACAAACATGGTGGCTTAAACAGAAATGTATTCTGTTATGGTTCTGGAGGTCAGAAATCCAAAATCGAAGTGTCAGCGGAGCCATGATCCTTCTGAAGTCGCTAGGGAAGAATCCCTCCTTGCTCCTTCTAACTTCTGGTGTGGTTGCCAGCAATCCTTGATGGTCCCTGGCTCCAGTCTCTGCCTCTGTTGTCACATGGCCTTCCCCCTCTGTGTCTGTTTGTCTCTGTGTTCAGATTCCCCTCTTTCTTATAAGGACCCCTGTCACTGGGTTTGGACCCACCTTACCCCAGCATGACCTCATCTTGATTACATCTGCAAAGTCCCTACTTCTAAAGAAGGCACATTCACAGGTACCAATGGTTAGGACTCCCAACGTGTCTTTTTGGAAGACACAATTGAACCCACAATAGTCATTAAGCAAACCAACTTAGAAGTAAAATTTAAAAGGCTATATCCATGGGCTTATTTTTACAGCCAAGTTCTCATATTTTCTCTCTCATTGTCTCTTGTTTTTTTAGGGCCAAATACTTTTAAACAGTGCTAACACAGAAGTAGATTAAACTGCTATGAGAACATGGAAGACATAGCAGTTAACTCCTGTAGAGCATGAGAAGGCTTCAGAGAAGAGGTTTATAGTTGAGCTATTCTTGAGAAAAGGATGCAGGTGTACAGACAAGTGGATAAGAAGAGGTGTTCTTTTTTTTCTTAAAGATTTATTTATTTTAGAGAGAGAGTGCGAGTGTGCAGGAACAGAGGCAGAGGGAGGAGAGAAATCCTCCAGCAGTCTCCCCGCCGAGCACAGAGCCCAACGCGGGGCTCGATCTCAGGACCCAAGATCACAACATGTGCCAAAACCAAGAGTCAGAGGTTCAACTGACTGAGCTAGCCAGGTGCCCCAAGAAGAGGCACTCTTGGAAAGAAACTGCATACGCAAAACTGTGGTGGCAGAACACCCTGTGGGGGATAATGCAGGGGGCTTTAGTTTATGCTGGTTCTGGGATACTGCCAAGAAATAAGGATTTGGTATTACAGGGCCTCTCCCTGAGACACCCTTTCTACTAGCTCTCCCCCCGCCATCCCTACCTCCAACCCCACCTCTTTTTTCCTGGCTAGTCCTTCAAGATCCAGGTTACTAGCCACCTTATAGAAGCAAACAACTTAGCATAGGTGAACAAACACGGAGGACTCACCTACATACACATCTAAAAAACCAAGAGAATACCACCCACCATCCCAATGCCTGAGGTCATTATTAGTTGCTCAGAGATGGTCCCCAAGTATAGAACTGAAACCATCAGGAAAGTGTGCAAGACACAGCTGAGCTGTGTGAGCATGTTTCCTGGGATTTGATCTGGCAGTCTGAGCCTTCAAGTGGGATCAGCAACATGAAAAACCCAAAGATAATTGATCTGGTTTAAATAAGCACTGAGTCCATAGCAAGAATCATGAAGATGTTCGTGTCCTGTGTGCTAGGCAAGGATTCAAGTGCAAGTGGCTTATTTGGGAGCTGAAGCCAGGAAATGCCAGCAAGGGTGTGGGGAAGTGAAAGAGGGAGGGAAGATGTTAGCGGTGCATCACCAAGGCTGTTACCATCGTGGGCAACTGAAGCTCAGTCTGGCTGTCGGGCTGTGAGATGGGGTGTGAGCATGCTTTAGAGTTATCTTGAGGGATCTAGGGGACTGATCCACCAACCCTGGACAATCAAGGGTGAGAGTTTCTCCCCAAGAGGCACAAACTTCCGGGCACCTCCAACCTCTCCCTGTGTGCAAAGGGAGGCCAAGATCTACAGGGCCTTGCATTTAGAAGCCTTACGTGGTAAGTGTGAGGGGTTAAGATGGGTCCTTGATAATGCCTGCTACAACCCTCAGGACAGAACTCAGCTCAGGCTAAACCGCAAGTGCAAGATGTTCATTGCAGTGTTGACTAGTATTGCAAAACTGAACACGTAACAAACAGATGAGGAAAACCACACAGAGTATCCAGCACTGTGGGAATGGTGTAGTAAACGTCTGTTCAGGGAAAGGAAGCACAGCCCCCACCATGCCAATTCCAAAGCCCTTTAGCAACATGGAAAAGGCCTACCATCTAAAGCTAAGTGGGAAGGGTCCTGGGGATGAATTATGTGCACACTTTAGTTGTGCCTGGCCAAGCACCCATCTCCAAGGCAAGAAGCATTTGAAGGAACCACAAAGAAATGAAACTGTATGGGGGTGAGGGGACCATGAGGATTCTTTTGTTATGTTGTCTTTCCGCTGAATGGAGGGCAAAGATTCAACTCAGTTTATAACCAATAAAAACACCAATTCATATAAAGCAATGTAATCCCCCCTCCCCCGCCACTGTTTCCTGCATGCCCTCCCAAATAAATTGCTTGCTCTTAAATTCTCATCTCAGTTAACATCTGGGGGAACCCAAACTAAAATGGGTCCATTTCCAGGACCAGGATGGCTGGGTCATAGGGCGTGAACATCTTTATGGTTATTTTCATGGACTTAAGGCCCCATTTAAACCAAATTCATTCTCTTTCTGTTTTCACTTGCTGGATCCAAAAGTCAAGGTTTGGAGGCCCAGGCAGCTGGATCAGATCACTGGAAATAGGCTTACATGGGTCCAGCAATGCCCTCCTTCCTTTCTTCATGTACACAGATGCTAAGGCACATTGGGAGCTGACATCACCAAGACGAATTCCGTGCCCAGGAGTCTGCAATTTATCAGAATGTAAAGAAAAAGAATGTAAAGTGGAATTTAGCCTGCAGATTTGCATTTGTTATCAAATGTCTCCAAGCATGTTCCGTGAGGGACAAAAATTAAGCCTTTACCCAGGAGATACATTATCGCTGTATGAGGCCTTCCACATATTTTTCTAATAGAAGTCATTAGAAGCTTGGCCCTCAGAGATAAGAGACCAGTGTTCTCTGTGTTCCAGCCTGTGACTTAGCAACAACATCGAGTCCTGCCCTGGGCTACTGGCAGGGCTACTCCAGAGGGCTTGGAAGGGCTTCTGGGAAAGGGATGGGGGCCAAGGGTCAGTCCCAGTGTTGGTTTGAAAACTGGTCTCTGTACACGTGGGGCAGGGAGAGACCAAAGAAAGAAGCAGATCACTCCAGACCGGTAGGTGACAGGTTTAATGAGCAGGGGAACTTAACACAAAAGGCTTGTCCTAGGTGCTGCAAGACAAGTAAACCTCCATGCTCACCAGCCAAGTCTTAAAAGTTTATATAGAGGCTTTAACTGGGTTCAGTCATGTATACTGTCCAGATGGTTTCAATACCATATCACTATCTCAAGGCTGTGTCCTTGGGACAGCTTCTGGAAGTGGGGAAGGCAAGCAGAATGCACATTCTAAGGACAGGGAGGGCGTGAGGAACTTCTAATTGCCTGGGTCCCATTCATGGGTCAACTAGCAGTCACATCCTCTCGACCTCTCCCAATACACAAGGACCTGGGAGATGGAGCCAGGCTGGCAAATGTTCATTGAGTCCTACCGCCTGCCAGTCATGGGATGGGTAGAGATTAAGAGATCATCCCTTTCCTGCAAGAATAAAATAACCCAAATGTCCCTCAATGGATAAATGGATAAGCAAAATGTAGTATATCCATACACAAGACATTATTTAGCTATAGAAAGGAATGAAGTACTAATACACCCTCCAGTGTAGATGACCCTGGAAAAAAATTATGCTGAGTAAAAGAAGCGAGACACAAAAGGTCACATATTGTATAATTCCATTTACATGAAATGTTCAGAATCCGTAAATCCAGAGACAGAAAGTAGAGGTTGCCAGGGACTGGGGAGGAAAAATAAGTTGAATTATGTCAGAGCAAGGGAATAATTTAAAGCCAGATATTAGCTTGCTTTCATGATGATATCAAAACAATTTTGTAGAAAATCTCTTTTCTCCAACAGGCACGAGTAGTAATGTGATGAGTCAGAGAGGGAGACATATCCATTAGGATTTAAGCCATGCTGGGGAGAATGTGATTATCATTTGGGCACAGCCACTCTAGACAATAGCATTGGAGATGAGCACGACTTGGTTTTTTTTTACCATCCCATCACTCTCACTTTCCTGCCATTTTTCTTTTATCACATACTTCCCATATGCTGATGGCTTCTTGTGAAAAGAACATAAAACCCATAGCAAGGAATTTTTATCAGAAGCTAACAGTTGATCTAATGACAAGCAGACAGGTGAGATAGCAGCTATATGTTTCTCTCGAAGACCGTTTTGCAAATTAATTGGACTTGGAACAGGAATTGAACAAAGAGCTGGGCAAAGCAAAAACACAGACACATTCATCCTGAGCCTTTTGTTTCTTAAACAAGAGGTAGTAACTATTATTTGATGCAAAGAGAGAAGGAAAGATGGATGGCAGATGGTTGTGAGGTAACAGCATAAGAAGGACATGAGTGCCAGCTCCATCCAGATGCTCCAGCAGGTTCAAGGATGAGGACAGTGGGCTTGGTGCTCTTGGGGCTTGCTCTGAGGTTTAGGGCCACAATCTCTAACCCAGAGGAAGGCAACTTTTGCTCAAAAAGCCAAGTGGCCTTCAGAGACTCTTGCTATGAATTTGTGCCTCTCAGTCGCACCTTTTATGGGGCCCAGAGCTGGTGTGAGGAGCAAGGGGGGCATTTGGTCTTTATTCACGATGAAGACACCCAACAGTTTCTGCAGAAGCACATCTCACAGGACAGGGAATGGTGGATTGGACTCACAGGGAACTCGGCTCAGAATGGAACCACAGAAGGTAGGTGCTGTGAAAGCTGTATTTCATGGGAAGCTTGTGGCTGTGATTGTCACCATTGCTTCTTACCCAGAGCCTCATGGAACAAATTAATATATCCTAATTCTCATGGTGAGGATACCCTCCTCTTTGGTTGTTTTGTGGATCAAATGAAGTAACTCATGTACAGTACCCAGCACAGAATCTGGCACATTGCTGACACTCTGGAAACGTGCATTTGTTTGAATGTGCCTAATACTAAGACTAACTATGACTTCTTCAGTTCTTGCTGGGGTAGTCCCCGGCACTATCCTTAGTACTTCTTGTCCATTATCGCCTTGAATCCCTACGATAACCAGTGAGATAATATTGTTGCTTCTATTTTACAGATGAAAAAACAGAGTCCCAGGAAATAAGCTATTTTCAAAGCACTTCCAGGGACCCCTGGGTGGCAGAGTCAGTTAAGAGTCTGACTCTTGGTTTTGGCTCAGGTCATGATCTCAGGGTTATGATCTCAGGGTCATGAGATTGAGTCCCGTGTCAGGCTCTGCACTCAGCACAGAGTCTGTTTAAGTTTCTCTCTCTCTCTCTCCCTCTGCTCTTCCTCCCACCCCCTCTCTCTCAAATAAATACATCTTTTTTTTTTTTTTTAAAAAACACTTCCACATGGCTTTCCCCATTTCTTATGGGATTAAAGCAGGTTAAGAGCTCGGCACCGCTCCCCTCACATTAGATAGTCTCATTTTAGTGGTCCTCCTAGAAACTCTTCCTTACCTTTTACTCTGTGAGGACTCCTTCCTCCAACCCCAGTACAGTCAGGTGAGTCCTTCTCTCTGCACCTGTAAGGGCTTGTCCACACCCCTGTAAGGGTACTTTCAGCATGACCTCAAGTTTTTAGGTGTCTGTCTTCCTTCCTAGACAATGAGTTCCTCAAGGGAAGGAAACACATTCTGGCCATTTTGTTTTCTCAGTGCCTGTACATAACAGAGAATGGACAAATGAACATTCATATTTAATCCTTGCACCTGCCCCACGAGGTACACATTGCTACTCTTCTTTTATGGGTGAGGAACATGAAGTCCAGAGGGAGAAAATGGTTTGCTCAAGATGATGCTACTGGTGAAGGGCAGTGAGGACTCTGCCAGTTCCCACCATGTCACATTGCCCTGCCGAAGCTACTGAGTTTTAGAAATGAGGAACTCAGTCTGGGCTAAGCACTTATATACCAGAGTGGATGGAAAGGCTTAATTAAGGGAGCAGTTGGAGAAGCTTGTTTTAGGAAATGCATAGCCTCGGGATTTGAATTCTAAAATGCATCTTCAGGCAGTATCTATTGAATTGTTTCTTGGTTTGTCCATATAGCAGTTGTGGATTTCTGTATATTGAATGTACATTTATGTGCAGTTAAAGGAGTTGTGTCTATTCAAAAATCACCAAGGGATACCACATGGCTGTTACAGAACATGAGGTAGATATGTGTAGGCTGACATGAAACCACCTCCAATATTTAATGTTATTTAAGAAGCAAGGGACAGAGTGCCACGTGCAGTATGATGACATTTGTGTAAATTGATTTCAGGCACTCATAGATGCTGATATGTGGATACAAATCAGTCTGGATCAATTCCTAAGAAACACACCAGTAATGGGAGTAACCTGTAGGTTGGGAGAGGGGAGATGTCTTCATTTTATATGCTTTTCACTCTAAATTTTTTAACCATTTTTATGGATTTATTTAAAAAAATAATACACTTTTGAGTCTTCAGAGTGAGTATTTTATATTTAGTGTTTTCTAGATTTCTAGTGTCCTTGAAATGCCTTTGTACTCCACACACGTGCACAGGGCACTTCTTCAAGAGCACATTAGTGTGTTCCAGGGGCTGAAGAGTCCTGAAGTAAGGAAAACTGCTTCCATTTTAATTCAGCACGGCCCAGATATATTTGACAAGGGCCCCTGCCTCTCTATGGAACACCTTCGAACATCCCAAGCAGACTTCTGTGCTCTATTTTAGATGATGGTAAGACAGAGCTGGAAGCATCATGTACTGAATCAAACCACTTTATTTGGGCTCCCTGACATGGTGCCCCAGTTTTTAGGTTGAGTTCTTCTGTTTGGGTATTGAGAAATAACAGCTAGCAAGCTCCCTTCACTGGCATGGGAGAGAGAGGGATTCAGCCTGTCAGCCTTGACTGAGCACCTCCTGCATGCCAGGAGCTGAGCTGAGGCCAGCCCCATCCATAAAAAGGGGTCAGAAGAATGTTTCCAAGTCCTGGTGGTTGTGTTCCCATCCCAGGGCCAGGGAGCTGGCTGGACACCTCAAATGTGAGCTACAGCCACTGGCGCAGAGGACAGGCCTCTCTTGTGCCAAACACCTGTTGTTACATCGGGAGAGATGCTTCCTTTGGGTGGGCGGCCTCAGACAACTGCACGCAGCCGTTTGCCTTCATCTGCGAGTTTGGTGAGCTGGCCTCTGTTGTGGGGTCTCCCTCCTTCTGTCTCTCTGTGTCCCTCTGGGTGTCTCTGTCTCTTTTTCTGTCTCTGTGTCTGTCTCTGTGTCTCTCTGTGTCCCTCTGTGTGTCTCTGCCTCTATCTCTGCCTCTGTGTCTCTGTGTGTCTCTGTGTCTTTTTCTGTTTGTCTCTATCTCTGTGTCTCTGCCTCTGTGTTTCTCTCTGTCTCTGTGTGTGTCTCTCTGTGTCTCTGTTTCTGTGTGTCTGTGTGTCTCTCTCTCTGTCTCTGTCTCTGTGTATCTCTGTGTCTCTGTCTCTATCTCTGTGTCTCCCTAAATGCCCACCCATCTCTGTCTGTGTGGCACTCTGTGCCTGTCTCATATTGTCTCCCCAGCTTACACCCCACCTCTCCCCGTCCACTTACCTGCCTTCCTGCCTACTAGTCTCATTCCTGTCCCTCTTTTCCTCTCAGATATCTGCATCTAGGGGCAAATGCCCAGACCTATTTACTCTCTTTTTCCAATCTTCCAGTGAAGGAGATGTGGTCCCAGGAGGCTGTTCTCACTCACCCTTGATTCCTGCCGCCCTGGCCAGCCTGGGTCTGAGTCCCCACTACCCACCATTCCTGACTCCTGAATTCCCCCCCACTCTGATCTTGTGTTCTTTTTAGCTGCTGTCCATGGTTGACCCCCTTTGCACCCTGGGGACCCTTCCCTGGGGACTCTGTGTAAGAACCTTGGCATGCGTGGCCCATGGCCCCATGCTGGGTCCTGCCTGTCATGGTCTAGGAGCCAAGCTGCCCCATGGTCCCCTTACTTTCAAGTCAGGCTTGACAAAACTTCCAGGCTTCCTGGGATCAGCCCCCTCCTCCAAGCCCCTCAGTGAAGAATCCTAGCTCCCAGGGCCCATTCCGGGTTTGGGCATTTACAGAGCCCCCCCTGCCCCAATTCCCCCCCTTGTCTGGGTTTAAATAGGTGTCAGAATTAGCCTGGCTAATTCTGAAAACTTGTACCTTCGGGGACCCATGGGTCATACAACTTCCCTCTCTGCTTATCACAGCCCTCCCAAAGCCTCACCGCCTTCTGCAACCCAATCTGAAGCCTATCTCAGAATCTGCCAGCCCCCAGAGTCTTGGTGCCATGGTCTGAGGTCACACCATGAACAGCTGACATGTATCAAGCAGGACCTCCAGATACAGAGCTGTGCACTCTGTGTGTATTCATCAGAGGTACTCAGAAGTACCTCTGTTGTTCTATTGTAGGTCCATTATAAAGCTAAGAATAGTGAGGCTCAGAAAGGGTAAGCTCCTTGCCCAAGGCCACACAGCTGGGAAGTGACAATGATGAGACCTGAACCTGGGTTTGCCTATGGTCAGAGAGACTAGCAGATGCAGTGCTGCTGGCTTTGGAGATGGAAGAAGGGGTCACAATTCAATAAATTGGGTACCTCTGGAAGATGGAAAAGGCTAGGGAGCAGACCATCCCCTAGAGGCTCCAGAAGGAACCAGGCCTGCCCACACCTTGATACTAGCCCAGTAAGATGCATTTTGGACTTCTCACCTTCATAACTAGAGGATGATAGATTTGTACTGGCTTCAGCCATTAGTTTGGTGATAATTTGTACAGCAGCCATAGGAAATGAACACAGATTTTGGTCTCATCCCCTACCCTGTGGCGTTCCCACCAGGCAGACAGGACTGAGTTTGGATCCAGTTTCCTACTTTCTGGCTGTGCCCAGCTGAGCCAGAGTGTTCTTTTCTAACAAATGTTTACCAAACGTGGACCATATGCCAGTAGCTGGTCTGGAGGAGGGTCTCAGCACAGTGACCCTCCCTGAGCCTGATGTTCCTAGTGGGGAGGTCAGTAGCCCAGCTTCTAGGATTGGTATGAAGACTCATTCATTCAACAAAAGCTGGTTTAGCATCTATCATATGCCAGGCATTGCTTTCAGATAAAGCTCAAAGAAGGTACTCAAAATAGGAGAATATAGGGCACCTGGGTGGCTCAGGCAGTTAAGCGGCTGCCTTCGGCTCAGGTTGTGATCCCAGGGTCCTGGGATTGAGTCCCACACTGGGCTCCTTGCTCAGCGGGGAGCCTGCTTCTCCCTCTGCCCCTTCCCCTGCTTGTGCTTGCTCTCCCCCGTCCCTGTGTCAAATAAATAAATAAAATACTTAAACAATAGGAGAATACAGTTGCCAGTTCTATAGCCCTTACTCTGCATGTATAAACTCATTTAATCCTCCTAAAGACCCTATGTGGTGTGGTGCTGTCACTCCCCTGTGCTGAGGGAGCCCAGAGAAGCTAAGGAATTTGCAGAGGGTCACACAGGTAGTGCGTGGCTGGTGGCATCTGTGCCCAGGCAGTCTCATTCCAGAGCCGTGTTCATGCCCACCACGTTCTATTTCTCAGCCCTGTGGAGCTGGCTCCTGCTGTGTCCCTTCATCTCAGTCCCGACCTCTGATACCCTTCCACTTCCCATCAACCAGGCACTTGCCTAGCCGTGACCATGATCCCTCCCTAAGGTGTCCCCTTCCCTTTGTCACAGGTGCTGGCCAGAGTCTGGCCTGTGACGGCCTCAATGCCACCATGCACTGCGGCTCAGGGGAGGTCATCCAGATCCAGGACGCCTTCTATGGGCGCCAGACTCCCCATTATTGCACCCAGGGTGCTGCAGGCCCCTCGGAGGAGGAATGCAGCTGGGCCAGTGTCAAGGACAAAGTGGCAGGTAAGACTCAAGGACAGCTCTGGCTGTGGGGAAAGGGCAGTTCCTGGGGTCCCGAACCCAGCCAAGGGGTCTGGAAGGTTTGAAAAACCTTCATATCTGGGCCTCCCACATTAGGAAGACGGGCCAGTCTCTGCCCACAGCACCATATAGGGAAGCAAGGAGGCCGTGGCTCACCCCTTCACCCAACAGCAAACCCACCTGGATGGGCCAGGGGGGCATTTTGCTCCCCACTCCACTTGGGTGTAAGAAATACTGCTTTCTTTTTTTAAATTTCTAAATACTCCAAACATATATTATATATATTATATAAAAACACTTCAGTGAACTCCCATAGACTCACTACCCATCGTTGTTAAATCCTAACATTATGCCATATTTGCTTAATGTCCCCTCATTAGAGCAGTGAGTATGGCTTTAAATTTCCTATTATCCACTTTGATACAGGTACCAGTTTATTCGTTTAATCTCTTGTATAACTATACTGTTCTGTGTCTCTTTCTCTGTTGAGAGTTGAATGGGTTGTGTCTTAATCCTCGCTGTTATGAATAATGCTGAAACACACATTCCTGGTGGCATCTCTTGTTCATGTGGGAGAGTTTCTCCATGGCTTTGTTTTTCTAAATCAGATTAAATCTGCCTCTGAGCTGCATTTGCCTGGTGACAGGGGTTGTTTCAGGGATGATGGGGGCTCCCTGCACCCTTCTGGGGGTCTACTGTCCAGGACACAGGGGGCCCCCTCCTCTCTGCTGTGGTTAGTAGTGTCGGGCCTACAAGGTGCCAGGAAGAGAGGTGGTCTGTTACTTCTAGGCCAAAGGAGGACACAGCAGTCTATGCCCAAGCTGGAAGCTCTGGGGCCTCAGGCTGAATCTCCCTACATGTGCCTCTCAGCAATTCACTGAGGGGTTCTGCCTCCACCCAAAGGCCCCATGAGGATTCAGGGAGGAATGCCCTGTACTCCCAGAACCTGCCAAGCAGCCTCATCCCCAGTTTGGGGAAGTGTGCCGCGTCTCCCTGGGAAAGTGATTTGTTCTTCTCCCCTCCACGTCTGGCCCACATTGTCCCTGGTCCCTTTAGAGCAGGTTCGGGGGAAGGAAATACTGAAATCAGCCACTTGGCTCCCACCCACTCTCCTTGTCGCTCTGGCATCCCTGAGGCTGTGGTCCCTCCAAGGGGGAAAGGCCTGGGCTGGGTGGGCTGAAGGATGTGCTTCCTTCATGGCGGCCTGAGTCCCCCTTCAGGGGACTGAGTGGGCTATTTCCGCAAGGGCCCAGGTGCAAGTTTCCAAACCTTGCAGCCACACCCCAGAGAGCACCTTGGAGAGGAGCCCTGCATCCTTCTGGGAAGGGTCAGAGGAACAGAGTTGGGCAGGATCCCACGGGAATCTGTTTGTATATAAGTGTCACACTCAGTCATTCATTGTCAGTTGGTCAATAAACATTCATTGAGCCCAACATTGTGCCAGGCTCTAACCTGGGGTCTGTCGATAAAGGGATGAATCAAACAGTCTGTTTTTCAAAGAGCTGGCAGTCTAATGGGGAGACAGATATGGATACAAGCAATCACCTAGCACTGTGCTCAATGCCACAACAGAAGGGAGCAACGGTGCTACGTATTTACTCATGCAAAACTTATTTTTCATCTGCTATGTGCTGGGTATTGTTCTGTGTACTGGAGTGGAGACACAGCAGTGAACAAAAACAAAACAAAACACTCCCTCTCTCTTGGAGATTGTAGTCTAGTGCTGGGGTACAGAACTCTGATTGAGGAGTGTATCAAGCTAGGTCCCATTAGGAAAACAGAAACCAAGCCAGGTCTTTCAGCAGAGGAAATTGAATGCAGGGAACTGATTACCCAGCATGGAAATGCTGAGAAGTCAAACAGGGGATAATGATACAAACCTGAGATTAGCAGCAATGGAAAGCCACTGCCACCCCTAAGGGCCGGAGGGACAACTGGAGGGGATGGTCTTACCAAAATCAGAAGTCAGGGCCATCCAGTGGGTACTGGAATCATGGTGGAGGCTGCCCTTGGAAGCGAGGATCACGAGGGAGGGCCTGTCCAGAGGAAGCTGCAGTCAGAGAGAAGATGAAAAGACAGGATGAAAAGAACTCTGCCCTCTTATGTCTTCTTGTCTGGGATAGGCAGAGGTATGGCCCCCAAGATTTGCCACCCTAATCTCTGGAACTCTGGGTATGATGAGATACCATGCCTGTGAATATGTTAATTTACATGGCAAAGGGACTTTGCAGATGCAATTGTGGCTCCTAATCTGGATTATCCAAGTGGGCACAATTTAACCACATGATCCCTTAAAAACAAAGAAATTTCTTTGGCTAGAAGCCAGAGATGGGGCTGATGGAGAAATCAGAGTTCAAGTGTCAGACAGACCCAATACCCCATTGCTGGCTCTGAGATAACAGCGGGCCATGCACAAGGACTAGAGAATGGCCTCTAGGAGCTAAGGGTGGGTCCCAGCTGACATCCAGCATGGAAATGGGAGCTCAGTCCTACAACCAGGCAGCACTTGCCTGTCCTTCTCCTAGGCTTCTCTGTAGGCATGTAACTCATCTGCTTGGGCAGGAGGGAGAGGTGTTGGGATGACATGAGTTTCTGGCCTGGGCTCTCCATGCTTCTCCTTCCTGTGGGCACCTGGACAGGATTCCCAATCTTTCGCCTCCTTGACAGTTCTCTAAATGTAAGTTCCCACTTTAGGCCATCTGACTGGATGCTACTGGACCAGTGCTTCCCAAAGTGGGGTGTCTGGGCCAGCAGCATCAGCATCATCTGGGAGCTTGTTAGAAAAGTAAATTCTTACACTGCCCACCCCCCATGTCAACTGACTCAGAAGCACTGGGGGTGGGGTCTGGAAATCTGTGTCTTCCAGAGCCCTCCAGGAGATTCTGGTGTATTCTAAGATTTGAGAACCCTTGTGCTGGACCCTGAGCTGCTTGAGGGAAAGAATCCTACTTCTCTCTCCCCCTAGTACCTAGGTCAGTGTCTGGTCTTCAGTGGATACCAGCAGATATTCACTGGGTGGAGGGTGGGTGAATGAATGAATGAATGAATGAGAGGTCATTCATCTCAGTCTGAACCTGTCCCTTTTCGTCCTTCACACTGTTCCTGCTCCTGCTGGGATTCGGGCACTTCCCAGGCCAGTGCCAGGGGCTGCAAGTATGCCAGGTGGCAGCAGATGGGACCTACTTTGGAGACCTGTGCCCCACCCAGGGCAGCTACCTGTGGGTGCATTACCAGTGCCAGGAAGGTGAGTCCCCAGCTTGCCTGGACATGGGAATTCCCTCATTTCCACATCAGGTCCAGCCCCACTTGGAGCAGAGGGAGCAGCCTCTCATGGGGGCCGATCTGTGCGCTAAGAGACTTCCTCACTCACAGATGATTCCCTGCAGCCTGACCTCCCCACCTGGCCTAGCCTCATGGGGTAAAGGGTTTGAGGCTCCTATTGCAGAAATGAGCTGTCAAGCCAGAAGTTAAAAATATATTTATTTTTTAACTCCCAGGACCCTTCAAATTAAATTTCATGGCGTGACCCAATAAACACATCAGACAAGACCAACATTGCTTGACTGAAAGAAGTCAAAAGATGTCTTGCTACCATACCCCATACCCACTCAACCACCATCCTGCCCGTAGGCTGCATTTTAGAACACACAGGGACTTTTAAAAACCACAAATTTTGAAAGCCATAAAAATAACCCATATTATTACACTTTATAAAAGTTTTATAAGTCAAGAAGGAAGAATTCCTCCCTTCAATTCTACAGTCCTACTCTCCTTAAGGAAACCACTGTTAAATGTTTAGAATAAATTCTCTGCTTTTCAAACTGTTTTCATAGACATGACTGTGTATGAATGTATATACGTAAAATATAATCATGTTAAATATGTTAGTTTACAGCTCAACTTTTTTTTACTTAATAATATATCCTAGACATCTCTCCCAGTCACTACCTTATTCTTTTAATGGCTGCATAGTATCCCATCATAAGATTATGTCAAAATTTATTGGACCAGTCCCCTGCTGATGGACATTTAGGTTTCTTCTGACTTTTTGTTGTTAAGTATCACTCTGCAGTGCTCATTCTTGTGCATATATCTTGACATGCGCCTGATTATTTTTAGAGGAGAGATCCCTAGTAGAGGGAATGCTGGGTCATAGGGTATATGTTTTACACTCCAAAATGGCTGCATTGATTTACATTCCCATTAGTAGCATACACGAGCGCCACCTTCCCCTATGCCATTGTCCAGGGAATTAGTCACAACGGCACCTTCTACTGAGAGCATGAGAGATGGTGCAGGGAGCTCTAAAGGGAAGAAGTGAGTCAGGGAACATTGGGATCCCCAGGGGCCATCCAAGAGAGCAGGGTCCATGTAGGAGGGAGGACCACACAGAGACGAGGAGAGGACAGGTTTCCCCAGCACCATTAGTTTACTAGACACCCTTCGGCGGAGTAAGAGTGAGCGGGATGTCTTCATTCTGTTTTCTGGGAAGAAGAGGCCATGTGTTTTGGCAGTGCTTTCCATTTGGTGGTTTTGCTAAAGGACAAAGGGTGCCCTTTGGAGATCTGCCAGTCACAGTGTGGCTGTCATTGGACCAATGCATTGCTTAGGGCAGCGGGTGTACTGGGTCTGGAGACCCCAGACAAAATTTTCTGCTCCAACTTTGATTTCAAATATCCTGCCCCCCTGTGAACCTGTGTGTTCCGATCACAGTGTTTCTGATTTGTAAAAGGAGAGACTTTATCCAGCATCCCTGTGCCCCCCGCTACAGTGCCCGGAAGGGCCTAGTCATGGTCCATGTTTCCTCAGGTAGCTGCGAATCAGGACGGCGACAATGTTCTGAGCAGCTCAGGAAAGTCCTTTTCATTTGTATTCATCTGCTATCTTTTCCTTCCTTGTTTGTGCTTGGAAACTGAAAGATTATGCTGCACAATTAGCCCAGGGCTGCATGAAGCCCCAGCAAATTCTACTCCCCTCCCCATCCTCCATGCTAACTTTGAAAGCTCAGGTTTTATAGAATTTAATGTGCACTAAATGGCTTACAATGAATCATTGGCCACCTTAGCCAAGTAGATTTTCCTAAAGGTGCTTTGCCTTTTGTCTTTTTAAACATGATAAAATACATTTAGACAATCAATAGAATCCTGGTTAAATAAATTAGAGTACATTGTGCAGCTATTACAAAGAACAAGGCAGCTCTAACTGAATTCATACAGAACAATCTCCAAGATACAGTAAGTGAAAAAAATGGAAGGTGTCAAATAGTGAATATATACCATGCACCGTTTGTACAAATAGGAAAGTATGTATGTGCTTGGGAATGTGTAGACATCCCTGGAAGTGACCCTGGATACTGGTAACAATGATTGCCTCCGAAGGAGGGAAGGGAGGCTTTCTTTTCACTCTGTACCCTTTATACATTTCAAATTCTGTACCTTGGTCACCTATTACCTATGAATTAAAAATAAAATTCAAAAGAACTTTAAAAAGTAAAAATAAAATTTAAAAAACTTTCAAAGCCTCACCTGATGATGAAGGACAGGTGGATATAAGAGAGTAGGTTTTAAACAGAAGCATGCAATTTTGCTTTCTGATGGCACACAGCATTTTCCTTTTTGATCTGCAGGCCTGCAGCTGATGGTGTCCAACGAGAGTTTCATCTTTGAAAATGTCACCATCTCCCTCACATGGCTCCTCTCTCCCTTCATTGGAAATCTGTCATGTATAATTAGTACAGGAGATGGCCACACTTTCAATCCCTACTACCCCCCCAGGTAAGAGGAATCTCTGAGACTTAAGTCAGGATGTATCTGTCAGTTTCTGCTGCATAACAAAACATCCCAAAACTTAGTAGCTTACAATAATATTATTTCTCTTGGTTCTTTGGATCAGCTAAGTGGCTTTGCTTATTTGGGCCAGCTTAGCTGGGGGTGAATGGCCTCAGAAGTCCTCACTTGCATGTCTGGTGGTTAGCTGAATGTTGGCTAGCAGTGTATGTTGCTCATAACCCAAGAGGCTAGCCTAGCCTCACAGGCATGGTGTCTGAGGGTTTCTAGTAGCAAGTGAGAACAAAGCCTAATGTGCAAGCATTTCTCAAATCTCTACTTGTGTCACATTTTCTAATGTCTCATTGGCCAAAGCAAGTTCTATGGCCAAGCCCATCTTCAACAGGGGGAGAAATGGACTCCACCTGTTGATGGAAGGAATGGCAGAGCCACAATACCAAGGGGCATACATACAGGAATGGGAGGAAGTAGCATTCACAGGTTTTCTCATGATGGAGTCCACATGAAGTGATGAAGAGCTGGGTCCTTATGGCTTGGCTCTGGGTAGAATCTCTCCTGGGTCACTGCCCAAGGAGTCGGTAATGAGGTGAAGAAGATGCTCACCTGGGTGTGGGAATGTTTTCTGTTGGCAAGAATAATAAAAAATAAGAGTAGCAATGTTAAAAACAGTCCAGCCAAGCAGCTTTCACATATAATCTCACATATAATCTCATTTAATCCTCACTGCAACCCTATCCAATAGAATAGCCTCCCGCCACATGAGCTACTGAACACTTGAAATGTGGCAGGTCTTAAGATATGCTGTAAATGTAAAATACACGTGGGATTTTGAAGATTTAGCTCCCCCCCCCCAACCTCCCATAAAAACTGTAAAATATCTCACTAATTTTTTTATATTGATTACATGTTGAAATGAAAGTATTTTGGATATATTGGGTTAAAGAAAATTATTATTTTATATATATATATATATAAAATAATATATATATATATAATTTTACCTATTCTTACTTTTTCAATGTGGCTATCAAAACATACACACATGTGGCTCACACTGTATTTCTATTGGACAGTGCTGAGCTAGGTAATTATTATCTTGTTTTTATAGACAAAGCAACTGAGGCTCAGAGGGGTAATAGCGGCATTGCCCAAGCCATGCAGCTAGAGAGTGGCAGCATGGTGATGCAAACCAGGACTGGCTGGCATCAAAGCTGAGGCTCTGAAGCCCCAGCGGATTATACAGCATGTGGCATCAGGGCCTGAAGGCCCTACTCTGAATCCTCTAGGGGAGCAGAGCCTTCCCAATCTGATAGAGGCTGAACCTGGTTCATAACATTTCAAAGTCCTACCTGGGCCTGGGGTAAGCTCCATTCTGCTCTGCTGGGTACCTGAGAATGTTCCAGAATTTTCAGATCCTCAATGGGTTTGGAGGCTTCTTATAGGGGTCCTCAGTTCAACATGAATCCCCAGGGAAATCATGGAGGCCCATAGTCCCTCTCCTCACTCCACAACATCTGCAGCTCTAGCTTTTTGGAGCTAGAAGTTCTGAATCCAGCCCTGTGCATGCTCGGCATTGAGGGAAGCCCTGGGTGGGGTGGGGCCAAGAGGGGGCCAGTCCTGTCCATGGCCCAAATCTGCTCCGGTGAGTGCTGGTTTCAAACCCAACGGTCTTCTGAGGTCTCACGCATCCTGCCATGCCGTCAAAATAAAATGGCATGTCCAGAAGCTAAGGTTCTAATCCCAGCTGCTGCTAACATGTGTGAGACAGTCCCTGGTCTTGGGTTTCCATTTCCTTCCCTCTTGCATTTATATTTATGACTGCCTTGGTTGTTTCATGGAGTAAAACGAGACATTACATGTGTAGATGCTTTGGGGAAGAAAATGTTTAAGTGACATAAATACCCATGGCCTTGTTCTGCAGATTTCTTCCTTGCTTGCTACCATTTCATTGGTAAAACAACAAATGCTCAGCTACACAATCTTCCGGCCCCCAAATTTTAAACAACTTGCATTTGGCATTAGTCAAAATTGACTGTCGGTAGCCCTGCTAAGACCTTTAGTTAAACAAGGACATTCCAGTAATAAACAAACAGTAGCTAAAAACTGGAGAAAATGGGACAAAATGCTAGTATTTGTCAACTCTGGATGGTGAGGTGAAGGGTGTTTGTTATCTTGCGGTCTGGAGACTCTGTGATTAAAGTTTTTGATAATTGAAGAGAAACAATAATCAGTGTTTTACATTTGCAATCCCTCTGGGCATTAGCTCGAAGCCAAAGCCACTGGCATTTTCTTTCTTTCCAAAAGAAGTAGTGGTGATACCCTCTGCCATCACTCCTCTCAAACAATCCAATTTCATCTATTTTAAAAACTTGTTGGACTTTGAAACTACCTGCCCACCTTCTTCTATCATTTTTGTTAACTTTGGGAGATACATTTCTGATGCTTTCTTATCAGCACCAGCAGCCTCAGCCAGAATTTTAGAAATGGCATGAATTTTAAGTATACAGAAGTCACATACCTTGTGTGAACATCACTGTGCTTTTCTTTCATGTGTTTGTACAGAACCCTGCTTTTGCTTAACTCCTTGTTAAGCTAAAATGTAAATCAGACACTTCAGCTCTGTTGTAGACAAATAGCATGAGCTGATTGGGGAGAATCCAATCTCAAACAGAAACAGCATAATAAAAGTCAAAGGATTTCTCCTTGAGAAGCTCCTTCTCGCCTTGCATTCCCCATGTCTTGTGTTCATTTGAACGTCAGGCTGTTTTGCTTTACTGTTTGCTGTGGGAAAACTGTCTATGTTTCTGAAATTGATTACGCGCCTTATGGAACAATTTGCTAAGGTGAAATTTGTCCTTGTCCCGCGTTGGGTAACTCAGCGCCACCTACAGACATATCTGGGGATTGCCGTCATTCTTGAGTCTATTCAGAGCTGCCCCTGCACACAACTGAGTCTGCAAGGGGGGACTTCCCAGGAAATCGGTAATTCTCAAGACAACACAAAATTTAGGGTGACCTAGATGTACAGAATTTTGGGAGGCTCAGAGGAATTATGTGGGAGGTGATGGTCACAAAGGACTGAAGTCTTTCGGGGGAATCAGGCAGGAGGAGTGGTGGTAGAGAAAGGGAGGTCATGGATGTGAAGGGGCGTGGCCTCCTCACATAACTTCGAGCACCTTATTACAACGGTAGTTCAGGGGTGTGTGGGAAAAATGAAAGATGATGCTGGAAAACTCAAGAGAGGTCTGCTGATGAAGAGCCTTGATGCCAGCCAGTTTAGAGAAATTGTTTTTAGAATATGTAATTTGGATACCAGGAAACTGATTTGTGGGGCAACAGGTTTCCTGGGGGGTACAAGGATGGAGCAGGGGCAGAAGTTGGACTGGGATGCACTAGCAACACAGGCCCCTCCAATCCCCACAGAGAACTCTAGAGCTGGGACCTATCTTGATTGAGGCAAGAGAGTGAAAGCTTTGTACCCTGGCACTGGGCAGCCCTTGGAGGCAAGATGGCATCTTGAGGGAGGCAGCTCCCTTTGGCTAAGGGGAATTCCTGGAGATGGGTTCAGGTGTGAGCCCTCTGGCACTAACGCCAGAGTGTTGGGGGGATGCAGACCTCGGTCTTGAAGGATAGACTCTCGGTGACATGCATCCACTACAGAGGATATATAAGAATCTTCAGGCCATTCAGGTACATGACCTGTGATTGTTAATATTATTGCAAGTATTGCTAATAGTGGCTTGGTAATTTAAGGACTAAATGGGACTAGAAAGAAGAAAAGAACTGGCACAGAGTTGATTCTCAAAAATGGGTAACTGTTGCCATGACATTCATATTACATAGAAGTAGGCACTACTTTTATTTTTAAGAGGCTAAGTGGCATAAATGTCGTCCTATTATAAAAATAAAACTACAATATTTGAGTCTATTACATGCCAGGTACTTACTCAGCCGTGGTCTCATGTAAACCTTAGAATGACCCAGCCAGGAATGGCTCTTGCCTCATTGTACGGACAAGGGCACTGAGACATTAGGTTATACAGGTGACTGAGGGGAGTCCTGGAGACCTCACTTCCAGCTTCCTACCCTCTCCATTCCACCACACTGCCCGATCTGGTCAGAGGGCCTTGTCCACCAAGCTGGCTAGCAACCTGTGAGTGACATTAACAAAATGACACAGACCTTGGTATTCTTAACAATTATACATTATGAACAAAGATAAAAAATGTGAGCTTCCTTCTCCATTTTCTTTCTTTTTAAAGAAAAGCTGCATCCCATTAATGTTAACTACCCAGCAGCATGTACAAATCAGTGAGTGGCAGTATCTTAAACTAATTTTTATATTTTTTATTGAAGCATAAGATACATGCAAAAAATGCACAAAAAGACACAGCTCAGTTAATTTTTACACAGTGAACACACCCATGTAACCAGCACTCAGATCAAGAAATAAAACATGACCTGTCTCCCAGGAATCCTCCTCAGGCCCCCAAGGGTACTGATTCCTACCACTCTCAATCAGTGCGACCTGTTTGCAACTTCTATAAATGGAATCATAAAATGTATTCTCTTTTGTGTTTGACATCTGTTCAATAGTGCCTTTTTGAGATTTATCCATATTGTTGTGTATAATTATGATTTCTTTTTTCTCATTCCTGTATACCATTCCATTGTATGGACATTCCTCAGTTTACTTATCCATTCTAGTGTTGATAGGCCTTTTGGGTGGTTTCCCATTTGGGCAATTACAAATTGTGCAGCTGTGAACATTTGAGCACAAGTCCTTTGTGCACACATGTACACATTTCTGTTGGGTTTGCACCCAGGAGTGGAATTGCCGGCTCACAGCATCATAACAAAATGTTTAGTTGTTGCCTCTGTTGCTTTGTACTCTGAGCGTATCTTCCCTTTGTTGGCAGCAGTTTCTAAAACGACTTTGTTGTCTTCTCCCTTGGGTGGGCTCACTGGAGACAGATCAGGAAAAATCCATTTCTCTGCCTTTTAGTCCTGGGCAATTTCAGTTGGCAGCAGAGTTCAGAGAATGGAATGAGTTGCTTCTTCCAGGCAGATCCCTGAAAAATAGCCCAGATTTTGCTATTCAAAACCATCCTTCACATTTCTCTAAAGAGTTATGTTTTCTTGTTCTGAAATCTACATAGTCTGATATTAATAAAGCCTTATCAAGCATTTTTTTCATTAGTGTTTGCTGGTGAAGCTTCTATACTTGTACTTTTAACATATCTTTATCATTATATTTAAAGTAGGCTTCTTGTAGACAATCTTTGGTTGAGTCTTGGTTTTTTAAAATTCCATCTGGCACAATAATTTTTGTGTTTAGACCATTTACAAGTAATGTAATTATTGATATAGTTAGATTTAGGTCTACTATATTTTGTTATTTGTTTTCTCTTTGCCCTTCTGTTTATTTTCCCTCTGTTCCTCTCCTTTCTTGTCTTCTTTTGGAGTATTTGAATATTTTTAGTATCCCATTTTAACATATCTATCAGCTTTTTTGGTTCTCTTTATTACTTTTTTAGTAGTTGCTTCAGGGATTACAATACACATATCCAACCTTTCGTTGTCTACATGGAGTTAATATCTGACTTCAGTAAAATGTTGAAGCCTTACTGGCATATAGGTCCCTTTGCCCAACCTCCTTTATAATTGTCCTACGTAGGACAGTTACATACATTGAAAACCCCTTTCAACAGTCATACACATTTAAAGAACTTATGAGGAGAAAAGTAGCCTATGCATTTACCAAAATAATTAACCATTACTTGTGCTCTCCCTTCATCCCTGAAATTCCAAGTTCCCCTCTGATACCATTTCCCATCAGCTGGAAAAACTCCCTTAACCATTTCTTTTATAGCAGATTTTCTGGCAACAAATTCTCTTAGAGGATTTCTTTATTCCTGAGAATGTCTTTATTTTGCTTCACTTCCTGGAAGACATTTCTGCTGGATATAGAATTAAGTGTTGAAAGTTCTTTTCTTTCAACACTTAAAGATGTTGCCACTGTCTTCTGACCACCATGGGTTTCTGAGGGGAAATCTACAGTCACTCACAACTCTGCGTGTAATGTGCCATTTTTTTCAGCAGTTTGATTTTTTGATTTATCTCATTTATCTTTGATTTTCAGCAGTTTGATTACTATATGTGTGGGCATGGTTTTCTTTAACTTTTTTCCTTTTGGGGTTCATGGAGCTTCTTGAATCTTCAAATGTATGTGTTTTGCCAAACTGGTGAAGTTTTCATCCATTATTTCTTGAGTATACTTTTCTACACCAATCTCTCTCTTCTTATTGGTACTCCAATGACACAAATATTTTATCTTTCGATATTGTCACACAGATTGATGATGCTCATTTTTAAAAATTTAATATTTTATTAATATTTACATTTATTTAATATCTGTTCTTCAACTTGGATGCTTTCTCTTGCTCTACGTTCAAGTTTACCAACTTTCCTCTGTCGTCACTATTCTGCTATTGCATCCAGGGAATTTTTTATTTCAGATATTGTGTTTTTTATTTCTAAAACTTCCATTTTTTAAAAAAACAGTTTCTGTTTCTCTGTTCAGAATGTCTAGCTTTCCATTTATTTAAAGAGGGTTTACTTTTATGTCATGGAGCATGGCTATAATGGCGGATTTCAAGTCTGTCTGATAATTCTAACCCCTGAGTCATCTACAGGCTGACATCTATTATGTTTTCCCTTGAGATTGGATCAAATTTTCCTCATTCTTTGTATATCAAGCAATTTTGGATTGTATTCTGGACATTTTGATAGTAGGTTCTGAGACTCTGGATCCTGTTAAAATCCTCTGGAAAATGGATTTTTGTTTGTTTTCTTTTAGCAGGCAACCCCACCCCCCCCACCACCCGGTTAGATTCAGACCACGTTTTATGACTTGCCTTCTGTGAGCAATGGTTCCCATGTCCATTCAGTTTCCAAAGCTGTTTGGGTCTGCCCCACTCATGTGCCATCAGGGTGGTATTTATGTTGTAGTTTGACTTCAACAAAGCCTTGGCTGTGTGTCTTTGGGTCTGTTTTACAGTATAATCTGTGGGGGAGGTCATGGTTTGTGCTGGGCTGTTCACGGAAGTGGGGGATCCACCTCTCCACATCTCTCCTTTTCAGGGTTTCCCCCACAATCTCCAGCTCCCACAGGTCTTTCTTCATTGCTCCTCTGGCTAGAAAGATGGGTTTTCTCTTGGGGATTTGGTGTTTGCATCACCCTACGCAGTCAATACAGCTCTGAGGGAGGACAGCCTGGGTCAGGGCCAAGAGAGAAAAAAAAAGAGAGAGAACACAAAACAAAAACAGATATTTTCCCTGTGTTCTTGAGCTCACTGGGTCCCTTTTCCTGGTTCTCTGGCTAAACAGAGGGGATTTCTCTTGGGGTTTTTGTTTTCTTCATTCATTGCACAGTTTCATGACTCAGGCTACCCTAAGGACAAAGCCAAGAGATAAAGGAGGTTTAAAAGAAAGACAAAACAGGAAAATGCCATCTTTATGGATAATTCTTAAAGTTTTCACTTTCTTCCCCAACTGCTGTTGTTTACTTTTCAGAATCCTCAGGAAGTTTTTTTGAAATCTGCCCAGGTTTTTCATTGTAATCAATGGAAGAAATAGGCTGTGGTAGGCTTACACCGTGGTGGCCAGCACGAAAAGTCAGGTTACTGTTTTCCAAGCTTTTTCACAAATATGTTCATTTGTCAAATATTTCTCAGCATCCACTCTGTGCTGGGCGCTGTGCTAGGTTCCAGGTTTATAACCGAGAATTAGACAAGACACTGTGTTGACGACCTAGCAGAGAAGAATCAGAAGAAGCTACAGCATTTCCTTTTTAGGGACCTAAGGAAGGCTTCCTTGAGGTGGTGATGTTTAAGCTGAGAATGGAAGGAGCAGCATGAGTGTGAGCAGAGATGGGTAAGAGCCTTCCCAGCAAAGAATAGCACACCTGCAGGCCTTGAGGCAGACAGGAGGTGGCACATTCCAGGAACTGAGAAGAGGTGTGAGTGGACATAGAGTTAGAGGGGTGTGGCAGGAGATGGGGGTGAGGTCAGGAAGGCAGGTCATGTGGGTCTTTACAGGCCATGTTAGAGATTTTTAACTAGTTCCCTTGGGAAAATGAGAAGCAAAACATACCCATAATTCTGATACATTTGGAATACGATCCCATTTTACACATGGGGAAAATACGGCTCAGAAGGGTAGGCTGGGGCATAGTATTTTACAGATGAAGCAAGAAGACCCAGAGAGGGGATTTATGTGAATGACAGAAAGAATAAATAGCAGAAAAAGGACTTGTAACCAAATATTCAACTCCCTGGCTGGTCACTGCTCTTTCTTCCACTCCCACCTGTTCCCGACATCTCAATGTAACCTTCATGAACACCAACAGCTTGGTTGTGTAGCGTCTCTTTCTTCATCTGTTTGTCTTTGCAGAACAGGGGAGCATGAGGTGGGTGAGTGCATGTGTGCACACATGTGTGAATGCATGTGTTTGTGTGTCCGCAACACTGCTAACACCGACTATTGCCTGCAGTTCATCCAGCAATGTGACCCACCAGTTCAGAGCCCCTGGGGAATTCACTGTGTTTGCCGAGTGCACAACCACTGAGTGGCACGTGATGGCTCAGAAGCACGTCACCATCCGAGACAAGATGGAGAGGCTCCATGTGACCGGGTGCTCCAGCCTATCCAAGTCAGGAGCCAGCCCTCTCTGCCGCGCTGTCTTTGGGGACCCGTTGTGGATTCAGGTGGTACTTGATGGAGGTGAGTCTACAGAAATGGTCAAGGTCAAGGCAACCTTGATTTTTCCCCAAATCTATCCACCCAACTCCCAGGCTTTAGTGAATACTAACAGCACTCATATATTGAGTCAGTTTTTTAGCTCAATAGCACCTAGTATGTGCCCGGAACTGGTCTAAGTGCTTTACATGTACTAGCCCACCCAGTATGTACTACTATTATCTCCATTTTACATATGAAGAAATGCAGGGAAAGTTCAGAAATTGGCTCAAAGTCACAAGCCCAGTAAGCTAGTGAAGCTCTCAGCCTTCCGAATGTCCTTTTTTGCATGCACACGGTCTCATCAGAAGAACTGAATTTCCAAGTCACTCCTTGTTGGGGGAACTTGAATAGGACTGGGAGAGCTACCAGCTGGGCCAGAGGTCATCTCAGCATGGCCAGCACTGACCAGCTTGGCACAATGATGCTGCCCCCAATCAGGACTGCTATTCAGTGACATATACTGCTACACCCACAGCAGCTGCTATGGCTGGTGTCTGCTCTGATTGGCCAGTTTCTTTTCTGATTGATCACAGAGGCCATTCTTATTGGTCATCATGTCCATTTTGATTAGGCAAGGTATCCCTTCTGATCGGTCAAAGCATCTATTCTGCTTGGTCACAGTGTCCATTCTGATTTATCAGAACATCCATCCTATTTGGTCAGGAGGGACCCACACAGTTTCAGTTGTTGAATACTCTGAATATCATCCCTTTTCTCAATAGAGACCCTACCAACTATGACCCATCCTCACCAAAGGCAGCATCTTTCCTGCAGGCACAGGTCCAATTTGAGATCTGGACAGAAGCCTGTTGAGGTAAACCGTGTGCTGCAGAGCTGCAGAGGGGAGGACATGACTCAGTCCGACCTCGCAGCTCCTGGAGCTTCACTCAGCAGTGACTTAACGGAGCCACCGTGGGTCCTTAAACATGGTACTCGGGGCTCCTCTCTGTTCCGGTGTGCTTGTTGGTTGAAGATGGCTGCTATGTGCACTGGGAAACCTAAAATAATCCTTCATTTATTTTTTCATTCTACAAATATAATTGAGTGCCTACTCTTCGCCAAGTGTGGGGAGAGGGAGCAGTAAACATAAAAGTCAGAGGGCTAACATTACTCTCGGCAGCATCAGCTGCATCATCATCACTCAAACAAGAAATATACTCGCTTGGTTTCTATTGGAAAGAATCCTAATTTGGTGGTTTAAATCAGATTTTAAGAGTCAACCACAGTATTCAGCATCCATTTAGGATAGCCAGCGCTATGTGGACAGGCTGAGTACTCCTGTAGAGCAGGGTTCCAGGCAGTCTGCCATGGAGGTGGAAGGAAACAGCTTCACCTGCTCCTGCCTAGAACAAGACTGGAGGCTAATTGTCACGCATAAAAATCAGCCATGCCTCGGGAGATGCTCCCTTGTTAGCCTTCCTCCCTCCAAGGCCAAACCTGTCAACAAAATGTTCTCAAATCTTTATTACAAACCTTTAAGTTTATGGGTAACACATGTATAGTATAAATTAGAATGTGCAGATGAGCAGAGAGGACCCAAAAAGAAAAATCATTCATGTATCCATCACTCAGAGATAATCACAGTTAATACTTGGGGTTGGGACTTATCCTTCCATATGTCTTTATGGCTGTACCATATAGCCCCTAGCTATATCCAGAATCTGACCTCAGAGCTTGAGTCTTAACTAACTTGGTACAATCTACAGCGTGGTTGTTGCCAACATTCTTAAATATTTCTTACCCCACATAGGAACTGGGGTGACTTACACTGCACTGTTGGGTAACATAACCCTGGCTGAGTTCACCACACCGAGGGGTCTGCTACCCTACAATCTGACCCTGGACAGAGCAGCTCAGCAGAGGATGGGCCCCGGGATGCACCACCTGGAGATCCGAGCCACCAGCAACACCACCACCTCTGCACCCTCTAAGAACATCACAGTCCACTTCATGGAGCCTCTGTCAGGGCTACAGGCCTCCTGGGGTTCTGACCACTTGGAGCTTGGAGAAGACCTACTGGTCAACATCTCAGTGGCTCATGGCATCCCAGAGGGGCTGACCTTTGAAGTGGCAGGACTCAATGCAACCTTCACCCAACAAGAAGAAAGCCTCGAAGGGCCATTTGGGATTTACCATGTGGCAGTTCCTCTTGAAGGTACTTGGGGTTGGTGGGCCACCTCCCAAACTTCCCTCCTCTTTCCTTCCCAGCTTGGGGATCCGGCATCCCGCCAGCCAGTTTTGGTGTGTCCTGGTCACAAACCTGGTTCACAGCATCCAGCCTAGGTCACAAAATAAGGAAGAGACATATTATCTGCCCTCATAGAGCTCAGAGTCACAGGGGTTCTCAATTCTGGCACTTCTGACATTTGGGAATGGATCATACTTTGTTGTGGGGACCGTCTTGCACATTGTAGGATGTTTAGCGGCATCCCTGGCTTCTATCCACTAGATGCCAGTAGCACCAGGCCCCTAAGTCATGACAACCAGAAATGCCTCCAGACATTGCCAACTGTCCCCTGGACAGCAAAATCTCCCCCACTGAGAACCACTGAAGGAGAACTGGTGTATTCCAATTTTTCCATCATTTCTAGAGGTGAGTGTGGTTCAGGAAACCAGTCCATGCCCTTGGGGGAGAGAGAGAGGTAAAAACAAAGGTGGGAGAGGGAGGGAGAAGAGAGGAAGAGTCATGATGGGGGCTGGAACAGAGATAGGGTGACAGACTGGCTGGCACCACCAGGGGAGGTGACCGCAGCCGACATTTGCATTTAATCTGGAGAGAACAGAGAGTCCTTCAGGGCAGTGCAGTGAGGTCAGCAGGCAGGAATGTGATGAGGGTCACAGAGTCTCCAGCCCACCAGAACCCTGTACCCTGGGGTCCCTGGCCCTGGGTCTCAGAGGTATGTAATAAAGAGGGGAACACTATACAGGTGTGGGTCTACCATGCCCTCAGCCGCAGAGCTGGCAAAAGAAATAGCAGGTTAAATGACAGATTTGAGAAGAAAAACACTGGAACTTCGCCAGGTATCAGAGGTCCAGCTTGAAACAGAGAATCCAGAATGAAATGAAATGACAATGGAAAATAAGCACAATATATAGGCTATAATTCAAATGCAAATTAATTTTTGTCTTCTATAAAAGTTGCCTGGCAGGGAATGATAGATAAAATCTCTGCAGGCCCTGTGAGGTTTTAGCTCACTCTTAGATGATAAGTAGTCTTCTCCCCACAAGAAAAACAGATTTGGATGACTCTAGGGATGAAGGAGGTGAGGAGGAAGGAGACAGAACCAGATAGGACAGGAAGGCCCTCACTTCGTGGCGCTGGCCCAGTCCTTGCTTTCAGGGCCCAGCAGATGTTTGCAGCTACCTCTTGGGGGAGCTTCTATGGGCTTTTGAGGCCCCTGCTGTGTCTCTCAGCTCCCAGAACGGGCGTGATGCCTCTCCCTCAGCTGGCCACATCTGCCCAGCTGCTGCTTCTTCTGGATCACCAACAAGGTCACTCCTTGTTCTCATTGTTGCCACCCTTTCCAGCAAGCCCTCTCCCCAAGACAAACACCTGGTCTGTAGAAAATTCTCACCTTTTCCTTGGCCTGCTACCAGCGACTGCAGGTGTTTCCAAAGGCAGGAATACAGACCTTTCCTCCCTCCCTCTCTCCCTCTCACTCCACCCCCTGTCATAGACCATCCTTCAAGGGCATAAGTAAGGAACCCTTCCATGGGGGTACTCAACTGCAAAGAGCACATATCCACCTTTCCAAGGGTCCCCTCTGATGAGTTTCCCTCTAGACTTGAGAAGGTAGCACCCACCACCCTTCCCCATGAGGGAGGAGGAGAGGGATACACAATTACCCCAAGTAAGTCTTACAAATCCTTCTCTCCCTTTTCTACCCCTCAGTCTTTTAAAAGTCCTGTCATATCTTTCCTTCTGCTGGAATCTCCTCTCTAATCTGACTAATGAGCACTACTCATCCTTGGAACTTTAGCTTTAGCCTCGCCATGAACCATGATCGATGAAGTGACCCCCTGCTCTGTGTCCACAATGCCCCCATGCCAATTTCTGCCATGGTTTGGCACTTGGTCTCCTGCACGTCTACTAGACTATAAGGACCTTGAAGATAAAGACCACATTTCATTCATCTCTGTGTCCCCAGAGCCTTGCACCATGCCTGGTATACAAGAGGGGCTCATTAAATGCTCAGAGGATGAAAGATTCAAATGCTGCTGTCAGTGGACCTGAGAAGCACATGCTGGGAGAGCTGTCTCAGCATAAGTTAAACAATTTATTGCAACACCCATAATTCTCTACTCTGCATTGCAGGCACCTTTCTGGTCACTGTGACGGTGAGGAATGCCTTCTCAAACTTAAGTTTGGAAGTCGGAAGCATCACTGTCACAGGCAAGGAATTTCTGCAAGGGGGTATGGAACTCGTGACCAGGAGTCTGGGGCATTGTACTTGCTTGGAATCCAGTGAGGAACTCTTCAAAACAAACCTCTGAATACTTACCTTGCTCTACAGATGTTAAGGGGCAGTGATATATGCAGTAACACATTCAACCATTGTTACAGAATTCTAAAACATCTGAGTTTGTATTCATTATGTTGCTTTAAGCTCCAAGCAACACAAAGCCCAACCAAGGTGGCTTTAGGTTCAAGGCTTTATTATCCCACATACTAAGAAGTTAGGAGGTAAGTAGTTCCACGGTTGGTTCAGTGGCTCAGTGTCAGCAGCAAGGACCCAGGCTCACTCTGTTGTCCTGTTCTGCCATCCTCAGAGCTTCTGCTTTGTCCTTAGGCTTCCGTCTCATCAACACAGCTGCTGCAGTTCCAGACATCACATATCAGCCCAGCATTATCCAGCAGCTGCACAACCCCACTTCCCTCTCTGTAGCTCTTGTTACTAGGGGGGATGTTTTTCCCCTCGTCCCCAGCAATCTTCCCCTCAGATATCATCAGCTGGGGTCATGTACCCCAGCTGTAAGGGATGCTAGGAAGCAGGTATCCAGCACCTCCAGCTTTGTGGGAGAAGGTGGATTCTGGCAACCAGGAAGAAGGGTGGAGTACTGGCTGCGGGGTAGGCAACCAACAGTAGCAGTCACAGAGCTGAAAGTTCATCGCAAATGTGTTTGCCAGGACTCTTTGAGTAGCAAGGGACAGAAAAGCAGTTGAAACTGGCTCAAGTCAAAGGGAAATTCTATCAACTCAGAAAAGGAAAAGTCCAGGGTTTAGGCACAGCTGGATCCAATCACTCAGTGTCATCAGAAGTCTATCTCTCCCCATCTCTTGGTTCTACTTAGGCTTCATTCTGATTCCCTCTTCCCAAGCAGTAGCAGGATGGCCCCAGGCCTCAATCTTTAACCCTAGAGAAGGAGCGCCTCTTTGTGGATATTTCCAGAAGTCTTGAGGTTGCCTCTACTGGTCCAAGCTTGGTTCATGTTCCCTCTAGGACCCAGTGCTGAGGCCAGCGGAAAGTGGTATTCAGTTTGGGCAGACCAGAATCACATGTCCACCTGGAACATGATGCAGGGTCAGCTTCACCCAAACCAAGGACTGAGAGTGGGGGAGGGATGGTTCCTCAGGGAAAATGTTAACTGTAAGTGCTCTTACCAAAAGAAGGGGACCCGGATGCCGGGATGGGGGGAAAAAACCATCAGATGTCCTCCTACTGTCCACAGCCCTCCTTTTCCACATATGGAATTTGAGGCCCAGAGAGCTTAAATGACTTTCCAGAAGTCACTTAGCTAATTCATGGCAGGATCAGAGGCAGCAACTATTTCTCTTGATTTCTTCATTCAGGGTTACTGGACCATCTTCCTTCTTAAGATTAAGAAGGGCCTCTATGTCTGGCATCTTAGCTTTGCTTTGTATGATTTTATAGACCTCCAAAGTTACAGTTCTTTGAATGAGAATTCATTGGGATAGAATTTTTTAAAGATTGGTGGTACCCTGATCTTAAAATAACGAGGTCACTGGGGCCTAGAGACTCACATGGATCTGCCAGTGCAGATAAAACACATTCCTATCTTAATTACTACACTTTAACTAGACATTAACATATTCACAGGTCAGTATTTTCAGAGCATATCCATTGCATGTACATTTTCCATTTTTTTAACTTTATATACTAATACTCTTTACAGATATATATATAGATTACAAAGCAATGGTACAGAAGCACAGCATTCAGCCCTCCTGGAGCCTTGAGAAATGGGGATTGCCTTTCTATAATGGGTTCCTCACCTAAGACTCAGAAAGAATAATTAACCTTCCAAGGTTCACATAGCCAATAAGAGGCCAATAGAAGGACCCAGAAATGCACCATGGTGTGCTGAGGCTGGCTCCTAGCAGCTTGTCAGAGCTCGTTCTGTCCATCTCTTGCTCTACATTCACTGAGGTCAGCTTGGTAGCTTGAAATCTTCCTTAGTGGGAATACTGACGCCACAGAAAGTAGCAAACACTACAAATCAGAGTTCCCCACTCCCTCCCTCAACTGGTAATTAAACATTAACAGCGTACAGCCACATGTCTGTCTCCAAATCTTGTGTGTTATCTGCATTGGCAACTGCCTGCCTCTTTCTTAACAGCAAAAGAGGTGTCTTTAGTCCAATGGTGGACATGATGGTTTGGGTTTTTACCCATTTCTATGGTCTGAACGTTTGCTAAATTTCCCTAACCCATTTCCAAGACAGGTGGATCCCCTAGGGCATCTTGAGCATACCTGTGACTCTGCCCTTTGGCAACCTTATAAACACTACCAAAGTCTGACGCCTGTTCCCATTGTGTTTATAGCTCCTTCCAGTCTGCAAGAACCATCTGGAACAAATGCCAAGGAAAAGAATGTGAGTATTTGTTTTTTAAACACTTAACCTCACAAGAAAAAAATGTCTAAGCACTCTGCTTTAGTTTTGATTTTGGGTTTATTGGTGCTAATAGCCAGAATACTAGGAAGCACAGAGGTTTCTTCCATTAGAAAAGAGATCCAGAAGGAATGAAATCAAACCAAGCATGTTCTCCAACCAGAACAGTGTTATATTACAAATCAGTAATAAGATATCTGGGATATGTATATACCTTTTAGACATCTTGGAAATTAAACAGCACACTTGAAAAAAAATCAACAGTTGAAAGAAAAAATTCACAAGGAAAATTTAAAAATATTTCTGAGTGATGATAGTACAACCTATCCAAATTTGTGGGATGCAGCTAAAGCAGTGTTCAGAGGGAAATTTATAGCTGTTAATGCTTAACTTAGAAAACAGGCCCAGGTTCCTTTGTTTTTACAGCAAGACTGAGTCCTCAGCTCCTTGCTGTTGACATTGCCCATGCATGCACTTGTTCAGTAACAAAGACTGTGCATCTACAATGCCCAAGGCTTGGTGTTAGGGACTAGGGATACAAAGGTGAATAAACAGCTGTGGTCCCTGCCTTCCTGGAGCCTAGTGGGTGAAACTACCAAACAAATTAGCATCTCGTTAGGACTTGTGATAAATGTCTAACTAGAAGCAACAGGGTACAGTGACAGCAGCCAAACAGGGTGGCCTAGCAAATGTGATCAGATGAGGCCTCTTGGAAGGTGACATTCAGGTGACATTCGAGTGGGAACCTGAAGATAAGACAGTCAGTCATGCTGGAAAGCAGAATAAGAGCTTCACAGATATGAAGGCCCTGGGGCTAAAAGTTAGCCTTAGGCCTATGGTGGGGGCAGTATGTAGGAGATTATAGAGAGATGGACAAAGACCAGATCACATGAGGTCTTGGGTACCAAGACAGGGGTTTGGGTTTTATTCTCAGGCCATGGGAGACCACTAGGGGTTGAGTTCTGCCATGTAGCCTCCTGTTACACCAGGCTAAGCCCTCTAGGCCTAGCCGTTTATTAGGTCCTACCAGAACTTACTCCAGGAGCACACCTTATAACTGCCGATCTCTCCTCCTAGAACCCACAGGCTCACTCCTTCACAGTAACTCTGTGGTCCTGTCCTCTGGGGAAGCTTGCCCTGACACCAGCTATCCGCTTTGCAGAGGTCACAGCTCTGTGCCTTCCTCTGCACCAGACACAATAGAAAGCATGTCAGTAGCTTCTCTCATTTAATCCACAGCAACCCAGGAATCGAATGCTATCAAACCTTCATAGGAGCAGATGTTCTCAATCTACTGCTTCCCTTTTACACATTCTCATAATCCTCTGGGCCCCTATCTCTGTAGCAGTTAGCACTCTGTGTTTTAATGGCCTGTTTTCTTGTCCGTATTCCCTGCCAAACTTAAGGGCAAGGCCCAGGTCTCTATTCCCATATCTCTGGGCATCAAGCATGGGCCCTGTCCCAGAGCAGGGCCCTGTTAACAGTTGGATGCATGGTGGACCCTTAGCACTGAGCCCACATTCAGACTAAAGTTACTTACCCTGTGATTCATCCCCAGAGGGCAGCCAGGTGGATCATACAGGGTCTGTTTCCATTCTACGTCCTATGCTGTGGCTACCCTTGGCACAGATTGCTGTGGGTGGGAGGTGGGGTACCAAGTGGAGGTGGAGGGGCATCTCACCAACTAGTTGCTTTTTCTGCAGAGAGAGAAAGGGAATGTGCAGGTGTACGTGGAACCTGGTCAGTATGTGGATCCTTTCACGACTGTGACTCTGGGCTGGCCAGACAGTGACAAGGATTTACGCTTCCAGTGGTCATGTGGTAGGTGGCTGCAGAGCTCTGGAACTATCCTAGCTCACCACAAAGTAATGGATAGAGGTCAGGTTTGCTGTTTTTTAACCTTCACACAGGCATTACTTATGCCTGCCATTTTGTGCACCTTGCATGTGCCAGAGATTGAGAATTCCATGGAAATGGGAGGGTGGGGGGAAGCAATGGCAAATCAAGGCGGAGGTAGCCCTGAAGGCAGGCAACAAGGAGATGCATTATCTGTAAAGAATCTGAGAACAGTAATTGATCCTAAAAGTCAATCTGCTTTATTTTCACCACAAACAACTTCAGTGATAAAATAAAAACAACTCCTCCCTGCTGGGTGGATCCCTCCTTTCACTTCCCTGTGCTTCATATGTCACTGGGAAGAGAGTCTAGAAGTGAGGAGGCATTTTCAGACAAACCAAGAGAGTAGCACCAGTACCCATTATTTAGAAACGGTTGTCCTCCTTTCTGTAGGGATATATCCTAGCTAGGCAGACATTCTTTTGGAAATGAATGCCATCCCTACTGTACATATTATTTTTATTAGCTATTTTTTCTTTGAACAATATATCCTGCATATTTTAATGCCATGATATCTTCTCCATCTTAATTTCATAATAAGTACATAATAGCCTGTTTAGTTGATGTATGATCGTTTATTTACTGGTGTCCTATTTTTGGACATTTAGGTTGTTTTGAATTATTTGCCCTTATAAACAATGTTGTAATGAACATCCTTGTAGTTCTATCTTTATTTGCCTCTGTGGTAACTTTCATAAATAAGTTTGGAGAAAATAAATAAATTTCAAGAAATGGAAGAGCTGGGTCAAAAGTCATGGAAAATTTGAAGCCTTTCAATATCCATTGGTAAGTGCTCAGGACATCCTTTTGGATGTTAATTCTCATTATCAGAATTCATAAAGGATGCACGTATACAGTTTGGGTGGTTGAGCTGATGGCCCAACCCTAGATCACGTCCTGTGAATGACTACTATACTGGGGGGCGGAGGAAGCAAGGTGATTGATGGATAAACATCGATCAACAGAGATGAAGGGCAAAGGATACAGGGACTTACCAAGCTGGTATCATAAAGCTAGAGATGACATGCAGCCTCTCAGATGGAGATACAGCCCCCAGGGCCCCAGTGTACCCACAGGGACATACAGCTGAGGACAATCGCTTCCAAGTGGAGTGAGAGTTGCACCAGGGATAAGAAACTGCCCTGGATGCTCTCCCAAGCACAGCGGTCTATCCTCCTGGCCTCTCTCCTGTTATATGCCTGCCCGTTCATTCATCAGTGCAAGTGGCTGGTGCAAACAAAAGAAGCTGACATACCTTGCAGGTCTGCTTGGAGTCAGGGTGAAGCGCCGCTCATTTCCCTAGAAGCATCCTTCCGCAGCACCATTCCTGCACCCTGCAAGTGAGAGTGTTTTTAAAAACCAAACTCTCTCTTTGGAGCTGCTTTTCTTATCAATATATGACTTTTTTCTTCTAAAAATCCCAAACCAGAAGGGTCCCTGGATGTATAACAGCGCTTGCCTCCCTCTCTCAGGACGTTGCTGGGCCCAGTGGAGCTACTGTGTTGAGAGGCAGCTGCTCTGCACAGACCAAAGGGAGCTGGTGCTTCCTCCGTCCTGCCTGCCACCGCCCAACTCCGCCATCACCCTGCGCCTGGCCACCTGGAGAGGCAGGGAGCTGGAGAACCGGGAGGAGCAGTGCCTCTATGTGTCTGCCCCCCTGGAACTCAGGCCTCGAGTCAGGTGGGGGCAAGAGAGCAAACTCCTATGGTGTTGCCATCCCTTCAGCCACCGTTTACTGAAGAGCCAGCTCCGGCTGGCACTGACGTAGGGGCAGGTCTTACAGGGGTGGTCCAAGAGCCCCGGTCACAGTTCTCACGGGGAGTGCTCCCTGGTGGTCAGCAATTATTTGCCCCAACGAATGCAGGGAGATAGTGCACCCCGATGACAAGTTCCCAGACTCGGGACCAGGGAAGGCTTCCCTCAGGAGAGATGTGAAGAAGGAAGAGGAACCAGCTTGTCAGGAAAAGGGGGCTGGAGAGGAAACTGGATGGCAAAGGCGGGGAGCATAGAATAAGCTGGAAGTGAAGGAGACTGGTGTGGCTCAAGTATGGAAGGAGAGAGAGGGGCAAGAAGAAACTGGGAGAAAAGGCGGGGCCTGGCTCTGGTGGAACCTTGTGGGTTATGTCACAGACATGATTTGAAGAGTTCTGGAAAGTCACCCAAGAGTTGCAAGCAGGCTGGGGACATGATTATGTCTTACTTCAAAATGCTGTGGTAGCAGGGTGGAGAGCAGGTTGGAGGAGGGCAAGACGGGACTCCAGGAGATTGCTTGAGTTCTTGCAGGAGTCAAGGTGAAAGTTCAAGGTAGCCTGGTCTATCAACTGGGTCCCAGCAAGAAGTAGATGTCTCCCTCAAACTGGGAATTGATGAGAGTTGGACAAAGGGCCTATTTACAGATGTGGGCAAACAAAGGGATGACAGTGCAGGACTACAATAGGAGGAAGCCACTCTTCTTCTTAGGACTGCAGAAGGAAGGAGTCGGGGATGGCGTTGCTGGAACCCCCCGGGAGCTGTGGTCTTGGTTAGAGGAACACAGTCACTGCCAACTGCTGCCCACCTGCTAAGGAGCAGGGACAGTGGTGAATAAATACCCACCTCCCTCCCTCACCCTCTGATTCCCCAGCCAATGCCTCCCATTGCTGGGCCCAACCAGAAGCCAGAGGGCACAGGAACTCAGGTGACCCAGTCTATGGAGTTTAGTCTCCTAGTGCCCAGAGCCACAAAGAGTTGTTGGAGAATGTCTGGTACACCTGTGCTAGGACAGACATGAAGACAGAAGTGGGGAGATTGAGAGCTGCTAAGGACTTAAAACTGAAAGGTCCTGCGGATGGGCTAGACACACGGCAGGTACCAGAGTGATCTCTCACTGGCTCTAGGGAGGGAGTGGGATGCTAGAGAGAAGACCCAGGATCTGAATGTAGATGTGCTGGTGCATGTTCCCTTCTCCCACTCAGGAGTCGTGTCACCTGGTACGAATCACATTGGCTCCCTGAGCCTGGTTTGCTTATCTGTGATAGGGGTTCTAATATGTTGCTCCTAGGGTTGTGGTAAGCACTGGATAAGCAAATAATGACGCAAATTATTTATAACCTGTGGCATGCAGGCAATAAAACCATAGCATTCCTTTATTACTGTTAGAGCCAGAAGGACTCATGAAAATATTGTCTGCTCTTATCCCCCCCACTTTGCAGGGGAAAATGAGGCTCAGAGAGTTTAAGTGACTTATGCAAGGTGACCATTCTTACAAGGCAGGGACAGGATCCGAGGACCCTGGGCTTCATGCACTTTCCAAACCATTGTCTTTCATCGGGAATGAAGTGGGAATTCGGTCAGGCACAAATCACTCCATCTCCATGACCAACACTATGTCCTGGTTTTGGTTGGGGCATGGGTTGCTTTTATTCCATCTTTCACTCGAAGAAAGGCCCTCTGCCACCTTTGCAAAGGACCTGAGAAGAACCAGACAAAAGACCAGGCCACGAGGCCTGAGCGAGCTTCCGCACTCCTTTCTGTCTCCCTCTCAGCTGTGAGAACTGCAGACCAGCGAACGCCAGTGAAGATGCCATGCTCAGAGTCACTGTGGGGGATGACTCCTCAGTGGCCATGTTCAACTGGTATTTAGAGGACACCTCTCTGGAGAAGGTGAGGACACTGGCAGTCACTCCCACTTCGATTGACCAGACCCTGGGTCACATGCTCAGGACTGAGCCAGAGCCCACAGGGTGAGGGGGCGGGGTGGTGGTGTTCCCAGAGAAAAACCAGGGCATTGGTCAGAAGGGAGAACAGATGCAAGGGAGCAGAAGCAATGGGGAAACATCACAGCAGATGCTGCGGGTGCCCCAGCCCAGTCCCTCTTCCCAGGCTGATGCACCCATCCCAGCCGCTGTGGAGTGACTGCCGGCCAGTAACCAATGGAGGTGGGGGTCTAATGGCCCAGCTCCCCTGCCTCTGAGTAAGAGAACTTCTGTGGTGCAGCTCACACTCCCTGTGGGATCAGGCTGAGGCTGACTGGACACCTCCTGAAACCACTTCTCTGCCCTACTCTGCTTCCCTCTCCACTCTGGGTTTCCCAAGAGCCCTCCCTCAGTAAATGACCTGCACATGAATCCTCGTCTCAGGCTCTTCTTCAAGGGAACCTGATCTCAGATAAACACCTACACCAAGTTGGAAATTGGGTATTTGGGCTGACTCGGGGAAGCAGGTGGTGTCTTTGCAGCAGACACAGATCTGGAAGGCCTCCTAGGGGTGAGAAGCCACTGCCCTGCTGAGGTCCAGCAGCCTGGCTGAAGCCTCAGGGGCTCTGGTTGGTGCTCTCTTTCAGGCTGAGCCTCTCCCGGCTGCCTGCAGATTCCAGGAATTTTGGCTGAGTGCTTTAATCCTCCTTCAGAGCAACACCTCCATGCTGCGGTTGAACAGCTCCTTCCAGCAGACCTGGGGCCAGGCCATCCGGATCAGAGCCACAGGTGTGGAGGCCTCCCCCAAGTCTCTTGTCACGGGTCCCGTCTGCCGCAGAAAGTGAACCAAGACAAACCCAGAAGGCCTGAAATGTGGGACTTCAGTGCAGGGTCAGGGGCCAGATGCGGGCTCTGGTGTTAATCCCATCACCAGCACTTGAACTCTCTGTGCCTCAGTTTCCTCAATTCCTCTGAATTGCATTATGCAGGGTGGATGAGACACATTATTCTGGGGTGGTGCAGCCTGCATGTCCTGCCAGGAAGATTCTCACTTTAAACAAGCCCAGTGCGGTGGGAAATGTAGACTCTCAAAAAGAAAAACAATGGGTGATTATTCTTTTCTGGATGGATTCATTTGATTCAGTTTTTCTCAAAATGGCCCATAGGCCTCCCACACTGGGACAACCTGGGGTACTAGTTTAAAATGAACACTCCCAGACTTGCCCCAAACTTTCTGGATTAGGTCTACACTAATCATTTTTAATTGGTTAAAATTCTCTTTATGCCCAGCTCTTCCAGGTACATACTCTTTTTGAAATACCAGGCTGTGTGGGATGCTGGTGCAGGTGGAGGCCTGGAAAGAGCAAGGCCTTGGGCAGGATCAGCCTGTTTCTAGATTCTGGCCATGGACCTTCTGAGCTTGGTGATCTTGAGCAAGTCATTTTGTTTCCCAGTAGACTTCCTCCTCACCAAAGCTTCAAGGGAGCTACTAATATTAGCCCTGTTTTACAGATGAAGGACTGACTCTTAAAATGTGAGGCCCCAGGATACCCTGCGACAGGGGGAGCTGTTAGATATGCAGATTTCTGGGCCCCACCCCAGAACCTCCAGAGAGGTCTGAGGCTCGGGGTCAGAACATGGGCCTGGGAATCTGCATGCTTAACAAGCTTCCAGGGCAATCCTGAAGCATGGTACTTTGTGTGACCCACAGAGCCCCTCAAGCACCCTCTGTCTTCACTCCCCAGCAGTGACCGGGCATGCCTATGGGGAGGACACCTATGTGATCAGCTCTCTGCCTGCCCCTGAGGTGCCCATCTGCACCATCACCCCGGAGGAGGGTACCATTCTGACAAGCTTCACCATCTTCTGCAACACATCCTCTGCCCTGGGCCCCCTGGAGTACTGCTTCTGTCTGGAGTCAGGTACCGGCCCAGGGCTATTGCTCTCCCTTCAGCTGCTAGGCTCCATTTCTCCCAGAACAGGGACCTCTCTGTGAGAGATGGAAAAAGTATGTTCCATGTGTGAGAGAGGTTTGCAGAATGAAGAACCCCCTACACCTTAACCCCAGCCCCAGGCACACTGACATAGCCACATGCCTGCAGGAGGGGCACGCTCTTCAGATCAACCAGCCTGGGAAGGCCTTTGTACAGGAAGTGACTTTTGAATGAACTTGGATATGTTTTGAGCTAATTTTTAAGATCTCCTCCACCCCCCTTCCTCTTCCTCCTTCTCCTTTTTGTAATTTGGTTTACTACCTTGAATTTTTTTTAAGCCTGTAAAGAGAGAAAATTTTTTTTGAATTTTTTATGGATTCCAGTAAAATTATTCCAAAGTCCTAGCAGCATGTGATTACCTAGAGAGGCCAGTGGATCAGTATAGATGGCTGTCTTCTCTCTGAAAGCATGGAGTCCCTGAGTGCCTGCCATGCCTTCATGAGCTGTGGCTTTTGTGTCCTTGTCATCAGGCTCTACCTCGGTGGCTTTCCAGTCTCCCTGGAGATGCCCCCCTAACTGTTCAGTTTCCATTTACCAGGTTCCTGTCTACACTGTGGCCCTGAGCCTGCCCTCCCGTCAGTTTATCTGCCACTTGGAGAAGTAAACAATGACTTCATGCTGACAGTGGTCATTTCTGTCTCCAATCTCGCAGGGGACAAACAGCAGGCCCGTGCAGCGGTGAAGGTGGGTGGTGGTAGCCTTTTGTTTCTTTACTGAGAAAACTTGTTGACCCAACTGAACCTCACCAAGTGGGTGACTGGGTTGAAGGGAGCCAAGGGCATGACCAGGTGAGTCGCTGATTCATTCATTCCTTCAACTAGTATTTTCAGAGCACCTGTTATGTGCCAGGCCCCGGGGACACAGCTGTGAACAAAACAGACATGGTCTCTATCTTAGCAGATCCTTCATCTCAGTGGCCAGAATAGGAGTAGGGCCCTGGAGTCTTGGAGCAGGAGGTCCCAGGGATGAGATAGACCAGTGCCATCAGAGTCTAGAGGAAGGAGGACCAAAATCAGCCATCAGGGCTACAAGGCTGAGGCTGGATAAAATCAGGGTAAATTTGAAGGGTGAGAGGCCAGGTGGAGCAGGAAGGGATTGGGGGCTCGATACAGAGGGCGGTGAGGATAGAGCAGCAACTGGCCCAAGGCTTGCTTTCAGTGGCCTTTGGCTGCCTGCTACAAGTGGGCCTGGCTGCCCTCAGCCTCAAGAGAGACCCCACACCAGGTGCAAAGCCTTCCAGCCTTGCTCTGGTTTGCCTTGTGAGACTGACTTCAGGCTCCAGGTTTGGGAACAAGAACTGGTGAGCTGAGGTCTTCCGTGCACTGAGCATGCTTCTGGTTTCCCTATTAGGTGGGACTTGGAGACACCCGTGTTGACAATGTGGCATTCCAGGCTGCAGTGTTGGAGAATATCACCGCCACTCTGCAAGGCGAGCGGGACCCTGAGCGGCTCTTCCAGCTGGCCAGAGCCGTGTCATCCATGCTGGACCAGGAGTGCCAGGAGCAGGGCTGCAGGGGGCTGCTGAACATGGACGTCAGACAGAAGGTGCTCAAGAGGGGGCCCTTTCATGCCGTCCAGTGGGGCCCCGGGGTCTGTACACAGCCGTTCAGGGTGGGGAGTGGAATTCACAGAGCTGGGAAGCCTCGGTATCTGCTGAGCTGTTGACATCAGCTCCCTCTCTGGTCCTTTCTTGGTAAGTGACCTAAAATGAGGGAAACCTGCTTTCCCTGCTCTGCCTCATGGAGTCAAAGGCTTCTACGGCAGGAAGGAATTTAAGACTATCACTCCAGGCCTTCCTGTCAAAGATGACAAAACCAAGGCCAGAGGAGAAAAGTGGCCTGGCCTCACTCATATAGTTAATGGTTTGGCGTTAGACCCTGGATGTCATCCCACCTCTGTCACTTGCCATCTGTACTGTCACAGGCTGGTGAATGAACTTCTCTAAGCCTCCAGTTCCCCATCTGGAAAATGGGGATAATAAATAGTATTTTTCCTCATAAGGTTAGGTCAAACCATTTGAAATTACCAACATTCAACCAGTTTTAATCCAGAGAGTGGCCATCTCATGTGTTACAACCTGACATGATAAACAACTATTGCAGAGCGTATGACTACTTCCACTCCCGGTACCTGCTCTGTGAATATGTGTGGGTGCAGGTACACGCACGTGCACACACATACACACACACACACACAGCATCACATACACCTGCTGGGCATGGAGAAGAAAATAAATTCTTCTCTGGTCCCGTGAAGGGTTTGCAGGAAAGTACTTAGCATGGTGCAGGACATGTGGTAAGTACTTAGTACGAAGAAGTGGTGGTTGTCAGAGTAATTACTTACAGACAAATAACTAACACTTACTGAGCGCCTACAATGCGCTGCCAGCCCCAGGAGCTTCAGGGATATGTAATTCTCATGAAAACCGTTCAAAGTAAATGGTCAGATCCCCATCTATGTTACAGAAGAGGAAACAGTGTAGGAGAATTTTAAAAGTTTGCCCAGGCCCACATTTCTAAGACAGCGGTGAAGATGGGGTTCCAACCCGGACTGGCTCTTCCCCCATCCACCTGCTGCCCTCCTAAGCCTCTCATCCCTGCCCTTGTTTCACGTTAGCCCCTCTCCCCTGTTTCTCAGTCTTGGTTGCATGCACTCTGAACATTACCTATAGCAGACTTCCATTTGGATGTCCTGTGGTCTCTGAGCACGCAGACCATGCAGCCTGACCCAAGGTCTCCTCATGAAATAATGGGGTCCTGGCAGGAGACAGGCGTAAAACTCTAAGGGAAAGACTGAGAAGAATTTAAGAAGGGCTCTGTTGATAAAAGCTGGGGCTCAGCCTGAAGTGACCAGAATCTGGAGAGGGCAGCTGCATGGAAGGGGTTGCCCGGTGGCAGCAATGGCTTCTGAAGAATGAGGCAGTTGACCCACTTGGCAGGCAGGCACCAGGAGAGTAACTTCTAGCTCTTCTTCCTCCTGCCCTCTTATCTCCTGCTGAATGAGTCCACGGGCCAGAGAGGTGGGAGCTAGTGGCATCTCCGTGGAAGCTGCCTCCGGGACAGCAACAAACGAGGGAGGGAAGATCTGCAGAGGCAAACACGATTCTCCTACCAGAACATTCCGATGACAGTCCCTCAAATACTGGCCCATTCTCTCCGCCATCCAAGCCAGAGCCTGGATGCCCTCTGAGCTAATAGCAGACTTGCCCAAACTCTGCAGCTGTCAGACAGGTAGGCTGAGTGAGCTGTGAGGAGCAGGCCGAGAGAGGGGGACTGTTCACTCGGATCTGTGCTGTGCCAAATGGTTGCCACTCGCCATATCTAGGTACTTACATCTAAATTAAATGCATTAAAATGAAATAAAAGTTTAAAATTCTGTTCTCCAGTTGCAGTGGCCACATTTCATGGGCTCAATAGTCACATTTGGTGAGTGGACAGTGCAGAGATAGGGCCCTTCCATCAATGTGGAAAGTTCTCCTGGACAGTCCTGGAATTATATTCTTAGTTTTTCTCTGCAGCTGCCAAGGCCAGCCTCCAGCCAGCCCCTTTTTAGGGCTCTGTGGCTTAGAAAGCACGGTCCCCAGAAACCTCTACGCTCCTCTCCGTCTTCAAAGCTAGCAGCTCAGCATCTTCAGATCCTTCCCCCATTCCTTCTTCCTCCCTCCAATGCCTCCTTCCTCCCCTCCCCAAACTTCCCCTCCTCACTTCCTTTCCCTTCCTCCTCCAGCCTCTTCTTCACCTCTGCCTCCATCCATACATCTTCCTTGACTCTGACCATCCTACCTCCCTCGTACAAAGACCCCTGTGGTTACATTGGTCCCACCTGGTTCATCCAGATCCACTCCCATCTCAGAACCCTTAACTTAATTAAAATTCCAAAACAGGGGCACCTGGCTGGCTCAGTCGGAGGAGCATGCGACTCTTGATTCAGGGTCGTGAGTTCAAGCCCCACGTTTGGGGGTAGCGTACATAAAACAAAACTAAACAAAACAAAAACAAAAAAACCCTCCAAAAACAATTTTGCTAAGGTCCCTTTTACCATGTGAGGTGACATAATGACATGTTTCAGGGATTAGGATGTGGACATCTTTGGGAGGTCATTACTCTGTCCACCACACATCCTACGAGGCAAACAGAGGTCTATGGGCTTTGGAAAACCCCGGATGAGCCTGGTCACTTGCTCTGACTCCAGATCTTTCTGAAATGGTTTCATCAAGCCACTGGAATTACATTTCCTCTCCTCATCTTCCTCCCTCTGCATCAAGGTCAGAGAGCATGTGCTGGGGTCACTGTCTGCGGTCACTGCCACCCTGGGGGACATACAGAAGGTACAAAGGTTGGCCCAGGTGCTGAGAGAGGTGACCCACCCCAGTGAGGAGCTCACGCCCCTGGCCCAGGTAAGTGAGGCCCACCTGCTCTCCCAGGCCAAGCCATGGGACACACACCTCTGCAGTGGGTAACTGACAACTCACCCCAGGTCGAAGGTCCCTCAGTCACAGGGCCAGCAAGGCTTCCACCATCTCATTTCTAAGGGTCCTGCATGGGTGGTGCCAAGAGAGAAGAGATGTCCTCCTGCAGCTCCCGTGTCTCATTCTGGGTGTCACAGCCTGTGTGCTCACAAACCTCACTCCCCCACCTGCCAGTGGCACCTCAAGGGAGTAGCTGACTCTAATCACTGAGTGACATTCAAGTGTGTGCCCAGATGCTGCTGCTAACCTACCCATGTCCCCGACTTCATGCATACCCCTGTTCCCCAGTACGTATCAGACTGATGTCCAGCTGCCAGCTTGTGCCTTCCTTTCTTCTTTGACCCCCGCCTCACCAGCCACTCTGCCGGCCCACATCTTAACCCTTGCCTCAGGCTCTGTTTCTTGGAGGACTCAAATTAAATCACCATGCTCTCAGTGTTATGGTAGCTAAAGGTTAAAAAATAAGAAGCCCTAAGTCAGTAAGAGGGGAGACCTACCCTGCCCCTCACATTCTCCAGCCTGAAGCCGAAAAGGCTGACCTTTATTTCTGGGGCCACGATGCTGTTAACATGACACTTGCCATTGACACACCCATTTGCCCCTCCATCCACTCCCCATGCATACATCTATTCAGCACCTGTGTACATCCATCCGTCCACCCTTCCATTTACTTGTCCATGCATGAATTTAGTCATTCACTCAACAAATGCTTCCTGGATGCCTAGCATATACAAGTACTGTGAACAAACTGTGCATCAATAATTCAGCAAGTCACACAGACATAGTCTCTGCCCTCACGGCACTTTCAGACTACTGGGGCAGCAAGACTACACAAAAAATGTCACAAATAGAGACATAATTACAAAACTGGAATGTGTCTTGTCCATCCATCCATCCATTCATCTACCCATCCATCCATCCATCCACCCACCCACCCATCCATCCATCCCCCCAGTTAGTGAATGTTTACTGCTATGGGCTAGGCATTGTACAAGGCACTCTGGAAAGACCCAGAGATGGATAAGGCTACTCTCCTGAAGGAACTTAGCCCATTGCAGGGAAGGAAAACCTGACCTCAAGTCAGTGACACAGGCAGTCTGTGCAATGGGCCCAGATTCCCCCTACTTTGTCTCCCCAGCTTGCTCACCTCGATTGCAGCCCTTGTCCTTTAAATGGTGCAGGGGATGGTCTATCAGGCAGGGGCTCATGCTGCCTTTCCTTCCCCTTTGGGTGAACCCAGCGGGAGGCCACCTGGGCTCTGCAGCATGCCAGTGAAGCCCTGTTGGCAGTGAGTTCCAAGGCCCGTCCTGAAGACCAGGGGCGCCAGGCGGCCACCAAGGACCTGTTTCAGGCTGTGAGCAGTGTGCTAGAAGCTTCCCTGAGGGAGGGACCAGAAGAGCCTGCAGAGGCCAAGGGCAGTCAGGTAGGTGTCTCAGCCCAGATGCAGACCACATGCCCACATGCTACCCAGCTACCACGTGCCCAGCTCACACGAGCCTTTCTAGATGGATCTTTCTCCTCATCTTGCAGAGAAGGAAACTGAGGCACAGAGGTTAAAGTCCTCTCTGGGGAGCTGGAATAATAGTTACAGAGACCAGAGCTTCTGGGAGGCAGAGCAAAGGCTTGGGAGTGAGGAAGCCTGACTTCCAATCCTGCCTCTGTCGCTTTCAAACCTTGAGACTTGGGCAGGGTACATAACTTCCCTCAGTCTCACCCCTTATCTGTAAATCGAGGCATTCCGCCTCATCCCAGATAAGCCACCAACTGGAGAGATCACATATCCACCCCACAGAGAACGTTTTTAGAAGAGAGGCAGTCCCTAGAGTGAGAACAGATGAGGCACAGTCTCGTGCAGCCCCAGCACCCTGACAGGACGCAAGGGAAAGGGCCTCCTAGGATGGCATCATGATGGAGCGGAAAACCCATTTCTTGCTGCTCCATAGTCCTTTAGCATGTGGGGAACACACACATACACAGTCACACTCATACACATACCCATGCACTCACACACACCCACAGACACTAACACATTCACTCCCACTCACACGCACTTACAAGCATTCACTTACACTCTCACACATCTCTTGAAGCACAGTCTTGCCCACACTCACAGAGATGCACATTTACACTCATATCTTCACACATGGCCACAGTCACACACACTCACAGACTCTCACGTATGGTTATAGTTACAAACAAAAGCACATACACTCATTTATGTTCAGACAGTTATACTCACACATACCCTCAAACCCACATTGACATTCTGACACACAATCACACACTTACACTCAGATACACACACACAATTCCTTATATTCACAGGTCACCCTCAAACACACACATACATTCACATCCACTCCGTCACAGACACACACACACACACACACACACACACACACACACAATCTATGCAAACATCCAGCCCTCCTCGGATCCTCATACCAGTCTTGGCTTCGGCGAGGTTGCATCCTCATCTGGGGGTTTGGGTGGGATGAGGAGCAGTCCAAGCCCAGGTGATCCTGTGAAGTGGCTGCCTGTGGCTTTCTGTTTGCCCACAAATAAGACCTGGGTTGTGGCCTTGTCAGGGCCAAACAGAGCAGCACAGAGAGGCACACAGTGTGACAGCTCAGCGCAGACTCAGGAGCCAGATGCCTCACTGTGAGTCCTGGCGCTTGCCTTTATCAACATGTGACCTCTGCAAGTCACTCATCCTTTATGTGCCTTTGTTTTCCAGTGTGCCGAATGGGTATAAGTGAGAGCACCTGCCTCCTGGGGTTGTTGTGAGGATGAAAAGGGGTTCACATTCCAACGGGGGTTGGAATCTTCATAAGTGCTTACTTTTCACTCCCCACAGAGCCTGGCACTCAATAAACAGCAGTGCTGTCCCTTCCTCCCTCTTCTGCCCTCTTCCAGTCCCTGCTGAAGGTCCCACACCAGCCTGGCGACAGTAACCAAAGGCGGCATACAGAGACGGGTCCCCAGCAGTATCCCCTGCTTTCTTTTCCAGATGGCCTCCGTGCCCCAGCTGCTCAGAGTTGTGGAGCATGTGCAGGCTGCCCTCCTTCTGGGGACACTGCCTGGAGGCCTCCCAGCTACCCTGACCACCCCCTCCATCTCCATATACACAAACAGGTAACCAGCTGCACTGAGGTCCCCAAGAAAGCTTATCCCCTGACCTGGCTTGGTCCACACCCACATCCCAAGACCCTGTGACAGGCAGAGCCCAGAAGACCAGCCCTGGAACTGGGAGATGTGAGGGGAGCTGGAAGTGGGAGGGCTTTTTACTGAGCGGTCTGGGTGTTTGTACAACGTAGGAAAGGAGCTGGTGAGTGCCAAGTCCCATCTTGGAGCCACCCATGAGGCCTAAAAGATGGGTCATGTTGGAGCCGTGCAGGCAGGGAGGCTAAATGAAGGGGGCCTGCCCACATTTAACTACATTCCAGGTGCGCCTGGCCAAGCCCACTGCTCCACAGAGCTGTGGGGATTCAAGATGCTCTGGCCTTGGGAATTCTTCATGGAGTGCGTGTCTCTCACTGCGCCCTCCACTACCCAAGGATGCCCTCCACCCTGCATGCCTCCACCTGACAAGCAGGGGCAGGCATTGCTAGGACCCCTGCAGTGAGCACCCTTCTTTGATTCCTTGTGCCAGGGTTACCCTCTTGGGGGCCAGGCACAGTTTCCCAAGGCAGCATTCTGATCAGAGCTAGGGTCTGAAACTAGGTCCTTAATCTAATCAGATTGGACAACACCAAAGGCCAGAGATGGGCCTAGAAGTCCATGACATCAGAGATCAGGTAGGTAGAGGGGATAAGCCTGGAGAAATGTCCACATTAAAGCTCATTTATTCATCCAACAAAGTATGTGTTGGCCCCCATTACGTGGCAGGTGCTCTTCTAGGCACTGGGGGTGCAGCAGTGAACACAGCTGGCTGACGCCCTGTCCTCACAGAGCCTCCAACCCAGTGCTGGGGGCGCCAGCCGCCTCTCCTGCTGCTCCTACTGATGCAAACATGCAGAACCATCTACGGGGACTGCAACAGAGCCACCCACTGCGATGGCAATGCCAGGGTTCCTGCAGTGCAGCAGCTCTTCCTCTGACACCAGCTTTCTTCTCTCTCTCCTGACACCTCTGTTCTCACCTTGTGGCCAGAATACAGCCCCGGAGTTGGCGAGGCTCCTTCGTACACGCTGCGGCTGCCAGCTCTGCAACATTTACCCTGCCTGCTGCCTCCTCCCTTGGCTCCGTGGAGGACAGCCCGGAGCCTGTGGACATCAGGGTAACGACAGTAATAACCTCCTTGGGAGCAGTCCTCTACAGCTTATATGGCACTTGCACGTGCGTTTGCTCAGCTATGTTGATAACAACCTGTCTGTTCCATAGTATTACTACACCCGTTTTACAGATGAGGTTCAGTGACTCACCCAATGCTACAAGCAAAGTGGCAGAGCTGAGATGCAGACTCAGTCCTTCCGACGCCCATCCTTCTTGCACTGCGTTGTGGAATTTCTCCAGCAGCCTTGGTTCAGTTAGTTACTGGAAATAAAGCTCTTCAGACTTCATTCCGTAACTACATTCCGTAACTAGGAAATGGCAAACCCAGAGCTCTTTTCACTCCCAAGTGAGGGCACATCTGACTCTCTGTTCTTTGAGCCCCAGCGAAGGCAGATAGGTATCTCTCCCTTGAGGACTTGATGGCTTTGCCAAGAAGAAAGGCTTGGAGGGTTTCACGGTCCAGGAGCTGCACAGCTCCATGGGTCTGAGTGGGTCCTCAGCCCTGGAGGGCAGACACACACCAGGAAGGCCAGACACAGCTAACAGCGGGGCCCCCCACTCACCCCACAGGGCAAGGCCACCTGTCTGTCCCATTATCATTCTCATAGGGACACAGTGACCTTCCAGCCTTCGGGCGCCTTGGCCAGCACTCCTTGTTCTTGGTTTCAGGTGATGAGTTTCCCAAAGAGCCCCTTTCCAGCCCGGAGTCACTTGGATGTCAGTGGAACTGTTGGTGGCCTCTGTCTGAGCAGCCCTAGTGGACATCTCATACCCATGAAGAATCTGTCGGAGAATATCGAGGTAGAGTTGGGGTGCTGTCAGAAGTCAGTGTCACTTCAGAAGTTAGTTTTCTTCTTCAACTTGGTTGGGACCAGAAGTTGATTAAAGAGGAGAATCATTAAGAATGGTCTTTACCCTATGTTACACACTGTATTTTAACTTAAAACTATAAATGTATCATTGTCAATCTTGGGGTATACAATTGAAATGTTTCTTTAAATCTGTTGATTGGATTTTTAATCATCTTTATTACATAAACCACCTTTACAATGCAGCCTCTAAAATGTCAGATTTCCTTTAAAATGAAGCAAAAACAAGCACACGATGGTGCAATAGGAGTTCAGATTCTTTTGAGATTTTAGTGAGTTTTTTCTAATCTTCTAGTTTTCTCATCAATGACCACCAACAATGTTTAGCAATTCATCTTTCCCGTGTCTTCTCAAAGCATTCGACTTAAGTTTTTATGCAAATAATTCTTTTCACACTACTACTTTGTCACTCTATGTCACTCTGTGGAATATATCATTAAAATTGACCTTTACAAGCACAAGTACAATGGACAAAAGCAGCTTTGGGATCAAACACAAGTGCCTGTTGGTGAGCTCACACCTCGGCTGGCAGGAGAGAGCTGCCATAGGCTGGGTTCTCTGGAAGCAGGTGCTGAGAAAGAACTTGGGGTGCTAGATGTTTGCTAGAGACAGTAAAAAAAGCTGGCTGTGAAGAGGGAGGAAGGACAGCAGGATTGGGCAGAAGAGAAGTCAGATTGCAATCCAGACCTCACAAAGCTCCAGTCACCCCTGTAGCAAGTATTAGCCATCAGGCCTGTATTAATCAGCCTTATTATTTCCTGTGTCTTTTGATATTTTGATATCTTAAAAATCTTGCTGGTGAGAAAGAAATGCCCTGCCAGGGCCAGCCAATCCTTATAGGTAGCAAAGGGCTTTGCCAGGGCATGCCTTTCATATGCACACTAACCAATCCCAAGTTCATACCCTCAACCAGCCTCTTTATCTGACTCACACACCAAGCCAACATTTCCCCTGTCCTAAACCATCCTGAGGCCATGTTCCAAGTAACCAGAGACCATCCCTATTCATGCAGCACCTTTGTGCAAATTAGAAGTCTCCCCTCTTTCTGTGCAGATGAAGCCCAAGCCATGGTACACAGTTTGATGAGCGTGATAGGTGAATAATAGCACCCCAAAGGATGTCCATATTCTCATCCCTGAGCCCATGGATTTGCCACCTGACATGGCCAAAGGGACTGTGCAGGTGTGATTAAGCTAAGGACCTTGAGACAGAGAGATGATCCTGGAGGATCTAGGTGGGCCCAGTGCCATCACAGGTGCTTAACAAGAGGCTGACAGAGGGAGAGTTAACTACAGCTGAGAAAAGGCTGATTTGATGATAAAAGCAAGAGGTTGGGGTGATGTGAGGAGGGGCCATTAGCCAAGGCACACGGGCACCTCCACAGGCTAAAAAAAGCAAGGAAGGGGTTCTTCCCTAGAACCTCCAGACGGCATCAGCCTGCCAACTTCAGCCCTGTGAAACTGATTTTGCACTTCTGGCCTCCAGTACAGAACTGTAAGATAGCAAACCTTTGGTGTTGTAAGCCACCAAGTTTGTGGTCATTAGTACACCATCCCTGGGAAACTGACAGAATGAGCACAGCACAGAGTGGATCTCAGTTCCGCAGGTGCTCACCCTGCCCTGCTCTGTCCAGCAGCCCTGATGCTCACTGGCATTCCCAGCCCTGCACACCCTTGATTTGATTGTTTTTGATAACAGATCCTGCTGCCCCGACTTTTGGAAGGACACAGTGAGCCAACTGTGTTGAACCTGACCAGTCCTGAAGCTTTGTGGGTGAACCTGACTTCAGATGGGGCAGCTTTGGGGATCCAGCTGCACTGGAGACCTGATATCCCACTCATACTCAGCCTGGGCTATGGCTACCACCCCAATAAGACCAGCTATGACACCAAAGCTCACCTTCCGCCAGGGGCTACTGCAGGTAGTCCATCAACTGGGCCAGCTTCTTGAGCTTCCTGGGGGATGGGGAGAGGGCGACCAACTTAAAACTTGGGAATCGGAAGCCAAGGAGAAAAAGAAAAACAATTTGCTACATTCAGTGCTGATTTTTTTGTTGTTGTTATTACTACTACTATTATCATCATTATTATTTATTTGGCAACATTAAGTGAGCACTTGCTACATGCCCTGAAAAAACTGACAAGCACTCATAGAACTAACCTAATCATAATCCTCATCACAACCCCTGGGATGGGCACTATGGACATTGCCTCTTGCCAGATAAGAACAGAGAGGTTAAGTAACTGATACAAAGTCACACAGCCAAGAAGGGGCAGAGTCAGAATTTGAGCCCTCATCTATCTGACTTGGCAGGTGTGCTCTGCACACTGACCTGGGAGTGCCTCTGTTCCTCTGCTCCCAAGTCTCAGGCAGGGAGAGGGATTCCTAGGACATCAGAGAGACCATCAAGGTCAGCTTCCCTGCCAGGTCACCTTGGGTCACCTTGGTTCCTCTCTTCCATGCCGTTAGCCCCAGTCTCCAGGAGGCTGCAGGCTGAACTGGATCTGTCTTTCTTGCAGATGGGCTGTCCACGTGGATCCTGAACCCAGAGGACCTGCATTTTGGAGAAGGTGTCTACTATCTGACCGTGGTCCCCGAGTCTGACCTGGAGCTGACCCTTGGCAGGGACTTCACAGTTGGCATTACCACCTTCCTGTCCCACTGTGTGTTCTGGGATGAGGTCCGGGGGACTTGGGATAACTCTGGGTGCCAGGTAAGGAGAGGACACAAAGAAGAAGATAGAGCAGCTTTGTTGAGTGTGTCCAGCTTATTTAGGGTCCCCTTTCAGTGCCTCTGGTGGCCGTTTTGCACCCCTCCACAGCGTCTTTGCCTATGCTATTCCCTGTGCCTGGAATGCCCCTCCTTCCCAGTCTAGTTAACTCCTCCTTCAGATCCTGCTGCAAGTATCACTTCTTTGAGAAAACTGTTACCCTGGCTAAGTCAGATTTCCCACTGTAGGCTCTCCTAGTACATACATCTGATCCTCCACAGCACTAAACATAGCACTAAGCCATTTCATATCTACTCAGGAGGCCAATGAGACCATGTCTGTTCCCTCAATGTACTGAGAGCCCCACAAATCAGGAACGGTGTGCTTTGCTCACCATTGGAACAAATGACCATTAAATGAATGGGCAAATAACTGGGAAGCCCTGCTGACTGTGGGCTGCTGGGGGGGCCAGGGTGTCCTCGCCAGGGAACCAAACTTAGAGCTGAGCCCTTTATTCCACTCCAAGTGCTGTGTTCCATGCTTTACTTGCATTAACTCATCAGATCTCCACAATAACCTCTAAGATAGTATGGGTATTCCCATTCTACAGGTGGTAAAACAAAGGCTCAGGAAAGTCAACACATTTACCCCAAATCCCTTGCCTAGTAGGTAGGAGAGTTGGGACTCAAACCCAAGGCTGTCTCTGGAGCTCCAGGCACTGCTTGTTCAGCCCCCAGCCCAGTCTCGCCACACCTCTGCATGGCACATGGCTCTATTAATTGCGATCAGATCCCTGTCTCAGGTCAGCTCAGCTCTACCCATGACATGTCCAGACATTGGCTTTGAGGCCATTGGAGGCCGTCTCTGGGGCACTGATGTTCCTTTTCTCTCTTCCATGCTTCATATGCTGTTCTTTTCCCAGGGACAACCTACCCTGCCCAGAAAACTCCTATTCACCCTTTGATCTCCCACTCTAATGCCACCTTCTCGGGTGCCTCCAGACATTGGGAGTCTCCCTCTGCTGGACTTCCACAGCACTTCACACCATCCCCAAGAACAGTAACCTCCGCATCTAGCTGAAATTTATCACACACCTGTCTCCATCTACTAGAGCATAAATACCTTCTTCCATTTATTCAACAAATACTCACATGTGCGAGGCAGTGGTGATCTAATGGTTAGAAAAACCAGTGAGCTTTCAGTCTAGCAGGGGCACAGCCGAGAAGCAAATGGCACATGATCAAATGACAGTGGTCACAAGTCATGTAAGAAGCCAGGCCCCAGCAGAGCTACAGAAGGGGACTGAGAGCCAAGCTCCTTCGGGGTTTGTTTCTGCCACAACTTCAGCTCCCTTATCAACTCCTGCCCTGGCTTCTGGCCACCACACAGAGGGAGTTCCCCAAGTGCCAGGAAGAAATGGGTGCACTGACATGTCCAAGAGACAGTGTGTTCCCCCACGCTCACAAGAGAGGCCTTTGTACCTCATGAACAAGACGCTGGGTGTGTTTCAACCTTCCAGAGCCTTCACTCCCAGCAGCTGTCTGATGCCCACGCTGCTGGCCTGGGATGCCCTGCAAGGCTGTCCTCAGAGACCCAAGGATCAGAAAGGGGGATGGTACAGCAGCTGGGGGTATGGGCTCTGCCATCAGACAGACTTGGGTCTAATCCCAGTTCATCAATACTAGCCAGATGACCTTGGACAAGTCACTGTACCTCTCTCAGCATTCCCATCTGAAAATGGGGATAAAGGGTGGCTACCACTTACAGTTGGGGTGGAACCTAGACAAGATTAGGGGGAGGAAGTAGTTAGTGTGGTGCCTGGCACACAGTGAGTGCTCAGGATAAAGTGATTGCTATATGGAATAATCTGAACATAGAGAAGACAATACTACATATAAAATGGAAATCAAGGAAACAATAAACATGGGACTTGGGTGGCGGCTGGGTGGGGGGGAGCATGAGGACAGACTGGGGGAGGACCACTTAGCTAGGTGTATGTTATTGGAATGCTTCTAGCTTTCAAGTAGATGGGGGTTCTCAGGTCCTTATTATGTTATTGAAAATATACACCTACTAATGTATGCACACGTGAATGTGGGAGCATGTCATAGACCAAAAGTTATATGAATCCAGTATTGTGCACGTGATGTTCATTATACAGACGAAGATACAGATACAGACATAGATATCACTGAGGAACCATAAATAAGTAAATGGGATCATCAAGTTTGGGTGGAAAACCAGCACCAAATTCTCTAAATGGCTGAAGAAAGCTCCAAATCTATAGTCTATAGACCTTCTCAGGGGGTAAAGGCAGAATTACTGCTTATATATTTTCTCAAAGGATACTAAAGGTACAATTACTGTCATGAGGGTAATGAGCAGATTCATTCCCGGTGTTCAAGAGACTCTCATGCTGGAAGGGTTGGGAAAGCCCAGGGAGGCAAAGATGCGGGCATAAAATGTCTGGTCCCTGGGCTCCCAGCACCCACTTGGGTTTCTTCTCTGAAACCAGCTCCACTCCCTCCGGGTGTGGCAGGTGTTCCCATAAGCCCCACAGCTGCAGACCAAATGCTGACCAGGATTGGGAAACAGAAGAACAATGGAGCAAACACAGAACTAAAATCTGTCAATAAACAGTAGGGGTCATGCCCATGTGGAGGGGTCAGCCTTTGCTGGGTGGCTCGTTAAGGAAAAGAGACAAGAGTTACCTGCTGGGGCAGTTTGGGCCCCAGCAGGTTCTTCCTCCTCAGGTGCTGAGCAGAGAAGAACTTTGTGCATGCCAGTGTTTTCTGCTCCCTCCCACCTTACCAACTCCTGGTAGACCCTGGAATGAAGAGATGGTGCTGAGTTTGGGGTTGAATGCAAGATTCTTTGCCCACCATATGGCCCTGGGAGGGTGTTTGCAAGTTGACAGATTTAGGGGAGGCCCTAAGTACAGGGTGTGAATTAAGAGCACAGATAGGGTTCCCTGCCCTGGCTCATTCCTGTCTCCCCAGCCTCAACCTCATTATACTATACCACAGGGGACTGGGAACCCAAGCTCCATCTACATACCATGCCCCCCATAGCCACACCTTGCCACCCTTGTGCCTAGGGCAGTGGCCAGCCCACCAGGAAGAGTGATCCTGAGGAACAGGTCTGTACAGGCCCTAGAGGCAAGAAATTCCAGGTCCAGGTCCCCAAACCACAGTCTAGAAGTGGGAGTCCCAGGGCCAGGACTAGGGTAAGGCACGTAGGCATCTATAGTGCAAAATTTAAAGAAGGCCTCATTCTTGGGGTCACCTAGAACCTCGCCCTAGACACAGCTGGGTGGTATGTGCTGTGATGGGCACATCCCCGGGGCCCCCTGACTCCCATCTTTTGCGGATGGGTGCAGCCTGAGGACAGCTAGAGTGGCACTCCTCAAAGCATGAGCCCTATCTAAGACCTAACGGGTGAAATTTAGGGAATGCTTTCCTGGTGCTGAGACACCAGCTTAGGATTTAAACATTTGTCCTTCCCATTTCTTTACATGATTCCCCCAGTCTCAGTTTTTTGTTTTTTGTGAGATGACCAATCATCCTAGTGTGGTTGGGACTGGGGGCCTTCTAGGATACAGGACTTTCATGTTTAGAAGAAGGAAAGTCCCTGGGAAACTGAGATGATCTGATTACCCCAGATGTCCTCTCAGCATCTAGCCTGTTGCCTGGCATAGAAGTAGCACTCAACATGTATCTGTCTGATGAGTAAGCATCAGGCGGAGAATGTACTGGGATGATATGTACCAAAGTTGTGATAATGGCTGCTTATGGAGGATGGGGGGCAGAGGGGACGTCAACTTCACCCATAATAGTTCTTTAAAAGGGTAAAGAAGACTGACAAGATGTACAGTTGTCCACTGAGAATGATAGGTACAAAGATTATTGCTATAGATAATATTCTCAGCATTTTAAAATTTTTAGTTAAATAAAAAAGCTCAAGGGAATCCTAAAGCAGGTCTCCCCAGCGCCCCCTCATGGCAGTGTCCACCTCCTTGGGCTGGAGCGAGCCAAAGACATGCTGGCATTCCCACCAGGGTCTCTTTGGGGTTGCAGGTGGGGCCACGGACCACCCACTCCCAGACACATTGCCTCTGTAACCACCTCACCTTCTTTGGAAGCACGTTCCTGGTGATGCCCAACACCATCGACATCTGCCAGACTGCCGAGCTCTTTGCCACCTTCGAGGACAACCCTGTGGTTGTGACCACCGTGGGCTGCCTCTGTGTGGCCTATGTGCTGGTGGTGATCTGGGCAAGGAAGAAGGACGCTCAGGATCAGGCCAAGGTGAGGTTGCATGGCCCTCAAGAATGGGAGGAAGGAGCAGGGTGTTCCCTTGTAGGATCTCCAGGGGATGGAGCCCAGGTTGGGAGCCAAAGGGCTAGCGGCTAATCCAGGTTGTCCCAGGTAAGCCAGCTCTTCAGCCTCATATGTAAAATGGCCTTTCTTATCAAATTGTCAGGAGGATCATGTTATTGACCATTCACTGAGGATTTACTGTATGCCAGGGATTATCCCATTTAATGCTCCCCCACAGCCCTAAGAAGAAGGTATTGTGTTGAGAGTCCCCAAGACCATCCTTAAGTTCAATGACTTGCTGGAAGGTCTCACAGAATTCAGAAAGGCTGTTACACTCATGATTATGGTTTATTGAAGTGAAGAATGCAGGTTAAACTCAGCAAAGGGAAGGGTCCAGGAGAGATCCAGCAAGAGCTTCCAGCTGTACTCACCCAGCGGAGTTGTATGGACAGACTTCATTCTTCTACCAATGGCGTGTGACAGGACATATGAAGTACCGCCAACAGGGGAAGCTCACCTGAGCCCTGGTGTCCAGGGTTTAATTGAGGGTCAGTCACATACATATGGAGTGCCCATATGACTCAGTGTAGTTACTCAGTCTCCAGCAAACCATCACCACCACCACCCAAAGGTCAGACTGATACAGAATGGCCCAAAGCCCTTACATAACTCACATTGTTAGCAGAGACTACCTGGTGTGGACCAAGGTATTCAAAGAAACTCTTATCATCAGGATATTCCAGGAACATAGGGGTTATCTTTTAGGAGCTGGCCAAGAGCCAGGCCTTTCTTTGAAATGTGTAGGGTTTGGACAGTCCAGGCCTTCTGAGACCCTCCTCCCCCCTTTACTGCACAGGTCCTCTATCATCTTACAGAGGAAGAGACCAAAGACCAGAGAGGGCAACTAACTGGTCCAAAGCCACCTCCCTGAAGCCAGAATTCAAACCCAGACCTGCCTGATAATAAGACAGGAATGAGACATAGAAATGAGATCAAACAACAAATTGCCAACAACAAAGTTCTGATTATTTTTCCAATGTATGCACCACGTCTGACATTTAGTGAGTGAGCCTTCAATAAAATTTTGTGAGTGTCTTGAGTTACAGTGTTATCTTGTGCTCATCAACGAATGCAAGGATGCAATGTCCCAAAGCACTGAAACATTCTCCATTTCCTGCCCTCCCAGGATGTTAAGGTGGCATGAAACTTAATAGTAGTTGCAGCATTTATACGGCTGTCTTCAATTCACCCAAGGGATTAAACATTAATACTTCAAGTGCCTCACCTGTAGGCTGGTTTCCAAAAAGCAGACTCTGCCATGGAGTTGAGCATTCAGTGTTTCACAAAGAGTGCTTGGGATCAGCCCCTGGAAAGGGAGGGAAGAACGCAGGATGAGCAGAGAAAGAAACTAAACTGGGAGCTCCAGAGATGCCCCGAGTTGGGTCAAGATGCCCAGGTCTTGATCATGCCCAGACACCTCATTAATCTGCCATTGCGTGTCAGCCTCCCCAGGAGAGCATATAACCACAACAGAGGTGGCTCTTGCATCCCTGGCAACTGGGGGAACAAGCCCTCCACTGGCAGGAGATCTGGGCAGCTCATCACAGAGTCCACTGCAGGCTAGAGAATCTGGCTTTGTTTTGTTTTGCTGCTAAACCACCTTAATGTTCATTCCCTTTAAATTCCCTTGGAGTCCCAATCTGGTCACCAATGTTAGAAATTCTATATAAACAGAATTTGTATCATTTACCAGATCAAACATTGAACTGAGTCTCAGCTTAATGCCAAGTTCATTTCCAGTCTGGCTACTTTGAGTTTTATTTAATGTTAGATGCGTGTTGTACTTTTTAAAAAAAGTTTATTTTACTTGTTCTCATCTGATGGAATGAATAAATAACATACATAATTTTACTCTCTCCCTTTGTCATGAGTGACCAGCTCAGTCTTTGCTATTGTGCAGTGGATGAACCCACTGAACAGGGCCCTTCTAATGCCATCCTTTTGTCCAGGTGAAAGTCACAGTGCTGGAGGACAATGATCCCTTTGCCCAGTACCACTACCTGGTGACAGTCTACACTGGACACCGGAGAGGAGCAGCTACTTCCTCCAAGGTACGTTACCATGCAAGAACCCCCTGGGTTGATCAGTATGACCCACCCTGCAAAGCACTTGCTGGCCCATTGCTGAGTCACCTTAGCACAGTGGATTTAGTGTTGTAAGGTGTTTTTTTTCTTTTTTAAAGATTTTATTTATTTGACAGAGACACAGTGAGAGAGGGAACACAAGCAGGGGGAGAGGGAGAAGCAGGCTTCCTGCTGAGCAAGGAGCCTGATGCGGGGCTTGATCCCAGGACCCTGGGATCATGACCTGAGCTGAAGGCAGACGCTTAACCGCTGAGCCACCCACGTGCCCCTTCTTTTGGTTTTTTAAAGGAAAGAATCTTTTGCCAAACCAAACATCCGCCGAAGTCCCAATATTTAAAAAGATAAAGGAGAATAAGTTAAGGAAGAGTTGGGGTCTAGCACTGTGCCACTGGTCATCTCCCTTATCCCTACCAAAGAATAACTCAGTTAGTTGGTAACCTGCATGCAAATTTGCTCACATATGAAGAACAGTCAGTAAGCTGTTATCAATGAATAAAGAGAAAACAGAATTTTTAAGAGAGAAGAGAGAAAGGAAAGAAAGAAAATATGCCTGCCATTTGAAAACAATGAGTCTTGAGTTACATTTTTTGGGTAAACTGATTAGCTGGCAAGTAGCTAAGAGGTCAGGCTGAGCCATCTGTCCTTGAGTAGGCTGACTAGAAGTAGTGAAAAAACTATTTCACTTGCTTATAAATTCTCTGAGGTTCTTGAGCATTTAGCTGTGGAGCATATAGCAGGTTTTCTCTGTAATGTCTCAGCACCCTTAATTAAGTCTGGCTTGTGCCACATCACTCATCAGAATATACTGTCCTCTGCAGCAGGCTTCAAGGTTCCTTTACTAAAACTGAGGGCTCCGTGGAACACAGTTTGAGAACCACTCGTGCTGTGTATACTATCCTGGAGAAAGCTCTATTTTTTTTTTTTTAATGACATTAAGCTTCATTAGAGTGGAGCATTTGCCTTTTTATTTTTTAAATCTTATTTTTATTTATGTATTTGTCTTATTTTTATTTTAAAAATTGTTTTATTTTAGGGGTACCTGGGTGGCTCAGTCGTTAAGCGTCTGCCTTCGGCTCAGGTCATGATCCCAGGGTCCTGGGATGGAGCCCCGCATCAGGCTCCCTGCTTGGCGGGAAGCCTGCTTCTCCCTCTCCCACTCCCCCTGCTTGTGTTCCCTCTCTTGCTCGCTCTGTCAAATAAATAAATAAAATCTTTTAAAAAATTTTTTTTATTTTGATTTATTGCTGTGTCTTAGGTCCTCAACCAGCTGTCTAACATAGAGTAAGTGCTCAGTAACTACTTGTGGAGTAAACATAGGAATTAATTTCATCCATCTAATGAAACATTCATCTCACTTCCTTTAAACATTCAAGAGTCTACCTTAATAGGAAAGGAGTGAAAACTTGCAATCCACAGGCCAGTTCTTTTTCTGGAGAGTTGCAGTCACATTTCAGTCTGATATTGGCTTAGTTTGGGTATCTGGCAGAGGCCAGGGATGCTGCTAAACATCCTACGATGCACAGGAAAGCCCCCAAAGCAAGGGATTATTGGGTCCGGAATGTCTATAGTGGAGAAACAGACTAGAAACAAGGATTCAAGGGCAAGTAGTTGATTTGGCGGGGGGGATCCTAGGACACCCCAGTAGAGGACCAGGAAGCCGACAGGGAAGGGAAGGAACCAGTAAAGGGTGCCAACCCGTTACCTGTCCGGGCAGCTGAAGCTAATCCTATGATGGGACTTTGGAAAATAGTAAGCAACGTGGCCCTCAAAGTCATCCCCACTGATGGCTGAGGGAGCTGGCTTATACACCCACCAATCCCATGAGTTATTGGTGGAGGCCAGCTCACTGCACCATTAATTCTCTGGCACTTCCAGTCTCTGCTCTCACAACTCAAGAACCCCCAGGAAAGCGATGCAGCTGCTGGCAGCTGGACGTGGGTGCGGGGATTGCTGCAGCAGTGAGGCTGAGGGAGGTGGGCCAAACACAGGTGGCAGAACTGTGGCTGTTTGGCTCAAGAAATCAGGCATGCTCATCAGCAACACTTGGATAACTGCAGAAAAGCAGGTCCCTGGGCCCTGTTCCCAGCATTTTTAGTTGGTAGGTCTGGAGTGGAGCCTAGGAATATGCATTTTCGAGATAATGGGCACTCATGCATTCATGTCTCAGTGCCAGGCACTCTGGGAGACCCTGGGAATATAACTGTTAGGGGAGGAAACCAGTTCCTACTCTAGAGCCCTTACAAATAAATACATGGCCACAGACCTGTACCCCTGAAACAAATAATACATTATATATATATATATATTTTAAGTATTATTTATTTATTTGACAGAGAGAGAGGGAACACAAGCAGGGGGAGTGGGAGAGGGAGAAGCAGGCTTCCCGCGGAGCAGGGAGCCCGATATGGGACTCGATCCCAGGACCCCAGGATCATGACCTGAGCCGAAGGCAGACGCTTAACGACTAAGCCACCCAGGTGCCCCAATACATTATATGTTAATTAAAAAAAAACATAAAAACCCCCACAAATAAATATATGGCAAGTTTAAAAAGGTTACCAAGAAGTGTTTTGTAACTCATGCTGAAGACATAAATGCACGCAGTGTCACCCTGAATCTTCATACACCTGAAAAATAACTCAGGCAAGCCCAAGATTGGAGGAGAGTAGAGAACGAAGGGGCCTTGCAATGTTGGTTCTTGTTGGTTTTTGGATACTTCTAATGAAACAAGGTCACCAGGGCTTGGTTACCATGTGGAGTTGGTCACTCCCAGTCTCTGGATTTCAGGTGACTGTCACTCTATATGGCCTGGATGGAGAGAGTGAACCCCACCACCTGTCAGACCCTGACATCCCAGTGTTTGAGCGAGGAGGAGTGGATGTCTTTTTACTCTCCACCCTGTTCCCCCTGGGGGAACTGAGGGGCCTGCGGCTGTGGCATGACAACTCAGGGGACCGGCCATCCTGGTAAGTCGGGGGGAGCAAACCATGAGAACTCACTAAGACACTGTGCATCTGCTGCCTGGCTGATCCTCACAAGCCTCTGCAAACACATAGAATGGATACCCATTTCACAGACAGAGACACTGAGAGTCAGAGAGACCCACCCACCTATGAGCCATACAGATTGGATCAGTAGCTAGGAGAAGGACTGGAGGTTGCAGCCTGAGGTCCAGTGCTAGCCCCACCCTTGGCACATTTGCAGCATCAACCTTCATTTAGCCTCCAGTTTCCCATCTGTAAAATGGGGATAGATGCCCATTTTGAAGACAAACCTTGCCCAGTAAGAGGAGACTAAACGAGACACTGGGCTGATTATTTAGAAGAGGTAAGAACATCCGCCACTGCTGAGCATTAAGCTAAGGCTTCCCGTTTCTGCACCTTTTTTCTCATCACTCCTCAAGGACAAGTACTCTCATTCTTGTTTTACAGGTGGGAAAATCTAAGCTCAGGCAAGATAAGTGACTTGCCCAAGGTCACACAGCTGGCAAGCTCCTGGGAAGCAGACCCTGAGATAGAGTTGAGGGTGCAGGGTGCCTGGGACCAGCCCCTGGGAAGGGAGAGAAGGAAGCAGGATAAGCAGAGGGAGAAGAGCTTTGACGCAGCACAGCAGCTTGGCTGACCCCCATGGGGAGCTCTGGAGTGTCCCGAGTTGGGTTGGGATGCCCAGGTCTTGATCACACCCAGTCACTGTATCCAGCAGTCATTGGATGTTGGCCTCCCCAGGAGGGTGTGTGACTCAACAGAGGTGGCTCTTGTGTGCCTAACAGGGCTGTCCTCCTGGAAATGAGAAAATGCATGTCTGGAGCTTCCGAGCATAGTCTTCATTACACAGTAAATGCTCAGTAAAGAAGGGCTCCTGATATCATTGCTATTCTTGTCGGCCATAAGGCAACAGGAGAAATGGCTGCTCCTGCATCTGACATCCCATCAGAGGCGAGATGATTTCATTTCTTCCCCGGGTCTCAAAGACCTAAATCAGGTTAGATGATACCCATGAAGTCCTGAGTCTAAAAGAGATGGCTCACTCTCTGGGTGGACGCCAGCAGGAAGACCAGCTTTTGTGTCCCTATGTCTGCGCCTCCCTGAATGCACACAATCTAGACAACTTGGCTTTCCTCACTTGCATCTGGATGCTGGCCTTAGGCTTGCTGCCCTGCACCAGGGTTAATAGTTTCAGAATGTACCCTCTTGCACCATATCTGTGAAAATGTGGCAGCCTCCAATAGCTGGCTCTCCACACTAGCTGAGCTCCCACATGAGGCCAATTCACCCCCTGATTGGGCATTTTGGTCAAGGCACCAAGAACAATGAAGAAAAACACAAAATCTCTCTTTTCAGGAGTTCTTGTTCTTAAACTCAGGTTTGTGAAGGTGTCAATCTTTGTGGTATCCAAAGAAGCCTCACCCCCCCAACCTTGTCCTCAGAAGTGTGGGTCCCTTCTCCAGGTACGTGAGCCGGGTGCTGGTGCATGACCTGGCTAAGGACCGGAAGTGGCATTTCCTCTGCAACTCGTGGCTGTCCATTGATGTCGGAGACTGTGTCCTTGACAAAGTATTTCCGGTGGCCACAGAGCAGGATAGGAAAAGATTCAGGTACTTTTTTTTTTTTGTAAGCAAATGCTGTTTACCTTGTTCTTTCATCTCTCGGGCAGTTGCATCGCAATCCAGTCAAAGCAGAATAAAAGCATGTTTCAGCTTTTGGGCTTGGGTCGCTTCAAGTGTGTGACATTACGAACCAATCAGTTTTTCTTGTTGGGATTGAGGGACCCTGGAGGGACATGGACCCTCGGAAACAGAATTATCTTTGAGGTGGTGAAATGGTCGAACAGTTATGCATATTTCCTTACACATGTCATAGAATAATATATTTTATATGAGTAAACAGACTGGTTTGAATGGTGATTCCATGTTTGGCCATCTGGGGTTCCTTCTTCATGCAATTTTACCCTACATGGGTGTTTCAGCATCTATGTCCCTTGGCTTTCCTTCCTTCCTTCCACATCTGGTCAAACACATAAAAGCAGGTATGAATGTACACACACGCTCATGTGCACACACACAACACCACGGACTGTTGTTTATTTTATAACTTTTAAAATGGCATTACTCTAAATATATTACCTTATTTCTTCGATGACAGACCATGAACATCCTTCCAGGACAGTATGCTTGGGTCAAAGTTTTCCTTATTGGCTGCATAATATTCCACAGACCAGATGTCCCACAACTAATTCAACCATTCTCCTATCAATGGACATTGAGTCTGTTCCCAACCAATATTAAAAAATCAAGAGACTCGGGACGCCTGGGTGGCTCAGTCGGTTAAGCGACTGCTTTAGGCTCAGGTCATGATCCCAGGGTCCTGGGATCGAGTCCCCCATCTGGCTCCTTGCTCGGTGGGGAGCCTGCTTCTCCCTCTGCCTGCCTCTCCCCCTGCTTGTGTTCTCTCTCTCTGACAAATAAATAAATAAATAAAATCTTTAAAAAAAAAATCAAGAGACTCCACAAAAATCTGGCAAGTATGAAGATGCTGAGCCAGTGTTCCTGCCTGACACAATCTGCTAGAGCAGAGTACCAGCTTTCTTCTTCGAAGGGCCATGTGCTCTCTGTTTTGCCACAGTCCTCATCTACCCCTAATACCTCACACCCAACCCACTTCATTTAACTTATTTATATCTATCCAGGTCCCTTTAAGCTTTTGAGTTTGTGATCTCTACTTTAAATGGCTTCTGAGTTAGGTTCAAAACAAAGTCTGTTTCCAGTGCATTTACTGAAAGGTGACTTTCCCTCCTAGCTGCCACTGGGAACAGCTCAGCCTGCAAAGGGAAAAAGTCTGAGTCAGAGAGACTTGGACCCAAGGATAGGCAGAACACTGATGTGGGCACACAGCACACAGTTCCACATGCATGCTTCTGACTCGTTGCATGCCCTTGCAAAAGTCAGCTCACCACTCCAGGCCTCAGCTTCCACATCTGAAAAGTGAGTCATTCAGTGTGCCTCCCCAAAGGGGACCTGTGCAGGTCCTGGGAAATGATGTGGGTAGCATACGTAGCACAGGGAGGGGCTCAGAGTAAGTGCTCCATTACAGAAGCAGATATGATCCTCCCAATGCTTCAAACTTGTGATGCCTGGAAACTAGACAAAGAGCTGTCTGAAGGCAGGGCCGTGTCATTCCCTCATGAATCTTGGTGCCCAGCAGAACACCTGGCACACAGCACCAGGCTCACCAAATATTTGTGGAACTGTCAGTAGAAGGATGAGTAGAACGATCACGTGGAAAATCACTGTTGTTGGCAACTGACCTCTCTCATTATGCACCTTTACTCTGAGTCCAGGCCACTCCCACAGCACAGAGTGATGGTCAAAGTACCGTGCAAGCCTGAGGGCTGCTGGCATTAGCCACCAGAATGGGCGCCAGCTGGGAAAATCAGTTCCACACACTCGCAGGAGAATCTGGGCCCCTGTGCAAGTCCTGTGGTTGGACTAAATTCTAGACTAACTAAATTCTAGACTAACATGGATGCCTAACGAGAATATGGTGCCATTTTCGGAAACCCTGTCTTGCAATTTTGATTCTCTCAAACTGAGTCTGAAGCTAGAGCCTGGGATTTTTAACCAGTATCCTCTAATGCACTAATTATAATAAAACTAATATTATAGTTATATGATTATATTAAAATTATAACAAAAACAATAATTGCTAATACTGATGAACACTCACATATATGCCAGCTACTTTGCCAAATGCTTTACAAAAATCATCACTTAATCCTTTCAGCAATCCCATGAGGCAGGTTCTGTTATAACCCCCATCTTACAGACGAGTAAATTGACGTGCAGAGAGTAAAGTAACTTGCCTGAGGACACACAGCTGGTAGGAGGGCCACCTAGGATTCCAACCCACTCTGTTCAGAACCCCCATCATTAACTCTAAGTGATGCTAAGATGCTGTATGTCTTCCACATGAGAGAAAATAGAGGATAAATCTTAGAAATAAACTCCTCCCTTTCAGCCCAAGATTGCTCCAAAGAGACCAGCCTTCTCCCATCCCTGCCCCTCTCTTCCTGCCTTCTCACAGCCACCTGTTTTTCATGAAGACCTCCACGGGCTTCCAGGATGGACACATCTGGTATTCCATCTTCAGCTGCTCAGCTTGGAGCAACTTCACCCGTGTCCAGAGGGTGTCCTGCTGCTTCTCCCTGCTCCTCTGCACCATGCTGACCAGCATCATGTTCTGGGGTGTTCCCAAGGACCCAGCTGAGCAAAAGATGGACTTGGGTAACTCCCAATGTCATGACAGTCAGAGCTAGTGGCCGGTGGGTGCCACATAATTCCACAGATCCCAAGACCACTCTCAGGTTCAGTAATTCTCTAGAACTACCACAGAAGTCAGAAACACCATTATGCTCATTACAGACAAAGGATACAGATTAAAATCAGGAAAGGAAAGAGGCACATGGGGCAGGGTCCAGGGGAGACCAGGGGAGACCTTCCAGTTGTGTTCTCCCAGAGAAGCTGTGACAATGCTCACTCCTCCCAACAATGATGTGTGACAACACACATGGAGTATTGCCAACCAGGGACACTCACCTGAGCCCTGGTGTCCAGAGTTTTTATTGGGGCTTGCTCACATAGACATGGCTGAGCCCCATGGCTGACCTTAGCCTCCAGCCCCTCCAGAGGCTGAGGTGATACTGTGTGGCCAAGGCCCACACCATAAATCACTGTTAACATAGACTATACAGTGTGGTCCAAGACCTCAGGTAAACAAAGGTGTACCTACCAGACAGAACTTAGAGAGCTTAGAGGTCACCTCCCAGGAGCCACTCAAGGGCCAGGCCTCTCTTTGGGCAAGGTTAATCCTTATTGCACAGACACCTTCTGGCAGTGGTGGAGGAGGCTCTCCCATTAACCCTTTCCCTCCTCTGTCCTAGGTAAAATTGAATTCACTTGGCAGGAAGTGATGATTGGACTGGAGAGCTCTCTCCTCATGTTCCCCATCAATCTCCTAATCATTCAGATCTTTCGAAAAACCCGTCCTCGGGTCACTAAGGAGCAGAACACTGGGAGATGCGACAGGGGCTCCCCTAGCCTGGCCTCCTCACTACAGCCCATGGAGAATGGCCTTCTGACACTTGAAGTGGTGACCAAGGCATGTCTTCAACCTTGGTGGTGTGGGGGTGCTCTGGTCTGGGCAGAAATGGCGGGGGGAGTCCTGGGGCTTGAGGCCTGGCTTGAGGGGCGGAAGCAGGAGGGAGATGTAGTTCAGCACTAGAGGCAGTGTAAGAGATAAGCGGGGGCTCTACCAGCAGGGGAGCGCAGGTGGGAAAGCTCTGGTATGAGAGGTAGTGTAAGAGGTAAGAGGGGGCTCTACCAGCAGGGGAGCGCAGGTGGGAAAGCTCTGGTGTGAGAGGTAGTGTAAGAGATAAGAGGGGCTCTACCAGCAGGGGAGCGCAGGTGGGAAAGCTCTGGTGTGAGAGGTAGTGTAAGAGATAAGAGGGGGCTCTACCAGCAGGGGAGCGCAGGTGGGAAAGCTCTGGTGTGAGAGGTAGTGTAAGAGATAAGAGGGGGCTCTACCAGCAGGGGAGCGCAGGTGGGAAAGCTCTGGTGTGAGAGGTAGTGTAAGAGATAAGAGGGGGCTCTACCAGCAGGGGAGCGCAGGTGGGAAAGCTCTGGTGTGAGAGGTAGTGTAAGAGATAAGAGGGGGCTCTACCAGCAGGGGAGCGCAGGTGGGAAAGCTCTGGTGTGAGAGGTAGTGTAAGAGATAAGAGGGGGCTCTACCAGCAGGGGAGCGCAGGTGGGAAAGCTCTGGTGTGAGAGGCAGTGTAAGAGATAAGAGGGGGCTCTACCAGCAGGGGAGCGCAGGTGGGAAAGCTCTGGTGTGAGAGGCAGTGTAAGAGATAAGAGGGGGCTCTACCAGCAGGGGAGCGCAGGTGGGAAAGCTCTGGTGTGAGAAGCAGGGTGAGCTCAGGACTCGCAGTCTCTCCTTGGTGGCCAGGTGCCCTGGCCCTCTCCCTTCACAGCCACGTCCCCTCTTGGCACAGGATGGCCTGGTTCCCACCTGACTTCCTCGGAGCATGGCTTCTGTGCCCAGGACACAGATGTGGCCTTGATCCTGACCCCTCTCAGATCCCAGGAGTTGATAGTTTCCAACCCAGGCCTGGGGTTCACAGTGGGTGTTTTCCAGGTGCTGGGCTTTGCTGCCTTCTTTGCACTGGTCTTGAAGAGAGTGGAGGATGAGGAGGAGCTTGTGGCCTCCCTCCCAGGACATCTGTCTGGCCCAGGTAACGGTGCATAGGTGGAGGCAGGGGCCTGGAAACCAATGAAGCTGAGACAGCCCTACAGAGTCCAGCTGCTGACCTTCTTACCCCATCATTCCTTCACCCCTGATTGGGAAAGCACCTCCAAACCATCCAAACCAAATGACTCCTTCACTGTCTCTTGAGAAACCTTATTCCTTCTCTACCCCAGCCTTTCTCTCTGGCACCCAAGCACGACCGCTTGGCCAGAAGAGGCCGCTTGGGGGCCACACTCTGCCGGGCCATCATTCTCTGTGAAATCCCAAGCAAGCAACTTTCTCCTCCTAGGCTCGGGGCCCTGGTCTTTAGAATGAAAACCAAAACAGAACATGCTTGCAGGTGGGTTCCAGGACAAGGGTCTGCAAACCACAGCCATGAGGCCAAATCTAGCCCACTGCTTGTTTTCGTAAACAAAGTTTTATTAGAACAGAGCCATGCTGACCCCTGTTGGAGGAGGCCACTAGCAGCCCCCTGCCCCCCCAACCTGATTTCTCACTTCCCAAACTGAACAATCCCGAGAATGCCTACAATAAGATAATCACAAAAACAAACATGTAAACAGAACAGAATCAACACTCTAATAGTCTATGCAGAGATTTTGATGTTTGGGGAAAATAAAACGGGAGCAAATAAACAAAAGGCATACCTATATTATTGTACTAACATTATTATATAGTGTGGTTTCCTCCTCATGTGCCTGTATTCTTCCACTCTAGGATAGGATTTGGGTTTGTTTTTGTTTTGGCTTTGCAGATCCATTAAAATCTTCCCAAGACAAAAGAGTAATTTTTTTCCAAAGAGACGCCAGCTTCCAGGACAATTAAATATTCATTCAGTCATTCTTTTGGCAGCCACTCAGGGAGTACATCGAACAGGCAGTTGACTGTTCGATGACTTAGGAACATGATTTACATAAAATCCACTCATTGTGAGTGTGTAATTCATTGATTTTAGTAAATTTCTAGAGTTGTGCAACCGTCCTCTTAACTCGTCATCCTCAAAGGTTCCCTCTTGACCATTTGAAGGCAATCCCTGCTCTCACCCCCCGCAATGCAATGCAGCAGTGGATGGAACGGTTGCCCTTGAAAAGCACAGCCCACAGGGGGAGACACATTAAACAAGTAAACAATGCTAGCGTGAGATGTGAGGAGAACTTGGGGAGAGAAGGGGAGAGTGCAGGCCTGTCTGCTGAGGTAGTACCTACGTTGGCTCCTGGAGCCTGGCGAAGGGAGGGAATGCACACTGGGCCCTTGAAAAGGCCCTGCGGTGGGACAGAGCTTGTCATTTTACAGTGATTACTGACAGTGTGGCCCAAGCATGGGGAATTAGGGGAAGAATGGTTCAAAATGAGAGCTGAGAGGTGGGTGGGGAGCAGAGCTTTGGGTAGCACCCAGGTCAGTGCTGGAGTTCTGGAGTGCTACATAGGAGAGAGGCATGATCTATCTTGTGATTTGAGAAAGATTAGTATGGCTGCTCTTAGGAAACTAGAAGTATTGGGTCAAAAGTACAAGTGGGGAAAAGACTATCGGAATGGTCCAGACAAGAGGTGACATGTCCTGGCAGTGAGGGTGGTAAGAAAGCCATGGATTCAAAAGACAGTTTGGACAATACACACCTATCAGAATGGCTAAAGTTAAAAGTAGTGATAATACCAAATGCTGACAAGGATGCCGAGAAACTGGAGCATTCACACACTGCTGGTGGGAATGTAAAGTGTTGCAGTCACTCTGGACAAGTTTGGCAGTTCCTTTCAAAACTAAAAATGGATTCACCATATGCTGCAGCAATTGCATTCTTGGGCATTTATCCCAGAGACTTGAAGACTTATTTCCATGCAAGAACTTGTATATACATGTTCAGAGCAGGTTCATTTGAAATAGCCAAATGGCCGCTCCTAGGAATCTACCCAAAAGAAATGAACATATATGTCTATACAAACACCTATATGTAAATGTTCATAGCAGCATTATTCCTAATAGCCAACACTAGTAACAATCTAGATGTGAATGCATAAACAAACAGGAGTGTATCCATACCAAAAAAGAAACTAAATACTAATTACACAACAACATGGATGGACTCCAAACCATTATGCTAAGTAAAAAAAACCAGACACAAGAAACGATGCACTGTAGGATTCCATTTATATGTAATATCCAGAAAAAAATTTATAGAGACAGAAAGCAGATTAATGAGGCTGAGGGTGGGACAGACTGGGAGTGGGGACTAACTTCACGGGGATGTGAGGGAACTTTCTGGGCTGATGAAAATGTTCTAAAACGGTTGTGGTGATGGTTGCACAACTCTATAAATGTATTAAAATCATTGAATTGTAAACTTCCAATGGGAAAATTTATGAAAATTATAGCTCAATAAAGTGGCTTGAAAAAGATATACTTATACATGACAGGAATTTGAAATATTAGTGAACCCCTTCTTCCATCTGTTACAGTTACAGGAACACTGGGATCCGTCTTAGGGTCCAGGAGCATATGAAGGGAGGGCGTTGTGCTTTCAGTACGACAGAATTCTGAGCACAGGGATGGCAGGGGCAGAGGCGTGGATGGCAGCATTGGGAAATGGCTCCTGAGGAAGAGGAATGGTGGATCCTGTTGTTCCCGGTGAGGAAGGAGGCTTCTGGCTGCAAAAGTAGAGGCCGGGTCCATTGCCCTTTGGGGGACTGTCCTCGTGTCCTTGCTTTCACAGGCCCTTCTGCCTTGTTTCGAGCACAAAGATGCAGCAGAAAGGACATTTACCAGCCGCCTTTGGCCGCTGACATCGAGAAGATGAAAACCACCCATCTCAAGGAACAGAAGGCATTTGCCTTCATCAGAGAAATCTTGGGTAGGCAACCAAGGTCACCCACAGCAGCCTCCCCACTCACTGCTTGTCAGCACAGACCTGAACAGACAATGGTGCAATCTTTGACAGACCCACGCTGCCTCTGGGCCTGTTTTCCTAAATACCAACTCACCCCAGCTTCTCCCCTACACTTAAAATCCTTCGATGGCCCCGCATGGCCCTTGATAAAATCCACACTTCCTACTGTGGCTCCGCCCACCCTGAGTCACCTCTTGTAGCCCCCTGTGCCCTGAGCTCTGGTCACACCATGTTCTGCTGCTCCTGGGACTCCTTGCCCTCTCTGGACCCCAGGCCTTTGCCCAGGCTAATCTAATCTGCTTGGAATGTGCCTCCCCTCCTCCCCATCTTTTCTTCTGGCTAATTCCTTATTCTTTAATTCTCAGTCCAAAGACTGTCTTCAGAAAGACTGCCCAAGCCTGCTGACCAGGAGCTTTCAAACATCACTGTGTATCTTAGTCTGTGTTCCCCCATAAGCAGATTGGGGTACAAGTAGTTGGTTTGGGAGGTGATCCTGGGAAACACTGGTAGAGAAGAGAAGGGAGGTGAAAGGTGTGATGAGTGGGTTCCATGTGGGAACTGGAGCTCAGTCCTGCTGGGGACCTCTGTGGGGGCATGTAGTACACACTCCCGGGTTGTCACGCACAGGTCACTGGTGAGGGCTGCTCTCGGGGAGGACATGGACCCTGCAGCACATGCAGCCAGACAAATGCAGAGAGCAGGAGAGCTTGCAGAGGAGTAGCAGCATGTTACAGAATGAAGAGAGCCCAGAGGTGTGGGCAGAGCCCCAATTCATCCCAGGCAGGGGTTGCTGGGATGCATATTCCCAGGCCCTGGACTCAGAGATTCTGGGTAAGGCTCTGCATCCCCCACATTCTAATGGCTGGCATCCTAAACTAAATCTTTGTATGTAAGGGTCCCTTACATCACACTCACCTGTCCACAGGTGAGCTCCACGAGGGCAGGGAACACAACTGTCATTTTCATGGCCCTGTCCTCAGCGTTGCAACATGGCAGAGCCCCATTTTTAGAAGATTCTTTTTTTCTTTTTTCTTTTTTAAAGATTTTCTTTATTTATTCATGAGAGATACAGAGGCAGAGGCAGAGGGAGAAGCAGGCTTCCCACGGAGCAGGGAGCCCGATGCGGGACTTGATCCCAGGACCCTGGGATCATGACCTGAGCTGAAGGCAGACGCTTAACCAACTGAGCCACCCAGGCGTCCCTAGAAGATTCTTTTAAAGAAACGTTTATATAGCATGAATTCTGGGCAGGCACTATCTTTAAGTGCTAATAAATATTAATTTGTTGACTCCCTCATTACAACCCTGTGAAATAAAATTATTATCCCCATTTCACAGATGAGAGTAAAGCAGAGGGGTTAAGTCACTTGTAAAGGGCACATGGATAGGAAGTGGCAGAGCCAGGATTTGAACCCAGGCAGGAAGTTCATGATCTGTGGACTTCACTCCTCCCCACTGTCTAAGGATTGGTTCCACTGTCACTGGGGGGGGCAAGGAGCTGGGCCACAAGACCTCGACTATTCTGAGCTATACGCCATTCCACTTCCTGCCTTGGGCTTGGTGGGAGGTGGGGGCTATGCCTGACCAGGGGCTGTGCCTCCGTTTTCAGCACACCTGGGCTTCCTGTGGATGCTGCTGCTGGTTGCCTATGGGCAGAGGGACCCCAGCACCTACCACTTCAACAGACACCTTGAGCACAGCTTCACCCAAGGCTTTTCAGCTGTGTTAAGCTTCAAGGAATTCTTCATGTGGGCCAACACCACCCTCATGAGCAACCTGTACAGTCATTACCCAGGTACTCTCCCTTCACCCCAGGACTGTGTCAGCTCCCCTGTGCAGACTCCTTTCTAGGAACAGGAGTGGGTCACTGTCACCATCAGCCATATGCTTTGAAGGACAGACCCTCAGAAGGTTGTGTATGCACAAGAGAAGGGCCTTAACCCTCCCCTGATGCAGAGTGGAGGACTTCCTAAATGAGAGATAACCGAACATGAATCGGCTAGGCAGAAACAGTATACCGGGCAAAAGGGACAAGGCGAGAAAAGGCAAGCCTGAAACACCAAGGCACTGCTGTTCCTGGAATTACAAAGCATTGGGTGTGGCTGCAGTGTAAGGTATAAGTGGAGTAAGAAGCAAAGCAGGAGAGAGAAATAGGGACCAGATCATGAAGGGTCTCAGAAGTTCATATTGAGAAAGCATTGACAGTTTCTCTGAGGGAGTAACATAATCAAATTTGCATTTAAGAAGGATCATTGCAGAATCCTGTGGAAGTTCGAATAGAGAGCAGTTAGGATGCTGGGGAGAAATGATGGGGCTGATGCAGGGATGAGAAGCAGGAGTGATGGAGAGATGGGCATGGGTGCAGATAACACTGAAGAGGTAGAGTTGATGAGCCTTGCTGACCATTAGGATGTGGGCATTGAGAGAAAGGGTACAAAGTGTCTCCAAGTTGATGACTAGGTGGTGGGGGTACCATTCCTCAAGAGAAGTTATGCAGGAAGTAGAAAACACCTAAGGTAAGAACATGGTGATGAATGTAGCCTTTGGTTGACCATAACTACTTACTCTTGACTGTTTCTACAATGGGTACATTGAAGTTCACATTAGCATCCAGGCCAGGATGCACTAAGACGATTTTGATGGCTAGGCTGACCCACCTGTTTTTCATCTCCAGGCTTTATCACTGATGGGAACTCTAAGCTGGTTGGCAGTGCCCAGATTCGCCAAGTGAGGGTCCTGGAAAGCTCTTGCCCTCTTGCCCCACAGTTGCAGGCTTCTCTTGATGAATGCCATGCACCATATTCCCTGGATATTGAAGACCTGTCAGACTATGGGGAAGGCTGGAATGCCTCCATACCCAATAACAGCAGTGGCTTTTCCCAGGCTTGGCAGTACCAGAGCCAGAGCCAACGCCGACGGTATCCCATCTGGGGCAAACTCACTGTGTACCGGGGAGGAGGTTATGTGGTCCCCTTGGGGACTGATCGCAAAAGTGCATCAAGGTAAGACTCACTTGACTCGTGTGTGGCCAAGGAAAGCCATTTGCTAGAGTCTAGGTCTGATTAACAGGGGCAGCAAAGCTCATTCATGTCATTGTAGGGAGGGACTGGGGGACTCAGAAGTATTCAGATTGTATTTCCAGGCCCCTGGAAACTGCAATCTCAGAGTCCCTCTCCAGCACTCTCAGCCTAATGGGCTGAGTCTGGTGGCCTCTGCAAGAGCCAGTATAGTGATGGGGAACTCTACCACACAAAGCCATCCACCACCAGGCAGGTGGGAAGTGGTTAAGGCTCTTATCCTTAGCGAAGAATCATGTTTTTATGTGCAGTGAGTTACAGTACCAAGGAAGAGCACTGAGTACGGAGCATTCACTGTTCCTATAGTGATAGAAGCAAGCGCTCTTTGTCTGAAGGATGTCACCTTATCCCTCGAGGTTGCTCACTACAAACATAGCCTTAAGAAATGGCTTGGGCAAAGCCATTCCTGGAATACCCAACATGATTGTGCATGGACATCCAGAGCCCGTGCAGACCGCCTCTCCCAGCACACTCTAGAGTTAGAGAGCCCTACGTGTGAAACCCTGGCACTGCTCCTGTTAGCTATGTGGCCCCAGGCAAGTTAGTGAACCCATGTGCACCTCAGTCTTCTCTAGGAACACAGGTAACAAACCCCCAAGGAGAACAACTGGCAGGGGTCCCCTAGGATTAAGGACAGGACAGGAATAGTCAATTTCAGCATAAGAGGGGTTTTCCTGCCACTTGCAACAAGTGATATTCTCTCTTCTATACACCAGGCAGGACACAGACCCAGTGGGCACAGGGCATATTTTAAAATAGGCCCATTACTGGGCGCCTGGGTGGCTCAGTTGGTTGAGCGACTGCCTTCGGCTCAGGTCATGATCCTGGAGTCCCTGGATCGAGTCCCGCATCGGGCTCCCTGCTCAGCGGGGAGTCTGCTTCTCCCTCTGACCCTCCCCCCCTCATGTGCTTGCTCTCTCTCATTCTCTCTCTCAAATAAATAAATAAAAAATCTTTAAAAAAAAAAAAATAAATAAAATAAAATAAAATAGGCCCATTACTATTGCTGCCAGTAAAACAGCTGTCACTATTACACACACACACACACACACACACACACACGACATGCTATTGCATTTTCTCTTCACAATGTTCCCGAAGCACTGGTGTTAACACTATTGTAGATGAGGAGACTGAGTCCTGGAGAGGTTATCAGCTTGCCTACGAGGCAGTCAGGATTTGAACCCCGGTCCCTCCAGCACATGCTCTTTCCACAACACCAGTGGGCAGACCTCCAGGAACTCGTTTCATGTGAACTGCCAACCCAAGAGAGGTCTCTACTGCTGCTATTGCTGCCTGCTTAAGCCCGTGATTTTCTATGCGGTTCCACTCACATGGTGGTCCTTAAACTTTAAAAAGCGGCACAATCCCCTGGAAGGCTCATCAGAACACAGATCCCTCAAACACAGATCCCCCAGAGGAGTTTGTTTCGAGAGGTCTGGGGTGGGGACTGAGAATCTGCATTTCTACTGAGTTTCCAGATGATGTGGATGCTGGCAGTATGGGGACCACACTTTGATGACCTCTTCTCTAACACCCAGGAGAGCATGGGTGCCAAGACACTGCACCATTGGTGGGAAACTGTGATCACTCTCAGGAGCAGCGCCAAGGCCCTATGGCCCCGGGCATAGAGTGCAGGGAGCCACTGTAGTTGGAGATGTCCCTAATTAGCCCTCTTCCTACAGAATTCTCCAGTACCTCTTTGACAACACCTGGCTGGACAGACTGACCAGAGCCGTTTTTGTGGAGTTCACTGTTTACAACGCCAACGTCAACCTGTTCTGCATCATCACTCTGACCCTGGAGACTAGCGCCCTGGGTGAGCAGCCTTGCCTGTGACCCTGTCTAGAATGTTCTGGAAGACAGACTCCCCTCCCTCTGGGCCAGGCCTCCTGACCAGGCTGGGCCTCGCTGCCTCAGGGCCAGAGTTCTGGGGCCAATGGTTGTTTGGGAGATTCGGGGGTGGGTTTTGGTTCTCCCTGGGCACCCAAAGGCCAGGTTCCAGAGCTGCTCCAGCTTTATTCCTAGGTGCCTCCACTTCTCTCTGGCCTGTCTCCCAAGATACCCTGAGGGAACCCAGTTGGAGTCTGAAGGCAGCTCATCACCTTGAGCTTCCTGCTCTGGGGAAGGCAGGCTGGGGAGGGGGTGACCTGGTTACAGATAATTTCAGCTAAAACAACATTTTACAACTTGTACCTCAACCTACAGGACAAAGTACATTTTACATTATTTTCCAACACACACACACACACACAAAGATACATAACTGAGACAAAAGCTTCAAAAATATATTCCTTCACTACATGCAATATACTCTGATATTTTGTGTTCTGTTCCATTTCTTTCTCCCCATTTCCCACCTTCCACCTCTTTTAACGCTATCAAAATCTATTGAAAACACTGATCCAAAGCTTCATCAGCTAATAACGAATTTTCCTAAAATTCAACCACCTCTCCTTTAAAAATTAAGCCATTTTTAGTATCAAATTACATTTTTAATAGAGCTAATACATGCCTGTAGTTCTTTAAATTTCATAATAGTAGAAAGAAAAGTAAAAGGCCTTCAACTTTCTTGATCACTGGCCACTGTCAAGTGCTTCTTTTAAATCCTTTTGTGTGTGTGGGGGGGTATTTGTATCCTTGTGTTCTCCTACTTCTTTTTGCCACCTTTGTGGTTCTTAGGGACCAATTAAACAGCCTGTCCCCAAACACATTTAATTAGATTATGTGTTTCTACAAATGAGAAATGAGGATTGGGTTTCAGGTCTGGTTGGTTCAAGCAGTCCACTGATATTGGCAAGGACTCAGGTTGTTTGTGTCTCTCCATTCTGACATTTTCGGGGTTGGCTTTGTCTTCAGAGGCGATAGCCTTATCAAACTTTTTTTAAATCATTACTAAAATATCATTACAATACTCCCCCCAAAAACAAGACACATAAATGGATGAAAGATGATTCAAAAGAAGGCTGAATTTTAGGCATACTGGTCAATAGATGAATTGATCTTCAGTGAACTCTCTTTAGGTGAACGAGCTTTAAGTGAGCCAGCCTGGAGTAAATGAATGTTCAGTGAGTTGTGTGCTTTGGCTGGAGGTGACTGAGGGCACAAATGGCTGACACCAGATGCAGAGGATAGGGAGTGGCTCTTCCAGAGCAGCTTCCCGCATCCCCTCTAATATGTCCATTATCTTTGACATCCACTATGTGTCCAGTCCCTTGGGTCTGTGGGTCTAAAGGACCTTTCTCTTCTCTTCTGCCCTGGCCAGCCCTCAGAATGCCTGAGCTTTCATCATGCCACTGATGACTTCCAGTCAGAAGTGGTGGCTCTGAGCGGGTGGGTGACCAGGAGTGAGCAGAACATGTTTTGCTTCCCAGGAACCTTCTTTGCACAGATGAGCCTGCAGAGCCTGCGCCTGTACCCCTTCACTGACGGCTGGCACCCCTTCGTGCTAGCAGCAGAGGCCATCTACCTCCTGTTCCTCCTCTACTACATGATTTTGCAGGTGAGGTGTAGACTACGGCTCCATGGGATGGAAGCAGCAGTGTGCCTGTTCCCTCTCACACACGTTCCCCAGAGTGAAGCCTCAAGAAAGGAGAGGGGAGTGTTCTGCTAACCTGTTTGCCATGGCACCCTTTTGGTCCTTCTGCAGTCCTGAGAGCTGACCCAGATCAGGGACCAGCTTTCAGCACCTCTCAGGAACTGAGGCTCAGAGGGTGGTCCTTCCTGGGTGGGGAAAGGAGAGGAACTGAGACCTTCCAAAATGCCAAAGGTAGCTGGCAGTTCACCTGTGGTCCCTGGGAATTAGGAAAAAATCCCCTCTGCCACCTTTAAATAGCACCATGCTGCAAAACGAAGGTGCCGATGTTGATAATGACGGTGGTTTGAGGAAGCTGGGAACTCATTTGAAGCTTGGTACATACCCCCGCCCCTGCCCCACCAAAAATGCAAATCAGACATCTTGAAAGGGCCTCCCCATCCCCGGCTCAACAGCCACAACAACCACTTTGAAGTAAGGATGATACTTTGATTGTTTACCACGTGACAGACATTGTGTGAAGAACCTTGAGTGGATTTTCTCCTTTAATACCAGGAGAAAGTTTCTATTGGCTCCACTTCACAGAGTAGGAAGCTGAAGCCCAGAGACATTAAGGAATTTTTCCAAGGCCAAAACTGAATCCAGAGAGTCTGACCCCTGAATTCGACACTCAACCCCTCTGTCGCACCTCAGACTCATAAACCTTGATCCCACGGGGCCTCTGAGCATCACCATTGCCAACCCAACAGGGAACAGTCATCAAATAGCAACCTTAAGAACATCAAAGGAGGCCCATCCACCACCCACCCCCGAGCTCACTCCTCCCCTCTGGATTGCCCTCACCCTCTGCCTGCAGCTGCCACACAACGCTTCTCTCCAGAGCCCTTACATCTTTCTCAAAATGCCACTTAAGCAGTTCTTAAAATCTTCTGCCATCTCCATCCCTTTATAATGGAGGCAAACTTTAGCCTCTTAGCAGCCAAACACAAACCCATTCTCCGTAAGAGTAGGGAGGAGGAGGGAAATAGAACAGAACGGTAGGAAAATTCTCTTTAGTGGGAGGGAAAAACAGGAGGGAGGCCTAGAACTTGCACAGCGTAATTCCTTTCGACGACGTGTGACACCCGATGGGGAAAGAGGATTAAAAACAAAGTTTCCTGCCAATCTAGAAAACCTCTCCACAAAGGTAGGAAAAAAAAACTACTTTAACAAAATTACTCATTTTTAATTGTGGTAGATAAATATATATAACATAAAATTTACCACTTTAAACATCTTTAAATGTACAGCTCAGTGGCGTTATGTACATTCACATCGTCGTGCAACCATCACTACCATCCATCTCCAGATTTATTTTCCTCTTACAAAGCGGAAACTGTACCTGTTAAACAATTACTCCCCACTTCCCCCTAAGAAAACAACTTTTCTTATTGAATAAGCATGACACTATACTGTGATGCACATCCCAGGCAATCCACTAAGAGATTCCAAAGACAGAAAGCAGTCTCACCCTTGCATTGCCGGTCAAATAGGACCCATTTTATATTCATCCTTAAGATAAACAGTAATTAATCCTCAAGAGGATTTATGGAATCATCTGTCCCACTAGTCCACCCTAAATTCACCCGGTAATTGGAGTGGCCACTTGTGTTTGCTAACTGCCTTTATCAAAAGGAAAAATAAATGTACATGTTCACACTAAGAGGTAATTTTGCAACCTGGAGCCAGGGGCCTACCATTTGGCTCTTACCCTCCCAGGGAAACTGGGAGTGAAGGGCACAACCTTCCTTCCTTTGTGTTCACACTTCAAAGAGAAAGCTCCCAGGTCCTTTAGAAAAACATTCCTGAGGCTAGTTTAAGTTTCAAAAAGATTTATATATGTCTCAAAGGGGCAGAGAAAGATTTCACAATTACAAGTTTTCTAAAGTAAATGCTCTATGAAAGGGTGGGGGGTTCTTTCCCATTCCCCAATTTTTTGCATCAGAGATAATTAAATGTTTTTCTTGTTAGATGCTGTATTTACTCTTATGTATCCCCCAAATTCTGCAGCCCAAGTTGGTAATGAAAGCAGAGGGGGGGTCTGTGCACAAGGCAGGGGAGAGGCCCCAGGCACTCTAGGGCTTCTTTATTGAGAAGCCTCTCCAGGATACAGTAGGCCCCTGCTGGAGAGTCATCTTGGGGGGGGGGTTGGAGAGCCATGGTGGAAGGGGTAGGGAGGCACAGTTCTGGCTACAGCATTTGGTAGAACCTCCAGCTCCTTTCCCAGGCCAAGCTCATGAGGAAACAGAGGTGGTGCTATTTCCATAGCAAGTGGAATCTTCTGGAGCTGACCATCATCCTGGCCAGCTGGAGTGCCCTGGCGATGTTTGTGAAGAGGGCCATCCTGGCAGAACGTGAAATCCAGCGCTACCGGAACCATGGGGAGGAGTAAGTGTTCTGCCTTGGCCCCCAACTCCCACACTAGACCTGCTTCCTCCAGCTCTGTGGCCCCAGGGTCAGGGGGGAGAACCCCCCTGGGGAGGGTGTGAAATCTTGTTGACCCTCAGATCATCAGGGTCACTCTTTTTAAAAACATAACTATAGCTACCACTTAGATTCAGGTTTGGGGCCTGACACATCTGCAGTTGAGAGGGCTCTTTAATACAAAATAGAACAATATCTTACTTTTGCAAATCTTACCAAAACATAAGACCATGTGACACCCTGTGAAGGTCCCTGCCCCAAAGATGTAGTAGCACACCAGTCTGCCTACATCTGCTACTATTTACATAAAGTGTCCACTCTGCTAGACCAAATGCACTAGCCCACCAGATGCTTGCAAGAACCCATGGCGGTAGACGTTGTTACTACCCGGACGAAGGTTTGCCTCTTGGTGGGTGTTGAGCCAAAAGACACGACCAAGCCAAAAGAATAGGAAAAGGAAGAATTTTACTTGCAACAAGTAAAGGAGAACACCGAGGATCTTTCCCAAAGCAATGTCTCCCCAAACCACAAAATTGGGAAAGTTTTAAGGTAAGGGTGAATACATATTCGAAAGGGCTTGCGTGCACAATGGGGAACAGCATGGCATTGGGGCAGAAGTCATCTAAGGTAACTGAGTCCAGGTTGAAGTCACTAGGGCTGGCAAAGGTCAGCATTATCATTTCCCTGGCTTTAGTTGGTCTGGTATCTGAGTACTCAAGGGGGTGTAGATCCTGCAAAGAGAACTCAAGAATGTACATCAGGTCAATCTTGGCTTTGTTTTAGCACAGATTGTCCCTGATATGATCAGACTATATCCTGGCCTGATAATGGCTGTTTTATTCTTACATTCGTTCACAAGATGGCCAGGGGCCTAAAATGACTTCCTATGTCAAGAAAGCTAGGTCTTTCTGTTTCTGGGGACTCCTAACTCTTTCTGCTTACATTAACAATATTCCATTTTACAAATAAAGAAATTGAAGGGATGCTTGGGTGGCTCAGTTGGTTAAGCATCTGCCTTCGGCTCGGGTCATGATCCTGGGGTCCTGGGATCGAGTCCCACATCTGGCTCCTTGCTCAATAGGGAGCCTGCTTCTCCCTCTGCCTGCTGCTCTCCCAGCTTGTTCTCTCTCTCTGACAAATAAATACATACATACATATATACAATCTTTAAAAAAAAAAAGAAAAGAAAGAAATTAAAGCTCACAGAGGTAATTTCCCCAAGCCACAGAGCTAAGAGGTGGCAGAGAAGTAGTTTAAACCTAGCTTATGTCAGGGGCTCAGTCAGTACAACATGCAACTCTTGATCTTGGGATTGTAAATTCAAGCCTCATGTTGGGTGTAGAGATTACCTAAAATAAAATCCTTAAGGGGTACCTGGCTGGCTCAGTCAGTAGAACATGCGACTCTTAATCTCAAGATCATGAGTTTGAGCCCTATGTTGGGTGTAGAGTTTACTTAAAATCTTAAAAAAATTTTTTTTTAAAACCCCAAAAACCTAGCTTGTATGTCTCTAGGATCGCAATCCTTATTTCAAACCATTGTGTTTCTTGACTCATCCACTAATTTAATTGATATGGATAATATTTATTTATTGTTGGATGCTGTACACTGTTATAAAAACACCACTTTAAAAGCACTATTTCATCTACTTTAATCTTCCCCAAATTTCTGAAAGACAGAATTATGAACATCCCTTTTTTTTTTTTTTTTTACAGATAAGGAGATTGAGGCTCAGGAAGGATGTCTGTCCAAGGTCAGAGAATTTGGAAATAAATGGAAATGCAGGGCCTGTAATTTGAACTCTCCATTCCTAACCTATTCCCTAGGCTGGTTCATTTAGCTCACATCTTCACTGAGCTCTAAATGGCATGAGAGAGGGTTAGGTATTTTAAAAGAGGCAGGAAAAAGGTACTGCAGGAGCCAAAGGAAGAAGCAGCCATCCATACCAGCAGCCCCAGTCTGCTCAAAGGGAAGGAAGATTCTGGAAGGCAGGAGATTAGGTAGAAGGGTAGCTTTCATTCAGGCATTATAAATGTATATTAAATGCTTTTACAAACTTGAGATCATGTAATTTTGTTCCATAATGATGAAGGATAGTTGGAAGAAAGGCAGGCAGGGACAAGGGGCCCCACCCTAAGAGGAAACCACCCTTAAAAGGATTTTACACCACCCTGGAAGGAGCCCTCCACCCTTTCCCACTGATGGATGACAAAAACCTGATTGGATGACAGGAACATGGAGGGTTCATCAGATTAAAACAGCCGACAACAAGCCCATAAAGACCCCTAGACTTAGAAACTCCAGTGGCAAGCCTCTCAGGTCCCCTCTCTCTTCAGGAGCTTTGTATTATCACTTTACTATTGCTTAATAAACTTTGCTTTGCTGCCCACCACTCTTTGTCTGGTCTACCTCTTCATTCTTTGAAGTGGTGTGGCCAAGAACCACAGGCACCAAGGGAAAAAGGAAATCCTTTAACAATAACCTCTTCTCCATCTATGTCACCAGATGTAGGTCTAGTCCATTTTACTTTTTTCTTTTTTTTTTATGTAGGCTCCATGCTCAGCTTGGAGCCCAACATGGGGCTTGAACACACAACCCTGAGATCAAGACCTGAGCTGAGATCAAGAGTGGGACGCTTAGCCGACTGAGCTGCTCAGGGACCCTTAGTTCTATGTCATTTTAACAATACACCAATATTAAGACTGAATTAAAAGTGCAAATACAGAAAGTGAAGGGAATGAAGGGCAGGGTGGGAGGGCAGGAAGGACCCAGACTTTGGAATCAGACATGCCTGGATTCCAACTCTCATTCTTTCACCACTAGTTAGGTCACTAGTCTGTGACCTTGTGCCAACTCTTCGTCCTTATCTGTAAAACACAGACAGCAATACTTACCTCATCCAGTGGTCTTGAAGATCAGTTGAGATAATGCAGTTGAGGTTCATTAGGTCCTTACTTAGCACAGAAAGTGAATGATACTTCCATCCTTCCTTCAAATGCAAGGGCAGTGCAGACATACACTCAAGACAAGTGTGAGAGAGAATGTGGCACCTAGGGAACCCGAACCAGGAGGGGAGGCTCACAGAATTCCCTCACTTCCATCTTCTTGACACTGGGAGTATTTCCATAGCTCTGCATCCATTAACCAAAAATGCTAGGAAATGGTCCCATGACTACCATCAACATCATCATCCCTATCATAGGCGTCATCTTCACCATCATTCTTACCACCATCACCATCAGCCCTATCATTATCACCATCATCACCACCACCATCACCTCCATCATCACTATCGTCATCCATATCATAACCATCATCACCACCATCACCATCATCACCAGCTCATCATTACCTAGCTGGGGAGATTGGACCAGTTCTATCTCCCAGACCTATTGTGGGAAGTGATGGCCTCTGAGATCATAATAAATCTAATCCTGCATCCTGGGCTGAACTGAGCCCAAATGAGCTCTGGCTGAGCTTCTCATAGTCTCTGAGACCCAGTCTCCCCTTTTGGTCCCACAGGGGTATCAGTTTCAGCGAGACAGCAGCAGCTGATGCTGCCCTTGGCTACATCATTGCCTTCCTGGTATTGCTGTCCACAGTGAAGCTTTGGCATCTGCTCAGGTTGAACCCCAAAATGAATATGATCACTTCAGCCCTACGCCGTGCTTGGGGGGACATATCAGGCTTTATCATCATCATCCTTATCATGTTTCTGGCTTACTCCATTGCGGTGAGTGGCTCCTTCGGTGAAACCTTCAGGGCTGGTCTCCTTGGAAGCACAGGCTTCTCAGTGGTGGGGGGTTGAGGGTTAGGGTAAGAAGACTTTGGTACCTGAGGGAGATGGTGGAGCTTCTGAGTCCAGGGCTTTTTAGCTGGGAGCTCATAAACTGGCCACCCCAAATGGCAAAGGCTGGAGACCTCAGTTGGGTAAGAGGAGGGAGTATAGTCTCTAAGACAGAAAGGGCTGACTACCTCCAATAAAGGATTCCTTTCTGTATCTAGACCCTGCCTGGATGTGCCAGTTCTCCTAAGATCCCAACTGCTCAGACATGCACAGAACATTCCCTCTGTGTTGGGGGATGTGGAGATGAATTGGGCAGAGAAGCGGAAGTGAGGACAGATACAACTGTAGACTATGTCACTGCTCAATGCCTTACACATGAGGCATGAACTTAATAGGGCCAAAAATCATTTCATTCGTCCCTTGACACTGAGAGCTTTTTGGCAATCACATCTCTTTTGTGAATGAAAAAAATATTGTGTTATCAACTCTTTTATTACCAATGAATGTGGGAAACAAAGACCCTCTGCCAAATTTTGATCTCCATCTAAATATGCCCCCATCCTCTCCAAGTCCACATTCCCCATAATACCATGGCTCTCACTCCTCTGTGACCTTTCACCCAATCCTGACCCACTCTCTACCCCAACCCCCCTCCCAGTTCTTGCCTTGGCCCCATCCAGTCTCATATTCCATCATCTTTGACCTCCATAGCACCCAGTGGTCCCTCTTATCCTAGTCCCACTCCCTCTCTAACCCTCTCCACATTCCTCATCCTTTTCCTGTCCCTATCACCTCAATCCTGACTCCCTACTCTCTGACCCTACTCCATCTTCCTCTCTCACCCTGAGAAATGGGGTGAGGTGGGTTGATGCAGTGATGGAGGGTATATGCTAAAAAGCTGGAGTCTGATTTTATAAAAAATTCTCCACCTGACTCCTCAATTCACATGGATTCAGTCCTCCATCTGCAGTGCAGGAGCTGCAGGGATACTGCAGTGTCCTCTGGGACCAGAAGTCACCAACTCAGAGCCAAGGGAGTGCTGGGCCTCCCTGACACAATAGTGGAAATCTTTGGGGGGAAGGGTGCTGTGGTGAGGAGGAACTATGGTGGGGCGGGGGGTAAGGCCCTATCCAGGCAGAAGCCTGTTGTTATCCAACCCAACTCCCCCAGAGCAAAGAGGTTAGGGCCTCAAAGAGCCCATTTTCATCACTGAATCTTAGAGCAGTCATCTGAGTGAACACAATAGTGCCTGAGCCCCAAAAGTGCGTATGCATCCCTTACAGAACTGGCTCTGTACACACACCCACTTGCAAGCCGCTGTAGGTACCAACAGTAGGTACAGCCAGGCCAAGGGTGTGGCTGACCCAGAACACTGTCTCTACTGTCAAACAATAGGCGTTAGATGTGGGGTGGGGAGGTCACTTGGTTTCTGTCTCTGTTCACAAGGACTCTTTCCATAACAGTCAAACTTAATATTTGGTTGGAAACTCCGTTCCTACAAAACCCTCTTTGATGCAGCAGAAACGATGATCAGCCTTCAGCTAGGAATCTTTAACTACGAGGAGGTAATGGGGTGTGGTGGGGTGGGGGTGGGGGACGTAGACACTGCCATCTACACTAAGCCTTTATGAAAATTAGAAAAAGCACCCTCCTCAAATGCCTCCTCCTGGGTGAATGTTACCCCTTGGGTCCATGGCTTGGTAAGCACAGGGCAACTTTGGACAAATAAAATTGTCTCCCTTCCTCTAGGCAGACAGCCCCATACTAGGGCCCATAGCTTGCCCTGGGGACCCCAGCTTACGGGAGAACAACAAGCACTGGCTACTCAGGAGAGGGCTGTGCTGGGAGGTCTCTAGAAGGGAGTGCTCCTGGCCCTAGCCAGGAATGGTAACCATATTTGGAAATGGTGGCGTAGGGAGTAGGGGGTGCTCTCTCTCCTAGGTCTCTCCTAGCAGCTCTTGAGAGCACTGCCCGGCAGAAGGGGACCTTCCTGGTCCCAGGCTCTGCCTAGTCTGGGAACCAGTTTTCCCTGTAAGGGTGCCTAGGGGAAGTGGCCACTGGGACACAGGACTCCTGGGGGTGACTCTGGCTTTCTTCCCCACAGGTCCTGGACTACAGCCCAGTGCTTGGCTCCTTCCTGATTGGGTCTTGCATCATTTTCATGACATTTGTGGTGCTGAATCTATTTATCTCTGTCATCCTGGTGGCCTTCAATGAGGAGCAAAAATACGATCAGGTGAGAGTCCCTTTGGCCTATTCTTCAACAGTCACTGACCTTGAACTAGGAAGAGACTGAGCAGCATTAGACATTAAGGGGATGTGAGAGACCACTGTAGCCCAAAGCCCTCATTTCATGGGAGGGGAAATAGGAGCAGAAGGAGGAAATTACTTCCCTAAGATGCCAAGCAAATGAAGGGCAGACTAGAATCAGGTCTCCTGATTCCCAAGGTGGCACTCCCGCTCATGACCGCAGTGATTCTCAGCCCTACTTGTACATTAGAATCACGTGGGGGCTTTTGGGACGTCTGCTGCTGCACTGAGACCAATAAACACAAAATCCCTGGGGGGAATGAGTCAAACACCGGTATTTTTGAAATCTTCCCATGTGATTTTAATACACAGCCGAGTCTGAGAACCTGTTAAAAATGATTAAAGCAGATAACTTATGTGATATAAACTTTAACACTTCATGAAGTGGACAGTCCCCATTCAGAGAAGTACAAATGGGGTGGAAGGCAGGAAGCTTTTACAGGATAAATAATAAAGAACAGGAAGAGGAAAAATAAAAAAAAAATATATATATATCTGATTGGCTAGGGCCACACAGTCAACCTTGTTAGGGGTGAGACAGAAAAGAAAATAAGTATAGAGCCCAGAGGTGGCTTGGTGTTTGGGGACTGGCTGACCTGATATACTGAATTCTGGGCAGGGAATCATTTACAGGGACACAAAAGTTCTGTAAGCTTCGGTTTGCTGTCATGGCATGCCAGGCAGGAGCAGCTCCATCTTGGGCCTAGAAATTTATTTCAACAAGTCATATGGTAACTAGTTTAAATTTTAAGAAGCTGGCAAACGATTTCCCAAAGCGGCTGCACCGTTTCGCTTTCCCAGCAGCAATGCACGAGGGTCTTTGCACATAAATTCCTAAGAGCCTCTGTTGGGGGTGGTAGAGGGAATTTTATTCTCATCACAGGGGAAGAAGGAACCTCTTGGGGATAAAGGTGGGAGCATACACCTTTGGGATTCCCAGAAGAAGGGGACTCCCAACACAAAATTGACTCTAAATACTGAAGTGACTTTGGCAGAGATCAAATTGGACAATAAAACCATGATTTCCCCTTAGAAAGAAAGAGAAGCCCCCAAAGAGGATGGTTCTATGTATGTCACAAGGTTCTTTTTCCCTCTTCAGCTGTCGGAGGAAGGAGAGATTGTTGATTTGTTGCTGATGAAAATACTCGGTTTCCTGGGTATTAAATGTAAAAAAGAGGAGCCTGGCAACAGCAGTGAGCAGCCCAAGTAGCGGTCAGAGGCCCGGTGCCCTCCACCTGTTCCAGCTGCACCCAAGGGTTAAGGTCTTCATCCACACATAAGCGTCTGTAGAGGGGGGAAGGCCAGAGCCTCAGACCTATGTTTATTGGTGATTCTACAGTCTCTCTGTATGTTTTCCTGTGTGCATAGAAAAGTCACCAAGCCTGGCAAGTGAAAAACTAAGAAAAATATATATACAGATATGTGCAATTGCCACTACTGTAATAGACTGTTTGTTCAAATGTATTTCCTTCTAGAAATAAAACAAATATTGTCTGGAGTTTGGGAAAAATAATCTCTATGGACTATTTCATCTTCTTGGTTGGTCAGGGGTTGCTCCTGAATGATTCTAGCTCAGGGTTTCTCAAACTGTATCCAAGAGATGTTAATGGCTGTCATAAGTTGGCTACAGTTGCCAGAACAAAGTACCACAAACTAGGTGGCTTAAAATAACAGATATTTATGGTCTGCATTCTGGAAGATAGAAGCCCAAAATCAAAGTGTCAAGGGGGGACATGTTCTCACTAAGACTCTGGGAAGAGTCTTCTCTTCCAGCTTCTGCTGTCCTTTGGTGTTCCTTGGCTTGAGGATGCAACATTCTAATCTCTGTGTCGTCACATGGCCTTCTTCCTTGTGTCTGTCCCTGTGTTTCTTTTCCTCTTATAAGTTCTCTAGTCATACTGGATTGAGGGCCCATCCTACTCCATTATGACCTCATCTGAACTAGTTATATGTGCAACAACCCTGTTTCCAATTTTGATCACATTTTGAGTATTGGGGGTTAGGACTTCAACATATCTCTTTAGGGAACAAAATTCAACGTAACAGGTGTCATTCCCTCAGAAATGTTTCTGAATCAAATAAATGTGAGCAACACATTTGTATAAAAGGTTATACAATTCTTTGGTATGGGAATTTTTAATATGCTAAATAGGCACTGTAGTCTCCTGGGATGAGATGAGCTTAAGAAATAAAGTGTACAATGACTCCCAAACCTTTCTGACCCAGGTATCCAATACTGCAGCACCTCAGTCAGAGTTAGTGTTCCTTAGATGATACTTTGGGAATTGCTGATCTACACTTGGCTGCATGCTAGAATCCCCGGACTTCATTCCAATACATCAGAACCTCTGGGCTAGGACCCAGGCAACAATAGTTTTAAAGCCTCCCAAGGTGATTCCCATGTGCAGTCAGACTTGATAACCATGCTCTAAATTCTGAGAACCACAGATCTAGATTATAAAAGGCTTTCAGGTGTCTGTGTGGATAAGGGCACATTTCCCCTCCCCCATGCAGGGGACACACCTCCCATATCCTCTCCAGCTCACCCGTCTGGTCCCTCCTCCTCACATACCTGCGGAAACAGATCCTCCAGGCTGCCTGCCTGGTTCCATCTCATGCTTTCCTCCTTGCTATCAGAACTCAACTTCGTTCAGGGAGACCTCTACCCCTTTCCCACATGACTCATGGGAAGGTTACCCTGTAGCTACCTAAGGTAAATACTGATTTGTCTTAGTAATAATAATCCATTTCACTTGATGGGAGGGTTTTAGGGTAGTCACATGACCCAGTTCCGGCCAATGAAAACAGAAGTCTCCAGAACACTTCCTGGAAAAATCTACTTGCTAATAAAAAGAGACACATAGACATGGGGTCTTATGCTGCTAGATATTGTCTGGTCTGAGCAAGACTTCTGGAACTTTGGCAGCTACCTTGAGACCATGGGGAGCAATCCGAAGATAGCAGAGCAGAAAGATGAGAGGAACATGAATGCTTGATGACTGACTTAATCAACCCTGGACCTGAACTACTGTCTTCTATCTGGATGAGAGCTTAAATGTTTTTTTATGACAGGTGAATCCGGATCCCACCCTGACCAAAAAACAAAAAAACAACAACAAAAAAACCACACCCAGGATCCTTTATAAAGAGCCACATAACATGGAACATACACAAAACCTTGGGGATTTCATCATCTTCTATCCAACCAAAAGCCCATCATCCATTCTTTATTGTGTCATGTATGAACATGAGTTACATGTGCAGAGATGTTCATCAAATAACCCATAGCAAGGTGTACACACATGTCCTAATAGATTGGTACAGTGACCTACCCAGATATGTACGGTCTGGGTTTTTTTTTTTTAAGATTTTATTTATTTATGAGGGAGAGGGGGAAGGGGATGCGGAGAGCGAGGAAGAGAGAATGAGCCAGGGGAGAGGCAGAAGGAGAAGCAGACTCCTTGCTGAGCAGGGAGCCCGACTCAGGGCTCAATCCCGTGACCCCAGGATCATGACCTGAGCTGAAGGCAGACGCTTAACCAACTGAGCCACCCAGGTGCCCCCATACAGTCTGTTTTAAATAGGAAAAGTTCTAAGATCTGGAGAAGTTGTAAGTTCTTCATCTCTCTCATCTTTCCCATCTACTCTCCACTCCTTTACTGACTGTAAATATCAAACTGGCAACTCCTTCAATTGTATTGTTATGAGAGAAAAAAAAAAGTTTAACAAGATGAGTGGGCCCCTTCTGAGACACTTGAAAGAAAAGACCACATGCAATTTTCAGGTGTCTGTACCAAATGTGCTATGAGATGACCTTTCAAATCTCAAGCCATGGATGTTACAAAGATTATCAGTTATGAAAAAAAATTTTTTTGATTATCCTAATGCTTATTAGATTAAAAAAAATGACACATTTCCTATTGTTTTGGTGGAAGGGCATGTGATATGGTCCACAGACTGATATGTGACCTTGCTCTTCCCACCAGATGCATTAGTCGAGCTGGAAACAAATATTTTAGGGAATGGTTTGCAGTATGCTATGTTGGCTTATAACGAAACAACAATAAAAACAGAATATTGACATTATAGAAGCTAGCTAAGATCTGGAGTTTGGAGAAGACCACTGTGAGCCAGTCAGCTTCCCAAAGGGAGGCACAAAGAACAGAGCTTAAGAGAAGTTGACCGTGAATCCGACTAGAGGTCAAGTCCTGCTACTGCCACCTAATAGCTGCTTAAGCTATAAATGCTTTCCCCATTCTACTCTTGGGCAAGTCATTTAACCTTTCTGAGCCTCCAGTTCCTCACCTATGAAATGAAAGTAATACCTATCAGAAAGGGGTTTGGAGATTAAAAAGGTAATGTTTGGGGCATCTGGGTGGCTCAGTTGTTGTCTGCCTTCGGCTCAGGTCATGATCCAAGCCTGCTTCTCCCTCTCCAGCTCCCCCTGTTTGTGTTTCCTCTTTTGCTGTCTCTATCAAAAAAAATAAATAAAATCTTTAAAAATAAATAAATAAAAAGGTAATGTTTGCACAGTCCCTGGCACATACCAAGGGAAAGGAAAATGGAGCATGACCGCCCTTGCAAGCCACTGCATAGATGTGCTGACAGTGCCCATTTTGAGTGGGGTGGAAGCTCAGTGCAACAACATGAATCTCCCAAACATCCTTGCACACACTCACATCACTTTAAGGTGCCCACCCTGTAATAATGAGGATGTGGAGCTTGATGTGTTTTTCATTCTGGTGTTTCTTTGCTGATTCCTACCCACTCCATAAAATTTGTGTTGAAGTTGAGGTCTTTCCCAGAACTTAATTATTTTCTGTCTCCGTGGATGGGAACATGATTTCTGCTTTTCTCGAAAGGCCTTGGTCATGGGCTGGCTACTTAAACAAGGAAGTGACCATGCTGGGCTTCAACTTTGCCTTTTGATTGCTCCTGCATTAGCCGACTGGCTCCCACCCAGTCTCCACCAAGGAGACATTCCCGACCCTCAGACAAGTCCTTGCACCTCTACGAGGTTCATGATTCTGTCTGTCCCATTTGGGGTACCCAGGCCTCTTGGGATCTGTAAAGTAATAAATCTGTAAAGGTTCCTGGATTGTTTCCAGTATTTTGAAATGTCAAAGAGAAACTGTGTCAGAGCTCCTATGGCCAATGCCCAACAACCCGCTTCGTTTGGAATGACTCAGTTTAGACCTGGCTATGAACCCTGCTCTGGGTGACCTTGATCCTCTGTAGAAGGAGGGGAGAGTATTCTTTAACAGGACTGGGGACACTCTACCTTCCCGGGGACCTCAGGGACCCAATGGCACAGGAATACGCGCCCCGCGAAGCCATCTCTGCCGGGAACCCTCTCAATGCCCCGGGGCGTCTCCCACGCTAGCAAAGCTGGAGCTGAGGACCTTGCACTTTCACTAGCCTTAAAGGGACTCCGGGGAACGAGGTCCTGCCCCGCCCCGCCCGCCCCAACTCCTACCAGCTACTACGCTAGGCCCCGCCCCTCACCGCCTGCCCCTTCCGGGCCGCAATTCTGCCGCAGGTCCCCTCCCCTTTCACGCGCGTCACCCTATCCGAGGCCGCGCCCGGCCTGGAGTCCCCGCCCCCGTCCCTACCAAGCCCCTCCCCTGTGCCCCGGACCAGCCGGCTCGCTCCGGCTTGCTCCGGTCCGGGGCCGCCCCCGCCCCGCTCCTGCCCCGCCCCTGCCGGCTGGGGTTTCCGAGCCGCTTGCACTGCGATTCCCGCACCTCTGGGAACATGGCGCTGCGAGCGGTGCGGAGCGTGCGGGCTGTGGCCTGCAGTCTGCGCGTCGCCTCCGCGCCCGCCGCACCCTGCCTGCCGCGGCCCTGGGGGCTGAGGGCGGGCGCCGTCCGGACACTGCGCACGGGCTCCGCTCTGCTCTCCGGTAAGCGCGGGCGGGCACGTGGGGGAGAGCCGGGCTGCTTGGGGCGACGGGGCTGGGCGCCTCCCTCCCTGGGTCGCTGCTTACCTCGAGTCCCCAGTGGTGACCACCCGGGTCAGGCGAGGCGACCCCTGCCCACGCTTCTTTCTACTGCTGGGATCCCTAGTTGCGTGGCCGACACCGCAGCCTTTGTCCTGCGGGTTGGGGAGCCAGGAGGAGGAAGCCTGGAGTACACGCGCGACTGCCAAGTGCGAGCTCGTTCCACGGGAGCGCCGGCCGCTCGCTGCTGGAGAACCATGCAAGCGTCGCTAAGCTCCTTCGCGACCTTAGGTTATCTCGCGTATGTGTGCATCGTGGGCCCTAAAATTGGAGACATGGTAGGCTTTAGTTTGCTACATGGACTGTCACTGAGAACTCCGAAGTAAAATTAAAGAGCGCTTAATGAAATTAAAGCACTGGAGCTAGATTTTTACTAGCAAAAGTGAGCATACCTTTGAAGACTTGGCTATTTCCTAAAAACAGTGAGATAAAGTCTTTGGGACTCTTACATTCTGCTAAAACCTATATTGAGTCATGGATGTGTTGGGACAGAAATGAGGCCTCACACGGACATGCAATTGAAATAACTGAGGGCCCTGCCCACAAATGTCTTGGTCATCTGTGCTACTATACATCAGCACAATTACCGCAGCAGAAAAAGTTTTCTTACTGCGTGCACAAATGCTTGAGATGCTAATGCACCTCCAAGAACTCAGGCTTCTTTCTTAGGGGTGATGGCTGTTGTCCCGTTGTTCACTGTTTTAGAAACCTGTTTGGAAATGGAAGACTTGATAACATTTATTCCAGTCTGAAAGATAAAGATGCTTCTCTTTCGTTGCTAATATATTCCTTTAGTTCTGTTGGTGACACATATCAGTAATTACCAATCTGAATACAAAGGGGAAAGCATATCTCAGAGAAGAAATGAATTTCAAGTCTGGTGGGGTTTTGTTTGTTTGTTTGTTTGGTTATTCAGTGTGACGCTTACTGCTGGCTTTTTGCAGTTTCCAGTTAGCTAGTTAAATATTGTCCAAAATATCAATAACCCATGATCTGGTTGAACACCAAGGTTTTTAAGAACAGAGAGACCCAAGTTCCAATTTTGATCCTGCCTCTTACTAGCTCTGTGATCTTGGGCAGAGTCACTTAACTTCTGAGTCTGTTCCCCTCATCAGAAAAATGTAAATGATAATACCTCTACCAGGCAGAGTTGTTGGGAGGATGAAATGAAATAATGTAACCGCTGTACATGTAGCCTGACACATAGTTAGTACTTGGTAAATGTTACTCGTTATTAAATATTATAGAATCAAGTAGGTAAAAATTGGCCAATATTTGTTATCTGGCTAGTGACTTTGGAACAGACACTTTTTTTTAGTAAGTTAGTAAGCTCCATGCTCCACGTGTGGCTTGAACTCATGACCCTGAGATCAAGTCACATGCTCCACCTACTGAGCCAGCCAGGTGCCCCTTGACTTGTGACTTTGAAAGGAGGAAAATGCAGACTTTTCATAAATTACTGAAACGCCTCATTTTGAGGCCAAAAATGTTCTTAAAGGCTCAGTAAGAAAGTAATTTTTACCTAATCTGTCTGTCCACTTTTTTCCTATTAGGCTGAGGGTTAAAGGAGAATTAAACTAATCATTGTCTTTAGCCTAAACAGCTTGGCCTTGTAAAAAGTCTCCCGGACTTTGAAATTAAGTGGACTTAACATGCATTTACCTTACTAATGTTGCTGTCTTTCCTCTAAATTTATGGTTCTTCAATTGTTAAACTGAGTGTATGTGAGCAGCCTTACTCCTAAGATTATCTTTACAATTAGGCAAGATGCCAAGGCCAAAATTGAGACAGTAGTCACAGAGAAGTCATATTTATTATTTCATAATTTGTATTGTAACCGGCCAGTTCTAGAGTTGTAACAGAGTGATAGGGAGAATTGAGTGTAGCCAAATATGTATATAGATATTTTGCTCAGAATCTACTTAATTAAAACTAAAGAATTACTTCACTCCTTAAACTTCTGAGTGCTTACTGTTTGGTAAGCTCTGTGTTGGAACTGGGAATACAAATGAAAATGAGATAATGAGATAAACCATGCTCTTGCTTGCTTTGTACTTCATCTCCTTGCTGGGGAGAGTGGACAAAAGGGTATATGTGTAGTTCCTTAAGTGCTGTGTATTGTAGGGTCAGGATCCGGAGAGAGTGGTGCAGAGTGCTGTGGGAGCCAGTTGGATGGCCTAGGAACTTTGGAGGGCTACAGAAGGCTTCTGGCAGGAAAGAAATTCGAACTTGTAGTAGTCAAGAAAAGGCAGTGGGGGAGAGAGTTGCAGTCAGAACACCAAGTTAGAAACTTTACGGAAAGATCAGATTGACCTGAAGCATTTAGTTATTTGAAGTGGAATGAAGCAAAGCAAGTTCCTTTGTGACAGATTTTACAACTTCTTACAGTGAAGAATATGAAATTAAAGTTTTTTAATGATTAAGGGAAAAGAAAGCAGTAAGTTACATTCTGCTGTGTATCAGAGCTGTGTAATCAAAGCATTTTAATGCTGTTTTAAGTACAACTATCTTGTGGGTAAGGGGTAAGAGTGAACCAGAAAGGCTTACTCAAAAACAGCATGTGAATTGATGAACCATTGTCCTATTAACTTCTGAGGCATTGTTTTTGGAAAAATATTTGGCCTCAGGGGGGTGGGAGGATGGGTTAGCCTGGTGATGGGTATTGAGGAGGGCACGTTCTGCATGGAGCACTGGGTGTTATGCACAAACAATGAATCATGGAACACTATATCTAAAACTAATGATGTAATGTATGGGGATTAACATAACAATAAAAAAATTAAAAAAAAAATATTTGGCCTCAGAATGTGATAACATAATATTATGTTAGCATTATGCTTTTTAAAAAATTTATTCTTTAAAGCAAGTACTACTAACATTAAATTCTAAATAGCTTTTTTCACATGTCTTGAACTTTGGTCAGTCTTTTTTCCAGGAATCCTTGAATAGTTCGGCCATGTCTTTGAAGAAAAGAAGCTCAGAAAGCCAAGGGCTAACCTGTCCATTGAATGTTGAGCAGAACTTGACTTTCCACCAGTTAATGCCTTAGCTCTGAGGTGACTGTTGAGTTCTGATCTTATAGTTTGTTTCTTTAAATGATAGTAGCCACTTTCTTCAAGGGCAGGCTTGAATTCAATGAAAATGGAATTTTAAGAAGTTAGTCAAGTTATAATTGTTGCAGATCACTTTCATTCATGTAAGATTCCACTTTATAACCAAGATGCAGTGAAGCCCTCTTAGGTCAACTCTACCTAAAGAGGCACATTTTTTTTTTCTTCAGGTTAAATCATTTATAAGCATTATGAGCATTTATGCTCCCTCACGCCAAGCTACAGAGGGACAGACTACCTTCTGTAAGACAGACCAGTAATAGATGAGTATACATTTTGAAGTACGCTCCAAAATAGTTTGTATGTGTAATTTAGACTAATGTTGGAATAACCAAATCTCCAAAAGATGCACAAGGTGTTATTCACATCAAGCCATCTTTGCCTAAATGATACTACTCTTGAGAAGATGTTCCGTCTTTTCATGTGATCTGGTTTCTCCTGGGCAGTGTATTATTGAAACGCAGTGTTAAGTTAAACACAAATACTGGGAAAGTCTTGCCTTTTGACAGTATTGATATGAAAAGTGCTTTTTAAGAAGTGATACCACTGCTTTTCTGAAATACTGGTCTTCTATTTTAGTGCGTAAATTCACAGACAAACATGAATGGATAACAACAGAAAATGGTATTGGAACAGTGGGAATCAGCAATTTTGCACAGGTATTGGATTGTCTTGAAATACTTAAAACAGTGTGCTCTTGCCTAAATTGGATTGCTCTACCTTTTAAAGATTGTTTATTCTGCCCCTTATTATTTTGGGCCCTTTAAAGAACATCAATCAAGTAAACAAGTAAAATATAAATTCAGTTAGAGCAGTATATAGTGTTTTAAGAGATTATTAAAAGGTTAACACTTAGAAGTAAACATACCTTATTCAAGAAAGAAATGTTTCATGTTTGGGCAGTTAAGGAAAAAATAAGAGCAAGCAGAAGGCATGGGAGTGTTGACAGTGTTTGTGGATACTGTGATATATGCACAACCCCAGGGGATAAAGAAGGAAAACCTAGACTGGCACAGATTAGACAAAGGCAAACCTTTTATGTAGCCAATCTTTTTCTTTAATTTCGCTATTCCCACTGATCCCATAATGAGAAATTATTCAGAAGAAAATGAGAAGCCAAATAGCAAGTATGAGTCAGTGATTTTCAACTGGGGCTGTGTGGGGGGGGGGGCAGGAAGGGGAAACTGTTAACTGATAGGAGTATATACTAGTCTTCAGAAGTGTTGGAATCTCAGGTATTGAGCATCAATGACAATTGTTATCGTCACTGGCCTGTGTACATACTGAGGCCCAGTACAGGGTACTGTGTACAATACTGTACAAGTGTTGTCTTCACCTCCTGGAGTTTTATCTATGAGGGGAATCACCTACATGGAGAATGACACACAAAACATTATATGGTGGATGACCTGCATAGTACAAGGGTTGTAACTCACCTGATGGAGAGCTCACTTCTTAACTTGGAATCAAGGTCTTCAGGGAGTACAAGGTATGAGGACTATGATTTACAGATCAGTGGGTAGGATTTCAGCAAATACAGCAGGGGAAATGGCCTAAGCGAAACTGCAAAGGTAGAAAAGCACAAGGTGTTTGTTCTCAGAGGAGCTAGTATATGGGGGGGATGAGGGGGATATGGTTTATGACAGGAGTCACTGCTGCTTGTGGGCTAGGCTAGCTGGTGGCCTGTTTTCTTACAGGTCTTGAGCTAAGAATGTTTTGCATTTTTCAAGAGTTGTAAGAAAAACTAAAGAATGTGGCCCCTGGAGTGTAAAATATGTACTATCTGAATTATAGAAGGTTAGTGTTTGACTTGTTTCTATTCACTAGGAGGTTTAATTTGATTTCTTAAAGGTTTGTGTTTTGTTTGTTTTAGGAAGCTCTGGGAGATGTTGTTTACTGTAGTCTGCCTGAAGTTGGGACAAAACTGAACAAACAAGGTATTTTTCTCATCTTGGTATATTATTCATGACATAAGTTTTCTTTACCTTGAATAATAACTTGTTGCACCTAGGACCAGTTAGAGTGCTTTTTACTCAAGTAATAGAAAACTCACCTAAAAGATTAAAGTTGGGGTTTATTTTATCTCCCTCAAGGAGTCTGGAGATAGGTGGATACAGGGGATTGGCTTAGTGGCACAGTGAAGGATCATCAAGGACATGACCTCTTTTCATACTTTTTCTGCCTCAGTGTGTCAGAGGTCACAAAATGGCAGCAAAGCATCACTTTCTCAAATGGCCATATCCAAAAGTAGGATGAGAAGGTAAAATCTGTTTTTCTTTGGAGGCAGTAAAGAATCTGTTTTTCTAAGTATCTTTGACAATATTGGCCATGTTTTTTTTCTGCTTAAACTTTCCCCATCATTATTCTTGTTTGAACTTTTTCTGCTTCCTGGCTCTCATATAATATTAGGTCATATCCCTCTTTTTTGAAGGTCTTCATAGGAACCTTTTCCGATGCCATAATAAGATCCTGTTGTGATTAATAATCTTTATCTGTCCATTTTCCTGTGTTCTATACATCAGAGAACAGTTGTTCTTGTTTTCTCATGATGTTTTGTACCCACTTTGCTGCTCTCAAGCAAGTGATCCTGTTTCTGAACATCTCTTTACAGCAAGTGAGCAGCATGAACCTGCTTTCTATGCTTAAAAAACTTAGTTAACATAAATATCCCTAATGAATACTGTCTTTAAACTTTTCTGCTAAAGGCTTTTATAAAATTGATGAAAAATTTACATACACTGAATGCATGAAGTGTACAATCCAGTGAGTTTTGACAAACATAAACACTGTGTAAGCCTTGCCGATTAAAACCCTTCTCGAGACAACCTGTTCTCTGATTTCTGACACCATAGGTTAGTTTTGTCTATTATTTTAACTTCATTCAAAAGGAACCACACAGTTTTTATATTATGTCTGGCTTCTTTTGTCCAATATCATGATTTTGAGATTTATGTTGAGTGATCAATAGTTTATTATTTTTTTTATTGCTGAGTAGTGTACCATTATGTAACATTTTAATCTTTTCTCCTGTTGGATTTCTGTGTTGTTTCTAGTTTTTAGCTATTAGAAATAAAGCTACTATAAACTTTTTTGTTGAAGTCTTTTTTGTAGATGTCTTCATTTCTCTTGGGTATATATATATATGTGTGTATATGTGTATATATATACATATATATATGAGTGGAATTTGTGGCTTGTAGTGTAGTAGTTGTATGTTTAACTTTGTAAGAAATTGCCAAACAGGTTCCCAAAGTGGTTGTACCATTTTACATTCTTACCAGCAATATGAGAAAGTTCTAGGCACTGCAGATCTCGCTGTGAGATGACAAATTATTTTTGAGCACCCTTCCATGTGCTTTTTGCCACTCACATCTTTGTAGTCTCTAGTCAAGCCTTTACCTATTTATTTGTGTTGTCTTTTTACCATTGATTTTTAGGCATTCTATATATTCTAGGTACAAATCCTTTTTCAGATCTATATTTTGTGAAATTTTGTCAGTTTGTTATTTTGTCTTTTCATTTTCTTAACTGTGTTTTTTTGATAAGCTTTTAATTTTTAACAAGTCCAAGTTATTAATGTTTTAATTTATGTATAGAACATTGCATCTTTTCTAAGAAATCTTTGTCTCCATGGTTCCCATCCTATATACCCTAGAGCTATGGGATATTTAAAATTTTCAATCTCTTTTGGACACCACACACTAATAGCTCAATAGAGTTAACAGTTATCCAATATTAGATCTGTGTTATCTTGGGTAATGTGTCTTTGAAGCAAATATTGCATGAAAGTAAGCAAGGATCATCAGTAAGACAGTGTGGTGTTCAGTCTGATTCCCTGATAGAGAACTTGTATAGTCTGCAACAGACACACATTATCAGTAAATACTTGTAGTTAACAATGAAAAATATGTTACTAAGATACTTAGGGCACTATGAACCAAGAAAGTTTGAGCAACTCTGGCCTATACCAAGTTTGCAAAGGTACTCTCCGTGTTTTCTTCTTGAAACTTTACATAGTTTTTGCTTCCATTTTCAGGCATTATTAAATTCACTGATTCTTAACAGTTTTATAGATTCCTTTGAATCTTCTATGTAAACAATAATGTAATCTGTAAATAAAGAACTTTATTTCTTTTCAATCTTTACGCATTTTCTTTCTTTTTCTTGCCATATTGCACGGCCCTGAGCCCTCAGTATAATGTTGTATAGAAGCAGTGAGGTAGACATCATTGCCTTGGCCTTATTCCTTATCTTGAGAATGCATTAAGATTTCATCATTTAGGCATGATAGTTAGCTGGGGGGTTTTGACAGAATCTCATTATCAGATGAGGAGGTTCCTTTCCATCTAGTTTGCTGATAGTTTTTATCATTTATGGATGTTGAATTTTGTCACATTTGTTTTATCCATCTTACCGACATGATCATAAGGGTTTTCTCCTTTATTCTGTTAATGTGGTGAATAAGGTTATTTTTAAATATTTAACCAGATTTGCATTCCTGGTAGTTATGATGCAAAAATTACCTTTAAAAATATACTGTGGGATTTGATTTGCTAATTAATCATTTTTGTATTAATATTCATTATAGATATTGGTCTTTTATAATGGCTTTGTCAAATTTTGGAATTAGTTATATTGACCTCCTGGTTTTGATTGTTTTTAAGATTTTTATATATTTATTGCCAGAGTGAGAGAGAGCACAAGCAGGGGGGTAGCATCAGACAGAGGGAGAAGCAGGCTCCCTGCAGAGCAAGGAGCCTGATCTGGGACTCAATCCCAGGACCCTGGGATCATGACACTTAACCAACTGAGCCACCTAGGCACCCCTGTATTGGCCTCTTAGACTAAGTTTGGAAATGTTCTCACCTTCTCTCTTTTTCTGAAAGAATGTGCAAGATTGGTATTATTTCTTCCTTAAGTGTTTGATAGAATTAGTTAAATCTTGAGTTAGATGATTTCTTTCTGGGAAGGTTTTTGATACAAATTTAATTTCTTTAATAGATGTAAGGCTGTTCATATTTTCTACATTATCTTTGATTTTGTTATGTTTTGGGGGGAATTTTTCCATGTTGTCAAATTCATCAGTAAAGATGTGGTAATTTGTGTGTTTTCTCTCTTTTTTTATCAGTCTTGTTAGCTATTTATCATACTAATCCTGAAAGAAGCAAATTTTTACCGTTAATTTTTTTATACTCCATTTATTTCATGCTCCTAGCTTTGTTTTCTTCCTTCAAATTAGACTTAATTTCTCTATCTAATTTTTCCTTGGTAGAAAATTGGGGCTTTGTTTTAGTAAGTACTTTGTTACTCGTACTATAAAACGCTGTCTCCCTTGTGATGGGTAGCAGCTAAAATCTAAGTTTAATTCTTTTAGCCTTAGCTGGGACACCAGCTGTGCATGCATGGCTCAGGCATCATTCAGAGACCTGGACAGAGTTTATACACAGGATTTGGGGCTCTTCCATTTAGTCTCTCTCCTTGGGCTTTCCCACCTCACTTTCCAGTAGTTATGGTGGCCTCAACTTGTCTTCTGGTCCCTTATGCCAATTAAGACTGAGATTTTCTCTCAGAATTTTGGCTGCCCCAAATGGCAAAGATTGGTGCTGTCTTCAGGCCAAAAGCCATTTTTTAAAAAAATCACTACTGTCCCTTCTTTCAAGTGTTGTCTCCTTTCCATGAACTGACTGCTATTGTTTATTTTCTAGTGTCTCTAGAATCCAGGTCATTGATTTTTAAGATGTTCTTTGTAAATGAGACCTAAAGATAATTGCCTTCTAAGCACTATTTTAGCTATATCCCACAAATTCGGGTATATTGTATTCTCAGTATCATTCAGTTCAGATCACTCAGTGTTGTCCCAGAGGTGACCAAGGCTCTGTTAATTTCTCAGTCTTTTATTTCAGTTAAAAGACTGAAATATGGTTAATTTCACGTGCTCTTTGTTCACATTCACTGACCCTTCTGCTGTTACTGCCATCCAGTGAATTTTATTTTAGATATTATACTTTCCAGTTCTAGAATGTCCGTTTTTAAAATTTCAGTTTCTTTGCAGGTATTCCCCCATGTGTTCACACATGATGATCTTTTTAAAAATCTGAACAAATTTGTAATAGTTACTTTTAGGTTCTCTGCTTATTCCAGTATGTGGGTCTATGGGTCCTTTTGGCATCTGTTGACTACTTTTTCTCTTGACCATGGCTCCCTTTCTTTATAGGATTTCAACCCTCAGTTTCCAGCTACCTTGGCAGGCCCACGTTCCATCCTCTGACCTCTCAAGCAAATAAGACTGGTTTTCTCTGTGTTCTAGTGAAACTGTGTGCTTTGAATGGGGCAGTGTTGTCAGTACAAATTATATAAATGAAGATCTCACCCAGTTTGGGCCCCTTTTAAGGATTGACTCCTCCTTTGGTCACCCTTCAGAGCCTTCATATAATTGTTTTTTGTTTTGTTCAGAGTTTATAATTGTTATCTGCAAGAAGGCCGGTCTGATGAGGTACTTCATCATTACTGGAATCTCCTAAAATTTCATTTTCATTGAGTTTTACTGGGTTTAAGTACATCTGGTATTCAGATACATCACCATTTGTTGACTCCGTCTAAAAACAGGTCCACTTAATTGAGGATATTTATACCCTTCTCACAGGATATGAGCATGACGAAACTGATTTTTTTTTTTTTTTAGTTAAAGATATTTAGAATGCTTTGGGGCACCTGGGTGGCTCACTCAGTTAAGTATCTGCCTTTGGCTCAGGTCATGATCCCAGGGTCCTGGGATCAAGCCCCGTGTCAGGCTCCCTGCTCAGCGGAGAGTCTGCTTCTCCTTCTCCCTGCCTGTGCTCTTCTTGCTGTCTCTCTCTCAAATAAGTAAAATCTTTAAAGATATTTAGAATGTTTTATCATGCCTGTATTAAAGGTGACCACTTACCCGTATTTTATATTTTCAGGTCATTGACTTTTGATATTTAATATTTTAATTTTCTCAATTTAGATGAGTTTGGTGCTTTGGAAAGTGTGAAAGCTGCTAGTGAACTCTATTCTCCTCTATCAGGAGAAGTAACTGAAATTAATGAAGCTCTTGCAGAAAATCCAGGACTTGTCAACAAATCTTGTTATGAAGATGGTAAGTTGTTGCTAGAAATTTTTTCAAAGGATTATTGCTGCAGTTAACATTTTAGAGTTTAAAGCAAGCTTTAGCAGATTGGAACTTCTTCTTTTTGGACTTTTTTTTTTAAGATTTTATTTATTTGACAGAGAGAGACACAGAGAGAGAGGGAACACCAGCAGGGGGAGTGGGAGAGGGAGAAGCAGGCTTCCCGCTGAGCAGGGAGCCTGATGTGGGGCTCCATCCCAGGACCCTGGGATCATGACCGGAGCCGAAGGCAGACGCTTAAAGACTGAGCCACCCAGGCGCCCCTCTTTTTGTACTTTTTGATACGAAATAGGGATGTTTTGCTTTAAAAAAGGGAAACAGATTAGCTGAATATATAAGGTTAGCTTTAAGATCTCTGTCAATAAAAGCATTGCCTTCTTTTACAGAGTTCTTAGTATTACAGGTATAGACTTTTTATGAACACTTTCAAAGTATTTACCTCTTCAGACATAAAGGTGGTAATAGAATAATGCGTATTGCATCAGTTTTGTCACATTTTCATCTTCTTAATAACCCAGTGAAGTATGGTAGCAGCAGTTTTCTCCATTTTGTACATGAATTGCAAAATTAAGATTAGCTTGTAGTTCTCTGTTGCCTGTCACCTAGCCCTTCTAACTCTAGTAGTGCTTTCTGCTCCCTCCTCCCCTTCACCTCAGCAGTTATAGTGTTGGTGTTCCTTCTGTTAAAGAAAGATATCCCTGGTCTTGTATATTTGGATCCCTCAATGTTGTTGATGGTTGTGAAACTTGAGGTTTTTTGTTTTTAATTTTTAAAAATTTAATTCTAGTATTGTTTTTTTTTTTTTTTTAAAGATTTTATTTATTTATTTGAGAGAGAGAATGAGATAGAGAGAGCATGAGAGGGGGGAGGGTCAGAGGGAGAAGCAGACTCCCTGCTGAACAGGGAGCCCGATGCGGGACTCGATCCCGGGACTCCAGGATCATGACCTGAGCCGAAGGCAGTCGCTCAACCAACTGAGCCACCCAGGCGCCCCTCTAGTATTGTTAACATATAATGTTTATATCGGTTTCAGGTGTACAATATCGTGATTCAGCAATTCTACACATTACTCATAGCTTATCATGACAAATGTACTCTTTAATCCCCATGCCATATTTCATCTATCCTTCCACCTACCTTGCCCTGATAATTATCAGTTTGTTCTCTATACTGAAGAGTCTTCTTTTTTTTTTTCCTTTGTTTGTTTTGTTTCATAAATTCCACATATGAGGGGTTTCTGGGTGGCTCAGTCAGTTAAGTATCCAACTCTTGACCTCAGCTCAGGTCTTGACTGGGGTCGTGAGTTCAAGCCCCATGCTGGGCTCCATGCTGGGTGTGCAGCCTACTTTAAAAACTTCCACATATGATTGAAATCCTGTGTTATTTGTCTTTCTCTGACTGACTTATTTTGCTTAACATTATACTCTCTAATGCCATCCATGTTGTTGCAAATGGCAAGATTTCATATTTTTCTTAATGGCTGAGTAATAATCCATTTTATACACATATATGCACATATATATACACCACATCTTCATCCATTCATCTGTTGATGGACACTTGGGCTGCTTCCATAGTTTGGCTATTTTAAATAATGCTTCAGTAAACATAGGGGTGCATACAACCTTTTGAATTAGTTTTTGTATTCTTTGGATAAATACTCAGTAGTGCAATTACTGGATCATAGGGTAGCTCTACTTTTAAGTTTTTGGGACACCTCCATACTGTCTTCCAGTGGCTGCACCAGTTTGCATTCTCACCAACAGTGCACAAAGGTTTCTTTTTCTCCACATCCTAGTCAACATTTTTTGTTTTTTGTGTTTTTTTATTAGAGCCATTCTGACAGGTTTGAGGTTAAGAGTTCTTAATCCATTATAGTAGAATCTATTCTGGCTTTAATTCTTTTCAATTGTGATATGCAAGGATATTAACTGAATTCTTAAGGCTAAAATATAAAGCTCCTTGAACAAATAATGAGTGATTTATGTAAAGAATACTAGATCAATTTAAAAAGGTAATTTGGAATATGATACTTTTTTTCGGTTGCAGGTTGGCTGATCAAGATAGCACTCAGTAATCCTTCAGAACTGGATGAATTAATGAGTGAAGAAGCATATGAGAAATACATAAAATCTATTGAGGAGTGAAAATGGAACCCCTAAATAAACTAGTATGAAACAACTTAATCTAGCAAAGTTGTCTTAAATTAGTGGTACACAGAGATTTAAAATAGCAACTATTAGCAATACCAGTGGAGAAAGAAACTACTTGCAACAATGCTAATAGAAGAAAATACCCCTTAACTTTATAATGATTGCAGAACAACACAACATGCATCTGTTTTGCAACACCCTCTGATTTTTATGCTCCAGTTATAATATTCAGAATACTGAAATTATCTTTGGTTAAAAACTAGTTATAAAAATTATGTAATTCAAGGATGACATTGTTACCTTAAGCCTTAAGCTTACATCTATCCCTGGATGGGGGTCAAAATGCTTAAATAATCTTTCCATTGGAAATAACTGGCAGTAGAGAAAGGTTTGTTAGTTGTAATGTGTCAGATAAAGAACACTACTACCTTAATTTTGCAATATACGGCACTTGCTGGTGCTATTTTTATACAATGAAGCAACAGCCTTGCAGGAAGATAGTTTAATAAAACATTCAACTTCTTCATTATTCATGTTTTTTGTTTTAATATTTCATTTAGTGACTCTGCTAGTATTTGTGAAAATGCTAATTTTAACTTATGGAAAGTTATTTTTTTAAAAGGAAATTTAAGCCATAACAATGAAAGGTTCCAAGAAAATGTTTCCTTTTAGTCACAAATCTGGTTTTTCTTAAAGACCTAATTGCCTGATAGCATTAAGTACCATTTTTGGTCATCTTTAATATAATCAAAAAGAAAGCACTGACTTTGGTGGTTTTTGTTTTGTGTTGTTTTGTTTTGTTTTTTTTAATGCTGCTAGGTTAGAAGACAGAAGAGGAAAACAAGGAAAGGTAAAAGTTGGATAAGCACAACACATGGCATCCTTAAGAAAGTAAACCACATTCAGGTTTCCACTTTAATGGGAACAGAAATGGACATAGTGAAACTTTTTATGAGCTCGCACATTGACTTAGTGAATATTCTTCACAGCTTAAGCAAATTTACAGTGCCCAGTGGTGTTTTTAAGTAGCTAAATAGCGTATTTTCTAAGCCAAGTATAATATGCTGATATTTTGAAGGGGATATTATATATACACACAAAACTGTAAATATATATAAATACACACATACACATAGCAAAAGCAGACAAACCTCTATCATTTTTCCCAGTTAGTGCAGGAAAAGGGATGTATTCAAATACTACCACCTTCTGACGGTGAATAAACTGCAAATATGAAGACCTAGAGGAATTAGGTAGGTAAATAACAAATCTTTCCTGCTCCTCAGGGGAAAATAACCATCCTTTAAGGGCCATGTCACTGCTGAAACATCTTTGCACCCTTATCAAGAAAGTATCCAAAATATTTTGGATGACTGTTTCCTTGTTTGTATATAATTATTAGTCAATTTTTAGTTATTAAAAATTAATTTACTCTGCTTTAGAAATAGAATGAGTAATAATTATATAGATTTACTCTTTTGTTTTGAAGTACTCTCATAAATTACCTTCTTTGATGATTAAAGCAATATCCAGAACTAGGTAGGACAGATCCATAAATACCACCATTTCACAGGAAAGAAAGGTAGTGGAGAGGGTAAGACACTTAAAAATCCATGGTTAGGATTTTCACATTTCCTGGTCCATTCTTTATCAGTTCCTTAGCTAGTATTACTATAAAAATACTTATATTGGAATAGGGGTGGTAGGGAGGGAGAATGAATGTTCTAAAGGGGGGAAGCAAGCAAAAATGGCAATTCCAGAGTGAAAGGACATCAGTGATTATAATCTGAAAGAGATGGGCAGTTTTTATTCTCCCATCCTTTCCCAAATACACACACTTGCTTTGTTAGGCTCCCTCTGAGCTTTTTCAAAGAGCTGAACAGTATGGCAACTTGCTCTTTTGCTATTTAGAATACAGAACCATTTCAACCCTTGTATTGTAGTGCTGCCAAAAATAACAGGTGTTGAATGGCCTTCCAAACAGTAAATCAACAGAGAATTTAATTTCTCTGACCTCAAAATTCCTTTTGAATGGTTTTGGTCTTAATAGAGCATTTTTTTTTTTTTTAATTTTTTTTTTTTTTTTTTTTAAAGATTTTATTTATTTATTTGACAGAGAGAGACACAGCGAGAGAGGGAACACAAGCAGGGGGAATGGGAGAGGGAGAAGCAGGCTTCCCGCGGAGCAGAGAGCCCGATGTGGGGCTCGATCCCAGGACGCTGGGATCATGACCTGAGCCGAAGGCAGACGCTTAACGACTGAGCCACCCAGGCGCCCCTTAATAGAGCATTTTAATAAACGTTTTGAGTAATGCTTGCTAATAATTAAAACTCAGGAAATGGAACAGGTTACCCTAGAGGTATTACAAAAATCTTTTTATCACCTTAAAAATTTTATCACCTCCCCAAGTTTAAAGAAGTTGACAACATTAAGTTTTAAGAAAGAAACTAGTAGGGGCACCTGGGTGGCTCAGCTGGTTGAGCATCTGATTCTTGGTTTCAGCTGGGGTCATGATCTCAGGGTTCTGGGATCAGCCTGCATCAGGCTCTGACCTCAGCAGAGAGTCCGCTTGAAATTCTTCCTCTGCCCCTCCCCCTGCTTCTGTGTTCTCTCTAAAATAAATAAATCTTGGGGCGCCTGGGTGGCTCAGTCGTTAAGCATCTGCCTTTGGCTCAAGTCATGATCCCAGGGTCCTGGGATTGAGCCCCGCATCGGGCTCCCTGCTCCGCGGGAAGCCTGCTTCTCCTTCTCCCACTCCCCCTGCTTGTGTTCCCTCTCTCGCTATATCTCTCTGTCAGATAAATAAAATCTTTTTAAAAAAAATCTTTTTTAAAAATTATGCTAACTGTAACTGTCCTTATTACTGCTTAACAATCACTATTCTTTCAGACCCAATCACACATATGCTTTCCTCAGAAAGGGCCCTCACTTTACAAGGAGATTAAATTCTTTCTTCCCTGCAAATGGCTTTACTACTCACTATTTATCCCCATCAGTATTTTCCCTTTCTAGGCCAGATTTAGGTTCACAGAAAAGTTAAATAGAAAATACAGTTTTCATATATCTCTTGCCTCCATCTTTCTGTTTTTGAAACATTCCTTGGCCAATTCTAGGACCTTATTCTACTAGAGCTTCTGATACCTTGATTCAGTCTATAATTACAAAAACAGTTGTCCCTTAATGTTTCTGCTCAGTCATGCTATCAGGTTTTTACCTGCTAAACCTCAAAGTGATTACCACTAGCCCATTTAAAAGCAAAGTGTGCAGGCACAGTTACTGTAAAGGAAATTACTTACCATCTTCCAACTTTCCACATGTGCTTAATGAGAATATGCTTACAGTCAAGTTTAATTAAGAGTCATTTAGTAAAATACTTCGTTAAAATTTTTGGTATACTTCCCAGAATCAGAAAGTAGCTTTAATGAGTGGGTAACAAAGCCTTCTGCTAGTCAGGTGATTTCAAATTTTTGTTAACTGATTTCTCTGTGGAAAGGAGTTCTTAAAAACTTGAGAAACTGCTATAACAAAACCTCTTCCATATGCATCTTCATATGAACAAGGTATCTCAGATTATATATGTTTAAAAAATGAATAAAATTGGGGCTGAATCTCATTCTAGCAATATGTGACATTTATCCAGATACAAGAATTGCAGAGGGGAGGAACAGTGCCACCCATTTCATTCCGATACACTTCCAGCAACATTAATATTTATCAACACATTTAATACATTCCTACTATTTGTCAACTGAGTAGGGATAAAGACAATTCTCGATCTGGAAAAACAATGGACTGTTTTTGCCTTATGGTGTTTAAGTTTCACTTTCAAATTATTATTTTTTTTGCACATCAGATTGACAAGACTACTCAGTTAAGTCTTGACCATTTGACCATAAATATGTTAGAATAAAGTTCTGTGTAGGAAGCAGAATAAGAATACAATTACGAATTTAAGAAGAAAAAAAAATTTTCTATCAATTAGTTTATATTTTTAAATAGATGTTGATGGGTATCAAACTGTTACTAGATTTCTTTCGGTACCTTTCAAAGAGGGCTGTAACATTTTTATTTTTAAGATTTTACTTATTGGAGAGGGAGAGCGCAGGAGTGGGGGAAGGGGCAGAGGGAGAGAATATCCAGACAGACTCCCCAATGAGCGCAGAGCCTGATGCAGGGCTCAGTCTCCCAACCCATGAGATCAGGACCTGAGCCAAGCAGAGACTGGGACACTTAACTGCCTAAGCCACCCAGGCGCCCTGGGGTGTGACATTTTTAAATGCCAACATTTATGATACTTTGCTACCATTTAAATTTATGAACGTTTTACGTTTTAAAAATGTGCAATGGGGCGCCTGGGTGGCTCAGTCGTTAAGCGTCTGCCTTCGGCTCAGGTCATGATCCCAGCGTCCTGGGATCGAGCCCCGCATCGGGCTCCCTGCTCCGCGGGAAGCCTGCTTCTCCCTCTCCCACTCCCCCTGCTTGTGTTCCTTCTCTCGCTGTGTCTCTCTCTGTCAAATAAATAAATAAAATCTTTAAAAAAAAAAAAAAAATAAAAAAATAAAAAAATAAAAATGTGCAATGAAGTAATGCGTTTTTGTACAATTGTTTTTACAAGTATGCAGGCATACCATTTCTTCCCGGTTGTGAGATACAAGATCCAAATATGCATATTTTAGGTAAAGAAATTACACCTAAAATAGTAATATCTAAAAAAGTACTTTGTTCTAACATCCCAGTATAATGTTACACAATAGTCTTTCCGTAGACTTTCCAGGTATTCTAATTACTACTGTGGGTTCTGTTTAAAAAAAAAAAGGCAGTAATACATAGCTATCTTTCCAAATGCCTCCTTATCACAGTGCTATAAAAGACATTCTAATGCTTTCATACAACAGAATTATTCACACACACACACAACAACAACAACTAGAAAGCAGGCCGGCTTTAGAATCAGATGTGAGTTGGGTCCAGGCTCTACCACTGAATAACCTGGCCTGGGCCATAGGTTCCCCCCCCCGAGGACCAAAGGAGGGGAGGAGTGCGTAGCTTTGCCCGGTTCGTCGTCTGACTTAAGGGCGTGAGGCTCCTTCCCTTCAGGGTTGTACCGCAGCGACACAAGTTCAACGAGCGCGACGTGGTGTCGCCAGCGGATGCAAACTAGTACTGCCCCGTCAAGCAAGCGGGGCCCGAAAGTTAAAGAGCAGATTCCACTAGGAAGTTTCTGGCCACAGTCGCTCTCCTGGAGGAGGGGCAGTTTGGGAACAGCTGGCAACGCTGGGGACCTTCCTGGTTGCCGGGCATCTAGAGGCTGAGGCCACGGATGCTGCTAAGCATCCTACAACGCGCAGAGCAGCCCCCCTCCCTCAGCCCCATCCGGCCCGACGGCAACAGTGCCGGGCGTGCGGTCCTGGGTTTCTGAGGGGAAGCCGGTCCTACGGCCCTCTCTAACTCCACCGTCCGCGGGGCATCCGGCCGCTGCGTCCCCCTCCCTGACCCGCGCTTCGTCTTACACCTTACCTCAAACGCGTCCTCAGGCGCTCACAGCCGGCCGCCGCTCCTCAGGCGCGGTTGCGGGGGGGGAAGGTGCGCAGCTGCGCAGGGCCTGCTGGGAGCACGTGCCCTCAGCCGTCAGCCAGAGGCACCTCCCGCGCTCAAGCTTTGTTACGCCAGGCGGCCTCTGCATCACTTCCGCGACAACCCCCCGCGGGCCCCGCCCCCAGCGCGTCCGTAACCCAGGGCAACTGTCGCGCTCGCCTGCTGGCGGGGACTTAACTGTCCCGGGGACTTCCATCCCGTGGGGCCCACAGAAGGGTGTGAGCGGCCGCGGCCGCTTCCCCGCCTACGGGGCAAGGCCCCAGACCACTCCACAGGCGGCAGAGCGACAGGCCCTGCCCGGTTCTAAAGGAAGCTGCCCTCCGCGGCGGGGAGCCAAAAGCGAGAGGTAGTGTGGGCCGGGGCTGGAATAAGAGTGGGCGGGTCCTGGGAGGAGCGGCGAGGAATGGGTGGGGCAGTGGGAGGAGCTGTTGAAAGGGCGGAGCCTTGTGAGGGAGGAGCCAAAGGAGGAAGGGGAGGGGCTCGTGGGCAAGTGGGGACGTTTTGCTGGAGAGGACAGCTCTTGAAAGAAGGGTAGGCATCTTTTGTAGCACGGCAGGAACTGCTGGATAAAGAGGAGGAAGAAGGATCTTGGAAGAAGGGAAGGAGCCGGGGGGAAGGGGAGGGGCTATTCTAGGAAAGGGAAGAGCCAGGTGTGAAAGGCCGGGGCTTTAGGAGCAACAGGTGGAGTGTGTGTCTTTGATGACTTGTGCTTTCATGTAGACTTGTAAGCTGTGTGACAGCTGAGAAGACACGCGTGGCTTTACTATTTTATTACCAGAGCTAGGCATCTAATAGGCACTTAGTGAGTGAATGGGTGTGAGTGGAAAGAGCGGAAGGGTTGGAGACTGGGACTGCAGTAATAAAGGTATGATCCGGAGGGATGGTTGTATAAACCACGCCCTTAGGATTCCTTCTATGGGTCTTCAAAGCTGCTGTGCTCTGTGGGCACGTAATAAGCATAAGGCACAGATAATTAACTTGGAGAGATAAGATTTATACTCCTGAAAATGTGAACAAACTGTGCAAGCTGAGTGGCGCATGTGCTTAACTTTGAGGCGAAGATTCAACTCCCTGCCGAGTTGTGTTCCAAAATTGTAAATTAGATTGAAGTCTTCATATCATTTTCCTTTAGAAACTATATTACCGGGCGCCTGGGTGGCTCAGATGGTTAAGCATCTGCCTTCGGCTCAGGTCATGATTCCGGGGTCCTGGGATTGAGCCCCACGTCGGGCTCCTGGCTCAGCGGGGAGCCTGCTTCTCCCTCTCCCTCTGTCTCTCCCCCTGCTCATGCTCTCTGTATCTTTGTATCTCTGTGTCTCAAATGAATAAATAAAATCTTTAAAAAAAAAAGAAAAGAAAAGAAACTATATTACCAGTGATCAGCATGCCCAAGACAATCTTCAAGACTTATTTAACCACTTCATATGCCTGAAGCTTAGCTCTGTATTCAGAAACTTCGCTTCCACCATAGCTAAGTGTTTCTATTCATTGATTTCTTCACTCAACACACGTTGTTAAGGATCCACAGGACCATCCATCCAGAATTCCAATTGAGACTGCCAGAAGACCATCTTTCCCAGGCTGAAATTCTGACATAGATGCAAGATTCCTTTAAACCTGAAATTTCCAGGAAGATGGGGGGAGGGTGTAGGGCATAGTGTAGGGCCAGGGAGGTGGCAGGGAGTTTTAAGGGATCATAGCTTGCTTTTGACTTAAATGTCCTGGGTTTTTTACCTCTCCTGGCCCATCAACATTCCCCCCCCCCCATTAATTACCTGGGAATGTGTCAACCAGGTGTAGGAGTCTAGAGTAAGACATTTGGAATCTGACTTTTTATATAAGCAATGACAATTAGGTGGCATGTATGTTACCACTCTTTAGTCTCTGGCAGACATCATTAATCAACCACAGAACTCTTCCCTGCAGTGGCCAAGTTTTAACATCCTTCTCAACACAACACTCTAGTTGTGTTGGGACTGTTTGGAACCGACAATTTGGAACCTATTCTTCATCCCTAATATAGACAGTAAATATTTTAAGAATTAATAGACATAGATGTAAATGTAAATTTCTATAACTCTTGGTAGGAGTCTTTTTAAAAAAAAATGAAGTTTACCTAAATCGATGGAATCAAGAATCCTGTAGATGAGATTTATACGCATAGGCCAGATAATTGTATAGTGAGGTGAATTTGCAGCCAGTTGGTAATTAGTAAATGCCCCAGTATAAGGCATATCCACATGGCATTGTCCTTTACCCTGTCCTCGCCAACATTTTATCAGTGACTTAGATGAAGTTACAGGAGGTATGCCCATCAAATGCAAGTCTTAAATTGGGAAGGAATGGCCAAACTGTGGGGTGTCAGAGTCAGATTTGCAAGTATCTAAGCAGGTTGGAATGATGGTCCAAAACCAACAAGAGGAAATTTTAGAAAGATCTGATCCATTCAGAGGTCTATATCTAGTGGGAAAAAAAGAGGAAAAAATTTTTAAAAGAAAATTAACAGCATGTATATGGAGTGAAGAAGACAGGGATTATTAACAACTCATGTGGAAAAAATGTAGAAGTTATAATTGACCTCCTGCTGAGTGTTAATCAAGATTGGGATATAGCTTTTTAAACATGTAGCAATCTTTGTCCAATTAATAGGTGTAGATTTCAGATCAAAGGGAGTCAGATTTCAAAATAGACATTTCTAGCCAGACCACATTTGAAATATTACCCTCATTTCCAGGTACTATATTTTAAAGACACTGACAGGCAATTGTGCATTCTTAAGATGAGCACATTTGAGATTCTCTTCTGAAGAAATAAAAGCCGTCTTCAGTTATTTTCAGGATTATCATGTTGCTTTTGGGAGGAACACCAGGAACTGAAGAGCATAAGTTTCAGGGTTGCAGATGTCACACTAATCTTTAGAGCCACCAGCGGAATGAAACAAGATGCTTGTAAAGTAATGAGCTCTCAGTTATATGATGGTAAAGCTCCATGGAAGTCAAGAAGTGGAATAGCATGACCTATTGATTTACTTCAAATTTGTAAACTAGGCATAATTTTACTATCAGAAAATATGACTATTATATCCATAGAGATTTCTGCATTTCAACATAAAAGTTAGAATGCATACCATTTGTAAGAAATCACATATCCACTCTTTTAGTTGATCTTTGATTGTTTCTTGTATACTTCTATTTCTCATCTCTTACATGAGCCAGAAGACAAGAATGAGCAATACAACTTGAAGGCATGGTTATTGGAGAAAATTTTTAAATTAAGACTGTTCTTTCCACTAACTGAATTCTTTTTTTTTCTTTTTTTTCTCATTAGGAAAAGACCACCAACATTCCATTTTAGTAGTGGAGCATCTTGATCCAGCTTGAACACCAGTATTCCAGAGAAGCACCTAGCAATCTGGTATGCAGTAATCTGGCCATTTGACTAAGAATACTATGTTTACTGACTTCAGAGATGATTCTTACTTTTTGGTCATAAGGAGTCAATATTTTTCCCACGATCTTCCATTAAATGAATTAAGTACTTATAAAATGCAGTATTTATAACAAATATGTAAAGTGCTCATAACAATGCCTGGTGCATAGTAAGGGCTATTATGCAGCTCTTACTTTTATTATTTAATATTATCATTACTGGGTTTCTTTTGGCACTTTGGAATATAATGTGACTGGAACTTCTCGTGCCCTCACTGGGTCCAACTTCTATTGACTCCAAAATAGGGGCTTCCCCAATACTGCATCTTTGGCCTCCACTGTTTGTCTGTCTCGATATAGAGATAATATTGTCTTCCTCTCAGGTTTCACATATTCTCATGACATGTGAGAAATAGTTGAAGTTGCTGGAGATGGTTAACCTGACAGAGAGAAGAGTACGTGGGACCTTTTCATCCTTTTCATAGGGCCACTGGGGAGCTGAGGCAACGGGCCATCTTCGGATCAATGATTCTTCAATCCTTTGCAGTGACAGTGTTTGTAAATAGAATAGCACTTCTGGTTTTTAGCCACTCCTAATATCGTTTTTTTCCTTTCAGATTTCATTCATTTCCTCTGATGTCATATTGGAAAAGATGAGGATGTCCAAAGATATTTGACCTTCCATAGGTAAATGGAATTTTATTAGCATCAAAATGCTACTTTAAGCCTATGTGAAAAAGCCAAAATGGTAATTAAACAGATATTGTTATAAAAAGTTATTGATCTCTACCTCAACAGAAAATTTAACACGTGGCTTTCTGGCAGGGATCAGGTTAGGGTGAGAGAAAGCAAAGTGTGCGGTCCCCAGTGGCCTCTGTGTCATTACAAGCAAGGAATCCTCAAGAAGGCACTGGCTGTTCATCAGCATGCAGCTGGACCACTGGAGGTCACTGCCTAGGTCCAGGGATTCATCTCTGCAGCTTGTGGGGTGCCCAGGAGGAGCCTCTGTCTGTAGGAAGGTACTATAATCATGCCCATCTTAGAGATGAGCAGACGGACCCAGAAAAGTAACTTGCCCAAGGTCGTATAGGTACTAATAGGATTGGAACCCTGGCTGTTTGGCAATCAAGTCTGTGCTCCTGATCAGGATGATAACTTCCCATGGGTGATTCAGTCGGTTAAGCATCTGACTCTTGATTTCAGCTCAGGTCTTGATCTCAGGGTCGTGAGTTCACGCCCTGCGTTAGGCTCCATGCTGGGTGTGGAGTCTACTCAAAATAAAAACAAAAACAAAAACAAAAAACAAACAAAAAAGGATGACAACTTTCCTAACTCTTTGACTGATTATAAATGCCAAGTTCCATTTTTCAACCTGGAAAAACATGAGTTAAGGACAGATGGTATCACCCTCGTCGTCACTGCCGCTGCTGCCGTTAGCAGCACACCTGGCACTAGTGTGCTGGGGCTGCTTTGGTACAGGACCACAGACTGGGTGGCTTAAACAACAGATGTGCCGCTTCACAGTTCTGGAAGCTGGAAGTCTGAAATCAAGGTATCGGCAATGTTGGTTTCTTCCAAGGGCCGTGAGGGAAGGATCTGCTCTAGGTCCCTCTCTGTGGCTTGCAGTCTTCTCCCTGGGCCTCTTCACATGGCCTCCCTCTCTGCGTGTCTGTGTCCATTTTCATAAGGACTCAGTCATCCAGGGTGGATTAGGTTGAGCAGACCGACCTAACCTAGGACACATGCTCCCCAGCCTCGACCGGTATCCAGAGTTGCCAGGAAGGAAAAGGAGGGAAAGTGGCCAGGTAACACATGCCCACCACACTTCCCATGGCGTTAGCACAGTAGCATCTGGACTTTTTTGGAATGGACAGCAGGGGTGCTTAAACCTACATTCCTTGCCGCACTCTACCCCATGATGAAGGATAGAGCCTCTGCTAACATCCTCCTATCCTCTTTTCTTCAATCCCAACTTTGCTCTTTAATTAAATCCATTAGTCTTTCCGATTAGCCATATCTTTTATTACATCAATATCCGGCAATGGATGGTTTTGTAATATTTCTTCCAGTCTATTCTGGAATGTGTCTTGATGTTATTTTGCCTGAGTTATTGATTCAGTTTTTAAGAAATGAATATTACAAACTAAGTTCAGCCCGCATTTCATGCTACAGGAAGAAGATGTTAAAAACCTTCAGCCACAATCACAGTAATGGATCTCTGTCAGAAAAATGAGACTGAGTTAGAAAATAGTGAAAATAAGGAAATTCAAAGCCCAGAAGAAACGGAATTAACCTATACTTGCCCAGATGAAAGAAGTGAAAAGAATCATGTTTGTTGTCTTCTCAATATCAGTGACATTACGCTTGAACAAGATAAAAGGGCCAGCGAATTTGTCATCGGAACTGGATGGGAAGAAGCTGTGAGTATCTCCTTGACTGAGTGCCTCATGTGTCTGTGTTTTGATGTGAGCCTTTCCTTTTACTTTTGCCAAAAATAGTTATTACTAAAAATGTATAAGCAATGAAATACAGAAAACTTAGGAACAGAGGTAAAATATAAGTAATGGTAAGAGCGGTACCTTTCTTTGGGTATTTTTGGCCAGTTAGCGTTGGCAAGCACAGGACTAAATGCTTCACATACATCAATTCATTCAACCTCTCAACAGCCCTATGAGGCAGGTATTATGAACAGCCTCAGTTTTCAGACAAGGAAAACGAGGCACCCAAAAGGTGAAAGAGTGTGCCAAACATCACCCAGCCGGAGGCCAAGGCAGGGCTTGAATCCAGCTCTTCTGGACTCCAGAACCCAAGCTCCTTAACTGCTGTGCTAAGCTCCCCAAGAGACCTGGGATTTCTGTCCTAGTGGTTCCACTCAGAACCCCAGGGGTTTATTCTTAAACGATTCTTGGAATCGATAATGGAATCCTAAATTTAGAACTGTTAGGAAATTTGGTCTAATACAGTGATTCTTAGGTGATGCTTGGCAATGTCACACAACTGGGGGTGAGGGGAAGGGGGTGCTACTGGCATCTACTGGATGGAGGCCAGAGGTGCTACTCCACATCCTACAGTGCCCAGGACGGCCCCCACCACAAGGAATGACCCAGCCCAGTCTTAGTTCAGGGCTGCTATAACAGAATACCATAGACTGGGGGCATACGCAACAGACATTTATTTCTCACAGTCTGGAGGGTGGATATCCGAGATCAGGGTGCCAGCATGGTTGGGTTCTGGTGGGGGAACCTCCTCCTGTTTTGTGCTCACAAGGCCCTCCTTCGTGGTGCAAGTAGATCTCTCATATCCTCTTATAAGGGCACTAATCCCATTTTGAGGGCCCCACCCTCTTGACTTCATTAACCCTAATAACCTCCAAAGGCCCCCACCTCCGAATACTATCACTTTGGGGATTCGGGCTTCAACAGAGGAATTTGGGGGAACACAGTCATGCAATCCATAACATGCCCTAAATGTCAGTAGTGTTGAGGTTGAGGAATCCTGATCTAATTGGTTTATTTTATAAATATGGAAACTGAGGCCAAGATGTGGCAGAGCCACTCCCCCAAGTCCACTTGACAGTTGAAGAAGGAGTCGTGTCTTCAGGACCCTCCTCTTGTACTCTCTCTGTGGCACCGCCCCACCCCCACGTGGTGTACACACAGGCTCATGCCCACTAAGGCAGGGTTACAGACAATTCTATTTGAGGATTTGAAACTTTCCAATTTAGAAGGTTCAGTTTACTATTGAAAGTAATGACTTTGAAATGTGTCTATCCAAGGGCTGTTGGAAAAGATTTTCTATTAATTGGAAGAAATGCCACATGTGCCCCATGCTGAGAGTATGTTTGCCTCTCACAGTCTGTCGAGGATGATCGAGCCACACCACCTCCTCCTCCCTGCTGCCCATTGCTCTTCACTCCCTGCGCACCAGCCCTCCCTGGCTTCTCAGGCGGCCTTGTCCCAGGAGGGGTGTCAGAGGCCTGTCCCACCAGAGCCAGCTTCCGGCCCTGGCTTGTGTCCCTTTGATACTTCCTGTACTGGTGCCAGGGACCCGTGGGCCAGCATTTAAATGAGGACAGAGAACACTTTGCTGGCAGCAATTAGTGAGAGTTGCCTGTTTGCAGAGCCAAGGGACCTCTCAGGATGGGGTGCCTCAGGGCTGTACATTTTTGACCCAGACCAACCCAACCAGCATTTAGCTTACCTGTGACAGCCCACCTGTGAGAATCAAAAGACCCAGGTGTCATTGACCCCCATCTCTGGACTTGGATCCCCTGCCAGGCCACCGGAACACCCTATCCTCTATAGATCCTTTATAGCAGCTTCAACCCAAGGCTCACCTGGGGTGTTTTTAAAACCACCCACCCAGGTCCATCTTGTGAGTATTGGCTTAGTAGGTTGCTGTGGGGCTCAGGAATCTGGATTTTTAGGCAGCAGCTCAGATGACTCTTAGGGTCAAGCAAGTAGAGAACATTTGCTGATTCATCAGATGCACCTGTTTAATAGATTAAATAGAACATCTGTAAACATCTGTAGAAAGATTAAAGTCCCAGAATTTAGGTTTCCCTCAATAAGTATCCAGCTGAGTAAAAGTTGGCATGCTACATAAACATAGCCAGGAGACAAATCCCCCTTGTCTGGCTGGAGGAGGATGGTGGGGAGGGTGCAGGAGGGGTGTATGGGGGTGTGGGACTGGTCTCATTCCAGCTGAAACCACCTTCGATAGAGAGGCCAGTTAGCCTGAGGATCTGTTAGCTAATGTGTTGGGACCCTTCTCTGCAAAAGCTGGAAAGTCACCTGGGCAGTCAGGGTCGAGAGCAGTGAGGTCTGAAGCAAGCAATATGGTCCTCTTGAAGACCCAGTGCCAACTCAGCAGCACATGAAGGGACAGGGTTCCAGAACAGAAGCCAGAAGAGTAGGCTGGGAGAGTTGTCCTTAGGCTGTCTCAAGAGTGCAGCTCAGGGCAGCGACCTTACAGCCCTCATATATAATTGCCATCTAAGAATTAGGACTTAACTATGCAAAAGAAAATGGGGTTTTTTGGTTGGAATATATTTGAGGTATCAGCACGGCTTTGGTAAGGGCTAGGACTTCGGAGTAAGAAAGGTCAGGTTCATATTCACCACTTACAGGCAGCTAACCTCGGGGAGGGCTCCTGTCCCATCGCTCCAAATTCCTCATCTGTAAATTCTGGCCAGAGGGCTGTACGAGGAGGACAGGAACGCCTGATTCAGTGTCAGGCACTTACTAGACTTTTTGAAAAAGTGATGCTTTGGGGCGCCTGGGTGGCTCAGTTGGTTAAGCCTCTGCCTTCAGCTCAGGTCATGATCCCAGGGTCCTGGGATCGAGCTCCGCATCGGGCTCCCTGCTCAGTGCGGAGCCTGCTTCTCCCTCTCCCTCTATCTACTGCTCTGCCTACTTGAGCTCTCTCTGTGAAATAAATAAATAAAACTTTAAAAAAAAAAGAAAGAAAAAGTGATGCTTCACACTTCGGAATTTGGGGAGCTGAGCACATGCAGTGAGAGGGTGCAGAGGTCAGGAGGGAACAATGATAAAGGGATGTTTTTGTGCAAGATGACCAGAGGCTGGCTCCTCACAGCCTCTCCTTGTCCCCTGCGTGGGAATGCACAGACCTTCTGAATGTGGCAGAACTTGCCATTGGCGGTGATAACGTTTGGAACGGCAGTTTCCACCTCTGTATGCTGGGCATCAGAATACCTGAATTATAGTGCTGTGGCGTGGGTTAAATGAGCCAACACCAATGCCAATGGATCCTTAGCTCAGTGCCTGGAACATAGTAAAAGCATGGAAACTATGTTTGCTTTTTTTTTTTTTTTTTTACACATAAGTTTGCCAGATTTAGCAAATGAAGATACAGGATGCCCGGTTAAATTTGAATTTTGGTAAACAGTACCTAATATGTTTAGTGTTAAGTATGTCTCAGATGTGGTCCTGATTTTTATCTGGCAACTCTATTTAACGGTGACATTTGTGGCAAGCTCAGCCAGGGGACTCTGGGCATGGACGGATTGCGGGGGTTGGGGGCGGGTGGTGCAGGGGTGCTGGGGAGTACCCTGACTCCGGGACCTGCCTCTGCTCATCGTCTCTCCCTCCAGCCCCTCCACACAGCAGTCTCCTGGGGTTTGGTAACAGAGCCTGGTGGTCTGAGAGAGCCTGGTAGGGAGACAAGTACAAATAGTTCTGATTTTATTTTAAGAGTCCTGACTTTATTTTGATGTTTATCTGAAAACATATAGAGTCAGCACATTCAAGATGGCCATGTTCAGATATTTTTGCTTAGTCTTTTAGTATTAAATCCAGTTGCTAGTATTTCAGATTAACAAATACTGTTACAAATGTTATTACTTAGTATGAGGCTAAAATAGTGTTAAGATTAAAAAAAAAAAGGTGAGTCAATTTTAAGAAATATATCGGTTCAGATAGGATGGCCAAAATGGGGGTGTGGCCACAGCTGGCCAGCTAGAGTTTGAGCAGCTCTGCCAGGAGTAACATGCTGCTTTATTTGCAGGTCCAAGGCTGGGGAAGGACTTCTCCAACTGCCTGCATCTGGCCCAGGAAGAAGCTTAAAAAGGCGAGGGTGGGAGAAAGTACCAGCAGCTGCTTACTCTGTGGCAGTCTCTCCCAAGGGAGCGCTGAGGCCAGGCCTCAGGCCCAGGCGGAGAAGTTGGGGTCGGGGGCTCCGGCTGAGGTGGGTCCGGAGAAGGATCAAGGCAGCCCCTCCCAGACTCAGGGGACCCCTCCGGGCCCCACCGCTGCCTCCAGGGAGATTAGCAAGATCTGCTTTCCCCCCTATGGTCAGGGAGAGAAAAAAAGTCTGCAAATAAAGGAGTTTATTTGGTGCAAGGAAGACTGGGCCACCCCCGAGGCTCTTAGGGGCAAGGACCCCAGAAGCCCCAGCAGAGGTCCCTCCATCTCAGACTCCTTGACTTCCAGGGCCCTTTTAGTTCTACCTCCCCTGAAGGCTTCACCCCCAAACGGCTTGGATGTTCTGGGTAAGAAGAGTAAGAACTTCTTCTTGCAGCCAGAAGAGAAGGTGCTGAGTGTGGAAAAGGATGAGTGTGTGGCTTGTGCATATGGATTGAAAACAGTTGACGGGAAAGGTGAAAAGAGACCCATTGAGCTGGCCAAGCACCCCAAGGGCAATGACGCACTGCCTTTCCCTCCCCGGGTGGCCCCGACATCCCTGCTGGCCGATCCGGAGCGGTGCTGCCTGCACTGGTCCCTCCTGCCTGAGAAAAACCCGACGTACCCTCCCAACCCCAGCAATGTGCGCTATCTCGCCACTGTGCAGCTTTTGCAGAAACACGGAGTGCAAAACTACAAAGCCAAATTCAAAGCCAGGGAGCCAAGACCTCCCGTCAACACCCAAAAGCGCATTCTCACGGAGGCCAAGCAGGAACACAGGCCCCAAAATTTGGAGACCAAAGTGTTCCCGAGAACTCTCTTGCCATCCCTCACCGTGAGCAGAGTTGTTATTCCTGTCTCCACTCACAGACTGCTCTGAGTTGCTATAATAGAATTCCCTGGGAATAAGCACTGTTTGAATTCATTCACCCTCTTCCTGTCTCTCTCTCCTACCCCATCCCAGCCTTTCTTCCTTTCTTCTCTTCTGCCATACTCTTCCCGCCCACCCGCCCTTCCCTTGTCCTTTTTTTGCAGTAGAACCAGAGGAAATTGAACCTCATGGTATGGGTTTTGATTTATTCTCAAAACCCCCATATTTATGTGTCACCTGCTTCTGTTGCTCAGCCATTTACGAAATGCAGACTGGTAATGCCAGTCTCAGCCTCTGCCTGCCTTATCTCTCTACTCCCCTTAGAAGCCAAGTGGATGGTGGGGACTCTGAAGGGCCTCCCTCAGTGATGCCCACGGCAGCCCCGAGCCAACTGGCAGGGGCTCTTGCTGCCCCACCCCCATGCCTTAACCTGAGTGTAAGGGCTTGTTTAGATCAAATTGTTTCCTGATCTTTTGAACCAGGCAAGTATCTATCTGTTGATTTATTTTCTCTTGCAACAAAGATCTGGAACATTGCTTTAATAGGTAACTCCAGCCTGTGTCCAAATAAATATCCTTGTGTCCAAGGTGTCATATCCTTATATCCATGGATATATCATATCCACTCCATGCTGCGTATCCCAGGGTTTTCATATACTTATGTTATAGCCTCGTGCTAGTCTCCATGTCTGCAAAAGTTTTAGCCACAGATCTATAAAGTCCATCTTGGGAAGCAGGTTAAGAATAATTATTTGAAAAAAAATGTCACTGTGATTATAATTGTCACCCCACATGCTTCCTCCAGGCTTACCTTGCATCTAATATTTGGGAACTCACAACCCCAAACAGACTCTTACAGAATAGGGATTTACTTTCTCCCTTCTGTCCGCCTTCTTCCCTCATTTTACCCCAATGCATATTTCCTGAAGTTGTATATAAATTAAACATTTGTAAATGAGTTATATTTTAAGTGCCAAGTGACAATGCTATGTAGAGAAATGCTCTGAAAAACCATTTTGTAATATGAATAACCATTTAGCTGCTCTGTAATTACATAGTTTGCATTTGCTTAAGGTAGGTTGTACTTGAACTCTGGACTTTCTGTCCCCTAAATAATGGGTAGACAGATTATATGACTGTATTTGTAAACATCTGCTTTTCACAATTGGTCTTTGTAATGTCTTTTCTCTTCGTTTAGGTTTTTTATTGTTTTGTGATTTCTATTTACAAAACACCAGAAATGCAGAAATGATTATAGTACAACTGTCATTAAAAGGTGTATTTTGCCTACTGAGGTTGGACACTTTTTTATAGTCTAGAAACAATTTAGGTTCTGCCTACCTCTTCTCTGAATGAACAAACCATCTGGATTTTGCCCCCAAGAAACTCTGATTTCCCAGTGTCTGGAGCATGAGGTGTTGGATCTTGTGCTCCGTGAGGACCCTCCAGCTCTAGCCTGCCCACCTAAGTCAGTGGTTCTTCAAGCCCTCTCTAATAAACAGCAAGATCATGACTAAACTCAGTATGTAAAACAGGCAAGAGTGCTGATTAGGAGGGAAGCGCATCTACCAGCATGAGCCAGGGATAGAGCCCACCAACTCAGCCCAGGGGTGCTTACATTTTGAGATCTTGAGGCAGTCTGAAAACACTAAGTTAAAACAAAAAAAAAAATTTTTTTTAAGATTTTATTTATTTATTCATAAGAGACAGAGAGAGAGAGAGAGAGAGAGAGAGAGAGAGAGAGAGAGAGGCAGGCTCCCCACTCAGCAGGGAGCCCGATGCGGGACTCGATCCCAGGACCCTGGGATCATGACCTGAGCCGAAGGCAGACGCTTAACCATCTGAGCCACCCAGGCACCCAAAACAAAAATTTTTTTTAAAGATTTTATTTATTTATTTGACACAGAGAGAGAGAGAGAGAGAGAGAGAAATAGCACAAACAGGGCGGGGGAGGCAGAGGGAGAGGGTGAGGGAGAGGGAGAAGCAGACTCCTTGCTGAGCAAGGAGCCCTATGTGGGGCTTTATCTCAGGACCCTGGGATCATGTCCTGAGCCAAAGGCAGACAGTTAACCGACTGAGCCACCCAGGCATCCTCAGAATATTTCTTTCTTAAGAAAAACTCTTTTGTTGAGATAAGGGTTATAAATTCTATAGATTTTGGGGCAAACATAATGATTTAGAATTAAGAGGAGGGCCGGTCTGAACAAAGGAAGGGCCCAAATTTAAAGATGTGTAGTATTCTTCTTTTTGAGCAAATAATTAGTTTGGCCAGCAAAATATTGACTAAGAGATTCCTCTATGAATAAATATGAGTGTTTTGCATTTGGCATCTCTTTAGGTAATTTTTCAATTAACCTGATTAAGCCCTTCTGGGATCTTATTTGCATTAGCCTGGGTTTAGCTTGTTTTCTGTGGATAAAATCACTCCAGGTTTTGCCTGTTTCCATTCAGATTAAATCAGGATGTCCAGACTGGTCTTTGATGTCCAAGTCTAGATAAAGGAAAAATGTCTAATAGAATGCAGTCCCCATTAGGGTTCTAGGTCACCAACAAAACTTTCAGGGGAAATCATGCCACTTAAGAGTGTTAAGCATGTTCTAATGATGGCAACAGCCCTCTTTCTATCTCAGGGTAATGGTCTTAGTTGGGTTTTGGATCCTCTAGTCCTCTCTAAACCAAGCATGGAGGGCTGTGTTTCACCTGAACCTCATGCTATTAGTTTTGGATGTCTCATTAATCAAACTTTCCAAACTCCTCTGTTTTTCTCAAAACTTTAAAAATCACCACGTGGAACTGTGGCAGCACCTGACACAGGGCTCCTGCAGGGCCCGAGGTCACCTTCTGGGTGAGGCTGGGTTGAGGCCTGGGGATGCTGCTGAGGGTCTGGGTGAGGCAAGGGAGGGGCTGGAGGGGCAGGGAACCTGGACAGACAGAATGTTTTCTGACAGAGATGAAGGGGTGGCACTTTCGAAGGGCAAGGGGAAGACTTTAATTCAGAATAAGGCCAGGCTACACTTGGACACGTACATAGGACTTTGGTTACTCAGGGAGACTTTCCCTAATTTTTAGCATTATTCTTTTTATTCTGGACATGGCCCCCTTTTGTGAAATTTACCTGTACTTCAAGGACCATGCTATAAAACGATTGGAACCCAGAATCAAATTGCCTTTCACTCTCCCTCCCTCCACACTTATGAGCTTCAGGACCCAGAGAGACCACAGAATCCTAGCCCATCTCTCTGGGTATCCCCAGCTGGCCAAGGCCAAGCTGCATGACTGGAGGCCTCATATCTGGGGCTTTTTGGGGTGTCTGGGTTTGGGTCCAGTGCAACTTTGGTGCTGCACTTTAGGGGCTACTGAAGATCAAGGTGGGAAATAAACAGAGGGGCTCCTGTGGCTATGACCAAAGGCATATCAGAGCAGTCGCTGGTACCCCAGGGAATACTCTACCATTGTCTGCCAAGCTCACTGGGACGCTGGTGCCAGGAGACTCAGTGCCGTTCTTTTGGTGTCCCGATTTAGCTCAAACTACAAACCTTTCTTCCCTGTGTATTTTTTTTTAAATGAAACAATTTCTCTGCTTATGACTGTTCACTTGAAAACATACCATGAACTAGTCATATTTTTAGTACCACAGGACTGTTAGCAATTTTATTTTAGTCTGCATGTATTCTGAAGAAAACTAGAAATCAAACATTTAATTCGGGATAAATACCGCCAGTTCTGATACTGTTCATGGCTCTATGAATGTTTCGTTTCAATCCTGACTGATTTCTCTCATGTAACTTCAGGAAAATGGAAAGTCAGAGAGATCCTTATGGTAGCTAGAGAACATTAAATCTGAAGACTTACTATTTAGGCACATATCTTGTTAGAAAACAGTGATTTAAATGGTTTTAAAGTAGAACACATCTTACCAAAAAGGTAAAAAAGAACAAATAGACAGCAATTTGCAATTAATAGCACTAGACTCAAATACAGCTAAACAAAAATTGTTCCCATGAACTGAAATAAGCCAATACAAATAATCCTGAAAGCATAGTTGGCTTAAGTTTGGATGGTTTCTTAAAAGTGTACTTTAAGGGGCGCCTGGGTGGCTCAGTCAGTCTGACTCTTGATTTCGGCTTGGGGTCATGACCTCGGGGTCCCGGGATCAAACCTTGCGTAGGGCTCAGCAGAGTCTGCTTGTCTCCCTCTCCCTCTGTGTCCTTCCCCCGACGCTAGCGCACACTCTCTCTCTAAAGTAAATAAATAAATCTTTAAAAAAAATGTACTATAAAATCTTAATTTCTGAAGGCTCACTTTAAATAGGGAGGTGTTATTGCGGTGCATTGGAAGGTTAAATACCCTTTGTGATTACTTAATTAAGATGCATTTGACTTCTGCCAAGTTTTTATTGCAGCACAAGCTCTACATTTTCTGAAGTCACTAAATTTCTCGTTACAGCACAGGAAAAAGAAGATAAAGTAGGAGGGGGATGACTTTCAAATTCAGTCCTAAACAGCAACATGTTTGAGAGGCAATCATAAAACCAAACAAGGATATGGAAAAAGCAATGGATCACCAGAAAGCAAAGAGTAAAAAAGCTGCAAGCAAAAGCAGTAAAAGATGCCACGCTTGGAACAAGGTCTTACTGACAGATATCAGGCGAAGAAGCTCATGCCTTTATGACAAAAACAAAAAGCTTTGTTCACATTGAAATGACATATTTACTTTTGAGAATAACAAAGTCACCATGGAGATATATTTTTTCAAAAAAATTTCATTTTCTCAAGTATTTTTTACAATTATTTTGTTTCTTTTTTGTAGCATTCTGTCCCCTAACATTAACTTTCTTGACAGTCACATACCAAAAATCTGTGGCAGGGCCTCAGCAGTAAGTTTCTGCTATGCTAACCTTCAGTATTTTGACTTTGTGGACTTAGAAGAGTTACAAATGTGTGTATTTTGTTATTAGTAAGGCAGTATAAAATTTAGAGTTTTTTTTTCTGACGTTTGTTGAAAGGAATGAATATTGGTACTCTTTAAGTGTTATAGACAATGCTTGAATTTATTCACGTGGTTTGGGCATTTGCTCCTTTCACACACACGTTATTAAATGTAGTGCCACAGCTGTTAGTTTGAGAACACTGACAACCTGGGAATCCCCTTCATCTTTAGCCTACCTCTCCTGATATGTAAGCTAATACCTCAGGGTTGATCAATACTGTTGACACAACTGAGAGAACCCTTTGGATTGGAACACTGCAACACAAGCGTATTTACTTGACTATCTTCTTGGCGGTAACAACATTATACTTGCCAACATCTTGATGAAGAAACTAGATGAAAATCCATGTCATTTAACAGTTTTTTAGATGTTGGGAGTATGAAGCCAGAAGACAGACATGCTCTTTCCCAGAGCCAAATCTGATCAGCGACACTTAAACGCACTTCCGATGCGAACACACACATCTGTTGTGAAATGTAAGGAAAATTAAACTGCATGAATACTTGAGACTTCAAAGCTTTCGTCCCTAAATCCCCAAAGGTACACATTTCTCCTCCTCTTTTAAGAGCCTTCTGACAACCCGAGTGAGGAGCACTGCTTGAAATAAAGCGGAGTAAATGCTCCTTAAGAGTCAATATTAGATGGCAGGTTTTGGTGAGGTTTGGACTGGAATTAAGGTAAACCTTCTAATTACTTGAAAGTATCACTTGAAAGTATCACCCTGTCCATTTGCCACTACTAATAAAACAACTTCACAACTAGACTGACATGGATACATTTTCTTCTGTTCAAAAGAAGCTTCAAACCTTACTGAGCATCTTTCAGGTAAGTCTACAGAAATTTTCTGTTTTTATTTCCCCTTTATATCAAGGAATCAGAAATACAGATTGGGCTTTTTGCAAATTAGTGACTGAGCAAAGAACTACTCATATTCTAACCCTCTTACTTTTGCTCGTAACCTAGAATTACATTATTTACAAAGATAAAAGGGACCCCGTTACAAAATGATGCATGTCACCTTTGGCAAATGCATGAGTTGGAGTAATTGCCTTTGAAATTCTTCAAAAACTCAAAACTGTAAGGTGAATAGCTTTTATCAAAAACTTCACATCAAAATAGAAAATTTAGTAATGGAGTGTCTTTTCGTTTTCTTCTACTAGGAAAATTATTAGTATAGTTTCATGAACAAAGGTAAAACAGTAATGAAAATAACTAGGTACAACCATTCCATCCTGTGACTATCAGAAGATGATGGGTTTGTGAAAAGTCAAGGCAACAAAATAGGTCACATTATGAGTATGTCAAAGAATTCACAAAAAAAAGGTAGAATTCTCACTTCTCTTTAATCACTGAATTTCAGTTTTTACGAATAATCTTAGGACAATTCAGGTAACTAAGGTTTTGGGAAGGAACAGTTCTTGTACATGAAGAACTATGACATGCTCAACTGTTCTGTAAATAACTCTATTGGCTGGATTATCAGACATTTTCACAGAAACAAATTTTTTTAAAGCCAAAGATCACTGCATTTATATTTACAAAAAAGCCATAAACAAACATGCACTTCTCCTTTACTGGGAGAACTGAAATCAATGTTCGAACATTAAGGCAGTGATGATTCTAAAACAATGAAATTCTAAGTTAAGGCTTTATGTTTGTTTTGAAACCCATAGTCATAGGCCACTGTGACCAAAGCAAACTCTTATCTACCAGGTTGGGTTCATCTCTCCAGGATATGTTATTTATTCACTACCAACTATTCTTCTATGGGATAGGAATTAGTAGTAACATCATCTATGTACTTGGGGCTATTAGTCCACTCCTTAGGTTTTATTTTGACGATTTTGCCTTCAGCAGCATAAGCATGTGCCACAGAAGGAACTTTTTCTTAATAAACTTAGAAAACGTACTGGTTGCACCGATTTTTCCTTGACTGAAAGTTGGACAACAATCCTAAATACAGTAAACCTCCAAAGCATATATGACCATGCTCCCATCTAAAAACATGGATGTTCTTGATTACTGAAATAACTGGTCTTCACCTCCTTTTCTTTGAAGACGGGTATTGCCATCTAAACAAATAAAGCAACAAAATGCAGAATACCTTATTTTAGGTGGATCTGTTCTATACTTGCTATCCTCAAGGCACAAATAACATCCTTGCTAGGCCAATGTCTTTCCTTATTCAAGGAAAAGATGAGAAGTGGATGAGAAGATTCACTTTAGAATAATTGTTGATTGCACACTTGCCCTATCAACTTACACTGAAATTTAGCAGGCGGGGATGTCCTTTTCTCTTCCCCCTCCCCTTTTTTTTTAACATTTAGAGAGACAAAACTCAGATCCAGCCTATGGGTACACTTGAGAAGCAGCTGTGGGAGCACCACCCTCGCCTACCGGGGAGAGTAGGAGGGATGTTCCCAGAGCACACTCCAGTATGAGTTTCCACGGCTGGAATGACGTACGGTTACTCAGACTAGAAGGATCGCTATTTACACTAAGTGCTTGCCGCTACTTCTTGAAGCAGTAATTTTACAGCAACATGTCTTGTGAGGAAAGTACTGTACACTTGGGTTGGTATCAGCAATAGTTCATGTAGAGGAAGAATGGCATTGACTACATGGTCTCAAAAGCTAAAGACAGCTGTAGTTCTCCTTTGTCTTCAAGTCAGAAAAAAGTGAGATGTCAAAGCAGATGAAATCGCAGGCAGCATGAGTCCCATGCCATCGAAGCGCTGGCGCTTACATCTGACGTGTGGCATCCCATTTCTTTAGATTTACTATCAGGAAACAGGAATTTCTAACAAACACTGTCAAATATTGTAGGTGCAATTTAAGTTAAGCAAGACACATTTCCACTGAAATGTTTTGAAGATCTGAAAAGTCTGTACCCTAGTACCTGGTAAGCTTGGCTTCAGCTAATTGCTAGATGGGTTTGAAAGGTGTGAAATACACTTGTGTTTTTAAGATGGGAAGACTCACTATGACAGGGCAAATGTAGGCAACACAGAAACAATATTTTTAGATCAACATCTTACACTTTATAATACACTCACATTTATACACAAATTTCATGTTTACAAGTACAAAAGGCAAAGACCCTCCAAGAATTGAAGTAAATGCATCAGTAACTACATTCAATAGTGTTAACACTGTTGTCCTACTCTCCATTTTCCAAACCCAGAAGGAAATCGTAAACGCCGTCGCACGCTCAGACTTCATTTTTAGAAGTTGGAGACCGTGTGTAGTTCCGCACATGTCTGGGTTTCTACAGAGCTGAACTGAGATTCCATTGTGTTCCAGGCCAAATCTGCCAGAAGAAAGTCATCCATGGCTGTTTGAGTTTCGTTGCTGGTGAAGAACAAGCTCCCCAGGGTTTCGAAGCCCGAATTCATGGTCTGTGTTTCTGTACTGTTCAACTGAACTTTGCTCTCTACAGCAGGTATGTTTTTAGCAGCAGAGATTCCTTCAGTTTGGGTCTCTGTGTCAGATGAATCAGTACTCATGGAAAAGCTGGAGTGTTTCAGAATACTTCCCAGAGGCAGGTGGGGGCTACTGTCTAAAAAGAAGTTTAAGTCTGTCTGTGTCTGCGTGTCAAACATTTCAAGGCCTAAGAAATTAGAATTTCCCCTACAACTATAGGACTGAGCAGATGTGTCTGCAAGGAAGAAGTCCGTTTGGGTCTCTATGTCCAATGATTCCAAGACAGGCTCGGTGGTCATGGTGTTAAGCTCACTCTCTTCAGTTTGAGTCTGGATATTTGAGGCGGACAAAAACTCTTCAATATCAAAATCGATTGCAGGATTCTGGGTCGGGCCAGATGGGAGCTGGGGGTCAGGTACAGTATTTGTGTCAGACAAAAGACTACGATTGTCCAGTGTCTGACTGGGCAGATTACTTGACAAGATGTTTTCTAAATCGCTTAATAAATCTATAGTTTGGGTCTGGTTATCTGTCATGTTCTGTGAAGGAAGCATACTGTGCTGTGCACTGAAGTTTATAATCGGTGCAGATTTCTCAAGATCTTGATGTAAAGTCTTAGGGTGGTTCTGAGGTAACAAATCATGAGCGACGGTCTCCGCTACTAAGCTGCTGCTTATAATGCTGTCTGCAGAAACACCGTAGGATGAATGGACGCTCCCAAAAATGTCAACAGCTTGGTCCATCTGTACTCGGTCATCTGTCAGACCTTGCATTCCACTGGTCTGGGTTTCTCTGGAGATCCCGCCTGACTGGTAACAGGCATCTATAAACGCATCAGTCTGAGCAGCTATGGATGAGGTCACCTTAGAACTGGGCAAAAACGTTTGCGTATGAACACTGATGGGAAGGGAGACTTGAGAACCAAACGTCAAATCTGTCTGAGAACAAGACGATACAGAAGAATCAGGCCCGGCCCACTGTGTGGAAGGTATGAAGGGTTGCGTGGCGTAAGACAGCTCCGTCTGTACGTTGATTGAAGAAATGCTGTTCTTCTGATATGTGTTCCCTAGTTCTTGTAAAGGATTAGACAGGCTCTTCCCCAAGTTCACTTGAACACCTGTACTAACTGGCTCCATAGCAACAGGACTTACAATTTTTGAAAGAGGGAGACTTTCCTTAAGACAGCCAGCCTCTGAATCTAGGCCGAGGATCAGGGTTCCGATCGACAAGGGCAGTATGTGCACAGCGCCCGGGGCAGAACCCTGATGATCGACACCCAACACCACAGGCTGGGCCGAGGAGTCGGCGGTAGGCACAAAGACAGGCATGGGAGAAAACTGCATAACAGGAAGTTTCACCAGAGCCACTTTGGGCTTGGGTAAAAGCAACTTCTGAGGGTATCTCGGAGGTGTTGTAAGAGTCTGCTTTCCGGCATTAGAGCTGCAAGAGTCTTCAAAAGAAGCGACCAGCTTTATATCTGAAGTTTCCAGTTCTTGAGTGTCTGGTCTTGGAACTGGTTGGGTGCTCAAGGACTCAGTGGGCTTACTGGACAACTTCTGGCTGGGCAGGCAGCTCTCCATTTTCCTTTTCTTACTAGGTGGATCCCTGAAACCAAGGACAGAGTAAAAAGAGAAAAACGAGTTTAGGCTGCAGCTTTCTTCTACCCTGGTGCGGTCTCTTCAATTACTTACGAATGCTGCTCCCCACACCTAGAGCAGAGGTCAGAATCCACCAGGTGAGGAGAGATCAATCCTTCTGTGCCCCTCTGAGAACTGGGCCTACTATATGGTGGGCAGAAGTGCAGGAACATGCGACTAGGGAAGGAGGAAGCACATCTTTCTTGGGGGCATACCTCTAAGTACTCTAGCACTCAGCTCTGTAAGCACGAGGAAGTGAACAGATTATTTAATGCAACTTTTACCATTCCTAAAGTAGGAAGCTATTACTCCAAATATAAATTTGACCTTTAAGATGAGGTACAGTTTCATGATAAAACTTAACTCTTCAACAATCTAACATCCCTCTGATGGAAAATGCTGGAAGTTGGGATTTTCAATTGGGAAGAAATAAGGAAGAACAACTGGGTTAGACAGATGTGGATCCTTTGCTAGTACTGCTCGCTTTTCCGAAAGCTCCCCTCTTCCACGTCATGTTTTTTCTCCGTTATTCCTCCTTTCTCTCTGCACTAACGGCTTTCCAAAAGTTTCATTTGAAATTCTTCCCACAGCGACGGACTCCTGGGCCACCATTTCTTCCCCTTTACCTGTGCTCTGCCGGGATCTCGTGGCCAGTGCGGTAGACGTGGGACTGTAACGCAGTTCTGCTGGCGTAGGGACAGCCGCACGTGCACTGGAAGGTCTTGCCGCAGTCCTCAGCATGCCTTTTCAAGTCCCACTCCGTGCCATAGGAATTGCTGCACTTACTGCACTTATGCTTCTTTTCAGCATGCATCTTCATAAAGTGCTAGGAAGAACATAGAAGGGACGAAAGTGGAAAACCGCATCTGCTCAAAACATTTCAAAAACCATCCCCGTACCTGCATTAACAATGACTTTGCATGACAAACTAGAGCAGTCTACATCAAAAGAAGGAAAAGCAGGCAAACTGCAGTTTATCACATGCCCCTTCTCCCTGTCACTGCTGCTTTGGGAAAAGTGAGGACCCTCTTTGGAAGCAATTCATAGTACCTGCCATTTAGGTTTTACAAATGAGTGCCGCAGGCAGGAAAAAGTCCTTCCTGCTTTTCTCAGGACCCCTCCAGCCAACCCTCCGGGAAGTATTTCAGCTGCTGGTCTCTGCCAGTCCTACGTGACCTCTTTCCCCACTCACTGGGCCCCTCCCTCCTCCTAAGGCAGCTACTTCTGGAACTCTTCCTGACTTCAGAAGCTTTGTCCTTCCTTAGGAGAACTTTTCCTTTGTGCTTTGCTCCTCTGACCTAGGAGGCACACAGAGTCATGCAAGAGATCTGGAGTACACATTTCTCATTTGCTGCTGCACCGCTCTTCTTGTCTTTCTCTCTAAACCCTCTTCTGGACATCTCCTCCTCCAGAACAAGCCATGTCTCCTTCACTCTGGTTACACTCCATTCACGTCTTCCCCCAACAGGGAGACTCCTCGGTGGCTATTCTCACAGGCAGCTTTCTTGGAGAGTTCTCCAGTTACGTTTGGCGAGTGACAGAATGCACGTTAGGTTTATATCACCTGCATTTCATCCTCAGAGAAGTATACTTAAGACAAATAAAATACCTGTTTTACGAGAGAAAATTGAGAAAATGGTCTGTCAGGGCCTCTAGGGCATCCTTCAATTGGACAACAGTAGAATTTCGGTACAGTTTTCAAATCTTTTCTTATTGTTGGATTTACTATACCATCCTGCAAAAGAAAAAATTACTTTAAATAATTATTAAAAAAACAAACAAACAAAAACCCAATGGAACTGGCTGGGACCAGAAACAAGGAATGACTAAAGATGGGCACAAGGGATCTTTCAAGGGAGATAAAAATGTTCTAAAATTAGATTGTGGTGCTGGTGGCACAACTATGTGAATCTACTAAATAATTAAATTATTCACTTAAAATGGGTAAATGTTATGGTGAGCTAAATTATAGCTCAATAAATCTGTAAAAATTTTTCAAAACAAAAAAAAACCCCATGTTGCTAAAAAATCTTCTATCCATTCCTTTAAAACTCCTCCTTCTAAACTTAAAATCTCTATCCTTAAAGCCAGCTTTCTCTGTTTGTGATATACTCACAGTTTCTCAGGCTCAAGATTTTGGTACCAACCTAATTCTTCCCTTCCCTTTCATCCCACCCTCCCTGAAAAAAAAACCTCCTTTGACTATGGTCTAGGCCTTCCTCCTAGCATCATGACTTTCTCTGATCCTTAAACCCCTAGAGTAGCTGAAGCTAGTTGACACAACTTTTTATACAGCAACTTGAAGAGTCACCATGCTATGTTTGAAATTTAATAATCATTATAGTAACCAGTACGTATATAGCTTTTATTACTGTGTCAGGCATTTATATATATTAACTCATATAATCCTCATCATCCTTTGTTATTAAGTATGTGACTGAATTTTTGGCTGGGAGTTTAAAATAACTGGTGACTTAATTTAGCTTGAAGTGCTCTGTCTTGGTGCCCTCGATGAGCTCACTTACTGCAGGTGTGAGATACCTATGACCTCCAGTATAATTCCTGTCTGGACCTAAAGGAAGGTAGTGGCGGTGGTGGGGGTGGAGGGGTGGGGATGGACCTCTCGACAGGTCACTGGAAACAACAGGACATGTACTCATGTAACCAGGGCTCAAGGGTAAAAGAGCACCTGGCTCCGGGGGTCCCAAAACAGACCATGTCTGGCCACTCACCGCTGACACAAAGGCAGTGAGACAAGTGGTGGGGAAACAAGAAAGGGATTTATTTCAGTGAGTCCAGCACCGGGAAGACAGTGGACTCACATCTCAAAGACTAGCTCCAAAGTGCTGAAAATACTTTCAGGTTTACGTAAGGAAAATGTGGGACAAAGGTTGGTGGGTACGTGCAGGCAGGCAGTAAAGGTCAGGTCAGTCGCTGTCTTGGGGTTAACTGTGCGGGGTCTTGCTGGTGTAAAGGCAGTCCCTATTGCTTGAGAGAATAGTTTTGGGTCCGCATCAAGGGATGCTTTGCCCCCTGGGTCTTTTGCCTGAGTCAAGAGATAAGCTGGAAAGAAGAATGTAATCAATTAGAAAGTACAGACTGAGGTCAAAGTGGAGGGGAGTAGAAGTCCCTGTTCATGCAGGCCACAGCATCTAGTGTTCTGATGAGAAAGGATTCATTACTGTTGGAACATGTCCACTTCCTTCTCTACCATTAATGTTTCTGGAGAAGTGAGAAATGAATGGTCATGTGGCTAAGACTCCTTCCCTTTGCCTTCCCAGTGGATCTTGAGAGGAACATGTTGATCTTGTTGAGTCTGTGTCCATTCATTTAGAGGGGAAAAGAAGCTGTTCTTGTTTTATTTTTACACAGCACAATTTATCTTTCCATATCAAATTCAATTAGTCCTCCATGTCTTCCACACTGGTCTATCCTTTTACAATCCTACTGCACCATACTGTTTAGATATTCATATTCATTTGGGTTATTTAAGTGGTCTCTTACATAATTTTCCTTCCTCTTCTAATGTTCTACCAAATTTGACATTCTGAAAACTTATTTATATGTATCACCTAATGGCATGTTATGCCTCCAATCTCCCATTATAACTGTATCTTTTTCTGTTCCCTTTTCATACACCACCCTACTTAGCCTCACTTTCTTCCCACTTCCAGTTGCACCGTCTATGAAGGCTCAATTTGTCCTACATTCTCCTGGCTCTCTTAAGGCAGACTGCGATGGCGGAAGAAGCACTTGGGCTGAAAGACCTATACACCACCTCTACCACCAATTAGGGGTATGGCCTTAACCTCTCTGAGCCAGTTTATTCATTTCTGAGACAGATACAATAGTTAACTCTCAGGATTATCTTGTATTGGATTAGCATAAAGCCAGCCCAGATCATATTCTCAATAAACACTCCCTTGTTCTGCTTACCACCACCCAGATGTAGAGATCTATTTCCTGTTTGAATTCCAAGATAATAAAACTTAAGCTATTTTAAATATTATCATTTTTTTCTAGAGTTCCTGTCTCTCCAACTAAATTTCTTAAGGGCAGGAACTATTTTGTACACCTCTTGGTATTGTCTTAATGTTTAAAGAAGAGAGCAATTGCCTGCTAAATGTAGAGTTTTTTTTTTTTTTACAGATTTTATTTATTTATTTGACAGAGAGAGACACAGCAAGAAAGGGAACACAAGCAGGGGGAGGGGGAGAGGGAGAAGCAGGCCCCCCGCCGAGCAGGGAGCCCAATGCGGGGCTGGATCCCAGGACCCTGGGATCATGACCTGAGCCGAAGGCAGACGCTTAACGACTGAGCCACCCAGGCGCCCCTGTAGAGCATTTTTTGAAAGGCAGTCCTGCATAGGGTAGTGGTTTTCAACCCTGGGGCCTGTGAAAAATCACATGAGACACTTAAAAAAAAAAATCTCTGTCTGGTTCCAACTCCAGGTATTTTGATATCATTAGTTTGGGGTGGGGACTAGGGATCCATATTTGGTTGTTCAATCTCCCCAGATGATCCCAAAGGACAGTCTAGCTTTGGAACCTCTCGTATAGTGGTTAAACCCTTGGGTTCTGGAATGTGGACTGCCATAGTTTGAATTCTCTACCTTGCCACTTTCTTGTGAACTATCTTGGTTTCGTTATCTATAAAGTAGGCAAAACAGGATCTACTTCAGGGCTGTTGTGGGGATTTCGTCAATAATGTACAGGGTTTGGAACAGTCTTATCACATAATCACTCAGTTATTATTGCTGACTTATTTGCTGTGGAGAGTTTTGTTTCTTCTTTTGCTTTTTGCCAACCAACTTTATGCCAACGATCTAATCTAAACCAGTACTTTACATTAAATACTGTCCTTGTGGAAGTCAGACTGAAAGGCTCTTCTGTTAAAACACTGGCAGCTGCTAGCTTTAATGACAAGTGACGTGGTCTCTTATCACCAAACTCATCCTATTCACCAATTCATCTAGCGTTTGTTTGTTCATTTTTTAATGAAATACTTTCAGTTAACTTATTATTTTTCCATCTAGTGTTATCAGCAAGAGAAAACGAAATGTGGGTAGAATATTAAGGAAGACTCAGAAATCACTTCATTCACCTAATAATTATCAAATTCCTCTTAGTGATATGCCAGGGAGATGGCCCCTTTCTATGTTCCAGGCTGTTCAAATGTTCCACAAAACTTCCTACAAGTTCACTACAAAATTCATGCTCACTTCTAATACCCTCTCAACTCTGCTTAGCATGCCTTTTATTTATTTTTTTAATTTTTAATTTTTATTTATTTTTAAAGATTTTATTTGTTTATTCATGAGAGAAAGAGAGAGAGAGGCAGAGGGAGAAGCAGGATCCCCGCAGAGCAGGGAGCCAGATGTGGGACTCGATCCCAGGACCCCGGGATCACGACCTGAGCCAAAGGCAGACACGTAACCAACTGAGCCACCCAGGTGCCCTAGCATGCCTTTTATTATGCCTTTTTAAACTCCCAATCATGTTCTCAAATACCTGTTCACTTCACTTTTTAAAAGTTAATGAACTTTTTTTTTCCCGAGATGTTTTAGGCTCACGGCAAAATTAAGTAGAAAGCACCGAGAGTTCTCATATATCTCTCCCTCCCCAAACATGAACAGCCTGTTCCACTATTAACAATTATCCCCCACCAGAGTGGTACGTTTGTTACAATCAATGAACCCGCACTGGCACATCATTGTAACCAAAAGTCTTTATTAGAGTTCATTGTTGCTGTTGTACATTCTATGGCTTTTGACAAATGTGTAATGGCACATATCCACTGTTATATTATCACACAGTATTTTCACTGCCCTAAAAATCCTCTGTGCTACACCTATTCCTAACATCCTTTCCCTTAAACTCACCCTGGCAACCACTAATCTTTTTTGCCTTTTCCAGAATGTCATATAGTTGGAATGATACAGTATGTACACTTTTCAGATTGGCTTCTTTGATTGAGTATACACCTGACCTAAATTTCCTCCATGTCATTTCATGGCTTGATAGCTCATTTCTTTTTAGTGCTGAGTAATATGCCATTCTCTGGAGGTACCACAGTTCATCTATCCATTCACCTACTGGTGAACATCTTGCTAGCTTCCGAGTTTTGGCAATTATTCACTTCTCTTTATGTGTCTTCTACCACCTCCCTCACCTTTCCTTTCTCACTGTTACATCATTAGTTCAAGTCATCCTGACTCTGGACTTTTATCATTAACCTCTTAACTCATTTCTAGAACTTCAATCTCTTTTTCATTCACTTTGCCAGATTCCTTTTTCTAAAGTGTAGCTCTCATCATGTCCATTACCTCACTCAAACATTTTTAGTGGCACCCCAAGTCTACCCGAGTCCAAATTTCTCTACCTTGAGACATTCAAGTCCCTTACTATATATATATAGCTTTGAATTGTCTTTCTCTTCTGTTACTTACCCCTTTTGTCTAATGGAACTACTTAAAATCCCTCAAACCTTTTCAAGGAGAGGAATGTATTTGTATCTTCTCTTGTATTTGGGAATGTTTGGACAGAATAAATGTTCAAAAAAAAAAACTAGGAGCATTATACTGAACATGTTCATGTGGCCATCTAAGCCAAAACTGTATCATGCACCAGGATGAACCACTAAAGACAGCCGTAAAGGACATCAACAATCCCCCTGTGGCCTTTATTATAGGCATAGCAACAACCTGAGAGTGTTCACTTTCCTGCTTTCTGAGGGCCAACTCCTCACCGTCCCCATCACCATCTCCCCATCCCAGTTCCAGGGCCTTCCTGTCCTGAGACAACAAACTCAAAAGAGGATGGCTGAGATGAGGATGGGGGAGATAAGAAATGGGGATGGCACAATACCACATGAACCGCAGTGAGAAAGTCATGTTCTATTCTGGCATCCTCTATATATGTTCAAAAACAAAATTCACCAGACTTTTCGTACTTTATCTTTTGTATGCATGACTAAAAAGAGAACACAAAAAATACTTCATGTTTTGCATTCCTTTTTTGGGTACGTTACATACAAAACATTTTAAAGTAAAACACATTTCAAAAATATTTACGAAACATTTTAAGTAAAAGAATTTGGAAAAAAAAATCTGTGAGAGGAAACAATAAAAAAAGATGGAAAAAAGTAAACATACAGAAGAGAAAAGCAGGAGTAAGGACACACTTTAAGGAGAAAGGGTAAAAGGAAAGGATTTTAAGAATAGTGGGGGTGAAAAAAAGGCATTATAACTACACCAGCACTTGACTGCCTTCACAGAAAGCATCCAAGAAGAAAATCAGCTCGCTCTGTTGTCTTCTCATTGTAAATTTAAAATTGGAGGTCTTTGTACAATATGGCCTATAGAGTGACTTGGAACCTTTCTTTTCCTTTTTTTTTTTTTTAAAGATTTTATTTATTTATTTGACATAGCGAGAGAAGAGCACAAGCAAGAGGAGCAGAAGAGGGAGAAGCAGGCTCCCTGTTGAGCAAGGAGCCCGATGCGGGACTCGATCCCAGGACCCTGGGATCATGACCTGAGCAGACAGCAGACGCTTAACTGAGCCCCCCGGCGTCCCTTTTTTTTTTTTTTCTTAAACAACAACAACAAAACAACTTCCTTGCTAATCATTAAAAGCAAACCCCAGACTGAACATAATACAAAATCCTTTAAGCCAGGTTTTAAAAACATAAATGCTGCTGGGTAAGAGGTTCTTTAAGGGCCCTCCTGTCCCCTTCACTGCTTTCAAACAAGGAATAAAAGAATCTCTGAGAAATGTCCATTTACTCCTACTCTTCCTTTCTCTTAATCCCCAGCTTTCATTTCCCCAGGGATCCCCCTGTAGGCAAGGATAGACAGGGCATTTCCAACTTCCTAACAGGAGATGAAATATAAGAACCCGCATAAAACCAAATGGCAGCATGCCCTTACACCTTACAATTCAATCCCCATTCTTACCCACCATCCTTTAGAAGGGTTTGTTAATTATTTACATTAAGAGGGGAGTATTTGTTTGTGGGCAGGGTACTTTGTGAAGAAAGTCTAGAATAAAATAAGGACCATATAGCAACTAATGGGGAAGTGGATAAAAAGATTATCATAACCTAGAAAAAATAAAAACTAGGAAAGAAACTAAAATTTTGCAAGTAGCTGTAACCAAGAGAACCAGTAGGAAAAATTCCCACTGAATATTATGCAAATCTGCCAAGCAGCTATACTCAGACCACCTTCAGGGCAGAAAGTAGGCAGGCACTGGATTGATACTGGATTCTCTCCAAACAGCTTTCAAAACCACAAGGAGCTCCCAGTCAGCTCTCGTCCCCAGGCCTCCTCCTTCTCCTTCCCTCCTTCTAATACTTTGAAAACAAGTGTCAAGAGCAATGTTTGAACTCAAGAGCCTTCTCCTCAGAATGCAGACGGAGAGTAGAGATTCACCACACTGGTACGGCTCTTTTGTCACACAGGTCATGCTCATGAAAGAAAATGAACCCCTTTCCTCCAATACAGCAGATGCTCAGGGGTGGCTGGGTGCTGTGGTTAGAAAGCCAGAACAAGGCAGGAAAGTGAGCCTCTTTGACAAGAAAAAAAACAAAAACAATGATGGTTCTGGGTGAGATTTCTTTAATTCCTCCTGAAACAGGTGTCCCTAGTGATCTACGAAGGAAAATCAGGAGAGCCCACTTTTCCCTTCAGCATTTTTAGTTCAGAAAGGGATCTTGAGTGCACTGTGCTGTCTTCAGACAAGAGATCAGTATCTGAAAACCGGCTTAGAAATGGGAGAATGACTTCACACAGGTTCTAAGCAAGGGAGGATACCGCTGCTTTGAAAAGTCCAGTAAAGATTTGATTATCAAAATTTGTATTTGCTTCAACTACTCCTCCTTCTTAAGCCTGTTATATTTTATATTTTGTATGTGCACTGTATATTGCATGTGTTTGTATATTTTGTATACGTATGGGTATCTTCAGATATTTGTAAACTTAACATATTTTAAAAAACATAATTAGAAATAAACCTATTATATGCTATCACACTAGTCCTGAAGAGTAAACGGTATCTTTGTGCTTAACAGGTGCTTCACAAAGTCTTGAGAGCGAGAGCGCTCCAGATAGCAATTCCAGAGAAAAGGACAATAAAACTGTTACAAAGCGTTTGTTAGAGTGATCTCTGGGCCAATACAGTCCTGGTCAGACTGGCAGCTTCTCTTGTGCTCAGAGATGTAGAGTGTCCTGGTTGTTTCTCAGGGAGGACATGATACTAAAAGTGGGTGATGGCCGTTGTATACAAGTTGAGAGAACCAAGGGACGTAGAATTCCTACAAACCATGTAGTTCACCCACTGAAATTAAAATATAAAGAAAAGGAAGGATTTCGTTAAAATTATGTATGAGAGAGGAAACACAAGATCGAAGACCATTCATTCCCAGACCACTGAAGAGTTACCGCACTTGGGTCCTGGAAGAAACGGAGTCTGTTCTGAGGAAAACTGCAGCCCCACCTGCAGGGCCCTCCTCAGCACATTCCTGACTGGACTCCCTCATCTTCCCAGGGGAACGATGCTGCATCTGTTCAGCTGGTGCGGGAGGGGGATTCCCATCCTGGGCAACATGTCTGTCCTACTATAACCTCGAGCCTCCTGGCAAATTAAATTCTTATCAGAAGCCTGATTCTAAGGAAGTCTCCAAGGAGGATTTACCTGAAGGGCAGACAGAACATGCAACACGCTAGGCATTTCAAACTCATTCCTGAATCCATTCAGACCATCAAAAGCTACATTCACAAAACTGCTCTGAGTATCGTGCTTCGGAATTATGTCACTGTTGACACAGGGAGAAGTGAGTAAGAAGTGGAAGGAAACTTCCTATTGTAACGACTGGGAAACTGTAACTTAACAGGTCTAGGGTGGGGCCGGACATCTGGATTTTCAGTGAGCTTTCCACAGATGTGCACTAAAGGTTAAAAATCACTGCCCCATTTTACAGAGGGCGGAAGGGATGTTCACACTACCGTCACGTTAACATACGGGATGCCTTTTAAAAGAAGACCTGGAGAAATTTCCCTTACGTCTCATTCCTGAGCAAACCCGAGTCTATCAATACTGTGAAAACGTGTGACTGAAGGTGCTTCGGGGCAAATCTGCGGCTCCCCTTTAAAAACCGGGCAGAACCTAAAGGCCTCAAGGAGGTATCGTGGGTGTGGTGGAAAGCACTCGGGCTTTAGACCAGGTTTGAATCCCAGCTCTAGTCCGGCTGCGCAACCGGCTTCTCATCAGCAGCGTGAGGAGGCGGACGAGACGGACCTCACCAAGTTGCTGGAACTACCAAGGTCCGTGTGTCGAATGCCCGGGCCGCGCAGCCAGAGGCCAGCGGTCCTGGCTCGTCCGAGCCCGACAGCGAGTGGCATGACACAGTGTTTTCCTACTGCGCGTTCCTGCGTGCTAGCTCCCGCTCCGCCCCGCCGGGACTCCTGGCCGGTTTGGCCCGTTTTGTGGTTGGACGCCGGCCGGCGAGGCTGCACACACACGGCGCAATCCCGGCCGCGCCGCCCCGCACGCCCCAGCCCGCGCCCGACCCCCCAGCGCCAGGCCCGGGGAGGCGCCGTTCCGCGGCGGGCTCACCTGCAGGCGGTGGCTCTTGACCAGGTGCATGTTGAGCGCCGGGCTGTTGGGCAGGATTTTGCCGCAGCCGCGCACGGTGCACAGGATGTTGGTCCGCACGGCCCGGGACAGCTCGCTCACCGACGGCTGGATCAGCTCCCGGGCCGGAGGCGCCGGACCCGCGGGCTGCTGCCTCGCCGCCGCGGGCCGCGGCCGGCTGCCCCTCAGCCGTCCGGGGGGCCCCCACGGGCCCGAGGCGGCGGCGGCGGCTCCCCTCGCGGCCGTCGGGACGGTCGGGGCGCCCGAAGCCAGAGCCGCGGACCCCGCCGCCGCCGCCTCAGAGGCCGCCATGGCTCCCGCACGGCAGAAGGACCGAGCGAGCGGGCCCCGCCTCCCGCCGCAGCCACTTCCGGCAGGGGGCGGGGCCTTCAGGCTCATTAGCATCCGGCGGGGCCGGGACGGCCGCGGCGCCCCCTGCCGGCCATAGAAGAAGCGTCTGCGGGAAGCCGCTGCCGGGTGAGGCAGGAGGGTTACAAAACTTAACAGGGGTTCTTGCGGACAGGTCGAAGGTATTGGTCCCACTAATGCATTCATCTTCCCACAAAACTTAACCTTGGGCAATAATTGGATAGAACAAAAAGCAGTACGTTCAGGAACTTTATTTCCCCAAAGATTAGAAACAACCCAAATATTCAATGGCAGGAGAGGCAATAGTATGTTAATTACATCTATTGTTTATTGAGGGCTTACCAAGTGCTAGACATTGGGGAAAGCACTTTTCATTTCCTATCTCATTTTGTCCTCAAAACAAGTGTAGCGGGTACATACTATAAGTTTTCCCTCATTTTGCAGAGAAGAAACTACCCTAGGTCGCATTGTACAAATGAATGAGTTGCTATGATTGTGTTAATCATTTTAAGGGAGGCTGGATTTACTTGCCTGTATCTTTTTTGTTTTGCCTTGTTTTTGCCTGTCTCTTAACTGCTGAAATCCGATTACTATTTAGGGGACAGTATGACTCAGGGCAGGGTTCCAAAACCTAAGTACTTAGAAGGACTAGCTAGACCAAGTAAATGAGGAGAGGAGGCCAGGTGTAGACAAAAGGGAGAAGTGAGGACTGTAGTGAAATGGAAAATCTACCCTTTGTTTAAAGGGGGGCAGCTGCTACTCATCTAAGGTATCATTAGATTTATTTTTCAAGGTTTTTATGTGAAAACTTCCAACTTATATATCAGCAGCTGTACTAGTTTTCTATTGCTGCAGTTACAAGTTACCGCAATCTTGGCTTAAAACAACACAGATTGTGTCAGAGGTCTGACACAAGTACTAGGCTAAGATAAAAGTGTGGGCAGGGCTGCATTTCTTCTGGAGGCTCTATAGAAGAATCTTGCTTACTTGCCTTTTCCAGTTTCTCAAAGTCAGTTATGGTGAGTTGAGTCTCCATCCCATCACGGACTTCTTCTCCCTCTGCTCTCTCCTATTCCTGTTCCACTTTTTTTTTTTCCCTGTTCCACTTTTGAAGATCATTGTGATTACAATGGCTCCATTCAGGAAGTCCAGAATAATCTCCCCTTTGCAAAGTCCCTTTGCCTTGTAAGGTCATGTATTTACAGATTCCAGGGGTTAGGATGTGGACATCTTTGAGTAGGGGGCATTATTCTGCCCATCACAGAAGCTAATTCTGATTTTAAAAGTACTGTGGGACAAACGAACAAACCCTACAGCTATGTGTGTGGGGGATAGCATCTACAGGCTATTGTTTCTTTTGGTACGGTAAGAGTACAGGCTCTGGAATCTGACTGCCTGGGGTCAATGTGGGCTCAGCCACCTACTAGCGTAAGCCTAAGCTTTGGTATTCACTGGAGTAGAATTAGACTAGTAATGCTGCCTGTGTTATAGGATTGTTGTGAAAATACGATAATGCACATAAAATACTTAGCACCGACATAGTAGGTACTCCATAATGTTAGCTATTCATTTTTGGAGACCCTACCTAATGTACAATAAATTCCTTTGGCCGTAGAGGTCCTTGGGTCTGCACTTATTGATCCATCTGTTCCCAAGACTGCATCTGAATGCAGTATGTCTCTGGATCATCAAGTACGTAATAGAAGTTCCAGTTCAAGACAGTGATATAGGAAGAAATTGAACTCACCTCCTCCATGGAATACACCAAATTATACCTATTTAAAGAATAATTCCTCCTAAAGAAGAACTGAGGGCTGACTGAACATCAAGTACAAAAGAGATAGAGTTCCATGTACTCTCATTTCCTTAAGTAGGTGCCTCTGTCTGGGAGGGCCATAGGGTACAGCCTCAAGTGATTCCACTATAGGCTGGATAATATGATTAGTGTCTTCCTTGCTCAGGCTCCGATTGCACATCACTGCCAAGCACCCAGGAGGGCTGTGAGCCTGTTAGAATCCATCTGGGAACCTGCAGGGCCTCTGTGCAGACCTAACAGAGGCATTCAGGCACCGAGCAAAAGTGCCTACCACATGTGCGCACAGAGGGACAGATGCTCGATACCACGTCTATGTCTTCAAGGAAATTAGCATTATTGAGCCCCTGCAGACTCAGGGCCTCTCTGTGAGATAATGGAAGTGTCTATGCCATTTGCTAATTACATCTAAAAACATATATTTCACGTATCTGTAATCTGTAGACATTACCATTACATTATAAAGCATTGTTCACCCTGCTTCTCTGATGGTATTTACATATCCGTATATTAAGCCTGTTTTTGATTTTCATCAAAAGTAACCAATGTACCAGTTTTTAGATATCTTCATTCACAAATTGGTGTCTTCGTCTCTGCTTTGACCACTGGCTGACTTCATTCTAATTGTTCAACCTTCTAGCAGCTGGAGGCACCTGTATGTTGTTACATGGCTATTTTATCTCTGGCTTTATTCTGTCCTTCTTGCTTTTTGTTTGCTTTCCTATTTGCCCAGAGTGCCTCACCTTTTTTTCATCATCATTGTAATATATGTTTTTATATCCCAAATCCTGTGTGGAACAAAATAGGGACTATATTTTGAAATGTTATTAAGAAAGTACATGCTATTTAGTGATGATCACTGAAAAATTTCCATCAAAAGTAACTGATATACCAGTTTTTCAATCTTTATTCATGAATCAGTATAGTATGGTGAGTCTGCATGTATGATAAAACAGATTATGACAAGTATCATATTTACAATGAAACTATTACTTTATATTACTGAATCATCTGATGTGCTACCCCCCACAATCACATCATGGACACAACTCTACCCTTTGAATGGACCAATTTTATGATTTTCCTAGAAAGTTTTGAGTTGAGGATAGTTTCTTGCTGCTTCTTTCCAGGATCCAAGGCTTCAGACAAAATCCTTGGAAACAAGCAATTAGAACCTGATCTCTCCAGGATGGAGGAAATGAGTGAGAAAAAGGACATGTCACTTTTTAAAGGCCCACAATTGCTACGCTTTGCAGGATATGGGGGAGAGGGGTACACAGTGGAGGAGGAAACAATCAGTTCCAACAATTATACTGAATGTTTCTGAACTGTCAATATCAATAATTAATTTCTAAAACACAAGTTCATAAACAGAAGCTATCCGGCTAGCTGTTGAATGAAATGCATAGGCAACAGTCAAAGAGATGCTGTGCTTCCAAAACCACATACATCTTATTTATCTCTAATTTTAAAGTAATTCATTCCCTTCTTGGGTATGCAAGTAAGCAATGGAGAAAGTGGTGCATCTGCAATACCTGAAATTAAAAGGAAAGAAAATGAGTCAGTTTAACAATGGCTGAGATTCGAGGGTGGATCATGGACCCCCATGAGGTGCAGAAGCAGAACATGCAAAATAGGGTATGAGGGGATAGCGGACCTGAGCCAGGAGAAAGCTCAGAGGTGATTAGCCAGTAAAAAGAGAGGATACATACTACCCGAATGTAGTGTGTTGTTAATTCTTCCCGCTGTAAGATAAGCTGACTACTTACCAGCTGGTGCTAAGGCTTTCAATGCTTCCAGGAGATGTGGGCTGGAGAACTTTATTAGGCACCGGAGGGGCTCTTTTCTCTCCGCCAAGATGTCTCCATTGAAGTCACTTTTGAATTTCGTTTCAAGCTGTCAACAAATACATTTACAAATAATTACTAAATAAATCAGCTGGAATGGTAAACTATACTGAAATCAGGTTTGCATTTCATTAATTCTTGTCATCAAGAAATACAGGGATTAAGGGGGGGGTGCGAGACATTTAATTTGCTAACTGCAAATGTAGAGGGCAACCAGTGTGTCAAACGATATCACACACAAAACACCTTGGTGCCTGACACACAGGGACCTGGGAGGTGAGTTCAACCTTCTGGTGACCTTTACCTGGGCGTTTAGTTTGCATTCCCTTTAAAAAAAAAAAAGATTTTATTCATTTATTTGAGAGAGTGTGCAAACATGAATGGGGGGAGGGGTAAAGGACGAGGGAGAAGCAGACTTCCCACTGAGCAGGGAGCCTGACGCACACCAGGTGCACGTGGGGCTTGATCACAGGACCCTGAGCCAAAGGCAGACACCTCACCGACTGAGCCACTCAGGCGCCCCCTAGTTTGCATTCCCTTTTTTTAAAATTAAATTAGCCAAATATAGTACACACTTAGTTTCAGATGTACTGTTCAACAATTTATCAGTTGCGCATAACACCCAGTGCTCATCACATCCTGTTTGCATTCTTAATGGCAAATTAGCACTATCTGTTGTAATTGGTCCTTTTGATATAAAAATGTCATGTCTTTTGAGTCACTATCACAATTTCTTTTTACCTTATTATGGAAGATTTCAAAAGTACACAAAAGTAAGGAGCACAGTATAATGATTGCCCGTTTGCACATCCCCCAGCTGAAACCATTATCAATTCACGGTTAGTCTTGTTTCATCGACGACCCCAACTCCCTGTTCCTTGCTGACCACTGTCACTGCATTATTCTGAAGTAAATCCAAGACACCATACTATTCCAACTGTGAATATTTCAGTATGTATCTAAAAACGACCTAAGAAGGACTCTTTTTTAAAAAGTTCACCCCCATAACCTTACCACACCTAAAAAAATTAGTAACAATCTACCAATCCTTTAATACCATCAAATATCCAAGTACTGCTGCTTCAATAGGTACCTGAGTCTTAGATTCTAATTTCAATTTTTTTTAAACTTAAACTGACTCTTAAAATTAAGAGACGTATGCTGAAATATTTAGAGGGTGAGTAATGTCTGCGACTGCCTCAAATGGTTCAGAATAAATCAACAAAAAGAAAGTAAATGTGGCAAAATGTTAACAATTGGTGAATTGAAGCAAAGGGGAGATGGCTGTTCATTGTAATATCCTTGCAAGTGTTCTGAAGGTTTGACATTTTTCAAAACAGAAAAGGTAGGGAAAATTAATTGAAGGTATGAAGCAATGTGTACCTTGACTTAAACATATTCTAAACTGTATATACAGGGAGATTTGTGGAGTCTTACTTATTCCCCATCAGTGGTTCTCTTTAGTGGGCAGAATCAGCCAGAGGGCTTGTAGGAACAGATGGTTGGGCCCCACCTCCAGAGTCCCTGATCCAGTAGGACCACGGTGGGGCATTTCTTACCCATTCTCAATTGATGCTGATATAGCGGGGCCAGAGACCACATTCGGGAACCAGTGTCTTAGAGTATGGGCTGTTCAAAGTAACTGGGTTAAAACTGCCATGTAGGGAGCCCAAAATGAAAGATATTAATCAGCTTTTCCCACTAAAAAACAAATCAAAGGAAACAGGTGTTGGGCCTGAGTGATCAGATCAATGGCGGATTTAAAGCATCGCCCGTGGCTGCAGGGGGTGCTAAGCAGAAAGGATTTTACTAGAGGGGAGGAGGGTGTTAGGAGTATGAGCGCAAGTATTAGATTAGGGCAATCATGATATAAACCTTGAATTCTTCTAATGGGGGCAGTGGACTTGCCCCCAAGCTGGCCTTCCTGATGGGCAGTGGCATGCTTCTGGAATGAGCTAGGTTTGCAGTATTAACGAGGCTACTGGTTTTTCTCCTGTGCTGCCAACTGGGCTATGTCATGACTTACTCATTCATTCACTCTTTTATTCAACAAGTATTTATGAGCACCGACTACATGTAAGTGTTGCTCCAGGTGTGGATGGGCTAGAAAGGTATAGCCTACAATTTTCTCCCCTCAAAAATACAGATTGAGGCCAGTTCCGTATAACTAAATTAATATGTAAGAGGAAATAAAAAGGCAAAGTCATAATTTCTAAGTCTCCTTTGCTAACAGAGGCACTTAATAAATATGATAAAGAAGTCTATTCTAACTCATAAATTCATCATACAAAATTAAAGTGACACTGACTACGCTTATGGTGGTGAGCACTGAGTGATGTATAGAATTGCTGTACGTCCAAAACTGCTGTAACATCGTGTGTCAACTCTATTCAATAATTAGAAAAGGAATTAAAAAAAGAAAAAAGTGATAAAGGAAAAGAAAGTTTCTTATAACTGTTTTCCACTTAAAGTTTCTGTTCTTTTATTTATTTATTTTTTATTTTTTTAAATTTATTTATTTGACAGAGAGAGACACAGCGAGAGAGGGAACACAAGCAGGGGGAGTGCGAGAGGGAGAAGCAGGCTTCCTGCCGAGCAGGGAGCCCGATGCGGGGCTCGATCCCAGGACCCTGGATCATGACCTGAGCCGAAGGCAGACGCTTAACCGACTGAGCCACCCAGGCACCCCTAAAGTTTCTGTTCTTTTAAAAACGTCTGGATACCTTGTAATTCATGTTTATAGCAATGTCCCACCTTGTATTGTGCGAATTCTAGTCTTGGTTGAGGATAGTCTCCAAAAGCTTCTTGAGTCACTCTCTGGACTCTCTCTTTTTCTATTCTGTTTTCATGAATGATCCGCGAATCCACTATATATGGAAGATTTCAAAAGAAAACAGATTATTAGAAATATATTTCACCCATAAAGTATCTTCCTTTCATTCCTAACCTTTCAACTTGCTTGCGTCACTTAAAAATTATGTTTACTGCTTCTTCTCTTCATTGCAATAATTCCTTGTTATAGGAAAGTTGTAAAGTGCAGGCTGGTAAATAAAATAAAAATCCCCCATAATTCTACCAAGGCAGAGAAAGCACTGTTAACATTTTAATATATTTCTTTTTTTTTTTTTTTATCTACTTATTTGACAGAGAGAGACACAGTGAGAGAGGGAACACAAGCAGGGGAAGTGGGAGGGGGAGAAGCAGGCTTCCCGCTGAGCAGGGACACCGATGTGGGGCTCGATCCCAGGACCCTGGGATCATGACCTGAGCCGAAGGCAGCCACTTAAGGTGCCCCTGTCTTGCCTTTTTCTTAATGAATAGAAAGATCTGAATAGAAACTGGAATTATAAAATACACACAATTTTGTATTCTGCTTTCTTTACTTAATGTGAAATCAATGGCAGTTCTTATGCCATTGGAAAGTCATAAAAATGTTTGTTCATAATTGCTGTACCATTTCATTGGATTGCCAAATCACTGCCGAGAGATAGGAAAATGTTCATTTCTAGAAATCTAGATTGTACCCCACCACTCTTCTCAACTTTCTGGTCCACTATAGTAGTTTTTTACTCTCCTGGGTTTCCAGGGAGACACTCCTGCTATCTGTGAGTAGCAACATAGTCACAACTCTGATTATGCAAGAAGCAGTTTATCCAGCACACACTCGGAGCTGGGGCTCCAGACTCGACACATTTGGATTTCATGCCTGGCTTTGGCGATTCCTCGCTGTGTAACCCTTCTGAAACCCAGCTGCCTGATGAATAGGGATTGTTCAGGGGACTACTACAAAGATGAAGGAAGTGACACTATAAGCATCTGAGTGTGGTGCTTGGCACACAGAAATGTTTGACTATTAGTTAATTTTTGTTTTTAAGTGTTACTACTTGATGTTCTAGCAAATTATAAAAGGAACCTTTGGTAGCTTAGTTTCCCTTAAAAAAATTTTTTTTAGAAGATTTTATTTGAGAGAGAGTGAGAGAGCGAGCATGAGTGGGAGCAGGCAGAGGAAGAGGGAGAAGCAGGCTCCCCGCCGAGCAGAGAGCCCGATATGGGGCTCGATCCCAGGACCCTGAGATCATGACCTCAGCCGAAGGCAGATGCTTAACTGACTGAGCCACCCACATGCCCCTTAGTTTCTCTTTTCAAGAGAAAGTTAATTTTCAATTTTTCTGAAAGCAGTAGATAGTTCTGAATCCGGCTCCTAGTGATTAAATGTTTTACCGAGTGACAGAAATTTAAAAAGGAATGATGTGCTTCCAAATTTCGGTTTTATTTTAAAACACACATACTGTGTATATCCAGCTCCAGGGTTCTTTCCTGCAGAGGCATAGCGGTGTTGTGGGTTTCAAAGTTCTAAAAAAAAAAAAAAAAGAAGGAAAGAAAGAAAAAAAGTGAATCTTCTCCTAATTTTAACATCTTGAAATATAAATAGTAAATGGTTTTAGTACATAACAGTGTATCAAATCTTATCTTTATTTATTTATTTTTTTCAACAAAAAGAGATTTGAGGCCACATCCAGGCTGAGTTAAGCATTTCCCCCAGAGCAGGAGACTGGCAGAGACTGCTGGGCCAGCAACATGTCTGTTTTGAATGAGGAGCTCTGTACTTTGTTAGCATAAAAATGGATCTGGATGAAGCATGGCCGGTGAGTGCAAAAGCTAAAGGAATCCCAGGCAGGATCTGCAATGTGATACTTCAGCTTTATAGCTATGTCTTCATCACTGTAAAATACTCGCTGACGCTCCTTTTGGAAAAATCACTTTCCTACTGAAGTGAGTCTCTCAATCAATCCTTTTTCCCTTTGCAGCCGATGTTTTTATAATTAAGTGTTTGACAGTGTGAATTATCCTAGGGATGCAGTTGTCATAGCAAGACAGGTGGAAGGTGGTGGGTAAGAGGGCCTCTAACTAACTAATCTAACTAACAACGTTAGATTTTTTTCCTTAAAGAGTGACTTGTAGGGAGCCATCACTTCTTTCTACTTAGAACAGATGAAAATACATTAAGTATAATGTATCTAAGGGCTCAAAGATATACACAGAGCATTAACAACCCACCTCAGGAGTCTGAACATATGAGCACACTGTTGCCATGCAGAGGAAAAAATAACCCTGAGTCTGTGAGTAAGGCCAGATCCCTTCTTATCATTAAAGGAAACAATGCATTCAAATAATTTTAACAAACAAACTGTGGGACTTAATAATAAAACAACGCTTTCTCCTTTCCTTCTAACTCCCGTATCACCTGCTTGACTAATGGGACAAAAATGAATTCTACTTCTCTCTTGCATAATAGAATAATTAGCTTCGAAAGACAGTGTCAAGTTACTCTAGAGCTAAAATAAATTCTAATTGGAATAGATGATTTGGAAACTGGGATCTGTAACATAAACTCTAATGACTGCTGAACAGTATAAAACAAATTGCAATTGTAACAAGAGGATAGTGAGGCACTGTGGTTTCCTTTCATGTTAACTAACTGAAAGCTTTCTCCACTTCAGTAATATCTGAAATGATCTCCTTCTGTTCGAGGTGGACTTTCCCACCTGCTCAGACACTTCTAAGTCAAGTGTGAAGGAGAAAACGGAGATGTAACTTGAAAGAGAGTCACTGATGGGCTCACCTGATTATACTGTTTAAAAACAATAGCCTTCAGCGAGTCCAGATACCGGCTTCTGAGGTCCATTTTCACAATCTTATGGTGATTGCTAGCAATTGTCAGTGCCTGGAAGTGAAAATTAGCAAGACTATTAGGATTACCGTGTTTATCGCCCAATATTTATAATATCTATAATATTGGTTGAATTTTTGCATTAGGCACACATTACTTCTAGATGAAAAGACAATAACAGAGAGCTCCAAACCAATGCTTGTGCCATGCTTCCACTTGTAGAACACTTTCTGCTCCTTATTTTAGGAAATCAAGAATTACATGTGGCATTTTATATAAAATGCTTATTGAGCAGTTTAACCCTAGGCAGACCTCTAAGATTAAGAGTAATAAAAATATAGCTTATAGTAATTGGTTCCCTACCTGACCCAGAAGGGGTATATTGCTCTTCAGCTGGCAGCAGGAAGTGAAGACGTAGGGAGTCTGGGAGTAATACACCACATAAACAGGTTTGTACTGGTTTGGCTTTCTATACTGTGTTCCCCAGGCAATTCGAATCCATACTGAATTCTCCTCAGCATCTCTGAAGCTGACCGTCACCTTAAAAAAAGAAAAAAAAAAAGAGTTAAGTTTCCTAATTAAAATCTGTGGCACTAGGGCGCCTGGCTGGCTCAGTCCATGGAACACGTTACTCTTGATCTTAGGGTCGGGAGTTCAAGCACCACACTGCGTGTAGAGAGTACTTAAAAAAAAAAAAAAAAAGTCACATTAAAAACAAATCTGTGGCACCAGCAAGTGCTCTTTAAGGGTGAAGGATGTCACTAACCTTGCACACGGGCTGAGATCCAGCAGTCTTTTCTACTTTTCATTACAGTGTTTGGGGGATCTTGGGGAAAAGATTTTGTGGTTGCTTTGGAACGACATTTATGCCTTGCAAATTCTTTTGAAAGGAAAACAAATTTTAAATCCTACAAGCAAGGTACCACAATTTTTCAACAATTTCTTGGGCTTGTCTCTAAAACACTGTTCCCTGACATGTAAGAATTTATGAAATAAGGCAGCCTAACAAATGACATACCTGTTAAATAATGAGGCATTTTCAGCATCGAGCATAGACCTAGTATGCACTATAAAGTTTAACAGTAAGATTTCTATGTAGTAATGGACTCAAATATATTAATCCTAATGCTCATATGCATTTAGCTCAGATGCTAACAATTACTCTAAAGTAAAATTATGTGGCAAGAATATAGAAAATTCTATTTCATTTCCATTTCATGGATAAAACACAGATCTTTCTCAACTTCTAAATGTAATTGCCAGTTGGTTTGGAATTTAATAGGCTGTTCCTAGATTCTTTTTTTTTTTTTTAAGATTTTATTTATTTATTTGACAGAGAGAGACACAGCGAGAGAGGGAACACAAGCAGGGGGAGTGGGAGAGGGAGAAGCAGGCTTCTTGTGGAGCAGGGATCCCGATGTGGGGCTCAATCCCAGGACCCTGGGATCATGACCTGAGCCGAGTGCAGACGCTTAACGACTGAGCCACCGAGGCGCCCCTGTTCCTAGATTCTTAGGTCCCCCTCGATTCAGCTTCCCCCGGGAGGTCAGATCCCGGACAGGAGGCATCCAAGACAGGTGTACTTGGCTTGCTCACATCTCTGTGCTTCCTCCCCATTGTATCCTACTCCAGAAAAAGCAGGCTGTAATGTGGCTGCTGGCATTAGCAAAGAAGACCATTATTCCGACTCTGCCCACTCTTTATCTGGCTGCTTTCCCATATGCCCTCGGTGTATGAGACAAGGAACCCTCCCCGGTCTGGGGTGCAAACTGTGTGGAGTGTGTGGAGTCCACGGAGCTGTCTGACCTTCCCAAGGGAGCAGCACAGCACTTGGCCCCAACAGGCGCTCAGTGGACCTTTGCTGGCTTGAATGGAAGAGGGCAGGGTCTGATTCTGAATAGCCTCTTTGTGTCACATTACAAAAGCAAAGCCTGTAAAATTGAGATTGAATGCAGGAGATGGAGGGCACATTTTTACCAGAGGGAGAAAATTGCTTGCAGTCAACATATTCAGGTAATCTCTCTAGCCCAGAATGAGGATAACTGAAGTAAAGCCTCATGGAGAAGCTTAAAGAGCTCTGTGTCCTCCCTATATTGGATGCAGAGTTGGGCACACATGTGTAAGTGTACCCGTTCCTGAGAGAGGTGCTGTGTCACTTAACAACATTTTCGTAAGGGTCTATGATCCAAAAAAGGTTAAAGAAAAATCAATGGACTAAGAGAAAAGGATATTCACAGAGCCAGTATAATCTGGGCCTACGTGGCTTTCAGATGTTCTGTCTCACTTTCTTCCAGTAAAGATGATATTCAGATACCTGAAGAGGTAGGGCCCAAATGCAGACCTGTACTATTTTCCCAAGAAACTGCCTTAATAGACATCATCCTTCAGTAGCCAGGAGAAAGCATTTTTCATTGAGGATAGCTCAGATAAATACTGTTCAAGCTTAACTGGGACACTAATCCAGCCAAGGGTCCTAAGTGGTTTGGCTAACCTGGGACTATCCTGCTAGCCAGGGTACTCTGGCCAGAAACTGGTTATAACTGGCCACAACCCACAAGCTACTGAACATATCACAAACAAGTTTAGCATGGGAATCAAATGAAGCTTACAACACATAGAATTGCTACATATTTAACTATATTCATATATTTAGTACAGACTATCATTATTATACTACATGATACATGGGTATAAAAAGGAGAGTAAATGTACTATCTTTTTACAATTGAAACATATTTTTCAGTTTGTCTTTTCTTTCATTGTGAGTTTTCGAAGAACATTGTATTTTGAATAGTTTTGCCTGGTAAGATATACAGTTAATCTCTCTCTCTCTTTCTCTCTCTTGCATACAGAGACACACACACTCTCTCAAAGGCTCTGGATCGGATCCCCTGTAGCACAGGCCCCTCCCATCACTCCCCAGTTAGGCTCTCAGCTCCCTCTCATACCAGCTTCTCTACCCAATTGGTTCAGGGGCAGGAAGTTCTTAACCTGAAGCCCCTGGTTAGAATTCAGGGGTCTATGAACTAACTGAAATTGAGCATCTCCTTCAATTGTGAAGGTAGGCAACGAAACGGTAGACTGTTAGGACCTGTTACTTTGTTGTGTAGAAATCCCAAATATTTTCTTAACACGTTACAATTGTTGCACCTGCCTCAAAAATATCATTTACACCCACCACTACTTTGAAACTAGTTGTTTTTAGACCTACTGTGAGATTATTTACTGTGTTACTAAAGAAGCACATGATGTAGCACAACTTAGTATTTTAATACCTTAATGATGGTATTTCAACATAGTTGGTTTTCCTTATAATTTTATGTATTTTATTATAGCATTTAAAAATAATCTTCTAAGAAGTGGCCCATAAGTTTCACTAACAGCAAAAGGGGTCCTTGGCACAGAAAGGTTAAGACCCGTCCTATATCAGCAGGCAAGTCACTTTTTAGTCCAGGAGACTCTACGTGGCACCATCATCAGCCTTTGGGAAAGTGAGGTTATCCAGCTGCTAGTTATGAGGAAAGTGAAGTCGAGCTGGGAGTCCTTGGTCAATTGAGAAATGGGGTTAGCACATGTGGGCCAGCTCAGAGCAGGAGAGACAGAGAAGACATAGGGTGGTGGGCGTCTGCCGGCCTTTCAAGCAGGAAGATGTGACTGATGAAAAAAGCTCCTCTCTCCTCCCAGCTTTTCCCACTAGTCTGCCTGAAATTCATTCAGGAGGCAAAAGCTTCTGGAACACAGCGGTGATAAAAGAGGAAATCTCACAACTGAAATACGAGGCCACTGATGTAGGAGGATATGGGAGCATTTCACTCTTCTCCTAGAACGGTTGGGCGGGAGGCGTGGGGTTCAGACAACAGAAGTTCCCGGAGGAGAGAAGGGCAAGAGAGACTGTCACAGGGGAAGAGGGCACTGAAAGGGAAAGACGCAGACAAGCTCTGAAGTGCAGCTGAGAACAGCTCTCCCTCGGCGTCTGGTGTGGGGTGAACAGGGAGGGAACATGGTTGTGAGCGTTTCTCAAGAGGAGTTAGCCAGTCATGTTCGGCTTCATAAAAAGGCTGCTTCCAGAAGGGTCCACACCATATATCCCCATTTATGGATAGGTGGCTCGGGATTCTGTGCCAGTGAGGCTCTTTGTTTAAAGAAAAGCAGGTGCACATGCCATACCCACAGTTCAGATGGGACTCTCCTTTAATCTCCAAAAAGTGTATAATTTCATGGTAAGAATATTTTTCAAATAATATAATAAAAGATAACAACTTAGGAACAGGAGCAAAGAGTGCTTATTCACAAAAGAGAAAAAAAACCCAAAACAACCCAAAAAGGAGACACATACCTTCTCTTGGCTCACAATTACCCTTGAACTGATTTATAGATTAAAGTGGACCCCCACTCAAAATGATGAAGATTTCATTTTGTTTTGTAAACCTGATAAAATGATTCTAAGATTCATCAGGAAGAATAGTAACTGGGGTAAAGAAGAGTAATTGGGAGTAGGGACAGCTTTGCCTTGCCTTAATGGTTATTAAAATATTTTACAAACTACAGCAATTAAAGGAATGAGGAGTTTGCAAAGAATGTGCCCAGTCCATTCATCCCCAGCATCTATTCAGCCCTTGCTCGTGTCAGAGGGGAGCAGGATGGTGGGTTTCTTCTCAGGGAGACTATGGGTCAGGAGGAAGACTGACAATTAAAGCAGGAAGTGGGAGGAGTATGGTGACTGGGGAACTGCCATGGTGTGGGGGGGTGGTCAGGGAGACTCTCGGAGGGAGCACTAGATAAGTGGAGGCAGAAGGACAGGGAGGAATGAGCTGTGCAAAGGCCAGGTGGCGGAGGATGTTCCAAGGAGAGGGAACAGCCTATGGCAAGTTCAAGAACTCAAAGACTGGTTCAGTTTGGCTGGAGTGTGGAGTAGAGGTGGTTAATGCCCGAGAGGCAGGCAGTGGATCCAGGAGTGCACGAGGAGAAACAGCTCAAGAGTAAAACACAGACTCTAAAAGCATGAACGAATCTGAAGAATCCAATGTTGATAAACCAGTAGAAAAAGCTAAACTAGTCAACAAATGGTGTTGGGCCGACTCATTTGCTTCCGAAAGGGAAGTGGTGAACGACTCTGTCTCTACTTCCCTCCTCTCTCCCGCTAAAGTAGGTTCCCGTAGCCGAAACTCACCAGGGGGAGGGCTGAGTGCAGAACTTTGGGGGACGCTCCAGCAAAGGGCAGAAGGAAAGGAAAGGAGTTAGCCATGCAGACAATGAAGACCAGTTTAGGATGGGCAGAAGACAACCAGGGGAAGACAGAGATTCAGGATCAAGAGGGTCGGACTGCTAATTCTCTGACAGCGTGACCTTCCTGAGCACGAGAAATGGATGTTGTGCGTCTGGCACATGGCAGAGGCTGAGCCGCGAGAGCCTGTGTAGATGTGAAGAGCACGAGCTCAAAGCCACCTGCCTGGGTTTTGACCCTGGCTCTGACGTTAACCACTGTGGGACCCACCTTGCCTCACCAGGAGGGTACAGTGAGTTAGTGACTGGCAAGGGCTTAGCCCAGGGCCTGGCACACACAGGTGTTTGCAATCGGCATTACTGGTGACAGAGAACCAGCTGTGGGATTTTGTGGTATCACTGGTGCCCCTGAACAGGGAGGTTCTCACACTTGACCGGGCATTAGCATCACCTGGAGGGTTGTGGCCTACCCTTACTGTGTCTGAGGGAGCCCAAGTATTTGCCTGTCTAATATGTTCCCAGCTGATGTTGATGCTGCTGGTCTGGGGATCACATGAGAACCACTGCTTTTCAAAAACTCAGTTTCAATATGGAGGTGAGAGCAGTAGCCTGAATGCAAGAGCCTTAAGCATGAAGCTGGCAAGGATGGATTACCCTTTCAAAGGGTCTTTTTCAAAAGCTTTTTGAGGGGGTCAATAAATACCACCCCTCCTTCCTGTCCTTCTGGACCAGCTGAGAAACAAGGGAAAAAGAGGTGGTAGGCAGAGGCCAACACATATTACTAAGAAACTGATGACTGGCTCATATCTGCAGGCAAGTGGCCCTCCAGATAAAAAATCCAGAGTCAGGCAGAGTTGCCCACATGGTCACTGGCAGAACGACTCTGGGTAGCCTCCCTTGCATGGGCAGAGCCGGCCCTGGAGGAACAGAGCAGGATAGGTGTCCCTGTGGGCACCACTGCTCTTATTCAGGCTAAGTCAGTGCTCCTGCCAGAGAAGGGTGAAGGGGATGGTGAAGGGGGGCCAGCACCATTGTGCCAATGGACATATCAGGAGCAAGAAAAGAATATTTCCCTCCAAGAGTGTTGTGGTAGAAAGGATAGAGCTTGAGGATGAGCATGGGGAGTGGATGTCCTTCCACTGAGACCTGAGCATGTTTATAAGCAGTAGAGAAGAGACTACGAGCGTGAAATAGAACAGAGAGCAGCAAAGCAGGGGCCTTACGAGGATGCAGGGAACAGATTCCAACCTGACACAGAAGGGGTGCTGTGAGAAAGGAGATGAGAGAATACACTCAGGTAGAAGTATGGCAGAAGTCACAGGGGGTGAGATGAGGAGACGGAAAGACCAGGTGGGGGAATTTGTGTAAGGAGAGGAAACACTAGTATTCTGGAGAGGACAACCAGAGAACGGTGACTGTGACAGGTTTTTGGGAATGTCTTGCTATGCAAGGAGGACTAAGGCAGACCAGGGTGGGAAGAGAATGAAGTAAGGGAGGTTGCTAAAAAAATGAATGTCAGAACCTACAATAAGATATTTGGTGGTGGGGTGCCTGGGTGGCTCATTCAGTTAAGCAGCTGACTCTTGATCTCAGCTCACGTCATGTCTCAGGTTGTGAGATCGAGCCCTGCACTGGGCTCTGTGCTGGGTGTGGAGCCTGCTTAAGATTCCCTCTCTCCCTCTCCCTCTGCCCCTCCCCTCGCTCTCTCTCTCTCAAAAGGAAAACAAGAAAGATACTCGGTGGTACTTGTCAAAGCGGAATGGCAGCTAAAGACTCTAGGGGTGCTCTAGAACTGTGCTGACCCATCCTGGAGCCACCTGCCACCGGGGCTACTGCACTAAAATTCACTACAGTCACAGAAGATTAACATTCTAGTTCCTCAGTCACACTGGGCACATTTCAAGTGCTCTGTAGCCACGTGCGGGTGGTTACTAGCTAGTGTACCAGACAGCGTGGATCTAGAACATTTCCATCACTGCGGAGAGTTCTACTGCCTGGCACTCCTCTTGAGAAAGAAGCATTTGGCTCTGAATTGACAGGTGAGGGGAGAGTAAAGTTTTCATAATTAAGTAGGATTTGACTTTGATCTGGCCTAGAATAGTATGGAATATTACTAATTAAAATTCATACAAATAAAAAAAACCTGCACAGATGCCTTGAAATTGAATTTCATGGAAATTCAGATAAATTTTGTTCTTACATTTTTTAATGCTCTCCGAAGAATTTTCACAAATGAACTTTTGAATTGTTCCATATCAAAAGGGTCAATGTCTTCACCTGTCAAAGTGAAAAGAAAAAGGCAAATCAAGGGAGTATAATGTTCAAGAAATACATCTGCAAAGACTCTGAAGGTAAGCATTTTGTGTAATTTCAAAGAGCTACAACGATCAAATCACACCAATCAGTACCTGAGACACAGAGCAGGACCAAGTATATTTCTCGTTTTTCCCACAAAAGAGTAATTTTGAAATTACTCATTTGAAAGAAGAGACGTTTAAGAGGAACATATTGCTATTCATTTCAAAATTTCCAAAATATCAAATATAAATGTTCAATTTAAAATGGAGAACACTGGGGTACCTGGCTGGCTCAGTGGGAAAAGCATGTGACTCTTCATCTCGGGGTTGTGAGTCTGAGCTCCATGGTGGGTATAGAGATTACTAAAAAAATTTTTTTAAAAATGGAAAACATTACCTGGTTCTTTACTCATCTGAAAAACATCCCAAACTTTCTGGTGCCGATGAAATTGAGTATCTGAGAGAGGGAGGAAGAGCTTATTACTATTATATCCTAGAACTCCCAAGTAATGTGCTTATAAATACATATTTTAAATATGTATTTAATGTAATATGACACCAGAGAAAATAACAGTAATTTACAAATTAGGTCATACACATTTTTATTCAAAATGTAACTTTTATATGGATTAAATTTTCTCCAGACAACTAAATCATGAAGAATTAGTGATATAGTAGAGATCTGGCATTTACTCATACTTCGATCACTTCTTCTCTTTCCATGTGAGTCTACTCCGCAGAACGTGGCACTCGCCCAGCAGACGGGGATGCTGTGCTCCTCATGACTGGCCTTGGCACTGGCTGTTCCCTTTGTCGGGAGTCCTCTTCTAGCTGGTGGTGCACCTCATTCTGGTCTCTACTGAGAGGCCACCTATGCTGAGTGGCCTATCCCGATCCCCTGACCAAACTCACCCGCCCTCCGCCCTGCTTTGCTTTCCTTTGTTGCACTTACCACCACCCTGAAGCCATGTGCGTTCCTCCCACTCACTCCACCATGACCAAGCCAGGAGCAAGTCAGGTCTGCTTTAATCCTTGTATTTCCTGGCCTCACTCACTTCTTTCCATCCCCTCCGCCTACCATCTCATCCAGGCTACATTCCTCTCTGGCTTGGATGCTCCAACAGGCTCCTGTAGGTCTCTCCCATCCTCCCTGGTCTCTGTCTCTGCACTGTGAGCTTTGAAAAAACAAGAACCCGATTCTTTCTTGCTCATAATCTTCAGAAGGCTTTGCATTATTTTTAGAATAAAGACTGAAATCCTTCGAGTGGCCTCTAAGTCTCTGTATCATCTGTCTACCTATGTCTCATTTGGTTTGACCCCTCCTGCATCACTGAGCTCCCATTTCCCGCCTTCTCTCCACTCCTCTATTAACCCTCCTGCCCCAAGACTGTGCCCTTTGCCCTCCCGCTCCTTAACCTCCCTTCTCCCCTATGCCTAGTTAATGTCACTCATCCTTTGGCTCTCCACTCATGTCCTCAGGAAGTCTTCCCTAAACCCTCAGTGTGGCAGATCCCACTCTGCTCTCACAGACCCCCTCTATGTTCTCCTTCATGGCACCTGATACAGTCCACAAGAAGGCATTTGTGTGATAAGTAACCTGTCTCCTCCATAAGACTGTGACCTCTTAAGAGAGAATGAATCAACCTGTTTGAGCCACCAGCACCTAGCATACAGCCTGCCACATAGTAGTAGTCAATGAACATTTGAACAAACGCGTGAGAAATGGGAATTACGTGGATCCACCTTTTATGGTCTAGATATAATCCAGTCACTGAAAATTAGACAGACTTAACCAGAGGCAGATGCGTAAATGAATTCAGCTATTTCGTAGTTGGAGTAGAATATAAAGCTGATTTTTATTATGTACCAGGTCACTGAAAGCAGTTAATATAAATTGATAATAATTAATTAGTAAATACCAGGCTTTGTTCTAAGAACTTGACAAGGACTCTTATTTCATCCTCATCATAACCTTATGCGATATCATCATTATAATACGGGTTTGTCAAATGATAATACTGAGGCACAGAGAGGTCAACGGCCTCCCCCCAGGACTCACAGGGAGACAATGATAGAGCCGTGAACTGAACCTAAGAAATCTAGCCTTGGGGCCTGTGTTCTTAGATCCTAGACTCTGTTGCCTCCTGAGAAGGAGAGTAGATGTCTTAAAAAAAAAATACAGAGAAGAAAACTAGGACACAAAGGGAAAAGCCCCAAGAAAGGGAAGGGGAGGGGAGATAACAAGCTACAGTGTAATAAGAACAAATTCTTGTAAATGTATTTTCAAATTCTGTTAATAACGAAACAAAGCCTAACAAATACCTACTATGTGCTTCTGGTAGCCAGTGACCACGCTAAGAGCTTTCCAAGCATTATCTTATTTAACCCTCCAAGCCACCCAATGAAGTAGGTACTACTGGTTTCTCTGTTTTACTTAGGAGGAATCTAGGCTTAGCAAGGTGATGGGACTCGGCCAAGGACACGGGACTGGTAAGTGACAGAGGAGGGACTAAAACTAGGTCTGCCAGACTGAAGAAATCTGAGCCCTTACATACAAAATGGCCTCTCTGATGAAACAGGACTGGGGTCTTTAGGGGCGCCTGGGTGGCTCAGTTGGTTAAGCGTCTGCCTTCAGTTCAGCTCATGATCCCAGGGTCCCAGGATCGAGTCCCACGTCAGGCTCCCTGCTCAGTGGGGAGTCTGCTTCTCCCTCTCCCTCTGCTCCTTCCTCTGTTCCTCCCCCTGCTCGTGCTCTCTCGCTCGCTCACTCTCAAATAAATAAATAAAATCGTAAAAAAAAAAAAGCGGGACTGGGAAGTGTAAATACAAAGCACCGACACTCACAAATGATGTCTAAAAGGGCTGCGTCATGGACACTTGCACGCTTCTCCTGAAAGAGAAGATCACATATTTAGTGAATGTGGAACAGTTTGGTTCTGCTCCATTTATAGCACATTTTAGGGGTGCTTAGAGCAACTGTGTCCAGTCTATGTTCTCCTGCCAAGTGTCTTGGTTCAGGTACTCCCCACCCTCCTCCCACAGTCTATTCCTCGTTCATCTCTTTCAGACTCCTTGTTCTGTTCTTAAATCAGCTGTATCCTTCTAAACTTCTTCTATATCAGGATCTCCCAACTGGGCATGACTGACATTTAGTCGGATAATTCTGTGTGTGGAGGGCTGTCCTAGGATGTTAAGGAACATTCTGGCCTCCACCCACTACAAGACAGTAGCATTCCCACAGGTCTGACCACAAGAAACATCTCCAGACATTTCTAGGCAAAACCGTCCTAGTTGAGAACCACTGTCCTACAACATACATTTTCATGTATGCATATTACATAGTGTTTCTCAATGTTGTATATAAAGATATAGTTTATCCTTTTTAACGGATGAAGAATACATAGCCCACATTCCTTCATGGCTTAGCAGCTGCCTTAAATCTCTTTTGGACTCAAAAAAGGAAGAAAGAAAAAAACCAGAGGGGTAGTATGATGCTTAAGTTTCATCATTTGGAACACTGTTACCTCACAGAGCAGAACCAAGTCGTGAACAAGAGGTTCCTTTCTCTGCCGGAAGTTTACAGTCTGCAGTTGCTTTTCAGACAAAAAATCCCAGGCTTTGAGGACTGTCATCATTTCAGTCATTGGGATTTTCAAGATGGTCCTCCTGATAAACTCAGCAAGAGTTTCATCCATCTCTTTGGCACTTTAATAAAAACAAAAACAGTACAACAAAGTATTAACCAAATACAAAAGTTTAACTTAACTCAATTTTTCAGCATATTGATTTGTAGGTCAAACACCCAAATGTTTACCTTTTTTCAGGCACTCTGCAAAGAGTGTTTCAACAGGAGGATTTAATTATTTTCTCCTTAAGCTGTATACTTATTTTTATTTAAAAAAATGTTTTTTAAAGATTTTATTTATTTGACAGAGAGCGAGCACAAGCAGGCGGAGCGACAGGCAGAGGGAGAAGCAGGCTCCCCGCTGAGCAGAGAGCCAGACATGGAACTCGATCCCAGGACCCTGGGATCATGACCTGAGCCGAAGGCAGATGCTTAACTGACTAAGCCAACCAGGAGCCCCTAAGCTGTATATTTAAATATGCTTTGGAGGTTTTAAAAATTAGTGGTCTCTCTCCTTGACTGGCTAGAGTATTTTGATCTCTTGATGGTAATGATAAGTAAATCATTCATTCATGGACTGATTCATGTAAAAAATCCGAGCACCTGTGTGTGCCAGGCACTTCTGTGGGCAATGGGGATAGTTACAACTTTAACCATAAAGACAAAAGTCCCTGGTGGTATGGAGCATCCATTCTAGTGGGGAGAGAGAGGCAACAGGAAAATCATAAAATGTGTTAAAAGTGGGAAATGCTGCAGAAGGAATGGAACAGGGCTAGGAAACTAACAGTAGTTAAAATGGAGCAGGCTGGGGATGATGTGGGGGTGGAGTGAGCAGGCCTCATAGGGAAGGGGACATTTGAGCCAACACTTGGAGAACAGAGTGAGCCATGAGGCTAGCTGGTGGAAGAACTTGCTAGGCAGAGGGAATAGCAAGTGCAAAAGCCCTGGGGCTTTCAAGGAACAGGGTGAAGGATGCCTCAAGTGAGGCCAGAGTGGAGAGAGAGTGAGAAGGCACAGAGGAGGGAATAAGGTCAGAGAACATGGAGGCCCAGGGGGTCACTGCAAGGATTATGGCTTCTACTCTGACAGAAACTGGCCACTGGAAGGTTTTGAGAAGAGGTGGATCAGTCTGGCTGCTGCCCTGGGGGCAGGGGCAGAAGCAGGAGGCCAGCCCGAACGCTGCTGCAAGGCAGGTAAGAGATAAGGGTGGACCGAGGTAGAGGTGGTGGGAAGAGGTCAGATGCTGGATATGCTCTTAAGAATGAGCCCACAGGATTTCTGATGGACTAGATGTGGGGTACGAGAGAAAGAGGAATCAGAGGAGATACCAATGTTTGTACCGGGCAGCTGGAAGAACGGAGTTGCTATTATCTGAGTTGGGGGAGACTAGAGCTGTGGGCAGAAGAAAGCTCAAGAATTCTATTTTGAATATGTATATTTTAAGGTTAATTGTTGGACTTCAAGAGGAGATACTGAATAAACAGCGGGATGTATTAGTCTAGAGGACACAGTAAGAGATAGAGGTGAAGAGGATTGCAGTCTCTTTCTCCTTTAAGGTGTCACCAATTAAAAGACCGCTGCTACCTCACTCTTCCTGCCTGGTGCCTAAAGAGGAGATTCTTCAACTGTCCAAAAGGTCTTGAGCCCCAAATCTGGTATGGCTCCCTCAGCAACCAACGAAGGCAATGATCTTCAGGAGCATGGCTTAGTGGCTGTCTCACAGCTGTGGCACTGGGAAGGGGGTTTCTGAGCCCTTTTATTACTTTTCTCAGGGGGGGAGCTGTGGGCTGAGGGTGACAGTTGATCTCATTTGGGGACCCTGATAGGCATCTTCCCCCGGCCCCTTTTAAAATATGGCACATAAAAAGCAAGTAAGTGTGTTTTCTAAACAAAGATTAAGCAGGATAGCTGCAGAATTTCAATTTAAATTCTCTGCCTATCTTGCAAGAAGAGCATACAGACATTGCTGTCCATGTTTAAGAAAAGAGGCGGAAGTCAGTCTGTCAATCTCATCTGCTTACACCACGCCTATGAGATTTGCAAGGACAAAGAGAGAAGTACCCCTCTACAAGAATACAGGCTGTGACTTATTTTTACCATTTGAGTGTTTGTTGAACACTGCATATAATCTATTACCATTGCCCACTTCCAAAAAAGATACTGATAGTCAACAAGATTTTATTTTATTTTATTTTATTTTTTTTTAAAGATTTTATTTATTTATTTGACAGAGAGAGACATAGCGAGAGCAGGAACACAAGCAGGGGGAGCGGGAGAGGGAGAAGCAGGCTTCCCACAGAGCAGGGAGCCCGATGTGGGACTCGATCCCAGGACCCTGGGATCATGACCTGAGCTGAAGGCAGACGCTTAACGACTGAGCCACCCAGGCGCCCTAGTCAACAAGATTTTAAGAAGGTACTGAAAACAGGGGCGCCTGGGTGGCTCAGTCATTAAGCGTCTGCCTTCGGCTCAGGTCATGATCCCGGGGTCCTGGGATCGAGCCCCGCATCGGGCTCCCTGCTCCGCGGGAAGGCTGCTTCTCCCTCTCCCACTCCCCCTGCTGGTGTTCCCTCTCTCGCTGTGTGTCTCTCTCTGTCAAATAAATAAAATCTTTAAAAAAAAAAAAAAAGGTACTGAAAACAGCAGTTAGAACAAAATAAAGCAAACTATTAGGAGTTGTGTAGAAGAAAAACAACTGAATTAGGAACATGAGAACAGAATCAACATCATGAAAATTGAGCCTGATTTATTTTCTTATCCAGATACAGGACCAACCTCCCTTAATGTCAAAACTAAAATCCTTACCATGGTCTACAAGGCCCTGTGTTTGCTTCTTGCCTCCCTCCCCATCACCTACCACTCTCTCCCTGGCTTTCTGAGCTCCAGCTACATTGGCCTTGAGCTCCTCTAGTACAGAAGGATCCTTCCAGAGAAGGGCCATTGTACCTGCAGTTACCCCCGGCCTAGAAGGTTCTTCTTGCACATATTCACATGTGTGGCTCTTGTAATTGAGGTCTTAGCTTAGATGGCTTCTGGTCGGAGACTTATTCTGACCACCCATTCTAAAGGTACCTCCCCATCTTCCATTGCTTATTGTCTTTATAGAACTATCTAAAATTATCTTGCTTATTGATTACTGTATTGCTTTACAATATTGAGCCACTAGGGTAAGAACTATGTTTGCTTTATTCATGGCTACATTTAAGGAAATGATTAATACATGTGGAATGAAGTATTAGATACTCTCTGTAAGCAGTGTGCCTGGGGAGATAAGCAGCCTGGGGAGAATTAGGGTCCAACAGTGATATATCAAACCAACGTCTCCCATCGAAAACACTGGATTTTGGGGTAACCTTGTAAAAATGCAGATTCCCTGGCCCCATCGATTTGAACTGGGGAATGGGTGGGCACCGAGCAGGGCGTTAGAGCTTGACTTTTTTTTTTTTTTTTTTTTTGAGAGCCTGCATTTTTAGAATGCCTCAGAAGATTCTTCATTCTGGGTAAAGTTTGCAAAATGTCTCTCTACAGACTTGTGGTAGAAAGAGCACTCAATCTCACCAATAAGGTTGGTAAACCCTGCGTAAACTCTTCTGATTCCCCGTGACTATCTAATTTCTTTTTACTTCTGGCTCTTAGTAGCACAGGGCTTGGCATGTATCATGTGCTCAAGAATGAACACATGACAAAAAAGAACCCTTTTAGGTAACTTTTCTGTAGATCTCCTCCTCTTACATTGAGGAGTTGCCACTGGAGCATAAGGAAAAACACGAGAGGCGCATGGACAGAAAAAAAAACGGAAGCCAAGCCTGATCTAAAAAAAAAGAAAAAAAAATCAAAACACCCAACTCCCCACAGAGCCTCAACCTAAGCCCGGGCCGGTACAGTAGCCCGTCACATAACTGGCGGCGGCTCCGGAGCTGACGTACGTCCGGGTAAGGCCCCGCCCCACTGTGGGCGGATGTGATGTCACGCCCAAAGCGTCGCTGCCCTCTCTCATCCCAGCCCCAACCGTAGTCCCCCACCTCTGACCCGAGGCCAAGCGCCAAGCCCGTACCTTGGGACGTGTGGCAGTCGCGGAAAAGTCGCCCCACAGGCCTGGGATGTGGCTTTCTCAAGGCTCCCGCCACATTCAAGGGCCCGATCCCACGCCGCGCGCGAGTCTCTTACAGTCCGTCATCGCCAGCAATGTCTCTTCTCAGCAGCTCTTCCCGCCCGCTGCGCCTTCAAAGCCACCAATGGCAGTTCCCGCCGTCCTCCGGCCCCGCCCCCCCGGAGCTCTCTCTTTGGACTGTACCCTGGGCACAGGGGGCCGCGCGGGGGAGCGGCAGAAGTGAAACTCGCCGAGTCCCCGCACCACTCTTGTTAGCGGAGAACATTAGTTAAATGCAGTTAATCTCAGCCCCCTAAATCTGGCTTGTTGGTTCGGCTTGCTGTTTTTAGGCTCCGCCTGGCCTCCGTGCACTCGCTCTCCCTCCCCGACAGCGCCCAGAAATGGGCCCGTCCAGGCCGGGTGGCGCATGCGCCCCAGAGGCCAGGCGCTGCGGGGGCTGGACTAGCCCTGCGTGAGGGGTCAGCTGTGGAGGGCGCGGGAGCTTTCGCCACCGGGAGCTGGCCCACGTCCGGCGTCCTGACTGCCGGCCTTTGAATGGGGAGTCTTCGCTGGTGACTGTCGCTTCAGCCCTCCTGGTGTGGCCGCGAGTCGGGTGAGTCTCGGCAGTCCGGGCCGTTCCGAGGAACGCTCTCTTCCTGCCCGCGGTGTCTGGGGAGGCCGCGGGACGCCCACCTGCCCCTCCCCTCGACCCCTGCTCGCGCGCGCCCCGCCGTGTCCCGTCCCTCCCACCCCCCTGCCGCTCTCGGAGGTTGGGACCTGGAAGGTCCGGCCGCTGGTCTTCAGGGTCGCCTTGGCTCTCAGCTCGCAGGCAGTCCACTGAGTAGTCCACCGCGCGGGCGGCTGGAGGTCTGTCCCGGGCTCTGCGCCCACGGGCACTTGCTGAGGATGCGCTGGTGCTTTAGAGCATGCTTTGGCCTAGACCTTTCACTCTCTGCGGCAGTCTATCCCGCCACTCGCGAGCCTAGTGATCTGGGGCGGGCTCTTCCCCTCCTTGAGCCTCGGCTTCCACGCCTGTAAAATGGGTATAACCCATGGCCTCGATGGTGAGAAGGGAAGCCCTTCACAGTGTTTGACACGGTGAGCACTCAATGAATTGTATGATTATTATTGTTATCATCTAGGAGTTTAGGATCTGCATGTAGAAGGTGGGGGCCTTGTTAGGGCACGTCTCAGCTGCAGTGAAAGTTGCCACCAGTCTGTCTTGCGAAGTGGGAATCCAGTGAGATCCTCGTCAGTACACTTTTCAAGGAAAGGACACATTCAGATCCATTTTACTGGGTTTAAAAATGGCCGTGCTTGTAGGTTCACAGTAGGTGCTTTATGAAGAGTCAAGTAAATCCGAGTTCTGGAAACCTTCATTTAAAATTTTAAGTGCATAAAAGAAGTTTGCACCGGCAAACTTGTGTTGTGATGCCCCTTGTATGTCCTTTCCTGTACATACAGACTTCTGCACTTGTTTAGTTTATTTCAGATGAGCCTTATTTTCGTCTTTTTATTTTTTAAACTATGTTGAGGTGTGAACCAATTCTCAGATCTATAATCCTAAATTCAACATTTGGTAAACATTTATTGGACATTTACTATGTGCATTTACAAGAATATTCCCTCCCTAGCCTGTGTGTTCTTTGGGGTATATGGACTGATTTTTTTCCTCTGAAATTCAGGTGATTTGGCAGAATGCCCAGCATCTACTGAGTGTTGAGGAAAAGCTACAGCTTGGCCCATTCCTTAAGAACTGTGTGGTGGAACTGAAGAGCCCTATAGCCCTTTTGCCCAGGCAGCCTAGGGGTTGCTCTCAGTAACAGTGGGGCATGGTCTGTATTTGGGAGCACTAGTCACTCAATAGCATGTGTTTAGATTTGGTTACTTTGCAACTGCAAAGAAAAGGGTAGGGTAGGTAATATACCCTGCTATGTCTGCTACCTCTGCTGAACACCGTGCATAGTTTGAAATAGTTGCAGAAATATTAATTTAACTAATTCCAGTGCTTTCTGAAAAGTAGACTTTAAAAAAGATATGTTTTAGAAAGCATTAAGTTTACAGTTCTTCCTAGAGAACAGCTTCTTCAAACTTTGCCCAAGAGACTTTTCTGTACTTGTTTTTTGTTTGTTTTAAAATGACATTAGAAATTGCAGCTGTAGTATAAATTTCTTTCTGGTGCAGCCACCGAACAGCAGAATCTTTTGAAAGGAAACCCAAGTGGCATTAAAATAAGGGGTTTCCTCCTTGTGACTATATATTTGCTGAAATGTTATTTAGAATGCTTACTTTTCTTTGCTAGAGTTAATGCGTTGGTTACTCTTGGTTTATTTTCTAAAATTGTGCCACCTGGTGGTTGAAACCTGTCTATCATGGAATACTCATTAGGAAAATTTTACCTCAGTCTTGGTCGAATAAGGTGGAGTGACTAAAATAAGCCTATAATTTTTACGTCTTTAGTGAGAGTACTATACTGCTTCTAAACTCCCAGCTCACCCCCAAGTAAAAGTTAAAATTGCTTTGCAGGGGCCTGTCCTCCAGTTATTGAAACATCGGCTTGTCACAGCTGAACATTTTTAAGAGTTTCAGTGGCTGTTGTGGAATAAATGTGTGCACACTTAAGGCAGTGGGTGGAGTTGAGGTGGGGAGGGAACCATTGTAACTGTGACAAGTTAACCCTTTTGATGTTTTCTAAATGCCAAAGTAAAGGTGGGACTGAAGTTTTGTGTTTAAATGATAACAGTTTGAATGGAATTTATTCCTCTTTATTAGTACAAACACCCATGCATGAAGTCTTATCACAAGTGAATGTTCCCTTCATCTTTGTTCAGCAGTGCGGCTGATGTTAATGATTTTGGCACTACCCTTTTGAAATTGTTTCGTGTATTTTTAGTGGTGACAAGTTTTTTATTCATTGACTGTGAATTTTATTTTTGGAAATAGGTTAAAATCATTTAATTGTGAGCTTAGATTTGAGAACAAACTTAAGAATGCGATGCAAGAATAAGCTGTGGCGTCCATAATTGATGTAGCCAGTCTCCTTGGGGTACATGAGGACAGATAACCGAGAACCTCACATAGCAGCCTGTTTCATTGTTGGACAGCTCCAGGAAGAGGACATCTGCCTTTGTTAACATCCACCCTTTGGTTTCCAGTCCTGTTCTGGGAAGCGCTTTGGAAACACCACTGTAAATTCAGTTCAGCCTTTCCCATCCTGTGACAGCGTATTTCAGATATACAAATAATACTTTACATATATCACACTTACTGCTCACTATTTCAGATGCTTCCACATATGTTATTTTAAACCTTATGACCACCCAGAGATACAGGTCAAGAGCTAATTCCAATTTACGGAAGAGACTTAGGTCTCAGATTAAGTAACCAAAGTGTTAGAATTTACGGACAGATAAGTCTACAACTTTTGATTGTCAATCCATTGTTTGTCTTAGTGAACCAGGTTGTTTCTTTTATCTATCTCCTCTGATGTGAGCTTCCCTAAATTGGTAAATATTCCCAGTTTCATTAATGGCTTCCTGTTTAAACCTAGAGTCAAAGCCATCTTCATCCCGAGCACTCTCCCCAGATTTTTACATTGTCAATTATTTTGGACTTGATTGATCAGGACAAAAACAGTACTGTTCTTTCTCTTGAGGGAGACAGACTATTTCTAATTATACAGGATAATACTACATTGACTTCTTTGGAAGATAGGCCAAGAATTAGTGTCTTTTGAACTTGTAGCCAACCAGAGGCTCTTTGGGAAATAGTTTTTACTCTCTGTATTTATTTCTTCCACAAACTGCTGCGAAGGCATGTCTTTCCTGTTTTGAACATGGGAATGATCTGTCCTGGTGAGAGATGGCATTGGGTAGTAACTCTGCCACTTACTATGTGACCTGGGGCTTAGTTTTACTATGAAAATGTGAGTAATGCATATTTGAACTACAAAAAGGCAATTTCTTATGGTTCTGCTGAATTTATAAAGGTACCTACTTGCTACAGTTATTGGAAGGATTCTAATAACTTGTGCCTAGCATGTGGTAAATGTTTCAACAAATTATTTTCTACACTAATAATATAGATATATTCTTATGGCTTTGAAGGAATCTTAAAAGTAAGAATATGGAATATACATTTAGTTTTCTTCAGTTCATAGGTTACTTTGAGTTACAATAATGCTGATTAGAATAGGCTTTTAAAGATGACTGCTGGAAGATACCAGCACTCACATCAGCAGAACAATGCCATTGTTTTATAGCTGTGCTTTGTGGATTACACCCAGCAGTCTGGCAGTACACCTGCGTGAGCACCAATGGTTACATGAAGCCAGACGACACCAGGTGCCGGAAGGAAGTGTGGGTACAGGGTGGATCGAGGGAAAGAAGAAGAAGAGGGTATCTCATGAAAAAGGGTGGAGGAAAGAGGGGAATGACTGGTAAAGCAAGCAATTCGTTAGGTAAGGGATTTGGTCAGTGTTTAGAACTGTAAGTTAAGTAGTAGCTTAGCTTTTTACCAAGAAGACTAGGAAAAGGAAACCATATGAAACCATTTTCTTCTTGGATATAGTTACGTAGGATAAGTAAGTAGAAGGGAAGATGTCTTATTGGCACCCTGGCTGGGCCTACAGTGGCATAAACTTTTGTAATAGAGGGAGGAAAAATATACATCGTGATATGTATGCATTTATAACTTATATACAACATGCATGTATTTATCTCAGCAGCCAAAGTGTCTTCTAAAGTATTTAATTTGCCAATTAACAAGGTCATTTCAGTACATTGTGAGCTTGTTTCCGAACTGTAAAAGCACGCATTTGAGGGCTGGTTGATAGAAATATGTAAAAATTTTTTGTCAAATACATTTACAAAATAAAAAGACTTTTTTTTTAGAATAGATTTTCAGTTTGTTTTTTTTTTTAAAGATTTTATTTATTTATTTGAGAGAGAGAGAGAGAGAGAGAGACAGCATGAGAGGGGAGAGGGTCAGAGGGAGAAGCAGGCTCCCCGCTGAGCCAGGAGCCCGATGTGGGACTCGATCCTAGGACTCCGGGACCATGACCTGAGCCGAAGGCAGTCGCTTAACCAACTGAGCCACCCAGGCGCCCTAAAAAGACATTTTCTAGGTGGCTAAGCAAGTATACATCTTCCTTCAGAAGAAAGTGAGGCTGAAATCAGATAGCCAGATAACTAATAGGTGTAGATGCATAATATTGGTATAGTATTAGATGATTTAAACTGCTAGACTATATGAGATACCGTCTTTCTGAGGCAAAAAGATTATGTCATTAAAAAGACCTTGTAGTCAGTCGCAGGCAAACCAAACTTGAACTTGGCTGCATTTCCAATTTCCATTTCAAACACTTACCGGTGCACAACGGGCTGATACGAGATCTTCAGCTGTTGTGTGCTACATGTGCGTGTGCGCGCACTTAATTGAAGTCACTCAATGGAACAGTGATCTACTGATATTTTTATAAATTGAGGTCTGCAATAGTAGGAATACTATAATTCTCTGGAATTATTTGTTTAGATATTTTTAAGGATTATACTTGTGAGTGGGAGGTAGATAGGCAGTTTGAATTTCTTGAACTTTTTGGTATTAGCTCTATTAAGGTACAATTTACATATAAAATTCATCCAATTGTAAGTGAGTTCAGTGATTTTAGTGAACTGCAGTTGTGTATCCACTACCACAATCCTATTTTAAAACATTTTTATCACGTAAAAATATTCCTTTGTGCCCAATGGCAAATAATCCTCACTCTTTCAGGTCCAGGAAACCCATCAGCTTTTTTTCTCTACAATTTTGCCTTTTCTAGACATTGCACGTAAATGGGATCATATAGTCTTTTGAATCTGGTTTCTTTCATTTAGCTTGGTGCCTTTGAGGTTCATCCGTGTTGGTGTCTGTATCCGTGCATTCCTTTTCATTGCCAAATAATATTCCATTGTCTAGATATACCACATTTGTGTGTCCAGTTACCAGATTATTCGATATTTGGATTGTTTCCAGTATTGGCTATAATGAATAATGCTGTGAACATTCACATACATGTCTTTGTGTACATATGTGTTTTCATTTCTTTTGGGTAGATTCTTAGGAGTGCGGTTTCTGTGGTCCGGGTCCTTTGGTAAGTTTGTGTGTAACTCCTTAAGACACCGACAAATTGTTTTCCTAAGTGTGTACTATTTTACCTTTCCACTAGCAATGCATGAGGTCTGTTTTCTCTGCATCCTAACTAATGCTTGTTATTGTCTGACTTTCTGATTATAGCTATTTGGGCAGATGTGTAGTTACCATCTCATTGTGGTTTTAGTTTGCATTTCCCTGTGACTAATGGTGTTCAGCATTTTTTTCATGTGCTTAATTAACCATTCCTCTATCATCTTTAATCTGAAGTATTTATTCAAATCTTTTGCCCATTTTTGGGGTCCATTTTAAATGTTAAGATTGTTTGTAAGCATTGCTTATATATTTTAGATAACAAATCCTTTTTCATATATGATTTGCAAATATTTTCTCCTAGTCTGTAGCTTGTAGGGTATTTATTTTTTAGAGCAGTTTTAGGTTCACAGCACAATTGAACAGAAAGTACAGAAATCCCATTTGCCCCCTGCACTACACATGCACAGCCTTCCCACTATCAACATCCCCCACCAGAGTCGTATGTTTTTACAACTGATGAACCTGCATTAACATGTCATTATCACCCAAAGTGTGGCTTGTCTTTTTCTTTTCTTTTTTTTATTATATGCATTATGAAATGCTCACCATGATAAATATATTACAGTATTATTGACGACATTCCCTATGTTGTACTTTTCATCCCTCTGTCTTTTCATTTTCTTAATGGTGTATTTTGAAGTGAGAAAGTTTTTTAAGTTTGATAAGATTTTACCAATTTTTTCTTTTGTGAATTGTGCTTTTGACCTATCTAAGAACTCTTTGCCCAACTAAGGTCATTATTTTCTCCTAGGTTTTCTTTCTTGAAACTTGTGAAAGATTAAAACATTAATTGGTTCTTTTTTTTTTTGGTAATGTTTTCCAAGTTAAAAAGAAGAGGTTAAAAAAAAGGAAGAGGTAAATAGTGCTTTATAACTGTGGCAAACACTTCAAAATAATGCTTTTCCTTTGACGTTGGCTGCTAATTTTCTACTTTGTGAAAGAACCAATTAAATTTAATTTCTGAGATTTCAGCTTCTTGCTTTCGTTGTAATAATTGCATTTTATGGATATATCTGCTAAATTGAGAAACTTTTTTCCCATCTGCTTTTTGTTTCTCTTCATTGTTTAGTTGGATTTTCTCAGCCAGATGTTAGGAATAAGAAAGCAGTCCATATGAATTGACACTAAAGTGAGATTGGCTATCGAGGCTTTAACTCTCTCAGAAGAATATGCATTTTAAAAGGATTAATAAACCAATTCTCTTATTTTATAGAATTTCAACTGGACAAAATGAATTGTAGTCAATTTCAGGAATGTGGGGAAAATAATTGAAATCAGGCTTATTAATATAGGCTAGCTGTTTCTGCTGGAGCACTTATTTCCAGGATTGGGTCTCTTGAGCAGTTCTGCTTTTTTCTGAACCTGCAGGTTCTCCAAACAGCACCTGATGACTTGTTGAATCTGTTAAATTGTTGGATAAGGAAGCTGAGGCTCAGGTTTAATAATTTGCCTAAGGTCAACATTCTTTTCTGATAAAGCTCACTGCACGTTTATACTGAAATAGTTTTAGGTCGCATTAACAAATACAGTCACACATATTCAAGACACTCTTGTATCCACAGGTTGCTCTGCTGTGCTCCGTCACCTCCTAAAGATGCATCCTGACTTATCTCCACACTTGCACACTGAAGAATGCAACGTCTTGATTAACTTGCTTAAGGAATGTCACAAAAATGTAAGAGTTCAGAAAAATGACCATAAAGCAAAAATGAAACTTAGGTACAACACACTGATGTAAAATGTTACCTCCACTAATGGAAAGGAATGATAATACAGTGGATCTTGGCTTACTAAAGATTAGTAACTGATGCTTGTGATTTTTCAGACACCATCTCCTTTCATGATTAGTAAAAATCAAGTGTGGTAGTTTGTTAGGGAACTTCTGAAATGATATGTAATAGTTAGAATCTACGTTCTTACAATAAAATACTTTCCTTTTTTAAATTACAGGGCACTAGAACACTTATGTTAAATTCTGACTCTTCTGATCATAATGGAATTATTTTAAGATTTTTCTAAGATTTTCCTTGATGTCTACTATTCTGTGTTTAAAGGAGATTGAAACATTTTTTATAATAGATGTTAGCTAGATTTAAATTATGATTGTTCTAATTTGTCACGTTTGCTTACTTGTTAGTGGAATGGAAGTAAAATTCCACAGTTTAGACCAAAATAGAAAGGAAGCCAATTTTTGGAAATCATTAAATTAAGCTGATATTTTTACAGATGTCACATATTTAGCTTTTTCCATATACTTGACATGTGAGACAGTTATAAGGAGCATTTCTGTATTTCTTTAACTTTGCATGATGTGTTATTTTCCTCATGATATTCATAAACTGTACATATATCAAATTATAATAATAGTAAATATCATTTAAATGAGTAAAATTTAAAGACTAATGGTAAGGTAGTAAGTAATACCTGTGACCTGTGAAGTTAGATATTTTTGTTGGTTCAAAGAATGTTGTTTGACAGTAAACTTTAGGCAGACTCTTTTAAGCATACATCTAGATCAAGAATTGATACTGTCTTTTTAACGTTAATCATTTTATGGGTGTGCACTAGTGTCTCATTTGGTTTTAGATTTATTTCCCTGGTGGCTGGTTTTTGAGCATCTTTTCATGTGCTTATTGGCCACTCATATAAAGTCTTTTGCCCATATTTTATTTTATTTTTTTTAATTTAAATTTTATCTATTATTATTTTTTTTCTTTTGCCCATGTTTTAAAATTGGGTTGTTTGCTTTATTTAGTTTTAAGAATTCTTTTTTTTTCATTCGACACACAAGTCCTTTGTCTGATGACTGTATTGTGAATATGTTCTCCTAGTCTGTAGCATCCTTTTTCATTTTCTTAAGGTTGTGTTTCAAAGAGCAGTTTCTAAGTTTGATGAGGTCTAATTACCAGGTTTTTTTCTCTTATTGTTTGTGGGAGGTTTTGTTGTTGTTGTGGGGTTTTTTTTTTTTTTTTTTCTTTTTGCCTTCCAAGTATTTTTTTTTTTTTTTAAAGATTTTATTTATTTATGAGAGAGAGAGAGCATATGAGAGCGGGGAGGGTCAGAGGGAGAAGCAGACTCCCTGCCGAGCAGGGAGCCCGATGCGGGACTCGATCCGGAGACTCCAGGATCATGACCTGAGCCGAAGGCAGTCGCTTAACCAACTGAGCCACCCAGGCGCCCCAGCCTTCCAAGTATTTTTGTATGTTTCCCGGTCACAAGGATTTTTCTCCTGTTGTTTTCTTCTGGAAGTTGTAGAGTTTTAGCTTTTACATCTAAGGCTGTGATTCATTTCAGGTTAATTTTTGTGTATTGTGTGAGGTATGGGCCAGTGTTTCTTTCTCTGTGGATATTGTTGTTCCAGGACAATTTGTTGCAGAGACCATCCTTTCCCTACTGAATTATCTTGACCGTATGTGGCTGGGTCTATTTCTGGGCTCTCTAGTCTATTCCACTGATTTATGTGTCTGTTCTTAACACCAGTTAATTCCAATGTTATCTTAGTGGGGCCACCCTGGTCTCTTGACCGTTTTGTCCTCTTCTCTGTCCCCATTCACTTGCACTGGAGTGATCATTCAAACGTAAGTTGAATCATTGTTCCCCTCTAATGGCTCCCTTTGCCTGCGGTTATCAAATCTAAATTTCTTACTTTGTGTTGTTTCAGGGCCTTCATGAACCTGTCCCCTACTCACCCCTTGCGCCTCACCACCCTCCTGCGCCTTTTCTGCTTGCTCCTGTGTGCAGTTGTGCTGGAACACGCTTCCCTCTTCTAAGCCTCTGTGCTTGCTTTCTCCTTGCTTGTCTTAGAGCCCTCCCCACTATCTCCGCTTCCTGTGTGCTAGACCAGGTTTCACCATCCTCCAGGTTTTATTCAGTGTCATTTGTTATTTCCTCTTCCTTTTCTCCTTTCCTGGCCTACATTCTCTTGGTGTAGTCGCTCTGTACTCCAGTAACCCCACACATAATACAGTTGCTACTTTAAGATAGTTCTCACATTTTTTGGTCTCACGACTCCTTTATGCTCTTAAAAATTATTGAGGACCCAGATAACTTTTGTGTATGTGGGCTATAGCTACCTATATTTACTGAATTAGAAATTAAAAAAATATTAATTTACATAAAAATACAATAATAAATCCAATACATGTTAACGTAGTGTTTTTCATAAAAAAGATCTTATTTTCCAAAACAAGAGGGTGAAAAGAATGACATTGCTTTTGCAGTCTTGCAATTCTCTTTAATGCCTGGCTTAATAGGATATAGCCAGATCCTCCTATCTGCCTCATGTTCAGTCTTTGGTGATATTGCTCTTTGTGCGGCCTCTGGAAAATTCTATGGTAGCCTTGTGAGAGAATGAAAATGAACAAAACAAGATTTTTGATTATCAGGGAAATAGTTTTTATCGTGTACATGCTCTGGAAAGGTTTTGGGAATTCGTGAGTGTCCCTGGACTACACTTGGAAAACTACTGCTTTATAGCAATCACTTTATTAGCAGGCTCTTCCCTCTGACCATGTACTGAGAGTAGGGCCCAGGTCCACCTTCCTCACTGCTGTATCCCTAGTGCTTGGGACATTGTCTTCAAGGTGTCAGTTGATTGATTCATTTATTCAATCAATTTCTCAGTCGGTTTGATTCTCTAGAAATAGACATCGCACACTAGAGGTTTATGCCATGTGTATATAAGAGAATTGTAGACCCCGGGCATTTCATAAACCAATTCCAATGGAGCACTTTGGTTTTGTTTTTCATGTAATGTCACGAGAGTATAATTCTTCTTCGGGTTTAAATGTTGGAAAAGCAAAAAAAAAGCTTCTGTCTTGGATTTAAAAATAAGATGTATGTCTATGGGATGATATGAGTCAGTGTAAACCAAACTATGAAATATTGCCTCACGTTCTGAAAGTCTAATCCTTTCTGTTAGTTCTGCTTCACCAGAAGGTGTGTGAAAATGCATGGTTCCTGTTCATTTGTTGTTAAGGAAATAGTTTAAGAAAAATACACAAGAGATACTTACTCTGAAAAGGTCCTTAGGTAACCAGTAGGAGATCTTAGTTTACCTTAAATGCTTGCCAGAAAAAATGACCCATATATTCACTGTGGACCAGAAAAGGACATTTACAGTCACGGTGAAAGAAAGGACTAGCATGAGGCAGAGTTTATTAATTACGTGTTGTCTGGTTTCCATGAAAGCCTTAATTAGAAAGAAAAGGAAAAGGTGCTTATTATTACAAGTTCAGCCCTTATGGCATGTCATTATAGGACATCACTATGCTGTCCTACCCTTTCCTTAAAAATCGTGATATGCAAATACACTAATTATAGCCCAACTAAAATTTGTGTTCTTGACTTCAGTCTTCATCTTAATCTGCTTCATAGCATTCATACTTTTTGCCATGATAATCATCATAGGCCTTGAAACCACGAGGAGATTTTTATTTTTGCTTTGCAAAGAAAGCAGACTTTGAACTTTACATATAAGTTTTCTTACATTGTGGATTAGTGGCTTACTTATGTGGCCCATATAGGCCATTTAATAATAGTGTTATGTGTTTCTGATGTATTTTGATGACATTTTGGATGGAGGCAAATGAGAAAATTAGTGTTGGCCCCCAGCATTTATCAGGTAATTCTTCAATGGGACAGAATGTTTGCTAGTGAAGAAGTCAGTGGTCCTGTTAATATGGCCACACTGCACTTGGATATCGCTCCCTGTGGTAGAGATGGCTGTGCTGTGATTTTCACATGCCATTAAAGAAAGGGCTATTAGAAAACAGAATTGTTTACACTCTGTCGTCGTGAGGTTTGGGCAGGTTAATAGGCTTCCTTTTTATCAAGGAAATATCTTTTTAGTTTTCATTTCTACCTATACAGCGTTTATCCCTCCTTTTTGGAAGGCCAGGATAAGTCCGTTTATTTGTATATTTTATACTTGTGATTTAACTGTTTGCTTATTAACAGGGTGGTGACACATTAAACCCATTTCTCTAGGAATAAGTATTTAAATTCTATGTGCCAGAGACCTTAGCATATTATGGGATGAAATATTTTACCCCTCTTCTTCCTTTTAGCACAGCATTCTGAAATATTTTGGTCATTGCAATGATCTCGATCGGGAGATGAGAAAATGCTTGAAGAAGGAGGTAAGAAAAGTGTTAGAGGATGAAAATGGTTGAACAGTAGAATAGAACATTTCTGAGCAATATTTAGAATACCATTACTACTTTTTATTCCAAATTTTAGTATAACAGAGAGAATTGACACTTTATATGTATGTTCTCCCCTAAAACCAAGAGGAGAAATGAAAGGACATTGCTGGGTTTTTTTGTTTGTTTGTTTGTTTGTTTTTGCATGCACATAAATGAAAACGACTTCCTTATTATAATCATTGTAACTCCTCTGGATGAATTGTAAGAGCTAGGAAACTGAATTTGTTTAGTGGAAAGACTTTGGTCATTCAGCTATTAGCCATAGCAGGTAACTAACACTTTCTGGGCCTCCGCTTCCTCACAGAACGTGGCAGGAGCTAGGCTTGGGCTCCTCACAGGTTTAAAATTGTGAATTCTTCATAACCATGGCATGTGCGAGCCACACGGATCTAGTTTGACTTGGCCGGAAAGACTCATTTCCTGAACCCGGTTTTAGGCCATGACTTGGACTTGGGCATATAGCAGAGTGCTTTTGAAATCTTTAAATTTAACTCCCATTTCTGTTTTGTACATCAGTTGTTTTATGTCCCAAACCTTTAAAAATCTATAACTACTGAACACCTGCCGTCCACTTTTCTTTCCTTTTCTATATTTTTGAAATTTTTTCCTATTAGCGTCATATTGAAAGGTATTAGTTATAATATTTGAGCTGTCCAGCATCTATCTTCAACTTTTGTATATTTCAATCTGAAGCTTTTTTTTTTCCTTCCCAGAATCCCTTTCCAGTGTCTTTACCGTTTTGAAGAACTTTCTGGAGTTCTCGGTTCAGGGTGATAATTTTCTTTGCACAAATGTGTACATACAGAAATGTTTTAAATTGACTTTCAAAGAGTTTTTCTTCCTATTTACATGTAGAGCTAGTTTATATGAAAACTGAACCTAGGGCTTTGTTCCCGTTTTAATAAGAGGATGGGAAAAAGAAGCCTACACTACTTTATTCAGTACAACTGTTTATTTCTCACGTGCTTTCAGTTGTGTCAGATCACTTTTTCCCTAAGTTTAGATTTTTTTTTTCTTCTTACAGTTCAGTAATTTTTGCCATTGGTTTGGTGATTAGGTATTTATTCGAAATTTTCTTCCCAGATGGTCCTGAGCTGTTAGTGACTATTAGGTAGAATGTCGTAGATATTTTTCTTACTTTGAGTTTGTTTTCATATAAATTCTGGATTTTCTCCTTGACTTATTTTCTAAGTCCTCTGTGTGGTTTTTATGTTGGTAAATTACCTGATTTATAGATGTTTTTGTCTGTTCTTTCCTCCTTCAGTCCTCTGAACCTGCACTCATTTATTTCCTCTCTGCCTTTAATGCTTTCTAGTTGACCATTTCCTGCCTTTCATGTGCTCCTCTAACCATCTCCTTCCTGTACCATTTGAGTACTTCATTCCTTGACGCTTTCAACTAGAAAAAGGGTCTGGCCAGTTCCCTTAGCCTCTATTTGCTGCTGTGTCGCTGCTTTTGTTCTTTCTATCAAAATAATCACTAATACTACTTTTGCAGCATCCTGTTTTGTCCCTCTTAATTTTTCGATTCGGTTTGGTTTGGTTGTGTTGTTCACTGAAGTTTTGTGAATAACATCGTGTTCATCCTTTTTTTTTTCTTTTATTCAAAGGCCATCTGGACTCCCTTTGGGGATATCTTAACATACATTTTAACATAGATTATATTTTTAATTTGCTCTTTAACTTATTATTTTGGCTGCCTACAAAGTATTATCTTCTGAAGATTTACCCTTACAACCCTCTTCCCAACCCGATTGCTGGAGGCAGTCCAGTATATGTGATTAAAGATAGATATCAAATATTTTTCTCAGAGTAGGTATCCCTCCATGTTCTAGAACAGTGCCTTTTTTTAAAAAAAATAGTTTTTAAAGTGATGAAATGCTCTTTCCCCCTGACAATCTTAGGAGGAAAATTAATGTGTGACAGATAAAAAGAATGATTTTGGTTAAAGGGACCTTGTGTTTCATCTGTAATTTGAAGTGGCCCTTTGATGAAGAAGAAAAAAAAGTTTGAAAACTATCATTCCAGAGGCTATGTTAGAACTCTTCAATCAGAACTTTAGATCTAGAAAACTTCTGAGAGATGATCTAGCCTAGCTCCTCTTATTTGAGGTTTTGGGACCCGAAGATGCAGTAAGCATGAACCTTCCCAGCACTGGCTCAGGGGTCCAGGGCAGGGGACCCAGTCGAGTCCCTACTCAGCTCTCTGTCATTGATTTTCATTTCTGCGGCCTTTTTCCATATCTCTGGCTCCTAAAAGATTTTGATGCTTAGTTGTTCACATATACTTAGTTTTTTCAACTTGAATTTACTTTTACTTTTTTTCCTTTTTCCATAGGGACCCTTCATTCACTTTTAAAATATGTCTATCGGTGTATATAAGCCTGTACATATATCCATACAAAAACACTCATATTCACGTTTCTCTGCTTTACACAGTGCTTCTTCTAAGTGCCAGGCTGTGTATTTCCTGTTACTTATAACCTACTGGCCAGATCCAAATACTAGGCTGAAAACCTCCAAGGTGAAAACTGCACTTAGATCCAACTGACTACAGAAATGTAGGATTTGGAGAGAATCAGGTTTGATGACTATTCATAATGAAAAGATCCTGGGAGGTTCAGCTGAATATAGGTTTCCATGTGAACTAATAGGATAATATGGTTGCCAAGAGCCAATTACTCTTGATAATATTTATAGAAATAAAATGTCTAGGTCGTAAGAACTAGTAGGTCCTCTGTAGCCCACATCTGTCAGACTGTGTGGAACACTGTCTTTAATTCTGGTTGTGATATTTTTTATAAGGGATACTGATATTAAAGCACCTTATAAAAGGTAGCTATTGGAAGGCAGAAGCCATGTTCTATGAACCTTTGTAGAAACCAGCAATGTTCAGCCTAAAAAAGAGGTAGTAAGTGGATTTTCTGTAATCAGATATTTGCAAGAAGAAATAGAGGGCAGTAGGAGAATTTACAGGGAAACACTTATTGGTTCAACATTAAAAAAAAAACAAACCTTTGGAACAAGTAGAAGGGTCCAACAATTAAACAGGCTACCTCTCAGGTAGTTAGCTGCTCATAGCTAGAAGTGTTCAAGCAGAGGTTAGATGACTTCAATAGATTGTGAGTTCCTGCAGAACAGGACGGAACTCACTCATCTTAAATATTTACTGAATTCATATTTTGGGAGAAAATTAATTCAGTAAATATTTGTGCACCTATTAGGATGTAGGTGCTGTACTGTGTTTGCAATTTCAGATTCAGTGAAATAAAAGACAAATAAGAATTTTATCAGCAAAAACTCTTTTGCAAATATTTTAAAATATTTAACTCAGCTGATATAAATGGTAATATAATCTGCTGTCTCTTTTCTCCCCCCTTCCTTTTATTTTCCAGTACATGGAAAAGAGGACCAAGAGCAGGGAGCATGGCAATGCGATGCGAAAAAGACTTTTTAATCCTGCAGAGGAATCTGAAAAATAAATTAGAGGCATACCTCGTTTTATTGTGCTTCGTTTTATTGAGCTTCGCAGATAATGCATTTTTTTCAAATTGAAGGTTTGTGGCAACCCTGCGTCGAGCAAGACTATTGCCATTTTTCCAACATCATTTCTCACCTCGTGTCTCTGTATCACGTTTTGGTAATTCTCACAATATTTCACACTTTATAATTACTATCCTATTTCTTACGGTGATATGTGATGTTACTATTGTAATTATTTTGGGGTGCCGCAAAGCATGCCCGTATAAGACAGTGAACTTAATCAATGTTGTGTGTATTCTGACTGCTCACCAACCAGCCATTCCCTCGTCTCTCCCTGTCCTTGGGCCTTCCTATCCCCTGAGACTCAACATATTGAAATTAGGCCAGTTAATAATCCTACAGTGGCCTCTCAGTATTCCAGTGAAAGGAAGAGTCCCCCATCTCTCACTCTAAGTCAAAAGCTAGAAGTGATTAAGCTCAGTGAGAAAGGCATGTTGAAAGCCAAGATAGGCTGGAGCCAGGCCTCTTGCACCAGTTAGCCAAGTTGTGAATGCAAAGGGAAGGTTCTTGAAGGAAATTAAAAGTGCTGAATGTGTGTGCCAGTGAACACACGAACGTTAAGAAAACAAAACAGCCTTGTTTCAGTGGTCTGGACAGAAGATCAAACGTCCCCTTAAGCCAAAGCTTAATCCAGAGCAAAGTCCTAACTCTTCAATTCTGTGAGGGCTAAGAGGTGAGGAAGCTGCAGATGAAAAGTTTGAAGCTTGGAGATGTTGGTTTATGAGGTTTAAAGGAAAGAAGCCATCTCTATAACCTAAAAGTGCGTGGTGAAGCAGCAAGGGCTGACGTAGAAGCTGCATCAGCATCGAGACAAGACCTTCCACCGGCAAAAAGATGATGACTTGCTGAAAGCTCAGATGATACGGTTAGCACTTTTTAGCAATAAAGTATTTTTTAATTAAGGCATGTATGTTGTTCTTTAACATAATGCTATTGTACACTTAATAGACTACAATATTGTGTAAACATAACTTTTATACATGTTGGGAAACCAAAAAATTGATTTGACTTGCTTTGTTGTGATATTTGCTTTATCTTGGTGGTCTGGAACGAAACCTGTGGTATCTCTGAGGCTTGCCTGTATACTTTCCCTGGATGCCTTGGCTGAGAGAAGACCTAAAGACTCTTGGTTGATAACCAAAAGAATCTTACCTCATTTTGTCTCCAGAATCCTTTGAATGGAAAGTGACCCACGGAGAAATACGGAAACCCTGATGCTGAATATTTTTCGGGCGGAACCTTAGGTACTCTCTCTTGTCTGCCAATGTACCTGACTTCCAACACGTTTCTTCCCTTGGCCAACAGTCAGTTAACATTTGCATAACTTATCTCCTTCAATAAAATAATCGACTTTAATGATATTTTCTCTGTTCTCTTAGACTTTCCTGGAATTAGGGCAAAATGGTCCCATTTGACTTTCCTTTTTGACAATGTGGTGATTCTGGAGCTTAAACATTGAAGACACAAGCTAGGGCAAAAGTTTGGGAAGTCCCAGCTGTGTTAACAATATGAAAACGACCCAACTTTATCGTCCCAGACTCATTTCCAGCAGGCACCCCCCCCCACCCCCAGTGCTCTTTCTGCCAGGTGTTTCTGAAACTGGCAACAATTGATGTCACCAACTTCCTGCCACAGCCACAGCAAGGGCTTGATCTTCTTGTCAGATGAGGTGTCAACAGACTGTGAGCTGTGAGCTCCTTCTAGTGAATTCTGTGTGTATGTCCAGAATGAGGCCTTGCTGACGTCGGTGTTTAATAAGCAACTTCCCCATCATCAGAGGTGTTCAAGAGGCTGGACATTGACTTAGCAGGGTGGTTACACAGGGTAACAGGCATTTGATGAAGGGATGGAGGAAGAAGTAGAATTAATTCTGAGGGCCCTTTCGAGACTGAGTTTTATGAATATTTATTCAGCTCCTTCCTCCATGTCAGTAGTACAGGTACAGAAATGAGACGTTTTGCCTTTAGAAGCTTGTAGTAAACTGACGAGTTGACTATTACAATAGTGTTGTGGCGCCATGATGAGGTAGCTGTCGTAGAGAACACAGAAAGGGCATCTATGCCCGGCCTTCAGGAAGAAGGAGCCATTCCAAGAAAGCTACTTAGCAAGGTAACCTTTGACAAATAGTGAAAATGGAATACATTCTGGGGAGCTTCAAGTTGTTTAGCATGACTGGAATGTGAGGGCTCATGGTGGAGGCAGATAAGAAATGGCTTTGAATTCAGTTGGAGTTTTTCTCCAGTGCTGTGTGACCAGTTGCAGATTTTAATATGGCGATTGGTGATTTGTGGAGGGGCCTTAGTTGGAAGGGTGATATGTTTTGATTTGTATTTTAGTAAGATTTTTCTGATTATAGTTTGGGGGATAGATTGGAGAAGGGAAATTACACCCAGGGAGTCCCATTCGATTTTTGCCCTAACTTCGGTGGTAAATGAAGACCTGAAATAGAGAAGTGGCTTGAGGATCCAGACGAGTGGCTAGATTTGAGGGGAATTTGAACACAGAATCAGCATGGCTGACTAGGAGGTCTTGGGCACTTGTGTCTGCATGCTGCTGGGGCCCTGCCCTGAGTGGGAGGGGGTGTAGCAGAGGTGCGGGGTAAAGTGCTGGGTTTGAAGTGTGCGCAGAAGACCCTGGGTGGAGGGGGCTTTCCAGCTTCTGAGGATGCACGTCTAGAACGTAGTAGTCGTCTGGACGAGAACAGAATTGGGAGACAGCAGCTTGCATGTGGCCACCAGCACCCTGTGGGCCGGTGTTGATTGTGGGCCACCAGAGGCGGTTTTTTTGTTTTGTTTTGTTTTTTTAAAGATTTTTTATTTATTTGTCAGAGAGAGTGCAAGAGAGCACAAGCAGGGGGAGTAGCAGGCAGAGGGAGAAGCAGGCTCCCCGCTGAGCAAGGAGCCCGATGTGGGGCTCCATCCCAGGACCCTGAGATCATGACCTGAGCCAAAGGCAGAGGCTTAACCAACTGAGCCACCCAGGCGTCCCCCACCAGAGGAGTTTTATAGAGCAGGATGAAACTTTGGGGTCACTTGATTTTTTTTAAATTCCACATTTTGGTAGAACATTTGGACAGTCTGTAAGTTTTGTAGACTTCTCACCCTAAGACCCCTGAACTCACCAGAGGTATCGATAACTGACAGTTGGGTGGGTCATCTATACATGTCCGTCACTATTTCAGGACAAGAAAAGGAGCCCCATATATGGAGAAGGAGCAGGCATAGAGGGAGAGGGCAAACCATAGAGAATGGTGCCACCGAGTTCCCAAAGGGTTCCAGAGGAGGGAGTGTTACTGGATCAAATAGGGTCGGAGGCGCCCTTTGAGACTTTGGTTCCTCTTTCATCCTTGACCTGAGAGCCGCTTCCCGTGGCGAGGAGGGGGCAGGAGCTTATGGGGAGCTGGAGGACGCAAGCATATTTGGAAAGGCTTGGCTCTGAAGGGAAGGACATTGTAAGGTTGAGAGAGGGCCTTACAAAATCAAAAGGAAATGGTGAGTGACACTTGGGAACCGGTATATTTGAAAAGAATGCTGGACAGGAGGGAGGGATTGATGTGTGGAGCGAAGTCTTTGAGGATGCAGAAGCGAGTGAGATTCAGGGCCTTTGCTGACAGGGATGCCGTTTTTTTTTTTTTTTTTTTTCCCAGAAAACTAACGAGAAACTGAAAACTTAAAGCACCATAGGAAATGTAAAGTATTCTTTTCGGAGAGCAGTAAATACCTGTCTGCACCAGATGCACTGCTCTCACCCAGGCTCTGTGTCTGCTCTTTGAGGACCCAAGTCTCAGACACACTAACGTGGTTACCAATAGCTAGTCGTATGCTCGTAAATGTTTAATAACTGGCCCTGACAAATGAGCATAAAAGACACGAATTTGTAGCATTTGCCATTGTCTGTGGTGGACGGCGTCCTGCCAAGGCAGATTTCAAACTACCAAGCTGACAGTCACCCAAGTGGAGCTGGGCAGACGTGCTCACGGGAGGCTCTCCTGAGCTGGTCCCGGCGGCCTCTAGTCGCCCGTGGCACGACACTACTGTGCGGAGGGAATGCAGGAAGTCGTCACTGATTGCCCACCAATGGCCACCTCTCCCACAGCGAGCATTCTGTCATTTGGAAGTACCTGTCACCGAAGATGTACACTAACGCAAGACTGCCGGGCCTTCGGCGACAGAGCACCTGCAGTCCACAGCTGCTGGAGTTCACGGAGTCTGCAGGGGCGTGTCATTCTGTGGAAGAGTGAGGAACCGTATGCCAGGTGGATTAGGGAGAAAATGGGACCTGCCTGTGCCTTGATGGTTGGATTTGTGCCCCAGCGCTCGGCTGTCTGCATCTCTTTCTTTTGGGATACCGTGCATGACCTTCTGGTTTAGGACATGTCACCAGCTGCCTGCTTTTCTCAGCCCTCTATGCATGGTCAGCGTGAGATCTCACAATTTTCTCCTTTGCAGAGCAAGCACACTTTCCTCCTGGGGATTTCTGTTTTTTTTTTTTTTTTTTTTTTTATTGCCACTTGTAGTAGGAGACTAAGGCTGGAGGGAGATGAGGTGGGAAGGAGCAGAGGTCCTGTGTCCTCTTGCCTTTATCAGGCACCTGGCACTGCGTTGACTGGTGCTACAGTGATGAACGAGCTGGACCTAGTCTGGGTGAGGGCTCATGTCACGAAGGACCACCTAAGTCCTGGTGAGGAATTTGGGTTTCCTTTCAAGGGCTCTGGGAAGACACTGTCCGGTCTATGCAGGATGCAGAGTGAAGTGATAGATGGACTTCACTTTGTGTGGATTTCTAGTGGCTTTGGGTCATAAAGGGTCATCTCTTGAAGAGCTCAGGCCAAGGTTTTCCCGAGAAATCTAATTTTGTAGACCGCGTGAGCCCTGATTCTCTGTTCATGACAAATTTATTAACGTTTTACCGTAAGAAACACGACACAATGTTACTTAGGAGTGAGGATAGAAAGTTGAACTTCTTCTGACCCTTCATAAATGGAGTTTAAAATCACTTTAATCTCCATGGGGTTTTTGGCTCAAAGCACAGAGTTTGTTTCCCGACAAAGAGTTTGGGGTAAACTAATAAAGGCAATGTCGTTGGCCTGCCAGGTGGACACACCAGAGAGCTTTCTGTGCTTAGCAGAACAAGTCCCTACATCCCAGGGAAGCTGCCTTTGCCACCACACTCAGATGGAAACTGGTGCCCTTTAAATGATGTTCGGATATGGCACATCCTGCCTTACTCCACAGTCATGCCTGCCTCGCCCAGTGAAGTCACTGAAGGAGATGGTCCACAGTGGAGAGCGCAAGGGGAGGCAAGAGGAAGGCTTGTTGTCATCGCTCTCCTGCCTCGGTGGTATTCTAGGTGGGGCAGGTGGCCTAGGCTGGAGGCCAGGGGGCCAGTCTCCTTCCTCCAAGTGCAGCTAGTCACCCAGGTAGACAGGACACTGAAAATGAGACTGAGGGTGGAGAGATGGGGTGGGAGAGCAAGCTGGCTGAGCTGCTCTCACTCGTGGAACACTCTGGCTCAGTGTGAACCACCTCCGACAGCGTGAGGGATGAGAGTGCCACACGCATGTGCGTCACCTCTGTTCAGCTCGCTAACATTGCCATTCTCTCTGTAAAAGAAACATCTCAAATTCACAGAAGTGTACAGACTCTATGAACACCCGCGTACCCACCCTCCAACTTTATTAACTTGGATATCTTGCCGTGTTCGTTTCAGGTTATTTTTTTAAATAAATGATACGTTACAAATGTGGGTGAACCCTTCTTGTGTGTCTTACCCCAATCCCCCATGTATGATTTTGTACTTCTAATATATATGTAAGTATCCATAAACTGTATTATTTTGCATGTCTAAATATTTTACTTTGAAGTTGGCATGATGTGTATAGCCTCCCGTAGCTTACTTTTTTCACAGTTATGTTGATAAAGGAAGCTCTTCTTTATTCATTTTATCTGCTATGTAATATTCCATTGTATGACTGTACCACACTTTATGCATTTTCCTGTTGATGGTCGTTTTAGATAGCGAATTTTTGCTGCTATTAAAGTGCTTTCACTAGTATTCTTACATGTCTTCTTGTACAGTCTGTGGGAGTGTCTCTTGAGTATAAACCTTGGATTTTGTTGAGCTGTAAGGATACATCTTCAACTGTACTAGAAGTTTCTAAATTATACCACAAATAGTTGCAGACATACAATTAATCCATCTTACTGATACTGAGTTGTTTAAATCTGTGAACATAGTATATCCATTTTTTCAGGTCTTTTATGTTTCTCAATAAATTTTTATGATTTTTAAATGACAGTCATGCATCTTGCTAGATTTGCTCTTAAATGGTACTTTAAAAATTGCATGTTCTACTCTACTATTACTGGTATAATACAGTTGATTTCTTTATATTGATCTTACATTCAGAAAGCTTGCTGAATTTTCTTAATTCTACTAGTTTATAGATTGTTAGGACGCCCGTGCTGTGTGCCTCTCCGTACTGCTGAAATGGGAAAGCCGAACACTGCCTTTTCTCAGATTCTCTTACAGTTAGGCTGTAACAAATTAGTGTCCATTCATTCCAGAGACTTGAATTTGAAATGGGCTTGAGCTGGAGAGAGGGAGGCTGTCCGGTGTTCGTCTTGCTGGTGTGGATCGTGGTGGACATGGCGCAGCTACGGGGCCGGCAATTTTTGCTGTGGTTTCCCCTGTTTTTGCCAGGCAGCTTCTTAATTGTATCAGGAACCTAGACTCAGCTCTGCAGTGTGGCTTCGGGAATTGTTGATGAAGTTCTCTTCACCCCTTCCAGTGCTTCGGTAGATTATGTAATACCTGGTAGTAAATACCTTTCTGCCATTACATGCGTTATATGCATTACACTCTTTCCCTTTTGACTTCCTATCGCTTTACATCTCTGCGCTGCCTTCTTGGTGATTTTCTCAAATCTCTTTTCCAGTTTATTAGCTCCTCTGCTGTGTCTTCTCGGCTGTTTCAACGACCATCAAGTTTTTAATTGACTGTTAATCCCTTTCTAGAAGTTTTATTTGATTCATTTTCAGATCGACCTATTTTCGTAAAGATTTAAAAAATATTTTTAATTCTTTGTTTTATTTTTAATAAAGTTTTCTTTAATAGTTTATATTGATAATTCCATTATTTGAAGTTTTTGATATCCAACACTTCTGCTTGTTTGCGGTCTCTTCCTTACGGCAGATTATTTCCTTATGTGTTTTACTTGACTGTTAGTATATCTCTAGTTGGTTTATTTAACTGGACTTTGTGCAGTGCATCTTGAGGGTGTATCTCTATGCCCTTGAGAGCTCTTGTATTTGCCTCTGCTAGGTACCCCAGAGGTGTTACTGGCTCAGAGGCACCTTTTGTGCTAATTGTGTTGTTTAGGGACTCCTGGACCACTTGAGTAATTACTCAAGTTTAGGTGTGGGAAGACTCATGGTTATGAATTCTGGGTGAAAATTTTTTTTCTTCTCAGAGCCCAAGATAAGTCAGGCTTTACTCTGGTCTCCCTATGCTGGTGAGTGGATGGATGTTTCCTAGTTACCTTTTCTTAGAGGGTGTACCCTTTGGTGGTCCTGGTACCGTGTGGCATTCTTCTCATACCATGCCTCCTACAGACCCAATGTCTTTCGTCTTTGTCCCGGGTGTGAATGAAAATCTGTTTCTAGGTTTACTGGGACTGGTCTGGGATGCACAGCATCTGCTGATGCTTTTACCTTTTTGGTTTACAGTTTTCTGTGTTTAGCCTCCAAAGATTTTCTGTACTTTCCTGTGAGGTCAGCTGTGCCTTAAAAATTTTATTTGAAATATGTTCTTTAGTATTTTCAAGTACATTTAATTAGGAAAGTTTTCAGATAATCTAATCAGCCACATTTCCCGGAGCAGGTGTCCCGTGCTTAAAATTTTAACCTGCAGAGATGGCTACTTGTGAGGAATGGTTGTACTTTGAACAGTTAAGAGGACTAAGTTTTCATTCCTAGAGGACAGGTGGGGAGTGGAAGGATTTGGGAGGATGTGGGGAGGTGGGAAGGGCATGGCAAAGAGGTGAGTTGTGAGGGAACATTCTTTTTTCATGTGTCTTCATCCACATCTGGACTCTGGCTGCTTACACTGTGGTCCATGGACCAGCAATTTCAGCATCGCATGGGAGCTTGTTAGAGATGCAGAGTCTCAGGCCCTGCCCCACACCTACTGAGAATCTGCATTTTTTAAAATTAATTTTTTATTTAAATTCAATTAGCCAACACATAGTACATCATTAGTTTCAGATGTAGTGTTCAATAATTCATCAGTTGCATTTAGTAAAATCCCCAGGAGAGGAGTATATTAAAAATTTGACTTAAGGGATGCCTGGGTGGCTCAGTCGGTTAAGCATCTGCCTTCAGCTCAGGTCATGATCCCAGGGTCCTGGGATAGAGTCCCGCATCGGGCTCTCCGCGCAGCGGGGAGTCTGCTTCTCCCTTTGCCTGCTGCTTCCCCTGCTTGTGCTCAATCTCTGACCAAAAAAAAAAAAAAAATTTTTGACCTGAACTATCTCTGATGTAACTGCCTTCCATAAAGTGACTACTTCTTTGAGGTTAAAGACCTTCCTCCAGTCTTGTTGGCCCCTTCTCTAGCTTAGTTCTTTTTCTCCACTTAATTTTTTTTTTTTAAGATTTATTTATTTGAGAGAGAGAGAGTGAGTGGGAGGGGCGGAGGGGAAGGGAGAGAGAACCTCAAGCAGGCTCCATGCTCAGCATGGAGCCTGACAGGGGGCTCAACTTCAGGACCCTGAGATCATGATCTGAGCCAAAACCAAGAGTTGGATGTCCAACCGACTGCGCCACCCACGCACCCCCTTCTCCAGTTAATTTTTAAGCACTTTTCTTAAGTGGCTTTTGTACCAAAGTTCTTTTTTTAAATTATTATTTATTTTACTTTTTATGTTTTATTTATTTATTTATTTTTAAGACTTTATTTATTTATTTGACAGAGAAAACACAAACAGGGGGAGCGGCAGGCAGAGGGAGAAGCAGGCTTCCCGCTGAGCAAGGAGCCTGATGATGCGGGACTCGATCCCAGGATCCTGGGATCCTGACCTGAGCTGAAGGCAGACGCTTAACCCACTAAGCCACCCACGCGTCCCTATTTTTTATGTTTTAAAAAGATTTTATTTTTAAGTAATCTCTATGCTGAACACGCAGCTCAAACTCACAACCCCGAGATCAAGAGTTGCACAGTCCACCGACAGCCAGTCAGGCGCCCTGTATTGAAGTTTTTTGTTGTTGTTTTGTTTTTCGTACGTGAGGTTTTTGAGAACAGTTCCAATTGGTGATATATTGAGGGAGTGTTAATATGACATATTGTCATATTGAATATGACAGCAAAATCTTAGTTAACTCAAGAGCAGAGCCATTATGAAACTTTCAGGGCATTTGCTTTCTACGCAGATCTTCAGGGTAGAGAACTGAGAAGTTGAAGCATTCTGTGTGGAGAACTTTAGACCTGGCTAAACTGGAGTGTTTGCTCTGCACACAGAGCATTCGCAATTCCTAATATCCCCAAGTGCCAATATCCCCTTTTGTCCACATCCTCCCCAACACTTACTGTCTCTTGTCTTTTTGATGATGGCCATTCTAACAGGTGTGAGGTGATGTCTCATTGTGGTTTTGATTTGCATATCTCTGATGATTGGTGACGTTGAGCATCTTTTTATGTACCTGTTGACCATTTATATGTCTTCTTTGGAAATATGTCTGTTCAGGTCTTCAGCTCATTTTTTAATTCAGTTTTTGTTTTTTTGCTTTTGAGTTGTATAAATTCCTTACATGGTTTGGATAGTAACCCTTTGTCACCTATATGGCTTGGAAATACTTTTTCCCATTCTGTAGATTGCCTTTTCATTCTGTTGATTGTTTCTTTCGCTGTGCAGAATCTTACTAGTTCTATGTAGTCCCACGTGTTTATTTTTGCTTTTGTTGCTTGTGCTTTTGCTGTCATCTGCAGAAAATTGTTGCCAAGGCCACTGTCAAGGAGCTTTTCCCTAATTTTTTTTCTTGGAGTTTTATAGTTTTCAGGTCTTATGTTTAAGTTTTAAATCCATTTTGTGTTCAGGTTTGAGGGTGGTGTAAAATTAAGAGACTCAAGACACATAACCAAATGCAATATATTAATTTTGCTTGGATTCTGATGGGAACAAACCAGCTGCAAAAAAGACATTTTTGGGGGACAGTTGGAGAAATTTGAGTATGATTTTGTTTCAGATGATAAGAGATTACTGTAACTTTGTTAAGTGCGATAATGGATTATGATTACCTTGAAAAAGGTGTCCTCAGTTAAAGATGCATTATGGAAGTATTCACGGGGGAAGTGATAGATGTGTGGGATTTACTTTAAAATAGCAGCAAACAAAGTGAGTGCAGGGGGATTAGATGAAACAAGATTGGCCATGAGTGGATAACTGTTGAAATAAAAGGTGGAGTCATAAGGGTTTATTATACTTTTCTCTCTAATGAATGCTTGAAATTTCCATAATAAAAATTTTTTTGGAAGAGTCTTAGATTCTTTGAGTCAAGAAGCAATTTCATCCAGAAATATAGTGTGTCATCAATATGTACTGTTCTGAGAAAAGGACTCAATACCGTTGGTGGTTCTTTTCCTAGGTAGGATTTATTTTTATTTTTATTGATTCTGATGGGTTCTGAGTTTTTCTGCTAAAAACAGAGGGCAGCCTGAAAAAAAAAAACCCAACAGATGTTGACAATGGAAACACTATGAGTGGAATTAGAAATATGTTCAAGGGGCGCCTGGGTGGCTCAGTCATTAAGCGTCTGCCTTTGGCTCCCAGGTCATGGTCCCAGGGTCCTGGGATCGAGCCCTGCATCGGGCTCCCTGCTCCACGGGAAGCCTGCTTCTCCCTCCCCCATTCCCCCTGCTTGTGTTCCCTCTCTCACTGTGTCTCTCTCTGTCAAATAAATAAAATCTTTAAAAAAAAAAAAGTATGTTCAAAATATGAGATATGTATATATATCCATCCTCATAGAACCCTACTCATAACTATTTCGAAGGCTCTTTTTCTCTCCAGACCTTATTTTCCATGACAAATTCCTATAAATCCAAAATGTCTATTTCAGACTTTGTTGAGAGCCAGGGTACTGCTATGGGAAGGAGTTTAGAATCAGACAGACTGTATTCGGATCCCAGCTCTGTCGCCGATGAGCTGTAGTGATGGAGGGAAAATTTACCTAAACTCTCTGAACCTTGTTCCTTCAGCTGTGAAATGGGACTGATTATCATACCTACTGCATAGAGTTGTGGTGAGGATTGAATGATCGCATTTCAGGCGTGGTGAGGTTTATATCTTGTTCTTGGAATACTGTGAGTGTCCACAGAATCCTAACACGTGTGTGTGTATGTTAGAAAAAACCTCTAGAACATGGCCATATGGACACAAATGCCTGCTGTTTGCCCTAAAAACCCTATCTCAAGTGTGGCACGTAGCTTTCTGTGTCAGTATAAGGAACTCACTTATCTGAAGTGAATTTGTGCAACATTTCTCTGTTTCTGGAGTTGACTACTCAGAAGTGCATTTCCAAGTATTTGTCTCATTTCCCTTTGGACTTGATTTGTCTTCTTAACTTCTCCCTAGGGAAGAGAGTGAGGTGTAAAAACCAAGCTTAAGCATTATTTGATTGAAGAAGGCACTGCTAGATATCACCTGGGCTACACCGGTGAGTAAGACTCATCCTGTGTTCTCAAGAAGGCCTAGGACATATCTCTATGTCTTTAGGGAAGAAGGAAGAAGAGGTGGAGGTGTGAACGGCAAGTTTTTAGAGTCAGAATTTTTCACTAGAATCTTGGCTTCTCTGCATATCTTTGGCAAGTCATCTCTCTTTACTTCTTTGAATCTCCGTTTTCTCAGTCATAAAATGGAGGTCTCTGCTTCACCAGTTGTGTGGATCAAAGGAGACCATGGCATTGCTTTTGAACTCTGAAGAGCCACACATATTTTCTGGAGAGAGTGTGTCAGACTTCTCTTGGCATCCCAAGGGGCATCAGAACAAACTAGGAGCAGTCCCTGAATGCTCTTTAGGCTCTTCTGGGACCTTAGCTGGATCTAGGGAGGGTCTGAAAAAGTCTAGCCCCCTTGTCTTATTCTTGGCCTCCTGTGCTGCTCCCTGGCCTAGACAGGAAGCTGCATGGGGTGTGGTCCCTTGGCCCATATTGCAGTATCCCTCCAAGCCAAGAGGAAAGCCCTACTCAGCAAGGAGAAGGTGTGAGGGGGGATCACAATCCCTGGTGTCACTCTGCACCTTCATGTAAGTCCTTATGGGATTCCCAAGGAAGGCCAGCCAGCGTACCTGGTATTGGAAATGCAAGATGAACAGACAGACCTGGAGTTTTTAAGTTTGCTGAGAAGTTGGCCAGGTGTTCCGTGTGTCTGGGCTAGCACTGTCCAGTAGAACTTCCCGTAATGATGGAAATGTTCACCTGTGCTGCGTAATTCAGTAGCCTCCGGCCATCTGTGAGTGTAGGGCTCTTAAAATGTGGCTTGTGTGACTGAGGGACTGAATTTTAAATTTTACTTAATTTTAATGAATTTAAATTTAAATAGCCACAGGCGGCTCATGGCTACCATATTGGACAACACTGGACAATGCTGGAAAGATTCTGAGATGTTTAGAAGGGCACCCAAGCAGGCCAGAGGCTTGACTTCCCTTCTTTAAAAAGCTGTGAGACTCAGAAGACCGGCTTGTAGCTGTGCTTCCCACTGTGTGTGGATTTACCGTGACACTTGGCCTGTTCTCTGGTTTAGTTTCCTGGTCTGTAAAACAGGAACAGAGGGAGGATTGGATTAAATTTTTCCCAGTGTTAAATTTTGACTCTGTTATGATGTGCCTTTTACTTTTATAGTACATTAGTATCCTGTGGCCACTGTAACAAAATGCCACAGACATAGTGGCTTAAAACAACACAAATTTATCGTCTCAGTTTTGAAGGCCAGAATTCCAAAATTGGCTTCATTGGGCTAAAATCATTGTGTCGGCAGGGGTGTGTTCCCACCCGAAGCTCTAGGGAAAAATCCATTCCTTGTGTCTACGAGCTTCTGGTGGTTGCTAGCATTCTTTGGCTTGTGGCTGCATCCCTCTAATCTCTGCCACCGTGGCCAGATGGCCTCTTCTGTTTGATCTCCCTCTGCCTCCTTCTTATAAGGGACCCTGATGATGGCATTTAGGGCCCACCAGATAATCCAGGATCATTGCCCCATCTCGAGACCCTCAATTTAATTACATCTGCAAAGACCCCTTTTCCAAATAATGTCACATTTATAGGTCCCAGGTATTGGGACCTGATCTCTTTGGGGGCCATTATTCAGCCTCCTATACACAGTAATATTTACTGATAGTGGGTTTGCTTTAAATCTGTGTAATTGAATGTGTGAAAGTTGCTGCCTGCCCACATGCTCTTCCAGGGAGAACTTTTCTCAGCTTTCTGAATAGGGACCTGAGTTTGATTGAAAAAAAAAAAAAATAGCCTTTCCTGCTCCTACCTTGATTGGTTTATGCCAGAGCATCTTCACTAAAACATCGGTTAACTTATGAATGTGCCTCTTCCTGTACACTGCCATTATGGAGATAGTCCCCATGACACCCCCAGTCTCCAAAACGTGTGGAAGGGGGCTTTGACTGGGATTTGAGTCAGGAAGATCCAAACTATTGCATGTGAATGACAGGAGAGAGCATTTGTTGGATCAGCTGGGTAAGTGATGTTTCTCTAGTAGCATACTCATAAATTTGAAAATATAAAGGATTGGCCCTGACACAGCCCCAGAACAGCTTGTTACTCTGATTCGGAATGTCATGTTTTAGTGTTACTTTACCAAATCTGAGAACAGTGGTTGGGGAAGAAGGCTTTGTAAATATTGCTCTGAAGCTTTCACATTTCAACAGAAAACAGATGCCAAGTGTTTTCATTATTATCAATGTTCAAAGTTATTGGAATAAAGCACAGATCTACTCCTTCGTACAGCAAAATGCCAACAATGGCCTGGGGTGGGGGGAAGGTGGAGGATGGGGGAAGAAAAACGAATTTGTGAAGTTTGAATGGGGAATAAGTTGGCTGGAAGACCTTCGTTTTTTGCAAATAGGGCTAAAAGTGAAATATTTATCACCAGAGGGATATAGAAACACAATTATAATTTAATGTGAGTCACAAACACTGTTGTTCAACCAGGGAACAAAATGACTTGGAGGCAGAATAAAATTACTTCATCTGTGTCTTTTAAGAACAGGGTGTTCTGTTGGTCTGCTCATGTCCTGGGGTTAAATGGCTGAATGTCTATTTTGTTCTGCAAGGCGGTCAGTGGCTTTATTACTTGCTATTTGGGGTTGCTATTCAAAGAATTAATAATAAAAAGTACTAACGTGTTAAGATATTAAGTGCCAGGCCCTGTCCTTTGTGCCTTACTGACTCATTGAACCCTCATGTTACCCTATAGGGTAAGTATCGTTATCCCCATTTTATAGATGAGGAAACAGGCTTGGAGAAGTTTGGCATCTTACCCAAAGTTTCTCAGCTACTGGGCATCACAGCTGAAGTTTGAACCCCTTGCCCTCTGACCTAGAGCCCAGTGCTTAGTCGCTTGCTCTCCCCTTTCCGAGTAAGACGGGCTTGGGAACTCCCTTCACTTTCTCCTGAAAGCCCATGTAACTGCTCTGGCAAATTTTGCTGCGTGATGTTCATTCATGGTCACTGCGATGTGGTGGTGAGGGGACTGGGGTGGGGGGCGGAATTGATGTATGTCAGGTTTGAGCTGCCTTATAGTATCAGAGCATTTATGCTTTTTCTTTTCTTTTTTTTTCTACTGTGACTGTATTTTTTCGACTCCCTCATATTTCTAAGTGGGAGACAAGATAGGATTGCATAGCTTTGCAGGGATAGAGAACAAAATCTTTTCCCCACATCTAAAGACTATTTCACTTCCTGGCAGAGAGGATATTTTCCCTTCAGATTCCTAGACAGTTTCTGACTGATGAGTTAACACTCTGGTTTTCAGTGTGTGCTTGGAGCAGGCACTTGGGTTCTGTGAGCTCGTGCCATACAAGACTGCATTCACCCATTTTTTCACATGCTCCCGTGGGGACACACTTGTGACCTTGACAGGCCTCGCCCTCAGCCTCCCAGGGCCCACAGCATTTTCAATGGGGGCAGTACTGGCATTTTAGGTCTGAGAGTTCCTTACTGTGTAGCTCTGACCTGTTCATTGTGGGCATCCTTGGCCCTGACCCACTAAATTCCCAAGCAGGGAGACCGCTGAAAATGCCGCCACGCATTTCCACGTGCCTCCAGAGGGCGCTGCTGCCCCTGGTTGAGAACCACTTCGGGGAAGCTGGATTTGGAACAAACAAAAACTGGATGCAGTCCCCACTGTCTTGGGTGTGGTGCACACTTGTCTTTTTCTAGGAATTTGGCCCATACTAAATTAGGACAGTAGAAGGAGGTATTTGAAAAAGCAGAGGGAGGACCAAATCCATTTATGAGCTCAGAAATTTGTGTGTTGGTATGCTCCCCACCAAGGTGGGACCAGGAAGGCTGCTTTTCTTCTCTTTTTTCATCCCTTCCTCCCTGCTCACCCATCCACTTCCCAACCCCCATCTCCATTAAAGGGTATACAGGATGGACCTGAACAACTGAGTCTGAGGAAGACCCTGGCCAGGAGGCCTAGTTTGGGCTTAGGTACCCAGAGCACCATGGGAGAAGGAGAGAAGAGAGGACTCCTGACTGATAGGCAGTTTGAGGGCAAAGGTAGAGACAATCTTTTCTCCACTCTCCAGATCCCATGAGTGTGCTGAGTCAGCTAATAGCAAGATTTTCCCAGTGACTAGACTATACCCTCCCTCCTTCTTATTGTTAACAGCACAGCAAAGGGTTTATGCAGAGAAGAAGGAGGCTGGGAACCTGCCCTAAAAAATTTGCTCAGCATCTGCCCCATCTCTTTGTCACAAAACCTACCAAGTGCTAAGCATTGTCTGGGGTCTGGGAGTGAATCGAGTAAACAGTGGTTGGTTGCCCATCCGTGTGGAGTTTGGAGACTAGCAAGAATGACAGACCATTTAAAGAAGATTTACAAGACTAACAAATTTTATTTTTTTATTTTTATTATTTTTAAAGATTTTTATTTATTTATTTGACAGAGAAAGAGAGCGAGAAAAGGAACACAAGCAGGGGGAGTGGGAGAAGGAGAGGGAGAAGCAGGCTTCCCACTGAGCAGGGAGCCCGACTCAGGGCTCGATCCCAGAGTCCTGGGATCATGACCTGAGCTGAAGGCAGACGCTCAACGACTGAGCCACCCAGGTGCCCCAAGACTAACAAATTTTAAAGTAGGGCTCAGCATGTGTTGGCAAGGGTGTGGAGGGGCAAAACCCTCATACCTAGCCGGTGGGATATAATTTGGTACAGCCTCTATTGAGAACAGTGAAAGTTAAAGATCTATACACCTTGTAACTCAGTGAGGCTACTTCTGTTATATACCCAAGAGAAACTCTCCTAGGAATACAGAGTCATGTACTGAGAATGTTCACAGCAGCTTTCTTTGTAGTAGTTAAAGAAAAAAGCGTCAACCTAAATGTTCACGGACAGGAGAATTAATCCATTCATTGTAATACATCCATGAAAATGTGAGAACTGGAACTTCACATATTCCTGTAGGCGTGTCTAAATCAGAGGATGAACAGTAAAAGCAAGTAGCAGAATAGTATGTACACATCCCATTTATATTAAGTTTAAAAACATATAAAAGGATGAAACATACTGCTTAGGCATACAAACGTATAAAAACAGAATGAAATCTGTGAGAATGATATGCCCTAAATTTACAAAAGCAGGTAACTCTAAGGAGGAGGAAGGGATGTAATTGTGCAGGAGAATGCAGAGATCTTCAACCATGGCTGTATTTTGTATTTTAAGGTAGACGGGATGGTGGGCACATTGGTATTGTTGCATCATCATTTATATACAATACCTACCCATCAGTGTTCCCTTCCCTGTCCTTCCTCACAGACCTCCATTTTGTTTAAGTATCTACTCCCCATTTAATGCATTCTGGGGAGACCGTGCGGGAACCTGACCCGCCTCAAGTTCAGGGTGCAGGGCCTCATGAGTTTGAGGATGACCCATCATTCTTACCAGCAATTGGTTAAAAAAAAAAAAAAAGGCATGTGGTCCAATTTTGGCCAATTAACTTGGAGAGGTTTGCTGAAGTCTTCCGGAAAGTACCTTCTCTAAGGAGAGAGCTACAGAAAGCATCTCTCTCTGTCTCTGTCTCTCATTCTCTGACTCTCTTCCTGGACCTAAAAGAGGAAGCATGGAGTCCTGCTTGCCTAGGACAGCCTTCCTCCCACAATGAGGGGGACAGCTTTGAGAAGTAACCAGCGCTGTAAATGGCAGAGTGGAGAGATGATGAAATCTGTCAACTTGATCACCCTGGCTCCGAAGTCCATCCCACCTTTACTCTTCCAGAATGTGAGCCAGTAAGTGTTGAGGTTTAAGCCACTTTGGTCTGGGTTTTCCATCATCTTGCAGCTGAAAGTATTCTAACTGCACCACCTTGGTTGCTATGGAAGCACTCAACAATCACTTCCTAATCAGCAGGAAAATTAAGTGTTTCTGAATTTCTCAATTTTAAGTTTTTCTCCTATTTTGACTTAAACACTTGTAGTCTGCTCTGATGGTTGGCCATCGGTACTAGCAAGAGTTAGCCATTGAAGAAGTCCACCAACGAGAAGGAAACCAAATCTTAATGGACAAGATCTTGAAAAATCCAGTGTGGTTAGTGTGTCAGATTGCCTTTTTCTGCGAACATGTGTGTCAGTTTCCTGTGTCCACTGTAACAACTTACTACAAACTAGGTGTCTTAAAACAACAAAAATTCTCCAGACGTGTGAGATCAAGGTGTCAGCAGGGCCATGCTCCTTCCAGAGGCTCCAGAGGGGATTCTCTTCCTTGACTCTTCTATCTTCTCATGGCTGTTGGCATCACTCCAATCTCAACTTCCATCTGCATGTGGTCTCCTTGTGTTTCTGTGTCTCTCCTCTTCAGCATCCTATAAGGACACTTGTCATTGGATTTAGGACCACCTGGATGCCCAGAATGATCTCATCACAAGACCCTTAATTAGGGGCACCTGGGTGGCTCAGTCATTAAGTGTCTGCCTTTGGCTCAGGTTGTGATCCCAGGGTCCTGGGATCGAGCCCCGCGTCGGGCTCACGGGCTCCGTGGGATGCCTGCTTCTCCCTCTCCCACTCCCCCTGCTTGTGTTCCCTCTCTCGCTGTCTCTTTCTCTGTCAAATAAATAAATAAAATCTTAAAAAAAAGGACCCTTAATTATATCCACAAAGACCAATTTCCCAAATTAAGTCACATTCACAGGTTTTAGAGGTTAGAACATAGACATATATATGTGTGTGTGTGTGTGTGTGTGTATGTGTGTGTGTGTATACATATGTTTGATTTTTCCAATCAACCTACTACAATGTAGTTGCTCCTTGTTGTGATTCTCTAGTGCAAACAGATAATGTGGTTCTGTTTTCAACCTACAAAGTGGTTCCTGATTCATAAAAATAGGAATAAATAGATCAGTATTCACTGGTGTTCTGCAGAAAGCATTCAGTCTTCTCTTTCCCACATTGGATAACTGCTTAGTTAACACTTGAGAGATTTTTTAAAAAGATTTTAACAGGAGGCATGCCCAGCTGGCTCAGTTGGTAGAGCGTGTGACTCTTGATCTTGGGGTTGTGAATTTGAGCCCCACGTTGGGTGCAGAGATTACTTAAAACTAAAAAAAAAGTCTTAAAAAGATTTTAACAGGAAATAAAGTTGTGTGATATAAATGTTGGAAAACATTTTCTCGACAGTGTAAGTTCCTGGATCCCTGGGAGAGAGGCAGTATTTACCCTCAGATATGTCCCAGGACAAATGTGGACAAAGAGGCCCAGCACCAGATACGGGTTTGCCAGAAAAGGAAAGTATGAATGAAATTAGCAGAGAGCAGATGGGTGTGAGAAGGGAAAAACCAGTCCCGTTATGAGGCCATTTAATTTCCTCTGAGAGATGGTGGATAGATCCCAGGAAGACAGCTGCAGATGCTGGAAAGGAAAGAAAGGACACGGCACTTGAAATGGGAGAGACCCACTCATGTTTCTGATGTGTTTCCATATGATCCCCAGGTCTGTTTTATCTCCCCTACGTTTTAGGAAAATTGCACTGCCTGACACAATGTCATAGAAATTTTATGTCATTTTGTCATTTATGACATTTTATGTCATAGAAAATGGGGATGATGACGCACACCTCTCAGGGTTGTTACGCACATAAATCCAGTGAACCTTGTCCACGAGGGAGCTCAGTTTATGTCTGTTGCATGACAATCTGAACTAGAAATGTCTTCAGCGAGTGGCTGGTTGGGGCCACCTATGGTAGATGTGTTATCACAATTCTTCAGATTCACCAATTTCTATAAAGTTTTGATTAGAAATGGAAAGGCCAAGATAAACATACTGGACTTGAGTTTCTAGCCACGATGGAGTAACGGTACAGATTCACTACAAACAACTAGGCCTGACAAACTATGTGGGGCAACTTTGGTCAGCCAGTGGACAACAGGTGTAGCAAGACTGATCCCTGAGAGGTGGGAAACTTGAATCGAGTCCTGTAATTGTCCAGCTCCCTGCTTGGGGACAGTGTTCTAACTGTGGCGTCAGGAGCTGGAATTTGAGCAGAACACAATGGCCCCACTGACTGCAGGAGGCATAGATCAGAGCTCAGGGCAACGGAAGAAGCTAGAATCCATGGGGCCAGAAGGAACTGTGTGTGGTGGTCCCCTCCGAGTCTGTGGCTGAGACACATGTGCAAACAAGACTACCGGAGGTTCACCAGAGAGCCTCTGCTCCAGGTCGGAGAGCAGAGTATAGGTACTAGAGGAGCAGCGGTGCTGGTCTGGGGCTCATTGCATTTTCAGCCCTGCCAGAGTGGAGAGGGCTCATTAATGGCTTGTTAATGGCTCATTAATGGCATCTGGCTGAGATGCTAGGAAGGCTGTGCCTTAGGAGGAAGGACTGTCCTAGAGTAGAGTTTCTCAACCTTGGTTCTATTGCCGTTTTGGACAAGAGAGTTCTTTGCTGGGGGGGGGGGCGGGCGGTGGGGAGGCTGTCCTGTGCATTGTGGGATAGTTAGCCTTCTGGTCTCCATCCACCCGAGACCAGTAGTGCCACACCACTGACTTGTGACAGCCAAAAATGTCTCCAGCCATTGTCAAGTGTCCTCTCGAGGCAGAATCACGCCAGTTGAGAAATACTGCCTGTGGAAAAAGCTAATTTGTACCTTCCCTAACAGAACCCAAAACAAAGTCATGGTAAGATTTGCAGTAGAGGGGCGCCTGGGTGGCTCAGTTGGTTAAGCATCTGCCTTTGGCTCAGGTCATGATCTCGGGGTCCTGGGAGCGAGCCTTACATCAGGCTCCCTGCTTAGCGGGGAGTCTGCTTCTCCTTCTCCCTCTGCTCCTCCCCCCCGCTCGTGCTCTCTCTCTCTCATTCTCTCTCAAATAGATAAATAAAAATTCTAAAAAAAAAAAAAAGAAATTTGCAGTAGAGGCAGAGTTTTCCATACTCGTTCAGTCCTACCAAGTTAGAGGAGTTAGAGGGGCTTTCCACAGATCTGCACTAACATCTCCTAAAACTAAACCTACACTAGGTCAGGATGATCTGCCAGGAACTGAACTGTGGAAGCAGTGCCTTTGAGGAGAAGATAACAAAATCCAGATGCGTACGCAGTCTTGTGTACTTTACACATGGATTAATCACGACGCCCAGTATTCAGTCAAGAGATACTAGTGTACAAGCAAACAGAAAAATGTAATGTTTAGTCAAGAAAAAAAGCAGGCAATAAAGACTAAACCCACGATGGCCCAGATGTCGGGCTTAAAAAAGGACAACTCTAGGGCAACTATCATAAATGCATTCCGAGAACTAAAGGAGCGAACAGGCGATCTATGCAAAGAAGTGAAGGCCACAAAGAAGAACAAATGGAAGTTCTAGCAGTGAAAGTAAGAACTGAAATGAATAATACCTGAAGGTACTTAGTGGCAGATTTGAGATAGCAGAAGGCAAGATCCAGGAACTGGAAGGCAGAAGAGTAGTAATGGCCCAATCTGAAGAACAGAGAGTGAAAAGATGTCAAAAGTGAACTCAGCCTCACGGACTTGTGGGACAACATCCAATGGTCTTTTATATGTGTACTTAGAGTTGCAGAACCAGAAGGAGGCTGAGAGAACTCACCTGCAGCAGACGTACACTATAAGAAATGCTAACGGATATCATTCAGGCATAAGGGAAATGATACTGAAACATAAAGACCAATCCAGGGACCATGTCAATGACAAAGCAACAACAAAAAATTTCATGATTAAGGCAAAAAATATTCCAAGCTTCATCCCACAATAATATTCAAGGGAATCAAAATCACAATCTGCAGCGATATACCCTAAATCCTTCCAGTGGTTTTAAAATATGTCCACAAATTCTTCTATGTTCTCCCCTTTCAAAAGATGGAGGCCAGTTCCCTTCCCCTTGAGAGTGGGCTGGACTCGGTGGCTCACTCCTAGTGGACAGAATATAGTGGAAGTGATTGTGGGGGATTTCCAGGGCTGGGTCAGCTCCTTCCTGTTCCCTCAGCTGACTCACTCGCCCTGGGGAAGCTGGCTGCCATGTTGCAAAGATACCCAAGCAAGCCCTTGTGGTGAGGAGCTGAGGCCTCCTGCCCATAGCCATGTGAGGGGGGCTTCTAGTTCGACTTGTCTTGAGGTGACTTCATCCCTGCCTAACGTGGTAACTGCACCTTCATGAGAGGTCTTGAGCCAGAATAACTCAGTCTCCCCAGTTCCTGACCCGCAGAAACCATGAGATGATACATCTGTATTGCTGTGAGCTGCTAAATTTTGGGAAAATTTATGCAGCAATTGAGAACTAACTCCTCACCTTTCCTTGGTGCATCTCGGTTACCTGCTCTCTCACACTATCTATCCAAACAGCTCCAAAGTCGTCCCATTTCTTCCTTTCCTGTCTTCAAAACTTTCACAGATACCCTCACTGTTGGCCCTCTTTTCCCCTTTCCTTCTCTCTCTTTCTCTCTCTCTCTCGTTTATTGTTTGCTTGTTTTTTTTTTTTTTAAAGATTTTATTTATTTATTTGACAGAGAGAGAGCACAAGCAGGCAGAGAGGCAGGCAGACGGAGAAGCAGGCTCCCCGCAGAGCAGGGAGCCCGACGTGGGGCTTGATCCCAGGACTCTGGGATCATGACCTGAGCTGAAGGCAGACGCCCAACTGACTGAGCCACCCAGGCGCCCCTGTTTGCTTGTTTTTGTTTCTGTTCTGTTTAGCCTTTTCCACTGCAAGTCCTTATCCCCATTTCTTTCGCTCTTCTCCCACCGATTAGCTGGATTTCCCCAATAAGACCCCGAAGTGGAGGGGAGCTGGGAGAAGGGGGAGAAGGAGGAAATGGTGACCAGGTAGCACCAGCTTTTCTTACACATATGTCCATCATTTTTGTCTCTCTTATATTAGTTACTTCTATCTGAATTCTGTTATTTGCCTACTATCTGTCAGATACAATGCTAGGAGTTTTAGATGTGTGTATTAAATCCCCAAAACACATCCCAATGAGGTAGATGCTATTATTGTCCCATTTTTCAAGGAGAAAACTGAGGCACAGAGATTAAATGACTTGCCAAGAGTCACAGAGCTGTCATGAAATAGGGCCAGGATTCAAAGGTCTGTGTAACTCAGAAGCCCACCACCAAAGTCTCTGTGCACATTGCACCAATCTGGGCTCAAATCAGCTCAAACTCATTGTTAACTTCCATAAAACCCCAGGCTGACTGTCTCACACACTTGGTGCGAGCTAAGACATTTTTAAGCCCCTGTGACCTAATCTCCTTTCTTGGGCCAGAAAGGAACCCAGGATTTCCAACTCATACTGAACTCATGGTGGCCTTTCTCTTTCTTCAGTCTCAAATGGGATCTGAGCAGAAAATTCCTGGAACATCTGGGTTGGGGACACACACACACACACCCCCAAGGAAAAATTTTTCCTGACCACCACCTTTCCATTTGTCAGTCATTACATTAGGTGGCAGGACCATTTGCCCCACAGGATTGAAATTATACACCCTTGGTGCGTCACCCGACATATGAACCTTCCTCTACACCGTGAGGTTTGACATTGGAAAGCAGTTGCCTCTGCTGTCCATACTCTTTTAGGCTTCAGGAATGGCTCATGTCTTTAAAAAAAAAAAAAAAAAGCTTATTTTTATAATTTAAGAAAGTAGCACAATGACTGTAATAGAAAACAGATGGGAAAATTACTCAAAACCCCGAGGCAATGATTATTCCTAGGACACACTCATCAGGTATTCCGTTGGGCCACTGTATTCTGGTCTTTTGTGAGTTCTCTCTTTGGGCTCCAGATGTTGAAAGCCTTAGCTCTCAGGACTTTCTGTTTTTTCCACTGAAACCTGGCCTGTCTGCAGCTGGGGCTCTGTCCTTGTTCAATTCGTAAGTCTCATCGCTTTGTGTCCTCTTCCCAGCAGCCCTGCTGGAGGGCTCCCTCTGACGAAAGGTGAATTTGTCATACGTTCTGTTGTTCCAGCCCATGCTTGTTTCTTGGTGTAATCGATTATGTTACTGTTTGCAACCACCTTCTTCCTCCCTCTGAGGGTTTTATATATCCACACCCTTTGCCATATGACTTCCAGGAGTGATTCCAGTGAGTGGAATATATTTCTTCCAGGAGTTATTCCAGTAGGCGGAATATATTGTCAGGCTTGGCCATGGGGCTTGCTTTGGCCAGTGTGATGTGAGGGGACGTGATTTTATGTCATATCAGAGCAGAAGCTTTTAAAGATATTGCATAGTTTGGCTTGGCCTCTTGCCTTTCTGCCTTCTGCAGTATGATCGGCATGTCCCAGATGGGTGCTGCTCCTTCAGCCTGAGCCCTGGAGTGAGAAGACTTGTGGAGCAGAGTGGGGCAGAGATGCAGCTGACTGCAAACCAGAGTGCAAGAAATAAACCTGGTTGTTGGAAGCCACTGAGATTTTCAGAGTCTTTTGCTGCAGCAAAATACTAATACATTGGTTCTCTCGGTAAGCTAGGAAGTGTCCATCTTCTGGGGCAAACTCTTTTCGTTGGAAGCATCTAAACTACTTCCAGCTCCCTCCCCAGACTGAGGCATGACATCACTCTGCTTTCACTGATGGGAATCAAATGCTGGCACGCACTTTCATCGCGTTGATGGAAAGCAATACAGCATGGTGGTTGAGTTGGAGCCCTACCTCCTCTGTTCTGCTTGGCCACTCACCACTGTGTGACCTTGGCCAATCCGCTTAACCACTTTATTCCTTTATTTGCCTCATTTTGGTAAAATGAATAGAACCTACTTTAGAGTTTTGATATGAAGAACAAATGCAATGAAAGGTAGCTATGAAGTTTGTTGTTACTGCAGTTGATGTTTACTGACTCTGTCCAGGCTGTTATGAGAGAAATTCATGGAATGCAAAGAACTTCTAGAACTAGAACTGGGTCTCCAGCTGCTGGAGCTCCTGCTACCTGTCTCTCATCTCTTCTGGTTTCTGATTGACTTTATTCTCTCCTCTTGAAGATTAGTTTTCTCCAGAACTCAAGAGGCAAAGGGCCTTCCGTGCTGTCTCCATTTACACAGTCCAGGGAAGACGGACTCGGGTCATGTTTCCATCCCTAAATCAGCCTCTCTGTCCAGAAGATGTCCCAGGTAGCTCACATTCCCCGTGGCTTGGGGCAAAGGCAGTGGCCCACTGCTGGAAGCATGTCACGGGTGGGGGGCTGCGAATCAAGACAGTAGCACCACAAGTAAAGTTACCACAAAGACCAGTGTGTGGTTCTCAGCACTTGGATGTGGTTTGTGGTAGTTGTTGGCAGCATGGAAAACACATGGTCTTGGAAGTCAGGCAGCTGTGCAACCCTGTGGAAATTTCTTAACCTCTATAAACCTTGATCTCATATAAAAATGGGGATAATAATTTCTGTCTCACGTTTGTTATGATTAAGTGAGATAACATACAGGAAAGTTTATTACTCCCCAAGTCCTGCTATACTTGCACCTGAGCACCCTCAGATAAGGCAGCCCCCTCCCCAGTGTCCCCCCCCATTTCTTACTTTGCAGTGAGAAACACAGCTGTCAAGTGGAGCTAAGGGCCCCCCACCAGTGGCTCACTGCATTCTCTCCCTGGAGGGAAACTACATGGGATAGCAGATTATCAGAGAGTGTCCTGAGAATGAGACTGGAATATACAAAAGAATTTGATGGTTTTAAGAAGAGTTTCTCTGTTAGAATGCCTGAAATACTTTCACTTACTACGTTAGCAATTTGTAACCTACTTGGTGTAATGAGCCCCCCATGAGGATCCTATTGAGACTATGAACGTTCTCCAAAAGATGTACAATTGTACGTACAATTTCAGGAGGTTCACAAAACTCCAGGAAGCCCAGCCATGGGACCCCCAGGTGCAGAGCCCCTGCACTAGATGGGGAATCTTGCCGAGGGAGCTCTGATAACCTGTTAACCTGTATGGTGCTTGGATGGGCACTGCCGACTCTTTCTCCTCAACCCTCCTTTGTCCAGGCATGCATGTCTAGCCAGCCCTCCTCTGAGAGATGTTTTCAATGTCAGATAACTTAGAGTCTAGGCACAACATCTGCCCTCAATAAGTCTTTGTTCAACAAGGTTGCAGTCAAGTCTTGCCAGCCACAGGGCCATTCTCTTTCTTCAAGTTGATCCCATACTTCTATTTTGTGGATTTTGAAGCTTTTCTCTCAAGGGGTATTCTTATTTCAGTGTTCGTTAGGGATATTAGGACTCTTCTGCTTGTGACTGATGGAAAATCCACATTTAAAATCGTTTAGGCAAAAAGAAGGAATGGCTTACACAGCTGTTCAAGAGTCATGTCTGCCTTCAGGCACAGCTGCATCTAGGGGCTCCAGTGTCGCCGGGGGAACGTGGTCTCATGGGTAAACTACCTTCCTTTGTCTCAGCTCCCTTGCCAGGCAGTGTTCTCCGCGTGGTGGTAGCATGGCTGCAGTAGTTTCAGGCTTACGTCTTAGTCACTCTCAGAAATGGAAATCAGCTTCCCACAGTCTGCCTGGGAAAAAAGCAAATGCAAAACCATCCCCTTTACCCGTCTCCAACCAGAATGTACTCATTCACTCATCCTACTCTGTTTGAGATGATGTGCTTGTTAGAGGGGCCAGAGTGAGACAGGACTTGTAGGATAAATGCAGTGCGGTGAAGCCAGAGTGGAACTGGGAAACAGTGTAAATACAAAAAAAGCAAAGAATGTTCTGGAGTCAGTGAAAACTTTTCCTGTGGGTGGAGGAAGGTGCTTGGGTAGGAGTGTTGAGAGATGAGAAGAAATGGGTCAGCATGGCAAAGGATACAAGACTTTGTTTACCATGATAAGGAGCCTGGGCTCTACTGAGGAGCAAAAGGCAGAGTGTCAAAGAGCTTCAAGCTCCTGACACAACCATGTGGAAGATTTCAGCAAGATCGCCCTGACTGCAGAGTGAAAGATGAGTTGGAGGAGGAAGGCCCAGACCTAGGAGGCATCTTCCTGGAGAAGCTTTTGCCATCTTCCAAGAGACAAAGGATGGAGGCCTGAACTGAAGCAAATGAAGGAAGAATGGGTTTCCAAGTTTTTAGGAGGCAGAGTTGACAGACCTGGAGACCAGATGAATGGGGGATGAGAAAAGAAGGGTCTAGGATAATTCCCAGGCCTTTCCATTGGGAAACTAGAAGGATGGTGGTGGCCTGCACTGAGACAGGGAACGTGGGAGAGGAGCAGGTTGAGGGGTGACGGGGAGACGATGAGTTCACTCTTAAACACATTTATGCCCTTGGGATGTCAGGTTGCAGCTGTCCAGGTGTTAGCTGTGTTCCTGCATCTAGAGCTCTGCATGGGCGGACATGAAGCTTGTGGGTGGTGGGTGGTGGTGGGAGCACTGATAATCTAGATAGGGCATCACCAGCATGAAGAAAATGCCCCACTGTTGTTCTAACTTTACTATTTTTATTAGTGTTTTCCTCTGTCTCTGTGTCTTCCCATCATGATTCCAAGTCCTGAGGGGAAGGAGAGTCCAGTTGGCCAAGTCGGGTCACGGGCTTACTCCTTGGTGTGAGGAGGGCAGGAGACTGATTTTCAGCTACTCAAGATGGCACAGGGCAGGTGAGGTAATTTCCCCAGAAGAAATCAAGATGATATTAACCATAAAAAGGGGGGAATGGATGCCGTATGACCCCCAAAATGATAAATGTCCATTTATAACTCCTCCACTTATTTCAGCCTGTTTTCCTCCTGGTGGTTGCTGCTGAGAGGCTAAGAGAGTTCTTTCACCTAAAGCTCTGACACCCTCCATCTACCTCGTAGCAATTGCTTTTTAAGTGTTTATTATTTTTTATACCAATGATCCAAAACATAGTTCTGTAGGTAGTGGTCCCAGGGCCGAAGTATTTCATAGGAAATATTTCAGAAAAGACACATTTCCTCAAGCACTTGGTTACTTGCTGTCTCAGGGCATAAGTAACTATGACGACATAAATCACTCCTGACCAGGTGCTGGCCAGCACCTGAGGCCATCAGTCGTGCCCCCTACAAAGCAGCTTCCTAATGAGGGGATAAGCTAACATTTAATTTTTTTATTTTTATTTTTTAAAGATTTTATTTATTTATTTCACAGAGAGACAGTGAGAGAGGGAACACAAGCAGGGGGAGCGGGAGAGGGAGAAGCAGGCTTCACGCTGAGCAGGGAGCCCGATGCGGCGCTGGGTCCCAGGACCCTGGGATCATGACCTGAGCCGAAGGCAGACGCTTAACGACTGAGCCACCCAGGCGCCCCTAGGCTAACATTTTATATTGAGCACTTGGCATGTGTCTGTGGTCAGTCCAGGCATCCTGACCCACGTTACTTATTTACTCCTCACCCAGCCCTGGGATGTAAATGGCATTTTCTGCATCTTAAAAACAAGAAAGATGGGACACAGAGGCATCAAGTGACTTGCCCAAGGACACCAGGGGAAAGTGGCAGAGCTGAGCTGACACTGTGAGCCTGTCCTTCTACAAGTTCTGGGCAGGTGCTGGGAGGCCAGCTGGAGCAGGAGGAACCTAGCGCGAGTCACCACGTGGGCCTCCGGGCCGCCTGGAGTCGGGGGACATCAGCCAGAGAGGCGAGGGTCCCGGAGCACAAGAGGCTCTAGTCCTCTTCCAGGGAGAAGGGCGCCTGCTCTCTGGCCGCAGATCCCACGGAGCGACTCGGCTTTAATAGACAAACCGGCTTATCTCTTCCAGGAAGCCTGGCCGCAGTGTCTGCGCGGGGATTCCCCCGTTCCCGGGGACGCCGGCGGGGGGGAACCTGAGGGCGGTGGGCGCGGAGGGGGAGGCCGCGGCGGGTCCAGGTTGGCCTCCTCCCGAGCCTGTGCGTGTCTCCGAGGCTCCGGACTGTCTCAGCAGGAGCTCTGGCCACAAACCGAGGGCCCGGAGGAAAGTAGGTCAGCGTGGGGCCAGGCGCTGCTTTCTGCCCGCACCCGCGCCTCCCACGCTGCGCTGGGCTCCTCCTCCCCCGAGCGCTGCCCGCTCATCTCCCGGTGCTTCCCCTCCCGCAACGCCCTGTCCTGCCACTCCTCTTTCCGGCCCCCCCGCTTCTGACCCTGTGCACCTGATGCCCTGCTCCTCCCTCTCTCCTCCTCCAGCACCTTGGCACGTTCACCTCTGCTGTCCCTGCTTCTTAACACAACCCCTCTAGAGTCTTTTTAAACAGATAACGATGTGCTTGTTGTAAACAGATCAAAAGATGCACAGAAGTTAACGCAGGAGCAAAGGAAAAATTCTACCGCTCAGAAATAACCATCGCTGACACTGGGTGAACAGCTAACTGCTCTAGATATATTTTTATAGATATAGGCACATATTTTAATGTATTCTGTATATGTGTACAGTTAGAGTATAGATGTAAATATTTTGTGAAAGGGAGATGGTAAAAAAAGGGAGATGCTATTTCTATTAAAAGCATTCAGTTTAATACTTTACTTTTATTTGAAGTCAATACTCACTAGAAATTATAGTAAGAGGGAAAGAATTGTTGATTTTTTTTTTTTTTAAATGTGTCTTTACCACAAGAGATAAAGAATTCCTTTAAGGGGCCCCTGGGGGGCTCAGTCGTTAAGTGTCTGCCTTGGGCTCAGGTCATGAACCCAGGGTCCTTGGCTCAGGTCATGAACCCAAGGTCCTGGGATCGAGCCCTGCATCCTGCTCCCTGCTCAGCGGGGAGTCTGCTTCTCCCTCTCCCTCTCCTTCTGCTGCTCCCCCTGCTGTGCTCTCTCTGTCAAATAAATAAAGAAAATCTTAAAAAAAAAAAAAAAGAATTCCTTTAAGAGGGACAAAAGGACGTGAGCAAGGGATAGAGGTGGGGTGGGGAGAGAATGAGAATTAAGTGATTGGAGATTTTATTTATTTTTATTTATTATTTTATTTTATTTTATTTTAATTTGAGAGAGCACATGGGAGAAGGGGGAGGGGGAGAAGAGAGGGAGAGAGAGAATCCCAAGCAGGCTCTTCACTCAGTGTGGCACCAGCCATGGGGCTTGATCACACCACCCCAAGATCATGACCAAAGCCGAAATCCAAGAGTCCTACACTTAACTGGCTGAGCCACCCAGGTGCCCCTATTATTTATTTATTTATTTATTTATTTATTTATTTATTTATTTATTTATATCAAGTGGTTGGAGATTTTAAAAAGCTACATGTTTCAGTTTTTAGCGAGTATAATTATTCTTGCTAAGAAAGATGAGAGCATTAACATGTATGCATTTCCTCCTATCACTTCTTTTGTTTCTTGATTTTTAAAAGTTACACTATTTTTAATTTTCCAGGTTTATAACATTCACATTCAGTTATTTAAATATATTTCCCCATAGTTCTTTACTCTTGGTTCTATTTTGAAATAGATGCAGTGCTCATCATCACCCCTGTCCACATGTCTTTTGCATCCCTGAATTATTTATTTAAGGTCATCTCTCAGTTGTCTGGATTTCAATAGAAGTCATTGTTTTCCAGGATGATTTATAAGCCCTGTATTGCTTGAGCAGCATCCTGGACTGGGTATAACATTCTCAAGATACACTTTCTTCCATTTAGAACCTTGTGGACATTATTCCATTGTCTCCTGGCCTTGAGAGCTGCCATAGATCTGTCTGAGGATAGCTAGGAGTTTTTTTTCTTCCTTGTAGGTAATTTTATTTATTTTTTATTTTTTTAAAGATTTTATTTATTTATTTGACAGAGAGAGACACAGCGAGAGAGGGAACACAAGCAGGGGGAGTGGGAGAGGGAGAAGCAGGCCGCCCGCTGAGCAGGGAGCCCAATGCGGGGCTCGATCCCAGCACCGTGGGATCATGACATGAGCTGAAGGCAGACGCTTAATGACTGAGCCACCCAGGCACCCCATACGTAATTTTATTTTTGGTCCTGGGTATGGGAGGAATTCCTTCTGATTCTATATAATTCCAGCTTAACTGGGATATATTTGGTATTGAGCATTCTCAATAAAATTTTCCTGCAATAGATTGTGCCCTTTAGATCTGAAAATCATTATTATTTTTATATCAGGACAATTTTTTTTTTTTTTTTTGTATTCTGTCTGTAAGCACATCTTCTTAAATTTTTATTGGATTAGCAGTTTAAGGATCAAATATCCATACGTTGGATAATTTTTGTCTTCCATATCTGTCAGCTTCTCTTGAGCAGTTTTAAGATGTTTGTCATTTTAATTGTAATGCAAGACTTTTATTTCACGAGTTCAGTTTTCCACACAAGATAAGTTCTTTCTTTGCTGTCCTGAATTAGTGTTCCATAATATTATTGTTTTGGTTCTCAATTTGTTTCCTTAGTTCTTCAGTCTCCATTCAGAAAATCCCATTCTATTGTTTTTATTCTCTTATTTGGAGCTCTTGTTTTATTGAGATTTATGTTCTTATTGTTGGTGCTATGAAGTAGCAATAAGGGATTTCCTACTCTCTTTTGAGTCATGTTTTTTGAGTTCTTTCTCCCTTCTTCCTTCCTTCTTTTTTTTCTTCAGTAAGTATGCATAGTTTCTGTGACATTTCTTTTCATCTTTCTTATGCTTGGGCGACTCTGACCAGATATTCTATTTGCAATTATGTAGTGTGGATGACTTCTTGACTCTCTTCCTACCCTATCTGAAACCAGATTGTTTCCTTTCCAAGCTATATTTCGAGGGCTAGGTACTTTGTGCTCCATCCACTTATCTGTGACCTGGGGGAATGGTGGAGGGAGGGAGAGAGATCTAGGGATAAGGGCTAGGTTGCTTTAGCCTGCAAGGACAAAAATGCTTTCTGTTACAATTGGCTGGGCTCTATTCTCTCTTTTAAATTATACCAAATATCCTGGATCGAGGTTCACTCCACTCAGTTGAGGGGTGTATACTCATCTCCCCAGGGGTTGGGATAGCCTGGTGTTTTGTTTTCTGCTTCAGTGTATAGGTTGGGAGCTTTTCTAGGTGTTCCCTTTTCTCTGTTGTTCCTGTGTTCTCTCTGTTTCATTCCAGCAGCCCCTTCCCCTATTTCTATATCAGAAGAGAAAAGGGTAAGAGTTGGGTGATTAAGTAAAACTTCTCTGGATTTAAAGGGACAACTACTGGGGGATGAGGGTGGTTTGAGAGCCGTGCCATGTTGTACCTTTTGCTTTGCTCCAGAATTTTTTGTTCCTTTCTTTAGTTGATTTTTCATTAGTTTACCCTTGATGACTCTTTGGTTTTATACTGGTTTAGCTGTTTTTCTCATTGTGTTAGGTATTGGGAATGGGGAATTTTGAGATGGAATTTCAGTCACTGTCTTAAACCTCATAATCTGGAATTTCTGAAGTTGTGTTCTGCACATGACCACCAATTGCCCACAGGCTCACACTTTGATTTTAAAAAAAGAAATCCTCCCTGGCCCTTGTCGATACTCATTCAATTGATCATTCATTCAACAACATTTATGTTTAAGACACTGTGGTAATTATACTGTTTTTTCACTGTTGCTTCCAAATCACGCATACTGTGTACATCCCCACACATCACATTGATCCCAACAGCTTAACTGAGTTGAGAACATTTTCATATCATGTAAGAACTATCAAAAACAAGAAGAAGGAGAAGGAGGAGAGAAAGAAAGAAAGAAAGAAAGAAAGAAAGAAAGAAAGAAAGAAAGAAAGAAAGAGAGAAACAAAGAGAAAAAAGGAAAATTTAAGAAACTTTTTTCAAGATATTAAAAGGTAGCTTAATTTTTAAACACATTCTTTCAATTTTAAAAAGTCTCCTGGCAATGTTCACTGTAGAACCAGCTCATAAACAGGCACATGCACCAAAAACAAAAAACAAAAAACAAAACAATTTAAAAACCCCCTGGAGTTGCTTAAAATTTTATGTCATCAGTCCTGCTATTTATTAGTCTTCCAACTTCCTGTTGAACTATTGCCTTAAGTTTTTGCTATTTCCTGATACTTCTGCAACATGTTGTTTATATGGTACATTATACTTTGGAAAGTATTTTCCTTTAGTTTTTATTTTTTTTTTAACTCAACACTCACTATTTACCTCTATTTACAAATGAAGGAACCAAGGCTTAGAAGGTGTGATTTTCCAACACTGCCCATAAGGGAGAAGCAGAAGAGAAATAGAATTTGACACAATCCCTGTCCTTGTTTTCCAAATAGTCTTTTCCAAATGGTCCTGCCTCCTGCTGTCTTGAAATATACGGGATGTTTTTGCTTACAGGGAATAAAATTTAGAACCTGCTTATGGTGAAAAACCATTACACATACAAATTTTGTACTTTTTTTTTTTTACCCAAGACTACATCATTAGCATTTTTTAATTTTCTTCAATGTTCCAGACGTCATTTTTAGTGGCTGTATCATAATTTACAACACAATAGTCTACTGTTGGACATTTAGTTTCTAGTTGCTATTTTCCTGTAATAGCTGAGAAAGTAATCAGCATATTTGTGACACGTAGCTTTTTGCCTTTGTTGAGTTATTTCTTTAGTATAAGTTTCCAGGAATGAAATTATTGGGAATGTTTTATAATGCTACTTTTCAGAGAGGCCATCTTGATTTATAATGGCACCTGTAATGAACGAGATTCTAGTTTCACTCCAACTTGGCCCGTGTTACATACTATTTATTTTGTGAAATTTTGCCAAATTGGGTAGGTTTAAAATGATATGTCAAGGTTGCTTTAGCCTGCATTAAAATTTAACAACGTGGATATATTTTCCCCATGCTTCTTTACGATTTGTACTGGCCCATTCAAATTACCTGTTTATATTCTTTACCTATCTATTATTGGGTCTTGAAGTGTCCATATAAATCTGAATTACTTCAGGGTTTGACATGTTTATTCTAAATATTTTCCCCTGTCTTTTTTTTTTTTACATTTAAATTTTTAAAACTTGAAACACAATTTGCATGTAGCGAAAATCCATCCCCTTTATGGGTTTTGATAAATACATATGGTTGTGTCACCACTACAGCAGTCAAGAAGAATTCCATGACCCCCCAAATCCCCTTGTGCCCCTTTGTAGTGAACCTCTCCCCTCTCACCAGACCCTGGTGACCACTGATCTATTTTCTGCCGCACAGTTTTGCCTTTTCCAGAACGTCATATAAATGGAAACATGCACTATGTAGCTCTCGAGTGTGGCTGCTTGCCCTTGAATGGCTGTGTTCCTCCTCCTCGCTGAGCCCTACTCCATTCTGTGGCTGGAGCAGCTTGTTCATCCCCCTTTCTGCTTTAACCCTTCTGTTTTTAGTTTTGTGACATCTCGCTCTCTAAAATTTTTGACTTTTAGATACTTCTCTGTCAGCCAGTCCTTTCCTTTGCCATCACTTCTGTTGAGATTTTGCTTCAGCAATTTCTTTTGCAAACAGGAGAATTCTGGGAAGCGTAATCCATACATTTGTCCGCTGTCCTTTCACAGAATGGCCGATATTTGTGAACACCTCCATTTCTACCACCATGGGCAAATTCATCTTGGATGAAGTGGCACAATCCTGAGGCTCTCTTGCTGTGAGCTTTCAATTTCTGTGGAATTTTAATCATTAGTGGCAGACGTGAAAATGCCAAAAATGAAACATTTTCTCCTGGAGGCAAGGGTAGATGCCTGGCCCAGCAGGGATGCGGCAGCACTGAGGAGCTTGAGGAAGCCGGGTGGCATCTCACCTGGTTGGGATACTTTGGCACGCTGAGAGTAAACATTACTTTAAATTCAAGGAAATGGTTTGTTTTTTATACCAGTTGAACACTCAAGTAATCAAACATTCTCCTTGGCAACTTCTTTCTTTTTTTTTTTTCTTTAAAGATTTTACTTATTTATTTGAGAGAGAGAGAGCACACAAGCTGGGGGGGAGGAGCAGAGGGAGAGGGAGAAGTAGACTCCCCGCTGAGCAGGGAGCCCATGTGAGGCTCGATCCCAGGACCCTGGGATCGTGACCTGAGCCGAAGGTCGATGCTTAACCAACTGAGCCACCCAGGCGCCCCTCTCCTTGGCATCTTCTTAGAGCAGCTGATAGATTGTCTCCAATTCCTTACCTGGGCCATTGTTAGGAATCCGAGCTTGTGTAGCTTCCTTGGAGATAAGTGGGGAAAGTAGAAAGCTTATGCGGCCTGATTAGCATGAGGTTCTTGTACCCTACAGGAAGGGGTCCATGTGACAAAGAATCTGGGGTTTTTCCAGACTTTGGTCATGGCCAGAGATGCATGAAACACTCTCCTGTTCCCCTTGGCAGGAGAGCTTGCTGAATAGGAACAGCCTTTCTGAGCCCCGGGATTAATGCCTATTGCCACCCCTGGACAATAACCTCCATGAGGGCAAGGCCATGTCTGTTTTTGTTGCTCTTGTAGCTTCAGAGCATAGTGCTTGCTAAATGTTTTATTAAATGGATGGATGGATGAATGGATGAACCAATAAACTGAAAACTTTTTGGTCCATTTCCTGAAGCTACAAAGGCGTGCATCACATAAATCCATTCACGAAGCCAACCGTGTTCCCCTGCTGGTGCAGTCGGAAATGAGTTAGGAAGGCAGACCTTGAGAAGGGGCCGGAGGAGCCACCTAAAAGGCTTTTGGCTATAGCCTCCAAGACTCCGAAGATCTGGATGAAAAGTGAACCCAAACCTGTGCTGTGGGGGCTCAGAAATGTCCAGATTCTCCGTGAGGAGCTAACTCAGCAGGCTATGGAGGGTCTGCCTACGGTTCACTTTGACAGTCATGGCTAGAACGGCAGGGCTCAGCCTGATGGGGGATCTCTGCCAGCTTCAGGGGGCAGAGGGAGGGGAGATTCAGAGGAGTGGACACAAGATAGCTCCTTGGCCCAAGAAGGTGCCAACACTGGGCTATTATTATTTGAGTAAAATACTGTCACATTTTCTGAGCCTGTTTCTTGAGCCCTGACAGCCTCTGTTCACATCCTTCGTCTTCCGTTGTTCCTTCTAAGATACCTTGTAGCCCCCACCAGGAGATGAGTCTTCAGCCGGCTGTGGAATATGGGGTTGTGGATTGTTATTTTCAGCCTAACCCAAGTGACACTAACTCAGCAGAGTGATCTTGAGCCCCAGGGGAATGCAGACCTGATGACATGGGTCCCTTTGATAAGGATCGCGGCATGTCCTTGGGTTGGCAGATGCTGTGGGTGGAGACTCGACAAACCCAAATGCCTATGTGAATCTACTACTTACTTTGTGTTTGTTTGTGTGTTTGTTTCCAGTGTTGATACTCTGTTGACAAAACAAGTTGTTTAACTTTTTCTTTTTTGTAGCTATTAGGGTTACAGAGTCCAAAACCCTGTATCTGAGTAGAGACACTGCTCATTACCAATGTGGAGAAGTTTGATAGAGAGAGATGCTATGCAGGGAACCTGACAACCAGCCGCAAATCACAGAAATAAAAACTACCGTCACCTCCCCACTGTCCGGCTCCAGCTGGATATCCCTTAGAAACCTGGAGCTCCATCTGTCAGAAACAACACATCCCATCCCCTGGGGACCTCGCTTAGCTGCAATACTGTGAATATATCCACTTGTTAATGTGGATACCCACGAGTCACTTTCGACTTCGTCTTCCCTTCACCCCCATATCCAGTCACCCACCAAGTCCTGATGATTCTACTTCCTAAATGTCCCCCTAGTCTGTGTACCTCCTTCCCCTCCCCACCATCCTGTAGCATCTCCAGCCAGAGCTACTCAGAGAAGAAGCTCCTCACCAGGCTCCCTGCCTTCATTATCAGCTCTCCTCACATCTGAGCATACCACAGGCCACAGATGTTCTGCATTCTCCAGGATAAAGGTCCTTCATGATCTCAGCCTGGCTTTATGCCCTTCTTATAATCCAGGCCTCAGCCATACAAATCTCTCTCAGTCCCTGCAATGTGTGGACCACTCTGTATTTACCCTCCAAACTGTCCCCCAACACCTTATTCCTGTTGCCTGGCTAATTCCTACCCATCCATTAAGCCGAGTTAGACATCTCTCTCTGGTGCCCCAACCTGGCAGAGCTGGGGGCCTTCCCATGCGTCCCTCTAGTGCCCTTTGTTTTCCCTCGCCATGGCAGGTGTCAGGCTGTGTCATAATTGCCTGTTTGTCATTGTAGATTTGCTGCCTATGACAGAGCCCGACACATAGTAGGTGCTTAATGTTTTTACAATGAATGAATGAACAAAAACAAGAGAGAGATTGGCTTGGCACAAAATGAGCATATTAAGACCTAATAGGTGGGGTGCCTGGGTCGCACAATCGGTTGGGCATCCAACTCTTGGTTTCAGCTCAGGTCATGATCTCGGGGTCATGAGGTCCAACCCTGCGTCAGTCTCCACACTCAGCGCACTCTGCCTGAGACTCTTTCTCTCCCTCTGCCCCTCCCCTCCACGCTCTCTTCTCTCTCTCTAAAATAAATAAATCTTAAAAAAAAAAAAAAAGACCTAATAGGTTCCCAGGATGTACTAATGAGAAATTATGACTTTGTGGGTAACGGTAGTGGTTATTTCTAATTTCTTCCCTCTCTTTCCATTCTCTGCCTCCTCCTTTTGACTATACATTTTCTAAAATTTCTACAATCAACATGTATTTCTTTTCTAGTAGTATAAGAAAATACTACTCATTCATTTTATTGCCCCAAAGAATGAATTTTGCGTCCTGGATTTTGAATTTTGCATCAAAAGAGGGGGGATTGAACCCTGGGTGCTGCTCCTCGAAGGTCAGCAGCAGCCCTTTACTCTATATGCATTTTTCTCATTTAGCTATGTTTCAGCATTTCAAGGATTTTCAGCCAATTAAGATGTACTCGGATGAGATGGCTTTTAAAAAAGAAGTCTTTATGGGTATTAAAGAGGGCACGTTCTGCATGGAGCACTGGGTGTTATGCACGAACAATGAATCATGGAACACTACATCTAAAACTAATGATGTAATGTATGGGGATTAACATAGCAATAAAAAAATTAAAAAAAAAGAAGTCTTTAAAATGCTAAAATAGGCAAAATAGCAAACCACGCTTAAAAGGAAGCAGAAACACTGAAGGGATGAAATGCTATGTATCATGGAAAAAGGAATTACTTTTGACACGATTGTTACACATATAAAATTAAGGTGGACGTGTGCTTGGATGAACGAGCTGAATGGGCTCAAGAGCTCAAGCAGAGAAACGGCTGCCCAGTGGGTGCACCCTGCAAGGCCATTTGGGTGACTGCATGGTGTTCTGTGTATTCTGTCTGGTCCTTCACTGTGAGGCCCCGCCCATCCCACCAGTGGGTAGACGGACCTTGGCTGGAGGAGAGCGTTCTTCCGCAGGCCAGTCACCTGGGTGCCAGGGATTTCTCGGACAGGAAAAGGGGGCTGGAAGTTTTATCGGGGAGAAGGAAGGGTCTTTGGATCTAGACTTCAGGGAATCAAAATGTCTAGGAAAGTGCTTCCGTTCTGCATCTGCCTCCTGGCTGGTTCCTGCACCACACAGCTGTTTCTTCCAGTTACCCAACTGCGTAGTGCGTCCTCCACCATGTAGTGCTGTCAGACGAACAATGTTTGCATCGGTGCATTCTGTGGGGGAGGAATTCAAACAGGACACATTGGGGACGGCTTGTCTATCCACCAGTGTTTGGGGCCTCAGCTGGGACAGCTCTGCAAGGCTAGCAGCTGGAGTCAACTGCAGGCTTCTTGACTCATCTGTCTTGTGGTTGATGTCAGCTATTGGCTAGGGGCCTCAGTATCTCTCCATGTCATTCTCTCCATGTGAGCTTATACCTGGGATGGTTTGGTTGTCCTCACAGCATGATGCGGACTTCCCCCAGAGCAAGCATCCCAGAAGGGACGAACAGGGCAGAAGCTGTATCCTTTGGACAACCTGTCTTCCAGAATCACATGGCACCACCTTTCCTGGGGAGAGCAGACCCAGCCCCTGTCCTGACTCAGAGGTGGAACCAAGACCCGACCTCTCAATGAGGATGTGGCCAAGTCCCGCTGGAAGAGCGTGTGGCAAAGAAGATCTTGTGGTCATTTAGGAACTGCCCTGCTTCAGGACCTTCAGGAACATCCCTTACAAGTCTGGGATGAAGGCTGCTCTCCAAGTCATAAAGACTCTCTCTCCCCAATGCCCACTGAGCAGTCCCTCATGCCTCCTTTCTGGTTCTCTAACATATCAAGATCCTGGTCCACCCAGGGCCTTCACACAGGTTCTCCTCACACCTACCATCTCCGTTCCAGCTGCGCAAGGCTGGCTGCATCTTTGATTAAAGGTTACTCCTTCTACAAGGTCTTCCCTGGCCAACCTGAATCCGCTCAGATATTCTCTATCACCATGCCCTCCTCATTTCCTTTATTGGCCTATTCCACCTTGGGTTTACGTATTGATTTCTTGGTTAAGTACCAGATCTATGCCTATTTTATTCGTATCCCCACTGCCTAGCACAGTGCCTGGCACATGGTATTCACTCAATGGAGATGGGTTACATGAATAAATGCTACAAAGTGCCTACCTCAGAGAGGCTGGCTGGGAGCTGACAGCACTACATGGTGGAGGACGCACTACGCAGTTGGGTAACTGGAAAAAACAGCTGTGTGGTGCAGGAACCAGCCGGGGGTGGCTTAGATCCCTAGGTGATCATGTTTTCAGTAAGTCCCTGTGTTTAGCTCCGCTTTGCTCTCCCCTGTTATTTGCAAATCCTGATACCATGCTTCAGCCTTGACCCTGCTGAGCTAAGGTTCCTCATTAAGGCTAGGGAGGGCGTTAAGTGGAAAGCAGCATCCCCTAGTGGCCAGGATGCTGGTGGTGGTGACAGATCCCCAAAGGAAGGCAGGTGTCTGGGCACAAGAGCTGAGATCCAGCTGCCCCAACCACATGGAGATTCACTGAGATTCGTTTCCCGCTTCTACTCTTGGGGAATCTGGGTTTTATTGGTATTAGTGGAGGTCACTTTTGATTACAATTGGAAAGACCCCTTCACATAAATGTGCTTACCAGGGGCTGTTGGGTCATGTATTAAAACATCTCAGTTCTTTAAACGTGACTTTTAGTAGCTGTCACTAGGCAAGCTGACTTACAGCAGCTGTGACTTACCTTTGGCTTATAGCTTCCATTAATAAAAAAACATGTAATTATGCTCTGACCTCATTGCTAATCCTCTTCCCTTTGTACACTCTGCCCTGGCACTCGCACACTTTCCTCTTTGCTAATCTTCAAACCCGTGCAGAATGCCCCACCTCAGGGCCTTTGTACCTGCTGTTCTCTCTGCCCCAGGTACTCTTGCTCCAGGGTACATGGCTCACCCCTCATCTCCTTCAAGTCTTTTGTTCAAAGTAGGTCTTCTCCACGAGGCCTTCTCTGACCATCCTATTAACACTTGCAAACTTCCCACCAAGGCAGGCCCCATCTCCTCTCCAAAAAACTTATCTCCTTTTAATGTCATGTAATAATGCTAATTGTCTGACTGTTTCCGCCAGACTTTAAGCTCTAGGAGGGCAGAAATTTTTGTTTCCTTTCTTCACTGTTGAATCCCCAGCTCCTAGCTCGAACATAGTCAGTGCTCAGTAAATACTTGTTAAATGCATGATTAAACAACTCTGTTAATAACCATTCTTTATGCTGGGCATTTAACAAATCATTTTCATGATCCACTCCAGCAACCTATTAGGTATTTCTTTTTGTCTCTGTTTCATAGAAGAAGAAACAGGCTCACGGAGGTCAAGTATTTTGCTTGGGGGAACACAGCTACTACCTGGCTGAGTTCGGAGTCAAATTCAAATGTGTCTGACTTCAAGGTCAATGCTCTGTTCGGTTCTGCTTCCTCCCTGACCGATACAGACACCCAAAAGAGACCCAGCCCTGCTCTGTGGCTGGGTGAGGAGGGGCAGGGTCAAGAAGAGCAGACATACAGGTCCAGGGTTGGGAAGTACGGTGTGGGCAGAAAATGTTGGGGGTGTGGGTTGTTCTCCACACCATTCCACAGAGGCTGTGCGCCAGAGGAGATGGCTGTGAATTTCAGGATAGCCCTGTCTGTCGCAGCCTGACCTGAAGGCCCTAGGGAGACCTACTCCACCCCAGTTACACACTGATCAAACTCCCCAAAGAAACTATGTTTCTGAAATTGTGGAATTCAGGGAATTCTATGTCTCATGTTGACAATCATGATTATAAATGATTATAGGCTACATGATGATAAGTATGGGGAGTCTTTTTAAATACAAGACTTTTTTCCTTAACACAAGGCATTTTAAACGGAGTGCCTGCCCTGTGACCGCCCACCGCCAGGTCTCAGAGGTGATTCAAAGGGAGAGGTTGGAGGAGTCTGGTTAGTGCTGTGAGGTTCCCTCTCGGAGCTCGGAGATGAGAGATAAGACTGAGAGATCTGAGTTCGGAATGGGGCCCTTCAGGCACCCTGAGCCTGAGCAAGGGAATGTGATGGTATAAATCCATGGTCCTCAAAGTGTCGTCCTGGATCAGTGGTGTCAATATCATCGCCTGGAACTCGTTAGAAATGCAGACTCTCCCCTCTCCCCTACCCAGTGCTGATATGGGGCCCAGCAGCCCGGTTTTAAGAAACTCTCCAAGTGGTTCTGAATGAGAACCACTGGTGCATACTTTAATGCAAAAGTAGGGCCTCGCTCATTCTCTGGTTCCTTCAGTAATATTTGTTCCCCCCATCCCCCCATGGCTGTGCTATAGGGTCTAGAGTCAGATCTGGATTTGAAAGCCGCTTTGTTTTTTTTTTTTTTTTTTTTTTTAAATTTTTTTTATTGTTATGTTAATCCCCATACATTACATCATTAGTTTTAGATATACTGTTCCATGATTCATTGTTTGTGCATAACACCCAGTGCTCCATGCAGAACGTGCCCTCCTCAATACCCATCACCAGGCTAACCCATCCTCCCAACCCCCTCCCCTCTAGAACCCTCAGTTTGTTTTTCAGAGTCCATCGTCTCTCATGGTTCTTCTCCCCCTCCGATTTCCCCCCCTTCATTCTTCCCCTCCTGCTACATTCTTCTTCTTCTTTTTTTCTTTCTTAACATATATTGCATTATTTGTTTCAGAGGTACAGATCTGAGATTCAACAGTCTTGCACAATTCACAGCGCTTACCAGAACACATACCCTCCCCAGTGTCCATCACCCAGTCACCCCATCCCTCCCACCCCACCCCCCACTCCAGCAACCCTCAGTTTGTTTCCTGAGATTAAGAATTCCTCATATCAGTGAGGTCATATGATACATGTCTTTCTCTGTTTGACTTATTTCGCTCAGCATAATACCCTCCAGTTCCATCCACGTCGTTGCAAATGGCAAGATCTTATTCCTTTTGATGGCTGCATAATATTCCATTGTATATATATACCACATCTTCTTTATCCATTCATCTGTTGATGGACATCTTGGCTCTTTCCACAGTTTGGCTATTGTGGACATTGCTGCTATAAACATCGGGGTGCACGTAGCCTTTCGGGTCCCTACTTTTGTATCTTTGGGGTAAATACCCAGTAGTGCAATTGCTGGATCATATGGTAGCTCTATTTTCAACTTTTTGAGGAACCTCCATACTGTTTTCCAGAGTGGCTGCACCAGCTTGCATTCCCACCAACAGTGTAGGAGGGTTCCCCTTTCTCCGCATCCCCGCCAACATCTGTCGTTTCCTGACTTGTTAATTTTAGCCATTCTGACTGGTGTGAGGTGGTATCTCATTGAGGTTTTGATTTGGATTTCCCTGATGCCGAGCGATATTGAACACTTTTTCATGTGTCTGTTGGCCATTTGGATGTCTTCTTTGGAAAAATGTCTGTTCATGTCTTCTGCCCATTTCTTGATTGGATTCTTTGTTCTTTTGGTGTTGAGTTTGATGAGTTCTTTATAGATTTTGGATACTAGCCCTTTATCTGATATGTCATTTGCAAATATCTTCTCCCATTCTGTCAGTTGTCTTTTGGTTTTGTTGACTGTTTCCTTTGCTTTGCAAAAGCTTTTTATCTTGATGAAGTCCCAATAGTTCATTTTTGCCCTTGCTTCCCTTGCCTTTGGCGATGTTTCTAGGAAGAAGTTGCTGCGGCTGAGGTCGAAGAGGTTGCTGCCTGTGTTCTCCTTTAGGATTTTGATGGACTCCTGTCTCACATTGAGGTCTTTCAACCATTTGGAGTCTATTTTTGTGTGTGGTGTAAGGAAATGGTCCAGTTTCATTCTTCTGCATGTGGCTGTCCAATTTTCCCAACACCATTTGTTGAAGAGACTGTCTTTTTTCCATTGGACATTCTGAAAGCCGCTTTGAATGCAAGGGTAGTTAATTTCTCTGGGCCTCAATTTCTTTCTCATTAAAATGGGGATAAGGAGCACCTGCTCTATAGGGTTATTACATATGGTTAAAATGGAAGGAGACCATGTGTATAAAGCTCCTGGCATAGAGTGTGTATTCAGTACCTTCCTTTGGTATTTGCTTCCTGCCTCCCTCCTCCATTAGTCTGGACATTTTTGATTATGAACCACAGAAAGCCGTTCACAGTGGCTTAAGGAAAAATAAATATTTGATGGGTTCAAGGAATTCCTTGAATAATTGTCCATACTTGCTGCCTTTAGTTTCTCTCATCCCACTCATTTTGAACCCACCCCCATCAGGGTTTTGTACCTCTGCTCCTCCACTGAAAGTGCACTTCGGGTTTGCAGGGACGACCTTGAGGCTCAATCCAATGGCCCTTTCTGAGCCCTTATCTGATGTGCCTTATCAGTAGTACTGGGCACAGTTGGTCATGTTCTCCTTGATATGCTTTCTTCTCTGGCTTTGGGGACAACCTCCTCCCCCGACCCTCCTCCCATGGCTGGGTGACCAGTCTTCTTTGTTGAGTGTCCATCATTCTTTAGCTCTCTTAAAGGCTTAAGTCCTGCAGAGCTCTGGCCTTGGACCTCTTCTCTTTTCTACCCATACTGTCTTCCTAGGGGATCTCATCCAGCTTCATAGTTCTGATCCTAACCATATGTTGCTGCTGCCTCGCCAATTTATATCCCCAGCCTGGACCTCTGCCCTGGACTATACTCCGGAATATCCACCTGCCTTTGCAGTGTCTCCACTTAGATGTCTCACAGGTTTCTCAAACGCTGACATGTCCAAACAGAGCTCCCATTAGCCCCCATTCCCTACCTCCCACCGAATCCTGCTCTGCCACAATTTTCCCATCTCGACTGTGATTGGTCAGACCAGTGTCATGTGCTCATTTCTGGAAATGGGCAGTGGGTTGGGGGCGGTGGAGGTTACCCTCTTCCCAAGTCACTGGATGGAGAATCAGAGAAACGTGTCCTCCCAAAGGAAAATTGGGGTTGCTATTACCACGAGAGAGTGAATGAGTGCTGGGAAAACAAAACCACAACTGCACTATTCCCTCTAATTTTAGACTTATTTGAGATATCTGACAGGTGGAAGTCTCAGGAAGCAGAGAACAGCTTGCAGCCTGGCTCAGAAGCTGTGGAACTTGGTTTGGGACTTTGAAACTGTTCCTTGTCTAGGATTATGATGAAAGAAAAATCCACAGCCCACCTCAAACCAAAATCAAAGTTTTGGCAAGCCTGTATTCCTTCTGGAGGTGCTAGTTTCCTGGGTTTTTCCAGCTTCTAGAGGCCGCACACATTCCTTGGCTCGGGGCTCCCTTTCATCTTCAAAGCGAGCAACGAAGCATCTCTCTGACCCTGTTTCCATCCTCACATCTGTGTCTAACTGCCTCCCTCTGCCATTTTTAAGAACACTTGTGATTATATTGAGCCCACCTAGATAATCCAGGTCACTGTCCATATCTGAAGGTCAGCTAATTAGCACCCCTAATACCATCTGCAACCTTTATTCCTCCTTGCCGTGTGAGGTCATATATTCACAGGTTCTGGGGATTAGGATGTGGCTCCTTGGGGAGGCCATTATGCTGCCCACCACGGATAGGACAGATGGTTAGCTCAATCTGGTTCACATGGCAGGTGCGGCAGGGTACCAATACTGACAAACCCACAAGTCCGCCTCATGGGTTAGGGGCAGAAGAGTTTCCCAAAGAAACAGTGAGTGGCATGAGAGAAGAGCTATGCCCACCTCCTGTTCCTTCTGAGGGTCTAGGCAAGCTCTCTTGATGCTGAACAAGACTCTCATATGCCCCATTGAAGCTGCTTTACGTTAATAGACTTCTGATTCTAAAGTGGAAGTGCCCCATTGTGATGGTTAATTTTTCATGTCATCCATTTCTCTGGAGAGCCCTGACTAATGCACCCGTGGAAAGAGAGTCAGGAGCCCTGGTCCTGCCTGTGTTCCTTGCTGAAACAATTTTGAAGGTTCTGTCAAGTCTGGGAATTCTAGAATCCTCAGACCTCACCTGGCTGGGGTTGGAGAGAAACCATCCTAGAGGGAGGAGTCAGCATGAGAAACTTCTGACTGGCTTTTTCCTTAAAGGGCAGCAGATTCTCCAGAGTTGCAGGTAATTCTCACGGTAACAAAAGAGGGAGATGGGTCAGAATCCATCACAGCAGCACCTTTTATCTATCACCTGCAAGAAGCAAACAAGATGGCGTGGATGTTGGCTGGGAGCCCAGTGCTCCCTGGAGCTTTACAGAAGAGGCAGACCTGCTACCCCCAGAGTTCTTCTGTGGTCTGGTCTACACTGGAGGGGGAGAGGCAGGCTTCTAGCTCCAAGCAGATCTGTGTCCCCAGCCTCATTTGCCTGGGCAGGCACCCACCCAAGAGTCTTGGGGCTCATGACACTGCTTAGATGTGGAGACAGGGGCAGGGGACTCCAGGCAGGGGACTCCAGGCCAGGATGCTGTCAGAGCACAGGTAGACAGACACTACCTTCAATGGATTGAATGTTTGTGCCCCCCCAATTCATATGTTGAAACCCTAATCCCTATATGATGGTATTTACAGCTGGGGCCTTTGGGAGGTGATTAGGTCATGAGCGTAGAGCCCTTGTGAATGGGACTGGCACCTTTGGAAGAAGAGACCAGAGATTTAGGTAGTTCTCTTTCTCCTGTGTGAGGATCCAAGAAGACTGTCATCTGTGAATCAGGAAGCAGGTCCTCACCAGCCACAGAATCTGATGGCACCTTGATCTTGGACTTCTCAGCCTCCAGACTTCGAGAAATAAATTGCTTGTTGTTTAAGTCTGTGGTATTTGCTGTAGTGGATTAAGACAAGGTCCTTGATAGTCTTCCAGGGCCTGGAAGCAGGAGAAGGACTGATATATTAATATTCAGCCCAGGGCAACCTCAGCTCCCCATTTCTGAAGTTTGGAGTTTGTTAGAGTCCAAAACTTAGCCATATATATATATATATATGACTGTGTTAGATTTTTCCCCTTTCTTTTGTCTAAACCCTGGAGGAAGAATAACCATGGAAATTAGAGGAAGCATGGAATATTTCTTTCTGAGGGGCTGAAAACAAGTACCAAAGTCCACTTGAGTTATTTATAAGAAAAAAGTTTGGACAGAGTTCTTTAAAAAGTGGGCGGTGGGGGCACTTGGGTGGCTCAGATGGTTAAACGTCTGCCTTCGGCTCAGGTCATGATCCCAGGGTCCTAGGATCGAGCCCCATGTCGGGCTCCCTGCTCAGTGGGGGGCCTGCTTCCCCCCCTTCCTCTGCTTCTCCCCCTGCTCATATTCTCTATCTCTGTGTCTCGAATGAATAAATAAAAAAAAACTAAAAAAAATAAAAATAAAAAAAAAGTGGTCGATGGAATATAACCTTCAAGATGAACATGTATGTAAGCTTGAGAACATTCTCAAGCTTCCGGGTGGCTCACAAACAGAAACTGTATCTGGTAAATCTTGGGAAAACAAAAATAGGCTAACAAAGTTGAGAGCAATGAAAGGCTAGTTAGAAAGGTGGCAGATCAACTTGGACATGGGTCTTTGTATATCCTGAAATCCTGTCCTGAAGATTTCTGTTCTGTGTATCTTACTAAGGTTTTTTTTTGCTTTGTTTTGTTTTGATAAAAAAATTAAGAACTTATAATTATCTCTTTGAAGGCTTCTTATTTCTTCATTTCTCCTCCTTTCACCCTAACACCCCCTATGAACTTGCTGTTGTTGCCAAATGGATCATTTGAGTTGGATACAGAAATTAATTCAGGTAAATGAATGTCCACTTAACGTACATGAAGCTTTGTCTTACCAGGCAAATAGCACCTCAAAGAAGGATGGTGGATATCATCTACAAGATTAGAAACGGTTCTGCTTTGCTTTGTTAATTTAATTTACTTTTCATTATTTAACGGAATAGAAAATTTAGTGTAAATGTGTACTGGACAGTGAAGCCATCTTGGTAGGTTGTTTAAACCAGGATTTCCCAAGTGCCACGTATCCATCACCTGGGTAACTTGGTAAAATACAGATGCTTGGTGTTACCCCTAGGGATACTGATTTAGTGCCTCCAGAGGTCTGGAGATCTCTGTTTTAAAAACCTTCCTTCGGGTGAATTGACCATCCACTATCGTCCAGGCAGCATGCCTGCCTGAGGGCAGAGCAGCCAGGAGGGAAGCCACAGAGTCTTGGGCATTTAGCCCCAGAGAACTACATCCATAAAATGTCAGGACTGTCCCAGATAGAAATCAGCAACATGGGACAGGGACCAGTGGCTGGAAGAGGAGTTCCATCGGGAGGGTCCTGGATTGTCCAGGTGGAGATGACCCATGGGCAGGTGCAGACAGGACTCTGAGCTGCCGGAGTCTTGAGCTCATGGACAATGACACGTGATAAAAGCATTTATGAGGCAGGACGGGATCAGTCCATCAGGGAGGCACCCAGATGTGCAAGGAACAGACAGAAGATACGGGTGAAATTTTTTATCTCGGACTCCAGAGGTAGAGCAGAAGTCGCCAGGGGAGCCAGAGACTGAGACTGAGAAATAGGATGTTCAGAGTGATCTTCAAAGAGGAAACTTCAGGAACTTTCAGGGAGGAGAGGAAACCAGATTCAGAGACATAGTGTGCATGTGCATGCGCATCACTTGTTTAAGAAGGTTAGTGGGTTAAGAAGGAAGAAATATGATGGTATTTTTAGGTGGTCGAAAGGTCATTTTAAGTTTGGGGAAATCTGAGCTAGTTTGTAGGCAGAGGGGAAGGAGAGGAAGATATTATTGATGTGGAGGGGAAAAAAAATCATGGAGCAACAGTGTGTTAAAGATGGCTTAAGTAAGGATCCTAGCAGGAAACAATCCACTTCAAATGGCTTAAGATTCTTTAATAAACCTCCATTCTTAGAAGTGTGGTTTGGGTTAAGAGAATCAACAAGGGATGTCGGGGCACCCAAAGACTAGCAAGAGCTGGTAGCCATTACCACCCATGGCTTTGAAAGGGCAAGAGGAGAGAGTGGGGTGTGGGAACCCTGTGAAAGCTGAGGCTGTGGTCACCGGGGAATGCAGCCATACCCAAACCTGGACAGGCAGAGAGGGTGCTCTGGAGGGAGGACCCCTCTCTCCTCCTACCCTCTGATCACCTGCAGGTGCCTCCCATTCGTTGAGCCCAACTAACAACTACAGGGGGGAGAGAATCATGGCCTAATCCTTATAACCGGTGAATAGGTTAGCCTATATGGTAAAAGAAACTTTGCAGATGTGATTAAGTTAAGCATCTTGAGATGGAGAGATTAAACTGGATTTTCCGGGTAGGCCCAGTGTATTCACAGGAGTTCTTATCAGAGAAAGAGGAAAGCAGGAGAGGAATAGTCAGAGAAGGAGATGTGACAATGGGAGTAGCCAAGAGCCAAGGAATACCAGTGGCCTCTGGAATTTGGAAGAGGCAAGGAATGGATTCTCCCCAGGAGCCTCCAGAAGGGGCAAGAGCTGCTGACACTTGGATTCTAGCCCCATGAGACTCACTGTGGACATCTGACCTCCAGAACTATAAAAGAATAGGTCAGTATTGTTTTGAACTAGTAAGTTTGTGGTCATTTGCTGCAGCAGGAACAGCAGACTAATTCAGTAAGGGAGCCCCGGTGACGCATTCCATAGAAGTCAGCTTCCAGGGACACACAGGACAGAGAGGGTGAAGAACGGAACAGAAGGGACAAATGGCATAGGGACAGATGTCAACATCTAGAAATCAGATTTCTCTGGAAAGCTGCATTCCCTCTGCTGAAGGGTAGTGTGAAGAGCAGAGGATGACTGGATGGGGGAGATATTTTAAAGTGTGAAGGGGGATACCAGCACACATTACTAGGTGGATGTACGTGATTTTGAGTGTACTAAGATGAGGTGGAGCCAAAATTGGGGTGAGGCTGGAATAAGAGGCGAAGGCAAGGGCTGGTGAGGGGACCGCCCCAACCAGCATCACTCCTCCACAGTAGTTCCGAATTTCTCTGGGTTTCATCTTTTTCCCCAATCTCAGTCCAGGTGTTTGGGGGACCCATCTCCCTCCTACCAGTGATGGGCATGCGGTCTAGGACTACCCAAGCAGCATAGCTCTGTCCTTCTGGCCAACTGATGGGTTGAAGGATAAGCATGTGACTCAAGTTGGTAAATCAGAGTGAAGCCCAGTTCTTGCCCAGGAGTTACCTGGAAGAGAATTTCTCTCTTTTCTGCTGGACTTGAACCCTGGGAGGGCATGAGGGCAGTCTATCTGAGTTGCAGCCAACAGAGCAGAAGAACAAGATGGATAGACACTGGCGACATTGTTCAAGTCCCCGAATCCAGGCACACCTCAGTCTGCCATAGCTCTGGTCTTTTCTGTTTTATGTCAATGAACTTTCCGTTTTGCCTAACCGTTTGTAGTCATCTCTAATTGAAATGCTGCCCTCCTGACACCAGGCCTATGCTTGGGACCAGCCCCGCCCTTCACTTGGCCTCTTTTGATCCCATTGTGCATGGAACATTTGCTCCCCTGTGGCTTCAACACCTGTGTAATTTATCAAAGAGGACTGTAGTCAAGGTGACAGGTCATTGATGACAGGTTTTTTGAGAGGAGAAAACTGTCCCCAAAATAGGATACTTTGTGCTGTTCTTGAAATGGTTTCACCGTCAAGTCACAAAGGGAGGTTTTTGTCCCCTACATATGTAGGTATGTAACATCACAACAAAGACCCAAGAAGCAATTTCCCTTTTTCGGGATGAGTAAATATAGAACTAGCCATTGCCAAAAACCAATGTGCTAGATAAATGTACTCTCATAAGAGAATGATTTTCCTTATAAGTGTACCAACTGAACTGGCATTTTTTTAGTCCTTTACCCTTTGCGAAGTATCATCTGCCTGAATCAACCCAGATTAAAACCACCCCAAGAAGTGGGTATTACAGTTCCCATTTTATGGATCTGGAAATTGAAACTTAAGAGGTTAAAACACGTCACCCCAAGTTCCCTAGTGAATGAGGGTCAAAGATGGAATTAGAACCCAGGTCTCTGCGATTCCACGATCCCACGTAATTACCACCACACCAGGCTGGCTGGGTGAGAGAGTCAGTGGCAATGTCAGGTGGATTTGGGCTTGGAGTCCATTTCACACTCTCTGCTGCCAGGGACAACCTCTATGGCTTCCTCAGACCATTGAATAAGGGTCAGAGAAAAGTTAGAATGTCCTTAGTGGAAAGCAGGGGCAAGAGTTCAGAGCTTACTAACTTGGTCTTCCTCCATGATCTTTCACCAAGTCCTGTTGATTTTGCTTCTCAAACAGATCTATGTATTTCTGGCCATCTGCAAGCCCCAGCTTCATTTGCCTGGACAACAGCTGTTGTCACAGGACTCTGTTTCCACTCTTGTCAACTCCAGCCCATTCTCCAAAGTGCGCAGGAGTGAAAGCAACAGAAGTCAAGTTTTGTCCCTTCTCTACTTAAGACTTTTCATGATTCCATCTTCTCTTAGGATCAAAATCACACAATCATGAAGGCTTTTCCTGCATATCCTGGCCCCCTCTGGCCCCTCAGCTGCATAACTCACATCTCTCCCCCCATCTCTGGGCTCCAGCCACACCGGTGCTGCGCTCTCCCAGCTCTCTTCAGTGTCATGATCACTTTGGTCCCGGAACCTGTTCCTACTCCTAGGATGCTCTAACCATGCCATTCCCCTGTCTCCCACATGCAACCCCTTCCACCTAGTTTATCCTGCCCACCCTTCCATCTCAGCCTTCTCTCTTCCTCCAGGAGAGTCTCCAGTTATTGGTCCCAGTAGCACCCTCATCATCTCTTTTCCTTGTAGCACTTACCCCAGTTTGTGTAGCCATTACTTGCTCTCATCTCAGCTAGACTCTAAGCTCCATGAGACAGGGAATATGTTAGTTGGTTACGTCTAGTGGACACTGGTTGCCTGCTTTTCCCATTTCCCCCTTCCCCTTCCTAAGAGCACCCATGCTTTCTTTCCACAACAGGGTAGAATCAACTCTACCCTGTTGTGTGACAAATATGAGATTTGAGGGGGGCTGACAGTATAAGCTCATTCTTGCTGTAATGATTGGTATCCGACAGAGAGTAATGCAGCCCTGGGATAGTCCACACGTGTCCTTACCTGGCCACATTTGGTTTGTCTTTTCCATGGGCAACTTTGGACCATTCTAGGATGATTGAAGGAGTAACTTCTGATCTATCTGCAGCCATCTTGCTACTATGAAGGTAATTTGCATGAGGACAATACAAAGCTGACATTCAGAAGAAGGGAGAGCTGTGAACATTGCAGAGACACCAAGGCAGAGGGGTTTCTTACCCTTTAATGAGGTTACATTAAAGATGATGTCCTGGGTCACCTGGGTGGCTCAGTCATTAAGCGTCTGCCTTTGGCTCAGGTCGTGATCCCAGGATCCTGGGATCGAGCCCCGCATCGGGCTCCCTGCTCCACGGGAAGCCTGCTTCTCCCTCTCCCTCTCCCCCTGCTTGTGTTCCTGCTCTCGCTGTGTCTCTCTCTGTCAAATAAATAAATAAAATCTTAAAAAAAAAATAAAGATGATGTCCCAATTCAAAGGTTTCTCCAGCTAGTTCAGGTCATTTCCAGGGTGGAAATGTTTCTCATAGGTGCTGGAACAAATCATTCTTGTTCATTCTCTTTGGCTGCCTCCTGCTCATGTGACCCTTGTCTACCTTTATTGATAAAGTTCTGGTAGGAGGTTCTCTACTCTTTTTTTTTGCATCCACACCTTTGCAAATGGCTTCATCATGTGTGGAGTGTATTCCCTCAATCCTTGACCATCTGACTTGCATTGTTCAATGGTATATGTGTGGAAGTGACCTTAAGGGGGCTCACACGTTTCCACTTGTACTCTTTCCCCTCTGCCATTATCATGAGAGGAACATGCCCTGGCTAGTCAGGTGGTACAAGGAAGAAGAGAGCTACATGAAGCAGAGATGCCTCAGTGGATCCTAGCCTAGATTAGCTAAATTCTCCCTGACTTGAAGATACATAAGTGATAATTAATGATTGTTGTTTTAAGATAATGAATAATTGTTTGGGAGTGTTGAGGTCCTTTGTTAATAGCAATAGCTAATTGATACAATTTTCCATGAAAACATTGACCCACTCGGCATAGCCATTTCTGCTGGTGCCCTGTGGACTATGGCCCACTGTGTAGGTGACTATCCTTTTTTTCCCTCCAAACTCTACCACATTTAGTTGTACAGGCCTCAGAGTAGGATGGCTTATGCTCAACTTCTCAGTCTCTTCTGAATGCAACTCCTTCAACTTTTGGCCATCATACCTTCTTCTATGAGGCTCAAGCCCAGCTCCTAAGGTTGGGTAAAGAGACAGTACTCATGCCATCCCTTCCACCACCTTGCTTTCCCCAGGCCCCAAACCCTAAATCTCATCATCTGCTTTCATAAAAAATAAAATAAGTAAAATAAACGAAAATTCTTACCTTGACAGGCCTGCAAAGTCAGGCAAACACCTGCCTTTAGATATCAGTAGCCTATTTAATTTGGCAAACTGCCAGTTTTGGTCTCCAAGAAGCAGACATTAAGATGGGATTAGACAAGTGGAAGATTTATTGGGGGATTGCCTGTGAAAGGCATGATAAGGGGGAAGAGGCAGGACAAGCCTTCAGTTTAAATCCATGCCTGACACCTGTGAATGGAGAGTAGGAAGGAAGGAGAACAGGACAGGAAGAGCCTCGGACCACAACACAGATAGAAACACATTTTGGCCAGGCCAATGAGGAGTCCTCAAGTTAATGTCACCCCTTAGAGGAGTCCCATGCTCCATGGGAATGGGCTGGCACTGTACTGTGCTGTTCTCAGTCATTGGGTGGAGCAGCCTGAGAGAAGCGTAAGCCTCGGTATGAACGTGATGCAGCCAGACAGGTGGCAGCTGGGGCTGTCCATCAACTGTGTTCCCACAGTGGGGGAGATCTGAGCGATCCATTTTCATGGCTACCGTACTCTGAATCCCAGATTGGCCCTTACTGGCTCTGCCCTGGATAGAGAAATGTATTCAAATAAAGTATTGAGAGAATAGGAGGTGGGGGAGGGGAAGAAATCAGATCTCACCAAGGAGAGAATCTGGCCTCTTTAGAGCATGTTCTTACGGAGCAGACGGACGGACTCGTTGTCTCAGAGACAGGCACCCAAGGCAAGGCAGAACACTAACCAGCTGGCTTTGGGGCAGGTAGCAGGTCTTGTGGTTGTTTACCAAAATTGTATTGATTACAAAGGGGACATGGTAGCAAGACAGGAGTATGGGAATCATTTATGCACTTTCCACTTCAAAGCAAAGGAGGAGGGAACACAAAATCCTCAAGACCTACCTCCTATAGCCAGACTCAAGGCACAGGAGAGAAGGTTCAGGGTCACAGTGGTCATTCACTTAACAAATACTGATTTCACAACTTGTGCTCAGAACTGTACCTGGGACTAGGGGAATGCTCCAGGTAGCCTCCGGTTGCCCCTTCAGACCCACTCTCCAACCTTTTCCAGTATGCTCTGGACCCAATAGGCTGACTTGTATGGGCAGCATCAGGCTCCAGTGCACTCTAGTTACTGGTTGGGCCAACAGGGCGCCCTGGCAGGAGATCAGGAGGTGGAGGGAGGGTGGAGTCAAGTTCTTCTTCCTCTGGCTTCCTCCCTGTGGTCACCCCATATCTCCATGATTGGCCATCACTGTTTCTCTCAAGCGGGCTGATTCGACACAACTCTCTCCTTTGTGGCTTCCCTAATGAGTCCTCCCTTCCTCCATTCAAGACTAGGGTAGTAAGTCCCAGGTCACTGCCTCTACACCTACTCCTTTGTTTAAATAAACCCTCCTCCACTTCTCCAGCTCAGATGTGCCATTAGTGTCCCGTGAGGCTGGGAGTGATGAAGGAGCAATTGACAAGTCAGACTTGGTCTGTCTAGGGCACCAGACATTAACTTGGTCGGCTCTGGCTGCCACAGTGAAATATCATAGACTGAGTGACTTAAAGAGCAGGCATTTATTTCTGCCAGTTCAGAGGCTGGAGGTCCAATATCAAGGTGCTGGCAGATTCAGTTCCTGTTGAGGACTCTCTTCCTGCACTTTTTCGCTGTGGCAGAAGCACACACTAAGAGCGCTCTGGTCTCTCTTCCTTTTATGATAAGGACACTGACCCCATCACAGGTGCCCCACACTCATGACATCATCTAAACCTGATTACCTTCCAAAGACCCCATCTCCAAATACCATCACATTGGGGAATAGGGCTTCCATATATGAATTTGGGGTGGGGGGACGCCCTTTAGCCAATAGTATACAATAATCTATGATGGAAAAGTGCTTAGTGCCCCCTCTCTGGGGTCAGGTGGGCATCAGAAAGGGCTCCCCTGAGGAAGTGACATGTTTCATGTGCTCTGTGCTGGGCGTGGAAGGAAAGTTTCAGGCAGAGCGATAGCACACATGAAAGCCTGAGGTGGGAAGGAGCTGGGGGACTGAGAGAAGGCTTGGCGGCAGTGGGCAGCAGCCTGGTGATGGCAGTGGGGAGAGTGGCTGAGAGGAGGCTCTGGAGGAGGGTGGGGATCATGGCGGACCATCCCCAGAAGATGGGTAAGGAGTCTGCATGGGAAGAAAGCTCAGCCCTCCAAATCCCTTTGTTCTGACCCCTCATTGGGGTACACCATTTCTATCTGGCTATTCCCTTGTTTTACCTCCTTGAGTCCTAGGAGTTGAGGGTCTCTTGAACTTAGTTTTCAATCCATACTTAATCAGTTCATATAAGTCTCAGTCTCTCTCTCTTTCTTTCTCTCAAAAAAAAAAAAAAAAATAGGCTTCAAAGACCAAGGTCACCTACTGATCTTGAGAAGGACATGCGATTAGGGGCCCCCTGGCTGAGCCAATGGACAAGTCCCCAGGTTGAAACTGCTGAGTAAAGGCTGGGCTATTGCCTTCTGCTCTTCTCATCTTTCTCTGGGCTTGAGGGTGGATGGGAGGATTAACTCCTTGTGGTTCGGGTGGCGAGAGGGTCCAAATGACTCAGAAGCAGAACGAGCCTAATATGTAGAGGGCTGGTTATGAAAGGTTCCCAGATGCCAGGGAATGCAAGACAAAGTGCACTTGGCAGGACACTGTGGGATCTCATTTATTGGGTCCATTATCTGAATTATGAACCATTTGAAATTAGGACCACGAGATAGAAATAAAAGATAAGAGTGTTTGCAGTCATCCTTGTCCCTGCTTGTCTGTGTTGTGGGCATCATGGGCCCTCTCTTACCTCTTCTCATGTTTCAGATCATTTAATTAAATTTAATTAGTTCTCCTGGACCCCAGAAAAGGAAGAAGGGAGCCAGCATTTACTATGGGCTAGGTACTGCATGAAGCATTTTGATCCTAGAAGCCACACACAGCCGTTAACTTCATCATTTGGTCTTCCCAGAAGCCTTCCATAGAAGGTATTATTACCCACATTCTGTGGGTGGGGATGTGCTGGAGCTTAGAAAGATTAGATAACTTAATTGTAGTCCCTTAGTTAGAGTTATACACCCATCTCTCCATCCATGCAACTGTGCATCTAGCCATCTGTCCATCTATACTTCCATCCATTCATATTCAGTAATAATCACTGACCATGTTTATATATTCTCCGCTGGGCACTGGGGTATCATCAGGGAAGGAGGCACCTGGTCTCTTGCCCTTATGGAGCTCAAAGTCTAGTGGGGTGGGTGCTCAGGCCTCTTTAGGTCCCTTGAGTGAAATGTCTCAAAGATCTTCTTATCCATAGCCCCATTTCCAAGGTCTCTTACATAGTTGAGGTCTGAACTTGGTGTCTGGAAGAACTAAGGGCTTTTCAGTGACACATGAGCTACCCTCGGCCTTCAAAGGGAATGTGTTTTGGGTGAGTGGTGGTATCAGTTGCCAAAAACTAAGGGGGTTTCCCAGGACGTGGGACTTTTGATGCTAAAACCAGAAAGTCCTGGGCAAACTTGGATGGTTGGTCACCACAGTTCAGTGGTTCTCAACAAGGGGATGATTTTGCTCCCCATCTCAGGGACATAAGGCAATGTCTGGAGACAGATTTGGTTGACACAATGCGGGGTGAGGGAGCTGCTCCTGGCATTTGTGGGTAGTGGTCAAGAATGCTGCTAAACATCCTGCAGTGCACAGGAAATCCCCCTTCACAAAGAATCATTGAGTCCAAAATGTCAAAAGTGCCGTGGGCGAGAATTGCTGCCCTGTTTGGTGGGGGTACAGTGGCATGGGAGGGATAAGTACATAACCAACAGATGGGTTGATCTGGGCCAAGATGGAAACTAAATGGCCTTGTGGGCTACCAGGTGCTTTAGGACCCCCACCCCCCTTTCGTGATCCATGGTTCTGCTGGGTCATGTTTCTCAGCCTTGTTCAGTTGTAAGAATCACTCAGTTGTAAGTTAACAACCAGATTACTAGGACCAGTCCAGTCCTGCTGAATCAGAATCTGCAGGAGAGGAGACTGGGAATCTCTATTTTTGTCGAGTTTGGGAAACACTGTGCTGAGTCACCAGTGGGGTCACTCAAAGCTGAGGATGCTGAGGGGCCTGATGTTGGCTTCCTTGGTGGTGGTCCCACCACACCGTGGGACCTGGTCAAGTCCTCATGCTCTCACCTACGAATTACGTGAGCCATGGGAGGCTAATTGGTCATCTGCTCTATGATGTCACTCTGAGTGGATGTTCACGCAGCTGGAAGGGCTCTTGAGATCAAATCAGAGACCTCAACTTGAAGAAATGGAGGCCCTGAGGTCCAGGGAGCACTCGTCACAGAGAGAGAAGGAGTGGGGCCAAGACTGAGACTTTGAGAACCTTCTCTCAGGAGATGATTGCTGAAGCCCTATAGGTAAGGGAAGCATGCGGACTCCCGAGGACTGACCATAAACCCACAGTGGAATTCTCTCTACTAGCAGAGTACGAAACTGTTATCTCTTTGTCTGATTTTGTTTATATCCTGTCGTGTTCTAGAAAGGATTTTGAATCAGCTTACCAAAAACCTTACATGGAGTAACATGAGAAAATGTACATAAGAATTAAAAAATTCATACCCAGAGGAATTGTACATAAGTTTGGGGAATCATCCTCAAATTTGACTTTGAGCTTCCTACCGAGGAATTTGCTGTAGCATTAATTAATTCATTCCTTAAATATGTCTTGATTATTTCTATAGTGGCAGGTTCTATTCTAGGTGTGGGTGTGCAGTGGAGATCTCAAAGGTCAGAAAGCTTATAGTGTAGTCTAGTGGCATTGTTCTTATTAATGACATTGCATTGACCTTGCCATAGACAAACAGAAGTGTTTACCTGTGTGTGTGTAGTAGTAGTAGTAGAAGCCCTAGCATATGGCAGTATTGAACCAAATTAAGTTAATTTTAATAGTTAATAGTTAATGTGGAGAACCAATGCAGCTCATTCTGTGCAAGCCAAGATGAGGCATCTGATGGAGGTAGAAATATGTAGGCACAGCAGGAAGTACCATATTAGCCCTAAGGGTTTAGTCATCAGAATGATGTACAGAAGGAATGGGTGACATTGCTTAGCCTGGAGAGTGGTAGGTGAAGATGGGTTAAAAGTTCTCCCACATGTGAAACAAATGCTGCCAATGCCCTGTCCGTATCTCTTGGCCTGACCACACACCAGTGGTACCCTATGGAAATATCCATGCCTCTCCACCTGAGGGCCTGCTCTGGCCCATGCACAGGGGGACAGGCTAGAAGCTGAAGAGTTACCCATGCCAGGAGCAGCATTCAGCCAGTGGTGGGGGGGAGTTGCAAGGTAACTACCCCGGCTTCTTCACCTCTTAGGTGGAAAAACTCTGATGTATATTCTGCACTATGTCCCAGACTTTCCCAGTGGAACCGAGCCCTGTGTTGCCCATGACGGCTGCCTGCTCAGTCACACACTGCTTCTTTCCTTGACTCATGCTCCCACTTTCCTACAGTTGCTCTCCCCAAAACTACTTACACTCAGGTTCTTAACCCAAGGTCTGCTTCCAGAAGAACCCAGTTGTCCTTATAAATAGAAAATCAAACACAATCTATCTTATTTAAAAGGTAACAGTGGCTTGGCCACTTTAAAACGCTGCCTCTCCCATTTCTGGCTCTTAAACTCCACTTCCAGGGTCCTGCTGTGTAGCCAAATGCAGACATGTGAGAGTGGGTGGCCACATAATACCGAGCACCTGCTCATGCAGAAGCCCTTTTTGGGCAGCCTCAGGTGCACACAGATTTGCCCAAAGGGATGTGGGAAGGGGGAGGTGGTGTTGAGGAGAGACATGGGAACGGAGAATAGAAGCAGTCAGGTAGGCTAGGCTTCACTGACCTTGCCTCATTGACAGGAGGCACTCATTTCTGGCCTTGTGATTGTACGTTGAGGCTTTTTGTAGCCCCAACGAGTGTGGGTTAGTATAGTAGGGTGGGCAAAGTTCCAGGCTCTAGAGTCAAACCGAGGTGGACTTAAAACTTGGAGTTGGCATTCAGTAGCTCTATGACTTTGGATGACTTACTTAGTCCCTTGGCTCATGTGATTTTCATGAAATGAAATTATAACATGCACAAAGAATTGTATGCATTGTACCTGGCATGCCATAGAGTATAAATGTAGCAATTATAATATTGGTGAATATGTGTATATATATATATCATATAAGTGTGTATGTGTGTATGTGTATGTGTATATCTCCAAAATATAATTAGAGCCTAGAAAATGTGGCTGGCATATGCCCTAAAGTATATATCTGCACAGAGATCAAATCCATCAATGCAGGATAAAGATCTATTTTCTTCAAAAATTGTTCTCAATATTGGAATTCCCAAATCTACACAGAAGTGGAAAAAATAATGTAATGAACCCCCGAATATCCATCAGCTATCTTTGGCAATTATCAACATGTCCCCAATCTCGCTTTAATGTGTCCCCCAACATTTGTTTCCTGGAGCACTTTGAAGCACATTCCAGCAACAAGTCACGACAGCTGGTCTCTCCAGTTTGCACTGTGGTGGATTTAGCCCCTTTCTTCTTCACCCAGGGCTGAGGACCCTGCACAGAACCCCACAAGTTGGCCGTCTGCCCGGGGCCACAGGTTCTCTGTCATGGGCCCTTCCCACAGCCCTGAGGATCGATGTCCCTGCCCTCCACCTGCATGCTTTTTCCTCCCAGGTGGCGGTTTGTAGCACTGGTTTCGAGGTCGTATCTCATTTATAGCCAGGCACCTGCTGCCTGTTCCTCTAGACTTAGCCGGTGTCATTCATGCTGAGCGTCTATCTCAATTCTGGGAAGGCACTGCTGCATCCACATTTCACAATAAATATCTTTTTAAACGGCCTGGTGTTCAGGCTCATTTCTCATTGCCAAGGAGGCTTTTGACTGATGACCTAAAGAATTGCTTCCCTGTGACTGACAGGGTACTACAGCATCACAGCGTCCTCCTCTCTCCCTGCAGGAGGCTGGGGGAGAGCCGTGACTTGAAGTGTCACAGGCTGCTTCCAGCAGAGGCATGTTACCCCAGTGACTGCCCGGCTTTCTTGCCCCCACGGGGCTGCTGGGGCAGGCAGGTGCATTTTGGATGTGCTCCAATGGGACACATTTTCACAGGAAATCAATGTGAAAGGCCTCCAAGGGCAAGGTGAAGTAGGGCTCCCTGCTCACTAGGCTCTGTGAATGCCCTTGCTCGAGTCTACAGGTGGCCCACAAAGGCATGGTTTCATAGTGACCTTGAACTCCACTGAACACAGAGGCTCTACCAGGGAGGGAGTTGTGGTTACAATTCTCTCTGGCATGGAGGCCCCAAGCTGCAAAGGCTGGTCATTTCAAGAGCTCCACAGGCCCTGGGCACTCTTACTTTGTGAAAGCACCTTCTTACATCACATCCATCATAATAAAATGAATCCACGTCCTGCATGAAATGTAATTCACGTATCAATGCCCAGTTGCAGATAACTAGAAGCATGGAACACATTCTCTCCTAGAGCCTTCAGTGAGAGCATGGCCCTTTGAACATGAGGAGGCCTTGAAGATTGGTGTTACAGAACTATGAAGGGCCTGAAGAAGTCACCTAAATTTTTCAGTCGTACTTTCTTTGTTTCATGGAGGAATATATTGCCCAAGTTTGGAGTTCTGTGATATAAAAAACGAGCTTGCAGTTCCAAGGTGACTCACTGCAGTGGCAAAAGCAAGTTGATCTTTTGCTTTCTAGGTGACCTGGGAAGGTTTTTCAGTCTTTAGATGAGAATGGAATCCAGTTTGGAGTAACCCGAGTTAATTCTGCTTTAATGATTGATGGTGCTTCAAAGCCTCTAATCAAGTCTGTCTCAGAAGTCAGTCATTAAAAAATAGAAGTGTCATAACAGAGAAAGGCCTTCTGGAGCATAGTTGGCTGGAGGCCACGAGGAGGCTCCTGAGTGGCTCTGGCCTTTTCACTCTGAGATTCATCATCAGGTCTTCCTGCTGCCCACAGTTTGGTTCTCTGACTTTGTCCCTCCAAATTCACGTTGAAGTTTTAACCCCCAGCACCTCAGAATGTGAATGTATTTGGAGAAAGTGTCTTTAAAGAGGTAATTTAAGTTAAAATGAGGCCATTAGGGTGGTCCATCATCCAAACTGAACGGTGTCCTTATAAGAAGAGGGGATTAGGACACAGACTCATGTAGAGGGAAGATTAAGTGAAGACACAGGGAGAAGACAGTTGTATACAAGCCACGGGGAGAAGCCTCAGAAGAACCAACGCTGCTGACACCTTGAACTTGGACTTCCAGCCTTCAGAACTGTGAGCAAGTGAATTTCTGTCCTTTAAGCCCCTCACTGGGTGGTACTTCATTATGGCCCCTCTAGCAAAGCAATACAGTTCTAGTGGTGTTAATGGACGTCTGCCTCAATCCCTTGGTCTTCGACTCACCCTCCCCCACCCCCGCCCAGGTCAATCCTCCCAAACCCCTCCCACGGGCTGGTGTCTGAACTCCACCTATGATTGTGGCTTGGTGGTCTGTATACACTTTTCTGAAGCTAGCTCTCAAGACCTGGGACTGTCATGGCTCCTGGATCTCTTGCTGAGATGCTGTTGTGGGCCTTGCTTGCCCAATCATCCTTCTTTTGGGAAAACTCACCTTCTTCCATTCCTTGTGTTTCAAGTAGGGCCGTCAGTCATAGCGATTTATTTGCCTTTCCTCCACGGAACCACTTGTCTGGTGCACTTTCTGCACCATTATTCTCGACCAAGAAACATTTCAGAAGGATAATCAAACAGTTTCGGCGGCCAGCTGGGGAGAGAGAGTAGAAGGTGACACAGCTGTCCTGGCTTGGGCATCTGATGGATGTTTGTGAGGGTGGTAATGTGGAAGGAAGAGCAACTTTGGGGGAAAATGATGAGCTTTGGTTTTCAACAGCTATGAAGTGAGCTGAAGAAGGGATGTCTTAGGAGCGCTGGTTTAGGACTGAAGGGGACCAGGGAAGAGAGAAGAATTGATCCTGGTGTGAGAGAGAAAAACAAATATATTTTTTTAAAAGATCTATTTATTTGAGAGAGAGCGAGCGTGCAGGGGGAGGGGCAGAGAGAGAAGGAGAGAGAATCTAGAGCAGACTCCCTGCTGAGCATGGAGCCCACCGCGGGGCTCGATCTCTGGACCCTGAGATCATGACCTGAGCCGAAATCAAGAGTCAGACGCTTGGGCGCCTGGATGGCTCAGATGGTTAAGCATCTGCCTTCGGCTCAGGTCATGATCTCCGGGTCCTTGGGATCGAGCCCCGCATTAGGCTGCCTGCTTGGCGGGGAGCCTGCTTCTCCCTCTCCCTCTACTGTTCCCCCTGCTTGTGCTCTCTCGCTCTCTCTGTCAAATAAATAAATAAAATCTTAAAAAAAAAGAGACGCTTCACCGACTGAGCCACCCAGGCGCCCCGAAAAAATGATATTATTAACCAGCCACTTTGGCATCCTAAGGATTGCAGCGAATGCCAGGTTCAGCTGAGCCCAATCTTCAAAGGTGGGCCTGGAGCTGTGTTGGGGAGTGGAAACTGGTCAGAGGTCAGTCATTATTTTGCAATATAGAAGGGAGAGAATTTGAAGTTCCCAAGGGCTGTCAGGAGGTGAGGGGTGAGCGAGAAAGCTGGAAGGAGGAGACAGCAGGAGGAAAGAAGCCCAGAGATCCGCCACAGCCTGGACGGTCCCAGGCGGAGCAGGGTGACGGGTGAAGAGTCCCTGCTGAGGCAGAGGCTGAGGAAGGTAGAGCACAAGATGTACGAGTCTCTGCTTTGCTCCCAAGCACACAGACTTAGCGCAGTTTGTGTTTGGTTTTGTTTTTGGAAGGAAATCGAGGGAGGGTCTGAATGTTGGTATTTTCAGCAAAGTGAGAGCTCCCAAGATACGGTATGATGTGGGCACGAAGGTGCCCCAGCTAACAGGCGGGTCTCACGTGCATGTCATCTGCCTCAAGTCTGAGCTCACCAGCCGGTTGCTTCTGAAGCCTCCTTGCAGATTGCTGCGTCCCACCTCACGGGGAGGTTCCCCACCACATGTGTAGATTGGCCGACCACCTCAAAAAGGCTCCCCCATGAGAAGTCCCCGAATGACCCACCTTTCAGTTCTGTCCAGTGGCCTGGCTTGACGATGCTGGTCCAAAGATAGCCCAGAAATTGCCCGTTGCCACTTTGAGATCACAGTCGGGGAATTGGCTACACGAAAAGAGGCAAGGTTCACTCAGCAGCTTCAAAAACATTTTTTTTTCCCTCAGCCAAGTTTCTGTTCTGCTAGCAGTTCTTGCTTGTGACCTAGAAGCGGCCAGTGCCCCAGGGAACGATGCTGTCTAAACTTCCTCCTATTTACTGGCCTCCCCTCGCCCTCCCATCACCGCTGGGCACTTCCCAGCAGCCTTTGCAGGCCAGCCCTTCCTGCACCCCACAGCCCTGCTCGGACCCTCGTCCTATCAGATGCAGGCCTGCAGCTGGATGGCAGCCAGTTGCAGCCATGAATGTTGGCACCGGGCTTAAATCCACACTGGCTTCCCTCCTCCCTGCAGCGGGTCCAGCCTGGCCTTCCTGTTCTAACTTCTCTCTCTGTTCTGGCCAAGGTGTATGTGCAGACTTTCCTGGTCCAAATCGTACTTGAACAGCTGGGATTTGTGTCTCTACATGCATTCTGAGCTTTGTGGATATGTACTCTGGCCATGTTGTCTGTAAATTAATTTCTCTTTTGCACACCAGGTTTGTTTGATCCATTAACATATGTACCCCCACCCCCCAAGTTTAAGAAATTCCAGAGTCCTCTTTTCCTTGTCTTTGAACAGAAGAGATTACTTGTCTGGTTGCCCAGATCTGGCTAGGAGCAGGGCCAAGAATCCCCTCTTATACACACCACTCCGTGCCTACACCCATTCAAAATCCTCTTAAAGACTCAGACTCATCCCCTTTATCACCCTCATTTATTCATTTACAAGAATATTGGAACCCATCATGTGCCAGGGACTATGCCGGATGCTAAGGGCACAATGCTGAAACCAACAACAATGGCCCCACCATCTGGAGCTTGGTGTCTAGCCGGAGATATAAATAAGTAAACAATTTAATCAACCGATGTAATAGGAAAAGATGAGAACACCTAAAGCCGACTTGGACATTCACGGGAAGTTTCAGGAAGAAATGCCATATGCATGGGGCCTACAAAATGTTGACATTAGGCAAGGGAGGGTGGCTTGGTGTTGGCATTAACTACGGCCTTAAGCCACGCCATACATCTGTCATGTAGGAAATGCCATCATAGCACCAGACATAAGGAAACAGGGAAAGACATTGGCTTAGTGGGTTTTCATTTCTTGGCTCAAAAGCTCTTCCTTGGCAGCCTCTAAAAATGATATTGTGGTGAACTGCTTGTCACTTTTTCACTCGTAGAGCCTGTATTTGGTAGTCAAGACTTTTGACTCTGAAGTGTCAAGACTTCTTCAGCGTCTAATGGATACGCTTATCACCCTGTGGTAAAGCTCCAGTTGGAACCCCCCAAGGTTAGTCTCATCCCTAAGCTCCACTTTCTGGACAACTGACCATAAACTTCCCATAGGATGAGTGCCTTAAAAATATGTGTTGAAGGTGGGCAGACAGGGAAAGAGCACTTATTATTTTATATACGTGAAACCAAATCAGCCAGTAACTTGGGAAAATTCAGTTAAATTTGGAGTTGTTTCAGGTGACTCAGCATAGATGGTGCTTATTGAATGCTTGCTGTGTGCTCGGTGCAAAGTGCTTGATATGTATGACCTCATCTCATCCTATAACCACCCTGGGGAGTGGAAACTCCTGGCTCTCCAGTGTAGACATGAGGAGAATCCAGCCAGGCCCAGTGACTTGACCCATGTCTCATGGTCAATCACCAGGCAGGGTTGAGCCTGGGCTCCTGTCCCTCCTGACTCTCAAGAGTACCACTTGCTCTTTGGTTTATTCCTGCACAGAACTGAGCTCCCTTCTAGGTCTCTGGGTTGATTCTTCAGGTTAAGGTTTGGTCTGGGGAGATGAGCATGAGGAGAGAAGGAGGGAAGTGAGATGCACTCCCTCAGGGCCATCCCAGGGTGGGTGGATGGAAGCAGAAACCCAGCACAGCTGCCCATGTCAAGCCCAGAGTGGGAGCTTTTTTCCCGTTCTGCAAAGGTCCCGTAGCTAGCCCTGGCCCACTCCCCTGCATACCAGCACTGCACAACCACGCCTCCCTTCTGGACGCACCACTCTGTCTGCCTGCCCTCGGGTGCAGACCCAGCTCCCCAGAGCCTCCCCGCCTGCCCCATGTAGATTTGAGATTTTGTAGGGCCACCATGGTTCTCCTTGCCCTACCCCAGACTCACACCCAACTGCCGGAATCTAACATCAGGAGGTGGATTCAGGTTTCTGACTTTCCAGGGAGGGAAATTCCAACAAAAGCCGAGCAGTAGGGAAGATGGAAGAACGGAAAGAGAAGAAGACAGAGGAAGAAATAGCATGGACTGCCCATTCATTTAGTGAGGTTACTAAATGAAGCCTTAGGAGAAAGGGGCCACACGTCTCAGGCTGGGTAAGATCCCTGCCCCTCAGCCCTTCCCACCTAACGTGGGAGATAAGTTGGACCTGTGGGATCAGCAGATATTTCCAAATGGACACACAACATTGGGTTTTCAATGTCCCCCAAGTTACCTGAAAGAAATATTAGATGACAGATATGAGACCAACTAAATATATTCAGAAAGCTAACTACTCTGGCCAGAATAAGAAATAAGATGACATTTGTTTCTTTTTATTTTATTTTATTTTTTAAAGTTTTTATTTATTTATTTGAGAGAGAGAGAGAGAGAGAGAGCACGAGAAGGGGGAGCTGCAGAGGGAGAGGGAGAAGCAAGTTCCCACTGAGCAAGGAGCCTGATGTGGGGCTCGATCATGACCTGAGTCGAAGGCAGACGCTTAACAGACTGAGCCACCCAGGTGCCCCAACATTTGTTTCTTTTTAAGAGATTCGCATGTTCCCACATACAGGGGATCCGTGTCTGGGTTTGTGTCTAGGTGCACCTGCTGACATGTGTGTGTACCAGTGTGTAACTATGTGCATTTGCCTGTGTGCACCCAAGGCTCTCTGCCTGCAGCGTTAGTAACGCACGATGTCACCGTTGCTTTGGAAACAGCATTCTTGTCCTGGCACGCTTGGGGACAAGGGGGCATGGCAGGCTGTGACATGACTCTGTGTGGTTTGTGATTCTCTCAAGGATGTGGAGGCTCTTGGGCAGTTGGATCCCTCTCTTTAGTCCGTGAATTCACGTGGGCCATGTGGGGAGGTCCTATTCAAGAAAGTTATAAAATCTTCATTTGGAGGCGGATCTGGAAAAGAGAGCCGACTGGCTGTGTGGACATGCTCTTGGATCTTTGTTTTCTGCTCCCTGAAGAATGGCACCAGGATGGCTCTTCTCAGAGAGGTCTCTTCAAGAGGAGGCTGGTGGGCTGTGGTGGTGCCCCTTTCCGGCCACTTGGGGGCACTATTTAGGGCATCCTAGGGAGCATCCTATAGTTGTTTTACCTAATGGAATGTTAGCCACCACATGATATTTCGGCGGTAGAGAGGGCTTTTGTGATTCCTGCTGGGCAGTGAGGAACCATCCTGTTAGAATGGTGGCCTTTTGGGAAAGCTTTAAGTACAAGCTTAGATTTATACACCGTATGTGTGCTGGTGTGCTTTTTAAATAAGGTGCTTATACTCATGTCTTAATAAATAATGTCATTAAATCATTTAAGAAACCTAGGAGCTAGACAGTAAAGATCCAGGGATGAAAGATCCAGCCCATGTTCTGAAGGAGTTGACGGAGAAAGTGATTAATTCAAGAGATAATTGCAACAAAGTATGATTCGTGCTAAGGAGAAGTTTCAGGCGTGGTGCAGCAGGTACCAGGGTGTGTGAGGGAGGGCGAAGCTGGCGGCAGTGAGGGGTGGCAGGTTCTCCCTGCCTCTCCCCAAGCCCGATCTTCATTCACACCAGCTTGGGAACTCGTTGTTCCCAGCCGATGAATCCGTTGAGAGGAGAATGGTAATGAGAGAAGGAATGTCAATGTCAGTGTTACTTGGGGGAAAAACCCACACCAGCAGGCTCTGCTGGATTGTAATCTGACAGATAAAAGCACTGACTACAAATTGGTATGGCTGTTAGTGAATATTAAAGCGGCTTCACAAGTGATCACCGAATGGGAGTGAGAACATGGTACTAATGATCATGATAAGAACAGCTGTCGTTTATTCGGTCTGCAGGATGGCAGGCACCGTGGGAAGAACTCTGCATCCCTCATCTCCTCGCGGCCCCACTCATCCTTGGCGCCAGTGTTTAGCTGAGAAAACTGACCCTCGGCGGGGTTAACAGGTGGTGAAGCTTTCCGGTCTCTGCGTCTCAAAGGCCTGAGTCATTTCCACTGTCCCCCTGTACCCACGGCAGACAGACAGACGGACTGTCCGCTTACAGTTGTAATGGGCCTCTTGCAGTGTGATCAAAATCAACTTCTCTCCTTCTCCCCTCTGCCCGCTCCTACCCACAAAATGGGACACATTCTTGTCTTGCCCCTAGTGGAAGCTGAGACGGGCCCAATAGCTTCTCTGGGCACCCTCAGATAATACAAAATACCTGTCCGCTTTATGTCCCAAAGGGTTTTCATAGCAGTAGTGGGTATGTTCCATCCGACGTAAGGGTCCAAACTCCAGGCGTCCCTAACGGTAAAGCTTCTGGCATGCTCTCCCCCGGCTGGTAGCAAGCTGGTAATGGGAGAGGCTGTGCCATGAGCTTCACCCCCATTTCTCTGCCTTTCGCCTTGCCCAGGTTGGTAAGTGGTTTCTGATCCCTTCAGGGTCCAAGTGGTGGAGGGAGGAGGGAGAAAGGAGTCACGAAAGGTCTTACTTGTTAAGTCCTGTCTTGAACTTGCTGCCATATCGTAGGTTGCATGAAGAGAATATCATTTTAGCACCAAAAAAAAAAAGAGAGGCAGATTTGTTTAGTTTTGGAGGAATAGGATCACTCAGAACTAGTAATGTTCACTAAAACTTAACTGAGATCATTTTATGTGCTGTGCAAACACACAATCAGAAGCGACTAGTTACTTTTCCCATTTTATGGGAAACTGAGGCTCCGAGAGATGAGTAATCTGTCAAGGTCAGATAGGTCATTATGTGGTAGACCAGGGATTTGGGCCCAGAGAGTCTGACTTCAGAACCTGTTCTCTTAACCTCTCTGCTATCTGAAGTTGGATATCTATCAGAGAGAAAGGTACTATTCCTTACCAACTTGACAATTTGCCTTCTTTCTTATTCTAGGAAATGTTACCAGACCGGATAGTATTTCCTTTTAATAGCTGGTACTGAAGCAAATCTAATGAAAATGTGTAACCTGAAAAAAAAACCACTTTCTGAAATTGTACTAATTTATGATCATAAAGGGAACTCTCATGTTTGAAAATAACCAACAACTCAATTGGGTGGTATGTAAAGAATTAGGAAAACAAATCTCAAGGGAACTAATTTGTATAACTAGAAACTATCTCAAGAAAACTATTTCTTGCATTGCGTGATACTTGGGAGCATATTTCATACAGTCAACATTTCCATACAACCAACAGTCTCATACATATTTGCACCCAGAAATAATTTGTTGTGGGAAATAAGACACCCTCCCTCTAACACGTGGCTTGGAGGGAGAGAAGAATATATCACTGATAATAGTTCTCACACGTAAAGCTGTTATGTCAGTTACTGCAATTTGTCCCTTTCCTGATTTCATAGTTTATTGGCACTCACAAGAGTATCGAAACACTTTTTACATATTACAATTTCCGGAAAGCATATTTAGTTCAAGAGATTGTGATATTTTGTGTGGAAGTGAGCATTTTGGAGTAGGTGCCTTGCATACATCAGTCTTCACCCCTTTGTCCAAGCCACCCCCTCGGTTCAGTCCATCTTCCCTGTCTCTACCTGTTGAACTCCTACTCATCATACAAAGCCCACATAGATTGTCACCTCTTCACGGAAGCCTTCCTAATCACCCCAATCCGATGTGCTATCTGCCTCTATTGGGCCATAGGGAGTTTTATGATTCACCTTTGCAACATTTTACCTTCTGTGAGAGTTGCCTATTCTTGTGTCATGGTCCTAACTAGAGAGTTCTCACTTAGGTAGCGTAGTCCAGCCACCCTCTCCATAGGGTGCCACACCAACGCCCACAGGCCAAATTCAGCCCACCACCTATTTTTGTACAGCCCTTGGGATAAGAATGATTTTTATACATTTTAACGGTTGACAAAAAGTCAAAAGAATGATATTTCATGACATATGAAAATGATACACAATTCAGATTTCATTGTGCATAATTTAATTTTTATTGGAATACAGCCACACTCATTTACTTATGTATTGTCTGTTGCTGTTTTTGCATTAATACAGCAGTGCTGGGTAGTTACGGCAGACTGGCCCACAGAGCCTAAAATATTTTCTGTGTGACCCTTTCTGTTTGTTGACTTTTGCTCTGGAGCAGGTGTTCTCAAATTTTAGTGTGTATCAGCATAAGCTGGAGGGCTCGTTAAACCACAGACTGTTGGGCCCCAGCCTTGTAGTTTCTGATTCAGAAGGTCTGAGGTGGGTCCTAAGAATCTGTATCCCTAACAAGTTCCCAGATGACCCCCCTGCTGCTAGTTGGGACCCGCACTTTTAGAACCACTGGTCTAGTGGTAAAGGAAGGTCTTTTTTTTTTTTAATTTATTTGACAGAGAGAGACACAGCGAGAGAGGGAACACAAGCAGGGGAGTGGGAGAGGGAGAAGCAGGCCTCCTGCCGAGCAGGGAGTCCAATGCGGGACTCGATCCCAGGACCCTGGGATCATGACCTGAGCCGAAGGTAGACGCTTAACGACTGAGCCACCCAGGCGCCCCAGAGGAAGGTCTTTGAAATCACAGATACATCTTTAACTAATTTGTTAGGTCAAGCAGTTAACCTCTCTGGAGCTAAGTTTTTTCATCTGTAAAATGGGGCTCATGACAACCTGGTCAGGTTATAGGAAGTCGGTCAATGTTTCTGGAACATATAGTAGGGATTCAATAAATACCCATTTCTTTCTTTCCCTCCTTGTACTCTCTCTCCCCACCCTTCCGTCTGAGAAGGAACTGACTCTGAATCCCCTTTCTTCCTGAGGCTGCTTGGGAATTTTATAGCGGTGGACAACTCATGATGTGTCTCCCTCCAATATGGTGCTTGTCATGTAACTCAAACAGGTCAGCCTGGGAAAACCGCTCTTACCTAATTTACTTAAGCACGTACTGTGTATAAGTTTCTTCACTAAGGAACAAAATTAAGATCAAGGATTAAAAAAGATATTGTCTGTCTACTTCACAGAAGTTTTCCTGATAATGGCAGAGGACAGGGCTTAAAAAATTAATGGTTGCCCTTTAGTTAATTGTAATCAGGTGGTTTTGTCTTCCTTCCCGGGAAGAATGATAAAGGGCAAGTGCTTTAGAAACAAAACCAAGCTGAAATCTTTAAGGGAGCAGATAGGAGTGCACTCACAGAACTATAGGTGATTTGAAAGGAGGGTTTTTCTTGAGCCTGGTTTTAAATTAAGCACACAAAAATACTAAGTTTTCCCTAGGAATGTTTTTCTTTAAAACTTAGCCATTCCTGCTTCCTAAAACTGTGATGAGAATCAAGTGAGATAATTAATATAATTGTATTTGAAAATTATAAAGTACTGTTTAAATGCGAAGGAAATCAGGTTTAGCACATTAAGTTGCAATGTAATTAGGCGAGAAAGAGCCTAATGTATTGGATGAATAGCAGGGGCTGCAGAGAATTAGGGGGGGGTGCTGGAGGACCCCACTGCTTTCCGTCTTAGCCCCTGGGGAACCTATGCACCTTAATTTACCTCTTAAGCTAATTATAGAGAAGGCCTTTTAACCTTCTTGCTCCCAAATTTCTTACTTTCTTTCTCTACATGTGGCAGAACCGAAAGATGAATTAACCTCACAGTTTCCCTCTGCTAGGGCACAAAACCTCCGTTGTTGGCTTCCCTTAGCACCAGTTAGAAAGAGGTACATTTTCACTTTACCTTCACATTTTTCCTTGAGTGCCCCCCTCCCACGAACTCTTTGACTTCTTCAGCTGGGGCTACATTTGCAAATCATGTTTATCTTAGTAACCTCCTTTTACAGAGAAAAACTTGTTTTTAGGCAGTGGTGTGCTGGTAAGTGCTTAACAACCAGCTCTCTGGGGACATATATATATATATATATATATATATATATATATATATATATATATATGGAGGTTTATTATCAGTATGACCGATTTAAAGGATGCATAGCACACAATTTACAAATGATGATAAACTAAACCGTACTCCTCACTATAAAGTCCACATTGCTGATTTTCACAGGATGTTTTTGTTGATTTGTGTCGGATTCTTGTATCCATAGCCAACCTATGGTTGCTACTGACCAGCAAGTGTAGTTTTGACGTGAATCCAAAATTGGTTGGTTGATACTTTCCTTTATGTTTACTAGTAAGATGAAAGTGACACAACCAAAGACAGATGTAGGGATGTTTGTCTGATATGAGCGACTCCTTTGCTGAATTGGATAATAGCAAAAAATATTGGAAGAATTTTTCCTTAATTTTTTATGGGATTATGACTACAGACACAACATACATTTAATTTTTAATTTGCATTATATTATTATTCGCATGTTCTCCATCACTTTCTTTAAAAAAAAAAAAATTTAAGGGGAACCCAACGTGAGGCTTTAACTCACAACCCTGAGACCAAAACCTGAGCTGAGATCAAGAGTCAGAAGCTTAACTGACTGAACCACCCAGGCGCCCCTCTCCATTACTTTCTTAAGCCTAGATGATCAACAAAACAATGAATCAAGTCCTGATTTGTAGCATTTACCACTTTCTGTGGTGTAAATATTCCTTTGCTATGTACTTGGGTCCTGACTTGGGACTTAGGCCGTTGTTCATTGGGGTGGGGGAAAGGCTTCTAGATGGGGTAACCCTGGCTCCCCTTGGCTTGCCCTCACTTCCAGTGTCTGCCCTCCAAGTTGGGAGTATCAGCTAAATTTTCAATGCTCACTTCCCATTCTTGGCTAATTTTACTTCTTCTTGCTTATTTCTTTCAACTTTAGGGATGGAATTTGGAGATCTGCTTTGTAGCTACCATTCTTAGGGGCTTCTCATATTTTAAACATTGCAGAGAATTTTGAACATTGTATAGAGGAAGAAAATGAAAAGCAGTCATAATCCAATTTCTTGAGATGTTGATGTAGTTGTATTGGTTGCTTTTTTGATGCACTCAGATATATGATCTCACACTTTCTTTAACCAAATTAGGACCATAGTATACATTTATTTTTAAAGGATTTTTTAAATCAAAGTATGACATATATGCTGAAAAATACACAAATCCATAAATTATTGCTACATGAAAATACCCACATCACCACCACCCAGGTAAGGTAGTGGGATTTTACTAGCCTCTCTGAAACCCCTCCTCAAGCCCCCTACAAATTTGTATCCTCTCCCTTTTCTCTGAAGTTAAAGGCTACCCTATCATCTATCATAAATTAATTTTGTGATTATTAGCCTTCTTCTTATAATTAGAAGCATATGATCTCACTGATATGAGGAATTCTTAATCTCAGGAAACAAACTGAGGGTTGCTGGAGTGGTGGGGTTGGGAGGGATGGGGTGGCTGGCTGATAGACATTGGGGAGGGTATGTGCTATGGTGAGCGCTGTGAATTATGTGAGACTGTTGAATCGCAGACCTGTACCTCTGAAACAAATAATACATTATATGTTAAAAAAAAAAAAGATAGCAGGAAGGGAAAAATGAAGGGGGGAAATCGGAGGGGGAGACAAACCATGACAGACTATGGACTCTGAGAAACAAACTGAGGGTTCTAGAGGGGAGGGGGGTGGGAGGATGGGTTAGCCTGGTGATGGGTATTAAAGAGGGCACATACTGAATGGAGCACTGGGTGTTATATGCAAACAGTGAATCATGGAACACTACATCAAAAACTAATGATGTAATGTATGGTGATTAACATAACATAATAAAATTAGAAAAAAGCATATGGAATATACTCTTGTATCTGGTTTCTCTTCCTTAGCATTACGTTTGTGAGATTCATCTTTCTTGGTGTGTGTGGAATTTATGCATTTGCACTGAAGATTTTTTCCCATTATATGAATCTACCGTAATCTATTTATCACTCTACTTTTGATGGCTGTTTGGGTTGTTTCCAGTTTGGGCCTATTTTTAATAATGCTGTTATGAGCATTTTTAAAATATATCTGTTAGCACACACATGCTCTCATTTCCATTGGGTAACCACTAGCAGTGAAGTTTCTGTTCAGACATCAATTTGCAGGTATCAGTTGTAGGTTGTATACCTACAGGTTCAGGAGGTGGCCAACCTGCTTTCCTCAGTGCTCCTGACCATTTACACTCCCATTAGTGGTGTAGGACACTTCCTTTTATGTCACATTCTCACCAACACTTGGCATTGTCCTTGTGTTTTATACCCTTTTAAACACAACATCACACTGTGAAAATTTCCATGCATTATTAATGTTATTTGTTTCATTATTTTTAATGGCCAGATGCAGTTTATTGTATAGAGCAGGGATCGACAAACTTTTTCTGTAAAGGGCCAGAGAGTAAATATCTTCAGCTTTGTAGGCCACACAGTCTATTGCAACTACTTAACTCTGTCATTGCAGAAAAAGGCAGCTATAGACAACCTGTTAATGAATGAATGTGGGTGGCTGTGTCCCAATAAAACTTTATTTATAAAAACAAGGGATGAGCCAGTCCTGGCCCTCAGGCTATAGTTTGCCAACCTCTGGTATTTATTTAATTTCCTAATTATAATACTATTCATACTTGTTTTTAATCAGAATAAAAATACTTAAACCTACAATAAACATCATCTATTTGTTTAATGTCTACTATGAGCCAAACACTGTGCTTAGTTTTGGGAACCTGGTTGCATATCACTAGCAGAAAAATTCTTCATGGATCTTACGTTCTAGTTGGGGTAGACTGACAATTACTATCCCTGCCAGCCCACCTCCCCCCCCCACCCCCAAAGTGAATCTTCACTGAAACTCAATATGTAAAACACATAAAAGCAGAACTATTTGACTCAAAAATATCTAACTCAGAGTCCTAAAAACCTGACCACTTTCTGGCCCCAGTAGTTCTCCCTGTGTTTAATTCTAGGTCTCTATAGATCACAGCTTGAAAATCATGACCAGACTATCAACTGTAGCATGTTGACCGTCTTTTGTTATTATGTCACTGCTTTGAATGTTTTTGTACATAAATCTTTGATCACATTATTTTCTGCAGTAGATTTCTAGCAGAGAATTTATGAGGTCAAGGGATGTAACTATTTTGAAGGCTCTTGCTCTATTTTGCCAAAACATTTTTCAGTTTGTGCTACCAGTATTATATGAGTTTTATGTCACCTTTGCCAATATCCAGTATTGGCATTTAAAAAGCATTTGCAAATTTGGTAGGTGAAAAATAATACCTTGTTGTTCCAATTTACATTTCTTTGATTAGTTGAGGCTAAGCATTTTTTCGTATTTGTTAGTCATTTGCATTTTTTCCCTCCAAATTAATGAGAATAGGACATTTTGAGCATCATTGAAATAGAGTTTTGGAAAGAGATTAACAAATCACCCCCCCTCCCCATACCAGACTTTGAATCGGAAAGAGGTCATGGTCAAAAAAAGCAGATTTCTGTAGAATTATCCTTGGTGTCCAGGCCTGTATTTTATTCTGGACACATTACTATTCTTAATTTGATAAAAATATTTTTTTTCGAAGGTTGAAAAGACTATTTGAAATTTTACAGGTACGGATTGAAGTGTGAGAGAGAAACAGCATGGTGTCAGATGGTGAAACATGAAACTAGATGTAATAAAAGTAATTAGGTGTGTGTGATGGCCTGAATGTTTGTGTCCCCCCTCCCCCTTTCAAATTCATGTGCTGAAGCCTAAACCCCCAGTGTGATGGTATTTGGAGGTGGGACATTTGGGAGGTAATTAGGTCATGGGGGTGGACATTCATGAATAGGATTAGTGCCCTTTTAAGAAGAGATATGAGAGAGATGATCTCTCTCTGCTCTCTACCGCTAGGGGATTTCAGGTGAATCTTGTCTGCAAGGAAGGAGTTATTGGCCTCACCAGACAATGGATCTGCTTGTATCTCGATCCTTGGACTAACCAGCCTCCAAAACTGTATGACATAAATTTTTGTTGTTTAAGCCATCAAGTCTATGGTATTCTGACTGAGATAGAAATCTCTATTTGTCAGGGTTCTCCAGAGAAATGGAATCAATAGGATTTATATGTATATCTTTCTAGATATATAGAAATTTATTATAAGGTATTAGCTTATAATAAAAAAGCTAAACAAGAGATTTATCATAAGATATTAGCTTCCATGTTATGGAGACTGCGAAGTCCTATAATCTGCCATCTACAAGCTGGAGACCCGGGAAAGCTGGTCATGTAGTCTGAATGCCTGAGAACCAGAGAGCCAAGAGTGGAGGTCAGTCTGGATCCAAAGGCCTGAGAACCAGGAGCACTGAGGCAGGAGAAAATGGATGTTTCAGCTCAAGCAGTCAGGCAGAGAGTGAATTCAGCCTTCCTCCACCTTTTTGTTCTATTCAGGCCCTTAATGGATCGGTGGTACCCACGCACAGTGGGGAGGGCCATCTGCTTTACTACAGTCTTTGCACAGGCTCACCCTCCACCCGAGTCACCCTGCCTGTTTCATTCCTGTTTCCAGTTCAGAGTTCTTGAATGTCCTCAAGGAAGCCTCACCTGACCCCTGAGATTCGGTCAGAGTCCCAGTTCTGTGAACCCCCTGACTCTCTACTTCTCTGGCATCATCACAGAGGTAATTAAATAACCGGTTGTGTAATTCAGCCTTTGATGTCTGCATTATGGTTTCCATGTCAATTAGGGTAGAAACAATTGGAAGGCAGAATCAGAGCAGTTTTATTGGCCATATGCCACACCTCACGCCATACCTGTCAGGTGACATCCCAGTCCAGATACTGAGGGGGAGAGCAGGGGAGAGAGAGAGAGAGAGAGACAGGGAGAGGGACTCATGTATATATTTTTAAGTTGCATTTCTCTTCCTTCCTCTCACTGATTCTGTCCCTGATGGAGAAAACGTTATCAAGGGGGACAGGATACATTACCTTGTTATTGCTACCTTTGCTCTTAGTTCTGGGAGATCCCCTCCCTCCACCTTCTTGTGAGCTTTTAGCTTTCTGTCTTCAGCATCTGCCCTGAAATGCTGAAAAAGCTGGGTTTTCAACATCCTAGTGTTTGATTACCTCCCATCCATTATTTCCAAAAGGTGTGCAGGAAACCCCCTGAAGTTTACCATCATCAAGGGAAAGGTAAAAAGCCAAAGGGTTATCACCTGGTGGCCGTGTTCACCAGATAAAAGAAACACAAGGTGGATGGTGGGATAGTGAAACATTACCTAATCCTGGGGTCACTGTGACCAGACCCCTGATACCTAACTCGGTAATATTTTCCCTGTTCCCCAAAGTCATCAGTACATACCATTAGGCCAGAGCTAGGCTGTAAATCTCTTGAGTGTGGGGATTCTGGGGGTCTCGCTCACTGCTCTATCCTTGTGTCCTCACAGTAGTCTAGCTCATAAATTTGTGCCTGGTAAGCATTTGTTAGATGTGTGGAGGAATTACACTCTTGATTCCATTTAGATTTTATTTTAGTATATACCATGATTTAGAGAACTAGCCTTATTTTCCCCACAAATGATCAGTCTGTAACTTCAGTGGCAAATGTCGAATAATTTATCCTTTTCCTATTGACTTAAAACACTACACTTACTGTATACTAAAATCACATATGTACTTGGTGCTCTTTCTGTACTTTTTATTCTGTTTGTGAATCTGTTGATCTATTTGATCCCATTACCATCACACTTTTAGAAGTTGTCTTTGATTATGTTCTTCCAATGGCCAATAATAAATTTACTTATTTTTAAAGAAGGATCTTGCTTTCATAGATGGTACAAGAAGATAGTTTGAATATTCTTGAGGCTCAGAGCCAAAATTACAGATATCATAATACTGCATTCTGTTAACACACTTCAGTTAATATATACAGCACAGCTAGTCATTTTATTTCCGATTGTGGTGTCCTATTTTAAAATTAAAAATATAGAATATATTAGAAGTACATTCTACTGAAGGTGCTTGTTTACTAAGTTAAAGGAACTTTTAACAGCTCACAACAATGTCCTTTTCTCTCTCTGGACAGTTGTGAGTGAGCTGGAAGATTGTCTTGAACTTCTGGTCTTTGAGAGAAGACTAGAAAGTAAAAGACATTGTTGAACATTATGCATATCTGGAACTGCTTCTTCATTACTAATTTTCAGAATCTTCTTGGCTATTCTCACCCCTTTATTATTCCTGATAAACCTTACAATTATCATGCCAAATTCTGAAAGGGAAATCCTGCTGATATTTTGACTAGAATAGAACTACATTCAACGATTAATTTGGGGAATTTTCAGGTCTTTGAAATATTGAATGTTTTCATCCAGGAGCATGATATGCTTTTTTTTTTTTCTTACTCTGTTGTCTTTGATACCCCTTAATAAACATTTTCAGCTTCATATGAATCCTATGTCCTCCCTCTGTTGCTACCTCTCTTCTTCCCTGCTTCCTCCCCCTTCCCTCCCTCTTTCCTTTTCTTCTTTCTCTCTCTCTCATTTCACTTGCGAATGAATATTTTTTCCCCACTATCTTCTCAAAACTGGTTACTTATTTAAAAAATAATTATTGAGTATCTATATAGTGCCAGTTTTATTCCAAGTAATCTAAGCCATTTAATTTTTATTGTGGTAAAATAAATATAATGTAAAATTTACCATTTGAAGCATTTTTAAGCGTATAGTTTAGTGGAATTAAGTACATTCACATTGTTGTCCAGCTGCCACCACTAACCATCTTCATAACTTTCTCATTGGCTCAAACTGAAACTCTGCCTCAAGCCCTTGTCTTTTGAGTAACCAGTGTGATCAGACATTTTAGAAAACTCTGCTATTAATTTGAATTGTTTTACAATTGATTTTTTTGTTTGTTTTCAAGATATATACTTGTGTTTTATGCAAATACAGATAAGTCTATCTATCTCCTTTTTAATAGGTGCCTCATTTACTTTTCTTGCATTATTGCAATGGTACATGGAACTTCCACCATAATCTTAAACAACAGAAGTGATTATGGGCATCTTTGTCTGTTGTCTATTTTAATGAGATTGCCTTTAGCATTCAAAGAAAATGACAAGTATTCTGTTATTTGGTGGCTTACCATTTGATATGGATATTCTTTACTAAATTATAGAAGTTTATTTCAATCCCTATTTTGTTGGGAGATTTTTTATTAATCAGGGATGGATGCCCTATTTTATAAAATAATTTTCTGCCTTTATTGAATTAGACAAAATTTTTACTATTTAGTCCTAGCAATGTGGAACTATTTTTGCATTCTTAAACTTCATTTTGTTGTAGCTATGGATCTCTTAATATGCTGCTTTGTTAGGCTTGTTTAAATGTTATTTAGATCTTTATGGCTGTACTTAGAAGTGAGATTTCTGAGAGAGGAATTTTATTTTTTTATTCTTCAAGTTTCTTATTTGTATTTTTTCTCTTTCATTTGTTTTTTTCTTATTAAATTTGCAAAATTTTATCTTCTGCTTAATTGGCCATTTCAAAGAACTAGTTCTTAGATATATGAGTTCTACTATGTTTTGTAGTGTATTAATTTCTCCTTTATTGTAATTATTAATTCCTTTTCTATACATTTTGGACTTCCTGTTTTTAATGTTTTATTATTTCTTATTTAATAATAAAAGCATTTAAGACTATGAATATTCATCTGAATACAGCTTTGACTGCATTCTGTGAAATGTGCCATTTATTGTGGTTGGAGCAATTTTCTAAATTGTCTCAATGTATAGATTTTACTTCCAACCTGACCCAAGAGCTACTTTGGAAAGAGTTTAAAATTTTCTGGTGATAGAATGGCGAGAACACATAGCCTGTACAAATTCTATTTTTGAACATTTTCTGAGACTTTCTTTGTAGTCAGATAGAAAATGGATATTGTCTAGGTCTTTCTAGTTTATTTAACATGTGAAATGTGTTAGTTTACCTTTTTTTGTCAGTTCTTCCTTGAAATTTTTTTAGCAATTGCTTTATGTATTTTGATGCCAGTACATAAAGGGTCTTGACCATTGTGTGTTTATTGGTTCTGTCTTTATCAGGTGGTTGCATTTTGTGTGAGGGAGGTATTCCTGAAGACTTTGCAAACCCACAATTGATTTCTCATTGGAATAAATGTGTGGTGTGTGGGAGAGGGTGTTCTTGGTGTGCATGAATCTTCAAGCACTACAGTGTATTTTTGCTTTAACGAGTCTTTGTTTTTCTATTTTCTTCTGCTATGTTTTTCAAAAGACGTTTATCATAATGGCTTTTTAAAATCTTTCTTATAATATTGTATCATATCTAACTCTTACTTAAGTTTTTGTAGTTACCATTAAGCAATAGTAATTGTATTATTTAGCAAACATTCTTATAAATATGCAAATAGTTTAACATTCAAGTTTAACAATTACATTTTATTATAGACTTATTTTTACTGTATACTATAGTAAAACAATAAGTACTCACTAAAATCATCTGCAGAAGTTCTAGCATTTAACAGCAATATAGGTCCCAGGTGGTGGGTATATTTGTTTTCTGCTAACATGGTGCCATCATGTGGCAACATCAATCATCATCATCACCATCATCATTGTCACAACAAACACTATGTAATACGTATGCAAGGCTGTGTTCTAAGTACTTTAAATGTATTAACTCACTTAATTCTCTTAATATCATATAAGATGGTGATTATTATTATTCCCACTTCATAGATGAAGAAACCAAGACACAAATAGATAAAGCCACTTGTCTAGGTTACACAGCTTATAAATGGTACAGCTTGTAAATGACAGGATTAAAACACAGACAGCTTGGCTCTGGAGTCCACACTCCTGAGTACCATGCTATGCTCTCTTCACAGTTTACAATTCACTTGGTTGGAAACCTCTGTAATTTTGCTATGTTTTTCAAGAACTAAAAATGCTGGGCTTTGCATTATTTCAAAATTTGCACATAAAGTACAATAAGATGTTTATATCCTACTATTTAACTTACCTAATTCAAAATCACACACAATGTAACTATACTGTTTTGCTAAATTACATTACAGAAAGCTTGCCTAAATTTATATCTATATTATAATCTTACTACCATTATTAAAAAGAGATCTTTGTCAGGCACCTGGGTGGCTCAGTCTGTTAAGTTGTCTGCCTTCGGTTCAGGTCATGATCCTGCAGTCCTGTGATCGAGTACCACATTGGGCTCCCTGCTCAGTGGGAAGTCTGCTTCTCCCTCTATCCCTCAACCCGTTCTCATGCTCTCTCTCTCTCTCTCAAATAAATACATAAAATCTTAAAAATATAAAAAAAATAGAGATATTTGTTAACAAGGGGAAATGTAAAGTGACCTGTTGTTTTCATTTGCATCTTTTATTTGAATTAAAAACAACTTTCTTTTCTTTATTTCTTTTTCCAAGATTTTATTTATTTGACAGAGAGAGATACAGCGAGAGAGGGAACACAAGCACGGGGAGTGGGAGAGGGAGAAGCAGGCTTCCCGCTGAGCGGAGAGCCCGATGCGGGGCTAGATCCCAGGACCCTGGGATCACGACCTGAGCTGAAGGCAGATGCTTAAAGACTGAGCCACCCAGGTGCCCCTAAAAATAACTTTCTTGACCTTAAGTGTCTCTTCTGTAGATTTCCTGCCTATGTAATTTTTCTTCTGGGATGTGAGTATTTTTCTCTTTGATTTCTGAAAATTCTTTCTATTTTAAAGATATCAACTAATCCTCCAAATTTAAGGCACCTTGACAAAATAGTACAGTTGCATTCAGTACGATTCTGAATTATGTTTGTTGTAACTTTTTTGTTTGCCTTTGTGTCTGAATTTTCTTTCTGAGTTTTTATTCAGTTGATAGAAAATTTACACTTTCATGTTATCAAGTCAGTTGCTGATTCCCTTTGTGGGCATTCCTCCTACCTCAAGAGCTTGATAAATGTTTAATAATATTTGTTCTATTTTTTTAATGATACAATTTTGTTTCCTTTAACTCTTTGTTCCAACTGGGATTTCTGTTTGTGTGTGGCAAAAGGAGAAATTCTCATTGTGAATCTTTACACTCCCCTTGCAGTTGTTAGCTAACACAATTTATTAAAATCGGTATCTCTGATTTTAGATACACCTTTAATTAAATTGATGTACACAGTAGATGCCATTTCTCAATTATTAGTTCTGTTCTACCAATTCCCTTTGCCTATTTTAATATAATATCACACTGTTTATTGCACCCTGAGATAGCTGTTGAAGGCTAGTCTGACTCCACTGGTATTATTCTTTGACAGCCATATCTATTTATCCTTCCAGTTTCATCTTAAAAGACAGGTTGCAGAGGCATTTAGAGCATGGGCTCTGGAGCTGGACTTGTCAAGTTCAAACTGAGTTAGCCTACCTGCCCGAAAACTTTGGGCAGGTTGCTTAACCTCTCTTTATGCCTTGGCTTCCTCACTTGTGAATAGTAGTAATATCTTCCATGAGAACAATAGGAGTATCTTCTCCATGGGGCTCTGGTGAGGGCTAACGGAGTTACAACAACCCCGGACCCTATTAGAACTGTACACCTGCTCCTGTGAGAGGTAGGAGCTTTCGACTCACCAGTACTCCCAGGCTTGTGACAACAGATACAGGGATTATCTTCTACAGACTGTTTACTCCTGGCACAACTTTCTAGGAGCACTTACTGACTCATCCTTTATTCTACTCTGTCAGAGTTTGATGCGTTAGAAACTACAGCATTTTGAAAAGCCTGCAGACCAGCACAAGGTGGTTACTTTTGCTTTCTTATCAAGCACATGCTGTTCGTGAACAAATTTGGAACTTGCTCTTCTTATCTTTCAAGACTAGATAACTATTAACAGAACTTACCCAATAAATATTTGTAGTTTTTTTCATATGCCACACATAGTGTTCATGTAGATGCTTTATAGATGTTGTAATTCTTTTGTTATTATGAATTGGATTACTTTACAAGATGTTTTGTAATTCATTATTACTAGTGTTAAAGTTACAATTTTTTTGAATACATGTTTTAGCAAGCCACATTACTCTTTTTCTTTTCCTTTCATAACTTCTACTGAGTTATTTTTCTTATTATCATTCCCCGATATTTGTCTGGTTTAGAAACTGTACTTTCTTTTTCTATTCTTTTAGCATCTTCCTTAAATTTTTAATGACATATTTGACTTAGGTTTAAAGTTAAGGAATGTCTTTGTCCTCTTCCCAAACATATGAAGACCTTAGAGTAGGTTTAACATTGATCTCCCCCTGCCATCTTCCATATTTTTATTATTTAGTGGCTCCACCTTAGTTTTTTTTTTTTAATGTTCTCTTTTGAAATAATTATAGATCCCCAGGAAGTTGCAGAGATAGTAGAGAGAGGTCCTTGTATCTTCCACGGCATTCCCTGTAAAACTTACATCTTATGTAACTATAGTGCAATATCAAAACCGGGAAGTTGACACTGGTGCAATGTCTGTTTACAGTTCTGGGTCATTTTATCACATGTGTAGATGTGTGTGACCACCCCCGGAATCAAAATATGGAACGGACCAACCACCATAAATATCTCCCTTGTGATATTCCTTTTCTTCTGACTCTCACCCCTCTCCTTCCCCTAGCCCCTGGCAACCACTAATGTGTTCTCCATCTCAACCACTGTATCATTTTGAGACTGTCATATAAGTGAGATCCTACAGCATGTGACCTTCTGAAATTGGCTCTTTTCACATATCACAATGTCCTTGAGATCTGTCCGTGTTGTTGAGTGTATTAGTAGTTCATTCCTCTTTGTCGCTAAGTAGTGTACCACCATTTTGTTTCTATTCCCCTAACATTTGTGGTTATTATTGTTACTACCCTTAGATTTATTGAGATGTTTACCAGTTTCTCTACTTACCATTATTTCTTGCATCCCTATACTTCCTTCTGAGTTCAAATTCCTACTTTGTAGAAGTACTACAGCCTTTAGTAAGTCTTTCAGTGGGGGTTTATTCTTTCCATCTTTGTTTATCCAAAATTATCCCTAATCCCCCTTACTCTGAATGGTAGTTCAGTTCGATAGATTTTTCTAGATTCAAAGTTATTTTTTCACAAAACTTTGAGGATATCATACCTGACTTCCATTGTTGTCAAAAAGTCCCATCAATCTATTCTTTATTTACAGGTAATTTTGTTGACCCTCCTTTGCTGAATACTCATTCCCTGCTTTTTAAGATTTTCTTATTGCCTTTTCACTCCCACAGTTTCATCACAATGTTTTTAATTGTGCATTTATTTTTATTTATCTTATTCTCATCTCAGAACAAATTTCCAAAATAAAGATTTATGATTTTTTTTCAAAGTACAGAAAATTCTTAGCCAACGTTTCTTTAGTGTTATCCTCTTTCCTATATTCTTTCTCTAAAGTCAGGAACAAATTACGTACAGTAAAATTCACCTTATTTAGACATAATGTTTGGTGAATATTGACATCCATAGTCATGTAACCACCACTGCGATCTATAACAGACTATTTCCATTGTCCCAAGAAGTTCCCTTGTTTCCTTTATAGTTTATGCCCTATTTCCATCCCATCCCTGACAACCATTCATCTAACTGATGTCTACAGTTTCACCTTTTCCAGATCATCATATAAACGGAGTCATACTGTGTAGAATCTTTGTGTCTGGCCTTTTTTTTTCCCCCTCAGCATAATGCACTTGAGGTTTGTTGATAATGTTGCATGAAGTAGTTCCTTCCTTCTTATTCCTATGTAGTATTTCATCATAGGGCTATACCACCATTTGTTTATGCATTTACCAGTTGATGGACATTTGGGTTGTTTCCTGGTTTGTGCAGTTATGAGTAAGGCTGCTATGAACATTTGTGAACAGGTCTTTAAGGGACATATGTTTCATTTCTCTTGGGTAAATATATGGGATTGAAATTGCTGGGTCATATGGTAATTGTGTGTTTAATTTTATAAGAAACCATCAGACTGTTTTCCAAAGTGGCCATGGCATTTTCTATTCCCACCACCACCTATGTGTAGAGATATATTTGCTCCATATCCTCACCAGCACTTAATATTGACGACTAAAAAAAATTGTCCATTCTAATAATGTAGTGGTATCTCACTGTACTTTTAATTTGCATTTCCCTAATGACCAATTACATTGAGCATCTTCTGATGTACCTATTTTGTTATCTGTATATCTTCTTTGGTGAAGTGTTTGTTCAAATATTTTTCTCAATTTTTAAAAATAGACTTTTAAAACTATTTATTTTGAGAGTTATTTAAATATTCTGAATATGAGTCCTTTATCAGATATATGTTTTGCAAATATTTTCTCCTAGTTTTTGGCTCATTCTTTTCCTTAACTGTCTTTTTTTTTTTTTCACGTTAACATTCTTAGTTTATTGATCCTCTCATGAAAAATCTGCACAACCAGATAAAGCCACTGCAGCATCTTTACTCCTTCTGTTGTCCAATCTCCAGCTCACTTTTTGCCAGCACCGACATTGGCTTTTGCAGTCCCCCTGACTTTCTTCATTCTGTTCTTGTGTTCCTTTTGCAGTTTTCTTGATGTCTTTTTCTTCTCATACAGGCCATGTCTTGCAAGTCTGTGTTTGGGTTCATTTTTCTTTGCATAATCCAAGGAATCATATATCATGCCAAAGCCGGTTGTCTTGCCACCACCAAAATGGGTTCTGAATCCAAACACAAATATGACATCTGGTGTGGTCTTGTACATTTTGGCCAGTTTTTCCCGAATTTCTGTCTTAGGTACTGTTGTCTTTCCGGGGTGAAGGACATCAATGACCATCTGTTTCTGCTGAAATAGTTGGTTAGTCATGAACTTCCTGGTCCGGATAGTTACTGTGTCGTTCGGATAACTGCATGGCTCTGGGGAGACTCACCATGATCTTAACTGTCTTTTGAGAAGGAGATGTTTTTAATCTCGATGAAGTCTATCTTTTTATGTTCTTTCATGGTCAGTACTTTTTGTTTCCTGTGTAAGAAATCTTACCTTTCCCATGATCACAAAGATTTTTCTCTTATGATTTATTCCGGAAGTTTTATAGTTTAGATTTTATGTTTAGGTCTGTGACCTAATTTTTGTACCTGTGGTGAGGTAAGTAAGCACTGAAGATCCTTTTCCCACTTCCAACAAATTTTGACATGTTACATTTTCATCTCTATTTAGTTCAAAACACACTATAATTTATAATTTTATAATTTCCCTGATTTCTTCTTTGAGCCATGTATTATTTTAGAAGTGTTTCATTTTGTTTTCACATATTTGGAGGATTTTCCAGATTATCTTTCTGTTACTGATTTCTTTTCTTTTTTTTTTTTTAATTTAACACTACATCAAAAACTAATGATGTAATGTATGGTGATTAACATAACATAATAAAAAAAAGAAAATATTTTTATCATGGTAATTTTCAAACAAAATTAGAACATTGATTTCTAATTTAATTCTATTGCAGTCAGAGGATGTATTTTGTATGACACAGATATTTTAAATTTATTAACCCTTATTTCATTGCTCAGAATATGATCTATTTGGGTAAGTGTTCCAGGTACTGAAAAAGAATGTAAAAATCTTGCTGTTTTTGCCAGAGTGCTCTGAGGATGTCAGTTACATCAAATTGATTTATATTGTTGTTCAGATCTTCTATGTATTTGCTGATTTTCTTTTTGTTCTGTGAGTTATTTAAATGGGTTTTGAAATAAATTATTACTGTGGATTTGTCTATTTCTCCTTGTGACTTGTTTAGTTTTTGCTTCATGAGTTTTGAAGATCAGTTATTAGGCACATATTGTTTAGGATTGTCATGTGCTCTTCAGGAAATGACCCCTTTATCATTAGGAAATGATTTTATTTACCCTTGGTAATATTCTTTGCTCTAAAATATACTTTGTCTGATTTTAATATATCTACCCTAGATTTCTTTTCATTAGTGGTAGCATCCTTTTACTTTTACCTATTTATGTCTTAATATTTGAAGTGTTTTCTTGTAGGCAGCAAACACATGAGTTTTGATTTTTAAAATCTAATCTGATAGTCTGTGTTTTTTAATTGGTGTATGTAGGCAATTTACATTTAATATAATTATTAATATGGTTAAATTTAAACTGATAATCTTGCTATTTCTTTTCTCTTTGTCTCATTTATTTTTTGTTCCCTTTTTCTTCTGCTTTCTTTTGGATTGAAGGTTTGTGTGTGTGTGTATGTGTGTGTGCGTGCACGCACATGTGTGATTCCATTTTGTCTCCTTTGTTAGTGTATAATACATAACTCTTTGTTTTGTTATTTCAACTTTAGGGTTTATAATATAGATCTTTTAACTTATGACAGACTATTTTCAAGTAATATTATACCATTTTACATATGAAAACTTTACAATAGTATACTGCCATTTCTCTTCTCCCTACCCTTGTGCTATTGTGAGATACAGTTTATTTTTACATGTTATAAACCCTATTCTACATTGTCATATTTTATACAGCCAATTATGCTTTTTGAAAAACAGCTTTACTTAGGTATTATTTACCCAGTGGAAATACACAACTGAGTGGTTCTCAGTAAGTTTATAGAGTTGTACAATTATTACCACAGTCCATTTCTGCCATCCCTCAAATGTCCCTCATACTCATTTTCAGTTAACCCCCATTACAACTTCAGCTCTAGGCAATAACTAATCTGCTTTCTGTCTCTATAAATTACATTTTCTGGCATTTCACAACACATCATCTTTGTGTCTAGCTTTTTCACTAAATATAATGCTCTTGAGATCCATCCATGATGTTGCGTGATCGTTGGATTGTTACTTTTATTGCTGAGTAATATTTCATTGTATGGATGTACATAGTTCATTTTTCCATTTGTCCACTGAAGAACATTTAGATTGTTTCAGTTTTGGGCTATTACAAGTAAAGCTGCTGTGAACATTCATGTCAATTCTTATGTGAACATGTTTTTAATTTTCTAGGATTAACACTCAGGATTATGATTTCTCAATTGTATGGTAGTGTATGTTTAACTTTCTAAGAAACTGCCATATTTTTTTTCTGAATGCTCTCCCATTTTGCATTCCAGCCAGCAATATCTAAGAGGTCTAATTGCGCCACATTTTTGTAAGCACTTAGTATGGGCAGCATTAATTTTAGCTGTCCTAATAGGGATACAGTGGTATCTCATTCTGGCTTTAGTTTGTATTTGTCCAATGGCTAGTGAAGTTGAACATGTGCTTACTTGCTGTTTATCCATTTTTATGAAGTTTTTATTCAAATCTTTGCCCATTTTCTACTTGGATTTTTTTGTTTTCTTATTGTTGAGTGTAGAGGATTCTCTATATGTTATAGATACGCCTACTTTCTAGGATGTATGATTTGCCAGTATTTTCTCCTAGTCTGTAGTTTGTATTTTCATTCCATTCACAGGGTCTTCCATAGAACAAAAGTTTTTAATGTTCAACTTACCAAATTATTTTTAGTGAATCTTGCTTTTGGTGTCATGTCTAAGAACTCTTCGCATAAATCTGAGTCACAAAGATTTTCTCCTAAAAAATTTATGGTTTAACATTTGTTATATAAATGACCAAAAGATGGCTTTTGTTTATTGGACCCCCACATCGTTTATTTCTTCACTGCAGGCTGAGACTTATCAGCTCCAAAGCCATTGGTGCCAAACCCATTGTTGTAAGTTTTTGCACACCCTAATATTTAAAAAATTTTTTTATTGTTATGTTAATCACCATACATTACATCATTAGTTTTTGATGCACACCCTATTATTTTTAAAAATAGCCCTAAACAAGCATATGTAGAGCCTGTTGGCTGTGCATACCCTGTGAAACCTCACCCAGCATCTGCTGAACATTAATTAGTAACATTATAAAACCCCAAAGAGCTCTCTGACCAAGAGGCTCTCTGCTGTGTGGCCGAGTGACACCACCTAGGCATCCAAGCCCCCTCTCTGATTCTCCCCTTTCCCCAGGGGTCCCCTTGCCCTCCTCCCACCTGATTGATGGCCGCCTTACTGTAAACCTCTGGATGGTTTTGTACTGTGAGAGAGTTCCCCATATCCAACCTCCACCCAATAAAGTCTGTGTCAAGTCTTTTCATGGCCATGTCTTTTCCATTAATCAGCCCCCAAATTCCTTGAACTCCCTACAACATTTTACATTTAGATCTATGATCCCCATTGAGTTAATTATTTTTGTATAAGTGGATTTATTATTATTATTATTATTATTATTTTTTTGCTAAGAGTTCTATTTGTACCAATACTATTCAGTTAAGAGTATCTCTTCTCCTTTTAATTACTTTTGCATCTTCGTTGAAAATTAGGAAGCCATGCTTGTTTGGGTCTATTTCTGGACTCCATATTGTGTTCCATTATTTTATTCTTTTTGATACTATTGTGAATGGAATTGTTTTCTTAATTTCATTTTTGGATTCTTCATTATTAGTATGTAGAAATAAAACTGGTATTTGTATGCTGATCTTAGATTCTGTGACCTTGCTAAAATTGTTAGATATTATATTGTATTACAATATTATGCTTTCTTTTTTTTATTACTTGTTATTTTCTACATATATTATCATGTCATTTATCAATAAAAACAGTTATATTTCTTCCTTTCTAATTTGAATGCCTTTCTTTTCTTTTCTTTTTTTTTATTATGTTAGTCACCATACAGTACATCATTAGTTTTTCATGTAGTGTTTTCTTTCCTTTCTTTCTTTCTTTTTTTTTTTGGAGACTTTATTTTACTGTCCAGACTATACAGTATGATGTTAAATAGATTTATTGAAAGCAGACATTCATGCCTAGTTCATGATCTTAGGTGAGAATCAGTCTTTCACCCTTCAGTATATGCAAGCTGTATATTTTTCATATATGCTCTTTATTGTATTCCTGCATAAACCACAAGATAAGAATACACTTGGTGTAGTATGTAATTTGTTGATATGTTGGTAAATTCAATTTGATAATATTATGTTTAATATTTTTGTATTTATATTCATGATGGATGTTGGTCTGTACTTTTCTTTCATTATAATGTCTTTGCCTTTGTTATCAGGGTAATTCTGGCCTCAATGAATGAGTTGGGGAATGCTTCCTTTTCTATATCTTGAGAAAATTTGTGAAGAATTGGTAATATTTCTTCTTTAAATATTTGATAATATTCTGTAGTGAAGCCAGCTTAGCCTTGGGTTTTCTTTGGGTGAAGATTTTAATTATTAATTCAATTTCTTTACTTGTAGGTCTATTCAGGTTTTTTTTTTTTTTTTCTTTTTGAATGAGTTTTTGGAATATCTTTCTAAGAATCTGTTAATTTCATCCAGGTTATCTATTTTTTTGGCCTAAAGTTGCTCATAATATTATAATTCTCTTGTTTTTTGTAGAGTTAGTAATATGTTCCCTCTTTCAGTCTTGATTTTGCTTGTTTCCTTTTTCTCCATTCTTTTCTTGATTGGTTATTCTAAAGGTTGTCAGTTTTGTTGATCTTTTCAAAGAACCAACTTTTGGTTTCATTGTTTTTCTGTTTCCTGTCATTTATTTTACTCTTCTTTTCCTAGTTTCTTAATGTAGATGTCAATTATTAATTTGAGACTTTTTTCTTTTCTGTTTTAGGCATTTAATGCCAGCTCTAACTGCATTTCATAAATGTAATATATTGTGCTTTTGTTTTCATTCAATTCCAAATATTTTATAGTTACCCTTATGACTATTTCTTTGAGCCATCAATTATATGGAAGTATATTATTTAAATTCCATGTAACTGGGTTTCCCCAGATTTCTTTTTGTTGTTGATTTCTAATTTAGTTCCATTGTGGTTAGAGAATACACTTTGTATAATTTTAATCCATTTGAATTTATTGAACATAAATTTTTTTTATGTTTTATGCCTAACATATAGCCCATTCTGGAGAATGTTCCATGTCTGCTTTAAAAGAATATGCATTCTCTAGTAATAAACACATGATGTGTTTAATTACGTTAAGTTGGTTGATAGTGTTGTTCAAGTCTTTTACATCATTACTGATTTTCTGTATAGTTGTTCTGTCAATGATTGAGAGTGAGTTATTGAAATCTCTAATTATTGCATTGTTTATTTCTCCTTCAGTTCCATCATTTTTTGATTCATGTATTTTGAGGCTTTTTAATTAGTTGCATATAAACTTGTAATTGTTATATCTTTATGGTATATATTGACCCTTTTATCATTATGAGATATTCCTCTTTATCTCTAGTAATATTTCTTGTTTCAAAGTTTATTTTGTCATAGATTAGTATAGCCACTCTAGCTCACTTGTTACTTAGCATTGTAAATGTTTATCCATCCTTTACTTTCTACCTATTTGTGTCTGAATTTAAGGTGTGTTTTCCATAGATAGCATACAGTTGGCTTTTTCTTTTTAAAAAATTCCAATGTCATAATCTTTGCCTTTTGATTGGGGCATTTACACTATTCATGTCAATGTAATTTATTTATATGGTTGGATTTACACAGGTCATTTTTCTTTTGGCTTCTGTGTCTCCTACCTTTTTTGTTCCTCAATTCCTGATTTACTGCCTTCTAGTGTGTTACATAAATATTTCAAGTTTCTATTTTAATTCCTCTGTAGATTTTTTTTACTATATTTTTTGTTGTTTTCTTAGTGGTTGTTATAAAGATTATTGTATGCACCTCAATTTATCACAATCTTCATCATATTAATACACTCAATTTTAATAAAATATAGAACTGCTGCAATTCCTATCCCCTCTTTATACTAATCATATACATTACATCAATATATGTTAAAATGCAGCAATACAATGTTATAATCATTGCTTTATGCAATGTACATTTTTAAAACAAGAGAAGATAACAAAGTATTTATGTACTTATATGTAATTAATAAATATAATATATTAATCTTTTATATTGATCTACATATTTACCATTTCCAGTGATTTTCATTTCATCTGTGTATTCAAATAACTGACATCATTTCCTTTTAGCCTGAAAGACTTCCTTTGTTATTACTTGTAATATAGGTCTGCTAGCAACATATGCTCTCAGTCTTTATCTGGGAGTATCATTCTTTCACATTCAGTTTTTAAAGGATAGTTTTGCTGAATATAAAGTTATTTGTTGACAGGTTTTTCTTTCAGCACTTTTTATGTCACCCCACTGCCTTCTGGCCTCCATTGTCTCCGATGAGAAGTTTATTGTTAATCTATGTTTTTGGGAGGGCAGCTGCTTTTGCAGTAGAATGGGGCTGTGGCCAGGGTGGTTCTGTCTTCACTTCCAGCCTTTTGGAATTCTGCCTCAAGCCTCAGAATATGATCCCAAGCTGGTGGTGGCTGGAGCTTGGAGGAAATAATATAAACGTGGCCCACACATGGTAAGCTGAAACCAACATGACTGGGACCAGGACTAAAGTGTCTCTGGATCACCAGGCCAGTGACACATCTCTGGCTAGCTGGACACCTGGCCTCATCCTGGTCTCCCTTGATATCGTGTCATTTTTCTCTTACTACTTTCAAGATTTTCTAGCTGGACACCTGGCCTCATCCTGGTCTCCCTTGATATTGTGTCATTTTTCTCTTACTACTTTCAAGATTTTGTCTTTGGTTTTCTACAGTTGGACTATGATACTTCTAGATGTGGATCTCTTTGTTTTCAACATACTTAGAGGTTGTTCAGCTTCTTAGTATATTAGTGTATTCTAGTATGTACATATTAGTGTTTTTATAAAAGTTGGGAAGTGTTCAATCATTATTTCTTAGAAAAAATCTGTGTCTCTCTGTCTCCATTATATTCATTTTGGTATGTTTGATGTTTTACCATGTATTTCTGAGGCTCTATTCCTTTTTCTTCAAAATTTTTTCTCTATTTTTCAGATTGGATAATTTCTACTGATCTATCTTTAAGTTCACTTATTCTATCTTCTACATTCTGTGGGTTAGTACAAATATATAATGACATATATCCATCATTATAATATCATACAAAGTATTTTATGTGCTCTAAAAATTCTCAGTGCTTCAGCTACTCATTTCTCCTACCTCCCAACCCCCTGACAACCACTGATCTTTTTACTGTCTCTATGATTTTGCATTTTCCTGAATGTTATATAGTTGGAATCATATAATATGTAGCCTTTTCAAATTGGTTTATATCCTTTAGTAATTGCATCAAGATTACTCCATATCTTTTTATGGCTTCATAGTTCATTTTTTAGTTCTGAATAATATTCCATTTTCTGGATGTATTATTTACTTATCCATTCATCTACTGAAGGATATCTTGGCTGATTACAGATTTTGGCAATTATAAATAAATCTTTTATAAACATCTATGTGCAGGTTTTTAGGTGGATATATTTTCAACTCTTTTGGGAAAATACCAAGGAGCAAGATCGCTGAATTATATAGTAAGGATATGTTTAGTTTTGTAAGAAATTGCCAAACTATCTTCCAAAGTGGCTGTTTCATCTTTCATTCCTATCAACAATGCATGAGAATTCCTGTTGCTCTACATCTTTGCCAGCATTGGGCATTGTCAGTGTTTCAGATTTTGGCCATTCTAATAGGTATATAGTGGTATTTCATTGTTGTTTTAATTTGCATTTTCCTGATGACATATGATAAGGAGCATATTTTCATGTGCTTATTTACCATCTGTATATATTCTTTGGTGAGATGTCTGTTAAGTGTTTTGGCCTATTTTTAAATTGGGTTGTTTATTTTCTGGCTAGAATTTAACCTAGCTATGGAGGAAAGAGAAGCTTCCCTGAGAAAGCCATAAGCCAAAAGAAGAAACTTGAATGATGAATCAGAGTTGGATAGGTCAAGAGATAAAAAGTGGGAAGGAAAGAGAAATATATAGACAAAAGGAAAGAACTCCAATATAAGGAGTTAAGAAACAGGTGCCTCATTTAAAGAAGACTGGAGGATAATCAAGTAAAGAGAAGAATGATGCCTAAAGTATACAGGATCTAGAATTCTCTAAGATTATTTGAGATTTGACATATTTTCCTAAAAAAAGAACCAAAATGAAAAGTTTTAAATAACTCTAAGTGGTTGGTAGGTAGGTAACATGAAAGATTTCTCTGGTTGCATAATAGTGAATGGATTTAGGTGTGGGACACAAGATTGGTTGCTAGGAATCCAGATTTGAGTCTATTATAAGAGCCTAGTTAAGAGATAATTGTGCCTTCAAGAAGGATGGGAGTGGTGGAGGTGGAGAGAGCTATATAGACATGAAAAATGCTCAACATGTTGAATCAACAGGACTAGGTGTTTGAGTGTATATAAGAGAGAGAGAGAAGTAACAGATAGCTTTGAGATTTCTGGCATGAGAAGCGGAATAGATTATGGTGCCAGTTTACCGAGTTAGGGAATAATGGCACTGGAACACGACTGAGAGTGGAAGGGAGAGAAATTGTGAAGGCAGGCTGGGCCGTATTCAGGAGATAAAATATGTGGGTCTGGAGCTCGTGGGAAAGGAAATGTGAAGATATGGATTTGGGAGTTGTTGTCATATCCATGGTAATGGAAGCTGTGTAGATGGCATCAAGAAGAAAGACCGAGGCTAGAAGATTGCCCCACTTTAAGGATGGATAAAAGGTGGAACCAGAAAAGGAGAATGAGTACAAATATTTCAAAATGGTGGGGAAGGAAACTAGGAAAGTTTGACACCTTTGAAATCAAGGAAAAGGGTATTTCTCAAAAAGAGTGGACAGTCAATGTTGCAGGCAAGTCAAACAATATGAGAGCTGAAAAGTGTCCTTTGGATTTAGTTACAAGAAAGCATCAGTTTTTCTTGGTGAGAGCAATTTCTTGGTAATGAATTGGAACAGGTGGAAGTCAAAATGAGTTGGTTGAGGACTATGTTGGAGGTAAAGAAAAGAAGGGCATAAGAATAGACTGCTCTTTCAGGAAGTTTGACTACTACCCTGATTTCTGGGTTGCCTAATCCAAAGGCCACTTTCCAGTTCTTTTTTTTTTTTTTTTTAAGATTTTATTTATTTATTTGACAGAGAGAGACACAGAGAGAGAGGGAACACAAGCAGGGGGAGTGGGAGAGGGAGAAGCAGGTTTCCCGCTGAGCAGGGAGCCCAATGCGGGGCTCGATCCCAGGACCCTGGGATCATGACCTGAGCCAAAGGCAGATGCTTAATGACTGAGCCACCCAGGTGCCCCGGCCACTTTACAGTTCTTTATTTTTACTTGAAAACTTGGCCATTATGTGTCTTGGGAAGAATGTTTATTTGTCAATTTTGTCTGAAATATAGTTGGTTATCTCATTCTCAAAAGTTAAAAATGCTTAGTTTGTACAAATTTTCTCTTAACCATGCTTTTGAATATTGCTTCGATCTACTTGCTCTTTCTCTGCCCAAACATCCCCTCTTTAATTGACTCCTTGTAATCTATCCAGTTTATCTGCCAACTATGCTAATATTTTCATTTTCATTCAATATTGCTTTAATGATTGATCTTTTAAAATGCTGTTTCTCAAATTTATCTTCTACATCATTTAATCAAGCTTTGATAGCACTAAGTCCTTTTTATATTTCATACAACTTGTTTTTTTAAATCACAGTCTTTTAAATTGGTTGTCGGTTTATGTCAGATGGTTATTTCATAGAAAATGTATCCCTTCTATCTTACCAAAATAAGAGGTGGATCTTCTTTGAACTCTTATTTCATGAAGTTTAGTATAAGATCATTTATCCAGGAGTCTAAGCATAAGAGTATATGATGGAATTATTATATGTTTGCTATATCCTTATATTTTTAAAAGAAAAACCATTGTCTGCTTTTTTTTCTAAGTTTTATTATATTATGTTAGTCACCATACAATACATCATTAGTTTTTGATGTAGTGATCCACGATCCATTGTTTTCATATAATACCCAGTGCTCCATGCAGTACGTGCCCTCCTTAATACCCATCACCAGGCTAAACCATCCCCCACCCCCGTCCCCTCTAAAACCCTGTTTGTTTCTCAGAGTCCATAGTCTCTCATGGTTCATCTCTCCCTCCGACTTCCCTCCCTTCATTTTTCCCTTCCTTCTCGTAATGTCCTCCATGCTATCCACAGATAAGTGAAACCATGATAATTGACTTTCTCTGCTTGACTTATTTCACATAGCATAATCTCCTCCAGTCCCAACCATGTGGATGTAAAAGTTGGGTATTCATCCTTTCTGATGGCTGAGTAATATTCCATTGTATATACGGACCACATCTTTATCCATTCATCTGTTGAAGGGCATCTCGTCTCTTTCCACAGTTTGGCTATTGCGGACATTGCTGCTATGAACATTGGGGTGCATCTGTCCCTTCTTTTCACTACATCTGTGTCTTTGGGGTAAATACCCAGGAGTGCAATTGCTGGGTCATAGGGTAGCTCTATTTTTAAATTTTTGAGGAAACTCCACACTGTTTTCCAAAGTGGCTGCACCAACTTGCATTCCCACCAACAGTGTAAGAGGGTTCCCCTTTCTCCACAACCTCTCCAACATTTGTTGTTTCTTTCCCTGTCCATTTTTGCCATTCTAACTGGTGTAAGGTGGTATCTTAGTGTGGTTTTGATTTGGATTTCCCTGATGGCTAATGATGATGAACATTTTTTCATGTGTCTGTTAGCCATTTGTATGTCTTCTTCAGAGAAGTGTCTTTTCATATCTTCTGCCCACTTTTTGACTTGATGATTTGTTTTTCGGGTGTTGAGTTTGAGAAGTTCTTTATAGATCTTGGATACCAGCCCTTTATCTGTAGTGTCATTTGCAAATATCTTCTCCCATTCTGTGGGTTGCCTCTTTGTTTTGTTGACTGTTTCCTTTGCTGTGCAGAAGCTTTTTATCTTGATGAAGTCCCAAAAGTTCATTTTTGCTTTTGTTTCTCTAGCTTTTGGAGATGTATCTTGAAAGAAGTTGCTGTGGGCGATGTCAAAGAGGTTACTGCCTATGTTCTCCTCTAGGATTTTGATGGATTCCTGTCTCACATTGAGGTCTTTCATCCACTTTGAGTTTATCTTTGTGTATGGTGTTAGAGAATGGTCGAGTTTCATTCTTCTGCATGTGACTGTCCAATTTTCCCAGCACCATTTATTGAAGAGACTGTCCTTTTTCCATTACATGTTTTTTCCTGCTTTGTCAAAGATTATTTGACCATAGAGTTGAGGGTCCATATCTGGGTTCTCTATTCTTTCCATTGGTCTATATGTCTGTTTTTGTGCCAGTACCATGCTGTCTTGATGATCACAGCTTTGTAATATAGCTTGAAATCGGGCAACGTGATGCCCCCAGCTTTGTTTTTCTTTTTCAACATTTCCTTGGCAATTCAGGGTCTTTTCTGATTCCATACAAGTTTTAGGATTGTTTGTTCCAGCACTTTGAAAAATGTCATTGGAATTTTGATCGGGATGGCACTGAAGGTATAGATTGCTCTGGGTAGCATAGACATTTTAACAATGTTTATTCTTCCGACCCATGAGCATGGAATATTTTTCCATCTTTTTGTGTCTTCTTCAGTTTCTTTCATGAGTGTTCTGTAGTTCCTAGAGTATAGATCCTTTACCTCTTTGGTTAGGCTTATTCTGAGGTATCTTATGGTTTTTGGTGCTATTGTAAATGGAATTGTTTCTCTAATTTCTCTCACTACAGTTGCGTTGTTAGTGTATAAGAAAGCAACTGATTTCTGCGCATTGATTTTGTATCCTGCCACATTACTGAATTGCTGTATGAGTTCTAGTAATTTGGGGGTGGATTCTTTTGGGTTTTCCACATAAAAATATCATGTCATCTGTGAAAAGAGAGAGTTTGACTTCTTCTTTGCCAATTTGAATATATTTTATTTCTTTTTGTTGTCTGATTGCTGTTGCTAGGACTTCTAGTACTATGTTGAACAATAGTGGAGAGAGTGGGCATCCTTGACGTGTTCCTGATCTTAAGAGAAAGGCTTTCAGCTTTTCCCCATTGAGGATGATATTCGCTGTGGGTTTTTCATAGATGGATTTTATGAGCTTGAGGAATGTTCCCTCTATCCCTATACTCTGAAGAGTTTTAATCAGGAAAGGATGTTGTATTTTGTCAAATGCTTTTTCTGCATCAATTGAGAGGACCATATGGTTCTTCTCCCTCCTCTTATTAATATGTTCTATCACATTGATTGATTTGCGAATGTTGAACCACCCTTGCATCCCGGGGATAAATCCCACTTGGTTGTGGTGGATGATCCTTTTAATGTATTGTTGGATCCTATTAGCTAGGATTTTGTTGAGGATTTTGGAATCCATATTCATCAGGGATATTGGTCTGCTTTTAATAATCATTTATTATAGGGGCACCTGGGTGGCTCAGTCGTTAAGCATCTGCCTTCGGCTCAGGTCATGATCCCAGAGTCCTGGGATCGAGCCCCGCATCAGGCTCCCTGCTCCATAGGAGGCCTGCTTCTCCCTCTCCCACTCCCCCTGCTTGTGTTCCCTCTCTCGCTGTCTTTCTCTCTGTCAAATAAATAAATAAAATCTTTAAAAAAATCATTTATTATAATAACTGAAGAATGATTTCCTGATAACGGTGAGCTCCACTGAGCTGGGTCTGTGATGGTAAGAGTGGTATTGGATGGATGAAGAATACCTTTATCTGATGCTGTTTTATACTGTGAAAAGCTCATAAATTTCATGGGACCAGTGTCATTTATTACTGAGCAGGAGATGGCTCACATGTAGAGGCTGAAAGAAAAACCTGAAAAAGAAAAGCAAAGGAAGGAAAAGCAGATGATGGATCTTTTCATCAATGCTGTACCACCATTCCGTTCTTCAGCTTCTGTGCTGCTGTGACGTCAAATCCTGCTGATAAGGGACTCTTGTACATCCCTCCCTTCAGGTCAACAAGGATTTCCTGGAAAATAAAAACTTCATTAAAAGAAGGAATTTATCATTTTTACATATGTGTCATTTTTTAAGGAAATGAGTGCAAAGGTAATTCTGTGTATGACAATTGATCAGTAAAATGTATTTGCTGTGTTTCCATTTTTAGACACGTAGATCTATGTTATTTTTTCCATCTTCATGGTGTAGAAGTTAATCCAGATATTTCTCATGGGTGCAAAATGGTGACTTGTGTTTAACACATTCTTCAGTTACTTTACATGAAACATTTATATTAGATAAAACTCTTCTAGGATATATATCTCTTTAAAACTAATTTATTTTTTTCTATTCCACAAGTCCCACATAATATTCTAAAGTGCCTTTTAAAAAAAATCATTGTGCTTGCTTGAAGCTAAGATATCTAAATCTGGGAATATCACTTTATTGTGTAACAGGTCAAATCATGGACATGATGGCCAAATGATCTTCCTTTGTAAAACTATTTTACAGAAAAATCTTTGAACCTTTCTTGAACTTTACTCCTTTGTCTTGGACTTCAGAACATTTTATGATCCCTCTTGACTTCTATCATCTCCAGGTGGACTGTGCTATTTTTGGTGTGGCAAGGGACAGGAAGAGCAATTGATTGCTGCCACAATAGCTGGCATCACCAGTCAACATTCAGAAATTTTCAGACAAGTAATTTAATCATCTTATTACCTTTTTTTTTTTTTTTTTTTCCACACAGCACAGCTTTTAAGCAAGAGAGGTGAGTCAACGTAGCTGGTTTCATGCTTGCAATGTTGCAAGCATAAAGATGGAGAAGGATGGCAGGATGATACCATACTAAGGTGCTCTCAAGCATATAGGCTCAATATATCTGTTTTACTTTCCCGAAAGGAGCTTATTATCTGTCAGCTGCAAACACGCCTCTCCAACTACATCACACATCTTTCCACCTCTATCATTTAAATTTACATTCTTCATCAGGTGCACAGGCTCAGTGTTTCTCAGAGGCATGATTTTTTTTTAAACAGATGTATGTTTAATTCTGATTCAGTAATTCTCGTTCAGTTATTACAACATTACATTCTAAGTAATCACATGCATTTATCACCATGTACAGGACCTCATACCATGACCACTCTCTAGATGTGATATTTAACCAGACACAAATGTCTTCATATTTAATGTACTGCTTTTCAGCCTTGATTCTTATGACCCACCAGACTCTACGTTGATTTCTATTTTCTGTCTATTGCTTGAATGTATGGTAACATTTCAGTATCCAGCATTGAAGAATAATTAGTATTGTTCTCAATCCTCTCAAACATAAGGGATATGGATGTTGGTTGATACTCTCTCCTGTAAGTGAGGTTGACGGTGGTTTTTGTGTAGTGTGTCCTGTTACTGGTGCATAGTATAAGTTTAATAAAATTTCCCAAATATCCAAACAATCTAGGCGAGATTAAAGACCTTTGTAAAAAGTAGAGTTGTGTTTTAAGAAAAGGAAGAACTGTGAGACCAATGGCTTTTGAAAACTGATTGTGAGATTATTGAGACCCTAGATCAAAGAAGGTGGAAGGAAATACCAGAAGAGAGAATTTTCCTCCTTTGCTTGTTTAATTGCCAAATACAGACATGGCCATGGCTATTTTTGCTGCTGTCAAAGATGGTGGAATGACTAGCTTCATTATTTTGCAGACATTCTAGAATGTGTTTCATGTGCTAGTTCCTGTATACAGCAGGAGTGACCTGCACATGCACACTGCCCATGGGAATTTTACTGCCTGATGAGGGAGTGGGGAATGGGGCAAAGAGTAGACATGCCAGCAAATGATTATGGCACAGAGTAGTAAGAGCTGTCCTCTAGGTTTTTATAAAATGCTATGGGATATACAAATGTTCCTAGTAGCATTATTCATGATAGCCAAAAAGTGGAAACAACCCAAATGTCCATCAACTGATGAATGGAACAAAATGGAGATTATTTGGCAATGAAAAACAAATAAGTACTAATCCATGCTACAACATGGATGAACCTTGAAAACATTATGCTAAGTAAAAGAAGTCAGACACAAAGGACCACATATTGTATGAGTCCATTTACGTGAAATGTTTAGTAGGCAAATTTAGAGAGGCAGAAAGCAAATTAGTGATTGCCTCGTGTTGGGGTGGGGAAGGATGGAGGAATGATGGCTAAGGGGAGCAGGTTTCTTTTCTTTTTTTTAAATATTTTATTTATTTATTTGTCAGAGAGAGTAGAGAGTGAGCACAACAGGGGAAGTAGAAGGCAGAGGGAGAAGCAGGCTCCCTGCTGAGCAAGGAGCCTGATGTGGGACTCAATCCCAGGACCCTGGGATTATGACCTGAGCCGAAGGCAGACGCTTAACTGACCGAGCCACCCAGGTGTCCCGGGGAGCAGGTTTCTTTTTGGAGTAAAAAAGTGTTCTTATATTGACTGTGGTGATAGATGCACAACTCTCAGTATGCTAAAAGTCAATGAGTTATACACCTTAAATAGGTGAATTATATGGTATGTCAATGATATCTCAATAAAGCTGTTAGAAAATGGTATAGGAGGGGCACCTGGGTGGCTCACTTGTTAAGCGTCTGCCTTTGGCTCAGGTCATGATCCCAGGGTCCTGGAATCGAGCCCCGCATCGGGCTCCCTGCTCAGCCAGGAGCCTGCTTCTCCCTCTGTCTGCTCCCCCTACTCTCTGTCAAATAAAATCTTTTAAAAAAAATGGTATAGGAGCAGGAGTGACTGGGTGGCTCAGTTGGTTAAGCGTCTGACTCTTGATTTTGGTTTAGGGTCCTGAGATTGAGCCCCAAGTTGGCTTCACACTCAGCAGGGAGCCTGCTTGAGATTCTCTCTCTCCCTCTCCCTCTGGCCCTACCGCCATGCTCTCTCTCTCTCTGTCTCAAAAAATAAAATCTTTAAAGAAAAAAAAAAAGAATGAATTTGATTAGAGACTTTAAGATACAGGAAGGTGGAGAAGAGAGAAAACAGTGATGAACAGTGAACTCAACATAGATAGGTAAAGGTAAGTGGATATTAATGGACTATTGGGCACTGTGCAATGTAAATGCTACTTAAGTCCTTTGGAAACAGAAGGGACATATGACAAAGGGGATTCTCATAATAATCCAGAACTAAAGTCCAAGAGAATCCCAGGCAAACTTAGGAGTTAGAAATTGAGAAGGAGAAAGGATGTGAAATGTCCCAAAGATCTCACCTTAGGGAGTGGGAAGGGATGATGACGAGGAGAGAGGGAAAGGGAACATTCTAGAGGTTTCATCTCCCTCGGGATTGGGATGTGCAGGGAGCAGAACACCACGTTGGGAAAAGGCTGTGTCTTTCTTTAGAAAATAGTTGGAATCCTGTTTGCAAATAATTAGTAGATGTCTTATGAACTCAAGAAAAGGAAATAGAATGAAACTGAAAAGTTCAATAGAACACCCAAATTCACAAGGAGGAGAAAACAAAATGAAAAAATAGAATGAATAACAATTAGATGGAATCAGCAAAATAAGGGGAAAAATTTTAAGGAAATAATGATTAAAATAAATAATTTTGAAGTAATTACCATTCCTAGAACATGCCATTGTTAGTCCTCCATACCTGTGCTGTCCTCCAGGTTTACCTTGCATGCCTTTCTCTGCTCCCACAAGGAAGGCCTGTGTGAATTACATCAATGGGTTCTCCCACCATCTAATAAGGACCAGCAGAGATCAGCGGGAAGGAGAATGGGTGAGGGAAGTTAGTCCCTGGGCTCCTCCCATGCCGGGTTGCTCTTGTGCTCTCCTACAGAAGGCAGCCCCACATACACATCTACCCAACTGTGTTCTTATAATGGCTTCCCTCCACCCCCTTGCCCCTTCAGGCCTGGCATGGTGATGCTTCGGGTTGTCACTGTCCCCAGTTTGATTCCTTTAAACTCTGCCCATACCCCAAGTAGTCACTATATTGATCTTCAAATTATCCACATTGTATGTGCCATCTGTTTCCTGCCAGGACCCTTCCAATTGCTCTTCCTGTCTCCACCTGAATGCCCCTCTTGGGGCATCTCTGCCTCATGGGATCCTGCTGGTACTTCATGAAGGAAAGTAGGTATCACTTCTTCTGTGAAGTAAGTAAGAAACAGTGCTGACTGGAGACCTACAGACTGGGGAAAAGTCCTGGCTCTGCTCTGTAACCAAGGACAAGTTACATCCATATCTGAAAATGGGGATGATGGTGCTCACCCCCCAGGCTATCATGAGGATTATGCACCCTATAAATGCTAGTTCCCATCCCCATGACATTGGCAGCAATCCATGTATTTTCTTTGCTCCTATACCATTTTCTTTTTTAAAAACTTATTTATTTATTTGAGAGAGAGAGAGAGCATGGTGGGGTGGGGATGGGCAGAGGGAGAGGGACAAACAGATTCCCCCCCTGGGCAGGGAGGCCACTGCAGGGCTCAATTCCAGGACCCTGGGATCATGACCTAAGTGGAAGGCAGACACTTAACTGACTGAGCCACCCAGGGGCCCCTCAAATTCTTTCCTCTTAAAGCCTTTGATTGTTTTCCTCAGATGGGAGTTGTAGGTGGTATAATCTCCAAATTCTTACATGTTTGCAAGTCTCCTTTCACCTTGGCTGGTGAATGCCCTCTTGACTGGGTAGAGGATTCCCAATGGATTTCAGCTTGGTCATTGGCAAATGTTATTCCATCGTCTTCTAGCTATCAGTGTTGCCGATAATAAGTCAGATAACAATTGTATGCTTTCCCAATTGCAGGTAATTTGTTCTTTCTATCTGGGAGCTTCTCAGATTTTTGCTTTTTAATTTCATTCAGGAATTCTACCAAGACATACCCTCATGAGTGTTTTTCTTCATCAGTCAAGTCTAGAACTCTGGGAGTCTTTTCAGTCTCCAGATTCTGGAGTCTCTTTTATTACACACTTTTATTTATTATTTATTGTTTTTTTTATTCAAGTATATTTAACACACAGTGTTATATTAGTTTCAGGTCTACAGTGTAATGATTCAACAATTCTATGCATTACTCAGTGTTCATCATGATAAATGTACTCTTAATCTCCTTCATCTATTTCACCCATCCCACCACCCACCTCCCCTCTGGTAACCACCAGTTTGTTTTCTGTATTTAAGAGTCTGGGTTTTTTGGGGCACCTGGGTGGCCCAGTCGTTAAGCGTCTGCCTTCGGCTCAGGTCATGATCCCGGGGTCCTGGGATCGAGCCCCGCATCAGGCTCCCTGCTCCACAGGAAGCTGCTTCTCCCTCTCCCACTCCCCCTGCTTGTGTTCCCTCTCTCGCTGTGTCTCTCTCTGTCAAATAAATAAAATCTTAAAAAAAAAAAAAAAAAAGAGTCTGGGTTTTTTTGTTTGTCTCTTTTCAAAATTTTCTTTTATTAGTATTTTCTTTTATTTTGATTCCAGTATAGTTAACATACAGTGTTATATTAGTTTCAGGAGTACAATATAGTGATTCTACAATTCCATACATCACCTGGTGCTCATCACAACAAGTGCCCTCTTTAATCCTCGTTTTATTTATTTATTTATTTATTTATTTATTTATTTATTTATTTATTGTTATGTTAGTCACCATACAGTACATCATTAGTTTTTGATGTAGTGTTCCATGATTCATTGTTTGCATATAACACACAGTGCTCCACGTAATACGTGTAATCCTCGTCTTCTATTTTACCCATCTCCCTACCTCTCCTCTGGTAACCATCAATTTGTTCTCTATAGTTAAGAGTCTGTTTCTTGGTTTGCATCTTTCTAACATTTTTTTTCCTTTGCTCATTTGTTCTGCTTCTTAAATTCCACATATGAGTGAAATCATATGGTATTTATCTTTCCCTGACTGACTTATTTCACTTAGCATAATACTCTAGCTCCATCCATGTCATTGCATCTTGCAAGATTTCATTCTTTTTTATGGATGAATAATATTCCATTGTATATATACAACATCTTCTTTGTCCATTCATCTACTGATGGACACTTGGGCTGCTTCTTTATCTTGGCTATTGTAAATAATGTTGCAATAAACATAGAGGCATAACACACTTTAAAATTACTGGCTTTTGTTCTTGGAATTCATATTATTGATTATAGTATGTCTCCTAGACCCAGCTCCAGATCTCACATTTTCTTTCATTTGCCCACCTCTTTGCTTGCTCTGTGCAGTGAGAGTTTTTTCCATGTGTTTTCCAGTCACCAGTTCATATCAATTCAATGACTAACCTCTCTTCAATTCATCCACTGAGTTGTTCAGTGATAGGGCTGCCAGATAAAATACAGAACAGCTAGTTCAATTTGATTTCAGAATGAATACTTTTTTAGTATAGCATGGGAAGAATATACTAAAATTATTTACTGTTTATGTGAAATTCCGATTTATTGGAACCTCCTGAAGTTTTTCTTGTATATGCCAAATCTAGAAACCCTATTCGGTGGAGAAGTCATTTTTTTCTGCGGTCTAGGCATTCTTTTCGTGTGTTGCATTTGAATCTCCTAACTGCCCTTGTTATTTGTTTGTCCAGGTTGCCCTCTGTTGTTTCTAGAAGCTTCATTTCACTGGCCAAATGTTTTGTTTGCTCAGATTAGTCTTCCTTTCTCTAGCTGCTGAGTTTCCTTTAATGCATTATTTTAAAAACAGTCATAGATCTGCTTGTTACAGCTCTCCCAATAGAGGCTGATCTCTGACTGTGGTAAGATAAAGGGATTTCTACTGCAGTGTGTGGATGCTGTGTGTGTCAGAAGATGGGCAGTAGTCCCTTGCTGGGGGCCTGGGAAGGAGCATCTCAGTGCCTAGGTGTTTGTACTCTTCTAGCTTCAAAGATGCAGAGGATTAAACCTACCTGTTCAGTATCCCTACGGACTTTTAGGGGCCATGGATACCAGATACAGTCATATAGGTTTGATGCTGTCTCTCACCTCAAGAGTCATTGTATCCCCACGGACCATACTCTTTCTGGGATCTGTCATTTAAAATCCCTGCCTCAGGGTTCTCAGATGCTGGCCTCATGGTTCTTGCTCTGCTCAGAATGAGGGAACCATACAGAACCTTTGCCCACTAGAACCCATTCCCTCTCCCCCAAGTCTGAACACACAAGAAGCTGACCATCTCAAGAGAGGAACCAGATGGGAGTGGAAAGGGAAGATGGGTGCTGAATGTATCAAAAGACTTAAAAGATGCGAATTGCTACAGAAAATAACTATTAGACTGGGCGTGGGTAAAAGACCAATAATTTTTTTTTAAATATTAAAATTTAAAAGGATTCTGTTCTTAGAATGTGTCACAATTGTGTTTAACTTTTCAGTCCATTTTAAAGAAACCCAGACTGAAAATCAGAGAGGAGGCATAGGGGTGTGGTTTATGCAGGAAATATAACAGAGGACTCTTATCCTGTGCTGTCCAGTCCAGCCCCATCTGTAGCAGGAGCCACCGGTGGCTAGTGACGACTACATTGGAACAGGTAGAGAGCATTTCTGTCATCTCAGAGAGTTCTGGTTTTGCACACTGGTGCATCCTTAGTACCTAGAACATAACAGGACATCTATAAATATTAGTCCAATGGAGGATTAAATCAACAAAAAGTTAAGAGCCTGATATCACAGGTGTGCATCTAATGGGTTTTATTCCTTCAAGGAAGGAGTGATTGTCCCCCAGAGACAAGAGCATATTTCATTCACATTTATGCATTTGACCCCAAAAATGTCACCAGATTTTGCAACTCATTTACAGTGGTGTTTGGGAAAGACTACAGACTCATAAATAACCAGCCAAGTTAAGGCTAAAGGAGAAAACAGTCGAAGAATCTGTTGCTTGTTTTAAAAACTCATTTCATGATGCATTTCTTTTTCTTATCAAAGAGGAGTGAATCTCAATATCTATAAATCTTTAAGGTAAGTATCCCCCTTCAAAATGAGGACAAGCTCTTAAACCTCTCTGTTAACCAATCTCTTCATGAAATTTTGTGATATATTGGGACTAGCGTGTGCTAATTTAAGTGGGATGCACAGGGAAGGAAGAGCACCGCGGAAAGAAAAAACAAACCTCAATTTTATTTTATCTCAAATACTAACCAATAATTACACAAGAAATATTAAGGATCTTCAAAAATATAAGCAGTCTTTTACATTTCCATTGACAGCTTAAATGTGTTCCCTAGCAATCAGAAAAAGGTATAAAGTTCATTTTCAAGGACTTGAAATAAAAAGGCAAATAGTAAAGCATATGCCAAGATAGGCAGCTGTGAATAACACCTTATCCCAGGACTCTCAATGCCTTTGTGAAGTAAATATCAATAAGGAAACTTCTTCTTACATAAATAAACTGAAGGAAATATCTTGATTTGTAGAACTGATGGGATTTCAAAACAGGAAAGACCCCAAAGCAGATGCAATTGTAACACAAAATACTTCTTCCCAAGGCAACATTCATTCTCTAGAAATAAGTGGGCAATCTCTTTGTTGACCTTTCCCCTTGTTCTGAAAGCTTTAATGGTGACTTGGGTGCCATTTTTTTTTCATCCTGTTCTTGAGTAAATGTGCCCTGAATGTCAGTCCCTAAATAAAACTATATTCTTTACAAATTCTCCATCTCAAGAATGAAATATGCATCTAAATTACACACAAAAAAGTGGATATGACAGCTTTGCATTCTTCTAATTTGTGGAGATAAAGGAATCTTTATAATACCAACTATAGGTTTCCTCTATAAAACCCTTGTAATTCCTCTATTATATACTGTCTCCTTTCCAGAATCTTAGGGCATCTGAAAAACTCAAAGCTATGTAAATGCAACATATTAGTTGTTGGAAACAGAATGGCTCCTTGCCTTCTTTCCTTTGTCTTCTCACTGTTGGGTTGAGAATATTTGTAAACTTGGCCACCTTAAAACAGATGTGGAGTGTAAACAATTAGAGTGAAGCAGTTAAGCCTTCCAGCTTTGTGCAGGACCATATTCTCCTGTTGCCACTTTTCTTGACTTTCTTAGCTTTGCCTAATTTTCCTTTCACACAGCTGATGGGCAACTTGATCCTTCTTCCTGATGGAGAAAACCCTGTGCAGGAGTGTTGGAGGTGCTTCCAATGGTCATCCTTTTGGGTCCTCAAGTAGAATTACTTTGAGACCGTGATGCAGGGGCAACATACTTGAGGAGAGAAGTGATTGATTATACAGTAACCCTCGCAATGCAGGTTGCTTTATTTAGGAAGGCTTCCTTCTTCTTCCTCTCTTGTAGTATGGTTAACCATTCTCTTTTGTGTGGCATCACTGTACTCCATGAGATTTCTGCACTAGCACCCACCACTTGGCTGTAGTTAACTGTTTTCCTGATCTCCCCATCCCCTGACACATACTTAGTTGATTTTGAGCTTCCTGAGAATAGTGATAAGAAATATCATTATTATCACCATCAGCATCTCTAACATTTACAGATCATTGACTATGTGCCAAGGCCTGTGATAAGTGTATTATATCATTGTCTCGTTTAAATTTTATAATACTTTTACAGAAGAGTAAACTGAGGCCCAGGAAGGGTAAATGACTTGTGCATGAGAGTAAGTGGTAGAGCCAGGATTAGAACCCAGATATATCCAATTCTGTGACTTGAGTTAGCATGATGTTCTGCTTCGTCAAGGCTTATTCATGCTTGGATCTCCAGTCACTGATAGAGATCATAGCCCGAAGCAGTTCTTGGCCAATGTTTATTGAATGGATGAATGAATGAGAGTGTGGCAAATTAGAAGGAGCAGCCCAGGCAACAGAATAAACAGAAACAGGGCTGCTCTTGGCCAAGCATGGAAGGAGGCCAATGTTTTCCCTGCCACCCCCTCCACCCCCTGCCTTAAAGGATGTCTCCTATTATTCTAGTGGATTACCATAGTCTTTCCATTTTCCTTTCTAGCCAAGCTTATTTTTATAGAGGATGGGATCAATTTTTCGATGTGGTCAAGATCCAGGAGTAATGGCATTGTAATGGGATATCAAATTTAAAGGAGACCTGAGAATAAAAACCTAGATTGTGCAGCCCTGTTAGACTCATCTATAGGGAAGGTCATGGGGTTTTATGATCTGCAAAGCTACTCAATATAGATGGTAAAGAGCATAGTTTCTCTTAATTGTGCTTCTCTTCAACTGTGTCCTCTTGGTACTACTGGTTTGCTTGTGAATGGGCTGGGTGCAAGCACCCAAATATGAGTGAAAGATGAAAAATTCATCCAATCATGGGGACTTGCTAGCATAATAAAATTGGCTAAATTAATGTTCATCCAGATGCTTTGGCTTTGGCCAGCCAGACAAAGCCAATTGCTGTATTTGAAGTATTTAGGAATCTTCATGGAATCCTCAGGGAGTGCATCATGGGCAGGTTTGTCTTCTCCCAACTTCATCACAGGAGGCCAAAGATGCACCCAACAGCCCATTCCTTCTGGTTCCTTTTGGAGGTCTGAAGCTGTTGTGAGGTGGTGTTTCATAGCACCCAGGAGCTAAGGGGACCAAATGACAAGTGAAAATCATGTTCAGTAGACAGTGGTTGCCAAGTGAGGGCCATTTGGCCTCAGGGGATATTTGCAATGTTGAAAGATAGTTTTGTTTGTTACAACCAGAGAGAGGTACTACTGGCATCTAGTGGGAAGAGGCCAGGGGTGCTCCTAACCATCCTACAGTGCCCAAGACAGCCCCTCATAACAAATAATTATCTAGACCCAGTGTCAGTATGGCTAAGGTTGAGAAGCCACGCAGTAGGGAAGTCTAAACCAGGAAACAAAAATCTGCCAATGATGAAAAGGGATGAGTAAGGAGGCTTAGAGTAAGAAGCAAAGCCAGAAAGTCAGAACACAGGTAGGTTCTGAAGTATTGGAAGTGAGAATCAAAAAGCAGGAGCAAAGTGGGAGAAGGCAAGATGATTACAATGAGCTATTTTGCAATGGCTGACGTTCCTTAACCTTGTGCAGTGTGGGAGTGGGCTTGCCTGATTTCTAGGCATGGGGTTGGAGCACATGCACCAGTGATAGGAAATGAGCAGTGCTCCCAGAATGTGGTTGACCACTGGATGGGCACTAGCTAGCCTAGTGGTCTGGAAGGATTTGCACAAGGCATGAGTCACAACAGTCATTAATTAGCCATAGAACTGAGTCTAGGACATCACCATATGTTGACACCACACAGTTTCACCAATTCAAAGCATTTGAATGACCTGATTTAATTTTTGGGTGGTTTTTTTTCTTCTTCTTCTTTAAAGCATGATTTCAATGTACCATAGAGGAAAGTGAATTCATTGATGGTGTTTGTCTTGATATATCTTTTTTAAAAAAAAGATTTTATTTATTTATTTGAGAGAGAGAATGAGAGAGAGCATGAGAGGGGGGAGGGTCAGAGGGAGAAGCAGACTCCCTGCCGAGCAGGGAGCCCAATGTGGGACTCGATCCTGGGACTCCAGGATCATGACCTGAGCCAAAGGCAGTAGCTTAACCAACTGAGCCACCCAGGTGCCCTGTCTTGATATATCTTGATAGGATCATGATGCAGTATGGCAGAAAGAAAAAAAAATTCTGTCAAAAAATTATAGGGGTGCCTGGGTGGCTCAGTCAGTTAAGTGTCTGCCTTCAGCTGCAGTCATGATCTCAGGGTCCTGGGATTGAGCCCCACATCAGGCTCTCTGCTCAGTGGGGAGTCTGCTTCTCCCTCTCACTCTCCCTCTGTACTCTCTCTCTCATATAAATAAATAAAAACTTTTAAAAAATATATACATAACAAGTTTCTGCCTTTGGTGGGGAAGAACAGTATGAATATCAGAGGTGAATGGCTCTCTGATGGAGCAAAATACGTTGATGGGACTGTGTGGTTCAGAAAGATGAGCCTCTGTCTTCCTCTTTTGCCAAATTCCAAAGCCTAGACTTGTGAAGGTGAGTAGAAGGAACTTAACTGCTCCCACTAAGGAAGTAAGGATTTTAGTGTTGGTGGGCAACCCAAGAAAGAGGGCTCCAGGGGCCCAGCATGTGAGAGGAGGGTCCCAGTAATATGACGGGAGGCAGCACCTTAGGTAAAATGGTGGCAGGGAGAAACTGCCTGTGGAGGAGTAATTATGGGGAACTATGTAAACAAAAATGGTGCAGTTTTTGCTTAGGTGCTGTTGTGAAGAAGTGGTTTTCAAGAAACCACTTCTGTCATCCCTAAAAGCCCCAGTAAAAGCCACACACAATAGCCTTGGATAGTGTTTGGAGGGAAGAGGAAGGAAGGAAGATTGGTGTCAGAGGAAGGGAGATGACCAGTAGAAATATAAGCCTTACTCCACTTACTCCTCCTCCCTATTCCCTCTCTCTCAGACATAAGAAGATTCCTAGGACTTCTGTTAGTTATCACATGGTGGCTTGAGCCATGTTATTTGGGTAATAAAAGAAAATGTGCCCTCAGCAAGCCAGAGTACCAGGAACATCTGTTTTACAGAGCTGAGTCAATGACAATTTTCAAGCAGTGATGACAAAGTGAGTCCTGCCTTTTCATGAGTCTCCTTTGGCAACTGTTTCCTGCACAGATATCTAAAAACTTTCTCATGGCTTTCTCAAGGTCTTTTGGTGATATGTGCAGCCTGAAGCTTTTCCCAGGAGCTGGAGTATAATCCTTTCTTGCCTAATCTGGCTACATGAAGTAGAGGAAGGGAGATGTGATAGAATAATGCTCTGAGGTTGGATGCCCTGGGGTTGCATAGGTTGGAGCCCAGACTCTCTGCTGGTATTGCTTTCTTCAGAAGGTGGATGAATTCCATGTCATCTTCTAGAGCCTGTCCCCTGGAGATCTCTTGGTTTTGCTGCATTTCAAGGATCATATCTGCTTTGCCTCCTTGCAGTTCTGGGAGTGCCCAGCTGCCAAGCCCAGTGCAAGGGACTGTTGAAGAGGCTGTTTGCCAAAGATGAAGAGTTGGAGATGCCAAGGCATTTGCTGCAGTCACTTTTCTTGCCCAATCTTTGTCATCTTCCATTAGTCAGGAGTGCTAATGAACCGTCACGGAGTGTCCAAATGACAGTGATTCACCTTCCCCCAATCTTACCAAGGCTGTTTAAATGTAGCTGTAGAAATCATAATGTTTGTGCATTATTGCTGTGCTCTAGGTCCCATAAACTTCTCTTTCTCCTGGGTTTTTGCTCCCTCAATTAAATCTAACACTTTCATCTCCTCTCTCCCTCCCTTCTACCTTCTGTCTTGTCTTTCCACTGGACCTTGCCCCCAGATCTTCACTCATTTGATTCCTCCTTATTGCTCATGTCTTCATTCAAATGTTACTTCTTTGGAGATGCCTTCACCGACTTCCCAGTCGAGAGTAATGCTCCCCCATCTCCCTGCCATTCTCTAGTCATTTTTAAAATAATACTTATCACTATCTGCCATTGGCTTGTTTAATCCCTCTTGGTTATTGTCTTTCTCCTTCTACTGGAATATAAGCTTAGTGAAGACCAAGAGCTCATCTAACACATTCACCCTTGTATCCCCCACTATCTCCCACTGTGCCCTACGTGTCATGGGTTCTCAATAAATATCCATTTTGTAAATGAACAAATGAATGAATGAATGAGTGAAACTACTCTATGTGATGAGTAACATTATGGTCTTTTCTTAGAGCTCATGCTTTTTAGTGTCCCTGTTGGTTTCCCACTACATTCAAAATGACTGTTTATATTTCTATGCATACAAAGCCCTATTTAATTAGGGGCTAGTCTACTTTTCTGTCTCCTGCCACTCTGCCTTGCTCCAATTGCACTGTTATTCCTGTTATTTGAACAGGAAAATTCTTGATGGTCAAGAGCCCAAACTCTGGACTTGGCTAAATCTGGGTTTGACCACAGCTCTGTTTGTTGCTAGCCTTGTGGTACTGAGCAAATTCTCTACCTTGTTTAACCCTCATTTCCCTCAACTGTAAAATGGAAGTAATGATTGCCCCTACCTCATAGGTGGTAAGCACATGGGGCCACATACTCGGAGAATTAAGGAAGTCTCTGTGAATGTTAACTCTTATGAACACAGCATGGTTGGGTCAGGATTATGGATTTCAGTTTGCAACTCTTTTTTAGGGAAATAAAAAGTCAGTCATGGGTATGGCTGAATTCTCTAGTAGGACAAGGGTGGAGCAAGGATGTAAAGGGTCAAAGATCGAGCTGTGTGTTGTGTCCATAGCAAAATGGAAGAGCCTTGGAGAGAAGGCATCTGGAGAGGATAGGAAGCAGACCAGGCAGTGGTGTGAGGAGCTGGGAGCAGCCTAGGTAGCTCGAGTGTGGCTGCAGAAGATGAGGTCAGAAATATGGGATGGTGGCAGTCTCAAGGCCCTGGAATGTCATCTAGGGCATCCTGCAGTATCATCCCAGGAGCTTAGGATATCATTTGTTCTTAACTATTTAGGGTGATGGATCCCTAGTGGGTTGAATAGTGCCCCCCCCCAAATTAATGTTCACTCCAAACCTCTGCGACTTTGTATGGAAATAGAGTCTTTGCAGATGTAATTAAAGTCAGGATCAAGATGAGACCATGCTGGATTGGGGAGGGCCCTAAATCCAATGAATGTCTCTATAAGAGACAGAAAAGGGCACAGTGATACAGGGAAGAAGACCTTATGAGGACAGAGGTATGAATGATGTGACCACCAGCAAAGGAATGCCAGGAGACCCACTAGCAGTTGGAAAAGACAAGGAGGGATCCTCACCTAGAGCCTTTGGAGAGAAAGTGGTCCTGTGAACCTCTTGATATTGGACTTCTGGCCTCCAGAACTGTGTGGGAATGAATTTCTATTGTTTTAAACCGCCAAGTTTTAAGTAATTTGTTATTGCTGCTTTAGGAAACTAATCCAATCTCTTAGGGAATTTGATGAAATCTATGGATCCCCTCTCCAGAAAAAGACAGGCATGTATGCACACACACATACAATTTTGCTTTCAATTTAAGGGATGTTCTGAAGCTCATCCATGGGGCCCAAGGGTAAGCACTCTTCCTCTAGATAATGGGGCATCATTAAGCCGACTGGGTCTGAATTTCAGAACAGTAATAATGGAAGCCACATAGAGATGAATAGGAACTAAGAGATTTTAAATACTTAGAATTAGTGCAATCACTTCCCCTTTCACACTTTTGCAAAATACTGCATTATTTTTTTCTGGAAACATGTAAATACAAAAGAAAATTAATAAGGTTGCTTATCATGTGTCCCAAGGCAGGATTTTTAATAAAACAAAAAGGAACAATGATTTTAATTTCTGCAGTGTGCTTGAAAGTGATGGTACTGCTGCAAAGAGGAAAAACACCCAGGAGTAAATACTGTCTTGTCTCGATTCTCTGGAATTAGATGAAGAGGTGAGGGAAAAGTGGGGGTGGGAGTGTTGAATTTTGTGACTTCTGGGGTGAGAGATGAGGCTGCTACTGAAATTTCAATACCTGGGGCAAGGCAGGTGCCTGATGAAGTTGGTGGCCATGACCGAGCAGCTCTGGGTGGAGGCAGGAAGAGCCTTGCTAGCCCTGAGCCATGGAGAAGGGACAGTGCATTGAGTGGGGCTTTCACCTCTTGGGATTCCACCTTCCCTCCCAGCTCTGTGGCAGTGGCTACTCTGCCTTTACAAATTGGGGCAAAGGTAAAGATACTGCTTCTTGGAAGATTTCTGTATATTTAGGAAATAGCTGTACTGGGATGCTGGAATATATTTTCTAAACATGAGTGGTATATTTTTGCTACCATTGCATGGTCATGGAGAGAGAAAGAGCAATAGGTTCAAATCCAAATTTAGCTTTGTGTGCATTTGGATAACTCACATGTGTGAACCTCAGTTTCCCTACTAGAGTGAAAAAAAGTTGTTAGTGTAAAATGGTGGACATTGTAGCTGACTTTTACCCCACCCATACTTTTTTTTTTTTTTGCTAACAGCACCCCAATTTATTCAAGGATAATAGAATCTATCTCAGCCTGATGGCCTATGTCCTAGATCTGGATAAGGAGATGAAAGGGGAAGTTTGCCAAAGAAGGTTAGTCTTCCAAATAAAAAGACAAAGTCTCACAGGAATATAGCCTTTGACCCTTCTTCATTCTGCTTTGAATGTTTGATGTGATGTCTGGGGCTGCAGCAGCCATCTTATAACCACAAGGATATATGTGGTTTGGCAAATGGTGGCAGAAGAGCCCAGGTTCTGACAGTATCACTGAGAAGTTGAACCAAAGGCAGCAATCACTAACTTCTAGGATTTTTGTTATATAGTTAAATAAACTTCTGTTTTCTATTGCAGACAAATGCAATCCTAACTGTGAATCCTAAATGTGAAACCATATGTACTCATCCCAGTACTTGGCAATAGTGAGAGTCAATGAATGCCAGGACTTTCCCTTACTTCTTTTCTTCTGGTTTGGTTTACGTTTTGCTTTTTTCCGTGTTATTTCCCAAGGACGTGTTTCTTTGTTTTGTGCATACCTTCATTACACATTTAATTTTATTCAATAGCATCTTATTTGACCAACTGTCACCTACCAACCAAACTTACCTTTCTTCAACATAGCTGAGAATCCAGGAAAAGGAAAAAAAAATTAGGGGCAATTGTGCAGAAAATGACATGCAGAAACCTTCATACTCTACAAGTACTATGAATCTAAAAGTAGCTAGAACCTAAGCAGAGAACCTCAGTTCTTACCCAGAGCTTATGTATTCTTACTTTAGATACATTTTTTATCAGAACTTGGCTAAATGATTGGAAGGATGCTCAAAGCATGGAAGTTATGACAACATAGAAAGGAACTAAAAAACCTATAAAAAGCAAAAATGTGAAGTGAGCCTTATAGTAGCTCTGTCATTTAGTGTAGCTGCAGGCACCCTCTACACTTGAAAATTCCCAAGGGGATCCCTATATCACAGCACAGTTGAAAGTTGACATTCCTAATTATCCAGAGACATATAGAAATGGTTAATCTATGCTCCATATATTCTGCCTGAGGCAGGGAAATGTTTTAGCTTCTTTTGAATCATTTCTATGTTTTTAAGCTTTTGGTTGAAAACAGGAAGCTTCTCCTATCTGCAACATTTCACTTCAAATATTTGGATAAACATTTTATCTTGGTTGCCTGGATATCTCTCATGTTTAGAGATTATCATCCTCAATTCTTAACCTATACATCTCTGCTAATACCTGCTATGGAGCTAAACCATTATGGACCTATTGATTTGACTTACCTTTACTTACACAGGCTATTGGGCATTATAACTTCATTCATTTAATCATTCTGCTTTTACTTTCAAGAGTTTGTGTTACACTTAGAAGATTCTAAGTGACAGCAGTTGTTCTGGTGGGGTGGGTGATCTCAGGATCTCAGGAGTCTTTGGAATGCTTTGTCTACAAGGGAAATATGTATATTTTCAGAGTCCTGTGTTAGAAAATGTGAACTGGCTAGGTAATGATCCTCAGGGCTAATGCTGCTTCCCCTCCAACATGGAAGGAGGTAAATGGTTCTTTAGTCTGGACCTCAGCCAGCAGTGCCCTTCAGATAGTGGGGAGGAACATAGACCCTCCTTCACTCCACTATTAGAGAATAAGATGTTAAGAGAACAGAACAGGCGAAGTGGACATGGATGCAGGACAAAATTCTGGTGAGATAGCTGGAGCATCACTCAGCCTGGATAAAGTAGATAGAAATCCCAGCATGGGACATATGGGGCCTCAGACTTGGGAATAAGGTCAGACCAGACCAGAGCAGAACACGTTTCTCCATTTCTCTTGGCCATCAGGCATTCCTTCAGAAGGACAGGCAGTCAGATCAGAGATCCTGTATATATACTTCCTGGTATATAATGTTTCTAATGATGGAGGACAAATGATGCAGTCCTCATGACAGCCTTGGAATCATTCATTCTCAAAACATGCTTTGTCAACTTAAAAAAACAGTAACTGAAACAAACTCCAGTCTTGTTCATTATAGATATTTGGGCTGAGTGGACCCAAGGTTATGACATCCAGAGTAGACAAATCAGGTGTACAATACTTCTACGTCAAGGGCTCTGTATTTAGATGTCCATGGATTTATATTCAAGAATAAGTCACTGGAAATCCATACAAAATTCTCTGTCTAGCTGTACATGTGCATTTCCAAGGCCAATCAATAACTTTCAATATATTCTTAGAGCTCTGTGACCCTAATGGGATTGAAGAGACATAGCCCTTTAGGATCCTCTCTTAAAAATGTATTATTTTGGGGTGGCTTGGTGGCTTAGTTGTTAGGCGTCTGCCTTCGGCTCAGGTCATGATCCCAGGGTCCTGGGATCGAGCCCCGCATCGGGCTCCCTGCTCAGCAGGAAGCCTGCTTCCCCCACTCCCACTCCCCCTGCTGTGTTCCCTCTCTTGCTTGTGTCTCTCTCTGTCAAATAAATAAATAAAATCTTTAAAAAAATGCATTATTTTTTAAATACATAGATACTACCTTGTTGTAGTTTAAAAAATGCATATGAACTGGGTGTTATACGCAAACAATGAATCATGGAACACTACATCAAAAACTAATGATGTAATGTATGGTGATTAACATAACATAATAAAATAAAAAAACTATTTAAAAAAAAAGTTGCCGACTCTGTAAATAACGTTCATTGAATTGTATACTTAAAATAAGTGAATTTTATGGTATCCAAACCATCTCAATAAAACTATTTTTTTAAAAAAATGCATATGAACAAAAAGAAAAAATACACCAAAGACTATTTACTATGTCTCCAGCCTTAGATATTAAAAAATTTTGTATATATATAAATATGCACACACAACAAAATATATATATGTATATATTACTTATACAATATGTATTAAGAATAAAATAATCAGATATAACCAAATACTTTAACATTGTTTTTTTCTTTTTAAATCATGTATGTCTTTCCTTGTAAATATGTACATATATAATCATCTGTAATTGCTGCATAATATTCCATTGTATAACTGTATCACAATTTACTTAACCATTTAAAACTTTTAATGATATTTCCCTATCATAAATGACACTGGGATATATATACATTTTTGCCCATTTATCCAGTTATTTTTAAGGATAAATTCCAGGAAGTAGACTTTCTGAGTCACTTTTTAAGTCTTCTTAAATTTGCCAAATTGCTTTCCAAAAAAAAAAAAATTACACTCTTAAAAGAAGTATAGGAGAGTGCCACTTTCTCTATTCCTTTGTCTACATCAGACATTATCATACTTTTTATCTGTTAATAAGATACTCAAAAAAGAAATCTCAGTATTTATTAGCATTTATTTGGTGATTATTGAGGTTAAATGTATTTTAACAATTTCTATGGTTAGTGTTGTCCTTTCTTTTGAGAATTAACTTTTATTAATGTCCCTGGCCCCTTAGAACATTAATCTTTTTTTTTTTTTTTCCATGAACTTTTTACATATAAACCCTTCGGCATATACATTGCATATAAAATTTCTCAGTTTGTTGACTGAATATTTTGTAGAAAAGAAATTTTGACCTTTGATGTAGCCAGAGCTTTTGTTTCATTTAAATGTTGTTCCCCTGCATTATATTTAAATAGATATAAGATTATATAAACATTTATCAATAGCTTACTCTAGAGACTTCATAGATTCTTTTTTTATACTTTGTCTTTCTATTTTTTTTTTTTTTAAGATTTACTCATTTTAGAGAGAGAAAGAGCATGTGGTTGGGGCTGGTTGGGGAGGGACAGAGGGAGAGGGAGAGAGAGAATCCCAAGCCTACTCCTCACTGAATGCGGAGCGCAAGGCAGGGCTCCATCTTACGACCCTGAGATCATGACCTGAGCAGAAATGAGGAGTGGGATTCTTAAGCAACTGAGCCACCCAGGCGCCCCTCCTCTTTCTATTTCTATTATCACTTAACTTTTCTTGAGCTTGTTCATGGTAATAAACAATCCCCAAATTTCAATGACTTGTAATAATACCTATTTATTTCTCACTCACTTTACATATTGGCTGCAGGCAAGCTTTGGAGCTTTTCCAGGTATGCCTTTTTAGGGGACCCACATCTGTTTCTCCTGCCCAAGGGACAAAGGGTGATGGTGGAACCAGTGAATGGCACCATGAACTTGTACTAGGATGTGCCATGTCTCTTTTGCTCACATTTCATTGGCAAAATCAAGCCACATGGCTAAGTCTATATCAATGGGGCATGGAAGTATAGTCTCATAGGAAGGGCAGTAGACAGTTTAAGAACTAAGTACAATCTATCATATGTATATTTGGAATAGGGTTTAACTTTATATTTTTCCAAGTGTTTAATTGTTTCAGTACAATTTATTGATAATGTTATTTTACACGATGCTCTGTGATGCTACTTTTAGCATCTGCTTTCTTACAGATCCTTCTTTTAGTTCTGGACATTGGGTTGGGTTTTATTGATTTATTTTTCTAGTCCTGCTCCTCTGGTAACCATCGGCTTATTCTCTATAGTTAAGAGTCTGTTTCTTGCTTTGTCCCTCTCTTTTTTTCCCTTTGCTTGTTTACTTATTTGTTTTTAGTTGATTCTTTTGATTTTTGAAAACAAATAGTTATATATACTATTGTAATTTACATTTTATCTCTTTTTCTGACTGATTGCAGTGGCCAAAAATTCCAAGAAAATATTGGGTGACAGTGATTATTTTGGGCATTGTTTTCTTACTCTTGATTTTAGGAGAGGAAATCTTATTGATATTTATGAACTGTTCTTCTCACCCTAATGTCGTAGCATTGTTTAACCAGGCATGCATTGAATGCTATCAAAGTGTTTTCTTTTTATCCTTCAAGATCTTCACAGGTCTTTTCTGTTTGGATCTGTTACCATGGTGAATCAGATTGATGATTTCATAATATTGAACTATCCTTGCACATCTGGAATTAATGCTCATTGGACACAGTGTATTATTCTTTGAATATATGGTTTTATTTAACTTGCTATAATTTTTTAATGACTTTTGCTTCCATATTTGATATTGTAATTTATCTTCAAATTTCCTTTTTGGGGGGGTATTTTTGTCAGGTTTTTTTTATGGTATCAGAATTATACTAATTTTATGAAATTAATTAGAGGGTCTCCCTCTTTTTCTACGTTTTAGAACAGTTTCAAGAGTATAGGAATTAATCCCTTTCTTAAAAGTACTCACCTGTCTGGTTCTGACAAAAATTGTTTTGACTTCTTACATTGGCATTTGTGTTTCTGACTTTTCTACCTCCTCTTAAGTCAATTTTAACTATTTATAATCTCTAGCACCTTTTCAATTTCATCAAGATTCTAAAACCAACATAGCATCTAAAGTATCTTGGACCATTTAAAATATTTAGAAGCTATAAATTTAGAACCATTTTGAAAATTCAGCTTACAAGATTCTTAGATGTGAACATAGCCCTAGCAAAGGTGTCAACTTTATCTGCCACCAACAGATGGCGATAACAGTCACTATATATTGTTAATTTCAATTTAAGAAAAAATGGACTTTGAGTCTTCCCAAACCTGATCACTTTAGAAACTGAAGACCTTTTCACCATACTTAGCATTATATACCTGTGCCCTGTGCATTCCCTTCCCTTCCTGCTTCCCTCATTTCTTTATTTTTTTTCTCATTTCTTTCGTTCCCCCCCTTCCCCCTCCTTTTTCCCCTCTGTCCCTTCTTTCTCTTGCCTAGTCCTGGAATGTGTTGATCTTTTCAAAGAATTAGAGCTTAGATTTATTCTTCAACTGCCATTTATATCTTTGTTAATTCCTTGTTTTTAAATTTCGTATCTTTTTCCAGTTTTTATAAAATTAAGTGCTTAGTTTATTTATTTTCAGTGTTATTTAATAATGAAAGCATTTAACTCCATAAATTCCCCCCACTGGTAACACCTTGACTGTATTCTAGCAGTTTTGATATCACCTGTTGTTGTTGTGATTAACTTCTAAATAATCTGTCATTGCAATTTTGGTATCTTCTTACACATAATTAAGTAGGACAGAGTTTATTTTACATTCCATAAAGGGGAGACTTCAGTATCTAACTCCTTACAATTATGAAGTTGTATAGGGGAGCAAAACTGTCATAAACGTGGGCGCCTGGGTGGCTCAGTTGGTTAAGCGACTGCCTTCGGCTCAGGTCATGATCCTGGAGTCCCTGGATCGAGTCCCGCGTCGGGCTCCCTGCTCAGCGAGGAGCCTGCTTCTCCCTCTGACCCTCCCCCCTCTCATGTGCTCTCTCTCTCTCATTCTCTCTGTCTCAAATAAATAAATAAAATCTTTAAAAAAAATAAATAAATAAAAAAAACTGTCATAAACAGTCCGTGAAATGTTCACGGACAAATTAATCACTTATGAAATTGGTCTCATCCTAAAAGTCTCTTCACTAGTGAGACCAGGGTCTTCACCTGTCTAACTGGTTAGATCTCTTTTCCCAGTCACCTCTAGCTGATTTGATTGTAGGTTGTTTTCCTGATAAAACAAAGCAAACACATTATCTTTGATTAAAAACAGAGCCTGTAGAATTTTGTAAGAATTTTGGAGAACTGCTGGAATTACCCAAATTTCTTTGACAACTGAGGATGGGGTGGAAGGCAAGAGACAGAAGAGGAAACTCTACAAGGTGATGAATATATAAGTAGAAAAGCATTGAATGGACCCTTGGAAGACTGATAAAGTTTTGATCTTTCTTTTCAGAAAAACCACTCTTTATATTGTTCAAACATGAAGGATGTTATATCATGAGATCCCCCATTTTTTTTTTTTTTAAAGATTTTATTTATTTGACAGAGAGAGACACAGTGAGAGAGGGAACACAAGCAGGGGGAGCGGGAGAGGGAGAAGCAGGCTTCCTGCGGAGCAGGGAGCCTGATGTGGGGCTCGATCCCAGGACCCCGGGATCATGACCTGAGCGGAAGGCAGACGCTTAACGACTGAGCCACCCAGGCGCCCCGAGATCCCAAATTTTGTCAGAACAAATATGTCAAAATCAATATTTTCGTTCTTTAATTTGATTAAATGCACAATAAAATAAACTTACCTTGGCAGTTTTGTTTTATTTTTCAAGATAAAGTTCCACTCCAACTTTTCTTCAGTGCTCGTTGTGAAATTTTGAACTTCCTTTTAAAGGGATTTACTTTAAAAGGATTATTCTCAGGATGAATTATCTTCAGGTAATGTCTGTTATTAAAATGTATTTTGCATTTTATTTTTATGTGTTCTATATTTATCAATTTTCCAATTGCCAGGAAAATGTACTCTCTCCTCCCCCTGTTTTAAAAATTAAACTTACTAATTTTATGATTTAGATTCTTTATACTTTATTTTTTGTCTGATTTATCCACTGGTAACAATAATGGTGTGTTGACATTTCACAAAATCACAGTATTTATGTTAGTTTTTCTTTGTATTTCTGACAGGTTTTTCTTTATATATTTAAAAGAAATATTGTAAGGAACAGAGCAACTCAAAAAAGTGATATGTATTATTTTAAATAGTAGTAGTATTGGGCATTCAATGTTTCACATGCATTTTTTTTTTTTTAAATTCCTGAACAGCTGTGTGAATTGATAAGTACTTGCTGACTATTGCACCATATCTTCTTCATTTGGAATGATGTCCATTATTATGATAAACTGTCCCCCCCTTTGTCCCATTTAGTTTTCTTGTCTAGATTTCTTTCCCCTCTAGTATTCATTTTACATTTTTACCATGCCTTCTTGTATTCTCTTACTTTAAAAACATGTTATATTATATATATGTATATATATACATATATATATATGTGCACACACACATTTCATGTTATATTATATATATGTATATATATACATATATATATATGCGCACACACACACATTTCATGAAAAACATGTGGTTTTTGGCTTAACATGTTTTGGGGGCCTGATTTAAGAGTCTTTGCTACTCTTACAGGCATTAATCCCCTTTTCTTTGGTTATTATAATAAATGTTACTACTGTAACCTTAACTCATGTGTTTTGTCTTTTGCACTTCCTTGGTATCTCGTTTATTTTCTGTCTTATGTTGTGTGGATTATATTGACTTTGCTTTTATATTTGTCTGTGTTTTAGATGATAATAGATCATGTGACTTCTAGTAGTGGTTATCTTCAGTGTTTCAAATTTATTATCTAATTGCAGGGTCGGGAGCAAAGGAGGATCTTTGGGCTTCCCAACCCTCCAGCTCCCATTTGAGACAAAGAATTTAGTACAATTTACTTCCTCTTTCTTCACAGGTTTTAGTACAAGATATTATTACATTGTGACTTTTACATTCACTTTCAGTTTTAAAACTAGATTTAAAACAGCTATTTAGACTTAACTATGTTGAACAATTTCAGTGTTTATTGCTGGTCTCTTTATAGTTGTTCTATTCCTGAGGCTTTTACTTTATTTTGTATATAATTAGGTAATTTTTTCAACAAAGGTATATTTTCTGAGTTCTTGTTTATATGAGAATGTTATTGTGTTACCTTTACATGTAAATGACTACTTTCTTTGTATACAAGGGTTAACATGTTAGATGTCTGTAAAATGGTAAGTCTTAAGCTCACCACTGTTTTCTTCTATTATATCTCCAGATTTTCCTTCTGTTCTAGTTTTTCATTTCTTCAGTTGCACTTTTTAAACATCATCTCTGTTCTCCATTCTCCCTTGGTTATCATATTTTCTCTTTTCATCTTAATCCTTTGTCCTTTTATTTTAGATTCTGAGAACTATTCTTAAGTTTGCTGTATTGTCTGTATTTTTTTTTTGTCTGTCCTTTATGTCTGTAATGTTGATTCTCATTCTGCTACATTTTAAGTTTCTTTCAAATCTTCTGTATCAGTCATCTCCCTTTTTATCTTTTTCCTTTGCCTATTCATCTTGATCTTTTCTTATGACATGCTGATCATTATTTCTAGAACCTATTATTTTTTTGTCCTTTTTTTGAGAATCCCAACCAGGTTCTTAAACTTTTCTTCTGGATTTTGGAGTAGCTTATCTTCAGAGGCAGGTTCTTCCCTAGATTCTTCCTCTTAAAATATTTTACTTGGTGATAAAGAAGAGTGAAATCACTGCCTTACGGACATCTGTATGTCCAGAAAAATGTAATATTTCACTCTTCCTTAATGAAGAGAAAAATATTCCTCCTCTTAGTGTGTATTTTAAGCTATGTATTAATTGAAATTAATACAATATTTTTCTACAGAAAAAAACTTGACTTTGATGGCCTCCTCCCTATCCTGCAGAGATAATTTCTAAAAATGCATTTATTGTATTTTGTTACAGAACCATGCTTTAAAAAAACAACAACCTTGCTTTATTTCTTAGGATAGTTTTACATTTACAGAAAGATTATAAAGATAGTACAGAGAGTTTCCATATACTTCTCAGGCAGGTCCCCCTATTACTAACACCTTACATTAGTATGGTGCATTTATCATAATTAGTGATCAACACTGATACATTATTATTAACTAAAGGCCATATTTTATTTACATTACTTTAATTTATACCTACTATCATTTCTCCCATTCCAAGACCCCATCCAGGATACTGCATTACATTTAGTCATCAAGTCTTCTTAGATTCCTCTTGGCTGTGACATTTTTTTCAGACTTTTCTTATTTTTGATGAGTTTTTGAGGAGTAGTGGTGGAATATTTTGTAGAATGTTCCTCAGGTGGGATTTGTAGACTTGGTTCTTCCCTAGATTCTTTTGAGTAGACTGGCGTCATGGGATTTTGACAAGTCACAAGGCTAACATACCATTTTCACCACATCATATCAAGGGTGCATACTGTCAGGATGACTTTTCACTGTTGATCTTGGTCTTGATTACCTGGCTGAGGTTGTGTTTGTCAGGTTTCTCCACTGTAAAATTACTCTCCCCTCCTGTTTTTCACACTGTGCTCTTTGGAAGGAACTCACTGTGTGTAGCCCTTAGCTAAGGATTGAGGAGTAATGCTTCACCTCCTTGAGTGTGGCATATCTACATAAATTATTTGGAATACTTCTGCAAAGGAAATTTGTCTCTTCTCACCATTTATTTATTCAATAATTCATTTATACCAGTACTGACTCAAGACTATTTATTTTATACTTCAGATATAATCCAATACCACTTCATTTATTTCATTGCTCAGATTGTCCAGCTTCAGCCATTGGGAACTTTTTCTGTTGGCTGCTTTGACATGCCCTCATTATTATGGGCTTATTTTTTCATTTTGAGCACCTCCTTATTTACTGGTACTATAAGATATTCCAGGCTCATTTTGTATATTTCCTGCCTTAGTCCTAGAATCAGCAATTCCTCTAAAGGGCCCTATTCTTTTATTGGGGAATGGTATTAGAAACCAAGATCTGGGCATTAGGTGTGCTCAATGCTACTGAGGTGTCATTACTTCTAGGCCTTCTCAGCTGACAGAGCAAGGAGATATATGTGTGTATACTAACCCGTGTATATACATACATCTGTAAATATCTCTTTATGTAGCTACTTGTATCTATATCAAGCTAAACATGAGTTCAAACTGATGTCTCCAACTCCAGCTCATTACTATATGAATCATTCTAGTCTCCCCCTATTGCTGCTCTGTAAACTCCCACTCCGGAACCTTGCTTTACTTTTAAAATAACCTTTTCTTTAAAAAAAGTTCTGGTTCTATAAATATGCCTGTTTATGTGTGTATATATTACATACTCATTGTAGAATATTTAGAAAATTCAACAATGTCTATGGAAGAAAGCCCAAATCTCCTATATTCAATCACTGTTAACAATCCCCCCCAATTTTATGAACAAAACTGTAATCACACTAGCTATACTATTTTGTGATCTGTGTTTTCCACTCAACCATGTATAATGAGCTTTTCCTCCATGTCATAACTATTCTTAAAGGTCATGATTTTAATTACCTATAGAATATTAGCCTTTTGGACTTTTACATTTTAATAACTTTTTGGTGTTATAAATAATGGTAATAAATACTCCTAAAGATAAGGAGTCATTAAGTACATACCTGATTTTTATTTAGAATATTTTATGGAAATAAAATCACTGGGCCCTAGGGTATGACCATTTTAAGGAGAATGATAAACAATGAAAAATTTTCTTCCAGAAAAGATAGCAGCAATTTAGCTTCCTGTCGTCATTGTATATGAGCCATTTTCTCTACATCCTTAGCAATACGAGGTGTTGGAATAATTTTTAAAAATCATCAATCAATTAATTAAAATGGCATCTTGCTGGGTTTTTTTATTACATTGATTTTCTTTTATTATCAGTGTGTTTGGACAACCTTTTCCTAAATTAGTTGCACATTATATTTGTTCGTTTCTCTATTGCCTATTAATACCCTTGCCTATTTTTTTTGTTAGGTATTTTTATTTTTTTATTGTTTCAAAATAATATTATAATTTGAAAACAAATGTGTATTCAATATAGAAAACTCTAAAAACAAAGAAAAATACAAAGAAAAAAATTACCCATGATCTCATCACTCATTCTGATTTCATTGCTATTATTTTCATTTTGATGTGTCTATTTACACACCAGAAATCAATATTTTACATTTTATATAAGGCTAATTAGAAAAATGATACACTGACTCCTTCTTTTGTAGCCTGATTATTCATCACTTAGGGTTATATCATTAATATTTCCTCAACCAACTCACAATGTCCTTTTCTACTTAAAAGCAAAGACCTCTTGGGAATGAGCGCCCATGCATCTATATGTTTTTTCTGCAGTCTTCCTTCATCAAGCATTCTGACTCCATTCAACAGGTTGATAAACACCCAACTCTGGACCATCTCCTATTTCCATGGCTCTATTCTCCATGCCACAGGATTTCTACAGGATTAGTACTCACCCTACTTCCTGGAATTGTGAGCCACTGTGTTCCCTGGCACTGCTGCTGCTGCTGCCACTCTCTTAGCCTTGGGGCAGGGAATAGGAGGGATGGCTACTTTCTGCTTTATCACTACATTCCAATCATATATACAGGCCTGTCTCTGAATTTTCCATAACACGACTAAGATATTGCTATAACATTTCACAAAGACTGGGTAAAGACCTTACAGTGAAAGAAGATAAATTGAACAAAGAGAAAGTTAAAATCAATTACTGGATTATTCCCTGAGACCACGTATCCAAGTTCTTTCATCTGAGTCCCCAGCTGGCACTACCAGGGCCACTTCCGAGACTGGGTAATTCTGGTAGTGGTTCACCTCATTTGCCTCCATTCTCAATGGCTTCCTGTAATGCCTTTCTCTTTCTTGGAGCCTCAAGTTCCCTCCCCACTGAAAGTACTCATTTGTCATCTCTAGATTGGTTCCCTGCCATGATGATTGACAGTTGCAGCAGCCACTCCTCTCAGAAATAGAAATAAACCTAGTGTTCTGCCCACAGTGGTGGGGCTTGTTTTTGGACACCCTCTCTCCCAACATAATCATAATGATTAGTACCTTTTTTGAAGTCAGATTATTAAGTATAAAATTAAAATCTCCTTACAGGCTAGCAGAAAATTGAAAAGATACAGGCATAAAGCTAATCATTGCTGTACAATTTATAACTGCAAAAGGCTGTCCATCAACAGGATGAACAACTATGATACTGACACATCATGAAGCATTATGCAACTATAAAAAGAATAATTCCAAATAATGCTAAAGAATGATATTTAAGATATAATGCTTAGTGAGAAAAGCAAGGTAGAGAAAAATGTGCATAGTATACTAACATTTGTCTAGGAAATGAGGATACATGAATGTATGTGCATATTTGATTATATTAAAAATTCAATTATAAACCATGAAATAAAATTGTTATCTACAAGGGGAGGGAGGGAACAGAGTGGAGAAAAAAATGGTAGAAGCTAGACTTCCCTAAATATACCTTGTTTGTAGATTTAACTTTGAAACCGTGTAAATATTTACATAATTAAAAATTAAGTAAAAATAAAAATATTATCCCTAAAAATTAAAATCAAAATAGAGACAAATGAATTTAAATGTGTAGTGAGTTGGTGACTTAGCCAAGCATGGAGAAGTTATTTGAAGAGGCTATAAACCAAAGTAAGATGACCGGACATCCATTGTGGCATATATCCTTAGGGCTAAAAGACCTACGAAAAATTTCTAGATTTGTCCATTGAAAAAGCCTGAAAGCAATGACCAATCTATAGCCACAAGCTGGTGTTCACTTTATGGTGTCTTAATGTTATTTCTCAGTAAAAAGAACCAGGAATCATTGGTGAAATGGTGGATTCCAGGTCTGGTACAAGAAGTGGTTCAGATGTCTGAGCATCTTTTCAAACCAGAAATCTAGGATGTGTTTAAAGTCTCAAGAACCAACTGGAAGTGGCTCCTCCTGACCAAAACAGGAGCAATTTGAACAATAAGAAGAGGAACAATGGCAACAGGGTGAAATATATTAAACGTGTTAAAATTCATGCATTCATAATGACACTTAAATAAATACATCATGATCCTTTGGAGATGTTAGAGAACCAACTCATGATTTGGAAAACTGATAAATAAAAGGAAAGAATGAAACATTTAGCCAGCCTTTCCTGTACAAATGCATCTTAGGACAGCCAAAGTGTTGAGCGGGAGAGACTTCCTAGAACTATCCAGCTGATAAATAAAGAAGAAATGATAGATAATCACCATTTTGCAACCCCAGTGAAATGAATCTAGTCAAGGAGAATCAGTGGCTGCTAAAATCACAAAAGGAAGGATAAGCAGACTATGTGCCTTTTGGTGGGCACGGACAACACCAGTTATGAAGCACTCTTGCCCCCAGAACAAACTCAAACTAGATCTAGCTACCCACATATAGAAAATGCTGGGGACAGAAGCACATGCTAAGTGACACTGCTGACAAGTGATCTAGTTTCTCTAACAACAACAACAAAAAGGCAAGAAAAAAAAGGAAGGAGATACCTAAAGGTTAATAAAAATTTAAGAGTCATAGCAAGCAAATGCACATATGGATGTTTAGATCCTGATTTAAACAAACTAATTGTCAAAAAGTATTTATGAGACAACTGGGGAAATTTAGACATCAACTGAATATTTGATGATATCAAGGAATTAGTGTTAATTTAGGTGTGGTGGTGGTATTGTGGTTACATTTAAGAAAACAGTCCTTATCTTTTAGAGATACATATTGACACATTTTCAGAAGAAATTATATAGTTGCTTCAAAATAATCTAGCATGTGGGGTGAGGAAATGGGGTGATAGAGATGCAATAAGAATGGCCTTGGACTGTTTTTTTTTTTTTTTTAAGCTTTATTTATTTATTTGAGAGAGAGAGAGAGATAGCATGGGGGGAAGGGGCAGAGGAAGGAGAGAGTGAATCTCAAACAGACTCCCCGCTGAGGGCAGAGCCCAATGGCTGTGGCTCAATCCCATGGCCCTGAAATCATGACCCTAAGATCATGACCTGAGCCCAAACCAAGAGTCAGTTGTTCAACCGATTGACCCACCCAAGTGCCCCTTGGACTGTTGTTTTTGTACCTGGGTAACAAGTACATGTGGGTTCACATTGTTATTCTCTCTCTTTTGCATATATTTGGAATTTTCATGATATAAAAAGGGAAGAAGGAGAAGGAGAGGGAGAGGGAGAGGGAGAGGGAGAAGGAGAAAAAAAGGAGAAGGAGGAGGAAGGGGAGGAGAAATCTTCCTGTAGGGTTTTACCAGTACATTTAGTTGTGTTTTCTTCAGAAGCTTGTGGTGAAGAAGGGCATACTCAAGTCCTGTGCTGGGGCCTCTGGGCCTCTATTCTGGGATTCTTTGGGGGAACTTTGTGAATGAGAACATGCACACTCACCTCCCAAGATGTAAGAACATTGCAGCCTAAGTCTATTTAGTGAAAAAAAATTCCATATAATCTTCAAAGATGCAACTTTACCTCTAACAAAGATAGGCTTTTGCAGGATTCTGTAGAACTAGAATTCTCAAAGTGTGGTCCAGGCAACCTCAGGGCCCCTGAAACCACTTCAGGAATCCATATGGTCAAAACTATTTTTATAATAATACTAAGATATATTTGCCTTTTTCACTCAGTCTTTCACAGGGTACTGGAGACTTTTCTAGAAGGTACATGATTCTAGATATCTTGATTGCTCTGGCAGCTAACAGAGTGTGAGCTTGTGTGTTATTTTTATGTGGTTGAGTTCCTGTGTTTTAAAATTTTTTCAATGTAACATCTCCAAATTCCTTCTTCTTGCAAAACACCGACACACAGACATACAGACACAGACACACACACACACACACAAATTGATATTATTTGCTTCCCAGAATCCACTCACCTCCTACCCCAAGATTTCAAAGTCATAGGACAAATTCTTAATTAAGGCTCAAGGCCAAACACTTGGGTTTTCTTTCTCCCCTGATGGTCTCTGCAAAAAGTAACTTTTCCTCAAACACATAGCCCACAGGGAGTCTGGGCTACTTTAGGCCACAGAACCTCTACCTGCCCCTTCCAGAGCATATCCTTGGGTCATGGCCCTTTCTTTTTGCATCTATAAAATAGCAGACAATGAATGGCTCTTACCTTCTTGAAATGATGAAATAATGCAACATGCATATAATAACTGGGTTCTGCCTACAGTGATTGTAAGGAATGGCCGGTTTACTCCATTATCCGAAATCACTGGAGATCATGATGGCTCAACACATTACTTTTCCCTTCCTTAAGGTCATTCAAAGAATATCTTGGTTGGGTTTCTGGAAGGTCTTTTTTTTTTTGCTCCCCTTCCTTCATTCCTGAGCCCCTCTCCCAATCCCAATATCCTTAGTCTTTTTCACCCCTCAGTCCTCACCCCAGACTCACCCTCTATTCTTAATGTCTTCAAGGTTCTGAGCATTGATCCTGTTGCCATGTTGGGACAGCAGTAGTTCCTTACAGTGTAAGGAGGAGAAGCTAGAAAGTGGTGAAGGAAACAGGATGGTCATGTAGCCCAAGGTAGTTGCTCATGAGTGGTTAGCCTTCCTTACTGACTGCCCCATTAGAGACTCCTTACTCCATCAATTTTTGTTCCAATCCATTGACCAACACCTTTGTTTTTGTCACCTCCAACCCAGCCCTCCTGTTATAACACCCATCATTCTGTCATTATGATCACTTCCTTACATATACTCTTAACTCCCTTTCACCTCTCTCCTTCCATTGAACACACATGGCTAATCCCACTAATTCCACCCTTGGTTACACCCAACACCCAACTTGCCCCTGAACAACTGAATGTGACCGGATAAATCACCACCATGCTTACTGGTCTGATTAACTTACAAATACAAATATCCAGTGGGCCTTCATTACCTCCCAGCAATGCCACTGTATTTTCCCAGTCATTCCACTCTTCTCTCTGACTTGACTTCTCATATTTTCAAATCTGTCCTGAAACATCAAACACTAAAAAACCATACATTTATTGTCTAAATCCGGGTACCCTTGGGAGTAAAAAGGGGTGCTATTAATAGATTTGGGAGACAACAGACTAAAGCAGTGTTATTCCAGGCAAATCACATTCTCCTATTTGATACCTTCCTTTCTCCTCACTTTCATCTGGCGATTTCATGGCTTATCTCATGGAGAATAGAGAAATAATAGAAATGAGTTCCAAACCTGACAACAACTTCATCTGCAGCTGTGTTCTTGGCCTTCCTTGTTCTTCCAGTGGATGGTGTATTAGTTTCCTGTGGCTTCCATACTAACTTACTATAAACTTGGTGGCTAAAAATGACAAAAATGTATTCTCTCACAGTTCTGGAGGCTAGAAGTCTGAAATCAAGGTGTTGGCAAGGCCACACTCCCTCTAATGGCTTTGGGGAAGAATTCTTTCTTCCCGGTTTCTGATGGTTGCTGGCAATCCTTGGCATTCCTTAGCTATAGACACATTGCTCCAATCTCTGTTCTCATTGTCACATGGCATTCTTCTGATGTGTCCTTGTCTCTATTTTCTCTTCGTATAAGGACACCAGTTATTGGATTAGGGACCAGCTTTATCCTGTATGATCTCATCTTAACTAACTACATCTACAAGTAAGGTCACATTCAAGGGTTCCAGGGGAACATGAATTTTAGGGGGACACTATTCAACCCGGTACAGATGGACTCCCAAATCCAACCCCTCCACTTTGGCTGTCTGCATCCCCTTCCCATTGGCCTTTTCAAAGACTCTGTTCCTGCAGTTCTCTCTTCTCTCTGGTGCATGACCATTACCTCCTCTTTAGTGTGTCATTCCTATCATGGCACAGACATGCTGTCATACTGTCTATATTAAAAGCCCTTCCCACATGCAGGGCTCCCCTCCATCTACTGACCCACTTCTCTGCTCTTTATAGCAAAAGGCCTTGAATGAGTCACCTGTGCTCACCATCTGCACTTCCTCTCTGCCCGAATTCTCTTTAACTCACTTTGGTCTAGGTTTCAACTTTACTGCTCCACTACAACTAGTCCTGTCAGGGTCACCAGAGATTTCCATCTCGCCAAATCCTTTCCAGTGATATTTAATGATCAGTCCTGTCTCTCACTTGGATTTGGGACACAATGCTTTCTTGGTTCCTTCCTATTTCAAGCCTCCCATTCTCAGACTCCTTTGCTGGCTCCTCACCTTCTTCTTCCTGACCTTTAAATGCCAAATGTTTCTAGGCCCTCTTCTCTTTCAGGTCTGTGCCCACTCCACCAATGACTATCACTAGTCCCTTTGCTTGCCATTGGTATGCTGATCACTCCTGCCACATGTCCAGTCCCAGTTCCTGACTCACCTCTTGAATACCCCTTTATCTGTACTTGCATACACATCTTAAAATTAGCATGTCCTAGAACTGAACCATCGATTTCCCTCCACCCAGCATTTATGCCACCTTCAAAATGCACCATCCTCCATTTTCCCCCCTCAGTAAATGGAACCTCCCTCCTTCCAGACACTCAGACCAAAAATTTAGTGTTCTTCTGCTTCTACACATATCTTCCTGTGTCCCCCCAGTCCCAACCACTCCCCTTCATCTTGATGCAGTCCTTCTTAGGCCACATCACTAGGATCTTCTACCTGGACTTCTGTAATGGCGTCCAGCATTCCTCTTGTCCCTCTCCATTCCATTCTCTACCCAGGAGCCAATCCAATCATGTCATTCTCTTGTTCAAAGCTTCCCCACTGACCTTTCATCTCATATCACTTAGAGTGGAATCCAAATTCTTTGCCTACCTACAAGTCCCAACATATACCTGGACGTTGGTTAGCTCTTTGACTTCCCTCTTCCTGTGCTCCCTCAGCTTCACCTATACTAGCTTAACTGTGGGACCTTGATCATACCAAGTTCTTCAACCTCAGGGCTTTGCCTGTGCTGTTTTCTCCCGCTGACATTCTCTGCCCTCTGATTTGATTTGTTCTCTCTCATTTTGTTCAGGTTTTAGCTCAAATGTCACTGCCTTAGTGAGGTCTTGCCTAACCACCTTATCTAAACCAATTCTCCCCTCCTGGCCCCTGTATACACCCAACTCACTTTCCCTCTGTCTTTTTACCTAGTTTCATTTTTCTTCATACTTGTTATCAATACCTGAAATGATACTATATATGCATTTTGTTTTCTTGTCCCTTTCCTCCACTATACTGTAAACTTCATGAGGGCAAGGCTTTATTTGTCGTGTTCAGTGAGAATAATACCTAGCATGTTGTACTGAATAAGTATGACTTTACTTCAATTTTTAATATTATTACTAAAGCAAAGTATTTTTAAATTAATGCTAAAAATAAAGTTTAATTAGTAACAAGAGTTTTTGTATGGCTTGAGAAAAATATTCATTTTGAAGGTGTTATTTGATTTAATGGCTTTCTATAGGAATCCTGAACATTCAAGGATATTAGTGATACATATCAAGTTTGAAGCTGGTTTTAGTAGTTTTAATAGTAATTATAACAAATACCATTATTCAGCCCTTATTACAGTGACAGGTGCTTTGTATGGATTATCTTATCTAATTCTTAAAACAACTCTATAGGGTATTTATCACCTCAATTTACAGATGTGGTGTGGTAGTTTAAAATACGTCCACAAATTCTTTGATAGACCTCCCTTTAAAAGGTGGGAGCTAATTTGCCTCCTCTTGAGGGGGGGGGGTAGGCTTAGTGGCTCAGTTCTAAAGAATAGAAGATGGTGGAAGTGACAATGCTTGGTTTCTAAGATTAGATGGTCAAAGCCGTTGTGACTTTCTCCTTGTTCTTTCTCTTGGATCACCCAACCTAGGTCATAGTTTTCTCATCTTTGACGCAAAAGGCATGGGCCTGACATCCCCAGTCACACAGTCTGACGTGTTGTAAATTGCCTCTGCATCAAATAGCTTTAGCATGGACCAACACATCATATTAATTAGGGGCTCTATTCTAGAAAGAGCTGAAGCTTTGACAGTTCTGCTCTATTTTCTTAAATTTTTTTATTGTTATGTTAATCACTATACTATCATTAGTTTTTGATGTAGTGTTCCATGATTCATTGTTTGTGTATAACACCCAGTGCTCCATGCAGAACGTGCCCTCTTTAATACCCATCACCAGGCTAACCATCCTCCCACCCCCCACAGTTTTGCTCTATTTTGTTGGATTTCGGGGACTAGATGAGAATGGCATGAGGTCACTCAGGCAAACTTATGAAGAGATCTGCATGGCTAGGACCTGAAGCCTCCTGCCAGTCAGCCATGTGTGGGCACCATCTTGGAGGTAGAACCTCCAGACTCAGTAAAACCTTCAAATAACTGCTGTCCTAGCCAACAGTTTGACTGCAATCCCATAAGAGACTATTAAGTCAGAACCACCCAGCTAAGCTGCTCCTGAATCTCCAACATAGAGATACTATGAGATAAAAATACCTTTTGTTTTAAGCCACTAAGTTTTGGGGATAGTTGATTGTGCGGCCAAAAATAAATACATTTGTAAATGGAAGGACGGCATGGTTGAGTCAAGAAGCTCACAGCATATAGCTAGTAGTGATGATGCAAGAATCCAGGCATTCTGATTCTATAGTCTACAGGTTCAACCACCATACTATATAGAAGGTCAAGATCATGTCTCAAGTAATTGCCACATTCTAATCCACTGTCAGGGTAGTGAATACAATCTTTTCTTGGCTATTAAACTGGCTGGTCTTGCTCCATCACAAGGTCATGTTCTAGGCAGCCACTGCCCTTGCTTCTAAGTCCTCATTCTGCCCCAGGTTTGTTCCACCATATAGTGGATATCTATCTCACCAGTATGTCTTTGTCCATTCCTCTGGGCTTCTGCTCATTCCCATTTCCAATCATGTAATTCTGGTCAAGCTGCCAAATATTGTACTCTTCTTGCCCCATAGGTGGGTATGTGACTTAAGCTGGCCAATCATAGAGTACTATCAGTGATTGACTACAGTAATTGGGCCACAATAAGAGCATATGATCTACAATCAGCCAAGCAGAGCCTTTCCCTGGATTTATATTATATTATATTATATTATATTATATTATATTATTATATTTTATATGTCCTTTGAGAGCTTGAATCCAGCCAACCCTGAGAGCAATTCCATCCTTTTCTAATCTATGTGAGTCAATAAATTATTTGTTTTAAATCAGTTTGAGTTGAGTTTTATCACTTGCCCTTAAGTTATGACTAGTACGAAGAGTCTGTCCTAGTTTTTGGAATATGATAGGTATCTCCCATTCTCCATAAGCAACAATGGTTCTATGTCATTTGAAGAATCTGGAACAGAACTGTGCATTGGTTGGGTCACCCTTCCCACAGAGGATGAAGAACCTTCCCTTCATCCTTCAGGAAGCATCTGGATTTTCTGGAAGCCAGTGATGGTCTGGAGGCAAGCTCAAAATAAAACAATGTTATGACGGATGGGTAGTTCAGTCACTCAGTTTAAAACCTTAGTCATCTCTGTATCCTTTCTTTCCTTAGTTGCTCACCCCTCCCCCAACTCTCAACACACACACACACACACACACACACACATCCTGTTAGTCATCAAGTCTTGTTGATGTGGATCAAATGCTTTATGGAAGTAAATGGAATGACCATAATGAAAGTTGGTGGCTGGTGGGGTTCTTCCTTGCAAAATCCAGTTTTTCTTCTTCATTTCTACTGCTACCTCTATGGACCACTGCAATTGGTCTCCCTATCTCTAACCTCAATCCCTAAAGTCCATTTCTCCTATTTCTTCTAGAATTTGTTTTCTAAAGCACACTTTTGATTGGTACATGCTTTTGATGATTTAAAAGTCTTCTCCAGTTTTTCACTGCTGACTTGTTAAATTGCAAACCATTCAAGACTCTCCATGAACTGACCCACATTTGCTATCCAATGTCCTATGACCTTGATGGATCAGTCTTCTAGTCTTCCAGCACCCCTCCCATTGCAGCACCACCTACCACTTACTCTTACCTCTTTCCCTAAATAAAATACTGTCCTTCCTTTCCAATAAGTCTTCAAGATACATTTCAATTTACCTCCTTCATAAGATATTCCCTGAGCATGCCAATCCACAGTGAATAACCTCTTCTGTGAATTCTGTAACAATTTTTGTCTAGACAAGGTTTTTTCAAAGTGTGCTCACATTCCCAAAGAGAATTTGGCCAGTACAAGTCAAGTTTTTGGTGTTTTTATAAAACTACTGATTATATATTCAAATTTGTCTGAGCAGATTATTTCCAAACCGAGTTTCTTTCTTGTCTTCTACTTCCAAATTACATCCTCATGCTATGATGGTGCATTTATTCCCAAGTACAAATTAAGGATCATTAAGATTTGTTTTGTGACCTACAGATTGAAAACTTTATCATTAATGTTATTATTTAAAACCATAACCACTGGGAAAATAGTATGAAAAGGGGAGAGGACTGCTATAACAATTTCTACAGTTTTTAAACCAAATATACTTTATTTCTGCACACTCACCCTTCCCCCCTCATTGTTTTAATATGAGATTTTAACTAGAAATTGGTATAAAATCTGTTGTATTGGCATAGCCTGACAAACATTCATTGTGTACTCACTCTCTGCCAGGAATAGTGATAGATGCTTGTGATACAAAGATAAACAAGCCCCTGTGGGAAGAAGAAGAGTTTTCCAGATGGATTCCATGTGGAAGGACATTTTAGACAGAGGGAACAGCATATGCAAACTCGTGTGTCCTGGAATGAGCCAGACATGAAAACTCTGTGGTTCAGATTCTAAGCAATTTTTTTTTATTGAAAAATTTGGTGACTTTTAAAAGTTTGACAGCCTCTAGATTAAACCCTTTCTCTTGGGGCGCCTGGGTGGCTCAGTTGGTTAAGCGACTGCCTTCGGCTCAGGTCATGATCTCAGGGTTCTGGGATCAAGCCCTGCGTTGGGCTCCCTGCTCGGCGGGAAGCCTGCTTCTCCCTTTCTCACTCCCCCTGCTTGTGTTCCCTCTCTTGCTGTCTCTCTCTCTGTCAAATAAATAAATAAAAATCTTTAAAAATAATAAAAAAATAATAAAAAAATAAAAAATAAATGAACCCTTTCTCTTTGTCATACACTCTCCTCCACCATCTCTCTCTCCACGAGGGCAGTTCAGGGTCCTGATTCAGACACAAATAACCTTTATTGGGTTCCACTGCTATAGGCCACATCATATATATACATAGATCTCTATTTAATTCTCACTTCATTTTAGGTGTTTATCACCATCCCCAATTTAGAGATGAGTAAAGTGACTTGTCTAAAGTCTCACAAATAGGAAATGAAGGAGGATGTGAGTTATGTCCACTTCTCATCTGGAGAAAATGACCAACTGGGCATTTTTGGTGCTGGGATGAGAAAGACCTTCCTTCTAAGTTCAGAACAGCCTGTCTTTCCAGATTCTGATTTAACCGTATCACTTACAGAGAGAAGCCTTTAAACAGAAGGGTGAACATTTACCCAGGATCTTGGTAGGGAGAGACTTTAAGGAGTTTGTACTTGAGAGTGCTTCTCCAGTTCTTTGAGCTCTGGAGTTTGGCACGTAGTAGAACTCCTTTTTGTTGAACGACTGAATCCTGTTCACATGCCTGTGGCTGGTTTCTCTTCTTGGATCCAAAGCCCCTCGAGGGCAGAGCCCCAGTTATGCCTATCTAGGGACACTGTGTAGTTGGGTAGGCTTTGGAAAATGTTTGAGTAGTGGATGAGTGAATGAATGGGGGACGGAGGGCAGCTGTTGATGGGAGGCCACGCCTGGATCTAAAGACTTTCCAGGGTTTAATGGGGTGTCGTGTTGGGGCCTCTGCTTGGGCCACGTCTTTCCTCCTCCCCGGGGCCTCCACGTCTTACAAACCAGACTGGAGGGAGGGGCTATGCAGCCAGGGAGGGGCTGCGCAGCCCCTAGGGGCCAGGTCTCCTAGTACAGCGCCCACTCCCTCCCTGGGTTGGGTGGGGGTGGGGAGTGGAAGAGGTGAGGCCCCGGGCCGGCTGAGCCCAGCCGGGGCCCCTTCCCTGGGCCCTGCCACGGCAGCTTTCTACCTGCCTCGCCGGCCGCCCCTTCGCTGCCCCGGGCTGGGTGCGCCCAGCGGGCACCTGGCCCGCCACCCCGGGGGGCCCCGCCGCCGCCTCCGGAGCCGGCCCGGGGTGGCGGGGCGGGCCCGAGCGCTCCACGGCTCCGGGACCGGTCCCCCGGGGCGCGGCCGGGCAGCCGCCCCCGCCCCCCCCTCCCCGGGGGCCGGGCCGGGCTCCCGGGGGGCGGGGACTCGCCCAGTGGCAGCAGCGTCCGGGCCGGCGGCGGGCGCGGGGCGGCTTCCTGCAGGCGGCGCCGGGGCGAGCCGTTGCCCGCTGCAGCCACCGCCGCCGGGTCGCCGGGTCGCGGGGGCCGCGGCGCTCGGGCCGCGTCGGTGCCTCCCGGGCGCGCTGCGCGGCCGTCGCTGCTGCCCGCGCTCGTGCCGCCGCCGCCGCCGCCGCCGCTGCCGGTTACGCCAGCCCCGCCGCCGCCCGCTCTGATTCTGCGCATAGGCAGCCCCCAAGCCTGTCATTCTGCAAAAACACAGTTTACTCAACACACCACACACACACTCACACACACACGCGCGCACACACACGCGCACACTGGCCCCCTCGCGCACACGCACGGAGGGCGCGAGCGAGCAGACGCGCACACCCGGCGAGCCAAGTTCCGCAGCCTGGCATGGCTTCTGGGGACCTTTACGAGGTACGGGGACGCGGGGGCGCGGCCGGCCCCGGCCCGCGGGCGGCGGGCGGCGGCGGGCGGCCGGGACCGGGCCGGGGCCGGGGCCGGGCGCGAGCCGGAGTTGCCGAGCCCGCGGCGGCGGCGGCGGCGGCGGCGGCCGAAGGGCGGCGGGGGCCGGGCGCGCCTCCCGCCCGCCCGCCCTCCCGCGGCGCCCGCGCCCGCTCCCTCTTTCTCTTTCTCTCGCACACACACTCTCTTACTCCATCTACTTTGCGGCCTTGGAGGGGAAGGAGGAAGCCGGGCGGAGCCGGGGCGGGGGAGGTAGCGGTCCCGGGGAGGTGTTTCTCGCCCGACGAGCCGCCTCGAGTGCAGAAAGTACAGGTAAAAGTCGGCGCCGGACGTGCCGGGAACGCGGGGGGCCGCGCGGCGACCGGCGGGGGTGCGGGGCGGGGGGTGCGCGGCCCGGGCTGGGCCGGGGGCGCGGGAGAGGAGGGGGGCGGGCGTGGGAGCGGAGCCCAGCCCCGGCGAGGCGGGGTCCGGGGGGGGGATGGAGGGAGACTGCGAGGGGGGCATCCGGGTTGGGGTTCGGGAGACACCCGCCAAAGCAATCCCCGGGGCCACCGGGCCGCCGCCTCCCTCCCCCCACCTGCTGCCCCCGCCACCGGCTCGGAAGCCCTCCAGGCCGGGGCGTGGGGGAGGTCCTTGCGGGTGTCGTGCTCGCTGGGGGCGAGAGGGGGCGCTGCAGAGGGCCCTGTGTGGAAGGGAGGAGAACATGGAAGTCGGAGGTGGGTGGTAACATGTTGCTGGAGGACCTGGGATGTCAGCCCTGCTCCCGACACTCTGCGTCACCCTCAATGGATACCTGTCCACCCAGGTCCACCCAGGTAGTGGCCAGCCTCGGAGACTTTGAAAGCGTCTTAAAAGTGGTCAAGGAAGATGTTAGTCTGGCATCTGTGAAACAATGGAGGAATAGCCTTGGCCTCCTGGAGCTGGGTTGTAGCTAGCTCTGGACACAACTGTTCCAGCTTTTGGGTTCCCAACAAGTGGACAAAACGAGAAACAAGCCCCACTTCCTGGGAAGAATGCCTCCAAAACGGTGTTGGCCCCAAGGTGAGGGTCAGAGTACGGAAGCTAAGAGACCAGCCATCTTCAACCAGAAGGCCCACTGATCCTCCAAGAAACCAGCGTCAGCGCTCGGCCTGGACCTGCTCTCCCTAAATAAATAAGTCCGTGAACACTAGCCCTGCCTCTCAAGGCTCCTGACTGAATTGAGATGAGCACCCTGAAGGGGTGGAATTAACCTAATGGGTTAGAAACTACAGGGGTGATTCACCCACAAGAGACTGTAGGGGTGGTTCACCTACCATGAGCTTTTTCCTGTGGGCCCTCTGGGCGGCTGAAGCTTTTCAGATGGTAGATTTGCTGGCTGTTGTGAGAGAAGAATGGAGAACAGGCAAGTTAGTGTCTTGGCGTCCTTTGTGACTGGGGTCTCTCAGATGATGCTGGACTTGGTGAGGCCCAGTCATGGACACTACTAACCAGTGGGCTCAGACGGAACAGGTGAGTGATCTTAGCACTCCTTGAAAGAATGCTGCAAATTGACCTCAACCCTACTGCCTTCCTCATCCTTATGCTAATAAGGAAGGTGAAGTTCGGTAGAAATCTGATGAAGAACTTTGACAGATCATGGCCAATGTGTCATGCAAGCACTTAGGTCTGTTTCAAGATGGCGGACAATGTCTGAAACCAAAAGTTGAAGCACAGTAAAATGGGAGGTCTGATTGAGCTTTTCCAAGGATAACCAGCACTGTTAGGACATTGGTCAAGAGTAGACACTCTTCAGGGGCAAAGCTTATCTCCTGAGCAGTGTGGATTTTTCTGCCCATTTATACTGAGTCAACCTAGAGCTGCTCACATGGCCTGGGTGCATTGTGAAGGTATTAAAAGGCTGTATCAGGAGCTGTCAGTATTTCTGCATTTGAAGTTTGGAACTTATGAACCTTCTGGGGATAATTTCTTTTTTAATGTTCACCTGAAACTATCCTCCTTAACATTGGTAATCATAATATGTTAAGGGGAATTTTCACACTGGCCTTGGAACTATCTTAGCACCTCAAGAGTTCTTGCTGGAGTTCGATAAACAGGACAATAATAATAATTACTTATGTGATAGTAGGTAATTGTACTAGGTGTGAAATAGTTTTCCCATAGCTGATTATTTGTATTGTCATTACTAAAAGAGCTAACTTGCATTATGAGAATATAACCAATGTTAACATTTTTATGGGCTGTGTCTACATTATATAACGTATACAGAAGAATTTAATTTGTTGTCCAAATTTAGCTTTAAAAACAATTAAGTGCTGAGAAATGTACATTAGTGTATATATTTCTAACTGTAAAATTGTGTGTGTAAAAAATAGGATGTTGATTTAAGGACAGATCTTGGAATACCTAGTATATTGACCTTGAAAGACAAAAAAGAAGAAAACTGATCTTACTCTTAATTATGGTATTACATTGATTAAATATTATATTCAAGTATATAAAGATGGCTTTTTATAACCTCTAACCAAGAAACCATACCTTGAGTGGGCTAAGAACAATGATATTTGTAATTGATATATTTTACCTGTGTGTCTACTGGCACTATCCTTGACCCTTTATAGTGAAGATAAGATTTGGATTATAGAGATTCTTCATATTCTCATTGGTGCTTCAGATAACTGTAAAGAGTAAACCTTCCTCAGATAGCATTTTTTTTAAGGAATAGATACTGATTTAAAAACTGTCAGAAAATAAAAACTTTATGTAATGGCACTCTTCAGTCATAATGAGGAAATACAGAATCAAGCTCCCTTTCCAAAATTTTTGATCTCGATAGGTGGTTCTGCTTTGTTTCCCCTATAGAAGAGTTCTTACCCTCTTTTGGTGTATTATAGTCATCACTTATAGAAAGGTGATCTTAAATATTGGCTGATTAACTTAGAGTCAGGCATCTGGATACAAAATGAAATTCTCATCCAGATGCTCTGGTCTACATTCTGCTAGATGTAAGTGTCATAAAGTGGCAGTCTGTGAGCAGGTCTGGGCTATCTATGTATTTTGCTTTGCCTCCATGGTAGATAAGAAAAATGGATTTGAGTATCTTTAGATGGTACGTGTCATCTCTATTTTGTCCTTGTCCCAGTGCTCCCTATTACCATGTGCCCATTCTTACATTACTTACCTGGCTCCAGCAAGCATTAGAGTTTGCAACCCCAGGAATATAGTCCGTCATTCACTAAGATGTTTGGGTATCAGGAAGACATAATCAGGGAATAAGGAGCCCAATTCTCTTGTCTAGTCCCTCTCTGTGTCCCTAGCTCCTTGCACATTCAAATACTCATTGACAGAATCAGTGAACAGAAGACCGAATTAAGGGTTTATAAAGTATGTTGACTGACCTTTGTTATCCTTGTATTGACTGTTTACCTTCTGTTCTCTTTTCCTCCCCAGCTTGTGATCACTCAGTGGTGGTAACACCATGTGTATGGGTGGCTCTCAGTTCTCTCTGGAAGGAAGTGTGGCTGAGTCCCTTTCCAGAGACCCAGACTGTTACTCATTAGAAGGATTGGATGCAACTAAGCTTCAACCATGTGGCTTTCCATGTGACTGTTGGGTGGTGTTTAACACTCCCTTGTGATTAGCTGACAATGGTGGAGGAGGTCTCTCTCTCCTTCTTTGGCAAAATTGTTCAAAGAGAATGCTGTGTATCTGTAGACAAAGTCAGTAGCTAAGATGGACTTGACAGGGATAGTTCCTTGTGTGTTTGTCAACAGTTTATTTATACACCCCAGAGTTCTTTCTTAAAAGGATGAAATGTGCCATATGTCTTTTTTTGGGGGAGGAATGATAAGCATGCCTGCATCCATCCATCTCTAATATATATATGTGTGTGATTATGTGTATGTTTGTGTGTGTACGTATGAAAATACTGCCTTCCTTTCATTCCCAATAAGATAAATAACAATAATAATAGGGTAATTTTAGTTTTTTGAAAGTTTACTTTCGTTAAAAATCGACTCTGCTACAATGATGAACGTGCGCATTCTGCCTTTGTATTTTGCAAAATCACACACTAAAAAATGGGAAAATATGGGTTTATGGGAAAAATAGGATTGAGGCAGACTGTTGAAAACTTACGGAATTTTGTAAGGGGGAATTTTGGGCTCATGCCTTCTCTTTGTAGATCGCAGGGGGCATTTGTTTCTAATAGACACCATTTTCATCAAAATTACATCTGGCCTAGGGCATAGGCCTTTTCATTCTTCTTTATTGGGAGAAATGTTTTCATAGCTTCTTCATCTGCAGCTTCACCAGGCAGGTTAACCTAGTAGAGAGCATAGTGGTTCCGGAAGCCATAATCTGCCACCACTCGTGTTAAAGGAAGGCACTGGAGTGCATTTTCAGCTTTGTTCCAAGGTCTTCATGTATCATTAAGTCTTTCTGTTTCTTTGTGAGTGTGCTTTGCTAGATTGCTTCAGAATATTAACAAGCTAGGAAACATAACATAAGAATCAATACAACTTACTTGTTATACTGACATCATTTCCCTATTTACCAGTCATACCCGAGGTAATTCCTGTCAAACGTGTGGTAGCCGAATAGACAGTCAGTGATATATCTTCTCTGTACCAGTATTTGAAGAAACAGGTATCTTCAAAGAGAATATATTGGTTGAGTTGAATTGATTCCTGGGCACATAGTAGGCACATGGTGAATATTGAATGGAACTGTGATTCTCCTGTCTTTTGAAAGTTATTTTAAATTATCCCCTGTGGGTAAATATCAGCTTATTTTCAGATAGACTTTTATGTCAAGTCATTCTTCATTGCATAAGATCATTTCTTCAGGGGCTTAAACTGTCCTTGAAAGGAATTTATACAGCTCCTTGCAATCTGACCAATTGCTAAGGAATGGTTCAGACATGGTAATTATCTAAGATCTTAAGTATTAGAGACACACATTTAGATTCCAAAGTTACAGGTCTTTCTGTCTCTTGGATGGTGAAGAAAGATATAGATATGGCTGAATTCATAGCACCATCTTTGATTTGTTCATTATATATTACTAGAACCCAAATATATGCCAGTCACTAGGGAAAAGATGAGATTGTATTTTCCATAAGTCCATAGTCTGGTAGAGATATAGTTAAGAAAATACGCAGTTTGGGCACCTGGGTGGCTCAGTTGGTTAAGCGTCTGCCTTTGGCTCAGGTCATGATCCCAGGGTTCTGGGATCGAGTCCCACATCGGGACTGTGGGACTGCTTCTCCCTCTCCCTCTGTGATCTCTCTCACTTTCACTGTCTCTCAAATAAATAAAATCTAAAAAAAAAAAAAAAAGAAAATATAAAGTTTACAGTGCAATGGGAAAAGTGTTAATACAAGGGAAGATGGGGTTCTCTGGGATGTTGGGGGGAATCCAGCCTTGGGGGGAGTGGAAGGCTTCTTAGGAGAGGTGGTGGCCATGGAGGAGTGTAAGAAAATGAGCTTTCCCCACCCCTCATCCCCTCAAATTGAGAGAAAGGCAGGAGTTGAGGGATAACTCTTTTGATTTTTGTTTTGGTCCATTAGGTGGATAGTGGAGCCAGTCATGGAGATGGAGAGCCCAGGAAGAAGCATTAATTGAAAGCAGTGGGGTGGTGGAAAGGACAGTGAGTTCAGAGTGTTTGTGGAACATCTGGGTATAGAGGTCCACAGCAGTAGCCATGTGAGCCTGAAGCTCAGAAGGAGCACCTGGCACGGGTGATTGGGAATCATTAGTGTATAGATCATAATAAAGCCGAAGGACCAGGTGTAAACATGAGGAGGGTCCAGTGATGGGATACTGGAGAAAACGGACATTTAAAGGATGGAAGAAGAGAAAGAAGTGATATCAGATTTCTAAGGAATAGGAAGACAGAAGGAAAAACAAGAGGCTCTGCTGTTATGGAATGCAGTGGGAAACAGTATTTCTAGAAAGAAGGTGTAGTCTACAGTGTCCTTTGGATTTAATAACCAGGAAGTCATTGATAACCTTAGGGAGCATCTGTTCCATAGAGTGTGTTGGTGGTGAGGGAGGGCCTGATTGCAGTATGATGATGAGCAAGGGGGTGTGGGGAATGTGGATACAGAGACATCGTCTGTGGGCAGCACTTTTAAGAATCTTGGGCGTGATTGTGTAGAGAGAGTGAATATGATATCCAGGGGTGAAGTGGGAGAATGGATCAGCCATCTCCATTCCCTTGGTTCTGCACATGGCTCTGCTACTTTCGATGACTTGGATAACAACTGTCATGTAGACAGCGGGTTATGGGACTTGCATTTGTGAGGAAGGGATTTTCCATAAACCCTACAAACCCCTCTCCTGCTGACCTATGACAGTGGGGTCTGGCATCTTCAGTAATTTTAGCTGGAGAAAAAAGTAGAACATATATAATGTGGTGATACAGAACGTCTCTACAGATCTTGGTCAAGGAAAAGATCTTGCTAAATTGAGGACAAGGAGATAAATTTCTTCATTAAGGGTTTGTCATACCAGCATTTTTCTGGCAGGAGAGGGATGGTGGACAGATCACCATGGTGCTATAGATAAATGGGCATGAGAGTGTTTTAGGTGTCAACTTAGCTGTTCTGTGAAACGCCAAAGTAGGTCTTGTTGTGAGGCTATTTTGTAGATGTGATTAAAGTCCATAATCAGTTGAATTTAAGGGAGATAGTCTAGATAATCTTGGTGGGCCTGATTCAGTCAGAACTGAGGCTTACCTGAAGAAGAAAAAATTCCACCTGTGGATAGCAGGTGCCGTTGGGAAGAGTTCCAGCTTGCTCTCCCTAATGACCTGTGCTGTGGACTTTGGACTGGCCTAGCCAGCCCCCCCCGCTCCCCACATAAGCGAATTCCTTGCAGTCTATCTCTTAATGTATATCCTAGTGGTTCTGCTTCCTTGACTGAATCCTGATCGTTAACAGCCAGGTTTCTGGTCCACCCTCTACCACTTGAAAACAGCGTGCTCCTAGATGTGTCCTTTAGGTTTTTTGAACCTGGACGGCCTGTGCTGTACAGGGAGATCTCTTCTGTTTTTGAAATCTCTCCCTCTGGTTGTGCCTGTTACTTCTTCAAATAAACCTCACTTAGTAGGGAGTGTCATCGTCTTGTTTGTCTGCATGTGTGAAGAACTTCAGGAACCCTGCCAGGTCTTGGTGTTCTGGCCCATGGGGCTTGCTCCTGAGCATGGCACACACTGCCATGCCAGGAGTTTCCCAGCCAAGGGGCCACCACGCTATTCTCAGTTTCTTGACCAGGGAGTTTTCCTCTCTGATTTTCATTTCCTTGTCTTCTAGTCCAGTGTTTTAAAAATTACGTTTCAGCGGGCCTTACTAACAAGCCATGGAGCTTATACAAAGTCTGGATTTGAATTTTCTTTAAAGAAATAGTCATTTGTTTAATAATCCATCAATCAAGGATTTATTATTTGTCAACGGTGTGCCTAGAACCATGCCAGATGCTGAGGCTGCAGCCACAAATGTCTTCTAAGCTGTTGTTCAGAATGTGACAAAGGCCTAACACCCACATATGGTTATATACCACACTTTTAACACATTGGAGTGTTCAGTACATTAAAAGGAACAGCCAGGTCAACTATTTTTTGTGAGTAGACCTCAGAATAGAGCTTTTCTTGCCATCTCTGGACATATCACTGTTTTAGCAACGTTGTAGGTCTGCAATGTTCTTAAAAAAAATTCGGACCTGTTTATAGCTCCTCACATAAAATTATACAGGCAAATACGCTTTACAGCACAGTGCACCCCACTCAGTTAAAAACCACTCAAAGTTCAAATGATGGTGGTTAGTGAATGTTCTAGACATGGTGTAATAATCATTGTGTGATAACTGACCATCTAATGCTTTGCCTCCTTATATTATGTAAAAGAGAGTGTTGGTGGTTTATTGAGAGTTCTAGGTCATTCTGCCCTTTTTTAATTTGAGAGAAGGAATATCAGTAGTTGTTATGTGTTAGAGGGTCAGCCACAAAACAAACATTTCCTTTGTTTCTTCTTTCAGACTTCAGGATCTGTTAGAATGCAGAATACCCTGAGATTACAATACAAGATCATAAAAACAAAGCAAGCCAAACCTGATACCAATTACAACCACTTTTCTTAGCAAATTAAAGATTGTTTTCTTATTTACAAGCAAACCAAATGCAGAAATAAATTGTTGAGGCTGTAACAGGAAGACAGCTAACAGTCTTGGACCTCACTGAAAAATTTCATTATTAATCAAAATAGGCATTATTGCTCTCATGAATTAGCTTAGTGCTAAAAAAGTGGCATAAGTTAAACTTACAAAAGACATCTACACTAAGAAATTATTGCACGTATTTGGTTTTATGTGTTAGGTTTCCCCGAACCATTTTTGATTGGGAAAAGGGTTCCATAGCTAAGTTCCAGCATTTTCTGCAAGGCTCTAAACTCTATGAGGGCAGGACCATGTCTGTATTAGTCGTGATGGCATTCCTAACTCATGGCCCTTTACTGGGTACATGGTAGCTTTTCATTAAATATTTGTCGAATGAGTGATTGAAAATATTTGAAACCTATGCTCTTAGGCCACCTTGCCTTTCTCTTGAGTGAGCTTCCTTTACTACTTCCTGTAGGGTTTTACTCTAAGATGATTCCTTCAGGTTGTCCTTGACATTCAAGATTCCATTTTTGCCTTCCACCAGATCTTGTATAGATTTATTAGGTAACGAAAGTCCCTTAAAGCAAATTGAAACATTTAAGGCATTGTCCTCATGATGAGTGGTAACTGGATTGAGAGTGGCCATTCTCTGAATCTGGCATGTGACAGAGCCCCTTTCACACCAACACACACAAAACTGTGCTTTACAGCTGCCTCTGTCCCTTGCAGTTCTGCCTCGTAGCTCTGCTCTAGCCTCAGTGACTTGGCCTAGTTTGATATACACCATCCATTTTAGGTTGAGCTGCCTGGACCCAAACTCAGAAATGGAGAATTCTATCTAGAGGGTATACTGAAGGCTCTCAGGAGAAACACGTGTAAGGAAGTGAGGAAGGCAAGGTGGGACAGATGGAGAAGCTGACCTGCAGTGACGTCACAACTGAGGTCTCACCTGATGCTATGGAAGCCTCTGGATCTGGGATAGCCCTTCAGAAATGTCCTACATTGAGGGCAGGGAACTGGGTCCTCATCTGCCTGTATCATCCAGTCACTGCTAGCAGGCTGTCCCACGGTGGGGTGGGGAGAGGTGGGGAGTGTATTCTTGGGCAGGGCAGTTCCCTTCGAGGGACACATCTGTGAACCTTCTGCGGCAGAGATATTCCTAGAAGCTGAGGGGATGGGCACATGGACCCTGACAAGGGGACCTGGGTGTAGTACATATGATCCACTGCACCATCAATTCTTGCCATTTTGATTGGTGAGCTGATTGGTGAGCTGATTTCACTGATTGGTGAGTCCCGCTCTCAGTCCTCCAGCATACACATCTGTCACCTTGCTTGTATTGTAGGTTTTTGGTGCCTCGCTTGGAGACATCATTTGTCACTTGCCAGCTTCTTGGGGCAGTCCAGGTCTTGAGTACTGACAGACTGGCCATGTGTTAGGATCGTGCTTGTGACTCCTTTGTTTTTCCATTTGGCATGTAGCACAGCATTGCATGCAGGGAAATAGTTCACATGCTGTCATTTCTGCTGGGTCTCCATCCCTTACTCTTGAAACATTTTCCTTGACTGATTCTCCCACTCCTGAGTTGCCTCTGTGTCCTCACTTTCTGCTGCCTGTTTCTTAAACTTCGGAGATTCTTAGAGTTTTGACCCAAGGTTCTTCTCTCTCATTGTGATGAGTGACTGTATGGATGATTTCCAAGTCTCTGACACTTGCCTGGGTTTTCCCTCTCAACTCCAGAGCTACCCCTCTTACTCCACTGGGACTCTTTACGCTCAAAATATCCAAAGTTGAGCTCCTGTGTAAATCTCACCTCTTCTCCTCGGTTCCTAGCCTCGTTAGTACCTCTGTCCATCAGTCCCACAGCTAGAAATATGGCCTCCTTTGTGCTGCCCAGACACCATGTATGTTCTGTTGGATCAGCATCCTGCGTATTTCCCAAATCTGACCTTTTCCCTTCATATTATCTCTCCCCACTTGAATTCAGGAGGCAACTCCCACAAGTTGGGTCACTCCAGAACCTCTCAGCTGATATCTGTGCATCTAGTCCAGTTTTTCTCCATACTGTACTCATGAGGAACTTTCTAAAATACCAGTGTTGCCATATCTCACCTCCTGCTGGTTCTCTGCTTACAGCTGTATTCTGTCCAGAGATGGGCTCTTGGTTCCCGGAATGTTCCACACGCTCTCTTTTATTTGTACCTTTCCAAATGACTAGGGTGCTCTCTGTTACCAACCCTGCCACCTTTTTGCTTCCTTAAATCCTGCTCATCCTTTATGTCTCAGTTTAGATGTTACTCTTGGCAAACCTTCCCTGGCTCATCAGCGGTTTTCTTTGGGCTCCTGTAGGACCCCATTCTTCCCTCATTATAGTACTCACTTCAGTATGTTGTAATTTATCATCTTATTTTCTAAGTCTCCTACCAGGTTGTAAGTTTTTTTTTGGGGGGGCAGGTATTCTCTCTGTCTTGTTCCAGCTTTAGCACCCAGCCCAGTGCAGGACGCAAAAAGCAATCTGTGTAATGAAGGAATGAATATATTCAGAACTTCCATTTACATAAAAATTGACACTGATCTTGACGGTCTGTTTTGCGTGAAGTTTGGACTGTCAGTCTTTCAGTTTTCCTAAGGGCATATAACTCTCAAGTCTGTTTTCTGTGTCTTTCATTGATCAGTTGATCAGTGGACTTTGGTTTCTTATAAGCAAAACTCATGGACAGCGTTTGGCTTTGTATTATCAGTAAAGCTAATGCAATCTTTTTTTTTTTTTTTTTTAAGATTTTATTTTATTTATTTGAGAGAGAGAGAATGAGAGAGAGCACATGAGAGCGGGGAGGGTCAGAGGGAGAAGCAGACTCCCTGCCGAGCAGGGAGCCCAATGCGGGACTCGGTCCAGGGACTCCAGGATCATGACCTGAGCCGAAGGCAGTCGCTTAACCAACTGAGCCACCCAGGTGCCCCGCTAATGCAGTCTTGTAGTCAAAGGATTGCTGAGTCTTGGGGTTGGGTGGAAGTTTTTAAGTCATCTGCTTAGTCTTTCACCAACATCTCCGAGAAGGGATCAAAAGTGAGGGCCTCTTTTACTCTCTTGAAGGAGACAAATGCTTGAAAGGCTAAAACTGGCTATTTGCCTTCACTAAAATCTGAGTGTATCACACGAGACAGACAGTATCTTGCTGGACTCTTCCGGAGAGTTACCTTGAAAATCTTGACGTCATTATTGCTTTCTTATGCAAGGCTTAGTAAAGGAGGCCAGCGAGGCTCAACACAGCCTTGAGTCTCGTTTAATTCTCTTGTTGATGAAGAATGGGGTCAGGACCCACTTCACCAGCTGATACCACAGGCCTTGACATTATGGGAAACACTTGATGTCTAAACTTTTCCTGGAAACCCAAACTTATTTGTGAACTTCTACTGGTTAAAAGGTGAATGGGTAAGATTTTAGTGTCTTGATGTTTACGTTGCTGTGTTTGTTGTCTGTGTTGCCACCTAAAACCACTTTCACTCTGAAGACTATGGTACACATGGAGATCTGTGAAACGGACTTTGGTAGGGGTCTTGTAGTTAATAGGAAGAGGAAGAGAACCACACAGTGGCTGCCTTGGGGATGCAAACACATATGGACCTTCTTCAAATGATAGAGCTAATTTTCTCTCTGAATTGATGCGTATTTTGGTACTATGTAGGAAGTCATAGATTGTTTTCTTGCCTCGATTATCACACATGGAAGAGATGGCAATGTCTTTGATATCATGAGGCATTTCTGTTTCATTACCCCCGACCCTCCCACTCTTGTATGACCATGTCTATGGTATTATGGTATTTCGGGGAAGCTCGTGTAATCCCATTTGCTTTTGACATCATGAATCGGTATGTCTTTTGAAGAAATCTAATCTCTGATCCTTGCTGATGCATAAAGAGGTTATTGAAGTGCACCTTCCTATGATGCTTGCAAAAAATAATCTTAAGAGTAAAAACAGTAATAATAGCCAGACACTGTCTAAATTCTTGGCATTATCTCCTTTAGTACTTCTTATGGGATGGGTACTAGTTTTATTTATCCCCATTAATGATTCAGAAACTGAGACTCACAGCTACCAGATGGTAGAACCAAGATTTAAACTAGGTCTTCTGGGAGGACCACTACTTCTCTCTTGTTAAATTATAAAATGCCCATGGTTTCCCTTCCAACTTCTCTCCTTTTGTTCCTTGGGGGTACTGCTGCCCTAGCTTGTCAGGTACTGTGCTTGGCACACAATCCCAGGCATGGGTAGGTTCTTAATGCATCGAGAACAAAAGGAACCAGAAAATATTCTTGCTTGCTGTGGTTCCATGTTGGTGTTGCTAGATCATTGCTGTACTTACATGTAGACCTATCAACTGACCTCAAAAAAACCAATTTTAGGATTTTTACCAAGAATTCACAGAAAGCTCTTAGGTTAGAAGTTTGTAGAACAGGAAAATCAAGGTATGTGTTTCTTTTGTGCATGCAATTCTTATTTTTCAGTATTAAAAAAATTGCCAGTCATACTTCTACAACTTTCTTTAGAAGATTTTCAGGTCCTCAGATTATAAGTTTGGGTCTGGAGGTTTGAAATCAGCTACAGTAATAGGAGCTCATATGTCTTTTTCTCAAGTATCTTAACTCCGTTCCTTCTCCCCGTTATATGTTTTCTTAATACATTAAAAAATAAGATTATAAAGCAAATACATACTCACTGTCAAAAAGTTTTAAAAAATAGAAAAAGCAGGGCACCTGGGTGGCTCGGTTGGTTAAGCGACTGCCTTTGGCTCAGGTCATGATCCCAGAGTTCCGGGATCGAGTCCCGCATCAGGCTCCCTGCTCAGCGGGGAGTCTGCTTCTCCCTCTGACCCTATCCCCTCTGTGCTCTCTCTCTCAAATAAATAAAATAAAATCTTTAAAAAAAAATAGAAAAAGCAGAAAAGAAAAAATAGCTCACAATTCTTTTATTTAGCAGTCCACTGTTAACATAGATACATATCCTTCTGATCTTTTTCTACTTAACATAAGGAATATCAAAGTTCCTTATCATATATCCAATATATGATAACTACAAAATATAAAATTATGGCCATACTATACAAAGCATTATGCAGCTCTTTTAGACAATATACGTATTTCTTTTATTTAGTAGTATCCTATAACAAAATATCAATATGCTATATCATGTAATTGGTCACCCTGTAGTCTGTTAGATTCTACACATGCTTTGTTTTTAAATTTTCAGTATTTTAAGTCAAAATCTTTGTATTTGTTGCTGATACTTCCTTATGATAAATTTCTAGATGGGGAAGTTCAATTAGTATGCCTTTTATAAAGACTTTTGCTAATACTGCCAATTGCTCTCCAGAAAGGACGTGCTTGCCATCCAGAAAAGATATTTCCAGCAGTAACTGGCATGTTTATTTTACTGGGCTCTTAGCATTACTGGTATTATTGTTAAAAAATGCAATTTGAGAGGTGTTTTTCATTTCTTCTTGATTTATAAAGATTTAAAAACAATTTAATCATTGTCTATAACATACATTAACCAAAAATATTTTTTTTTTCTTTCTGGTTAGTTGTTATTTTTGCCTGTTGTGATTTTTTTTGTAAGGAGAGTAACTTAAATGTTCGTACTAGATTAAATACATATGTATTTAAGATTCCTTCTTGTCTCTATCCTTCCAACTTCCGTCCGTCCTTCTTTACTTCCTCCTTTCCTTCCTTGAAGTAGGGAAAAGGTCTTCCTTGCGCTGAAGCATGTAGCCATTGATCTGTAGTCCCTTCTGTTGCTTTTATGGGATAGTTTTTGTACACTTAATATAACTATAATTTATTTTGCTGTGAAATTTGGCGTGAAGTAGGGATACGGTCAATGCCATGGCTAATCTGTTGTTTCAACACTATTTATGGAACAATTCATTGTTCTCCGTCTGATTTGAAATGCCAGGTTTATCTTTTATGAAATTATTGCAGATAGTAAGTAAATAGGAATTTATTTACAGGCATTCTCTTGCATACAGTTTTAGTTATTGTGCGTTTAGAAAACATTGTTTGGTAATGTGAGTCCACTTTCATAATTCTTTTCTCAAACTGTTTTTGATAATTTCAATTGATAAAGTTCCCAAATAAAATCCAGATGAGCGTCTTCCTTTAATTGCACTAGATTTACGGATCACTTTGGGGAGAGTTGACATCTTTGTGAGTTTGAGTCTTCTCATTCAAGAACCTGTTTCTCTCCATTTACTAAACCTCTTTTTTTAGCAAAGCTTTCTAGTTTTCTTGATACAGATCTTAAATTTATTATTAGGTAGTTGAAATTGTTGTTGCTTTTGTGAATAGGGTTTTATATATAATTTATTATTGTTTATATATTAGAAGCATAATTTTTTAGGATATTTGTTTTTAACTATTCACCTTCTGAATTCTTACCAATCTAATATATTTCATTCAGTTCTTCCTGGAATTCTGGTCACATCATCCTCAAATTATCTTACCTGTTCTTTTTTTTTTTTTTTTAAGATTTTATTCATTTATTTGAGAGAGAGAGAGCAAGCATGAGCGAGGGTGGGGGGGGGAGGAGCAGAGGGAGAGGGAGAAGCAGACTCCCCATTGAGCAGGGAGCCTGACAGGGGGCTCCATCCCGTGATCCCCAGATCACAACCTGAGCCGAAGGGAAGCAGATGCTTAACCAACTGAGCCACCCAGGCGCCCCTCTTACCTGTTCTTTCTATTAGTCAGACCCTTTATGTACTTTTCTGCTCTTACTTTGTTAGCCAGAATTTTCAGAAAGCACTATATAATGGTTCAATAGTTAGGATTTGTGTCTTGTTTCTTGCTTCTGATTTAATAAAACTGCCCTTTGTTTCACCATTAATTAAGGCAGTGCCTGTTGATAAAAGGTGGATAGTATGTTTGCTGTTAATTAAAGTTCCTATACCTTGTTAACTGTTTTATTTTTAACAATGAAGGGGTGTTATACTTTATTAGGTGATTTTTTCATGCTTACTGAGGTGATCATATAATCTTTCTCTTTATCATAAACTTGCTGTAATTTAGTAATTGTAATTTCCTGAGGCTAACTTTCCATATTTTGAAAGAAACACACTCGGTGCCAGTGCATTCTTAAATTTTAATATTTTGCGAAGTTTGGCCAGTTGCTATGTGTGTTTAGAATTTTAGCATTAATATTCAGAAATGTGGTCGGTCTTTGGTTTCTTTTTGTGTGTGTACCAATTTAGTCAAATTTTAATGTCAGGATAATGCTGGTTTCATGCAAGTAATTGATTAACCTTTTATTTTTTCCTCTGTTTTCAAGAATAGTTTATACAACATGCCAATTAAGCTTTCTCTTGAGTGTTTTTTGAAAGAAATAACTTGGTTACATATTTTCTGTGTCTGGAATATTTTTGGAGACAATTTTTGATAGTATTTTCCATTGTTGATATTTTTTCATATGTCCTCTTCTTGAGTAATTTTTGGTAATTTATATTTAGTAAGAATACCATTCATTATTGTCCCTATTTTAACATTTATTTGAAGAGGTGTAAATAGCTTTATCTTTTTGAAATATCTCTTTCATGTACTTGGTGATGCTCTTCTCTTCCTGAGGTTGTAGCTTCGTGCTTTCCTGCTTTTTCCTGTTTTTGAGGTTGCCAGCAGTTTGTCTCTTACATTGAATTTTTTCCATAAAATCAACCCTTAATTAAGCTTTATTTTTCCCATTTTACTATTTTCTGCTTTACATTAGTCAGTTTCTTATTTATCATTATTTATTCCTTCATCTATTTACCTTTTCTACTTTTATGAACTATAATATGCCAACAAAAATGTACATAGTGTATATGTATAATTTAATAATATTAATAATCATGAGTGTACTAACCACATACTTTTAAAAATAGAATATATTTTCAGCCCTCTTGGTGCTCCTTTCTCAGTGTATGCCCATCCCTCTCTCCAAGAGGCAACTATTCTGAATTTGTGATTATTTCCTTTATTTTCTCTACAGTTTTACAATTTTGCATCCCTAAAATTTACGTTGCTTGAATTTCCCTGGTTTTGAATCTTATAGAATTGGAATCAAATTGTGTGAATTCTTGTGCATCTTGCTTTTTGCTCAGTATTATGCTTTTGAGATTTATCCATGTTGATGTATTTCATTTTTTACTGGAGTATAATATTTCTCTGTAAGAATTTATGAATATATATATTTACAGATATAAATGCAGAAATCTATTAAAATACAATACTTAGTATGTAATATACAAATATAAGATAAGCAAATGTATGGAATTCATTTATCTATTCTATTATGGATGGACATTTGGACTTACTTCAGTTTCCTGTTTTATTTTCATGCTTTGCTATTACAGTGTTGCTGTGAATATTTTTGGTAGCTGTCTCTTGGTACATCCACACCAGAGATTATCCATGGTAAATACTTTGATGCAGAATTCCTGAGTCCTAGTGTACTCAAATATTCACCTTTACTAGATCATACGAAAATATTTATGTTTTCTTTAGGCTTCATTTGTTTCTAATTTTCTAGCTACTTGAGTTGAATATTTAACTTACTTATTTTCACATTTGATAATGAAAATAAGAAACGAAAACATTTATAGCTGTGAATTTTTTCCAGAGTCCGGTCTTAACTACAGAAGTCTTATAGTGTCTTCTCATTGATTTTTTTTTCCTAAGTACAGTGTATTTTCAGTTGCTATTTTCTCTTTTACCCAAGAGTTATTTAGGAGAGTGTTTTACAACTTCCATATGGTCAAATTAATATTATCCTTTTGATTCTCTTTTTGTTGTTTTTAACTTCAAGTTTTTATGCGTTATGGTTGGAGGCTAAGATGTATATTTCACTTCTTTTTGCAGTGTTACTGAATTTTTTGTGACTTAGTATGTGATCAGTATTTTATTGATATTGGAAAAATGTGTAGTTTTTGGAGAGCACAAAATTTGGTATCTATATTATATAAATAAATATGTATTGATAATTAAGATATATACATAGTAAATAAAGCTGATTAATTATAGCAGGTAAGTTGCTTAGAACCTTATTGATTTTGTCATGAGATGCAGCTTGGAACTCTCAAGGTCTCCTTGTAGATGTGTTGGATAGGTTTCTATGTCAATGCATATGGGTAATATTTATTGTGAATACTGATACGTTTGAAAAAATTTGACATCATACTTCTGTTTATCATGCTTTTTTTGTTTTCTTTTTCTTGGGATTGATTATTTTGTGACATTTCTTTTTTTTAAAAGATTTATTTTTTATTTATTTTAGAGAGAGAAAGAGCAAGTGCAAGTGGGGGGAGGTGCAGAGGGAGAGGACCTCAGGGAAACTCCCATGCTGAGGGCAGAGCCTGTCCCAGGGCTTGATCTCAGGACCTTGAGGTATGATTTGAGCTGAAATCAAGAGTTGGTTGCTTAACTGACTGAACCACCCAGGTGTCCCATCTTTTTTTTTTTTTTTAGTGTTCTGGTAGTTATATATATGCCTCTTACCTTTGAATGATTGTCTTTAAATTCTTAACAAACATATTTGAAACTACTTTTTCTAGTAGTGTCTAGGAGTAAACAGTTGTTATAATCTCCCTCTTGAGCGAGGTAAGCAACTTAGCCACTCTTTGTTATCTTTCTCCTCAACCCCTCTACTGTCTTTTAATTTAATTATTTTAATTTTATATACAGACTGTTGTTAGTATTGTTATTATACTGTACCAACTTTCTTAGTATTACATTTTTAACATTTCCTTAAGTATAATAGTTAAATTATCAGCAACTATTTAGATTTAAATATAAATTTACTTATCTTCTCACTTATTTCTCTTTTATATATTTCAAATTTTGTTTTTTCTTGGACTTGTGTTTCATGATGTTGGAGTATTTTCTCAAGTGGCTCTTTCATATGGGAAGAATGCATGGGAAAGCCTTTTTTAAAATTTATTTGACAGAGAGAGAGAGAGAGAGAGAGAGAGAGAGAGAGAGAGCACACAAGCAGGGGGAGAGGGAGAGGGAGAAGCAGGCTCCCCGCTGAGTAAGGAGCCCGATGTGGGGCTCCATCCCAGGACCGTGGGCTCGTGACCGGAGCCAAAGGCAGATGCCCAACCAACTGAGCCACCCAGGTGCCCCTGGAAAAGTCTTCTGAATCCTTGAACATATTATAATTTTCTAATATAGAAAAGTTTTCTTTCTATTTAACTAAATCTTCCTCTTTTGAGTACTTGATGTAATTTACAACAAATTTCCTTTTTTTAAAAATAGATTTTATTTATTTATTTGAGAGAGAGAGAGAGAGCGGGAGAGAGAAAGAGAGCACGAACACAAGCAGGGGGAGGGGCAGAGGGAGAAGCAGACCCCCCACTGAGCAGGGAGCCCGACATGGGACTGGATCCCAGAATCCTGGGATCATGACCTGAGCAGACGCTTAACCAACTGAGCCACCCAGGTGCCCCAATTTACAACAAATTTCTTAATGCTAACCCTTTTTATCTTAGAATAAGTTCTACTTGGTGGTGATTTTTTTTTGCTTGTTTGTTTAATGTTCTGATAAATCCGGCTGTTGTGCTTCCTATCCTTCCTATTGTGGCCTCTGCCTATATCTTATTAATCTTACCTTTGGCTTTTGTGCTTTGTCCTTTCTGACCTTCCTACTGACCTTGATTATATCATGTTTCATCTTACGAACTGTTCAAAATACTCTTGAATCTTTGCCTGGAATGTTCTCATCGTGTTAATTTATATTAATTTTTTGACTTTTATTTCAGATGTCTCTTTCTATAGGAAATCTTCCTTCATATCTAAGGCCAGATTAGATTTTCTTGTTTATGTTCTAGTATCTTCTCTTTATTTTTTTCATAGGACTTATGTTTGGAATTTATATGCTTGACTATTGGTTTGTTTCTGTCTCCTCTAAAGTTCATGAGGGAAAGAAGTTTGTCTCACTGTTGTATGATCCTGTCCCCTAGTCTAGTGAGTGATACATAGGAACATGCATTAAGTACTTATTGAATTAGTTCTGCTTTGTCTTGGTCTCTTTTGGTTTCTTTCTGTTTTCATTTTTTTGGTCTATTTTATCCATTTATTTAAATATTTATTTATTAATTGCCAAAATTATAAATATGCGCCTTAGTGTATTATAAAGTGAATACCTGTCTCATTATCATCAGGTCTTCATCTTACAGAATGCTGTCAGCCCCTGGAAGTCCCATGTGCATAAAATTCATTCTTAATATTCTTTTACTTTTTTAAGCTGTATAGTGATTTTCCCTTTTTCATTCCTGAGACTGCTTATATTTATCCCTTTTCTCCTTTTTTTCCTGATTATTCTTGTCGATGGTTTAATTTTTTTTTTTTAACATTTTGGCTGTTAACTTTGTAGATTTTTCTATTGTATGTTTTCTGTTTTATTTATTTTTGCTTTTATCTTTATTATTTTCTCCCTTCTACTTTTTGTTTGTTTTTTTTTTTTTTTAATTTTTTTTGTTAAAAAAATTCTTAACATGGTTGTTAGTTCATTAAATTTCAGCCTACCTTTCCCCCAAGTATATCAATTAAAATTATACATTTTTATTTAAGGATTACTGTAGCCATATCCCATATGTTTTAGTATGTAATATTTTCATATTCATGTTCAAAACATGAAATGTTTTGTTTGAACATAAAATGTTCAAAACATTTTATAATTTCCCTTTTGATTTAGAAGTATATTTCTTAATTTGCAAACATGATTTTTTAGTTCTCTTTATTGAGCTTTGGATTAATTGTATTGTTAGGGAACATATTATGATATTCACACTTTATTTTTTTTCTTTTTCTTATTAAGTTTTTTATTTTAATTTCAGTATAGTTAGCATACAATATTACATAAGTTTCAGGTGTACAATATAGTGATTCAACACTAACGTACATACCGGGTGCTCATCACAACCAGTGTACTCCTTGATCTCCATCAGCCATCCCCCCACTAACCTCCCCTCTGGTAACCATCAATTCTCTATAGTTAAGAGTCTGTTTCAGGCACCTGGGTGGCTCAGTTGGTTAAGTGACTGTCTTCAGCTCAGGTCATGATCCTGGAGTCCCAGGATCGAGTCCTGCATCGGGCTCCCTGCTCAGTAGGGAGTTGGCTTCTCCCTCTGACCCTCCCGTTTCTCATGCTCTCTCTCTCTCTCATTCTCTCTCTCTCAAATAAATAAACAAAATTAAAAAAAAAAAGAGTCTGTTTCTTGGTTTGCCTCTCTCTTTTCCCTTTGTTCATTTGTTTTGTTTCTTAAATTCCACATATAAGTGAAATCATATGATATTTGTCTTTCTCTGACTTATTTCACTTAGCATCATACTCTCTAGATCCATCCATGTTGTTGCAAATGGCAAGATTTCATTCTTTTTTATGGCTGAGCAATATTCTATTTTATATATATATACCACATCTTTTTTATCCATCCATCAGTTGATGGACACTCAAGTGGTTTCCATAATTTGGCTATTGTAGGTAATGCTGCTATAAACATTGGAATGCATGTATCCCTTTGAATTAGTATTTTTGTATTCTTTGGGTAAATACCCAGTAGTGTGATTACTGGATCATAAGGTGGTTCTATTTTTAACTTTTTGAGGAACCACTGTACTGTTTTCCAGAGTGGCTGCATCAGTTTGCATTCCCACCAACAGTATACAAGGGTTCTTTTTTTCTCCACATCCCCATCAACACTTGTTTGTTTCTTGTGTTTTTGATTTTAGCCATTTTAACAGGTATAAGGTGATATCTTATTTGTAGTTTTGATTTGCATTTCCCTGATGAGTGATGTTGAGCATCTTTGCATGTATCTGTTGGCCATTTGTATGTCTTCCTGGGAGAAATGTCTGTTCTTCTGCCCATTTGTAATAGGATTATTTGTGTTTTGGGGTGTTGAGTTGTGTAAGTTCTTTATGTTTTGGATACTAACCCTTTATCAGATATGTCATTTGCAAATATCTTCTCCCATTCAGTAGGTTATCTTTTAGTTTTGTTGATTGTTTCCCATCGCATGATATTGTCATGTTTTAATGTTGACCCTTGCCTTATTCACCTAGTATGTGGCTACTCTTTCTGTTTCGTATGTGTTAAAGCAGTCATATTCTGCAATTTTTGGGGTACAGCATTCTATGTATGTCCTTTGTGTCGAGATTATTAATTGTATTTTCAAATATTTAACCTTTTTGAATTTTTGGTCTGCTTCTTCTATCAGTTATTGAGAGGAGTGTATGAAAATTTCTATTCTGATTGTGGATATGTCTATTTCTCCTGTAATTTTGTCGCATTTGTATTTTGATATAGATTTGTCCATTTTTACAGTATATATTTTGAGTTTATAAAACCAGGTGCATACAGATTTATAATTTTTATATAGTACTAGGAAATTGATCTTTTTACCGTTATAAAAGAATCCCCCTTAACTCTAGCAAAGCTTTCTCTTTTAAAGAATACCTTGTCTGATATTAATAGAAACAGCATATTCTTTCAATAGTGTTGGCATGGCATTTCTTTATCCATCATTTTACTTGTAGCTTTTCTGTATTCAAATATTTTAGATGTGTCTTTGTATATGGCATGTAGTTAGTATGAAAAAAACCCCAATCAGATAAACTTTATGGGAATATTTAAACCATTTATATTTAATATAATTATGCATATATTTAGGTTTAAAACTACCATTTACTGGGCTTGTTCTTTGTCCTATTTACATTCCTTTTTATTTTCCTTCTTGTCTTTTTATTGATTAAGAAAATTTTATTATTCCATTTTCCCTCCGTTATATTTTTCCTTTTCTTTAAGTAGTTACTTTAGAGATTACAACATACACATTTGACTTAAATTCTAATGTTAATTGGCAGTTACACTCTCCTCAGATAATGCAGAGGTCTTAGAAATCTTTGTGTTCCAATATGTGCTCTTATGTCTTAGATGCTCTTGTGTTCCCAGCCTGACTTGTTTAGGGAGGGCTATGACTAATCCAAAGAAAGCTGTGGGCCTTAAGAGAGATTAGTTTAGTTTTTTTGAGAACAAATGGAACAAAAGGAAGTCCTTATACCACTGTCTGGCAATTCAAAGTCATCTTCATCATAGCTGATGCCCGTCTTCCATCTCCAATCTAGAGAAAGTAAAATCATTCCAGGCCTCAGTTTAGTTCTGCAAACATTTTTTTTCCATATACAATTCCAAGAACACAATCAAAGATAAATAGACACAAGAGGAGAGAAGACAACATTTGTGAGAACTGGAAGAAATACCAGACAGTACAAGCAGAATTACAGGGGCTCAAGATGTTGAAATGTCAGACAAAGATTTTAAAATAACTATGCTTAGTATGTTCAAGGAGCTAAAAGAGAACACTGAAAATTTCAACAAAGAAATGGAAACTGAAAAACAGCTTTCTAGAACTAAAAAATACAGTACCCAAAATTAAGTCCTCAGTGGAAGAATTTTAAGACAAATTAGACACAGATGATTAAATAATTAGTGGATTGGAAGGTGATTTTGGAATATAACAAAAATGAAATGGAAAACAATGATTAAAAGACAAAGAAGATGCAGTGAAAAGGTTTAATATGAATTCAAATGGAATGCCAGAAGGAAGATGAAGAGCAGGGAGGGAGAGAGAAGGGTTGGGCATTCCCCTAAATTGATGAAAAATATCAACTCCATAAATTCAAGTATCCCAATAAGCACCATGCCATCCAGAAGACAATGGAATGGCATCTTTAATCTGCTAAAAGAAATCACTGCAACCTGAGAATTCTCCACTCAATAGAAAAATCCTGCAAGAATCAATGTGAAATAAAGATTTTTCAGATGAACAAAAATAATGATAATTTGTTATCAGCTTCTTCCTAAAGGAAATAATAAAGAGTGTTCTTCAGGAAATAATTTCAGATGAAATGTTGGAGATGCCCAGATTCCTAGACTTCTTTCTAAGTATTTTTTAGACATTCATTTATTTAGTTATTTGAAAATTTTATTCATTTTTGTTAAGGTAAAACACACTCATGGCAGAAAATTCAAAAGGAGCAAAATTACAAATGGGAAAGTAGTTTTAAAAAATTGTTTTGTTCTTCTGTTTTGTCAAGAATGAAACAATTTAAAAATTTTTTTTAAAGATTATATTTATTTATTTATTTATTTATTTATTTATTTATTTATTTATTTTGAGAGCATGCGAGCAAGGGAAGGGGCAGAGGGAGAGGGAGAGAGAGAATCTTAAGCAGGTTCCATGCCAAGCAGGCTCCAAGCATGGAGCCTGATGCAGGACTTGATCCCATGACTCTGAGATCATGACCTGAGCCGAAATCAAGAGTCAGATGCTTAGCTGACTGAGTCACCCATGCGCCCCATGAAATAGAATTTTTAGTGATTGTCTTGTATGTAAACTTTTAACCAGTTTTTCTTGGAATAATCAAGGGTTTTATATTTGTTTTTATAGATTTTCAAATATTGTATCTTATTTAAGGAACTCTTATTAGCTTTTATTGATAATTGATAAGAATTAGACATTATTAGATATTTTATCTTTGTGCCTATCATGAATTATTTCATGGCATCTCAGTCTCATTTTTTAATTTGTTCTGATTCATTTTTTGGTCAACATATATACATACATATATTTTCTTCAGGAAGAACATGTGTATGGGTAGCGTACTTTCTGCGTGCTTGCAGATCTGAAAATAGAAAATGTGTTTGTCCTTCCATGTGAACAATATTTAGTTTGGCTGGTTATGAAGATTTTGTTGCATGTTTGTTTCTTTGAAAACCGTGGTGTGGAGGAAAAGTCTGATGCTAACATGATTAAACAATTAATAACCTTTCATTCTGATTCTTAAAAGACTTGTTCTTTCATCTTTCAAATTAATAAATTTCAGAAGTATATATCTAATATGTGGTTTTCATTAATATAGGTTATTACCTAGTCTTTTGATCTGTAGTGAAGTCCTTCAGAATTATGTCATTGGGTATTACTTTCTTCCCTAAATTGTACTACATTGATTAATATACAGTAGTTTTCCTGGATATAGTCTCAATATCTTTTTTTTTTTTTTAACATTTTGCTCATCATTTTTTTTCCTCTTTAATTCTCAGAGAATTTTTTAGCTGGTCTTTTAATTCAATCGTTTGATTTTTTGCAGTGACCATTGCTAACTGGCTTCATTTGTTTTGTAAAATAGTTTGTTTTCATAAAACCTGGTACTTTATACTATAAGCAATGTGGAAACATCCACTTTATTTAACACTTCTTTAGTTAATTTATTCTCAAACCCTTCTTTCCTTGTCATGGGTATTGTATTTTCAAAATCATTGAGAATACATAATGTATAATGAATTTTCTTAAGAATTTTGTAGAGTCTTAAGAATTTTCTCATTACTACTGGACTGGGAAATGAACAACCTGATTCTTCTGTTGTCTTCCTAATTTCATTTATGCAAATATGTCTGATTTTTTTTCTGTGTCTTTATCTCTGTTTATTTGTCCAGTGTTAGGAGTTTAGCTGAGATCCTACCAGTAAAAGTAGTGGTCTCTGTTCAGAATTTTCAGGCTGAGATGCAGGGAGCCAGGAGAAGTTTATACTTCCTGCAAGAAGGAACTGTAGCCAGAGTGTTTATGTGACCAGAAGCTTCCAATCTCTGCTGAAGGATTCCTTCTTATGTTCGTGGTGACAGCTTCATATCAGCAGGCACCGCGTCCCTTCTCTAACCAGTGAGGCTGTCCTCATTAGCTGCAGCCACAGAGTGACTGTTCTTTTACTTAGCATGCCAAGACCAAGGGATAAGAATGGCATCTACGTTTTAGAGTACAAGAATTAGTTGAGACAGTGCTTGTCAAGCTTCTGTACCGTTACTTGCACCTAGTAAATGCTGGCCTCCACCATCACCTCCCTCAGCTCATGCTTGGGCTACTGTTCTTCTAGTCCTATAGCTTTTTGGCCCATCATCTCAATCACATGATGACTTAATATATTACAACTGATTATGCCCAAATACACATGACCTTTGGCACCTGAAACACTTCCATTGTTTCCATTTACTCATGAAGTATGGAGCCGTTGGCTCTGGGCATGGCTGAAGTACCTGGGTTGGAGTTGTGGGAGATGATACGGGTGTTGGTGCCTGCTTCTTGTTGGCTTTCAGATGTCATGCTGAGAAGTTTGGACTTTATTCATAGGTATTAGGGAGCCCTGGAAGGTTTTTAAGTAGGGGGCTGGTGATTAGAACTACGCTTTTGGTAGTACAGGCTTTCTGACTAATAGAATCACATTAGTAATAACAGCTAGCGTGTATGAATACTATTATGGCATTTGCTCATCTAAAGTGCTTTATCTGCATCATGTTGTTTAATCTTTAAGCACCTTTTTTTTTTAATAGACATGAAACCCGAGGCACCCAGAGGCCATAAAACTAAGTTACAAAACTGGTAGATGGAGGAGGCAGGGTTTTGCCCTGAGCTCTTGTGCTGCCTCTCAAGCAGGAGCCCTGGAGGTGTGGACAGCAGTTTGTGCAGGCGAGAGATGCTTGCAGCATTGACATCGGGGTTGGTAACAAAAGCAGGGAGCAGAGGGCCGACCAGTGACACTCCACAGGGAACATGGTACCATTCGGTGACAACTTTAACTGTAGCTCCTTTCCTGCATTTTAAGAAAGCTCGAGATCCACCAGTGCCTGACAGAGAGGAGGCATTCAGTAAATAATCGGTAGAACGAATTCTTTGGCACCATCAGCATCTCCTTCTGGTGTCCTGTGACTGCATAGATGTGAGCTTTTACAGAGTGAATGAGAGTAGCTTTGGCCACTTCCGCTCATGCCTCATCTGCCATGTTCATTATTTGAAAAGTCTTTGGGGATGTCTTGGGCAAGAAAGAAATGATTAGAAACCAAATTATTTTCCATGAGGTGTTCAGATCTTATGACCTTCTGATGGTTTTTCATTTAGATGTTTCATTTTCTGTAAATGGAATAGTGGGATCTGAGCGCAGTGGAACCCCCATGCCAACCCCATGCCAGGATAAAGGGCCAGAGGTTTTCCCCGTTGCGTTAAACACCTGTTAAAAGTAACAAATGAAGCTCCCCTTCCCTGAGAAATGCAGCGTGGAATATTTAGTCTCTCCAAAGTAGAATATGCTCAGAGAGTTCTTTGAAAAGTGCTATGCAAAAAAGTACTTGGGGGTATTTCTCGATGTAGTTTGGCAATTGGGCAGCATAGTTGTTTTAAAGTCGAGTAAAAGTTCTTTCATTTTGAAGGCTAATTGTCTTCTATTTCTCTGCCTTTTGGGAGAGTGTAAGAGGTAGTGGGGTAGGGGGAGCTGTACGGGTTCTGGGGCCACATGGGTAGATTCAGAACTCAGCCCTGCCACTAAGTAGCAGTGTAACCATTGGAAAATTTTCTAAACCACTTTGTGCCGTGGTTTACTCATCTGCAAAATAGGAGTAATAATAGGCTTCATAGGGTGGTCGTAAGGTGTTGAGTGAGCTCATATATATATTAAAAAAAACAGTGCCCAGTGTATAGTAAGCACTTAGTACGTTTCACTGTGATTTACACCTGCAAAGATTGCATGACTGTTACTTCTTCCTTTTTTCCCCACTGAGGTTTTAAACATGGATCTCTGTTTTGTGGTGTTGCTTTTTATACTTCTGTTTGGAGAGGCAGTTTTGCCTTGCGTTCTAGAGCTCAGAATCTGTGGTCAGATATGTGATACACATGGAGTCAGCTCCATGAATTACTGGTTGTGTCATCTTGGGCAATTTCTGCACCTCTTCGAACCCCAAATTTCCCATATGTATAAGAGCTTAAATAAGAGGAGTACCTACCTCGGTGGGTTGTGTTAAGATTGGGTTATTTATTAAAGCTTTGATACTTATTACTATCCTTTTTTTTTTTTTCTAGAAAGCTTATACCAGTTTTAACTTTCATTACCAATTAGAGAATGCCGTTTTCATTAAACACTGGCCAACACTATTACTATTAAAAAGCCATCAGTAAATTTATAGTTGAAAAATGGATTTTCACTTCATAATCATTCTTCTTTGATAGTAGAGGTTATACTTTCCCCTCTGTGTTTTGTTGGCCATTTGCATGTCCTTCTTTGCGAATTTCCTCTCCTTGTCTTTTGCCAGTAACAGTTGTATTAGGAGATGATTCACATAATGTACAATTCACTCCTTTAAAGTATGCCATTCAATGGTTTTTAGCGTATTTACAGAGTTGTGCAACCATCACCCCTCCAAAAAACCCTGCATCTGTTAGTTGTCACTGTCTATATGACCCCCCTCCCCCAACCTTCAGCAGTGGTTTTACCAACTACTATGGATCTGCCTATTCTGGACATTTCCTATTAATGGAATCATGTACTCTGTGGTCCTTATGCCTGGCTTTTTTTTATTTAGCAGTGTTTTCAAGGTTTATGTTGCAGAATTATCAGTCCTTCATTCCTTTTGGTTGCTGATTAATGTTCCACTGCATGTGGACACATCATTTGGCTTATCCATTCACCTGGTGGTAGACATCTGGATGGTTTCCACTTTTTGCCTATCATCCATGTACACGTCTTTATGTGGAGGTAGATTTTCATTTCCCTTGGATATTAGTGGGTCATATGGTAAGTCTATGTTTAACTTTTTCAGGAACTGCCAGACTTTTTTCCCCAGCATCCCTATTATTTTTTTTTTAAGTTATTACTTAAATTCCATTTAGTTAACATATAACGTAATATTAGTTTCAGGTGTGCAATATAGTGATTCAGCCAAGTGTACTCCTTAGTCCCCGTACCCTATTTCCCCATCCCATCCTACCCCTCCCTCCCCTGGGAACCATCGGTTTGTTTTCTAGAGTTAAGAGTCTGTTTCTTGGTTTGCCTCTCTCTCTTTTCTTCACATTGCTCATTTGTTTCGTTTCTTAAATTCCACATATGAGTGAAATCATATGGTATTTGTCTTTCTCTGATTAATTTTGCTTAGCATAATTTTCTCTAGCTCTATCCATGTCATTGCAAATGGTAAGATTTCATTCTTTTTGAGGGTTGAGTAATATTCTATTGTGTGTGTATGTATGTAGATATATATCTACATATAGATATCCATTGTCATTTATCAGTCGATGGACACTCATGCTGTTTCCATAATTTGGCTATTGTAGATAATGCTGCCCTAAACATCCGGGTGCAGGTATCCCTTTAAATTAGTATTTTTGTGTTTTTTGGGTAAATACTTAGTAGTGTGATTGCTGGATTGTTGGGTAGTTCTATTTTTAACTTTCTGAAGAACCTCCGTACTGTTTTCCAGAGTGGCTGCACCAGTGTGCATTCCCACCAACAGTGCACGAGGGCTCCCCTCTCTCCGCATCCTTGGCAACGCCTGTTGTTTCTTGTGTTGTTGATTTTAGCCATTCTGACTAAATGTGTGTGAGGTCATATGTCTATGTAGTTTTGATTTGCATTTCCCCGACCTATTATTTTTTTATTTGGGTAGAAGTGCTTTTCTTATAGGGCATTTGTTTTGTTTTGTTTGTTTGTTTTTATTGGTTTATTTGTTTTTTTTGGTTTTTATGTTTAGGATCAGATCTTTTGTCAGATTTGTTGAAAACAATCTGTTTTTTAATATATATATATATATATATATATATTTACAATTTTTGTGTAGTTAAATCTGTTACTTGTGTCTTTTGTCATTTCTTCCATTGCTTTTAAACTTAGAAACCTTCTGCCACCAGGGATTAGATGGATGTTAGATGAATGAGTAGCAGGATGGATATGGGCCAGCCTGTCCAGACTTCACCTGCCCCACCTTACAGAGAGCTTTTGTACTGAGGACCCTTGACACCAGACCTGTAAAAAGGCAGAAAGGCCTATTTATTGGGCTCTGTATAAAGATGTACAAGGCAGAGGTGGCACCCCCTGTCCACTCCCCACTCCATTCCCCTCCCTCAGTACCAAGCAAGTGTCTCCCAGGCCAGGTGCTCTCAGGATGGAAGTGGCTGGGGGAAGGCATTTCCCTTGGGTCCTCTTTCCAGTTGCTTTTTTGTTTTCATGAGAGAAGTCATCAGAGTTAAGTCGGTTCCCAGAGCATTCTTGAAATAACAAGGTGGGTGCTAAGACCACCTCAGTTCTTGGCAGGACCTCTATTTTCTTTTTCTCTTTTCTTTTTTAAAGATTTTTATTTATTTGTTTATTTGACAAAGAGAGAGCGAGAGAGAACACAAGCAGGGGGAGTGGGAGAGGGAGAAGCAGACTCTCCTGCTGAATAGGGAGCCTGATGTGGGACTTGATCCCAGGACCCTGGGATCATGACCTGAGCGGAAGGCAGACGCTTAACTGACTGAGCCAGCCAGGTGCCCTAGGGCCTCTATTTTCTTAAGAGTCCGCCCAACATGCTGTCCCCACCTGCATGTGTCTTTCCACCAAAAATCAGCTGGCATCTGCCCAGCCTTTTCTCTCTGAATCAGCCTGGCTCCTCATCGCCTCATTTCTCAAAACCGCCTTTAGACAGTCCAGGTCTATGTATGATGTTGGTCCCGCTACTTTATTTTACTCAGGGGGAGTCAGAATAGTCTGACCATGACACAATGAACTCTGCTTTATTGCACATTTAAGCAAAAATGTCCTATCAGACCCTAAAAGTAGACAGCATGCTTCGTTTTTTTTGTCTTTAATTCTTGTATTTCCAAAGGGAAACCATGATAACAGTAGTTTGTGCACCGTTCTCTGTTGCCAGACTGACTGCCTTTTTTGCTCATCCGCTACATTGAGATAAAAAACAGGGGAACTTTAAGAACTCATTTATACAATATTAATTTAGCTTTCCTTGGCCTATAATCAGTATGGAATGAATTCAGGCATATTCTATGAGGAGCGGAATTCATCCCGTTCTGTGTTCCTAACCAGTGGACACAGCTCCGTTTATTTGCCACGTGTCTTTCTCCACTGACCAAGATGACTCCCTCGGTAGGTATCAAAGGCCGCGCGAGCTGGTATCTTACTACAGCACATAAATGTACACCACCGACTTTTTAATCTCTCCGTTCTCTTCTGTGGATCTGTTTTTGTCTCAGCAACATACCTTTTTACTCATTATAAATATTTTAGTATTGATACTGCTTGTCTCTTTTAATTACTCACAGTAAAAGATTTTATTTCCTGTTCTCCCACTGGGATAGGGATTGGAATTGATCCAGTCTTAAAATTTAATTTGGGGAGATTTCGATACATTACTCTCTTCGGTCTTCCTCTCTGGAATAAGACACCTAGCTCCATTGTTCCAAATCTCTTTTTATATCCTGTAGAACAGTTTTGCAGTTGTCTTTATATAGGTCATGTGTATTTCTTAAGGCCGTTCTTAGGTATTATATAGCTTTTGAGGCTGCCCTGTAAAGAATGTTTAAAATCATGTTTTATAATAGCCGTTGCTGGAATGTAGGACAGCAAGTGATTTTTATTCATTCATCTTACACCTACCTGCTTTATTAAATGCTTATTTTTATCAAATGCCTATATTTCACGTTATTCTTTCTTTGTTTCTTTTTTTTTTTTTAAAGATTTTATCTATTTAGAGATCGGGAGCCCATGAGTGGGGGGAGGGGCAGAGTGGGAGAGAGAATCTCAAGCTGCTGAGCACAGAGCCTGATGTGGGGCTCGATCTCACGACCCTGAGATCATGACCTGAGGCACCAAAATTGGACGCTCAACTGACTGAGCCACCCAGGCTCCCCCACATTATTGTTTTTCAAAACATATTAGATCATACCATATTTAAACACTTTTTTTTTTGGTCTCGGCCTTTTCAATATTTGTAACTCTAATTTCTCCACTGCTTTTCTTGGCTACCCTATTCTCTTTTCAATACCCCTCTCTCTCACCTTATAGCCCCTTCCCTATTTTGTCTTTTCCCCAGTTCTGAACGCTCCTTGGTGGAAATGTATATTTCCACTTAAAAAAAAACAACAACTTATTTATGGTCTTCCAGTGGAGTGTAAGCTCCTTCAGGGTAGGGTTTTTTGTTCATCTTCACCATTGTATCTCTTAAGACATGGTACCCAGTAAATACCTGTTGAATGAATGCATCTGCATTATTTTGGAACTCCAGATTATATGAAATCTGAGCTCAGAGGTCTGAACCTTTAAGGTGGCTTGGTGTTCCCTTGTCTCTTACCCTTTGTTTTGCCCTTTCTGACCAGAAGGTCCTGTTCTCTGTTGGATGCGGTAGAAGCAAACCAGGTTTTGAGTAGCTACAGTTGGTTCTCACTGCTTCTTTCAGTGCTTGCTTGTTCTAGCAGTTATGTTCTTGCTGAAGTCGCCCTGAATGTGGAATCCGCCAGTGCTGAACCGTTCCCTTAGAGGAAGCAGAGGGTTTTGTTCTTTCCAGCCTCTCTTCACATTTCTGTCAACCTGTCGATATATATCCTTGTTTTATGTGTGTTTCTGTTCAAAGACCCCTTATTTAACACACACTGTTGATTCATTACGAACACTGAACTCACCATGGCCAGCAGCACCATAACTCGTGCCTGAAGGAAGCTCATCTAACACACGTGTCTTCTCCATAGGGACCATCCCAGCCTTGTCGCACTTACAGACACCAGACAGCACTTCAGCACGGTTCTTGGGGCTATTTTCAATAGCAAAATCAGCCAAAAGCACAAAAATGCAAAATGTGACACAAATAGACCCCCATAAAGGACACCTGTCTACAGTATGAGCCAAAACAAAAAGGCAGAGCATCACCTTGTCCTGTCTCAGCTGGGAACGTGCTAGTAGGACGAGTCCCATTTTGCGAATTTGCAAGTGGGGAATCTGCGAATAATGAGGATGGAACGTAGTTTCATCTGGTATGATTGGAGCATCTTTTGCCCAGTGGTGGAGCGGCCTTCCTTGCATGGCCTTTCTATCTGAAATGACTTGATCCTGAGAGCTCGGCAGCCATGGGTTCCCTCGGGTCTCAGCGTTGTGCACCGTTCTGTTCTGCTCCTCTCACCCCCCTCCTCCCCCATTGGTTCATGTCCCTTTGCAGCCAAACTCACCTCGCATTCTCTCTCAGATACTTGCTTTTTGTCTCTTTCCTGGGATTGTCCCCCACCTCCATAGTCAGAATTTCCTCGGGGCAGGGGGCTCTTTTGGAGTTCATTTGAACCATCTTTTTTCTTAGCATCCCTGGATAGTAGACATAGCCTTTGAATCTCAACATGTTTTGAGTTGGCTTTTCTGAGTTCGGGTTCTCACATGAAGAAGGTGCACAGCTAAACCTCCTGCAGGGTTTTATGAACTTCCGTTGTCCTGGCCTCGCCCCAAACCTCCTGAGTCAACAGTGGCACAGGGCGTGACCCGTGTATAGACTTGCTGAGAAAGTTCCACGGGTGACTCTGGAGCAAAGCTTGAGAGGCAGTTCTCTTGAGAGCTAGGATGAAGACGACAATAATTAGAAACCATACAGAACCACGACCACCAGCATTTATAATGATACCTTCAGTAGGTGTCAAGCAATGTGTGTCTCAGTCTTATAACTGTTTGCCACAGATACCTGAACCCAGATTTACAGATGAGGATACAGACATTCACAGTGCCTTAGTACCTTTTCCAAAGTCACTTAGCTTCTAGGCAAAGGATTGGAACCCAGATGGCTACTCAACTGCCAGTGGTTCAACCTGAGCTTCCACTGGCCAGAATGCCCTGGAGGGCTTGTTAAAGCAGATTACTGGCCCTACCACCTGAGCGTCAGATTCAGTAGGTCTGGAGTGGGGCCTGAGAGTTTGCATTTCTAATAGGCTCCTTGGCTAAAGTCCCTTACCATCTTTCCTTTTGCTGGAGTGAGTTTGTAGCTTTTCATTAATGGGCAACTCCATTCTAAAGTTGTCATGGTGTGGTCCACAGAGTCTGAAGTCGACACAGAGTGTGGTTCCTGTCACTTTCACTGGCCCAGTTAATTCACGTTGTCACCTTTGTGCATTAAATCCACAGAAGCACTTGTCCTCAGTGATTCTTTTAACTTTTGAGAGAGAACTTGTTATCAGGGTGAGTCCAACCCTAAGTTTCTATGATTTTGAGAATACAGCCCTGGATAACTGGTCACCTCTGAATCTTCTTGCTCTCATTTCATTCCTCCTGCATTCTAGATGAACTGCCCAGTGTTGTAGTTAGTGATCTATTCAGCTTATAAGATTTCTGTCCTCCTGCCAATAATAGAAGTCCAGGGGAGATGATGCAAGGAATACAACCATTATGGAACTTTTTTACATTTTTTTAAAGATTTTATTTATTTATTTGAAAGAGAGAGACACAGCAAGAGAGGGAACGCAAGCAGGGGGAGTGGGAGAGGGAGAAGCAGGCTTCCCGTGGAGCAGGGAGCCTGATGTAGGGCTCGATCCCAGGACCCTGGGATCATGACCTGACCCGAAGGCAGATGCTTAATGACTGAGCCACCCAGGCGCCCCTACATTTTTTTTTTTTTTTTTTTTTTTTTTAGCATACCAGAGGCAGTGCATGTTCTCAGGAATATAGCAGGATGCTTCCTTAGGGGTAATTTCTATTGACATTAAGTTCTTGCGTAGCTTAGGTGTGCCTTGCCTGTATGGTAGGTGGATGCTTTCCCAAGTTGGATGATATTGTAATTGCATGAGGGCAACCTGCTTTTTTTTTTTTTTTTTTTTGGCAACCTGCTATTTTTAAAGGAGTCCTATAGCAAACCATCTTTGTAAAGTGCATGGTGACACCCAATTTAAAAATCTAGGTTTTCACCTTTTCCTTAAAATGAAATATGCCTTGCAGGTTGGAGCACTGACCTGCGAACAGAGTCTTTGTGTTTCTGCAGTTAATTTACCCGAAGACAGTAATTTCTAGGAATTCCAATAACTCTAGTAATTTCAAAATCGTCTGAGTCAATTCTCATAGAATTTAGGACAGGACCTCAAAGAAAAAAAAATACACTTCAAGATTTTTCCACATATTTCAGGGAATCGTAGAATTCCCCTGATAGTTTCCTGGTCTTAGGGAAACTTTTGCAAGTGTGGTTACACTTGAAGTGGTTTGTGTAATCCCTGGATTGGTTAGTATTATAGGTTTGTGTGTTTATTTTTCTCAGCGCAGTTCCTTCAATACAACTGCATCTTTGTAGTTATATGTTTGCTTCTAGGTACCGTCTCGTGCTCCTGAGTGTGGTCTGCTTTGTTACCTTCAAGCGGCAAACACTGTCCGCAACCAAAAAGAATAATTTGATTGCTGGGCTCATAGCCATCAGCACAAAAGTACTCCAATATTTATAGTGATTATGATTTATTATTTTTTCCTGGCCATTCTTTCAGCACGTTGCTTTAAAATGAGATAGTATTCAATTGGCATATGGGTCACAACCCTTATCAGTAGTTAAAATAATTCAGTTACCCCAGGGTACACATGTGAGGCTGGTTCATGTTGAAGGGCTTGCTAAAAAACCACACTGCTTAGGACTAGACTTTGTTGTGTATTTAACAATTGTCAATACCTATTACATAATTATGTCTTACTATATTACATAATACCTTTATTTTTATGTTTGAAACTTTTTTTGAATACACTAGCCCAGTTATCTTCCATATCAATTTATGGAATCAATTTTCAAGTAAAAAAAAATAAAATCTTGGAAGCTGGGGATCAGAATGGTACTTAATTTATTAAACTTGGGATGAATTGGCTTATTTATAATAGATCAGTTGGCTTATCCCAGGGCTCATTTATACCCCTTAGTGATTTTTGTTTGTTTGCTTTCTTCATGTGAATTTTACATATTTCTGGTTATACTTTTTCGTATGTGTTCTGATTTGTTTTTGTTGTTATTGAGAAATGCATCTTTCTCTATTATATTTCTTATTTACTAATTTTATAGGGTAAATTATTGTTTCTTGAATACTTATTTTATAACATGTCGTTTTCCACTTTTTTTTTTAAGATTTATATATTTATTTTAGAGGGAGAGAGAGTGCATAAGCAGGAGGGGCAGAGAGAGAGACAGAGAGGGAGAGGGAATCTCAAGCAGACTCCATGCTGAGTGCAGAGCTTGATGTGGGGTTCGATCTCATGACCCTGAGATCATGACCTGAGCTGAAACCAAGAGTCAGACACTTAACCAACTGCGCCATCCAGGCGCCCGTTTTCGACTTTCGTATTAGTTATTATGGTTTTCTTTTTTTTGTACATTTTTTAAGTTCAATTTTATCTTAAGCAAATCACGGTCAATTTCTCCGTCCTTTCCATTAATGGAAGCTCTAATTTCTTTTACTTGCTTTGTTTACCAATGTTGAGTACTTCTAGGTTTCTTTACCAGGATGAATTACTAGTTGTGATAGGCACCTTACCCGGGATTTTAATGGGGATGCCTGTATCGTAGCACCTGAAGTTCGATGTTGGCTGGTGGTTTAAGACTAAGAATGTTCTTCTGGTTCTACTTTCCTATTTTTTAAAAATAGGTAACAACTTATCAGATGCCTTTTAAAAATTGTTGAGATCATGCGATTTTTTTTTCACTAATTAATGTGATGATTCTGTTAGTTTATTAATTTTTTTTTTCTGGAACAAATCCTTGCTGATAGAGTTGTATTTTCTTTTACTGGTCTGGTGGATTTTGAAAATATTTTATTTAGAATTGTTTTTTATATATCTCTAAATAACACCAGGCTGTAGTGTGTGTGTTGGGGGAGGGGGGAGAGAGCTTCTTCTATCAAGGTCACTAAAGGTCATGAAATGAGAGGGGAACCATTCCTTTTTTTTTACTGCATCTGGAATATTTTATAAAGCTTCAGAGATATTTTTTAGCAACCATTTCATATTCGTCTGTAGCTTTTGGTTATTTTGATGTTCTTAAATTCTTATTAAGTCAATTGTGTTCATTTGTATTTATTAAGAAAATTCTCTATTTCATTGAGAATTTTCAAATTTACTATGTTTTAAATAATTTCCCCTCATTTTTGAATCCCTGCCACATTTTTGTCTAAATATCCTTTCTCATTCTTTATTGTGTCTGTGTTTTCTCATTTTCTTTAATTATACTAGATAGAGGTTTGTCTATTGGTTGTAGTTTTTATTTCTAGTAGTGCTTTTCAGAAAACCAGTTCTTGAATTCTACTGCTGGTTTTTAATGAAGTCATTTCTGCTTTTAACCTTATTAATGCCTTGATTCTGGTTTTCTTAGGTTTTCTTTTGTTCTCCATCTTCTTGCATTGGATTATTGGCACATTACACTTTCGTATTCAATAATAAAACCATTTAATAATTCCTTATGATTACAGCTTTGGCCATATCTCTATTCTGGAGTATTCTATATGGTCTGATCATTATGGCTATTTTCTGACTAATTTGTGATTTCATTTCTTTCCCTGTTGACCCAATAATCATTTAAGAGGGTCTTTCCTAAATGGCCGACGGTTTTGTTTATATGTTTGTAATTTTTTTACAACCTCCTAATGAATATTTTGCATTTTTTTATATCTAAAATTATTCTTTTAGGATAGGTTTCCAGAAGCAGGATTATTATTATTTTTTTAAATTTTCTTATGTTATGTTAGTCACCATACAATACATCATTGGTTTTTGATGTGGTGATCCACGATCCATTGTTTCCGTATAACACCCAGTGCTCCATGCAGTACGTGCCCTCCTTAATACCTATCACTGGGCTAACCAGTCCCCCCTCCCCCCCCCCTCTAAAACCCTGTTTGTTTCTCAGAGTCCATATTCTCTCATGGTTCATCTCTCCCTCCAGTCCCCCCCCCCCCATTTTTCCCTTCCTTCTCCTAATGTCCTCCATGTTATTCCTTATGTTCCATAAATAAGTGAAACCATATGATAATTGACTTTCTCTGCTTGACTTATTTCACTTAGCATAATCTCCTTCAGTCCCATCCATGTTGATGTAAAAGTTGGGTATTCATCTTTTCTGATGGTGGAGTAATATTCCATTGTATATACGGACCACATCTTCTTTATCCATTCATCTGTTGAAGGGCATCTCGGCTCTTTCCACAGTTTGGCTATTGCGGACATTGCTGCTATGGACATTGGGGTGCATATGGCCCTTCTTTTCACTACATCTTTGTCTTTGGGGTAAACACCCAGGAGTGCAATTGCTGGGTCATAGGGTAGCTCTATTTTTAAATTTTTGAGGAACCTCCACACTGTTTTCCAAAGTGGCTGTACCAACTTGCATTCCCACCAACAGTGGAAGAGGGTTCCCCTTTCTCCACAACCTGTCCAAAATTTGTTGTTTCTTTCCCTGTCCATTTTTGCCATTCTAACTGGTGTAAGGTGGTATCTCAATGTGGTTTTGATTTGGATTTCCCTGATGGCTAATGATGATGAACATTTTTTCATGTATCTGTTAGCCATTTGTATGTCTTCTTCAGAGAAGTGTCTTTTCATCTCTTCTGCCCACTTTTTGAGTTGATGATTTGTTTTTTGGGTGTTGAGTTTGAGAAGTTCTTTATAGATCTTGGATACCAGCCCTTTATCTGTAGTGTCATTTGCAAATATCTTCTCCCATTCTGTGGGTTGCCAGTTTTGTTGACTATTTCCTTTGCTGTGCAGAAGCTTTTTATCTTGATGAAGTCCCAAAAGTTCATTTTTGCTTTTGTTTCACTAGCTTTTGGAGATGTATCTTGAAAGAAGTTGCTGTGGGCAATGTCAAAGAGGTTACTGCCTATGTTCTCTTCTAGGATTTTGATGGATTCCTGTCTCACATTGAGGTCTTTCATCCACTTTGAGTTTATCTTTGTGTGTGGTGTTAGAGAATGGTCGAGTTTCATTCTTCTGCATGTGACTGTCCAATTTTCCCAGCACCATTTATTGAAGAGACTGTCCTTTTTCCATTGCATGTTTTTTCCTGCTTTGTCAAAGATTATTTGACCATAGAGTTGAGGGTCCATATCTGGGTTCTCTATTCTGTTCCATTGGTCTATATGTCTGTTTTTGTGCCAGTACCATGCTGTCTTGGTGATCACAGCTTTGTAATATAACTTGAAATCGGGCAACGTGATGCCCCCAGCTTTGTTTTTCTTTTTCAACATTTCCTTGGCGATTCGGGGTCTTTTCTGATTCCATACAAATTTTAGGATTGTTTGTTCCAGCACTTTGAAAAATGTCATTGGAATTTTGATCGGGATGGCACTGAAGGTATAGATTGCTCTGGGTAGCATAGACATTTTAATAATGTTTATTCTTCCCATCCATGAGCATGGAATATTTTTCCATCTTTTTGTGTCTTCTTCAATTTCTTTCATGAGTGTTGTGTAGTTCCTAGAGTATAGATCCTTTACCTCTTTGGTTAGGTTTATTCCGAGGTATCTTAACGGTTTTTGGTGCTATTGTAAATGGAATCGTTTCTCTAATTTCTCTTTCTACAGTTGCGTTGTTAGTGTATAAGAAAGCAACTGATTTCTGTGCATTGATTTTGTATCCTGCCACATTATTGAATTGCTGTATGAGTTCTAGCAATTTGGGGGTGGAGTCTTAGCAGGTCAGAGGGAAGAGTATTTCTAGGTCTTTGATGGATATGGCCAGATTCTTTATAGGCTGTGTCAGCCATCAAGGACATCTATGCTTCTTCTTGGTTGTAGGTATTAAGAGTCATTCCCCACAGCTGCCAGGTCTCTGTAGACAGTGACGTGCTGAGTGTGTGGTCTGCTTCCCCACTATTTTCTTTTCTTTCCAGCAAGGACTCTGGGGTGAGGGTCAGGAAGTCCTTCCTATTCACCCTGACTTACACCAAGATGCCCAGACTCCTTGGTAGAGTAAGGGGTAAGAATTCACAGTTTTCTCCACTCTGCAAATGCGAGCAGCCTCCCAGCCTCCCTGCCTCCCTGCTGACACATGGAAGTGTGTCGACACTTGCTGAGCAATCAGGAAATGTACAGCATTTTACATGCTTTGCCATCTTAAAATACCTCTATGCATGAAATAGCATGTGGGTGAGGAACCCAAGACTCCGAGGAGGGGAAGTGAGAGCTGATGCCTGAAGTTGGTTGGAGCCCCTTACCAGCCTCAGCTCCTTCCACTCACTGAAAGGGTGGGTTGTGTAGGTGGGCCATTGCCCAAGTTCAGGAGTGCAGTTCTGAGGATACTTCTGGGAAGTCAGGTGGGCATCTCACCCACCTAGCAGTGTCTCCCTTCCCATCTGAGACCCTGCTTTTCCCTGCTGCACAAGGATCCCCTGGTTTCCCATTGCTTCCCTAGTTCTTTAATATTTGGGAAGAAAGAGAGCCAAACCCCGTCATGCTCCCAAATGAACTTTAAAACCATAACACAGTAATATATTGAGCTCATACTCTATGCCGGGTTTCTCCGTGAATTCCCCTGCCAAGTCCTCCCGGATAGAGGGCTGTTGCCACCTCCATTGTGCAGATAAGGGAAGTAAGGCTTAGAATGGCCAAGTGACTTGTCTAGAGTCACACCACTGACAAGCCGTGGAGCCTCGTGGCCTGACTCTGGACTGTCCTTCTCCACGGTATTACCCCTGGCCACATGAAGCCACACTTTATGGATCATGATAGATGTGACAGCTCTCAGATTCTGGCATATTTTCCAAACTATATAAAGTTTCTCTGCAAAAAACCTCCTCTCTAATGGCAGTGCCCCCTGACTTCTGATATTGGGGAGGACTCAGCTCTTGGCTTAATCTCCATTTGTCCTGAATCCCAAACTCTTGTCCAGGTAGCCCTCAGAAAGCCATATAGTCTAAATATTTCACCTTGTGCTTTGACCCTGTGTTGGTTGATCCCAGGTAGACCTGTGATATATTCACCTCCTTGCTAATGCATCACAGATGGGCAATGATTGATTACAGCTTATGTCTAACCAAATAGCTCAGTTCCCTTTTCCATACATGGTGGTGGCGCTTGAGTGTGTTGGAGACTAGGATTGTGCCAAACCTGTAAAATGGGGCTAAAAATTGAAGTTTGCCTCAAAGGATTATTGTGGAGATTAAATAAGATCGTGCGTAAGGCATGCTTACCTCATCACTATCCCAGAATAACCCACACTCCTGGGGTCTCCTTCATCTGTTCTTCCTAGAAACCTAGGTATTTACCCTGGCTTTTGACAAAATGGATTCTATATTTTGGAAACAAATCCTTTGTCAGGAATGTGTATTTTTCATATCTTCTCACCATCTATGGATTACCTTGTTATTCTCTTGTGTCTTTTGATAAGCAGAAGTTATTAATTTTAAATAAAGTCCAGTTTATCGGTCTCCTTTTTGTTGCTCTTTCATGCTTTTTGGGTCCTAGTTTAAGAAAACGATCATGAAGATAGTCTCCTGTGTTAGCTTCTAGAAGAGTCACATTGTTTTACCTATTGTGTTTAGATAGGTGGGGGATCTGGAATTGATTTTTTGTATATGATGTGAGGTAGGGGTCAGTATTCTTTTTTTTTAGTGTTGGGAATCCACTATTTATTGAAAAGGCCATTCTTTCCCTATTGCAGTGTTCCCTTTATAATAAATTGATTGGCCATATATGTGTGGTTCTGTCTCTTTGACTTATTAAAGACTAATGTAAATGAGGCCTTAGAAAACATTGACTTGGGGCGCCTGGGTGGTTCAGTCCATTAAACATCTGCCTTTGGCTCAGGTCATGATCCCAGGGTTCTAGGATCGAGCCCCACCTCCAGCTCCCTGCTCGATGGGAGCCTGCTTCTCCCTCTCCTCCCTGCTTGTGCTCACTCTTGCTATCTCTGTCACTATCTGTCTTTCTCAAATAAATAAATAGAATCTTAAAAAAAAAGAAAACATTGACTTGATTTATACCATGTCTTGTTTGTTAATCTTCTCTCATTTTGTTTTTGATACCACATGCCATGTTTTCTACCATGAATATTCACTTATATTTACTCACATATTTATTCTTTCTGTTGATTTCCACTCTTTCTTGCATTTCCAAATTTCAGTATGGGAAAATTTTTCTTCTTCCTAAAGAGTTCTTTTTTCTCATTCTGTTGGTGACAGTAGTGTGCTCCTGAGAAACTGATTGGGTACATCTCTTTCTAACTCTCCATTCAGTGATACCACATTGGTAGCTTAAACTCAGCCGTGGTGGCAGTACTTAGATCCAAGAAATCGGCAACTACAAATCAGAGCTTTTTTTTTTTTTTAAAGCCAGTTTTTAAATATTTACTAGCCCATCAGATTGGTGGCAAATTCTCTCAGTTGTTGTGCATCTCAAAGTATCTTTATTTTACTTCACTTTAGAAGGATATTTCCATAGAATAAAACATTCTAAGTGGCATTTATTTTCTCTCAGCTCTTCTGTTGTTTTTATTGAGACCTCAGCTGTTGGTTTTATTGTTGCTTTTTTTTTTTTTTGCAGATAATATGGCTTTTTTTTTCTCATCAGGCTGCTTTTGAGAATTTCTCTTTGTCTTTGGTTTTCTGAAGTTTTTTTCTAAGATTTTTATTTTATTAATTTATTTTTATTTTTATTTATTTATTATTATTATTTTTAAAGATTTTATTTATTTGAGAGAGAGTGAGAGAGAGAGAGCATGAGCAGGGGGAGGGGCAAAGGGAGAGGGAGAAGCAGACTCCCCACTGAGCAGGGAGCCTCATGGGCTCAATCCCAGGACAGTGGGATCATGACCTGAGCTGAAGGCAGACACTTAACCGACTGAGCCACCCAGGCACCCTAAATTCATTTTTAAAGATTTTATTTGCTTATTTATTTAGAAAGAGGGCATGCACCAGTGGGGGGAGGGGCAGAGGGAGAGGGAGAGAGAGAATCCCAAGCAGATTCCATGTGGAATGCAGGCTCAATCCCACCACCCTGCTGAGCCGAAATCAAGAGTTGGATGCTCAACCAAATGAGCCAGCCAGGCGTCTCTAAGATTTTATTTTTTTAAGTAATCTCTACACCCAGTGAAGGGCTGGAATTTACAACCCTGAGATCAAGAGTTGCATGCTCTACCTACTGAGCCAGCCAGGTGCTCCTGATTTTCTGAAGTTTAACTATGGTGTTTCTAGGTATATTTTTCTTTTTATACATTCTGCTTGGGATCTTTGTGACTTGATGTTCTCTTTATTTTTAGAAGATTCTTGGTAATTATCTTTTCACATAATGCTTCTACACTATTCTTTCTCTTTTCCTCTTCTTGGATTCTTGTCACACCTATTTAGACTTTGCCTACTTTTTAAAAAAAATTTCTTTCTGTTTTTGCTCTCCATTTCTACCTGAGTATCATCATCTAATCTGTCACTTTACTGATTCTATCTGTGTTTTATATGCTATCAAACTCATGTATTGAATTCTTGATTTCGGCTATTCTGTTTTTCAGTTTTAGATGATTTTAGTTAAATTCTCTGTATGGTTATCTTTGTCTCAGTTATTTTGAAGGCTGTGTTTGATAACTCCACTATTTCTATTGCCCATGTGTCTAATGTTTAATTTGACTCTTGGTCCTGCTTCTTGTGTGCCTGGTAATTTTTGACCAAATGCTGGACATTCATGTGATGGATGATGTGCCCTTCTTGCAAAGAAGATCCACCCAGCCTGTCTCTTTAGAGGGTTTATCTTGTGTTCCACTGGGCAGAGGTAGATCATCTTATTGTGATCAGACACTGAGGCTGGTTTTCAGACTTTGTGAGTCTTGGTTACTTCTGAGAGCCTTGTGTGTTTATTTTTGCCTTGGTCAATCCTGACCTCAAAAAATCATTTCCCAGAACCACAAATGTCCTTAAAACTAAGCTCAGATAGTCTCTGAGTCACTTTAGTCTTTCACCCTTTTGTGATAAGAATCATCATATTCTTTGAAGAGAAAGCATGTGCAGAGTGCAAGCATACCTTTCTCTGCCTACCTTCTCTCCCAGCTTTTGGACCTCAAGTCTTGGTTGGACCCGTAAGCCCTTGCTAGATGCTAGCCCCAATATTTGTCTTCCCAGCCCTGAAAGACTGTATAAAGCTCTCCTTAGCTTCCTTGTTCTTCTTTGCTTTCTGTCTGTATTTCTGCCAACCCTTTCAGCATCAACCCCACACCATTTAAGTGCTGGTGAATAACCCGAGGGGAAGACCAGGATGCAGAAGGTCAGGCACACCTCCATGAATTCCTTTCTCTGGGATTTTGGTGCTTTAGATCCTGGCTGCCTAGGCAGTTCTTGAGTGTCTCAGAACAGGTAATATATCTTAGCAGCTTTCCTAGTTGTTCTTGGCAGGAATATTGGTTTCCTAAAAGTTGCTCAGTCTTGGCTGGAATAGAAGTCTAAAGTTTCTTGTTTTTGTTTTTACTGATTATTGGTGTTCATTTTGGAATTAGAGTTATGCCAGCTACAAAATAGACTGGGAGATTCCCATATTTTTCTATAATCTAAATTCTGTTGATTAGTTTTTACATTATCCTTTGAAAGTTTGAAGAACTTATTAATGAAACCATTTGGGCGTGGCATATTCCCCCCACCCCCTGCTTGTTTGTTGGCAGCTTTTCCTAATTTCTTTCCTGGTTATTAGTTTTGTCAGGTCTTCTGATAACTGATTTTTTGGGTATTGTTTTAATACAATCATTAATTTCTTCTGTATTTTCCAGTTTATTGGCTGCAGAGGAAATACAATAGTTTAAGATCTCTCTGTGTTTATAGCCTTTTTCTCATATGTTTCAGGTTTTGTGCACTGTCTCTCTCTCTCTCTTTCTCACTCTGGTTTGGTTTGCTGGAGGTTTGTCTTTTTTTTTTTTTTAAACTGGTCCTTTTATAAAGAACCAATTATTAGTTTTTTTCTGACCCAATCTGCCCTTTCTACTTTTTATTTTTCTTAATTATTTTGTGCTTAAAAATTAATCCCTTTCTCTTGCTTTGATTAGGATCATTTTGTTGGGTTTTTTTTTTTTTCAGCTTTTTATACTAAGTACTTAACATATTTTAATTCTTTCATTTTGAAAATTTCATATAAGGTTAATTTTTTTTTTTTACTCTGAGCTCAGGTTTGGCTGAATCCTATACATTTTGATATGTGTTGGAGCTGTTATCATTATTTTACAGTATCCCATGATTTATTTGGCTTACCTTCCTTAGCCAAGACTTAACTCTTGATTGGAGCCTTTTTAGGTTTTGTTTATTTTTTGGCGATTGATTTTGCTTTTTATTGTTTTGCACACAGAAAAATAGCTGGTCAGTTTCTGGGTTTTGATTTTTATTGAGCGTTTCTGGTGGATGAGTACTTGCTCAATTTTTTTGTAAATGTTCCAGGGACATTTTAAAAAGACTGTGTTTTGCATTTATTATTGTGAAAAACCTAAGACTACTATAGGCAAATCACCAATTGCTTTATATATTTTCAGTAATTTATTTAGATTTTAAGCAATCATTTAATTGATTACTTACACTAAATATGACACTGCTAGGCACTCAGTAGAGTTTTAATTTTTTAAATCATAAAATAAAATGTGATTACTGGAGAAAATTTGGAAAATGAAAGTATAAGTAATAAACATGGGTGACCCCTAATCATTATCTTAACATTTTGGTCATTTCTTTGAAACTAGTTTGTTATATATATTTTATTTAGACACAAAATAGAACCACATTGTACATACAGTTGTTTTTTAAGATTTTATTTATTAATTCAACAGAGAGAGAGAAATAGAGAGAGCAAGAACATAAGCGGGGGGAGAGGGAGAGGGAGAAACAGGCTTCCCGCCAAGCAGGGAGCCTGATCCGAGGACCCTGGGATCATGACCTGAGCTGAAGGCAGACACTTAACGCCACCCAGGCGCCCCTGTACATACAGTTTTATATCCACTTTATATTTCAAGCCTTACTCTTATATCTTGATTATATTTTTCTATTTTAAATGTTCTTCATGGCAGTATTCAAACATGTACGGAAAGACATACAATTAGCTTCATTTTTTTTAATATAGCATTATATTAGTTTCAGGTGTACATCATATTTCAACATTCTATACATTACACAGTGGTCATCGTGATAAATGTATTCTTTTTTTTAACATCAACAGAATTTTAATAATTCCATATATATAATGATTACGTATATATAAATATAGTGGTTTAGGCCCAAATATCCCTTACTAGAAATGGTGTTTTTTGTTTGTTTTTAAGTTTTTATTTTAATATCAGTTAGTTAATACACAGAGTTATATTAGTTTTAGGCATATAATACAGTGATTCAAGAATGAAAAGTGTACTCTTAATCCCTTTTATGTCCTCCATTCCTCACCCATTCCCCTCTGCAACCACCAGCTTGTTCTCTGTATTTAAGAGTCTGGTTTTTGTTTGTCTCTTTTTTGTTTATTTGTTTTTTATTTTATTCTATTTTATTTTATTTATTTTTGAGAGAGAGAAAGAGTGAGAGAGTGTGAGAGGGCAGGGCAGGTTGGGGCAGAGGGAGAGAGAGAGAATCCCAAGTAGGCTCCAAACCCAATGCAGAGCCTGATGCAGGGCTCGATCTCACAACCCTGAGATCACTACCTGAGCCAAAATCAAGAGAGGGATGATCAACCAACTGAGCCACTCAGGCGCCCCTGTTTTTTTTAAGATTCCACATATGAGTGAGATCATATGGTATTTGTTTTTCTCTGTCTGACTTATTTCACTTAGCATTATAACCTCTAGGTTGCATATTGTTGCAAATGGCGAGATTTCATTCTTTTTTATGGCTGAGTAATATTCTGTGTGTGTGTGTGTGTGTGTGTGTGTGTGTGTGTGTGTGTACCACATCTTCTTTATCCGTTCATCTACTGATGAATGGCTATTATAATAATGCTGCAATGAACATAGGGGTGCATATATCTTTTGGAATTACTGTTTTTATTTTCTTTGGGTAAATACCCAGTAGTGGAATTACTGGATCATATGGTAATTCTATTTTTACATTTTTAAGGAATCTCCATACTGTTTTCCATAGTGGCTTTGCCAGTTTGCATATCCCACCAACAGTGCACAGAGGAATCGTTTTTCTCCACATCCTTGCCAACAGTTGTTACTTCCTGTCTTTTATTCTCCTATACCTCCTCTCTTGTCTCTTTTTATTTTTTAAGTAGACTCAACGCCCAGCATGGAGCCCAACACAGGGCTTGAATTCACGACCCTGAGATCAAGACCTGAGCTGAGGTCAAACCTCTGACTAGATGTTTAACTCACTGAGCCACCCAGGTATCCTTGTCTTTTGATTTTTGCCATTCTGACAGGGGTAAGGTGACATCTCCCTGTGGTTTTGATTTGCATTTCCCAGATGGTCAGTGATGTTGAGCATCTTTTCATGTGTCTGTTGGCCATCTGTATGTCTTCTTTGGAAAAATGTATTTTCCACTTAGTTTCCTTCTTTGACATTCCCCTCTGATGGATTTCTTTGTGCAGGGTGAGCTGACTTGGAGCCTGTGGCCATACTGGATCCCTTAGAGCTCTCAGCGTAGAGCTGGAAGTCAGGAGAGTGAGAGACAGGGCACCGTTCAAGTTTAGGGCTCCCAAGTTAAGTTGGGGATAGGAAAGGAGGAGTTGTTTTTGGTGGTAGTGTGGTGTTGGGTCTGATGATGGTTAGGGAGTGCCAATAATAATTCACTGTGCTGTTTTGCTGATATTTATTTTTCACAACGTTCCTCCGTGGTGTGTTTTGTTAACTCAGTCTTCCATTTGCACAAACCCAGGCTCTGAGGATTAAGCAGACTAGCTCAGGATTTCCCAGCTGAATTTTAAATGGCAGAGCAGGATACAAACCTGTGATCTTTCCTTTATCTACCCTGCTGTTTTCTGAGACTCACCTACCGGCATGACTCGGCTCCATGGTTGGTCTTGTGTGCTCTGCTTTTGAAGGGCTCTTACTCTAGCGGGGAAGACGAACAAGCAAAGAACAGAATTCAGGGTCCAGGAATCTCCCCCAAGAATTCAGGAAAGGCTTCTTGGTGCCCCTGTCTGATCAGAATCTTCAAATGCCAGTAAGGACCTGCTAGGGAGACAGAGGTGGGGAAGGGTGCTCCGTTCAGAGGGAAAGGCAGAAGCCAGATAAATAGGCGTGCATGCAGGACGCAGAAAGGAGATGTGGCAGCGGTGTATGAGGCCGTGAGGCAAAGAAACTAGGGTGCGTGTTCGGTGGTTCTGGAGGAATCTGTATGGACAGCTTTTGGCCGTGGCCACGCCTCTTTCGAGTGTCCTGTGCTTCTCTGGCCTCAGAAGTTGGGAGGGAAACAAAGCGCATTGTTGATTCCAGAAGGGGCTCTGGATGGCAAACTCCCATCTTGTTCCCACCAGCTATCTCTGCCATGGCCACTCCTGACAGCACGGGTGACAGTGGTCCTAACCTTTACTGAACACTTACTGGGTCCCAGGCCCTGTGCCTAGTGCTTTGGATACGGTATCTTTTTAAGTCTGTTCCCGAGCCCCGTGATGCCTATTCCTTTAATGATGAGGATGCTAAGGCTCGGAGAGGGTAGGGACGTACCTGTGGGCCCAGAAGCTAAGATGTTGCCAAGCTGGGACTGGAACGCAGACGCCTCTGACACCAGATGCTATGCTCTTGGCCTGGCGTCCAGGCTGGTAACGCAGACGAGGAAACTGATATGTGCTGGACCTTTTCCCATTTTTCTGGAAACACGTGGTCTTTCTGGCTACCTTTTGTTTTACTTGTATTTTTTTGATGCTTTTGAATACAAGAGATATTTCCATGCCCTAAGAAAATCGACAGCACACGTATGGTGGTGAATGGCGACTGGCCCTGAGCTTTGGGGATACGGTGGGGATAGTGGGGATTGTGGGAAGCAAATCCGGGAGGGGTAATCAGTTTTTAAAATCCAGCCAGTGGTTGGAATGTAGACCCAAGGCTGCCAATTCTTCCCTTGTCTTAATCTTTTTTTTTTTTTTAAAGAAGCTGGGAATCTGGATTTTAAGTAAAGTCTACCAGTTTTTAAGTCAGCTCAGTTTTTAAATGACCCTGAGCCAACAATAGTAGGGGTGGGAGGAGAGCACAGTCTCCTAGTGAGTGGCCTTTATGCTGTGCTGTCCTGCCCGAGGCCCTCCTGCAACCTCATGGGCTCCTTCCCACCCCGGGAAGGGGCCTTGCTGACCTACATCGTATAGTTCTTTCCTGGCATGGCTGGTGGCCAAGTGAAGATCCTGCCCGGGCTGTCTGAGCCAGGAATTGTTCTCAGTGTGTCCTGGGCACTTGACTTCCTGTGCCTTACATTCTTGGGGTTACTTTCCTTGTCCTCAACACCCGATTCAGAACAGGCAGAAGATTCCAGAACACTTGAGAGGATGCAAGGAAAATTGCTCAGAATCTGCACTTTGAAAATCTGGCTGCAAGAAGAAAATAAGAGTGACTACTGGGGTCAGGGACAAATGGAACATTTCGAGCACATTTAAAGAAGCCCTTTTCTTCCCCGTGGCACAATTCACTCCTGGATTCATAGCGCTGGGGATTAGCGAGTCACATTTTCCCCGGTCAGCGGGGTAGGATAATTTTGTGTCAGTTTATTATGCACTCAGCCCATGCTTCTGCTCAGCTTCCCACCACGTGCAGATCTTAATGGGGATGGGTGGATGATCGCCCTTACTTTCACCCTGGCATGGGACCTGGTAAAGAGGCACCTCGTCCCAGAGCCAAGGGACAAAGGAAGGTCTTGAGAACAGGAGTAGTCTTATTCCCTTCCCTTTCCATGCCACTCTTCAAATTCCAAGGAATCGGGTGTGGGTCATGCTGAGTCGGCTCAGCGGTGGGCTTGGTGACGGATGGTGGGAAGTGGCAGCCTACCAGCCACCGGGCTGTTTCCGCAGGGGGTGGCAACCTGCTACCTGCTCTGAGTGAACCGGCGGTGTCACCGGTCCTCTGGGGCAAGGGGGGCAGCATGAAGGGAAGGTGAGCATAGAAGCCTTTTCAAGTGAAGAAGGACACCTCGGTGTTTGGTGTGAAAGCCGTAGTCATGGGTAGAGTCGATCCCACACTCCCCACAGGCGTCAGGAGTGATGTTACAGTTGTGTCGTTCTGCTGCTGACGCCAGATCTAGGGGCCACATCGCCTCCTGTTACACACTGCTAACTTGCGCACTGTCATTCTTTGTAGCTACAGTCATACTAGTAATGCTCGTGCACATGATGGGTGCTTACAGTAACAGACGTCGTCCGAAGTGTTTTACAGATATTAGCTCACCTTATCTTCATACCAGCCCTGATTGGTGGGTACTCTTATCATCTTTCTTGGCTGAGAAGTTTAAAGCGCAGAGAGGTGAGGTGGCTTTCCCAAGGTCACACAGCTAGTAAGTGTTTGAGCTGGGATTATGCACCCCAGGTGCTCTTGATTCCACTCCGCTGACTACCTTTTGCCTTGGAGGTTTTGAGTATTTGTCGACAAGGTTTCATTTGTCTCTCCTGGTTTCAGGGTCACAAATGTCATAGGAAGTGGACATCTGACTTTTCAGATGCTCAGTTCATGGAAAAGAGGTTGCTTGGTGTCATGCACAGACCCTGGGATTTGGAATCAGAGGGTTTTTAGTTAAAAATCCCACACCCCTGGGGCGCCTGGGTGGCTTAGTTGGTTAAACGTCAGACTCTTGATTTCAGCTCAGGTCATGATCTCAAGGTCGTGAGATCAGGTCCAGTGTTGGGCTCCATGCTCCGTGCAGAGTCTGCTTGAGATTCTCTGCTTCTCCCTCTGCCGCTCCCCATGCTCACGCACACACAGTCTCTCTGTAAATAAAAAAATTAAAAAAAAACAATCCCACACCCCTACATTCTACCTGCAGGACCCCCAGGCAGGTTGCTGGAACGTCTTACACTGATTGTCTTGTTTAATGGGCAGGATGCTAACAATGCCTGGCTCTTGAGGGTGCTTGTGCAGGTGAGGGAGACCAGTGTTGTAGAAGCACCTCATCAGCTGGGGGGCCTCTAGCAATGGTGCATGTCTGTCACTCACCCCTAGGTCATGGATTTTGCATGTTTGTGGCACCAGTAGGGCCCCGGGGTGCCTGTCTGTAGAGCTTTCCCGAGGGGAGAGAAGACAGGTGGCTCAGGGCTGCAGGTCTCTTTTGCTGGGCTTGTACAACTGATAATGGGGGGGGGGATGGTCCAAGATTGTCACCTTTCTGATCATGAATAAGTGTGCTGCCTCTTGTCACAGGGACAAAGTTTCTGCCTTGCTACCCTGTCAGCTGGGAAGAGAGCCTGTCAGAGCTCACTTACCTAGAAAGTCCTTTTGCCGTGTAGACACATGTGGTCAAAATCTTCGTCTGGGCGAGGCCCCCACGTGGCCTTTTCTCTGTGGGTCTTGGTGAGCTGGTGTGACAACTATTGCTTAAGCAGGTCGCTTAACCTCCCAGAGACTCAGTTTCTTTACCTGTAAATTGGGGACAGTGACATTTCTTGGAAGGTTGTTGAAGGGATGAGATAAAATGACGGATGGGAATTACCTAGTATGGGGTGCTCCCGCATGTCGATTTCATTTTCCTTTCCAGAGGTCAGGACTTCTGAGTCAAGACTTGTTGCCTTCTGAGGTCAGGACTCCAGAGTCAGGCTTCTTGCAGGAAGGAGATCTTCATGGTGTCTGGTGTGAAGCGGGTGTTAAAGGATTCAGTGTGTGAAAGGGAAGAATCCCCAGCAGCTTTCTGGAGCTCTTCTGTGGCTTCTAGAGTTGCCTTGGGAATGTGGGGCAAATCAAGGCAGGAAAGGAGAAGCATGGGGGACCTGGGTGGCTTCTTCCACATGTGCTTGTCCCTTCCCAGAGTTCCTAGGGACACGTGCCTTTTCTGCATCTCTAGACCTAGAATGGCACTGATTTGATTTGATTTGGCTTGCATCTCTTGCTGCTTTCAGCATGTGGCTTTGATGAGTTGCTTTAACTCCTCTGTGCCTCGGTTTCTTTATTTTTTAAATGGGAATGATGATACCTAACTCCCAGGGGTTTGCGAGTATTAAATGAGTGAATAAATGCGTCAGTGGGTGTCAAGTTTCCCTATGACACACTCAAAGAGTAGAACGTTCCCTTTCCACTTAGGGGTATCAGCAGAGCAAGCAGGAGCAGTATAATCCCACCACCACCTAACCACTATGATTTCTCGAGCACTTAGAAGGTGCCACTTCTGTGTTAGGGCACTTTATTTTTCTTTTGGTTTCCTGGTCACCAGGATGTTGCCTTTAGTTGTTAGATGTCTTTATCCCTAATCGTATTTGAAGGGGTTACATGTTTTAAAAAATGAATATAAAAAATTAAAGTAATACAATGTTTATCATAGAAAACAATCTTACTTGGATGAAGATAACAAATAACGAACAGAGAGCTCACAATGCCCTATGGTTTTGGGGGTTAATGCCAGTCCCTCCTCACCTAGGAAGTAGTTGAGATCCATTTCCTACACCAGGATGTAGGGAGCATCTCTCCTGACTTGTTCTGAATTCTCTTATCTTGTCTTTATTTTTACCTTCTCCTTGGCAGATCTTCTGTATCCCGTAACTCCAGTCCACAGTGGCACGCTGACTCCTTCTCTCGGAGCTACTGTATCGATGCAGAAGGTTATCAGGCTTGTTGTCTGTTGGTCTTTGAGACCTAGACTTTAAAGGTTTCACACTTTGTGACTTCTTTTGAACTCTCTTTTATGAAACAAAGAGGTTTTAAGAACTTTGGAAAGAGAACACCTTCTGGTTTGAGGGCTACCCCATGATGTCTATGCTCACCATTTCTTCCTGGGAGCAGAAGCCTTGGGTTTTGCTGTTTAATTTTTCCCCACCTGTTTTGGTAAGGGCTAAATGGTACCTGAAAATTTGCTGGCCATGAAGTTAATGTTTAATGCATGTGAGTGGAAAAAAATATGAGGACAGATTCCCAAATGAATATTTTGTGAATTGAGCCATCAATCCTCCCACCCATTCCCCCATCCATCCCCCCATCCATCCATCATCTGTTCACCCATCCATCCGTCCATCCATCCTCCAACCCATCCATCCTTCAACCCATCCATCCTCCAACCCATCCATTCATCCATCCATCCATCCATCCACCCACCCATCTATCCATCATCTGTTAACCCATCCACCCATCTATCCATCATGTGTCCATCCATCCATCCAGCCATTAATTCTGTTACGTGTATATGCCAGGGTGTATTTAATCAATCCCTTGTTGTTGGACATTAGGTAGTGTTAAAATTTTGCTGTTGGTATTGAAGCTTCTCCATTGGCATCTTCTTATTAAGAGTCTGGGCCTAGGCAGTTCCCCCCTACCCTCCCCCCACCCAGCTATGAATTCTGGTTCCACCACATATTAGTTGTGGGACCTTGGATGATTTTCTTGATTTCTCTGTGCATTAGTTTCCTCATCTGTAGAAATGGGGATCATATCAGGATCTAGATATTATTTTTTAAAGGATTAAATTACAGAATCAATTGAAAGCATAGAATTGTGCCTAATAAGTAAGTGCACATGGTACCCATAACATGTGATGATGATGTTGAAACTTTGCACATAGTTCTGGTTATTTCCTTAGGCTATTTTCTAAAAGTGGAACTACTGATCAAAAGATGTGACTATTTCAAAAGGTTTTTCATGGGCATTGCCAAATTGCCCTTCAGGAATGTTGTAAATTAGTCCAGCATTTACAACTCCCCAGCAGTATATTTACCTGAACATCTGCCAACACTGGTCAATTATTTTAACTTTTGCCAATTTTGTGAAAAATGCCCATTAATTGTTTTATTTTTCGAACTTCTATTACTGGTGAGTTTAAGTATCTTTTATTTGTTTCCCTGTCATTTCATGTTTCTTTTTTACCTCCTACACTTCTTTTCCTTATCTTTTTCATTGATGTGTTCATCTATTTCTTACTGAATCATAAGATTCATTTCAATATTGAAAATGTTTATCTACCATTTATGAGTCTTTCCCTCATAATGTTTTTTTCAAATTTAGATTATGACATTCTTTGATATACAGAAATTTAAAATATTTATGTAAAAAAGCTTTAAAATTTTCCTGTAAGCTTAGAAAGAACTCTAACCCTAAATCACATGTTAATTTATTTATTTTACATTGAATTTTTGAATTAAGCTGTATTCATGTTGATTTTTGATATGATGTAGGCACCTCACAATTTTCTTTTATATAGTTAACCAGTTATTCAAACCCACTTTCTTTACTGAATCCAGAATCTAACATGCCATTTTTATTATATACAAAATTATACATACACACACACACACACACACACACACACACACACACTATATATATATGTAATGTATATATAGATCTGTTTCTGGGCTTTTTATACAATTTCATCTTTGCGCTTATACCAGTTATTACTTTATTGTGGTTTTATGTTTGAATAAATGGTAGTACAAGTCCTGAATTTATTTTTCTCTTTGTTTTTTTTTAAGATTTTATTTATTTGACAGAGAGGGAAAGAGCACAAGTGGGAGGAGGGGCAGAGGGAGAGAGAGAAGCAGACTTCCCACTGAGTGGGGAGCCTGATGTGGGGCTCAATCCCAGGACCCTGGGATCATGACCTGAGCCCAAGGCAGGCACTTAACTGACTGAGCCACCCAGGCACCCCATATTTTTCTCTATGTTTAAAAAACTTCTGGGATATTCCTGCTTTTTATTTACTTAAAATTGTTTACTTAAAAATCCAGATGAGATTTTGATTGAAATTGCTTTAAATTTAAAGTTAATTTTGAGAAAATTAACGTTTATAGTAATAGAAGTGTTTCCATTTGGTAAAATTATTTCTTTAATGTATCACAGTTGTTTTGTGGATTTCTTCATTTAATCCTGCACATTTTTTTTGTTAAATTTATTTCTAGGCGTTTTATATTTTTGTTGCTTCCGTAAATAGGACTATTTTCCTATTGTATTTTTTAACCAGTTGTTGCTGAATGTTGATTAGATCTTTATTTTGAAACCAGACATCTTTCTGAATTTTCTTAGTCATTTTAAATTCTTTCAATTACTTCTCTTGAGCTATTTATTTATTTATTTATTTAGATGAATGATCATTTATTCAAATAATATTTTTTTAGACTCTTTCCTATAGATTACATCCATGTTTTTGTTTCCTGCCTTATTGCATTGGCTAGAAGTTCTAAAACAATATTTAAAATAATGGTTTTGGACATCAGGGCTGCATTTTTAATGGTGGAATTCTATGCATTATAGAACTTGAAATGGTGGGTATCATACTTGTACCTCTGGATGAGGCCTTCCAAGTACTTCCCAGATTTGTATGTCTATGCTTATGTCTGGCTGTTTCTGTATTTCCTCCACCCCTCCCCCAACCTCTGTTGCTTTGGAAGTAAATAAAGAATGAGAATATATCTGTAGGATCTTGGGCCTTTAAATGATGGGGGCTGCAGTAGGGGACAAGCAGCAGATTTCAGGCATCTTGGTTTTTGCTGCATCTTCTGGGATATGCTATTTCCATGTGCTGCATCAGGTTTAACAAGGGACACTAAGAGGACAAACATCCTGTGGGTGTTAACCCTACATAATTTAGTCTTTTTTTTTTTTTCTGAGTTAGAGACCTATAAGCAGCTCTCCTATCTTCTGTAATTTCTCCTTAGCCCCCTGTCCTACCTCCTGCACTAACCCCCTGCACAGCCACACTGGGGAAAACCCAACAAACAAAGGGGAACTGTGAGATTAACCCAAAGTCTGATGTTCCCACACATCAGTGTGATTCATCTTCACTCTTGGCCCACTTGGGCTGTTCCATTGGGCATTTCTGGGGAATTGGACTGTAAGGCCTGTGCGTGGATGGGAGGTCCCAGGTGTGAAGCTTCTGTTCTGGGGAGTTCCCTCGGCTGGCAGGGAGTGAGTCTGTCTGTCTGAAAGCAGAGCTCCCATGATTCATGCTTGATCCCACGCCCCCAAGCTCTGAGCTGGCACATCGTGCTCCGTGGGCTGGTGCTGGGTGGTGGAGCGGATGGTGGAGCAGGAGGAAGCCAGAGCACTTCTGGAAGGCAGTGCCCGGGTCTGTCCTGGGACTGTTGGCACATAGATGCTCCATCTGTCTGCACTGCTGAGGCTTTAGCTCTGGGCCTTTTGTCCTGTGAGGCCTTCCCCAAATTTCTCCCTCCTTCTCACAGCATTCCTTTCTCCAGCTCTTCTATCTTAAATATTTCTATCTTCTATTTTAATTTTTTATTGTATTAAAATACACATAACATAAAATTTGGTGTCTTAACCATTTGTAAGCATGCAGTTCTGTGGAAGGAGGTACATTCGCGTGGTTGTGCGACCATTCCCGCCGTCCATCACCAGAGCTCTTCGTCTTGCAAAACTGAGTTGGGTTCTCCTTAAACACTGACTTCCCCTCCCCCCAACCCCTGGCAACCATGTTCTACTTTCTCTATGGATTTGACTGCTTGAAGCACCTCTTAGGAGCGGACTCATACAGAATTTGTCTTTTTGTGACTGGCCTACTTCGCTCAGCATAATGTCCTCCAGGTTCATCCACGTTGCAGCATATGACAGGATTGCCTTCCTTGTCAGGCCTGAATAACATTCCATTGTGTGTGTGTACACCTCATTTTGTTTTCCACTCTTCCCTCGATGTGCACTTGAGTTGTTGCCACCTCTTGCCTATTGTGAACGACCCCCCTCTGTTGCAGCGGATAACAATAGTGGGCAGAGCATTCAGTGCTTTTTACAAAGTTATCCCTCTGATTTTCCACAGTCATTTTATTTCACTTATTCCTTGTTTTTAGAGAAAGAGAGAGAAAGAGTGTGTGTGTGCACTAGAGTGGGTGGGAGGGGCAGAGGGAGAGGGAGAGAGAGAAAATCCCAAGCAGGGCTCGATCCCATGACCCTGAGATCATGACCTGAGCCAGAATCAGGAGTCAATTGATCAACTGAGTGAGCCACCCAGGTGTCCCTTCCACCATCATTTTAAATTTGCCACTGTCATCATCTTCATTTTATAGATGAAGAAACTGAGGCTTGGAGGGTCTTTTGCCCAGAGTTACTTTATTTTAAAAGCAGCATTCCTGAGCTAAAATTCACCCACTTAAAGGGTAACGGGTCAGTAGTTTTTAGTGTGTTCACACATGTGTGCAACCATGACCACGTCAACTTTGGAACATTTTTATCATCTCAAAAAGCAACCCATACCCATTGGCAGTCCTCCTCCCCCTTCCCCTCTCCTCTCCAGCCCTTGGCAACCACAAACCTACTTTTGGTCTCTGTAGATTTGCCTATTCTGGACCTTTCTTATAGATGAAATCATACACTGTGTGGCCTTTTGTGACTGGCTTCTATTACCTGGCATCGTGTTTTCAGGGTTCATTCAGTTGTAGCATGTATTTATTCCTTTTGGGGGCCCAGAGGTACTTTCTGAACCCGGAGTCCCATACTTCAACCACACTGCTGTCCTGCCTTCCCTTCACTCATAGACAAAGTCATGTTTACTGGCCGTATCTTCCCAGCTCCTCCTCAGATCACGGGGCAGGGATTCAGCTTTGTACTTCGGTTGCTCACTGCTTTTGTGGCACCTAGTAAGCACTTAGTAAATTAAAAATTAGTGAATGAAAAATACGTGTTTCACTTGTCGAATGCTGTGTTGAACCATTTTTTTTTTTGTAAGTGTTGAACCATTTTGTAAACTAAATACATGTAAGGGGTCATTCGCATTAGTATTCTGTGCACGGCAGTTATGTGCCATGCTTTGCCATTCAAAATGAGAACAGACAGATGAGAAAATGTTCATTAAAAGCTCTGAAACAATGTGAATCATAAATGTATTGATGGCAAGGATGTGTGACTGTTTGCAATTAGATTCAGGAGCAGACAAATGCCTGCAAGAAGTTTTGTACACGTTGCCTCTGGGCCTGTGGCCAGTGTGACAGCTGGGTGTCCCACGGTCTCAAGGTCACTGGCCTACACTGTAAAGGGCTGGTTACTGAGGGCAAGCTGGGCAGGTGACCCTTAGTCCAGAGGCCTGAGCTGACCAAGGTTGGGAGTGGTTGTTGAGCTGCTCAAGGCCTCTGAGCTAGTAAGTGCAGCCCTGGGGCCTATGTGCTTCCAGAGTCCCTTCTCTTTTACTGCTCTCTGTAGCCTTTGTCGTGGACCTGCCCTGTTGGAGACTGGTGAGGGACAGATATCTTGTCCAAAAGTAGGAGCTGTTTGAAGCTCCCTGACTAACTTAGGTTTCTTTTGGAGACACTGTGCTAATGGAAGGTGTGGGCTGAAAGCAGTACTGTGGCTTGGAGAGCACTCTCTAGGGAGTCCAGCTATTATTTCTATAAGGTCCCTTGAGAAAAAAGTGTCTATGAGCAAAACTTCCAGGGTGCTCTTCTCGACCAAACCCTCAGAGCTCTAGTTGGAATCTGGAGCAGTCCTCTGGGGGGTACATGCTGTCTCTGAGAATTCCCTTCCCATGCCCAGCCAGGCCACTGGAGCCTCATAACACCAGGCGTGGTGATGAGGGGGATTACTCCCATTCAATGAGTGCCAATGTTGTACCAACCGTGGAGCAAAGTGCTTCTAGGAATTATGTCATTTATTTCTGACAATGAGATGGTCATTACTAATCCTATTTTACAGATGACGAAACTGAGGCACAAAGTGTGGGGGGAAGCTTGCTAAAGTTTGTATGGATGTGTTGGGACTGCATTTCATTTTGTACTGCTCTATGCAGCACTGTTAGTCTCAGACACATTTATGATCTATGTACAGACCCATTATAATACGGATGAGTACAACTAATGTAAATTTTCTTCATGGCTTACTGGCAAGTTCAGTAGCTTGGGCACCATTTGTCTTCTTGGCTGTTGGGTTCTAGCATGTCCCTTGCTTTTGAGTTACATCACAGTCCATTTACTTCATTGGGGCCTGTCTTTCTGCTGTCATTTCATGCTCTTTTGAAGAGTTCCTAAGACTTGATGGTGGAGAGAAGATGAGCAAGTGGCATGGCTAGAAGAACCAACCAAGTACCAGGAAAGAGGATTGAGCTGGGCGAGCAGTGCAGTTTGTGCTGACCTGAGGCAGGTGCACCTTTGTAGGATGGGTGAGGGAGACAGTGTGAAGCTCAGTGCTCAGTGATATCTGGGAAGTCTTTGACTGGAGGGGCCTCAGCAATATCACTGTAGGCTGGGGTGTCCAATGATTGTTGAAAGTTGGAACATACCGTCATGGGAGATCCATCATGACCTCCTGTGCTTTAAGTTAAAGAAATGGTAGTGACAGTTTACAAAATTGGGGACCAGCTCTTGTGGGAATGTACACATGCAGGGTGTCATCCAATGCTTCCATTTCCTGGGATACATCCTTAAACTTAAGGGAGTATGTCTATATCCCCAAGACTCAATAGAGTGTCTTTCACATAGTAGGTGCAAATGCAGTAAGCCTTGTTGAATGAATGCGTCCAAATCCCTTGCCGCTAATTGCCAGATAGATTGACTTCCTATTAGAAGAGCTTCCTCTTATCTCCTTTCTCAAACCTACTTCCCTTTGCAGAGTTTTTGTCCAGTTGCTTTTTACCTGGACGTCTTTTCTGCCCAGCTATTTCAGGAGCACAGTGTGTCTGGTTTCCAGCTCTGCCTTCACCCTTGTGCACCTTGAGCACTCCCTTGTCCCCATGGCCCAGGTAAAATGCCCCTCAAAAACTCCATAATACTGACACATAGGTGGTCATGAGCCCAACGTTCTACTCCATGTAGCCTGGCTACCGTGGTTGTAACTTGAAAGCTTTATTTTTCCCCAGGAGATTCAACAAGACTTATACATTGGCCAAATAAAGTCTCCACATAACACTACCAAAATACCAAACTTTGGGTGATGGCAATTTTAATATAGTCTATGAGAAGATAACCACTGTGAAATGTCCATCCAGGTGATAAAATGAAGTATGGCAGTTTGGTATCATTAGGTCCATTGAATATAGCTTTTTTTTTTTTTTTTTTTTTTTTGGTATATACTAATTTATCTGTTACCTCTACCTGGCAATAAATAGTTAGCAAAGCCAGTTTCTCATTCGGAATAATTCTGGGAGACGTAGTATGTCTTGCTACCAGGAAGGGACTTAATCCCATTGGTGAGCTATTGCAGTTTTAAGAGGGGGATAATACCCTAAGTTTGTATTTTAGAAAGCTCAGCCTGCTTCTAAGCAGAGACAAGATTGGAGGAAGAAGACGAAGGGTAGAAGAACAGTTAGGAGCCGCCACATTAATTCTGCATGATGATGACAATAATCATTGTGTACGTGACCCACTAGGAGAGCATCTCAAACCTTCGACAATCTCAGTGCTGCATTACTTATCTTCAGAGTGCCCAGGATAGTTTCCTTTTTGGCAAAAATTGCTTCGCTTGAGTTTATTGACACAGCACTGGGGAAGAGGCACATCCAAGATGCTCCACTTCCTCTTGCTCAGACGGGCATTTCTCCATCTTGGCGTACCAGCGATACTCCCCAGGGGGACCGGGGTTTAGAAACTGCCATGCCATACTGGATATCAAGAGAAGCCATAATTGCCTTCCAGGAAGCTTCCACAAACCTGTCCAGGGAGCCTTGGAAAATGTCCAGAATTTTCAAAATTTCTGAAACGTTGGAATAGGCTAGGACATCATGTAGCTGAGGTGGCTTTGTGAAACTATTCCAAGTGCTTTCAACAGATACAGAAATTGGTTTCATCCCTGCCCACTCTCCAGCCAAGCCTGCAGTATGGCCTCCTCAAGGGCTTCAGGGTGTCTTAAAATATGTATAGCCGAGATTCTGGAATAATGTTGGAACTTTTTTTTTTTTGACAGCTGATTTTATGAATCCATTTCCTCAGTTTCCTCCTGACTTCATACTCCTTCTGGTAAACTGTCTTGGTCCTGTCCACCAGGGTCACCAGGGTATGAGGGTTGGTGGAATTAGTCGTGGGAAGAACATTACCTAAAGATACATCAGCTTTCTGCTACAACCTTTACCCTTTTCTGTTGGTGTCTTTGGGTCTGTTTTGGTCAATGGACTTTTCACGTCTTTTGATAGACTGAGTAGATTATGACAACTTGAGGCAGGCAACAAAATTAAAAAGTGTGTGTGTGTGTGTGTGTGTGTGTGTGTGTGTGTGTGTTTTCTCCTTTCCTTGGTATTCCCAACTTGACTCTTGTTTAAGGAGGATTGTTACCAATCCAAAGAACCTTAAGAGAGGTTAGTTTACTTTTTTGAGAACAAGTGGAACAAAAGGAAGTCCTTATACCACCGTCTGGCAATTCAAAGTCATCTTCATCACAGCTGATTGCCCGGGTTCTTAGACTTCTTCTATATACTTTGTCTGTATGCATTTACTTAGGTATTTAAAAATCTTATTCATTTTTATGATAAGTAAAAAGCATGCTCATGATACCAAATTCAAAAGGAGCAAAATGGTGAATAGGGAAGGCAGTTTTCCTCAAACATCTCCCAGGTAAGACTAGGATGAGTTACGAGCTTCCTATAAGGAATTCTGTGCACATTTAAGTATGTTTAGAGAGGAGACTTAATTGGGCAGATTGGTGTTTTGCTCTATATTGCAGCCAATGGAGAGCAGAAGGCTCTTGCCAAGACCATGATTAGAAGGGCCTCCAGAGTTGAGTGTACCTACTCATGTAGGGAACATACCCTATTTCACTGAATCTAAAATGCTGTCAATGATAAGATGTACCATGAAGACAGACCCAATAGGCAGCCAAATATGGTACTCCCTCAGTTGTAATATATATCCTGATTTTGGAGATGTTGAAATGTGAAAAAGTGGCCTCAGCATCAGTGGATATAGTGCTCTATCTCCTTGTCATCTAGTCCCATCCATACCCTGTCATCATTATGGAGGTCATCAACAGAAGTGATGATTCCAGTGACTTACATTATGTCCCCTTATTTAGGAGAGAAAGTGGCTCTGAGCACAGAGCCTGGCACTATTGTAGGCAAAAAAAAAAAGGTCTCACCTGCTGTCTGGACTGCATTCCCTTAAGGTCTAGTGCACAGCTGTCCCCTGGAGTCCCTTCACTATCAGCATGGCGAGTCCCTGCTTTTTCAACTGTGCTGCATCTTTAATGTAGTCTCTTTCTTCATTTACATACATCCTGATGGTGGAGCACAATCTCAAGTAGATTCTTTTTTTTATTATTATGCTAATCACCATACATTACATCATTAGTTTTTTAAAATTTTTTATTGTTATGTTAATCACCATACATTACATCATTAGTTTTTGATGTAGTTTTCCATGATTCGTTGTTTGCATATAACACCCAGTGCTCCATGCAGAACGTGCCCTCTTTAATACCCATCACCAGACTGTCCCATCCTCCCACCCCCCCCTCCCCTCTAGAACCCTCAGTTTGTTTTTCAGAGTCCATAGTCTCTCATGGTTTGTCTCCCCGATTCTTAAGAAAGGTTGATGGGAAGTTAAGTTTTTTGAGATTGTACATTTCTAAAAATGACTTTATTCTGCTCCTCCACTTGGTTGCTGATTTGGCTAAGTATAGAATTCTAGAATCCTAAATTCTTTAGGATTTTGAAGGTACTGCTCTCCTGCTTGTAGTGTTCAGTATTGCTCTTTGAGAATGCAGCAGCCATTCTGATTCCTGGTTCTTTGGATGTAAGACTTTCTTTTTCCTTTCTGACAGATTTTAGAATCTTAAGTTTGAAATCCAGGTCTAAATTTCAATAGGGATGTGTTTTTGGTTAGTCCATTTTTGGTTATTGTATGAGATACCTGGTGGGGCTCTGTGAATCTAGAAGCTCATATTATTTGTTGTGGGAATTTTCCAGAATTTTTTTTAAATCAGTTTCTTCCCTTTTAAATTTCTCTTGTTTTCACCTCCTAGAACTGTTATTCAGATGTTGGATTTAGGTTTTTTTGTGTGTTAACTCTCCTGTGTTCCTTCTGATTGTCTTATTGTCTTATATTCTGTGTCTCCTCATCTTCATCTTCCAACCCTTCTGTTTCTGTCTGCATGTTTTTATTTTTCAAGAACTTTATTTTTTGAGTCTTTGAACATTCCATTTTAATAGAATCCTGTTCTTATTTTGCATATGAGTGATCTTATCTTTTCTTATTTCTTGGAGGGTATTTATCTAACAGCTTTACAGAGATACAACTGACTCAATCATACATATTTAAAGTATAAAATTTAATGTTTTGACATATGTAGACCTATGAAACCATCACTTCAGTCAATCTAATGAACATATCCATTACTTCCAGATGTTTCTGCTTGCCTCACTGTAATCCCTCCTGCCCCTCCCACTGCTTCCCCCCCCACCCCAGTCAACTACTGATCTATTTTCTGTTAGTTTGCATTTCCATAGTTTTATATAAATAGAATCATACAGTGTGTGCTCTCTTTCATCTGGATTCTCTCACTCAGTATAATTGTTTTGAGATTTGTCCATGTTCTTGTGTGTATCAATAGTTAGTTCATTTTTTATTTCTAAGTGATATCCCATTGCATAGATACACTGCAATTTATCCACTCACGTAGTATTGGGCATGGGGGCTGATTCCAGTTTTTGGCTATTACAAATAAAACCACTGTGAACATTCATGTACAGATATTTATAAGAACGTATGCTTTTGCCATATACAAAAGACTCACAGTTAATATAATCCTCAAAGGGGAAAAGCTGAGAGCTTTTCCTCTACGGTCAGGAATAAGACAGAGATGTCCACTCTCACCATTATTTAACATAGTACTGGAAGTCCTAACCTCAGCAATCAGACAACAAAAAGAAATAAAAGGCATCCAAATAGGCAAGGAAGAAGTCAAACTTCAACTATTTGCAGACAACATGATGCTATATATAGAAAATGGAAAGACTCCACCACAAACTAGAACTGACACATGAATTAAGTTGCAGGATACAAAATCAACGTACAGAAATCTGTTGCATTTCTGTACATCAGTAATGAAGCAGCAGAAAGAGAAATCAAGGAATCAATCTCGTTTACAACTGCATCAAAAACTATAAGATACTTTAGGAATAAACCTAACCAAAGAGGTAAAAAGATCTGTACTCTGAAAATTACAGAAGCCTTATGAAAGAAATTGAAGATGACATAAAAAAATGGAAAAACATTCCATGCTCATGCATTGGAAGAACAAATATTGTTAAAATGTCTATACAACCAAAGCAGTCTACACATTTAATGCAATCCCTATCAAAATACCACCTGCATTTTTGACAGAGCTAGAACAAACAGTCCTAAAATTTGTGTGGAGCCAGAAAAAACCCCGAATAGCCAAAGCCATCTTGAAAAAGAAGAGCAGAGCTGGAGACATCACAATTCTGGACTTCAAGCTATATTACCAAGCTGTAGTCATCAAGACAGTATGGTACTGGCACATAAACCGATATGTAGATCAATGGGACAGAATAGAAGACCCAGAAATGGGTCTTTGTTTTGTCATTTAAGTGGCAGCTTTACAAAACATAATTTGTTTTTGTTTATCTTGGGATATCTTTACCCTCCTTTCATTATTGAAAGTTATCTTTGCTAGATATGGGATGCTTAGTTGACAGTTTTTCTTTCAACACTTTGAATATGTTGCTCCACTGCCCTCTGGTTTCATTGTTTCTGATCAGAAGTCAGTTATTTATCTTCTTGTAGTTCCTTTGTATGTGATGAGTCACTTTTCTCTTACTCCTTTAAAGTCACTTTTCTCTTACTCCTAAATTCTCCTTATTTTTGGCTTTCATCATTTAACTGTGATATGTCTCCATGTGATATCATTGTGTTTATTCTACTTAGGGTTTGTTGAGCTTCTTGGGCTGGTTGATTATTGTTTCTCATCAAATTTGAGATGGATTCAGACATTATTTCTTTTTAATATTTTCTCTTCCTCTTTCTCTTCTTTCCTTCTGCTATTTCCATTATGTATATATTGGTGTGCTTAATGGTGTTCCACATTTCTCTAAGGTTCAGTTCATTTTTCTTCATTCTTTTTTTTCAGACTGAGTAATGTCTATTGATTTATCTTTAAGTTTGCTGATTCTTTCTTCTACTAACTCAAATCTGCTATTGAGCCTTGCTAATAATATGTTCATTTTGGTTATTGTACTTTTCAACTCCAAGATTTCTATTTGGTTCTTTCTTTAAAAACATAATTTCTCTTTCTTTATTGATATTTTCTATTTGGTATGTCATAGTCATCATACTTTCCTTTAATTCTTTAAACATGGTTTCCTTTAGTTCTCTGAACATATTTATAACAGCTGTTTTGAAGTCTTTGTCTTGTATATCCAACATCTGGGACCCCTCAAAGACAGTTTCTGTTGCCTGCTTCCCCCCCCCCCCCCCGCCTTGTATTCATTACACCTTCATGGTTTTTTGCATGTCTCATAATTTTTAGTTGAAAACCGGACATTTTAGATAATATATTGTGACACACCTGGATACTGATTCTCCTTATTCAGCCCCCACTAGGGCTTGTTGTTGTTTATGTTTGGCCATTTATTTATGTGTTTATTAGCTAGGCTGAACTAATTCTGTAAGTCTGTTTTCCTTGCAATGTGCAGCTTCTGATGTCTCTGCTCAGCTTTTCCCTCTTATTTTTGTCTGTTAGCCTGGTTCCTTGAGGATTCCTCCTGGGTGAGTATAAGATACTTAATGGCCAAAAGTGGTGCTTATGTGCTTTCAACCACTCTTTACCACTGGATTTTTGTGTGGCTTAGAGACTACTTACACTATTTAGAGGGTTTATGATTTTGCTCTATGCTGGGGACTGGTATCTGGGGTGTTCCCTCTCTGGTCACTTCTGAAAGGGTACAGCTTAGGCATATGCATGGTCTTCCAGACCACCAGGGATGAGTGTGGTTTTAAACCTAGCTTCCTAGGGGTATTGTAGTTTATTGTTCAATCAATGTTTGATCAGAGGTTATACTTAAAACTCCTTGAATCAGTAAGGCTCCTGCCCCTTGGTAATGGGTCCACGTGGGAAATGCTTTCAAGTTCAATCTACATCCAGCTCTGAATGCTGCTGAATGGGTATAGCCTCACACATGTGCCCAGGCTTCTGGATTTCCAGTGATGAGTATAACCCCAAAAGGTCCCTTCTTGATTTTCCCTTTCTCTGCTTCTTTCTTTTAAACTTATGACTTGTCTGCCATTTTGTTTGTTGTTACTAGTTTCATGGAGCTACTTGTTCCCTCTTAATTGCTTGTCATGAAAGTTTCCATTGTTTTCCACAATGTCCCTAGGCATTATCTTCTCCATGCTCTGTTTCAAATAATGTCAGTTTCCCCAGGCCAGTCCTCATGGCCTCTCTCCACTTGGGTAGAACCTCTATATCACTGCACCAAGGCTGGGGCTAGGGACCGAAGCTCATGTCTCCTGGAATGACACTTACTCTCTATGCATGGACACTGGAGAAAGAATGGTAGCCCCTGTTCTTTTCATTTGTCACAACTGAGGATCTGGAATTGGTAGATAACTATTATTAAACTTTACCTTCCATTTGGACTTCATTGGATTTTCTCTAACATCCTTTTTTTTTTTTTGTTCTCAAATCAAGGGATTTGGGGGCTGGTCAAGGAAAAAGATATGACAGTGAAGGTGGCAGCAGCATACACAAGCATTATTTGGGTGATGCTTTGACAGTTTTGCATGTGACTGGACAACATGAGACTGTCCAGAGGCTATGTTACACAGGGGTCACTACTCAGAAGGGGGAGGGCAGAGAACTCCCAGGGGAGAAAAGGCAGGTGAGGTGGCTCTGCGTTGAGGTGGTATTGCTCCCAGCCCAATGGAGAGTCTCTGGGTCAGAGAGCTCCAAAGGGCAACAGGAGCCTGCAGTCTTTATAGTTACAGTTTATCTTACCTATCACTAGCAAATAATGGGCAGAGTTTTACAGAGTATGCAAAACAAGCAGACTGTACATGGCTAAAAACTGCTCATTTGGGCTATACTTAAAACAATTAGATGTGTAAAATTTTGAGTTTTGCACCAGCAAGCTTCACAACCTGCTTTGAAGAAGTAAACAACCTAGAGGTCAGTTGACAGAGGCCATCTCTGGCTCATTTATGGAACAGAGGATCCCATCCAGGATAGCACATTACATTTAGTTGGCATGTCTTCTTGGCCTCCTCTAATCTATGAGTTTCTCAGATTCTCCTCATTTCTGGTGTCCTTGACAGTTTTGAGGAATACCAGGCAGGTATTTTGCAGAATGTCCTTCAGTTTGGGTTTGTCTGATGTTTTCCTCATGATGATATTGGGTTATGAGTTTTTACAAGGAGGACCCCAGAGGGAAAATGCCCTTCTCATCACATCATATCAAGGGTGCATGTTGTCAACGTGACTCGTCATTATTAGTGTTGACCTTGATCACTTGACTGAGGTTGTGTCTGTCTGGTCTCTCCACTGTGATGGTTCTCTTTTCATATGAAGCTCAGCTATGAACTTACTAATGAATCAGGATCTTCATCTTAAATGAAGAGGGATGTCTCCAGAGGTTTAAGACAGATATGTTCTCTGAGAGAAGGAAGAGAGAAGGAATCCTAACAGTGGATAAAAGAGCCCTGTGACAGAAACACCAAGACATAGGAATTTCTCTGAGTCCCTTCATCCTCCTTTTCTTCTTTGTTTCTGGCAGGGGTCAGCATACTTGTTATGTAAAAGGCCAGAGAGTAAATATTTTTAACTTTACAGGCCATTCATTCTTTGTCTACTTCTTAGATCTGCCCTTGTGATGGCAAAGTAGGTACATATAGACAATATATATATATATATATATATATATACAAAAAATTAGCGTAACTGTGTTATGAATAAAACTTTATTTACAAAAATAGGCAGTGGGCCAGATTTGTAGGCTGTAGTTTGCCGACGCCTGCACTGAGGAACAGAGGGGAATAACTTGTAGGATCAACAAGAAAAGAGGAGGACTTGTGTAGATAAAATCAGGGTGCCCGTGGAGGAGGGCTGTTTGTCCCACCTGGTCCTCCGAGGAGATCACAGCATCTGGAGGGCGGTGGTTCCTCCCAAGAGAGGCCCAGTGGGGCCAGGGTGCATTCTGACATTTGAGGTTAGCATTTGGTGAGTCTGGGGTTCAGGAGCAGTTGGACTTAAGGTCCTTACTTAGAGACATCCCATCTCCCACCCTCAGATTCAGCCACAAACAGGATACAAACTGTAAATTGGACGTTTGGCTCAGTTTCTGAGGGCCGTGAGGCCAAAGCTGGGCTTGATACCAGGCCAGGGATTAATTAATACAACCCTTCTGGGCAAAGCTCCCTGCTGTTGGGACCGCGCACCAGGAATGTAGCCTTTGTGCAGGGAGAAGCAGCTCCTAAGAGGAGACGGCTTGAGATGGCTCTTGGGGCTGCTCTTCTCCTGTCCAGGAATTCCCAGACCTACGCTGTGCACCTAAATGCACCCAGAGGCAAACAATAAGCCTGAGCAGGTGCTGGAAACAAGTTCCATGACACATGGGGCTGTAGAGGGTAGGTATACAGCCCTCCTACTGACCTTGGCAGGGGAGAGGCCTTTGCCCTGCAGCAGGAGGGGGTCATGGGCATCTGAGCCCCTCTCTCCCTCTGCTGTGCTTGTAGAAACCCTCCTGACCTTCCAAGGGCAAAGTCCAGAGTGCTCCTCTCTATGGAAACTGACTCTTCTAGTCACAAATAAATTTTCCTCTGTGGACTTCCTCAGCCCTTAGTATGCTGGAAAGCTCTGGGTGGCTTCTGCTTGCTGGAGTGGATTATAAATTCTTGGAGTGCCTGGTCTGTGGCCCATCTATCCTTGTATTCTGTTTCCTAGCCCTGTATGTAGAAGGAACATGATATATTAGAGAGCCAGTATCATGTTTTGGAAAGGGCATACGTTTTGGTGAGGGGGGCGTGGGGGGGGGGTCTGCCAGTGACTTCCTCTATATCCTTGAGCAGGTAATTGGACTTCTTTGAATTTCAGTTTCCTAATATGCAAAATGAGCCTAATAAAACCAGTATTAGGTATGTTCTGAGGATGACAGGCAAACTGATGTATGAAGCCTGCATACACGTTCTGTTGTTGACAGCTATGCTGTTGTTGACCCAATACAGTTTCTCAGCAAAAGGAGCTGGAGTGTTTGGGGGATCTGGCTGAGTTCCTTGGGTAAACCCTGAGCGTCCAGCACTACTTTTGCTTTCACTGACTCTGAGACACCATCGATCAGAAGGTGCTCCGTTATTTTATGTACCTCTAAACGTTAGAATCACTTGGGGAGCTTTCACATCTCGATGCCCAGGCCATACCCCAAACCAGTTACCTCAGTGCTTTGGGGTTTGGGCATTGGTTTTCACTCATTCCTCCATTTAGTCCTTCATGTCTTTCCTTATTTGTTTATATTTTATTGGTATTTTTAAAAACTCCCCAGGTGATGCCAATGTGCAGCCAAGAACCTCTGCACTAAAAAAGAATACTGCGGTCCGCCGTATGAGGACTCAGTGCTTCCTTATCACCGGGCGCTTTGGTTTTGATTTGTTTAGAGAGCTCTTTTAGAAGTTCCCTCAGCTCCTGAGGCATTCCCTATCCCCCTGTTCATCAAGGAGGGTCTCTACGGGGACGTTGGCACAGCTGGTAGATGCCAGAACTGGGCAACGACCGGAATCTCTCCCTTGCCTCTCCTGGTGCCTAGTCCCCAAGGGTCCAGTGGGCTGGGGGCGGGGGTTGCTCCTGGACTCAGGTTCTGGGGGAGGTGGAAAGGTGGACAGGGCCAGTTCTCTGTCCCAATGGGGGGACTTCCCTGTGGGAGCAGCCTTTCTCTGCTCAGGCCTGCTCATGACTCGGGAAAGAGCTCAGGCTTCAGAGTCAGTTATGGGTTTGAATCCAGGCTCCAGGACGTGATTTTAGGTAAACCTCTTAATCTTCCTGAGCCTCAGTTTGCTCACCTGTCCTAGGGGAGCAAAAGCAGTGGTTGAGCCTGAGGACAGCTGCCAGGAGTCGGTGAGTTCCCGCCTGTGAAGCCTTTCCCAGGACCCCGCCCACAGGGATGGCCGGCGAACAGGAGTGATTGCTTTCCTTGGGGCTCTTGTCCTGTGGGCGCTGTTCTCATCGTGATCGATTGTACTCCTTGCTTTGGCCCAGCACCGGGGACACTGAAGGGGATGCCTCTAAGTGCCTGGAAGCAGGTGGCATTTTTCTGGGGTCTCAGCGGAAACGTGTGTACTATGTTTAGAGTCTCTTCAGTATGAGCACATCATTTTCTCTCTGTAGCCACTTCCTTATGACGATACGATGTGGGTTCTCTCTGGTTATTTTCAGTCTATTCTCTTATTTAAGATATGTTACCCCAGCGGTGACTCTAAAGAAAGCCTTTAAGCAACCACACATGCTCAATTTCTGAAGTGGTTGGGTTCTCAGGGTCTAATTTTAAGCCAGAAACAGTATTGCAGGTACTGCGAGCCCCACCTACACGGTCACTCACTGGTGCGTGCGTAGCTGCAGCCGACACTCATTTGTACGTCGGGTCAGGAGGAAAATGCATCTTGGGTCCCTGGTTGAAATGCTAGGGACAGGTATTCCAGGCAACAGCTAGTCTTTCAGAAGCCACACTGAGGGCACGAGCGGATAGTTCCTGGCACAGTGCCCTCAATGTTGAAAGACTGTCAGCAGAGCCCCAAGTTCCTTGCTCTTTAGAAGAGCACACACTCATCGCCAGAGTATTTCCTGTTGGGATCAAATGAAAATGACAACAAGGTTCGTTGGAGGCGTTTCTGTGTGGAGGATGTTTTTGCTTCGCCTGGTCATTGGGCCCTGAGTGGTGACTGTTCACCAACACGGCAGGAATTGGCATCAAATCCTCACAGGCAAGCCTGGTCCCTGTTTTTTGTCTCCTTGCTTCATGGGTTTCCTGGCATTTAGGGTCCTGGTGACGTCCGTGGTTTCCGGGATCCAGCATGGATCAGGGGTCCACGGGGAGGGAAGCGGTAAGGGGAAGTGGAGGTGTGCTCCCTGAACCAGCTGAGTGGGCTCATCTCCTTAGTCTGTGGGCATATCTGGTCTAGTCCCAGGGCCCCAAGAAGCCCGAATTTCCTCTCTTCCCACTCTCCTTCCTGACCTACCTGTTTCTGCGTAAATGTTGTTTTGCTCTGTAATTAAAGACTGGTAGCTTTAGAATATTGAGGCATGTGAGAAGGGGACACTGTTGGGAAACGATCCAGCACAGGGAATGTTGATGATGCTTTTGAAGCCCCTCTGAATTAATGGGACTTGAGATGCAGAAATGCCAGAGGAGGGCCAGGGTGGGAAAGAAGGCGAGCAAGGCAGACCTCGGTTTCCCCTTGGGCTGATTCTGTTGTCATAATCTCTGCCCAGACAGACACAACCTATGAGCAAGGTGCTTCCTGTCCTCCATGGCTGCACAGTGTGAAGCTCGTTGGGGACGTCCTCCTTGTTTCCTGTCACTGGATCTAGCCTCCTAGGAGAGATGGAGGTTCAGAATTTGGACCCCAGGTGACCTTGTTTTCTGCCAGGCAGCTTGGGGTACAGATCACTTGTTTGTCTCAATTTTGAGCCGCTGCTGGCTGGTTCCTATGTTGGAAAAGCAGAAACTGCCCACAGAGTTAAAAACAATGCAGTGATTCTCAAAATTTACTGCATGGCAGTGACTAGTGAGTGGTCTTGTTAAAATGAAGACTCATAGACCCTATTCCTAGATGATGATGCACAAAATTAAAATGATTATCATGATGATCTCGGCTTGTGTTGAATCCCTGTTATGTGCTGAGTATAATCATTTCATACAGCAGCCCATGAGCCAGTCCTGTTCCTGGTCCCATTTATAGATGGAGAAACTGAGGCTCTGAGAGGTTAGATGACTTGTTCAAGGCCAACACAGGCACCCACTCCTAGCCTTCTTCAGCAGGTCTGGAACAGGGCCTGGGAATCTGCATCTTTACAGTCACCCCCAGTGGGTCCCCAGACTCTGGCTTGAGAGACAGTACCCTGAACTTCAAGCTCATGGGGTTGCAAGGACTGTGTCTGTCTACCTGGCCAATTCTACTCCAGCCTGCCTTGCCTCAGAGGATACGTCAGCTCTGTTTATGATGGTCAGGTGATACGCATCTTAGGCACTGGGATGGGTAGGCTTGGGTTCAACTGCTTGTCCATAAGCAAGTACTTTAACCCTCAAAACCTCCATTTCTGTATCTGTAACTCAGGTATGATGGTCCTAACCTCTTCATCAGTGAATTGATGTGATGAGTAAATGGAATTGTGCATATCAGGTGCTTAGAGTCATGGTAGCCATGTGGTTATCCCTGTTTTATCTATTATATGACAGTTTCCCATCCATCTTTAAACAAGTTGTGAGTTTTACTTGCAGATTATTTTGACAATTATTGTACATTAACATTTTATTTTATTTTATTTTATTTTTTATTTTTTTTAAGATTTTATTTATTTGAGAGAGAGAGAATGAGAGAGAGAGCACATGAGAGAGGGGAGGGAAGAGGGAGAAGCAGACTCCCTGCTGAGCAGGGAGCCTGATGCGGGACTCGATCCCGGGACTCCAGGATCATGACCTGAGCCGAAGGCAGTCGCTTAACCAACTGAGCCACCCAGGCGCCCCAACATTTTATTTTAAATTCAGTCCCTCGATTTTGTACAGAGACAGAACAAAACACCCATGTGTCACTCCCTGTGCATTGGTATAGCAGTAAGAGCATAGGCTTGCTGGGGGCAGTCTTGCGTTTCATTACTGGCTCAACCCTGTGATCAACTCATTTAACTCCATCTGAGCCTCAGGTGCTACATCTCTAAAGGGGGGATAATCACCTTTCCTGGGTTTGTCAGGGTGATTTGGTGACAGCGCTTGGGAAAGCACCCAACCTACACCAGACAGCAGAGGCACGTACCTGTGTAGGGAGAGCTGGGCACCTTTTGCCCCTCTCTAGGGTACCTCATAGCATTGCTTGGCCTTTCCAGTGAGAAACTTCATAGAAAAAGACCTGCTCAATGCTCCACCTCTTTTGCCTCCACAAACCACATGGGAGACCTCTTCTAAGAGCCATGTCATGTCTTGCAGGCCAGGGAATTTCTGATATTTTCTTGAAATTTCCCCACCGACCCACCCCACATTCACTTGCATGCCTTGTTCTTTGCACCTTTGTAATTAATCATTTATCTTAATTATCAGTTTCCCGTCTGTCTTCTACTTATCCTGGCTAACCCACAGGGTCAGCGATCTCATCTGTCCACTTACCTGCTCCATGTCCCCAGCAGGTCTCATGAATACTTGTTGCCTTCTGACAGTGGAGGAGACCTGAGAAGGGATCTGGGTCAATCTCTGATTTGCCATGGGGGTTTTCTCTTTATGGCTCCAAGGGGGGCAAACAGCCTTCTTAGATGCCACCCTGGTAGAATCTTGGAAGGAGGGCTGGAGGTTCTTGATTGCCCCAGCTCAGGCTACCTCTGCCTCCATTGATCTTCCTTTGAGGCAGTGGCAGTGTTCAGTGTTTTGTCATTAGGGTATCTTAGTGTAGTGCCACCAGGAAATCCAGTCCCCCCGGATTGTAAGGTGGAGCCTACCAAAAATAGTGAGGTGGGAAAGATCACTGGTCATGTTCAAGATCATCACAGAAAATGCACAAGGTAGTCCAGGACTCTGGGTAACTCATGAGGGTGAGGCTGTTAGGTGTAAGGTTGGGTAGTAAGAATGGCTAGCCTCCACACTCTGTGTCATCTGGACTATCTCCATCCATCCATCCATCCATCCATCCAGTTACCCATTCGTCTGTCTTTCTTCCACCTGTCCATCTTCTCATCTATGCATCCATCTATCCGTCTATCCATCTATCCTATCATCTATTTACTCTTTTATCTGCCTATCCATCCATCCATCCCCCCATCCATCTGTCCATCCTTAATAGGATTTTGAAAATCTACTGTATATCAGGAGCCATGCTAAGTACTAGCATATTAGATGAGCAAAAACAGACATATACCCCACTCTTGTGACCAGTGGGTGGGACAAACAATAATCATATAGTCCCACTAAAGGATGCATAATCATGAAGCAGTAAGTGCTTAAAGCCAAGAACAGTTAAGAAGGAATCTTAGTGTGGGGAGCCACAGAGGAAGCTTCTCTCCATGGAAGTGATATTTGAGCTGAGATAAGAATAAGGAGTTAATAGTTACTGAGTGCTTTTTGTGTGCTAGGCCCTGTGGCAATTGTTTTTACCTAACTTACACATGTAACTCTTATCCTCTTAATGACCCCTTGAAGCAGCAATGATTATCTTCCCCGTGAGTAACTGAGACACAAAGATGCATAGGCCTCTGCCCCCCAGGGCATAACTACAAGTCAGTGGCAGGGCTGGACTTTGAACCCCGCAAGTCCAGCTGAAAACCCATTTCTCCTTGGATCTAAGGAGTGGGTAGGAGTTAATCAGGGGAAGAGGTACAAGAGATAAAAGCACCCTCCAGAGCATCAGGGCCAGCCCCCAAGGTGGGGGGGCATAGATGATTCCAGAAAGTGGCTGGAGAGTAGAGAGTGAGGAGGAGGTGGGAGGATGAAGGGGCAGGAGGTGTAGGTAGATGTAGATACCAAACTGTGCAATGGCCTATAGACTATATGAAGGATTTTGCACTTTTTCCTTTGAACACTGGGAAGCCACTGGAGTTTTAAGTGGGAATGTGGGGTGAGTGACATGATTAGATTTTTATTATGAAAAATAATCTCTCTGGAGGCAGTGTGGAGAATGTGGAGAAGGTGGCTGAGCTGGAATAAGGATTTCCGTTTGGAGGCTGCTCTGAGCGGCCGTGGCCTGCCCTTGCATGATGCCAATGGAGAACTGTAAATGTCTTGGAAGGAAATTAAGAGGTAAAATAGCAGGTCTTTGATATGACAGGTAGGGATGAAAAACCTCTGGTCATCAAGATAATTACTCTCCTTGGATGGCTGGCTTAGTTGCAGTGTTGGTGGTGCTTATGGTCTTCTAAAGCCATGGGTCACTGTTGACTGTGAGGGGGTTATGACTTGGGGCCCACAAGGATTCCTGTATCTTCAGCCAGTGCCGAGATATAGAAAAGTGGGGTGTGCTCTCAAGTCCTTCCTCCTTTGGGGCCTGAGCCAGGCACAACATTTCTTCCTCTCTTTGCTGCTCCAGTCCTTGCAGCCATAGTTAGCTTCATGGCGTGGACCAGGGGCCCACTTATGTCTGTGCATCGCATCAAGCTTCAGTTACGCTCCCTTGGGTCTCCTCTCAGTTGCTCCTTCAGGTGAGTAAGATGTGTCCACTCATATGCAGGAGCTTAACCACCCCCTCAGTGCCTACTGATGTTTCTAACTGGGGATTATGTCTATCCTGTGTGCCTTCAGGGCCCCAGAGCGTGTTCTGAGGCTCTGGCTGCCTCCCACCTGGCCGGATGGATTGAGACACCATGTTGGTGCTGCTCTTTGGAATCCGCCTGTCCACTCAAGGAGCTTTATAAATGCTCCCCTTTCATTTGATCTCTCAAAGTGGAGCTTTTGATTAAATGTGACGATAGTCTCATTTATTTTTGGACTCACTTACCTTTCCCTGAGCAGCCTCAAGTGAGCCTTAGAGTTAGTTGGATTGAATATGAAGAACAGAGATGGTATTTCTTCTCAAGGTCCCCAGGTTAGCATCTGTGTGAGGTAGGTTGGGATTTTATGGACCAGAACAGCCGAGAAGCAGAGAGAGCTGGTGTTGAGGATAGGGTAAATGACTTTATTGAAGTGACCAGAACTTGTGGCCAAGTCTAATCTAACACACAAGACATAGAACAGATGTATAAATGGTGGGCGACAAACCAGGTGGGCAGCAGCCTCTTGATTTATCTATTTTATTGGGGTTGGATCGTAAGACCCTAAAAATATCTAAGGCTGTAGGAGGAAAGGGCCACCCCTGCGCTTTAGGGGTTAACAGGATAGAGGCTCAGCGTCAAGGCTCAAGCTAAGTGGTCTGGGCCTGGGGACAATGTTTCAGGTCCAGTGTTCCAGTTAACATTGCTGCAAAACAATCCACCCTGTCAATTAATTGTAAACCATTTTTATTTTAGTGCTCCTGGAGTCCGTGGATCAGGGATTCAGACAGGGAATGTGGGAATGGCCTCTCTCTCTTCCACAGTGTCTGGGGCTTCCGCTGGGAAGACCTGAAGCCAGGGGTGGCTTGATGGCTGGGGACTGGAATCATCTGGAAGCATTTTTACTTGCATGTCTGGTGGCTGATCCTGGTTGTTGGCTAGGACCTGAGTTGTGCTGTTAGCTAGAGCACCTACATGTGGTCTCTCCACATGGGCTTGCTTGGGCCTCCTCATGTCATGGCTGCTGGATTTTCAGAATGAGGGTCCCATGACAACATGGTGGAAATGGATGGCACTTTATGATCTAGCCACAGAAGTCACACAGGGTCACTTCCACAGCCTCTGTGGATAGAGGCTGGATGGTGGAGCAAATGTCAAGGTCGTGGTCATCTCTAGATGACTCTTGACTCTCTGACTGAAGCTAATCAAAGATTCAGAGGGATATCTTGAGCTCTGGGCTAAGCCTCAATATCCAAATGGAACATCTTGAACAGTATCCCACGGCTGCTGCTACCGGGCATCTAAGTGGCCATTTGATTTAATTTTTAAAAGATTGCCAGTCTTCTGAATGGTTGTCTACAAATGCCAGATGCCAATCTGATTGAGTCACCGGAATTATTTCAGTGTTTCCTCAGTGCACTGTACTCACAGCCCCTCTTAGCTTGTCTCAAAATGTCATCCAGCTTTTTTTTTTTTTTAAGATGTTATTTATTTATTTGAGAGAGAGAGAGCATGAGAGGGGAGAGGGTCAGAGGGAGAAGCAGATGCCCTGCTAAGCAGGGAGCCCGATATGGGACTCGATCCTGGGACTCCAGGATCATGACCTGAGCTGAAGGCAGTTGCTTAACCAACTGAGCCACCCAGGTGCCCTGTCATCCAGCTTTTTATCCATCCGCCTGTTCATCCATGCATCCACCCACTCTTGCACACATCCACCTAGCACTTAGTAAGTGCTTACTTTGTGCCAGACACCGCATGGGACATTACAAGCAGGAGGAGGTAGAGGAGACGACAGAGCTCAGTAGGTCATAGGCCATATCCTCCGGACCACACCCGCACCGTCTTAGAGAGATATTCCTGTTCAAGTAGGTGGGGCTGCCGGCGGCCATGGAGAGGCACTTGGGAGCTGCTACATGCTTTATGCATGAAGCCACATCCACTGGACTTGGGTGTCGTTGTCCTCCAATATCTGTGTGACCTCCTCCGCTCGGCCCCCTCTTAGGTAGTGGCAGAAAGTTCACCTTTGTTACCAAGGAGGTCAGGGCCCTTTTAGGCTGGACATTATTGAGCTGGCGACACCCAATGGGTATCAAATTGATGAGCCAGCTGAGCATCCTACATAAAATCAGAAGGGGGGTGCGGAATAGATGTATGTGTCCGGTGGCAACTGCATTTTCTTTTAGCCACTCACTTTCTTCTCCTCTCAGAGCTGTGCCCTGCAGCTCAGGGCTCCGTTACCATATGCACCTTTCAGGGTGGGGACATTAAGATTTTCCTTCCCAAGCACCCTGCTCAGGCCTACAGAGTCCTTCTTGCCTCCTTCTGGCCACCTGCCTTCCCCCACGCGGAGGGAGGTGCCCGTGCCCCATGCTGCTGCCCAGGATGGGATCCTGCCTGCAAGTGGTCAGTTTCTTGCTGCCGTGGCCGGGCAACTGGGAGGCATGAGGGGCTAGCTGATGTGTAGAGGAGTCAGCAACCAGCCTCCTCGTGCCGCTGACGAACGAATCAGAGAAGTACAAGGGCAAATGAAGGACACTGGCAGCAATAGTTTGCACCAGCAATTTCATGCACAGACTCCAGGTGACCAGGTGGTTGTTTTCAAGGGACTTTTTAGACATTGCTTTAAAACAGACACAAACTTAACCGCATTCACTTGAATCACAACAAGCAGCGGTTGGATTTTTCTTTTTTTTTCTTTAAGTGAGGAGAACATTTCTTAACACTTTCCCTTTTGCCTCCCAGTCTCACCATCTCCCGCACATAGGGGTGAAGCTCGTCAGCCTAATCCAGTGTTGGTTGGATAATGGATAATTCAGGATCCTGTTGGGGTCTCTCTCCCTCACTGTTGTTCAAGTGTGATCAGTGATCAGGGGCACTGTGTTGTTCTGGGGGACATCAGACATGGGGTAAAGTTTGGGAGTAGAAGCAGTACCGAGTGTCTCTTGAAAAATTGAACTTCAGATGTAGTGAGTATTTATTAAGCCCCTCTTCGGGCCAGGTGTGTTACTTCTAGAAACATCTGTTCCACAGAACAACCATGTGAGAGATACTGTTACACCTGCATTTCTGAGGAGGAAAGGGAAGCTCAGAGAGGTAAAGTAATTTGCTCAGGGCACACAGCACGTATCTTACATTAAATCCCATAGCTGTTAGGATCCAAAGCTTGAGGGCTCTGTTCTACAATACATCCCAGGTGTTTAGAGGAGGAGAGAGCTTTTTGGTATGGGCAGGCTGACTCATGAAATGTTAATAAACACAGGACTTTCTGTTAAGCATTCAAAGCAATCCCATCTTTTGCCCTTCTCAGGTGTGCACACTGGCCTGTCTGCCCACCCCCAGCCCCCACACACACTGTCAATGTCTGGTTCCCTGCATGAGACATTGGGCTGATAAAGAGATTTTGACCCCAGTGGTTCAAGATACGGGCTTCCTATTTTTCCATTGGGTGATTCCTCCTGTGCTAACCACGAAAATGCCCCACTTCCTGTTGGCCGTCTGTTTTGTCCAGAAAGTTGTCTTCCCGGTAATAGCCCTGCTTGACTCAAACCCTCCCACCCGTTTCTCTCCCATTAACACAGTCAACGTGCAAGCGTTGTGCAATTTGCCCAGGCTTTCAACAAAACCCTTACTTTCTGTTGGTATGTTTTGCCCTGTGTGTTTGCATGTTGCAAAAGGACTATTGTTTCCATATTTACAGCAAGCAGCAGGGCTGCAAATTGGTTTTAGTGACATACTGAAGATAACCAGCTGTAGTTCAGGATTCAGATTTGTACTGTTACAAAAATATGTATTCGTGAAACTAAAATTTCAAATCACTTCCTTCACATCTTGAAATAAATAGTGCGTTGGGTATGTGATATGCAGCGAAGAACTATTTCTGATTTTTAGCAAAACTGAAAATTAGCATATTCAAAACCCTTCTTGGTGACTTAGCTTTCTAAAAATTTAAAACACAGCTCTGCTTGCGTGTGTGTGTGTGTGTGCGCGCATGTGAGCAAAATCATCGTCTTCCCAGTCTTTGTTTTCATACTATTAATCAGTTTACATACTTCTTTTCCCTCTTTGCTTAACAAACAGTATGTTATGATCATTTACTATTTGGTTGCGTTGCTTTTGTAATAACAGTGTTTGGTGCCTTTATGCACACATACGCACACACCTACACACACACACACACACACACACACCAGTGTCACAATGAACATCTTAATGCACACATCTCGTTTCCTTTTTCCTGTTGAAGTATTGAATTATGACCGTAATCCTCATTGAATTATATTTTACGTGGTCAAAAGATATGGGATTCCTTGGTCAAAAGACATGGACATCTCACTTGGTAAATATTGCCAGATGATTGCTGGAAGGGTTGTACCAATTTATAATGCCATGTGTTTCCTTTGGAAATTAAATCAACCGTGGAAGAACATTCTTCCACGTACAGTAAATTGTGCTGTCCTGTGACTAAAAGTGGGGGTTAGGCCACAGAACTCAAAACTTTTATCGGTGACACAGTAAAAAAAGAAGGGGGGGTGCACAGTTTTGCACATGTGAACTGCAGAAAGTGGGTGTGGGAAGGCCAGCAGCTTGTGAGTGACCGTGAGGAGGGGCGAGGAGAGCTGTCTGACCTGCGGACAGAGTGGACAGCACACACGGGGAGCTGTGTGAGTGTGCATTTGGTGCACCCTCGGGGGCTCTGGTCAGCTGGCTGTGGGTTTCTACATTGCCCTAGTGTTTCTCATGGATGAAAATCTGCACAAGCACATACAGGATTCACATGATGCTCAAATTGTCCCCTCATATGAATTGTGTTGGAACAAATTTGTGTTTTCAAAACGAGTTATAGCAGAACTCACTGTACCTTTTCTATTTGTTTTTCCTCTTGTTTGGCGACTTATGCTGCTATTCAACTTGCAAACAGGAGCTGTGTTGCCAGAAGAGCATTTTTATCTTTAGATTTAACACTCAGAATGTAGGAAGGTAATTGCCTCATTTTGCTTTATAATAAATAAAGATTGCATCAATTTTACTTTGTAATAAAGAGTCCATCATTACCTGATGCGTGTCTGCTCTGCCTTTGTATTTTGGGACAGAGAACAATTTAAACTACAAAATGAGCTTCTAGTACTTTCCATTTATAAGTTAAAAAAACAGCATGCCCTTTATTCATTCATTCATTCATTCATTCTTTCATTCATTCAGTTTTCAAGGGAAGTGTGACTATCAGCTAATATTTATCAATTGCCTCTTGGTACAGTGATACCCTTTACTGTCAAGGGACAGTTTGAGTTTTCTCCTGGATGGAAATCCTCTCTGAGCCTCATCCTCAAAATGGGTTGGTGTTGTCACCCTTAGGGGAGAGTGGTGAGGCTGTCCCCTGATAAGGATGTGACTTCCTCAGTTCCTCTTGGGCGAGTGAGAGTTTCCTTTTATGTGCCCATCCCATTCTGGTTTTTCCATTGACCTAACATCCTCCTCAGCCTTCCCATGGGGTACAGAGGAGGGAAGGGCCCTGTCTTTGCCTCAGCATTGAGGAGCTTGGTCCTCTGAGCCCTTCTGCTGGAAGAGGCACCATCTGTCTTGCTTTCTGGGTAACTGTAAGGTCATGTAGCCTTCTTCAGGGTCCTGACACTTTCCTGGGGAGAAAAACTCATGGTCCAAGAGACATCAACAATCTCTTGCTGGAATGTTCCCAGTGAGAGGTGAGGAAACAATGTGCCTTTTATTATAACCCCCTTCAAGTACCAATACCTGGCCTGTGCCAGGGTTCCCATAAACTGCATTCCCCTAGCTTTATGGGGCTACCTCTGTGGAGTGCTGGACTTGGTCATTCTGTTACAAGCAAGGATTTTTTTTTTTTTTTTGTACAAACATGAATTCTTTTAAAAATTAGGAAAGGATTATGACTTCAGTGTTGGGTCTGGACATCAGAATGATGCCAGTACAATGTTTGGAGTTTGGAGAAGCTAACCTGAGGAAGCTTTGGGTTCTGGCCTCTTTGAGGCTGCCTCCCTACTAGGGACATTTAAAATCACAGAACTAGAGAGGGTAGCCCTGACTGTCTAGAGTGTTCTACTGAAAAGATAATTTATTGAGTGCTTTTGTGTACTACATCCTGTGCCGAGCATCTTGGGTAGGTCTGGGTGATTGGGGTGGGGACTGTGATTGATTAGCAATGTCTGGCAGGGGTGAGGGGAGGGTAAGAAAGGAAAGGAGGGAGTTAGTTTGTGAGTATCCAAAGAGCACTGCCCGATGTATCTGACTGGTAGGAAACAAACATTTTGCTCACCTCAGATACTTGAGTTTTTACTAGTCACCTTCATGTCCGGTCCCCCCGACCACATGCACACATCCACCACCTTCTGCAGCTCAAAGGGTCGCCCCATGTGAGCTTTGGGGTTGAGTACAAGGTGCTGTGAGGGGCACACACAGTGCTATGCAGCTAGGAGAGGGGGTAGGGGGCCCTTACCCTTACTTGGCTGCAAGGTTTGACTCCAATATGTTGGTTCCACAGGGTGAGGTTGCTATCCAAGGGTGGGCAAGGCTAGGTGTGGTTCTGGAAACAGAGGTCTGGGAGGGGGTGGGAGGTCAGGGAGGCAGGTCTCCAGGGAGCCTGTACCCAGGAACCAGGCATGGAGCAGACTCTGGCCCCCAGGTTCCAGTTCTGGAAGAAGGGCTGGTCACTCGTCTCTCTCCTTGAGTCAGAGGATAATGCAGGTAGCCAGAATGGTCCCTAGGGGACCCCACAGGAAGGCTGTATGGCCTGAGCCAGCACAGGCTGACCAGGAGGCCTGCTGTTGGGCAGCTTGGATGGGTGGCCATTGACCCGCGGGCGCTGGTGTGCGCCAGTGAACATTAGGGGCAATCCAGGAGACCGTGAGGACTCCAGCAGCTGCAGCCCAATCCTGAATCTGGGAAGATAACAAGCCTAAGGCTCCTCATGTTCTTTCATTTATCAAACATTTATTGGCCACCTACTGTGTGACCAGCCTTTGGGTCCAAAGACATAGCCTCTACCAACAAGGAATTCACAGTGTAGTTGGGGAGATAAGTTAATTTTTAAAGCATAACGCTATATACATACATTTTCTATGAATAAAATGACCCTTTGTAAATATAAAAGAAAAGAATATAAAGAAGATAGTTATCTTCCTCCCTTTTCGCCCAGGTGTGTGTGTTCGTGGGTATTCTCCATGTTTGAGATAATTCTATAAATAAGGTTTTGTAGTCCTGTTCACGTTTTCTTCTTTTTGTCGAGGGCTATGTGTGTGATATGCTACATGACTGAGCTAACTCTTTAATAAAATTTTGTATCCTGGTGTATCATTTGTAGACTTGGTGGCTGAAGTAAGTTTATCATGTCTCCTGATTCAGTGGGTAGGCTGGGCCATGCCTGTGCTGTGCCCTCTGGACTCACTCACGTAGCTGGCATGGAGGGTCCCAGGGGGCCGCACTCACCCTTCTGGCATGCAGTGACGGCAGGTTCCTGGGCACCTCATGTCCTCTCATTCTTTAGTAGGCTCAGTCAGCTTTTTCACATGGTGGTCTCAGAGCAGTGAACCACGGAGGCAAAAGGAGAAGCCACAGAATGTCCTCAGGCTTATTTAGCATCTGGAGTTGAATGAAGTTACATCCACCACGTTCCCATTGGCGAAAGCAAGTCACAAGGCTAGTCCAGACTCAAGGGTTGGGAACTGGGCTCCACCCTTGATGGGAAGAGAGGCAAAGTCGCATTGCAAAGGGGGCACGGACACAGAAAGATTGATTTCATTGAGAGCGATTCCTGGAACGACCTAGAATTCCCTGCAATTATGAAAAATAATGGTTTTTCATTTCATGTTTCATCACTTTCCCACAATTATCTCTATTTGTAGAGATAATTCTCAGGGCATGCATGTTTCCTTTTAACGTGTTTGTTAAGAGAGTTAGGTTTTAGTGCATTTCCGTGTAGTGCATTTCCGTGTAATGTAAAACATGCGTGATGCTTTGCCAAGTTTTTGGAGTCCTTGAGGAGACCTTGCTAGGTCAAAGCATAGGGATCATTTAAGGCTCTTACTACATACCATAAAATTCCCTTCTGAAAGTTGTCCACTTCACAATGGGACACCAGGAGCGCCCAGCTCACCTTTGCCTTGTCAGCATTATGCATTATTGATTTTCAGAGAAATCATCGTTAATTTGATGGCTTAAACACCAGAACCCCATTCTTGTTTTTGTTTATATTTATTTGTTCCTTTGAGATAAAATGTTTTTACATATTTAATAACCATTGTTGTATTATGTCTGTGAATAGTTTCTTTCTGTCCTTTGCTCAGTACTTCTCTTAATGATATTCCTGGGATCCTCATACGGTGATTAATTAAGCTTTGTCTGACATTTGTCTTGATTTTTTCCATTTTACTGTGTGCCGTTTAATTTTGTTTCTGTTTATATACAATTTTTTTTTTTTTTTCTGAGTGATGTAGGTTATCTTTCAACTAAATTCGGATGGCTATTTACCTGTTTGCTTTCTCCCCCCCAACCCCCTTGGATTTCATGGTTTTGTGTGTGGTGGTGTGTGTGCATGCGTTTCAACTTGCTGACTCTTGAAACCACCTGGAATTAATTTTTAAACAAACCCCGCACTCTGATCCCTCTATTGTGAAGATGTGTTTTCCACCCCATCCCTATTTAATTGTTCCAGTGCCACTTACTCAAGAATTCTTCCATTTGGCACTGATTTTTTTTTGATTTTTTTTATTGTTATGTTAATCCCCATACATTACATCACTAGTTTTAGATATAGTGTTCCATGATTCATTGTTTGTGCATAACACCCAGTGCTCCATGCAGAACGTGCCCTCCTCAATACCCATCACCAGGCTAACCCATCCTCCCACCCCCCTCCCCTCTAGAACCCTCAGTTTGTTTTTCAGAGTCCATTGTCTCTCATGGTTCGTCTCCCCCTCCGATTTCCCCCCCTTCGTTCTTCCCCTCCTGCTACATTCTTCTTCTTCTTTTTTTCTTTCTTAACATATATTGCATTATTTGTTTCAGAGGTACAGATCTGAGATTCAACAGTCTTGCACAATTCACAGCGCTTACCAGAGCACATACCCTCCCCAGTGTCCATCACCCAGTCACCCCATTCCTCCCACCCCACCCCCCCACTCCAGCAACCCTCAGTTTGTTTCCTGAGATTAAGAATTCCTCATATCAGTGAGGTCATATGATACATGTCTTTCTCTGTTTGACTTATTTCGCTCAGCATAATACCCTCCAGTTCCATCCACGTCGTTGCAAATGGCAAGATCTCATTCCTTTTGATGGCTGCATAAAATTCCATTGTATATATATACCACATCTTCTTTATCCATTCATCTGTTGATGGACATCTTGGCTCTTTCCACAGTTTGGCTATTGTGGACATCGCTGCTATAAACATCGGGGTGCACGTACCCTTTCAGGTCCCTACTTTTGTATCTTTGGGGTAAATACCCAGTAGCCATTTGGCACTGATTTTTGATGCTACCATTTTTTTAATAATTCTGTTTACTAAGGGCTTTCTTCTGGACTTTCTCTCTTGTTCAGCTGATTCTTTTCCCCTTGCCCCAATATGACACTGACAATGATCGCAGCTTTATATTGTGTTTTATTATGTAGTTGTGGCATTGTCTCCTCATTTTCCTTCTTTTTCAAAACTTCTCAACTATTTTTCTTTAATTCTCCCAGAGGCACTTGAGAATCATTTTGTGCAGTTCTGAAAATGGGACCCATTGGGATTTTGATTGTAACTGCATTATATTTATTGATCAGTTTGTTGCAATCTGACACCTTTAATATATGAAGATTTTCCATCCAAACACATTGTGCATAGTGCTCCATTCATTTGAGCCTTTTAAAATATCTCTGCCGGATTTTGTGGCTTTTCTTCTTCTAGTTTCTCAATATTTCTTGTTCAAGTTAGGCTTCGCTATTTTAATCTTTTTGGTTGCTTTTTTTGGAATGTGTTCATGCCTCCCCTCATGTCTTCTCACTGGTCATTTAAGTTGTATGGGAAATGCATTCATTTAAAAAATATTTTTATTGATTTAAATATGGCACTGATGCTTTATAAATAGCTTGTAATTGAGAAAAGTTAAACAATACAGAAGAATATTGAATAAAAATGAAAGACCCCCTTAGTGCCTCTTCCCTGTCCCACCCGCTGCCTGAGAGCCAGCCCTTGTTAATAATTAGGCAATAATTACAACAGTGGATTATTCTAGACCTTTATCATTTGCATGTGCATATTTTGACATAAGTGGGATCCTACTATTAGGTCAAAGCATGTAGGTCTATTTTAATTTCTTTAACCATTCTCCTTTGATAGATGGTTACCTATAGTTCACATCTCTTTCTTTTCCCAGAATTGGATACCCAGAATGCAAATTGCTGGGTCGAGGGTTTGTGCAGATTTTTATTCCCAGTGGCTTAATACAACAAAGGTTTATTTCTCATTCCTGTTGCACATGCAGGGAAGGTTGGTGGGGCGTTGAGCTCCACCCAGTCCCTCAGGGGCCCGGGCCCATCTTGGTGGCTGAACTGTCCCTTAGCTGCAACCAAAAGTAACTCACGGCTTCCTTGGTTACTGGCATGGAAGGGAGAGAGCAGGAAGTGAAATGTTTCTGTTCAGGGAGGACCCATGTTTATTCTGCTCAGGGTCCCTTGGCCTGAACTAGTGTGACATGACTATATACCATGTGTGTGGCGGGGGAAGGGGGGGGCATTTAAAATTTTTTAAGATGTCTGTTAAATATGCATTTAAAATTTTTTGTGTATTTATTAAATGACCTGCCCTAAAGTGGGTACCAGTTTATACTCTGACCAAGGGCACTGGTGGCTTTCTTTTCCCCCACACCCCTCCCGACGCATATTATCAACCTTACTTCTGCCTTTCTCATTGTTTTGTTTTCACTTTTCCTGGTTAGGAATGAGATCGACCCTGCCTTTGAATAAGTTGTGTCTGTTTTTAATTCTTTGAATTTTTTATCTGTTTTTTTCCCATTTTTTTTATTGGTTTTTCATTGTTTTATTGATTTAAAAGGTGTTTTATGTTGTGATAAGCACTGGGTTTTGTAGGCAACTAATGAATCAAAAACTGCTGATGGACTATATGTTGGCTAATTGAACATAATAATAAAAAATTAAAAAATAAAAGGTGTTTCTTTTTAACAGTCTAGACATCAACCCTTTGTACAAATGTCAGTATTTCATGATCTGTCATTTGTCTTTTTTTTTTTTAATTGATGAGCTCATTATCACTCAAAGTCTATAATTTACATTAGGGCCATTCTTGGCATCGTACATGCTATGGGTTTGGACAGATGTATAATGACATGTGTCCATCATTATGATACAGAGTAGTTTCACTGCCCTAAAAATCCTCTGTGTTCCACATATTCATCTCTCTCTCTCCCCAACCCCATGAGAATCATGGATCATAGACCTACATGTGTATCTGTGGGTCTCTGTGGGTGTCCCTTCACTCTTTCATTCCCATTATAGGTAATTTGTATTTTCATTTTTTAAAAAAATTTGTGCTAAGTCTGGCTAGAAGTTTAACAGTTTTATAATGCTTTCAAAGGACCAGATTTTGATTTCATTGATACTCTGTGTAATTTTGTTTTTAATTTCATTTCATTCCTATCTTTATTACTTTTTTCTTTCTGCTACCTTTGGTTTAATTTGCTCTTCCTTGTAGGTTTTCTTTTTTTTTTTTTTAAGGTGGAAGCTTAGACCTTCCTTCTTTTCTTAGATAAGCATAGAATGTGATAAATTTCCCTCTGACCACTGTTTTACCTGCCTCCCGCAAACTTTGATATGATGCATTCATTTCACTATCATTTAATTTAAAATATTTAAAAATTTTCCTGGAGACTTCTTTGACCCATGGGTTAATTTAGAAGTGTGTGGTTTAATTTCCAAATATTAAGAGTAAGATTTCCAGATATATTTTTGTTAATATGTAGTTTAATTTTGTTATGGTCAGAGAACACAGTTTTGATGATTTCTATTCTCTTGAACTTTTTATGGTTTGTTTTATGGCCCCAAGTGTGGTAAGTGTTCCATGTGCCCTTACAAGGAATGTGTATTCTGCTCTTTCTATGTAAGATATTTTTAAAATGTCCTTTAGGTCAAATTGGCTCATCGTGTTTTTAAGGTATTTTGTATCCTTACTGATTTTATATTTTCTTGTTCTGTTCATTACTGAGAGTAATGTTGAAGTCTCCAACCATAATTGTGTATTTTGTCTAATTCTCCCTCCAGTTTAGGCAGTTTTTGCTTCATATATTTGTAACTTGGTTAAGTGCATAAACATTTTGGACTGGTATATATTCTTAGAGAACTGACTCTCATTGTTATGTTCCTGTTTTTCTTTAGTAATATTCTTTGTTTTGAACTCTACTTTGTCTGATATTAATATAACTATTCGAGCTTTCTTTTCATTATGCTATGTCTTTATATTGAAAGTAGATGACTTAAAACAACATATAGTGGAGTCTTGCTTTTTCATCCAGTTTGACCACATGAGTCTTTTAATTTGATGTTTATGCCATTTACATGAATGTACTTATTTATATAATTGTATTACAGTTTTGCATCTTGCTAGCTGTTTTTTATTTGCCCCATCGGTTCCTTGTTTCATTTTTTTCTGCACAATTGTGAGTTAAAAATTTTTTTTTAAAGTTTAGCATTTCTCATGATGCTTTTTAATCTTCACAATTATTTATACCTGTTTATTTTTTTTAAAGTAATTGCCCTAAAGCTTACATGATACATCTTTACCCAGTTTACCTACGTGTAACTTACACTGCTTCACATGTCGTTTGATGATCTTGTGATAATATCTTCCCATTTCCCTCCCTCTTCTGTCTTATTGTCATCTAACACGTTACTTTAACATTTGCCATGAACACATAGTACATTGCTGCTCTTTTTACTTTAGACACTCATTTAACTTTAGAGCAATTCAAGGTAACGAAAAAATTTTTAGTTTTACCTTCATTTATCCCATTCTCAGTGTTATTTCTTTGTGTAGATCCAAGTTTCTGTCTGGTGTCGTATTTCTTCATCTGAAGAACTTCCTTCAACATTCTGTGTAGAGTAGATGTGCTGGTGATGAAGTCCCTTAGTTTCTGTCTGAGAAATCTCTCTTTTTCACTTATGAAAGATATTTTTGCTGGATACCAAGTTGACGTCATGCATGGTTTTTGATAAGAAGTCTGATGTATTCTTATTTTTGTTTTTTTTGCTATGAAATGTGTCCTTTTTTCTCTCTGTATTTCGTTTTCTGCAGTTTCAATATCATATGACTTGGTATATTGTATTATATCGTGATCTTTTGTGGGGGCAGCATTTATCCTGCTCTGTTTTCTGAACTCTGGATTAGTGGTTTGGTACTATCACTAATTTTGAACATTTTTGGCTATTCATATTTCAAATATTTCTTCTGCCCATTCTCCCTTTCTTCTCCCCCTAGAATTCCAGTGATATGTATGTTAGAGTATTTGGTTTCATTCTACAGATCTTATATGCCCTTTTTTCTCCCTACTTTTTAAATTTATGTTTCAATTTGGCTAATTTCTATTGATCTACCTTCAAATATTTTGATTTTTTCCCTTAGCTATGTTGAGTCTACCAATCATTCTATCAACTGCAATCCTCATCTCTTTTATTATGATCTTGATTTCTTGCATTTTTATTTGACTATTTTTTATAGTTTCTTTAACTCCACTGAATTTTCCCATCTGATCTTGCATTTTTCACCTTCTCCATTAGAGCTGGTATCCAGGAGCACCTACTCAAGGTATCATCTTCAGTCTCTCTCTGCCAGCATCTGAGATTTTGAGCTAGTTGTTTTTTCTTTTCAATATCTGCTCTCTGATGAGTTCTAGACAAGTCAGGAACATAGGTTTGTCTGGATCTTTGTTGTTGTGACGTAGGGAGCAGTGCTTTTTTCCAACTCCACATTTTGAGTAGAAACTAGAAGCTAGTCCATAGATTTTTCTTCTGTTATTTTTTTGTTGTTGATTCAGAATTTTATTAGAACAAATTAAAAATTATGGACTGTGTGATTTCTGTTCTGTTTTTCTAGTGTGTTGAGATTTTCCTTGCAGTATAATATATACTTGTTTTTGTGAGTAATTAATGCATATTTGAAGAGAATGTAGTTTCATTCTGGAACAAAGTTGATAATGAATTATTCATATTTATTTTATACGTAATCATTTGCTAAACTTTTTAACTTCTGGTCAAGTCAAATTTTTTCTACTATCTCATGTTTTCTAGGCATAGAAGATGTGTAATCATATTGCCTACAAAAATGATAATTTTGACCCTTTTGTCCTATATTCATATTCTCCTTTTCCTATTTAATATTTTCTTGTGCTGTTCTTTTCACCCCAAATAGCTTAATATTGAAATCATTGTATATATCTTTGTTTTGGTCTTGACTTCAGTGGGAGTGCCTATTAGATTTTACTGTTAGCATTGATGCAAACTTCTAATTTAATATAGCTTTTCTTTGTCATATATATTTTTAGTCCTTTTTTTTTTTTTGCAGGAGAAGATGGTCTGGAATGAATTTAAAATTTGGGTAGTTGAGTTGGTGCATCTATTAAGAACATGTCATTTTTCCTTCTTTTACCAATTAATATGAAACTTTCTGGAATGAATTTAAAATTTGGGTAGTTGAGTTGGTGCATCTATTAAGAACATGTCATTTTTCCTTCTTTTACCAATTAATATGAAACTTATCTTAGTACTTTTAAAATTTAACCATCTGTAACTTCAAGATATTTTATTCTTTAAATATATTATTTCTTTCTGTTTTCTAGTTCCATTTAAGACATTTGTTATTGTTCGGTGGAATTTTTATATAGATTTTTATTGTTATGCTGTCTTTGTCAAGATTTTTCATGAAAGCAACACTAAATTTGTTCAGTGGATTTGGAAGCTTTCCATTTTTTTCTCTATGCACTAAAATAATATCTGTACTATTGGAACTACCTGTATTTTAAATATCTGAAAGATTCTTGGGTAGACTAATTTATGTTAGAACCTTTTCTTAGGAAATTGTTTAGTAACTACTCATTTTTTCCTGTAGTTATCATTCTGTTCAGATATTTAATTTTAGTAACTGTATCTGTTTCTTTCCAATTTCAGCTTCTTCTGAGTCATTTTTGCTAATGCATATATTATTTTATAATATGCATTTCACCCAGTATTCCAAACTTTTCAGCATGTAGAATGCATGGTATTGCATGCATTTAATTTACATCTGTTATATTGTTATTTCATTTCTGATTCATTTTATTTGTATTGCTCTAATTTTTTCCTCAATGGGATTAATCAGTAATTCATCTATTTTATTCCCTTGTCTCAAGGATCAATTGTTGTAATATACGTTTTGATTGCCTTGGCATTTCCTTGACTGTACATTTTTAAGATATTATCTTAGCGGTACTATGGGGTTTACCATTAACATCCTAAGTTTCAATATCAGTGTAGCTTCAATATCATAGAAAAACCTCTGCTTATATACAGCTCCCTCCCACTGTTTTTATTATCACTAATTGTATCTTTATATAGTATACCCATTAACACACATATATAATTATTGCTTAATGCATTTATCTTAAGCCATATATGAAACAAAAAGTTGTAAATGAAAAATACAGTAGTTCTGGCTTTTATATTTACTTATTGGTTATCTTTTCTGGAGTATGGCATTTCTTCATAAGGCTTCAATTTAATAGCTGTTATCTTTTAATTTTAGCCTAAGGGACTCCCATTAGCATATCTTTTAGGGCAAGTCTACTAGTGATATTATTACCTTAGTTTTTGTTTATCTGGAAATATCATAATTTTTCTTTCATTTTTGGAGGGTAGTTTTTTCAGATGTAAAATTCTTGGTTGACAGTTTTTTTCTTTGAGCATTTTAATGTGATTCTACTGCCCTCTGGCCTCCATCGTTCCTGATGAGAAATTGACTGTTAATCTTATTGAGGAGCTCTTGTATGTGAGGTGTTTCTCTCTTGCTGCTTTTAAGATTCTCTCTTTGGATTTGTATTTGAATGATCTGATTATAATGTGTCTCTTGTAGATCTCTTTGAGATGATCCTACTTGGAATTTGTTGAGCTTGTTGAATGTATAGACTTACATATTTCATAATATTTGGAAATTTTTGGCTCTTATTTCTTCAAATATTCTTTCTGCCCCCTTCTTTTCCTCCTCTCTTTCTAGAACACCCATTGTGTGTACATTGTTACCCTTGATGGAGTCTTACAGATCTGTTGGGTTGTGTTTATTTATTTATTTTTTCATTTTTTTTTTCTTTCTGCTCAGACTGGGTAATTTCAATTGAGCTGTCTTCAAGTTTGCTGATTCTTCTTTCTGCCTGCATAAATCATCTACTGAAACTCTCTGGTGGAATTTTCATTTAAGTTATTGTCCTTTTCAGCTCTCAAATTTCTGTTTGGCTCCTTTTTATGATTTTTAAAATCTCTATTGATGTTTTCTATTTGTTGAGACATTGTTACCCTGGCTTCACCTCTTTGTTCATGGTTTCCTCTACTTCCTTGAGCATATTTAAGACAGTTGATTTGAAGCCTTTGTCTACCAAGTCCAATGTCTGTCCTTCCTCAGGGATAGCCTGTTAATTTCTTCTGTTAATGGGTCATATTTCCTGTTTATTTTTTTTAAAGATTTTATTTATTTGGGAGAGTAGAGCAAGAGAGAGAGAGAGAGCACACGATGCGGCGAGGGGCAGAGGGAGAGGGAGAAGCAGACTCCCTACTGATAAGGGAGCCCAATGCAGGGCTCAATCCTAGGACCCTGGGATCATGACCTGAGCTGAAGGCAGACACTTAACTGAATGAGCCACCCAGGTGCCCCTTTTCTCTTTATTTTAATGTTTCACAGCTTTTTGTTGGAAACTGGGCAGTTAGAACTCTGAAAATCAGATTCCTCCCCCTTCTCAGTGTTTGTTTTTGTTTCTTCTTGTGGGCTGTTGCTGTTTGTTTAGAGAATTCTCTGAGCCCGTTTTGTAAAATCTGTATTCTTAGTCATGTGTGGTCTCTGAAGTCTCTGTTCCTTTAGCTTATGTTAAGCTAGTTGTGACAGATTTCCTTGTATTCTAGGAGAAATAAATATAGAAATCAGGAATAGAAAGAGAGAAAGAGAAAGAAAGAAATAAAGAGAGAAAGAAAGAGAGCAAGAAAGAGAAAGAATGAAGGAGAGAAAGACTGATTCTCCTAGATTGACTCTGTTGGGACATTCCTTCACTGCTTAGCCAGGCCATTTACAACTGCCTTCTTGTCACTTGTCCTTGCAGTGAGCCTAGAGATCAGCCAGAAGTGAAAAGTGTAGGGCTGTCTCAAGTCTTTTCCGAGCATGCATTCTGCCCTGGGCAAGTGCTCAACTTTCTAAATTTCCAGTATACATGGGCATTTTTGAATGCTTTAATTTTCTGAAGAAACTCTGTAGCTTTTCCTCCCAGGCTTTCTGTGCATCTATTGTTTTTCTCAACAGCACTCTTTTGCCCCACTTGGCAGCAGATTGTTCATTTGCCTTACATTGTTTTGAAAGAATGACTCTCCATAGCCATTTTTCCAACCTGAGTAAGTTTCAGGAATAACAAAACAAAAGCAAGTGCTTGTGTCTGTCTTTCACGTAGCCCATAGACCAGTTAGAACAAACACAGTTCTCTGAGGATAAGGTCTGCTCTGCGCTCTCCAGAACCAAGGACCGCGTTCCTATACTGGGAATGTGGGCTGCCATATTCAAGACTGCTGATGAGATGGGGAGTGGGAGGGTCAAGGGCAAGCAAAACTGATGCAGAGTTTTCCTTCTATTTTTAAGTTGTGTTTTCTTTTAAGTTGTGTTTTCCTTGATTCAGTGTTTGTGTGGTTGCTATAAACTTCGTTTTCCAGAATTCCTAAAGAGTTGATTCTGACTTTTTTGTTTGAGTTTTTCAACATTTCTGTGGAGGGACAGGCTTTTGGAGCTCCCTACTCTGCCATTTTGCTCTTTATTTTAGTTTTTGAATGTCAGTAGGTTCAGCTTTTATATGTTTTCTAGTTTGTTAATTTCTACTTTGATATTTATTCTTTCCTCTTACTTCCCAAGAGTGATTTTTTCTTTTACTGATTAGTCAGAGTCGATATTGAATTCTTTCCTTCTTCCCTCCCTTCTTCCTTCCTTCCTTCCTTCCTTCCTTCCTTCCTTCCTTCCTTCCTTCCTTCCTCCTTCCTTCCTTCCTTCCTTCCGCATCCCAACTACTTTCATAATATGTGTGTACTTAGTTTTTACTTCTCAAAAAATCATTATTATAAATTTCCTTAGATCTTTATCTGATGGTCCTGAGGGTTATTTTTTTCATTTGTAAAAGTGGTTGGGATTTATTTTTAAATTGTGCTTTCATCTAGTATTATAGCATGGTATTATAGCATGTGGAATGCAGTCTACACAATATTTTCTTTTTGGCATTTATTAGTTTTTCTCTGATATTTTAGTACATAATCAATTTTTATAAGTGTTCCAAAAGTGGTTTTCTTTAAATTTTGTAGATTTTATTTTCTTTACAAATTATGAAGTTAAAAGTTTATGTTTATACAAATACCTGCAATATTTACTAGAATGACCATCATATTTATATTATTCAGATTTCTTATATCCCAATTTTCCATTTGCTTTATCGTTCCATATCTGAAAGTATTGAGTTTAAGTCTTCAGTTCAAATTGCTTCTATCAATTTCTGTTGAATTGTTTAGTAATTTTTTGATCTGTTATTTGCTGCAGAAAAGTTCGTGCCTGTTATATATTTGGTATTTTTAATGAAGAAAATTTTCCTTTTCTATCTAATGCATCTTGTTCCTCAATTTTACTTTGATACTCTGTACAAAATTTGGTACTGCCTGATATATCTTAGCTTATTCTTTTTTTTTAAGATTCATCCATTTTATTTATTTATTTATTTATTTAAAGATTTTATTTATTTGAGAGAGAGAGAGCACAAGCAGGGAGAGCGGCAGGCAGGGGAGAAGCAGGCTCCCTGCTGAACAAGGAGCCCAGTGTGGGGCTTGATCCCAGGACCCTGGGATCATGACCTGAGCCACAGGCCGCTGCTTAACTGACTGAGCCACCCATGCACCCCTTATCCATTCATTTTATTTTATTTTATTTTATTTTTTTAAAGATTTTATTTATTCATGAGAGACAGAGAGAGAGAGAGAGAGAGAGGCAGAAGGAGAAGCAGCCTCCCAAGGAGCAGGGAGCCTGATGCGGGACTCGATCCCAGGACCCTGAGATCATGACCTGAGCCGAAGGCAGACGCTTAACCGTCTGAGCCACCCAGGCACCCTATCCATTCATTTTAGAAGAGAGAGAGCATGCACGAGTTGGGGGATGGACAGTGGGGGAGGGAGAGACAGAAGCCCTAGCAGATCCCAGCTGCTTAGAGCCTGACTGAGCCACCCATGTGCCCACATCTTTGCTTATCCTTCTAATTTCTATCACTAAGTAAATAAGTATATGATGAGTGCTTAAAATTGTTAGGTTTTATGATTGTTGTTAATATTCAGATGCTTTTTTTTTTAGTTTTAGTATACAATTGTGTATACTAAATGCTACGCTTGGACTTTTAAAAAAACATTTGGAGGGGCACCTGGGTGGCTCAGTCAGTTAAGCATCTGCTTTTAGCTCAGGTCGTGATCTCAGGGTCCTAGAGATTGAGCCTGCATTGGGCTCCCTGCTCAGTGAGGAGTCTGCTTCTCCCTCTCCCTCTGCTTCTCCTCCCAGTTTGTGTTCTCTCTCTCTCTCAAATAAATAAATAAAATCTAAAAAAACAAAAACAACCCTATTTGGAATAATTATAGATTTTTAGAAGAATTATGGAGATAGTACACAGAGTTCCCATATACCCCCCTAAACAGTTTTCACAGTTATTTACATTGTACACCATGTACATCTATCAAAACTAAGAAATTAACATTGGTGTTGCATTATGAACTAAACTGTGGACTTCATCAGGATTTCACCAGTATTTCGTGAATTTCCTTTTCAGGATCCGGTCCAGGAGACCACATTGAATCTGGTCATTACTTTCTCAGTGCCCCTCTAATCCCAGACAGTATCCCCATCTTTCCTTGCATTACATGACCTTAACACTTTTCAAAAATATCGGTCAGGTGTTTTGTAGATTGTTTCTTAGTCTGAGTTTGTCTGATGTTTCCTCAAGAGGTAATGGCTTTGAAGAGTTATCCTGCAGAGGGAAACACCCTTCTGAGGGAATCGTGTCAGAGTATGCATGGCATCGACATGATTTACTCTGGGTGATACAGCCTGGAGCACTGGTGTTTGCCAGGTCTCTCCACTGTACAGTTACTGTTTCTCTCTTCACATACTCTTCTCATTAGAAAGAAGTTATTGAGTTTTGTCACTCAAGGGGAGAAGAATTCAGCTCCACCGCCTAAAGGAGGGATATCAGTTGATGGGCATCTGTTAAAACTACCATGGTAGTTAATAAGTATGTTGGGGAGATACTTTGATGCTGTGCAAATATCTGATTTCTCTTTAAAGTTTTACGCACTAATTTTAGCATCTGTCTATAGCAATTATTTCTGTGGTATTCCAGTAGTGATTTTTTCTGTGTGCCTTATTCTTTTTACATTTATTATTTGGATTCTTTTGTAAGGAATATTGGTCTTTTCTCCTCCATTTGTTTATTTATTCCAGAGTCAGCAAACTTTTTCTGTAATAAGCCAGATAGCAAACATTTTAGACCTTATGGGTCATGCAGTCTCTGTTAGTTTTGTGGTTTGGAACACCCATAGATAATACATAAATGAATGGGCATGAGTATGTTCCTATAAATCTTTATTTTTAAAACAGGCCTTGGGCCAGATTTGGCCTGTAGGCAACTTCTGATAAGTAATTCACTTATTTATATCAAATGAACTCATGGATATTTATTTTACTCTTTGGGTTATAAATGTAGTACTCTCACTATTTATTTTCTTATTCAAATTGTTCTAGCTTTGGCCACTGGGAGCTCTTTCAGTTGGTTCCTTTTGGCATTCTCCCATCATTCGGAGCTTATTTATTTAATTTTTAAATACTTTCTTATTTTCTGGCACTGCAGGATCCTCAAGGTCATTTTTTAAATGGGTAGTTATATATATTTTGTTCCTTAACACATGAGATGTCTTCCTCCTTCCTTTTCATCTGAAGGCCCACTTCAATGGTTTTAGAATTCTTAAGTTTACAATATTTATTTTTTTCAGTGTTTATTCTGGTGTTTTATGTTCTCTGAAGTCTGCATGATTTTTTCCCTATCATTTTGGATAAGGGAGAGTTGGGGTGTGAGAGTGAGGAGTTTAATTTTTTGAAATTAAGTTTTGTGGAGCACCTGGGTGGCTCAGTTGGTTAAGTGTCTGCCTTCAGCTCAGGTTATGATCTCAGGGTCCTGGGATGGAGCCCCGTGTTGGGCTCCCTGCTCAGCGGGGAGCCTGCTTCTCTCTCTGCCCCTCCCCCCACTCATGCTCTCTCTCTCTCTCTCAAATAAATAAATAAATAAAATCTTAAAAAAGAGTAGTTTTGCAAGAATAGGAAAAAAGAAATAAAGTCAATTTATTCTCAACCTCTGCCTCCCCCATCACCGAGATCTTTCCTTGACCTACAGACTCAAGAGACAGAGATTTCTTCTGGTAGGCTTTATTCGAGTTCTTGTCCCATTTTGGTTTTTTCCCCTACCAGACTTACCTTGGTTGGGTCTCTGTTGACCCTCTCATGTTTGTTTCTCATGTTCCTTAAGGTTTTCTTTAAAAACCGCTGTATCTTTGGAAAGCTTTTCAAGAACCTTGTCTCTCTCAAAGATTTGATTTTCTGCATGTTGATTCTGTCCTTTCCTGGTTCTGATGGGAATTTTATTTCTTTGCTTGTGTTTTTCTTTTGGTTTCCTTGCATCCTTTCTTATGTAAATGAGTCTTTCATTTCAGTCTCCTGCTCAACTGGTTGGTTTCATTTCATCATTTACCTTTCCTTCTCTCTCTTCTAAAAACAGAGTTCATATTTTCTGCCATCTTTGAAAACACGACACAAACCTTATGTAAAAATGTGCAGTAGTGCTTTTCCCAGTTGTGATTTTCCGAGAACCTTTAGTGATGATCGTGTTCTGATACATTTTAGAAGTTCTTACAAATGTGTCTGCGACGGATGTTGTTGCCAGATTTTGCCTGTGTGTTCTTGATCAAAGAGAGATCTCTCTGGGTCAGTGTTTTCCAATTGAGGGGTGTGGGAATTCCTCTTGGTCCCTCATCACTTGGATGCTACTGAATTCCCCGCTCAGACTCTCACCTGGAGGCTAGCTTAAATCACATGGCTCTTAGCCGAATTTCTTGGTCCAGCAGCTATTTCTCTAGTGTAGGTTTGCTGAACTGAGTGGGAAATGCTGCCTATTTATACTGCCTTCTCTGATGAGATAATCTGAAACAGTCAGTCTTCCTGACCTGAAACAGTCCATACCTAGTTGCTTCCCGGACCTGTCCTATCTTTATCCTTGCTGAGGACCTTGTACCCCAAGTCTAATGATGGGGTCCCTGTGCCTTTCTACCCCCAAGGAAGTTGTCCCAGGATATTGAAAGGATACAGAGAGAGGTCCTTGCAGGTGTGGGGCTTGAGGTCCAGAATCTGGGGATGTGTAGGGATGGCTGCTCTGGTGAATGTATGGGCACACAGCAGGCATGGGCCTCTTCCTTTATTCTTTCTTGCTCTTGCTGTTGGCATTCACAGGGCAATCATGTCTCAGTAACACAAAGTTTATCAATCCAGTCCCATCTGGTGTGGGAGGCATTCCTTCAAGAGTCTGGAAAACCTTTGGTCACCCCGGGTTTCTGAGTTACTGTAATTTCATATGCTGTTTTTGTTTGGTGGGAAGCTGGGATAGGAATATGATTGATGATTAGTCTGTTTCCATTTGAACCAATGGAGAATTGGAGCAGAAGAGGAGGGAGGCCCCCCCATGGCAAGCTAGGAGAGTCAGGCCCAGGAGGCTACTCCGAAGGCACGTAAAGGTACTTTAGGTCTTCTGTGACCTTGGCAGTGCTGAGGGCAAGCATCTTAAGCTGTAGATACACTGTCAGGTTGGGTCCTCAGCCAGGTTGGGCCCACTGGACAGAAGTGGGTGGTGGGTATAGTGCACTCACTGAAAGCGTGGGGTCTGGAGCCAAGATGCTTTGGGCCAAGTCTTAGCTCTCTGCTGATAGTCGGAGGTGGGGCCTTGGCCAAGGGCCTTAACCTCTGGGTGCCTCAGTTTTAACCTCTCTTAAAAAAAGGAGAGAATAAAATGACCTGCCTCGTTGGGTTATTGTGAAGATTGATTGAGTTCGTGTGTATAATATATAGTCAGCCTATAGGTATCACATACAGCAGCGGCTGACACTTTATAAGTGCTGGATGCGTGTGAGGTAGTGGTATTATCTGACTGGCCTGCTAGTGGAAGGTTGAAGACGAAGGTGGGGAGTGACCTCTCTCTGCTTGGAAAGGCCTCTCCCTGGTTCAAATTTTTTCCACCTCCAAAGGCCCTGTTCGGTGTTAGCTTAACTTGATCTTTCTCGCAGGAGCCTTTTCTGCCCATCCGATCCGGAGTGGTCCCGTTCCCTCCATCACTGTTTCCTGTCTCACCTTCTCTTCACTGTCATTTGTCACCACATGTTACTTCACGCTGGCTTATTTAAGGGCTGTGTGCCCCCCCCCAGCTCGATGGCTTCCCACTGGTGAGGTGTGCCCCGGGGGCTGAGGACTCCAGCTGAGGAGTCTGACGAGCGAGGGGTCCCATCTTGACTCACCACCTACTGACTCTGTGATCCAGAGAGAGTTACCTACCTTCTCTGAGCCTCAGCTTTCTCACCTGTCCAGTGGTGAGAGTCATGCCCAGCTGCTGGCCTGGGTACGAAGGTGAAGTCTAAAACCTCACGAGTGCTCAGCACAGTTCCTGGAACAGCATGTCCCAGTAAAGGTGATTATCATCATTACTTTTCCTAATGAGAAAGCCATCCGCTCATCATTGCGGTGGTGGTCATAATTGCGTTGGAAGCTCCCTGCCCTCGCCTGCCCTAGGAGAGTGTCTCATGTTGGCTGGGATCACAGGGAGTAAATGTTAATTAATGATTTGGTTGAACTCTGAGAAATAGTTCAAGGTCTCAGATTGCTTATCTTTGAAAGAAAGGAGCTGGTGGGTGTGTGTGAACACACAAGTTTTTAATATCATTCATGTGTCTGTCAGTAATTACAAGGGGAGGGAATTGATGACTGTCTCCATTTGGAGGGACTGGACTTTAGGGAGTGCAGGAGGCCTTGCGCTGGTGAGGTGGGAGGGTGGACCTGGAGGCCTAGGTCTGTGTTTTCAGCAGGTGTGAGGTGTTAGAGGACAGTGGAAGAGGCTGGGAGACCTTAAGGGGAAGAAAGGATTTCCCAGACAGAGAGTGCTGCAATCTTAGCAAGATCACGTCCTAAATTATGTGGGCTTTTGTTATCACCAGCACAAATTAGAATTCTGGTTCTGTTTGAGAATCTCCTGAGAAGAAGAGGAAAAGAGGGTCAGAAAACCTATACAGGGATGTAAAGAAGGAAATTAGGTCCCTGGAGATTACAGATTCCAAGTATGATGGGAAATTCGGAGCCAGCTTTCTTCTAAGCTCCTTGTGAGCATTTTGGTCTTTCAGTAAAAGCAGTTCATTTTGTGAACCTGAAAGAAATAGGCTTTGTGAACCTATTTTACGGATGGGGAGACTGAGGCCCGGAGAAGTTGGGCAACTTGCCTAGGGTCATGTGGATAGAAAGTGGCAGAGCCAACAGTTTCCCCGCACACATCAGGCTATTAGGGATGGTCTTGTTAATACCGTTTGTTGTTGGGGTCGCCTGGGTGGCTCAGTAGGTTAAGCATTCAACTCTTGGTTTCAGCTCAGGTCATGATCTGAGGGTGGTGAGATTGAGCCCCTCATTGGGCTCCATGGTCAGTGTGGAGTCTGCTTGAGATTCTCTCCTTCTCCCTCTGCCCTTCCCCCTGCTCACCTGCGCACACTCTCTCTCTCTCTCTCTAAATAAATAAATAAATAAAATCTTTAAAGAAATACTATTTATTGTTGGTATTGGGTTAATTTAAGTAGAAATGGCTGTCAAGCCACCCAGTGGCTTTGTGGATGGGACCAGAGGTAGCGGCAGTAACCTTTCTGTTTCGATTTGTGACTCTGTGACTCAATCCTCGAGTAGCTAGGAGGGAAGAAACAAAGCCCCCCACCTGCAGTGTGGCCCTCAGTAGCTGTGTGGACACTGTGCCCTTGCTGACTCCCCAGTCTTCTTGAGTAAGGCTGCTCGGCATAGCTGTCTCCCATACTTAGAAGGACTTAAGTAAGTAGGTTGACTCTCCTTCCCAGGGAGGAATTGATATCCTTAGGGGGTCATATGCTGCAGGGTGGAGAAACATTCTGTCTTTAGATACCACCAAGGTTTGTATTCTCAGGAGGATATGCAAGATTAAGTGACCTTTACTAAGGAATGAAAAACTACTTATTTGTATATTCTCCACAACCACCCTGTGAGGTAGGTGCTGTTATTTCCCCCTTGTTTGATGAGTCATATGCGGCCTAAAGAGGTTTAACTTGCTTAAGAACACATAATAAAAGGCTTACAGGAGATTTAAACCAGATAGTCTTGTTCCATAGCCTTATACTAGGTTTGTTTTGATGAGTGAGTGCCATCCATCCATCCACCCATCCATTTCTGAACCCACCTCTTTACCCTCCCTTTCACCCATGAATCCAGTCATCTGCCCATTTATCCATCCTTCCATTCACCCACAATCCCAGTTTCCACCCATGTGTCCATCCATCCACCAGCCATCCATTTTTCTATCCATCCATCCATCCCACAATCCACCCATCTATTCATTCATCCACCTACCCACCTATCCATTGTGTTGGCTATTTGTCTAACATAGTTTTCTGCTTCATCCTGGGGAAGAAGTTTCTCTTGGGGAAAAAGTTTCTTCATATGCTTTCTGAAGCTGGAGACCTCCATGCCAACACAAATCCCTTAGCTCCTGAGAAATATCTGGGCTTTCTTCTGATACTCCTAGGTTGGTGTTCTTGAGAATGCTGCTCTTTCAGGTAGGGCCAGGGTGCTGTTCACCTTCCTCCGTCTATAAACCTGCAGCGCGTTTTCCCCTTCAAAGACCTCCAAATGTGCAAGGCTTCAGACTCTTCCAGAAACACTCTTGACTTTCTGAAGCATCATCACAAATGAAAACTCAACTTGCCCCATTCCTTGATCCAGAGATTGGGAAGTTGGATTAGTTTGGCATGGTTTTACTTTTTTAAACTGTTATAGAGTTTGTGTGATACATCTAAAAATTATGTAATAAATCTAAAACAGATGTTCACAGAGCATTTTGTAAGGAAAGGAATTTTAATAGAAATAGGCCAATTTGATTGTAGATAAATCGATTAAGGAAACCATTTAAATTGTCTCTGAAGAAGCAGTGTTATGAAGAGGCAGTATGGCCTAGCCATTTGCATATTTATTAAGTGCAAAGCAGTGAAAATCATTTAATTATTTTGCATAGCCTCTGTTGTACTTCAGCCATTGGGAGGCAATCTCACTTTTCAACGTTTTTTTACTTTTTATTGTGGAAATTTTTAAACATAAATATTTAGACATGTACATGTAAACAGTCATATAATGAACCCTCATGCACTTGGTACCCATCTTGAAAAATGATCAACTATACCTGTATTCACTTCTCCCTTCTGACCTGGTTTTTCTGTTCATGAGTTTCAAGGGTATATTCCTCACTCATTAATTTCACTTGGCCAGAATTCCATTATGTTGACATTGAAATGTAATGAACTTTTGAGCGTAGTTGTTTCACTTTTTCATTGAAATTTAGCTCTTTGGGTGTAGAGTATTGGGAATTTTCTGTCTTTTTTTTTTTTTTTAAATTTAAAGAATTTCACATCTAAGGCAAAGTTGAAAGAATAATAAATGAACCCTCATGTATTCTTCCCCTCAACGGACCAGTTATTAGCATCAGGACTGGCTTTTTTCTAAGTGTGTTCTTCCATGAGAATCCTTGAAGACAGGGCAGATTTTCGTACCTTTGAAGGTACGTAGACAGTAGCACATGGCTTTAGACCCAGACAGATAGAGGTTCAGGTCTCACCTCTTAGCCCTGCATTGTAGGCTGGGGGAGCTTACTGTGGGAGTGGGCAGGGAGGGATATTGGGCTTTGTCAATTCAAATCAGTGTGGGTCAGTATGGAAGATTTTTGTAGCTTGTGATTAAGGAAATAAGTTGGAGGTGAGAGTGGTTCAAATCCCAGCTCTGCCCTTACCAGCTTGGGACTTGGTTGAGTGACCTGATCTCCCTCATTTCCTCAGTATAGACCGGGGATAGAAAGAATACCTATTGCACTGGGTTATCATCAGGGAAAATGCAATGGGACCATCCATGCCCGGCATTTAGTACCTGGCCAATGAGTGTGACTAAGCATTTGTATTATTATAAATAAGGATACATTTAGCATAGTGCCTACCATGTAAGTGCTCCATAAATGTTACTTACCATAAGTAAGGGTGAAAAAGTCACACCAAATTGGTCTTTATATGTCTGATTTTACTTTGGTGCAATGAAAAGAATAAAGACCTTTAGTGAAAGCTCGCACTGTGATTTCAAGCAAGGGTAAGCCTTGGATGGACAGGCAGATGCCACCAGCCAGGCATGGCATCACATGGTTGTCATAGGGGACGGCCGAGGGCCTCTGGTTCCATTCAGTGGTGTCCTAAAATAAACCAGCCTTCTTGGACACTCCTGGAAGTGTCGGCTTCTGGTGTTGAATGGCTCGCCCCAGGGCTGGGCAGGTGCTTCTGTCCTGGGTGTGGGCTTTGTGCTATTGTTGCCTGGGACTGATTTCTTTCCTCTCTCCTTTTTTTTTTTCTCTCTTTTCTGGCTCTCTCATCTTGTGTCCCAGGTCGAAAGGATTGTAGACAAGAGGAAGAACAAGAAAGGGAAATGGGAGTATCTTATCCGATGGAAAGGCTACGGAAGCACGGAGGACACGTGGGAGCCAGAGCACCATCTGTTGCACTGTGAGGAGTTTATCGACGAATTCAACGGGCTGCACATGTCCAAGGACAAAAGGATCAAGTCAGGGAAGCAGACCAGCGCCTCCAAGCTCCTGCGTGACGGCCGAGGCCCGTCGGTTGAGAAACTCTCCCACAGACCTTCAGAATCTGGAAAGAGCAAAGGGACTTCCCATAAAAGGAAGCGAATCAACCCTTCCCTGTCCAAGCCAAAAAAAGGCTATTCAGCCAAGCCCCCTGCGGGAGGCGACAGGGCCGCCAAGACGGTGTCTTACAGGACTACCCCCAGCGGTTTGCAGATAATGCCTCTGAAAAAGGCTCAGAACGGGATGGAGAATGGGGACGCCGGCTCCGAGAAGGACGAGAGGCACTTTGGAAACGGGTCCCACCAGCCTGGCTTGGATTTGAATGATGTAGGAGAACAAGAACTGGCCGAATGTGGTGTCAACCATGGGGCATTGGCAGAGAACGGGCTCGGTACGTGGCTTGTCTTTCCCTCCTGTGTCTGGGGCTTTTCATGCAGCCTAGGAAGCTACATAAGACCCCCACCCCCACCCCAACAACCCTGACTCTTAGCTAGGTAGTAATTCTCCTTCTGTCTCTCTCACCGAGGGCCGTGTGGCCTTGGTCATAGGCCCACACTGGTTAGAGACACCTGTGCATGGGGGGGAGGCCAAGCCACTGGTGCTCCAGCCAAGGCCTGTAATTGGGCTGAAAATTCCTGACTACTTGAACATACCCAGAGCCATGGTAACCGCTCTCGAGCCTCTGTTGTGAGGGCAGCTCCCAAGTCCTCACCCGCCGGGACCCAAGACTCATGTCCCCAGAGGGCCAGTGTCTCTCTGGGGTCGCATGCACTTCCCAGGGAAGAGCATGCTTTCAATCTCATTGAGCCTTCCACAGTGTAGCCCAGAAAGGTGGGGTCTGCCCCTCTTCTCAGACCCAGTTTGGACTGAAATTCTCCAAACCCGTCCTTAAGCTGCAGCCTCTCACGCCTCATCTGTTGCTGGCCTGGGGGATCCGGCCCCATGTCTGTAGAGGTCCTGGATGCTGCCCCGACCACATCCTCTGCTAATTCGTTGGGTTTGCACCTTCTTCTTCCACCCTGGAAGCAACCCAGCAAAGGTTACAGAATTCCTCCGTTTTACCAGGTGCCCACAGGCAAAGTTAAGGAAAGAGGAGGCAATGACGCAGGTAATTAAAGCTCCCAAACCTGACATTTCCTTAATAGTGAAATTACTCCTTGACTAAGGCTTAGCGGCCCCGATCTTCCAGGTTAGCCGTCTGAACGCGTTCCCTCCCCTCGCTCGTTTCCCAGACACCTGTGTGTCTAGGTGGTGGCATTCTTCTCTTTAGCTGCCAGAACCCAAGCCTCGGGATGAGCGTGGACAACCCGGGCCCAACAGGGAAGGGACATCTGATGCCCTGGATGGAACCTGAGTGTATGTGGGCGTAGGGGTGTGGGACGCAGGTGGGACGGGCTCAGAACTCCCAGGAGGGGCAAGTGCACAGGAGAGCGATGGTGACTTCAGAGTGCAAAGTGCTCAGGGCATGCCCCGCTGCAGAGAGCTGGGGCGTCTTTAGGGAATCTTGCCAGGGAATCTGAGCGATCTGCTTTGAGGTTCCTCTTTCTCCAGAGAGAGGAATTTCACCCAAACAAGATTTATTTAGCAGTGTCTGCCCCAGATTGACTCACGTTTCCGTCTGGGGATCCCCGGTGCTGACATGACTCTGTCTGCTAACATATGTAAAAACTGTTTGTTTTAAAAATTCCTCTCTCGGGGAGGAGTGGGCTTGTGTCAATGAGGCCTGGCATAAACATCCATGTTTGACGTTCCCCTGACAGCTGCCTACGGGCGAGGGATTCCCTGTCTCGGGGAGGACGGCTGGTGAGGGGAACTTCTGAGGTTTCTTGGGTGTGGATGCAAGGAACCTGCGCATGATGCCCCGCACCCTGGCTGGTAGCAGTCCTCTGCCCGGCTCAAAATGCGGCTGCCCCAAGAGTGTGCGGAGAGGCATCGCTGACTGTAGCCACCAGCCTGCAGGGTGAAGCAGAGAAGCCAGGCTTGTAGAGAAGTCTAGATGGAGGTGCACCTCTCATTCCACATGACTTTCCAAAGTGGGGCAGAGCTCCTTGCCGTCTGCTCTCCATTTTGGGCCTCGTCGATGCCCCCTGGTTCATGATCTGCTGATGGGGCACGGTACCCCACAACCAGGGTGGGAGGGTGAGGATGAGCCTGCTGGGATCTGAGGTGGCCTTGTTAAATCCCATTCTTAACTCCAGAATGCTTCTCTAGACCTTTCTTGTCTCTGGTCTCTTATTGGCCTCATTTTTCTCACCGATGTTGAATGCTCTCTACTTGGGCATGTACCTGGACAGAGAGGAGGAAGCTACCTACTTCTGTTTTGTTCTGTTTTGGGCATTCTCAAAGGGCTCTTTGGCTTAATTACATTCCATGGTATTGGTGTCCTTGAGATTCCCCTGTAAGGTTAAAGCTGCCGTTCTCACATTTTATGTGTCTAAGATTACCTGGCACCCTGTTAAAAATGACGGTCCCATAGAGTCTGACTTATTAAGTCTGGGGTGGAGCCCAGAAGATGGGTTTTTAGCAAGCACCCCAGGTGACTCTAATGCATTTTGAAACGTGCTCTGTGGCAAAATGGGGGTGGCAATTAAGGCTCACATCAGATGTCAATTTAAGTCAATTCAATGCTTTTTTTTTTTTTTTAGCACTTCCTAAGGGTTAGTCACCACACTAGGTGCTTGGAGCAATAAAAAGATAGGTAAGGACTTCTCCCAGTAAGATGAGAGTGGATGGCTCCAGGTCAGTGTTGAGAGGTTCCTGAGAGGTTCAGTGGAAGAGGTAACATGTATATTACATACATGGTGTAGCTTTGCCATGCCCACATTCACATCCTCTGTGGTCACTGGGCTGATAAATTCTCCAAGCACTGTCAGCCTTTAACATTCTAGTTAGAACTAGCTTACTATCTTGGGTCTTAGGATAACTGGGGAAAAGAAAAGACTGGGAATCCTTAACCAAAGAGAGAAGGTGGTTCGGGGTTCTTAGATAAGACTCAAGACAGAGGAGTTTTGTGGTTCCAGAACTTGCCAGCAAGGGGTCAGAGGTGTAGTCAAGTAAAACATGGCTCCACTTACGTTTTCAACCAGAGAAAAGTCTCGATGAAGCCAGTGTCCATGCCCATGTGGAAACTTGACTGTTGTCTTCCTCCCCATTTCCCTCACTCCACCTTTCCCCACCTCCACCAAAGGATCTGGTGCCTAGCGGCACAAGGTGATCCAGTCGGGTTTGCAGCACAGAGAAGGGATTATCCTTGGCTCCCAGAAGGGGCCGGGGAGATCCTGGCTTCGCCTTCCCAGCATTTGTTTTGGGGGTGGGCTGTTGCTTTTTATATGATTTTAACTTCTCGTTGGTGAATTAAGGTTCTGCATACAGAAAAGCAACTTATGTAACACGTTACTCATTTACTGCTGACTTCCCTGATCTGTGCTGTGGGAACAAATGCTAAATTGGGGCTCTGGCGGGTGGTGTTTTGGTTTCAGCCTGCATTTTCCCCAGCGATGTTTGTGAAATGTGTGCAGCGACTGAATACTGCTCTCGATTCTGACTCCTCTGGTAATGACAAATGGCTCTGTGGTCCGGAACCATCTGCCTCAGTATCTCTTGGGGAGCTTGTTAAAAATGGGCTCCACCCCAATCCAGTGAATCTGGATCTCAGGGGCAGGGTGTGGGTTATGCATTTTAAATGCTGAATTTTAACTATGCAGTCATTGCAGAGGAAGTATTTGGTTTCTCAGCAGTGGTTCATGGATCCATTTGCTGGTAGAGCCAAAGTTACATGTTAGATGTTAAGCTTATGGAAGTGGGAATGTGATTTGGTCCTCCAAAGGTTTAAAACTTGACATCACTTCTTGCTGATGCACTTTTCCACCAGGCATCTCTCTCTCTCTTACACTCTCTCTCCCTCTCTCTTTTTCTCTAAAATAGACTGGTTTCATCCGTATGGAAAAGCTGTTAAGTTGGCTGGCTTCTCTCCTGGCCTGGTCCAGGAGAACTGGCTAGCTTACTCTTGTCTGATATGGGCCAAAGCATCAGTACTTTTTAGATTCGGATGAGCCTCTAACCTGTGGAAACATCCCTAACTGCGAGCCAGCATTCCACCCTGAGTGCGAGCACAACCCACAGGTGCCCAGCTTTCTCCCGAATGTCCGTGAAGCCAGTGAGCTTCCAGTGTTGATGCCAAGCCTGTGGCCCTACGTTCGCTTTTCTTGGAATTCTGAGAATCCTTTTCCTTGCGTCCTGATAACTGTTGCCTGTTGTGCGGGGACTGCAGCTCAGATGCTGCTTGATTCAGTATTTTCAGAATAGTTCCTATCATTGAATGAGTCACCGCACACAAACAGGCAACATTTGCCATTTCTCTCCATTGATCTTTTAAAATGATCTCAGCTTTCACTTCTATAATGTTTATCTCTTCCCACTCCTTTTCCTGCATGATTATCATTTTGCCCTTCACTGATCATCGGGGAGTAAGCATGTTTTAAAAGCACCTCAGGACTCAGGAGGATCGTGGATAGTGCCCTGTGGTTTTTAAGAACTTAGGGCTCTCACACATGGAGCCGGCATCAGAATCCCCTGAAGGGTGTGTCAGAACACAGGGTTGTTATGCCAACCTACCAGGTGTCTGATTCAGTAGATGTGGAGTAGAGCCTGAGAGTCTGCATTTCTAGAAAGTTCCCAGATGCTGCCGCTGGTCTGGGGACCCCACGTGCAGATCTACTGCTCTAGACTAATGAGCACCAAGAGGGTTGAGACAAAAATGACAGATGGTGGTTGTGAATACCAGTTGGTGGTAATGGACGGAGTGGAAGCACTTTTGCTCTGGACCTTGAGTTGGTATTCACAAGAATCCTAAGTTCAAAGTTTGTGAAATGAAAAGTTAAGTTCAAAGTTTTAGAGGATGAGAACTCCCCTACGATGAGGCCTTGGGGTTTATGAAGTACTTTTTATGATCCTCATACGGTCCTGAGAGCTAGCTTTGGTGGTTCTACCCATTTTACAGAGGAGGAAACTAAGGGTACGTGTGCCCAGGTCGGAACTAGGAGAGAAATCCAGGCAATTTGACTACGGAGCTGGCCTCTCCACCACTGCCCCTCTAGCTCGCGAGCAGTGTAAGACAGTTCCTAAAACCCTGATCTCTGACAAACACATGCCCTGATTTGGGAGGGCGGGGGTGCTGATGGGGCACTTGGACTTACCCTTGTTGCTTATTACTGGAAGGATAGACTCCTAAGCCTGAGACAGTGTGACTAACTCTGTGCCATTAAGTTTGAAACCGTGGATAAGATGGTCAATTCCCTAAAAAAATACAACTTAAGGAAATGAACTCAAGGACGACCAGAAAACCTGAATAGACCCATAACTATTAAAGAAATTATTAACTCCATCATTACGAAGCTCTCATAAAAATAGCAGGAAGAAGGCACACAAGGCCCAGATGGTTTTATAGGCGAGTCTACCAAATACTTTAGAACAGATAATCCCTGTCTTATCCAAATGATTGCAGAGAAGAGAAAAAAAAGGAGACACTCCAACTCCTTTGACGAGGTGAGCGTAACCTGGATTTCCAAACCAGACAAGGAGGGGAAGAGCAAGGAAAATCATAGGTCAATTCTACTTAAGGATATAGTGCTCACAGTCCCAGATACTTCCTCAAAATTGTGACCTCAAGAAACTTCGCACTCCGTGTCCTGAACATGACCCCAGTTCATGACCTTTAGAATCACCACTGCTTCTTGAGGTGCCCAGCCTGCCTCCGGAAGAGGCCGAGGGGAAGCTGGCTCCGAGTGTCACGGTCTGCGGCTCCCAGCCACGGAGTGAATCACATCAGCGGCCTCTTGTTAACGAAGGTATCTGTTTTCCCTGGTACAGGTCCCCTTGTGACACACTTTAGACACCCACTCCCAGGCCCACAGACTCTGACCAACCTTTCTGTGGTTCAAAAGTGGGTCGTTTTCCAAACCAGTACCAGCAACAACTGCAGCCTAGGGGGTTTGTCCGGTTTGTCTTTCAAAGTGTGGCAAGTAAGTGATGGGTGCTAATGAATGAACTTAAAACTCTCTTACGGGGTAATGTGAAGACCTTCCAACTTGGCCGCTGCCTTGGAGCGAAAGCACCAGACGGGGATGGAAAATCTGACTGTCACCTGACCCATGGCGAGTCCAAGGGGGAAATCAACATTGTGGTCAGTTCCCCACTCCTGGATTTGATTTTTGGCATCCAGAGAATCTGATGTCAAGATTCAGAAATCGACTCATCACTTTCCTTGTCAGCTCAGATATTCTTTTCCCCTCTCGACTACCTCAAAACAAGTCTTAGGAACTGTTCCCAAGCCGCCATTCATCAGTGGTGAACCCAAGCAAGTGGGTGAGCAGTGGAAGCGCCCTCCACCCTGTCCCCCCTGGAGGGTACAAGCAATAAGGGGGTGCATTGTCTACAGAGGGTCTCAGAACAGAAATGAAAATCAGCCTGCCAACTTTGGTGAAAAGCTCCTCCTCCCCGTTGGGGTGGACCCCCAGGCCCATGGCTTATCCCCACACCCCCAGCACTCGGACAAAAGGCCAGTCTTCTTTGATGATTATGATATTGGCGGTGCTGAGCTCCTTCTTTGTGTCCAGCATACAGGATAGTATTCATTCCCCTCAGCGTTTCTCTGAGTTAGCAATGGAACAACATAGCCACACAACAAGGTTTGCCATGATTGGCCTTGCCTCTAGATGGGGAAACTGAGGCTCAGTCAAAGAGGTTGAGACACAGGGAGCCAAGGGTAGGACTTGGGGCGTGGTGCCAGGCCCAGCGATGCTAACACTCTCAGAGGTCTATGACAGTTTTAAGAAGGAAAAAAGGCACTGCAGCGATTTAAGTTCAAACCAGCACACGTTTCCCTGTGTCCTGGGGCATGATTCTGGTCAGCACCCCTGGGGCCTGCCTCTGAGACATCTGTAGTGGTTCCAAAGATGCTGACTTGGCGTTCCAGGAATGGCTCGTAGTGAGCGATGCCCCTGTGGGCTTCAGATTAAAAGGAACACACACCACACACACACAACAAGAATCTGAGGCCTCGGTGAGAAGGTGACATCCAAATAAAGACTGGAAATGGTGAGAACATCTTCTTTTAACTTAAAAACCCATTTGTGTCAGGCATGTGGATCTGCTTCCCCTTTGAGCTGCCCAGAGTTTTCCAGTGTCCAGACTGTCCTCTCTCTGATAAGACATTTTAAGCTGCCTCCAAAGACACCCTTTCGCTCACCCTAGTTCTTGCCAAGTCTTCGTCATGCTTTTCCAAGCTCCGTCGTTGTGATTTCAGTTTACAAATGAGCGTGAGCCTCTTCTTGTTTTCCTGCTGGGGGTGTTTCTCTCCCTGCTAGTGGCCTGAACCTCGTCTGGCCACCAACGCTCAGTGTGGTGGGTAGACCAAAGCATTCGTCTGCGTCGCCTCTGGCAAGTGGCTCAGCCTCTCTGGGCCAAGTTCCTCATTCATAAACGGCAGATACAGTCCTGTCTCATGGGACTAGGGTACAGAATAAGTGAACTCCTTCACAGAAAGCCCTAAGAATATTACCTGCCCTAGGGTAGACATTTGATAAATACTAGCTCCTGTTATTTCAAACCTCTCCCGGTTTTCTAACTGGATCTTTGTATTTTCCTACTTGCGTTTTAGAGCACTTAACAGATTGTGCGTATCACTCCTTTCTAATAGATGTTAACTCATCCAGTCCTCATCGAGTGACTGTGATATACCAGACACTATTGAGACGAATAACTCTAGTTCCTAGTACCATGGAGAGAGAAGCAGATGATCTTGAAGTAGCTATAGGCAGGGATGCCTAAGCCATCTTGGGCAGGGAGTTAGAGAGGGCTTCTTTTTTTTTTTAAATTTTATTTTATTATGTTATGTTAGTCACCATACAATACATCATTTGTTTTTGATGTAGTGATCCGCAATTCATTGTTTTTGTATAACATTGTTTTCGTGCCCTCCTTAATACCCATCACTGGGCTAACCCATCCCCCCCCCACCCCCCTCCCCTCTAAAACCCTCAGTTTGTTTCTCAGAGTCCATAGTCTCTCATGGTTCATCTCTCCCTCCGATTTCCCCCCCTTCATTTTTCCCTTCCTTCTCCTAATGTCCTCCATGCTATTCCTTATGTTCCACAAATAAGTGAAACCATATGATAATTGACTTTCTCTGCTTGACTTATAATCTCCTGCAGTCCCATCCATGTTCATCCTTTCTGATGGCTGAGTAATATTCCATTGTATATATGGACCACATCTTCTTTATCCATTCATCTGTTGAAGGGCATCTTGGCTCTTTCCACAGTTTGGCTGTTGTCGACATTGCTGCTATGAACATTGGGGTGCATCTGTCCCTTCTTTTCACTACATCTGTGTCTTTGGGGTAAATACCCAGGAGTGCAATTGCTGGGTCATAGGGTAGCTCTATTTTTAATTTTCTGAGGCACCTCCACGCTGTTTTCCAAAGAGAGGGCTTCTTGGAGGAGGTGAGGCATAAGTTGAAGTCTGATAGAAGGAGCCAGAATGAGCCAGGAAGAAGGCAGGGATGGTGGGGCTGTTGACGGAAGGCACGGGGCTATAGAGCCAAGGATCCACATGTGGGTGCCTGGAGCCATATCACAAGGAATGTGGCAGTCCAGCCAATTGTAGTCTACCCCGCGGGGGAGGCTGAAGCTCCAGGGATTTCCCTGTGCTGTCAGGGTTGGCCGGAGAACCAGACAGGTGGAGCCTGCAGTAGGAGGGTGTTTTTGAATTCTTTCTGGAAGAGGCTGAGGAAGTCCTTCGCAGAGCCCACACTCCGCGAGGCCTGCAGAGCCTACCCGATCCAGCCTGCTTGGCGCCCTGTCCACACCTGTCTCCCTGTGCTCTGTGTGTGTGTTCCCCTCCCACCAGCCCTCATGTGGGCGATCGACCTCTCCTCCTCCTTCGTGGCTCACCCAAAGAGCGATTCCCTGTGTAGGTCGGAGTCCAGTTTGTTTGCACGCGTAGAGCACTATTTCTTCATGGACAGCACGTACCTCGGTGTGTAAGGGTCACAACCTGATCATGTAGGTGCTCTCTGCTTCCTTCACTCCATGAGATCCTGAGCTCCATGAGGGCAGGTGTGGTCTCTATTCTGCTCACAGCTGTGTTTCCAGCACCTCGCAGTGCTGGGCCTGTTATAGGTGCTTAAGAAACACCTGCCAAATGAGGGAGTGGATGCATGAACGGACAAAAGGGAGAAAGTGGGAATCCCTCGCTGCTGTAAGATGTGGGTCCTGCGCCAGATTCACCCTGCCCCGCCCATTCACTGTGTCAGTGTCACCCCCCCACCTCGGGCTGTCCCGCGTTCTCACATTGCGCTCTCTTCTCCTGGGGACATGACATGGAGAGCTAATGTTTTGTCAGGTTCTTTGCAGCAGCAACCCCCTTTCCCTTGTCTTTCTGACAGTTGCTTTCACCATCTGCCGCGAGGGCCCTCCTTGCTACGCTTCTTCTCCCTTAATATTCTGCTGTCTCGAAGGCTCTTAATTAAACGCCTGGGCTCCCCCCTCCACCACCCCCGGCCCTGCCCCTCCCAGCCCTGCCCCCCGTCAAGGGTACCGCAGGTCCATTTCTCGCATTTCATTTGGGTTGCATTTCTGTGTTTTGTGTAGTCCTTTGCTATAGAAGAGAATACGCAGTGGACTCCTTAACAGAAATCCCAGTTGCAGAAAGGATTAGATTTCTCATTTAAACTTGCTGTCAACTCTGGAGGCAGCTGGGCAAGGATGGCCTTGGAGACAGAGGGTCTGTGAGTCAAGGACAAACTCTGCCTCTTGTGGAGGCCCCTCCCAGCAATTCTAAGTAATGTTGGAACCTCAGCTTTCCTAAAATTCATGACATGTCAACAGGCATCATTATAACATGCCAGATGATGGCTAACATGACTAAGTATGATTTTTAAAAATTCATCAATTTGGACTTTGCTCTTGAATTCAGGGATTCTGTACTTGGGGACAGTTAGGGGCTGGGACCATGACCAGCTTGAAATAACACACACGTATTGAGTTCAGGGGCAGGTTGGGTACTTTGAACTCTTCACGACACTAGTGGGTGCAGTGACAGAGGGTGTTTTCAACTTCAGGTCCCCCCCTCAACCCCTCTGAAGATCCTGACCGCCCAGCCATGCTTCTGTTGAAAGACACTGCTGTCCCCAACTGCTGGGTCTGATTCCTTCCGATGCACTGGACGTGTAAACCTTGCACCCCCCACCCCCGCCTTCCCCTCTCGGGGTGCTGTCAGAACCGTCCACAATGCTTTAGGGATCTTGGGTGAGTCAACCACAGACCAGGAAATGGCTCTCATGCACGAGAACTATCACTTTCTCTTCTAAGAACTGCAGCTGGAAAACCCTAACCCTGCAGTCAACAAAGTGATGGTTTCACTCAACTGTGGAACTGATGAGTCTTCTCTTTTGTTTATTTTAAGCCTTCTTACCACCCACCCCTCTGCCATAATTTGTAGCTGAAGGTGGTCCAGTGTGACTTGCCCTTAAGGTGGTCCCAGCCATCCCTCCTCTCTGTGAATCTATCTGCTTCCCGAGGCACTGATCACGGCTGGAATAGTAGGGAGAATGGGCAGGATGGGTGATGCCTGGGCTTGCATCTTTCCATGGGGCCAGTAGCAGACCCCTATCCTGCTCTCCGGCCTCTTTTTCTCACTCCCTCTCCTTGGGTTAGGAGATGGAAACTTCTGTAGATCCTCTATTATATGTCTAGCACTTATTCCTTAATCCACTCATTAATTGGGTTCAGCAATGCCTGAACCATTTCTGTGTGCTGGGCTGCACTGTCCTGGAGATTTAAGAATGACCGACACAGCCCTTGTCTTTATGACTCTGAGGTGGGAGTCAGACAGTCCAGAAAAGGTATGTCAGGATTTACAAGGTATGCAAGATAATTATCTTGCAGCATGATGACCTGCACGGTCCAGTATGGTGGCTACCAGTCACATGTGGTGAGATTTCAGTTAATGAAAATTAAACATAAATTTTAAAATTTCAATAGCCATGTGCAACTATTGGCTACTGTATTCGGCAGTGCAGGCATAGAACATTTCCATCATGGCGGGACGTTCTGTTGAAAAGCAGGATCCCTGTCTGTTTCTGCCCATCACCATGTCCCAGGTGCCAGGCATCTCTTAGGCACTCGCTAATTATGTGCTGAGTGGATGGTAGAAGGGAGAGTAAAGGCTGTAAAAGAAGAAAGATGTACAAACAGCCACAAGAAGAGGGATGAGCTGCTCTGGAAGACTTCCCAAGCAGGTAACAGCAGAGCAGCTTTGAGAGGAGTGAGGCCTTTAGCACATGGTTATTACAGAACAGAGAGGGGATCCGGTTTCTTGACCTCTTCCTTCTGTGTTACGATGGCTCAGACCATGAATGGTGTTACTAGTTTCTGTGCAAGGGAAGGAAAATTCATAGCACTGACATTGTGTTGTTTCCCTGGGTGTCTCTGAAAGGTGAGATCTCGCTCGGCTGCCATGAAGCAGAAGGGCCAGGTGTGATATGAGTCATCTAGGTGTAAGATCAGTCTGATTTCAAAAAAACAAATGTTTCCACGCACGGGACTAGTACAAAGGTGTGGGAGTGTGACCAGCACATTGAGAAATGAATATGGAATGCATCCCAACGTCAGGAGTGTTAATTACGAAGTTGGCACGTGGTACAATGGAGTTGCTCTATTTGTTTTTCACTCATTCATTTCCCTGATGAGCACTTCGTAGAGCAGTTGCTGTTTACCAGGCACTGTGCTCAGTCCTGCAGACGCAGAAGTGAGTAACTCTCAGGCTTGTCCCCAGAGAGTTCAGTGGGGGCATCAAGCAGGTGTACAGATGATGATAACACAGCAAAATGAGCTCGGCTTGGTAATAGCATCACATGACACCTGTCCAGGTTTAATGTCCAAATTTTCCTTCTTGCACTGTTCAGTAAAGACTGGGCTCTTAAAGAAAAGCAGAGCCAACACCAGTGGGATGGCCCAGGACTAGTGTTAGATTTGAGCCTTGGTGCTTGACTTAAGCATGAGGTTTGAAATCAAGATGCTGGAGGTTAAACCCTATCCTGGCACTGTCTGATTGGCATGATGACCTTGGCTTTTGGTTTACTCTTCTGTAAAATGGGGTAAAATTGTGTCTTACAGGGTTGGTGTTAGAGTTAGATGAGGTAAGCTATGTGAATTGCATACTAAGTACCCAACAACATACAGGTATTGCATATAGTGAGCCATCGAGAGAAAGGACTTTGAAGATGAGGCTGTACTGACCCTGAAGTCTCCATTTTGGATGTTTCTGGGCAGGTGTAGAGATCTCTCCTAGCCCCGCTGCCCGTGATAATCAAAGAGTTGCCTGAGTTCCTGAGAGAGACCATGTAAGTGTGGAAGTAGCATGGATAGTGCGTCCCTCAGTTGGGATCCTCTGGTGATCTGTCTGAACTTTCCCTTCCTTCCTCCCTGTGCCCTTCTGCACCTGAGGTTTGACATGGTCTTGGTGGGGAATTTGGGCAGAGACCCCAATCCCTGCCTGGACTGGACGTGTTTCTTGAAAGCTGACACTGTGTGGTGGAAGTCTCCTGTGGTCCACCGCTCGTCTGTGCCGTCCTCTGTGGCCCCCTCCAGCCCTTTACCTCTGCCCTCCCCCATCCCAAGGCAGCTTGCCTTGTTTTTCTATTTCTCTTTGTGTATCTTACAAACTGCAGTGCATTTCCTGACACACCTTTCCTTCCTGTGATTGATAGCTGCACAACATTTCTTGATAGTTTTGGAGTTGTCCCTCCATTTCTCAGTTGATTGGCCCAGTTTCCTCCTCCCTGTAGCTGAGCTGAGATGACTTTTTCTGTCTTTAAAGGTCTCTCCTTAAGGAATCCTTCACCCATCTGGATTCTTTCATCTTTTGTTCAGTCTGATCATCTCTATCTTTTAATATATTAACCTAATCTTCTTGCAGATTAATGCAATTATTAATATATTTGGATTTTTTTTCTATTTTGCATTCTGTTTCTCTGCTCCTTCTCCCATCCCCATTCCCTGACATTTGGAAGCTTTTTTATTGAACTGCACATTTTATAGGTTCCCTCGCACTAGGCTGACTTGGAAGTCAGCCACATATTGTATTTGTATTCTTAAATTTTAGCATACATACTCAACTATGAATTTTTTTCAAACAAATAGGATGTCCTCCTATTGGATATAGCAAGGAGGATACTACTTGGCTTTAAATTCTCATTGGACATCTTGTTTTTGTTTTGTACACCCAATGTTGTTAAACACCAGAGACTATGCTTATTATTTTCATAGCAAGTGATTGCATTTATGAAATTTTTTTTCATATATTGAAAATTTTTAAGACCAACTTTGTTTCTTGAGTCCTATGTGTTCCTCTGAATTAACTGTTTTACATGGTGAAGCTTCTCTTTGTAATTCCTTCAGACTCTGGTAGATAAATGCTGTTGGCATTGGGTATCTGAAAAATGCCCACTTACTCAGGCCTTTAAATGCTGTTTTAGCTGGGTATAAAAGTCTTGGTTGATACTGGTTTTCTTAGCATTCTGATGGCAGAAGTTCCCTTTTCTTCCCAGGCCAGTGTTGTCGCTGTTGCTATCAGTCTGTAAACCCTTTGTGATAATGTGATTTTTTTTTTTTCCCCCCTCCAGGCTACATTTTAAGATCTTCTCTTTACCCGTGACATTCTGCAGTTTCATTATCATTTGTGTCTTCATCTTGCTTAGTAACCAGAGTGCTCTTTCAAACTAAGAACTTGCCCTTTTTTTAAGTTCTAGAAAATACTCAGCTATTACCTCTTCAAATATTCTTTTCTTAGAGTTATCCCATGAATGGAATTTTAGTTTGATTCTTATTTTGCAGGATATTTGTTTTTAAAAGTGTGTTTGACTTTTTGCTTTAAAGTAATTTAAAACTTACAGAAAACATCATAAAGAGGCTCTTTTCACATTTATTGGGTTTTTTAAAACATTTTAATCATGTTTGCCCTTTCTCCATATGTTTATGTATATGTATGTGTATATATGTTTAGATATAGACTTGCGTACATACACACTCATAAGTTACTATAATTGATAAGTTACTATAAATTATATACAGATTATTATTCTTTTTCTGAACCATTTGAGTATGGATTACATGCATCATGCCTCTTTATCCCTTAATATTCAGTATGGGTATTTTCTAAGAAAAAGGATACTCTCTTAAGCCACTACAGTACAGTTAGAAATTTCAGAAACTTAACATTGATACAATAATTTAATCTATGATCCATTTTCCAGTTTTTTCTATTATGGTCCAAATTTCTTCCATTCCAATCCCACTGATTTCTTCCTCACCGTCCCCATTCCATATTTATTTGACCCTTCTTCCATCGAGTGAACCCTGTCTCTCCACAACATCACACATTTACTCATTTGCTCAACCCTATACTGCCTATAAAATAGTTCTGGAGTTGTTCCACCCTAAGTGCTGTGAAAACAAACCCACTAGGGAGAGTTCAAGGTTTGTTTGAGGGTGTATAAGGCATAATTTTGCATTCAAAAGTTACTCATATTGGTTCTCTACCCTCCCCCAGTGTGCTTATGTTATTCATTTGAGATAGGATTAGATTCCTCTCTTTCTTTTTGCATTCAGTTTATTTTTCTTCATCCTCCCTGATTTTATTTTCTTGACATGCTTTAATATACTTACAGGACTTAAAACAGAAAAATGTACTCAGAACAGTGTCATCTCTCCCCTCCCCCTTCTCCTCTATTATCCCTGCCAAATGACTTGTACCCACTTGTATTTTCATCATCTTCTGGTATATTCTTCCTGTGTTTCTTTCTGAGAAAAAAAAAAAATCAGATTTATCTCTTTCCCTTTTTTTCTCACAATAAACGTGAAGTACTTTTGCACCTGGTCTCTCTCCACTTGAAGATATATTTTGGAAACCACTCCCTATTAGTTCATAGAGAGAGTGTTCATTCTTTTTTACAGCTGCGTAGTATTCCATCCTGTGGATGCACCCTAGTTTCTGTCCCCAACCCACGCTTCAATATTTAAATAGTTTCCAATATTTTGCAATTGCAAAGAGTGCTGTAAGGAGTCATCGTAGGCACATATATTTTTGTACTGTTAGAGGTTTATGTTGATGTCACATTTCTAGAATTGGATTGCTGGCTTGAGAGTAAGCGCATAAACAGCTTTGTCACATGTTGCCAAATTCCCTTCTATTGCTTTTATGCCATTTTGCCTTCCACCCACAATTAAGAGAATGCCCGACTCCCCACATCCTCTCTAGCAGAGCAGAGTGTCAGGATTTTGAACTTTCGCCAAGTGGGTGGGTGAGAAATGGTGTCTCAGTATAGTTTTAATTCTTACTCCATTATTTTGGGATTTTAATTTGCATTATCAAAGAAAGTTGAGGTTTTATGTTTAAGGGCTACTTTCATATCATATTTGTAGGTGCCTGCCCATATCTTCTGTCCACTCTTTGTTAAAGGAGGAATTTGGGGCCTTCTGACTTGTCTTTAAAACTTCTTACAATCTGGGGATCTTAATCTTTTATCCATGATATGCAAATATTTTTCTCCCATTTGCCATTTTTCTTCTCATTTGTTCTTTACCTTACTACCACCCTTTTTTTTCTTCTGTTTTTGTTTGAGAATTTCTTGTTTATTTTCAGTGAATCTATTTTTTTTTCCTTTCATCTGTCACTTTGAGCATTCGAGACATTCCTGTTTTAAAGTCCTTGTCAGATTGTTTCATGATACTCATTTTATCTTCTTTGGAGTAATTCATGTCATAAGTGTTGATTTTGTTGGCTTGGTGTCTAAGCGTTAGATGTCTGCAGGTTTTGGAATTTTGGTGTACAAGCTCGTGTTAAGAGGGAAAGTTGTGTTTTGCTTTTCTTTGCTTTCTCTCTTCCCCGCCTCCCTCTCTGATAGTTTGTGTTTGCCTCCACCTGGCCTGGAGCTCCCAACAAAGCTGTGGCTGTGGGCAGCAGGTGGTTTTCTTATTGTTGGCCTGCCTTCACAGAGGGGGCCTCGGGCCATCCCCTGGGGTCAAGCCCTGGGCCTGGGTCCCCTCTCCCATCTTGTGTGGGATACTGGTCTCTGCCACCCTTGAGTGTGCTTCCTGCCCAGCACTCCCAGCCCCCAGCCCCCCGTAGTGCTTTGTGTCGACATTCTGCCTCTCACGCACAGAGATGATTATCTTGTTTGCGAGCCCGGTATTTATCTGCCACTTCCGCGTGTTTGGAGCAGAGGGGCTGTGTCAGAGCGTGATTTTATGGAACCTTCTTAACGTCAAAAACTCCTTTGTACTTACCCTGAAGGAAGGAATGTGGGAAGGTTTGAAGGGAAAAGAAGGAAGGAAACTGTCCTTTGTCCCAGGAATGCAGCTGCCATCACTTCCTTTACTTGGCAACAATCCTGTGAGGCAGGAATGTTTTTTTCCCAATCCACACATGGGTAATGGGGGCACAGAGTGTGGATGAGTGAGCCGCCCAGCCTTACAGCTCATGAGAAGGTGTGTGGGGGGCTGAAGGCTAGCCCATTGTTGGGTTTCCCCCTGATTTATGGATTCACAGGGCGGTCAGCTCTCATCCTGGCCTGGGTCTGTGCCTCAGCCTTAGAGGCTGGGAGGAGGAGCGCTCAGCAATTAATTCCTCTTTTTTGGAATGATTTGGGGTCCTTCAGCCAACGTTTGTGAAGTGCCTAAGATGAGCTAGGCACTTGCTAATCCCCTATTGGTTCTTTAACTGAACTCAAAACAACCCTGAAAAGCAGGTCCTGTTAGCCCCATCTTCTCATCAAGGAGGCTAATGCTCAAGAGCTCATGTGGCTTCCCAGCTTCTCCCAGTTAGCAAATACAGGGCTGGAATTTCCATGCTTTCTGGCTGCAAAGCCCTCAGCTTCCATGCTTCCAGCATGTTCTGTTCCCATGGTGTCTTCCCGGTCAGCCCGCCACAGTCTCAGGAAGCATGATGCCACAGAGGGGGAGAGGCTTTGAGGGCAGCTAGGTGTGAGGCCAGCACCTGAGGGTCTCTGGGGGGCAGCTTTGCTCAGAATCTCCTAAAATGCAGGGCCCATGTTAGCCACTTAGGTTCAGATGTGAATTCAGGCTCTCAAGGAGGCTCTCCTCCTCTTTTTGGCCCAGAGATGGTACATCCTTCAAGTCACCATCAGAGGTGGGAGCCCAGTGGCCTGATAGAGAATAAAGAGGTCTGTTTTCCTCAGGTAGTTTTGTGGTTTATTTGGTCAGATGGTCCTTTCGGGGCTGCTTTATCCTGTGCTCTTATAGAAAGACCACAGGCTTTGAATTCAGAGACCCCTGCCCCCATTATTCTCTGTCACGTCACTTGATATTTTCTCATGTGTCCCAATTTTAGGTAATAGTTTACTTGTTGACTTTTCATCTCCCCGACCCGAAGCAAACTCTGTGAGGATAGGGACCTTAGCTCTCTGATTTTTGTTGGATCTCCATCATCTAGCATCTAGCCGGCCCATAGGAGGTGATAAATAATCAGATTTCAAATGAACAAATAAAATGAGGGAGAGCTGACTCCAGCCCTGGCTCCACCACTTAAAATCTTTGTGACTTCCAGCCAGTTATTCACTTTTCGTTACCTGCAAAATAGACAAAGACCGGCAATTTCGTAGGACTGTTGAGAAATTTATAGACAACCTAGAGAACTGCTCACAAAAGGTAAGCCTCCCGTCCTCCTCTCTCGTACAATTGTTAATTAGTGCCTTGACTCGATTGGGGGAGGGGGCGGGAGGATTTTGGTCAAACCTTTCCCAGACCTGGAAGGCTCTGACGTGCACAAGCCCTGAGCTTCTGACTTCTCACAGGCGGGAGCCGGGGTCCTCCAAGAGCAGCTCCTAGGATATGCTGACCTCTTCCAGCAAGGCCATGGCATGGATCCGCCCGGGCTGCTGCAGAAACCCTGGCCAGCTCCAATTAGGAAGCTCTTCCGAGGAGCCGAAGGTTTTGAGGTTAACCCTGAAGAAACAGCTCCCTCTACACCAGCCTTTTAATTAAATGCTTGCGTTTACCTTCCGGAGTTCATTGAATCATTTTACCCGCATCGTGGGGCTTGACAAAGCCCAGTTGCTTTGAGTAATGGAAAAGTACAAAAGGAGGAGCCTTCAAGGAAGCTGCCCAACAACACAGGCCCCGCTGCTTCTCTGCCACTTTGTGCCTGGGCGCCCACCTGGGTGGGGACCCGGTGTGCAGGAGGAGGGGTCCTTCCGGGGAGTCATTTCCTGCTCCCTGCCTTGGACTTGGTTCTTGAGATTCTGAGGCCACGAGGCTAAGTAAGGATCTGAGTCCACCCCCAGGGTGACTCAAGGCTCCAGGAGCCACGGAATAATTCCCGTGGACTTCTTGGTGCACAGGTATGCTGGGCTGTGTTGTGTGTGACCGTGATCCTGCCCTTAAGATGCTTACGGTATTGTTGGGGAGACAGGGTTCATGCAGAAAATATTGCTGGATTACTTCTGTGCTGAGCCAGGCAATAATGATTATAAAACAAGTAAGAGCCACCATTCATACATTGCTTACTATGTCCTAGGTCTTTTATATATGTTCTCTTTCTTGATACTCATAAGCTGATCTCAGAGGATCAGCCACCAGGGCATGTTCACTCTGTCCACGCAGTAATTTTCCCAAGTAGGGGGCAGGGTGGGCTTTGGGGGGCCAGCTTCTGGTTGGGTTCCAGCATCCCTGCCAAAAACTAAATGGAAGGCTCCAACAAGTAGTAAGTCCCTCTCTGTGTTTCCTTGTACCCCCTCCTCCTACCTCCCTGCAGCGCCCAGCTCACCGATTGCATGGGGCAGTCACCCACCACCCCCAGCAGCAATGGGGACACTCAACAAGATCTTCAGACCTTCACCAGCGTTCAAGCAGAGGGCTCACCTGCACATCAGGGAGGCGCCTAGTGATGGATGACCCCCTGATTTGTCTGGACCCTGGTTCTCAGAGCCTGGTTGCTGAAGCAGTGGCAGCAGTTTGGGGTGGGGCCCAGCAGGTGGATTTTTAACAGTCCTCCAGGTGATCCTGATGCATGTTCAAGTGTAAGAACCACTGGTCCAGGTTGTCAAACCTGCCTGCATGTCAGAATTGCCTGAGAACTGTTTTGTGGGGTCTTTAAAAAATTATTATTATTAACTTAATTTTAAAATAAAGTAAACTTCACTGTTTAAAACAGTTTTAGACTTACGGAAATATTGGGAGGGTAATACAGAGAGTTTCTCTATACGCCACACTCAGCTCCCTCCCATTATTAACATCTTACCTTAGAGTGGTGCATTTGCTACAGTTGATGAACCAGTCATGATATGTTGTCATTAACCGAAGTCCTTACTTTATTCAGGTTTCCTTAGTTTTTGCTTAATGTCTGTTCCAGAATCCCATGTAGGATCTCACATTACAGTGAGTTGTCATGTCTCCTCAGGCTCCTCTGGGCTGTGATGGTTTCTCCGACTTTCCTGGTGTTTGATGACCTTGACCATTTTGAAATGTACTGATGAAGTATTCCATAGAGTGCCCTTCGATCTGGATTTGTTCTATCTTTCTCTCATGCCTAGAAATGGGGGATGTAGGTTTTTTTGGGAGGGAAGACCACACATTGTGTTGAGGGCACACGCCATCACTGTGATTCATCACTGCTGATGTTGGTCTCCGTCACCTGGCTGAGGGGCTTTGGCTTCTCCATCTGCCCCAGTCAGGTTTCTCCACCAACCAGTTACGACCCCTGCCCCCCAACTTTCCATGCTGTGTGGTGCGGAAGGAAGTCACCAGCTCAACCCACACTTAACGACTGGGGACTTAGGCTCCACCTCTCTGCAGGCAGAGAATCTACAGAAACTGTTTGGACTTCTTCTGCATAGGAGATTTGTCTCTTCTCCCCCCATTTATTTATGAATTTGATTATTTACTGACATCAGTATGGACTCATGGGTATTGATTTTATACTTTCAGTTATAATGCAATTCTAGTCTATTGTGTTGCTCACGTTGTTGCACATTTGGCCATTGGGAGCTCTTTCAGTTGGCTCCTCTGTCCTTTTGACATGTCTCTTCACTGCAGAGATTATTATTTTTTATTTTTTTACTACTTCCTTCCTTTCCACCACTACAAGCTTATCTTGTGTGTTTCCTGCCCCAGGCCTGGAATTTGCCATTTCTTCAGGGAGTCCTGATTCCTTTTACTGAGAATGGTATCAGAAACCAACATCTGGGCCCTCGGTGTGCTCGCTGCTATTGGGGTGTTGATGGTTCTGGGCCCTCTCAGCTGACAGTTGGAGGAAATACATGTGTGTATAGTGCCCTGCGTACACACATGTGCCTGTAAATATGTCCGCATGTAACCGTCTGTATCTGTGTTAAGCTAAACGTGAGTTCATCCTGATGTCTTCCACTCTGAACCCACAGCCACATGGATCCTTCTAGCCCCCTCCCCTTGCTGATCTGTAAACTCCCACTCCAACTGTGAGAAGTGTTGCTCCTACCATCTGCCATCCATTCATTTAACCGTTCAGTTCCAGCACACGTGGATAATGGTATCAGAATCTGAACTCTCATCCACCTCCATGGGAATGGGCTTCGCCAGCTGGAGCACAAACTTTCTCATGGGCTATCTTGGCTCTAGTTTTACAGACTCCAGTCATTCCTAGGGTTTCTGAGGTGCCGAGGGCCTCCCACCCCGTTCGGTGAGGTGGTTTCACACGTTGGTCATACAGTTCGATTCTTTGATCACACGCTGTGTGCCATCCTTGGATTCCCCCAGTCTTGTAAATTTATTTTTTTTAATTTGCATCCTTTAAGCTTCACTGTCTGTGCGGCCAAGTTCTTTGGGTTTTGACAAAGGTTTAATGTCCCACATTCATCATTGTCGTTTCACCGCCCTCAGAATCCCCTGTGTTTCCCCCGTTCCATCTCCTCTTTTTCTACCTGATCCCTGGAAACCACTGATCGTTTGGCTGATTCTGTGTAATGGGAATTGTGCCAGGCATAGCCCTTCACACTGGCCTCTTTCACTTAGAAATAGCATCCAGGATTCATTTGTGTACGTTCACGGCTTGATAACAAATTTCTTTTTATGGTTGAATAATATTCCACACTATGAATGTACCAGTTTGTTTATTCATTCACCTAGTGAAAGACATATTGGTTGCTTCCAGTTTTTGGTGATTATGAATAAAGCTGCAGTGTTTTGGTTGGTCTGTTTGTTTTGTTTTGTGGCCATCAGTTTTCAAAGTAGTGGGTTCCTTGCTGCTGAAGGCGCATGAGCGGGGCGGAGGCTCACGGTAGATGTGTGGGAGGGGGATCAAGGGTCATCCCTTGGGGCCCTCCACAGAGAGTGCTCTCTGTCCTAGTTCACATTTGGAGATGAAGCAGTTAAGCCCTGGGCCCTTCTCCACCCAAGAACAGAGGGTGCATGGAGGTCCCAGCCACATCCAGCCTGAATGTTCTGTGATCACCCTCTTGTGTGGTTGTTCCTATGTCAGTTTCTCACTTTGGTTATCTGATTTTGGAAGGCTCTGCTCTGACCAACGGGGGATTAAACCTGCACAGCCCCGTGAAGAGGAAGCTGGAAGCAGAGAAGGACTATGTCTTTGACAAGAGGCTCAGGTACAGCGTCCGCCAGAATGAAAGCAACTGTAGGTTTCGGGACATTGTCGTGCGCAAGGAAGAGGGGTTCACACACATCCTGCTGTCCAGCCAGACCTCGGACAACAACGCACTGACCCCCGAGGTGAGAGACAGGGGACCTGAGGGGAGGGTCAGGCTGGAGAGGGCTTCTCATTCAGAATGGGGCACTGGCTCTCTATTTGTTCCCTCAGGGAGCCAGTGACGATAGCCAACACACATGCAAACTTGACTATGGGACACCATGTGCTAATCACTTTGCATACATTATCCATTTGATCTTTATGACCAAGTAATGATACTATCCCATTTTACGGATGAAGACCTCAGTAAATGGAGAGTTTCAGAAAACTGATCCGGGTCCCAGATTTAGTCAGAGGGCAGCCCCAGACTCCAAACGCCATATCTTGGGCTTTTCCAAGCATGTCAAATTTCCTTGCTTTGGAAGGAATCCTATTCACTCAGCTCACTTACTTTTTTTTCAGTTGAGATAGAATTCATATCATAAATTTCACCCTTTTAACACGTACATTTTTTTTTTAAGTATATTCTCAAGGTCATGTAACCATCACCACGATCTAGTTCCAGCACATTTCCATCACCCCCAGAGGAAACCCCATGCCCACTGCCATCCCCTCCCCATTTTCCCTCACATGGTCCCCAGCGACCACAGATCTACTTTCTGTCTGTACAGATTTGCCTATTCTGGACATTTCATGTAAATGGAAGTGTATTATATGTGATCTGTGACCGGCTCCTTCCACCGAGCATGGTGTTTTCAAGGTTCATCCATGGGGTAGTGCACATCCGTGCTTCCTTCCTTCCCTTGTATGGATATGCCACATTTTGTCCATCAGTCATTCAGTGACGGGCATTTGTATTGGTTCCATTTTTGACTACTGTGTTATGACGAGTATCGCTGTGAACGTTTGTGTACGAGTTTGTGTGTGAACGTGTTTTCAGTGCTCTTGGCTATATTCCTCTGTGTGGAACTGCTGGGTCATAGGTTAACTCTGTATTTAACTTTTTGAGGAACTGCCGGCCTGTTTTTCACGGTGACTGTGCCATTTTCCATTCCCACTGGCCCAGAGCTCTGGTGTCTCTGCATCCTTGTTGGTACTTGTTATTATCTGTTCTTGTTATTTTGCTGTTGGAGTGGGCGTGAAGTGGCATCTCACTGAGGTTTTGATGTGCATTTTCCTGATGACTAATGATATTGGGCATCTTTTCATGAGCTTATTGGCTGTCTGTCTGTCTGTCTTCTTTGGAGAAATGTCTATTCACATCTTTTGCCTATTCTTTAAATTGTTTTTGACTGTTGAGTTTTAAGACTTCTTTGTCAGACATATGATTTGAAAATACGCCCTCATTCTGGGACTTGTTACTTTCTCAATGGTGTCCTTGGATGTACGATGTTTAAAATTTTGATGAAGTCCCTTTTGCCTGTTTTTTCCACCTTACCTTTTTAATGCTAATCATGCTTATATTTTAGGTGAACAGAACGGGGAGACAATGGATACTTAATGCTGTTACATAGACAGCACCGTTTAAGATCTGGGGTACTGAGGGGGAGCAGTGAAGAAATGATTAATGCTTTTTAAGATATTCTTGATGGTGCAAATGTGGGAAAAGACTCCTCCAAGAAGCCCTCCCCAACTAGACCAACCCGCCACAGGGCGGCGGAGGGGTCAGTGGCAAAAACCTTGATTGCGCCAGCTACCAGCAGCTCTTCGTCTTTTGTATTTGCTGCTTACCCCATTTCCTTCTCCCGGGACCCTTCTGATGTAGGGTTCTCGTGATCCACCTCTTATAGATGAGACAATGCAGGTTTAGAGAACTTAGGCCTAGGGTCCCGTCAGCTTTAAGGGGCAGGACCATTGCCACCTGTGCCCACCATGTTGTTTCTCACACTCAGTTCAGCACCTGGCCCGTGGAAGACAGCAAAGTCCCCACCTCCCTTTCCCTGTCTTGTGATATCCTGCACTGATTCCACAGTAGTAGTGAAGACACAGAGGCTTAACCACAGAGGTGTGTTGACCACAGGGACACAGTCAAGGAGTGGCCATCTGCCCAGACTGGGCTCGGCAGGGTGGTCAGGCATTGCCCAGTGTCTCCGGTACACTTGGGGAGGCCCAGCAAGTGGGGTGGGGCGGGAGGTGCTGTGTCCTTGGACTCGTAATCACATGTCTTATCATTATGATTTACATAAACTATAGTTCCTTCAAGGGACTGTGTGTGTGATAGTCAGGAATGATTGCCTTAAGGCAAGAGACGTAGCTAAAGCCTTTGCAGTTTGTGGGGCTGCTGGTCACTTGCTGCCCCTCCTCTAAGCATGGTCTTTTGGGGTCTCTCTCTTACACCTTCAGGAACCACCTCAGGGTTCTCTGCTGCGTAGACCTCGGTGGTTTACCCCAGAGGCTGCCCTTCACACGTTTATACACTTGGAAGCTGTTATTTTAAGCTCATTGTGAAACATCTGTACGAGACCAACTCTTCTTGGAGTTTTTTCCCCTTCAGTACTTTTTGAAAGCATGCTTTTAAAAGGCACAGCATTGGGGCGCCTGGGTGGCTCAGTCGTTAAGCGTCTGCCTTCGGCTCAGGTCGTGATCCCGGGGTCCTGGGATCAAGCCCCGCATCGGGCTCCCTGCTCCACGGGAGGCCTGCTTCTCCCTCTCTCACTTCCCCTGCTTGTGTTCCCTCTCTCACTGTGTCTCTCTCTGTCAAATAAATAAATAAAATCTTTAAAAAAAAAAAAAAATAAATAAAAGGCACAGCATTTTCCTTCAATAAATTGAATCAATATGGGGTCTCCCAGTTCATCCTGTCTCTTTGGAGTAGCTTTATGTGTTAACCATTGCCTACTCACCACGGAACATGTGTGGCTTCCAATTCCTGAGATGGAGGTTTGGTGAATTAGGGGTTGCATTCCTAATTGGTGTCTGTCAGTAACAGAATGGGAGGAAAATGGAGAAAAAATACTGATCTGGTGTTTTCAGCCGTCTCGACAACCAAAGTGGATTGACTCTATAGATAAGCTGGCCAACTGGGTAAAGTAACTCTGAAAGAAAGATCTCAGTGAAAAGAAGAGGTGATGTTAGCAGAGGAATATAGATTTTGGAGTCTGGTGGACTAGGTTCCATTCCTGCCTCCACCAGCTCGCCTTGGGGAGTCACCTTGCCTCTTTGAGCTTCCTCATTTGTAGAAGTTATAGTGTATCTTGCTTGTGGGATTAGAGATAATGTCTGCAGAGAGACTCACAGAATGCCTGGCACATAAGAAGTGTTCAGTAAGTGTTCCCATCATTGTTAAGATGAAGCAGAGGTGATTTAACGGCCTCCAGCAGGCCCAGCCTTACTTACTCATGGAGCAACTGGGACGAGGCCACCCTGCATGTCATAATTGAATTTCTTTTTCTAGTTGTATATGGGACATTGGTTGGATTGGCCTCATGGGCAGAAATTCATACATTACTGAGTGTGTTAACTAGATTCTGAGGCCAGTGGGTATGTGGTAATATTGCTCCTGTCTGGAATATAGCACAGAACCAGGAAAATAATGAAAATGCCCCTTTAGGAAAGAACCAGCAAAATAGATTGCCCAAAGTGTTGGTGATTAAAAGCCCATCCACTTCCCCATTGAAGACGCCAAGCCCTCTCTCAACTCCTGGTTTTCTGCAGTGCTCCCAGCCTCAGTGAACCACACCACCCCTGTCTGAGGGAACACACCAGACATGTGGGAGTCACACCTCATACCCTCTTGATCATACCCACCACATCCACACACCCCTGAGACCTATTAACTTTCATCTTTGAATAGCCCACTAATAGGCTTTCTTCTATTTCCATCAGGACCATTATATTCTGTCTGGATTGTTGTAATAACCTGCTAACAAGCATGCTCTTTCATCTTTCCTACCCTGTAATCCATTCTCCTCAATGTGGGCACAGTGATCTGCCAGGAATGCAAATCTGATCAAGTCACCCCTTCTACACGCACACACACACATACACACATGCACATGCACGCACGCACACATGTGCGCACATACTTCAAACACCTCAGTGATTCCTAGTTGCTCTGATTAAGAATCAAAACTGTTCATGTGGCCTGCGAGGCTGGTATGTTCTGACCTGCCCACCTGTGCAAGCCTCCTTGCCTCGTACCACACATCCCCCTTCTCTTCTCCTGCACTCCAGTCAGCCTGGCTTTCTTTCATGCACACACCTGCCCCAGGGCCTTTGCATATACCTGTACTTCTGACTGAAACATCCTTGCCTAGTGGCCTTGCACTTCATTCAGGTCTCAGCTCAACCACCACTTCCATGGGATCCGTCCCCACCCCCCAGATCCCTGCCCAGGTTACATGCCCCTTTCAGGAGCTTTCCCAGCACTAGGCGCCCCTCCCTTCTGGAACTTGTTACTGTTGTTAATGTACATGTATTTGTGTGATAATTTGTTAAATATCTGGTCCCCCCCCCCATTACACTGTAAGCTTCTTGAAGAGGTAAATATTGTGCCACTCATTCAAATCAATAAACATTTATTAAATTTTTTTATGTGTGAGGTTCTGGACTAGGTGTTACAAGGGTTATACAGATAAGTAGAAGTCTCATCTGTTTTAGCTTTTAAGGAATTGTATTAGTTATGTATTCCTGCATAACAAATTGCCCTAAACTTAGCATCTTAAAACAATGAACATTATCTCACAGTTTCTCTGGGTCAGGAATCCTGGCATGGCTTAGTTGTATGCTTCTGGCTCGGGGTCTCTCAAAGCCTGGAGTCAAGGCATGTTGCCTGGGGCTGCGGTCTCTGCTGAAGGTGTGGAAGAGGATCCAATTCCACACTCACCCAAGTGGCTGCTGGCAGGTCCTTGCTGGCCAGAGACATCAGTCCCCCCTTTATGGCTACTCCGTGTGGGCTCCTCATGACATGGTCAGCTTCCCCAGACTGAGAGCTCCAAGGAGGAAGGAGAGCATAAGAGGACAGCCAAGACAAGCTGTGTCTTCTTGTATCCCAGTCTCCTCTTGAACGGGACATCCTGTCACTCTTGCTGTACCTTGTGGTTAGGCATGAGCCATTAGATCCGGTCTACACTCACGGGGAGGGGATTCCACAAGGGTATGACTCCCATGGAGGGGATCATCATTAAGCAGGAGGTAGGGTGAGGCAAGGACGCTCACATTCTACAAGGGGGCTTGTCACAAGGGTCATAGGGGGACACGTGGGGTGTTGGGAGAAGGATGAGTTTGCGTTTAGTCAGGGATATTTGGGAAAGGGTTCAGGAAGGTGGTCACAGGTGAGATGGGCCCTGGGTGGCTGATTTCAGCAAGTAAAGATGAAGTAGAGAGAGGGACTGTGGTCTACTCCCCCTTTCAACCTACTTCTAATGAATTTGGTTATCTGGTTCCAACCCATGGCAGATCAGAAGGTAGAAGTAGCAGGGGCGTGTGCTTTCTCTGGCGGATACTGACATCTGGAGTAAGTGACAGCTAGCAAGGGTCTAACAAGGGCAATAGATCTCAAGAACATATTTAGGGCTTCAAAATGCATAGCGGTCTTGGACCATTTGTTACAGAGGCATTCCCCAGGGGCCTCTGAGGGCACTGGTCGGTTACAGCCTAGGAAGTGACCATCGAGAGGTAGTTATGTGGGTGCAGCAGAGAAATTTAAGGAAGCAAGGGAGTAATCATTTTAGAATGTTTTACTTTAAACAAACCAGGTACGTTATACAATTTGGGGTCCTTCAAGGAGGTGGAACCTCAGCCATCAGTCCAAATTGGGTTATCGACACAAGAAAGGCAAAAGAAAGCTATACTAACTAGATATAACGTTCTTTAAATTAAAAAAATATATATATAGTTTGTACTTTTGTCACATGAATGAAACACAAATTTACTTTCCATTTAACTCATAAAGGAGGTGGCTGTTTTGTTTGATTTTGTCTTTACTAATTGACAAGTAAATGTGGCCTCAGAGAGAGAGGGAACTCTCTGAGTCATGTGCGGAATGTCAGCTCACGTCTTTACAGTGGGGTTTTCTTTTATTTGCCTCTCAGAGAAATAGAGTTCGTGGATTGTTCAGAGTGTGTCTATTTCTGGAGGCAGATGGATTAAAGGACCCACAAGATAGTGGCCTCTTTGCTTTTTTGATGTTCAAAATGAATCTGTGGCTCATACCCTGTTAGAATGGAAAGTGCCTCTCCCATCCTCACAGAGCACAGGCTGAGAGATTCTCCATTCAAACTGACATCCAGCCCTACTTTTTTCACCCATTTTTTTAAGTCATCCTACAATATGGAGTGGTAGAAAGAGAAGGGATTTGGGGGTGAGATTCGTATCATGGTTCTGTCTCCTGCTGCTGACCTCGGGCAGCTTCACGCCACTTCTCTGAGTCTCCCTTGATTTACCTGCAAGATTGGGATACCATTCCCTCCTAGATGGGATTTTCATTCAGAGTAAAATACGTGGAAATTACCTGTTGCAATCCCTGGCACCTCCAAGTGCTTAATAAATGGGTTCTTTAAAAAGTATAATTTTAAAAACATGGCTCCCATAATAGTTTCCCATTGTACCCTATGATTATGCCTATTGAAAAACTAATAACGATCCCTTAAAAGCCTATTCACTTATTGTCTCCCCAGTTGGACTCTCAGCTCCACCCAGGCAAGTGCATGCCTTGTTTTCTCTTACCATGCCTTTTTTGCACTTATTCACTTATTTTTCCATCCTTCTGTCACTTCAGTTGGACTGATTGAGCTTTCTTTATTTTAACTCCCTCCCCATTCATTGTAATCCATGTACTTTTAAGAAGTTATCCTTAAGTTCTGTACACATAGTGAAGCCTAAACATCACCCTCACCTCTCCACCATGCCCAGACCTAGAACCCCGGCATGTGGTTGTCATTCTTTCTCTCACTAATGCGCTATTACCACCTGGACCCCATTCTACCTTTGTGCAAACCCTCAGCCTCAGTTGGTCAATATCTGTCTGATGATTTTATAGTCATTCTTATATTGATTTATCAGCACATTCACCACGTTTCTTTGTTGGCTGTTATTCCTTGCATGTCCGTTTTTCTGAATATAGTTTTCTTCTTTCTGAAGTGCATCCTTTTTAAATTCTCTCAGCGAGGGTCTAAGAGTGGTAAACATTCTTTTGCTGAAAATGCCTCATTTTTACCCTTGCTTTTGGATGATAGTTTAGCTGGATACAGAATCTGTGTCTGATGGTTGTTTTCCGTGGCACTTTGAAAATTTTATGAGTTCTGATGCCAAAGCCCACTTCCCACGTGCTACCTACGAGCCAATCAAAAGTCTTAGTTGAATTAAGGATGAGCAAGAGTATAATTAAACCTAGCCTTCTAAAAAAGGCTAACATACCTCACCTGGGCTGTGCACAGGAATTTTTTTCCCACACCTTGAAAAGGGCTAATGCTGGAAGAAGATTTGCAGAGATTTACCAGGGATTACACGGCTCCAAGCCAGACTTCCGAGTCTGAGGCCAGTGACCCCACTGCCACCTTCTTAGCACTCTGCCTGCTTTGGGGATGCTGCAGGGGAGCTCTGGTTTTGGTGTTTCTTTGCTTAGTCTGGATGTGGCTTGAATTCGGGAGAGTCTTCCTGCACAGGAAGAGAAGATGTACTCACCTCTGCCCTCAAGGGTGAGGCCTATGGCGGGCTTGAGGTCTGAAAGCCACTGGCGTATAAGCAGACACTTAACATCCCCGCCAATCCATCTCTGCCTGCAGATTATGAAGGAGGTCCGGCGAGCACTGTGCAACGCGGCCACGGATGACAGCAAACTGCTGCTTCTCAGTGCAGTGGGCAGCGTGTTCTGCAGCGGCCTAGATTACTCCTACCTAATTGGCCGGTTGTCCAGTGACCGGAGAAAGGAGAGTACCCGGATTGCAGAAGCCATCAGGTGAGCTCTGCTCATGTTTGGACGCTTTGGGATGTGCCTCGTTCTTGTCACATGTAGCACATAAAAATACAGCCTGCTCAGTTAAATTTGAATTTCAAACAACATTTTTTTTTAATCATAAGTCTATCCCGTGCAATATTTGGGATATATTTACACTAAAAAAATTATTTGTTGTTTATCTGAAATTGGGATTTTAATTGGGCATCCTGTATTTTTCTGCCAAAATTAGGGGTGCCTTTGTTCTCTAGCTTACTTTTTTTTTGGATAAAAAGATAGTTTTATTTCTTTATATTAAGCCCAGCATCTGGTAATGTGCAGGTGTTATCCATGCTACTCCCACCCTCTGCCCGATGGTGAAATTGTCGATTTTCTGGGTGTTCCTGTGTCCCGAAGCTGACATGGCCCAGCACTGGGGAGAGGATGGAAGGGGTACCCCGGGCAGCTGTGCATTTGCAGACCCAGTGGGGTGAGGAGTGCTTCCCCCTCTCTTGTTGCCTTTGGAACAAAAGTTGGGATCCTGGGGCTGACATCCCAACTATCCCGACAATCGGTATCTTTTTCAGGACCCTGAAGGGTAGTTATTTCCCCATTACTTCTAGATTTATCAAAAGCAAGTAAGTGTTATCTCCAGCAAGGGCTGTCACTCAGCCTCCGCCCTGGGAAGGGCTCAGGCTTGCTGCTGCACCTTGCCCCAAGCTCCGACAAGAGTCACAGTGTGGTAATGCCACCTGGTCTCTGGGAAAGGAACACTTCTCCATGTGGGGTCTTGGAGCCTCAGGCCTCATGGGAGGGGTTTGCTGGGCCCTCCAATCTCACTGTGCCTGGCAGCATCACATGATGCTGATTGTCATGTGGCTATGAGAGCCTTCCCCAGGATGCGGTCTCCAAGAGATGACGTGGGGATGCTGTCACAGGTGGGGTTCCAAGTCCCCTCTTCAGGGTGAAGCATCCAGTGAAGTATGCTCCAAAACACATGCGTGCTTCCCGTTGCAGAATTCTTGCCCAAAGAGACACAAAAAGGCTGAATGCTGTTACTGGAAAGGGCATCTTGGTTGCACGCTGCTCCCAAGCTTCCTGGCTACAGACAGCCCTGGCTGCGTCCTCAGCAGTTTACTCTCTGCTCGGACTCAGCCATCCCTTTTAATAGCTGCCTCGTCACATGGCGAGGGGGGCAACAGGGTCCCCCCGTAAGCTTCCTTCATTTGTGGGACCATCAGAGATGGGGCGCCCATCTCTGGGGCCCGAGGAAAGCCTTGGCCATCGCCGTCATGTGGTTTACAAACTTCAGCGGAGGCATTACTGGATTTCCAGGAGTCCCAGATTTGAGGAGATGCTGACTGCATTAGCTAATGTCTTGAGAAACGCAGTCAGTGGGATTTAAGACATTTGCTATCTCATCAGGAAGGTGAGTTTCTCTTAGGCAGAGTAGAGGGTGTTGTAGCTGAGGGAATTCTTCCCAATGCTCAAAGGGAGTGGAAGTTCCTAATTTGTGAGCCTGCAGTGACACCGGGAGAGGGAATGGGGGATGCCTCCTAGACCAGCGGTTCACAGCCCGAACAGCACAGAGAATTCACAGGGAGCTTTTCTAAAACCCAGCTGCTTGACAACCCCAGAAGACACCGAATCAGGGAGTGTGGGGTGCGGCCAGCTCGTCTTTGGTTTTGAAAGGACCAAGGGTGGATGAGCAGCTTCACGAGGACGGATGGGGGTGTGTACAGTATGGCCCTCATAGCGAAGAGTGCCCACGGGGTCAGAAAACGAACCTTGCCCATCATCACCAAGTCCTAGGGGAGGCTCCAGCTCCACCAAATTTCGAGTGCTTCCCCCCGGCACCCACGCTCCAGAGTTTGGGACGCAAGGTGGCAGGGAAGCATTTCTCAGAGAATGTTCTGCAGATTTCCAGAGAAGTATCATGAGTGAAGGGCACTGTCCATAAATTACTTTGGGCTTGTTCTGCAAGTTCTGTCCCTGCTCCTGTGCATTTTCCAGGCATAGGAACATATTTGCAGTCTGAGAAGTCTCTTGTGAAAGAACTTTGTTCAAAGTCTAGCATGGCTGAAACATACTTTGGCCACAGAACCTTATAACCTACAGACAGCCCTTGCAGTTCTCTGGGGACGTGCATGCTCTTGGCTGGGCTGACCTCCAGGATCCGGGCACGCTGCACGGCCACAGCACCCCCAGCACTGCTCCTGCCCCAACCTCATCGTTTCCTAGAGAAAACACGCACACACGTGACCCAGTACGCCGTGTTCACTCTGCAGATGTTTGTTGAATGAACTAGCAGATGTGAGAAGAGCTCAGATGATTCATTCAGCACAGGCTTCTGTCCAGGACCCAAACAAAGCTGTCAGCCCCGTCCTGAAAGAGAGGCTGCCCTCACCTGAACTCCTCACAGGTGATGGCATGGTCTGCCGATGAAGATTAATCAGATAACCCGTGTGAAAAACTTGGATGGACTCAGCACATAGTTAGTCCTCAGGACAGGGGTAAGGAATTATTTTCATTGCTAGTACTGTTATATCTGGCCACAAGCTCTAGCTAAGCCTGCTCTGACCGTGGAGTGGGCTTCAAGAGCCCCCATTTGACAGCTCCAGGATGACCATCACCATGTGTATCTGGTGGTCAGAGGTCTCGTACTGGCTGACTTGGCTCTGAAACTTTGGCAGTGGGAGAGCTACACCCTGGCGCTCTGGTTAAAGGGAATAGGTAGCCAGGTCACACAGGAAAGGCCATTGGCCCCAGGTGGCATTTGTATGCAGGTCATTGCTTTGGAGAGTCCTCTGGGCCTGGAGGGTGGATCACCAACCACTGAGAATGGAGAGAGCAGCCCCCCCACCCCAGCAGGTGCACTGACTATCATACTATAAGCAGCCGTGGCCCAGGGCTCCTGTGGGCCAGGCACTGTCTCCTTCAATTCCCATATGGCCCTACGAGGACAAACCGTTGGCTTTCCCATTTGACGAGGAGGAAAATGGGATTCCAGAGAGTGAGTAACTTGTCCAAGATCTCACTACTAGTTAGGGACGACAGAGTGGAGACTTGACCCCAAAGTTCTTGCTCCTTCTGCCACATCGGAGCAGCCCAACACTCAGGCAGGCAGAGAGCACAGGGCTAGGCTGAGTGGAGGAAGCTGCAGGGACTGGAGTCAGCATGACTGATGGACTTTGATGCTGAAGAAGATGGCAAGCCATCTCCCCCGCACTGTCCCGCCGCCCAAGTCAGGATCAGATATCTGAGCGGCAGCATCTGTAATGCAATATCCTGTTTGCTGTCAGGCTTCTGTGTCCACTGGGCCCTTGTGATAGAGATCTTCTGCTTGAGAGGAAGAGGATGGGGAGAATGGTCTGTGCATTGCATTTTCATATCCAGGACATGAGCCTGCAAGGCAGCGTGGACCGAAATAGGATGGCGTGGGGGTGCAGGGGTAGAGCTGGGCACACCCGGTCCCTTTAGCCCTCCTCGGGATGTGTGATCCCTCTGCACAGGGCTCAGGTTGGAGACCGCAGAAGGAAGGCTCTGGGCTCTGGAATGGTATGGTCCCATAAGGTCATGAGGGTGGAGATGAATTCCTCAAAGGCTGCCGTGTGGAGGTTGGAGCAGAGTGGGAGTGTCAGAGAGGCCCTCATGAGGTCCACAGTGGGGAGGCGTCTTGATAGGAAGGACCCTCTTTACTGAAAGTATTCCACAATGGCTGGAGGATGGCGTATCCTCACAATGCTAGGGAGGGAATCCTGCACTGAGTGGAAGATTTGGCTTGATGGCTCCTGAATTCCTTTCCAACTTGGAGATTCAAGGTACTGGAATTGTATGAAGGGGTTTAGATGTGGAATGTTGGTCCCAAATCACTCAGACCCTGTGGTTCCAAGGATCCTGCCAAGAAACCCCACATACAGTGCAGGCTCCAAATTGCATTTGGTTAAAAAACACATGTTAAGGCCAGTGACTGAGGCCATGAAGTTAGGAAGTCAGACCAGGAAATGGGCCACTGGAAAACCAGGAATCAGAGGGCTGTGGTGTCAGAGTGCAGCAGTGTCCTTTTGGGGAGTCAGCATTGGCTGAGAGAGCTCTGCCTTCTACTCACAAACCACTGCACAGGAGTTAGGAGACGGGCTGCCTCGAGCCTGGGCAAGGATGTGTACTTACATGACAACACGCAGGTTGTGAGACACCCCCCACCCCAGGCTTCTCACAGTGGAATCCGATCCCAGCGTATCACTGTGATGCCCACATGTTTTGGTAAGGATTGCAGGGAAATGGTAGCAGCTGTGAAGGCATAAATCAGCCGGACGTTTGTATTAGTGAAGTACTAGCTGCTGTAATGAATAAACCCTGAATATGTGTAATGGCTCAGTTGTGATAGAAATTTACTTCTTATATTTGGGAACCTAAAACGGATGCTATTGATCAGCCTGTGGCTGCCCTCCAAGTGTGACTCAAGAACCCAGACTCCTTCTGTCTTGTGGCTCAGCACACAGGCCCTCCAAGACGGCCGTGCTCTTCAAGGTGAAAGCGAGAGGTGAGAGGTTTCTGTGCTCAGGCCTGGAAGTGGGCTTAGGTTTCCACTCACATTCCATCAGCCAGCGTTCGGTTACTTGGCCACAGCCACCTGTGAGAGAGGCGGGGAAATGTGCTCCAACAGCAGACTCAGGAAGAGGAGTGAAGGGAAAGCAGGTGTGGCAAGCGGCGAGTGCATCCCTGCCGCGCATCTGCAGTTTTCACTCTCGTTCTGGAAGACTCCTTTATCTATCCGGCAGTTACTGAGGGTGCACTCCAGTAGGTATGGGCACCAAGCCATGCACGAGGCAGACCTGTGGGTTTCTGCAAGGAGCTGAAGAGGGAGGAAAATCCAAAACCAAGTAAGCAAGCAAATAATTAGGATAATTGCAAATTGTGATACTGGTGTTTTCCGAGAACTCTCAGAAGGCCCTTGCAGCTCATGCATTGTGAGCAGGCTTGAGGGAGATAAGAGATGAGCCTGGGGGAGTAAGCAGAAGCAGACCAAGGTCATGGTCGTGACTATGGATTTTATTCTCGTGAGTTCTTGGTAGTTTCCAGTCTTCCACCTGAGAATAATGAAGGATGCAGGCTTTACTAGACATCTTGGATCTTTCCTCCATGTCCAGATGAGTATTAACATTTTATGGATCTTAGATAGCAGCTCTGGGAGAGGTGAAAAGCATTCTAGGGCAAAGAAAGTGGAGTTGGCTCTGCTTAATAGGTACAGATGCACTCTGAACTTTGGTCAGTGAGGAAGGGGAGGGGGATAAAATGTCTACTAATTGCAGAGCCATGAGCCCAGATGCCTCACGCCTCCAGGGGAGCTCAGTGTCCTTCCCCAGTTTTGGACGAAGCCACCATAATATATAGATCCTTGTCAGCATTCTAGAACCACCCTTGACGGGTCTGGCATCCCTTTGGGTGATTCAGAATCAAACAATCATAGGATTAAAAAAAAGGTTAAATATCACCTGTGCCCACCATCTGAAGCTTGAATTCCCTCTACAGCATCGCCCAAAGTGGTCATCCAGCCAAAACTGGAATACCTCGAGTAATGAGATGTTCATACCTCCCAATGCCAGCCATTCCACCTTCAGCCAGTGCTGTTAGAACATTCTTTGTCTCCTTGCATTCAAATATGCCTCCTTGTAATGCCCTCCTTTTGGTTCTCTTTCTGGTTCTAGACCTTGATGTTCAGGTTGTCTTTCTTAGGATATTTAAAATTTGTCAATATCCAGGGAGTGCTAACTGGGTGCAGTGCTGAGACAATGGGCATGACTCTGGACCCTCTGTGAAAAGTGGGACATGTGGTCACCCCACAAATCTCTTTCGGAAAGTGTGCCACCGACCACCGAGTGTGCCAGGCCTGTGGCTGCAGCTCAGTGGGCTCGGTGTTCAGGAGAATGAGATGCTTGCCTGGCACCCGGTTCCCTCTGACCACCTGAGGGTGCTTCACAGCACCAGGGAAACTTATTTCAGCCTTGGCAGGTTAAAGGGTATCGAATAGATCTCGGCAGGCCTGCCCACCTGTTAAAAAGGGTCTTCTCTTTTCTCCCAGGGACTTTGTGAAGGCCTTTATCCAGTTTAAGAAGCCTATCGTGGTTGCGATCAATGGGCCTGCCCTGGGCCTGGGTGCCTCCATCTTGCCACTCTGCGACATCGTGTGGGCCAGTGAGAAGGCCTGGTTTCAGACCCCCTATGCCACCATCCGCCTCACGCCCGCTGGCTGCTCCTCATACACCTTCCCCCAGATCCTGGGCGTCGCACTGGTAAGCCCCCTCGTTCCTCGGGCAGGGTCTCTCGCTGGGTTAAGTGGCTTTGCGTCCCAACAAGACCCCTTCTCTGTCCTGGATTTAGGATATGGCCCTTCAGATGAGTAAGGAGCCCAGGGGTGCACCCACCCTGTGGAACCTGTTGAGTATCTCTGCAGGGGAGCTGGGTTGAGGTCAGGCTGATCTCGGAGCCTTCAACCACTGGTGCCACATGCCAGTGGCAGGTGTGGCCAAGGGTCGAGAGGTCGACAGGGACATTCACTTATCAAAGGTGTACTTTGTTCACCTAAGTTAACTTAATTCAGTTAGTTCACTTCCTTAAGCACTTAATTAGTTAAAGCACATAATAGTTTAAGCTAACTAAACTAAGTTCAGTTTGCTTACCTAAGCACTTGGCCTACATTATCTCATTTATTCTTCACAACAACCTGGTAAGACCATGTATTAGAGGGGACTGTGTGCTGTAACAATCCTGCAATCCTAGGGTCCAAACAGCAAAGATTTCTTTCTCGTTCTTGCCGCAGTCCCGTGTTGATGTAGCTGTCCACACTGACTGGGGGCCCAGGCATCTTCCATCTGGTAGACCTACCTTTGCTTTCAGCTGGTGGACGTGAAGAGAGAGCCTGGAGGTTTTCCTGGGCCAGGCCTGCAAGGGGCTTCTTCACCTCCGCTCACATTTCACGGGCCAGGATTCGGTGGTGTGGCCACACCTACCTGCAGGGGAGGCTGGGAAATGTAGTCTTGCCATGTGTCCCAGAAGCAGGAAGGGATTTGATAATCACAGGCAGTCCCACCTGGAGAACCTGCGTTATGGTCTCCATCACACAGAGGGCAAGCTTAACTGGAGAAGGTAAGGAACTCGCCGGGCCACGTGTCAGCAAGCCGTCAGAGTGGTGTTGAGCGAGTGGTGGAGTCCACTGTAGGCTGCAGTCAATCCTGCACCAGCAGCCAGAGGGTAGTGTGGTCAGGGGCCACTTAGAAAGCACACACCAGGTGCTCTCAAGTTAGTGCTTGAGAGCCACTAACTCAGTACATCCTCCTACAACCCGGTAAGGGAGGACAGTTGTTATCTCCGCTTGACAGATTGGAGACTGAGGCTCAGAGAGGGTGAGTTGTCCAGGGTCACAAAGTGGGAGTGGCAGTCGTGGGATCGGAACACAGATTATTGGGTTTCAGAGTCTGTGCTCTTAACCAGCAGGTCATAAAGTAGGACCCACATCCAAGGAATGAGTCTGAAATTGGGGGTCTCTGAAAGACAGAACTGTCTGAAATCAATTTGCATCTCCTTGAAAGAGCTTGTCCCTCTAAGAAGGGGAGTAAGCAGATCTGGTGTGTCCTCCAGACCAGCTCTAGAAAGTCCCAGCACCCACATGTGTGGGTGTGGGCGTTCTAATATTGAAAAAGAAACCTGCCACATTCCATTGCAAGGGACACCTGTGACCTCCTGTTTGTTGAACCCAGTGGGCCCGTGGTCAGCTCTAACACTGTTTGCTCACTCTGCTGTAACAGATGCTCCTGGAAACACTTTCCTCCATCCTTGCCATTCCTGACTTCTCCTTGGCCCTCCAATAATTTATCTGTTCGTCTCTTACAAAGCCTTTGATGGGTCTTCTGGTTTGAGTTTGAGGTATTTGGCAAAGCTCAGAGTGTTTTAATGACCCAGCCCTTCTTGTTCCATTTCCTGTTTGGTCTCTGGCCTTGATGTTCACATCCCCCAACTCCAAAAGGTAACTCCCAGGTGACTGCGAAGGCCTGTGGGCTCAGCGTACTCACCACCTGCTTTCCTGACCCAGCGGACTGAGTTCAGTGTCTCTTCCACCCTTAGGATTCCTGAGATTCTCCCTCTCCGCACCCCGGGCTGAGGTCTGTGGGTGAAACTCTCAGGTGTCAGCTTCACTCAGGGCTTTGTGGGTCCTTACTAAAGTGTTGCTGGTACTGGGATTCTGCGCAGGGATGCCCGATCATTTAGACGCTCCCTGCTGTCTCTGAGATTTCCATTCTGAAAAATATGTCCCCTGGTTGCATTACACACTAGAACCACATGGGCATTCTGATGACCAAGGACTGAGCAGGTTGTCCCAGCAAGATTCTCTAAGCTTTCACTGATCACCTCCTACTTGCCGGCCACTTTACTGGGCACTTCCCACGGGATGGTCTCATTCACTCTTCTGAGCACCTGCAAAGGTAGGTCCTACTGCTCTCCATTTTACAGATAAACTGAGGCATGGAGAGTTGAGGTGAAATTCTGGCAGGTGTTGCTCCTTCTTTGAGCCCACAAACCTAAGTAAGCTTCCAGTAGGCACCAGGCATTGCCTTACCTGCTTAGAAGTACAAAGATGAGTAACAGGGGGGCTCCATCCCTGACAGTCCCATCTGTGGGCACGGATGCATGGCTGGTGTGGTGTTGCCCTGCTCTTTCGTTATCTCATTGGATCCTCCCGAGTGGTAACTTGTACCCACTTTAGAGATGAATAAACAGGCTCAGAGAGGTAAAGAGATTTACATAGGGTCCCAGAGCAAAGCAGAAGGCAGAGCAAGGGCCTCTGATCCTGCAGCCTGTGCCTTCCTCTGCCCTGGTCCTGAAACCTTGGCCTTCCCACCTGGGGAGGTGGGGAAATTACACCAGTGGCCCTACTGCTGGACTGCCATAAGGTTCAGGGGTGCTTAGAGAAAGCTCCTGGCAGGGGCACCTCCCAAGTGAGTCTGGAAGGATGGGAGCCCCCATTCTACCCCTTGAGTGTGGGCTTGTCCCTCTTTGATGGTAGCATGAAACAGGAAGAAAATACGAGATCGGTGGAGACCACCAGCAGCCCCATACCCACCAGCACCACCTTGTCTATGCAGCTGGGCCAGCGGGTGGGATCGGGGGGGCCATTCGGCTTCAGGGACTTGGCGTTGGGGCTGCTTGAGGCCACTCACAGTCTCACCAATGGCAGAAAAATGAGGCAGGCAGGGAGCCCAGGAAGCAAACACTTCCCCTTTTGATCTCGGCCACCGTGCTCTGCCCAAAGTCAGTGCCACTCCCGTTCCTCCCTGTCCTTTGTGGTTGCAAAAATGTGAACATTGTACAGTCTTATCTCTTTCTGTCTCTTTTATTTCAATCATTTCTGAAACTCCAAGAATGTTGCTGACTGAGACGTGTTCTTGCCGACCGTGTCCTGTTTGGCTGCTTCTGTAGCGTTCCTCCCTTTCATTTCTCCTTCCCGAGACAGAGGTGTTTCTAAATAAGTATAATGACAGAGATTTGTCTCCAAACCTCTAACCAAATGCATGCTGTAGGCTCCTTACCAACCTGATAAATTTCTCTACTCTGGCATGAAAGATTGTCCTTTGGGTCTTCATGACCCATCAGTGACAACGAGAACAAAGGGGAAAACACACGCAGAGATCCAGCAGCCGAGAGAGCCTGGCGTTTCCACATTGATCCAAGAGCGGCTCAGCATATAGGGGCAGGCAGATGGATGGCAGGTCAGGGAAGGGATTGTCTGCTGCGTGAAGGAGGTGGGGGTTTATCCTGAAGGAGATAGGGACCCCATCACATGGTGATGACCATTACACCCTAATTATCAGCTGGAGAGTCACTTGGTAAGTTTTAGTGGTGACTGCGTTGTGCTGTCTGTGCCTAGGACTTTATCCATCAGCCTCCTCCCAGAACACGTATAACAGCTGTGAACTACAAAGCAAAAGGAAATTCTTTGGGGAGTAGGGGATGGAGGAAACCGCAGAAGGCGGGGAGGGAGATGGTCAGGTGGGGAGGGTGCTTTCTACCCTTTCCAACTGGGCAGAGGTATGCACAGCCCTGGGTCACCAGGAGAGATGTGTGCCTCTGCGTTGGTATGATGGTATTATTTAGGACCTTTCTGGCTGCCAGTGATGGAGACACTTTTAACTGGCTTAAAACGGGAAGAAAAGAATGCAGTGATTGCCATAACTTGCATATGCATAAGTGGAGCCTTCTTTGGGGTTGCTGGGATCCAGGAATCCCAGCTCAGTCAGGACTCTTATTCTCCAGCCCTCCTTTCTTTGTGGTCTCACCTCTCCAAAGAGTGGGGACACAGCAGTGGGTGGCCATGGGCTCCTTGACTTTCGCATGCAACCCCATCGCCTCTAGCTGGGAAGCCTCGCGGAGAGCTTTATTACACAGGGCACATATCTGTTCCTCTGTGGACCAGTCGTCATGGCTGGGATGTCAGCACTGAAATGTACCCAGCCTGGGGTGCTTGCTCACTCCTGTGGGCCTGCTGCCAGATGTGGGGAGGGGTGTGGGGCAGACAAACCCACAGTCGGTACGTGGCTTCCTTTGGGAATTGGAGGAAAGCTGTGGACTCTCTGCTCAGAAAGATGCACACAGACACAGATGTTTGCGGGTAGTTCCCAAAGCTTATCTGACCCCCCAGTTGATAGCCATGCCTTAGAGTACCAGGACAGTGGTACTCGTCAAGCCCAGGCCTTGCTAACAGACGTGGGAGGCACTCTGGGCCCTCAGGCTTCCCCTGCCTTTGCTTTTTTCAGGCCAACGAGATGCTGTTCTGTGGGCGGAAGCTCACCGCCCAGGAGGCATGCAGCAGGGGACTTGTGTCCCAGGTCTTCTGGCCAACCACCTTCAGCCAGGAGGTCATGCTGCGGGTCAAGGAGATGGCCTCCTGCAGCGCAGTGGTGAGTTCCTGTGTCTTTGTGTGCTTGTCCGTGCAACAGACCCATTTTACAGATGAGGGTCATGAGGCTGAGAGGGACTAACTGACTTGCCAAAGGTCATGCAGGGTGTGTGTGTAAAGCCGTCAGTGCCTCCTCTCGGGGTCGAGAGCTTACATCCGGAGACAGACAGCCGGTATTCTTAGAGATTCTCCATCATGTCCAGCCTGAAAACCTCACAGAAGAGAATTATACCCTGGGGTAGAGCGCGTTGCCTTAAAAGAAAGTCCTAGACACACACGGGAGCACAAAACATCTGTAGTTTTCAAAGAATACGAAAAACAAAGGCACATAAGGACAAAGGGTGTTAAACCGTCCTGGAGATGAGAGAAGCCAGCGCACGCCGTCCTCATATTTCATTTCTTCCACCCACCGAGTGCATGGCACGTTTAACCATCGCCGTTTGACTCTGAGGACACATCGGAAAATAGATAAATAAATAACACCTCTGCAGAGGCGCCGGATTTTAATTAAATGTCGATTTTATCTCATAAAAGTCACTCTGAGCACAGTATGGAAATACCCTGTTGAAAGGTGGAGTAAAGACTGCTCCTGGAGCCACGGGGCCAGTCTAGGAAATGAGAAAGGTGATTTGGCAGAATAAGGTCGGGGTGGGGGGCGCTTCTGTCTGTGCTTCGGAGTCAGGGAGGTGCTGGGCTGGAATTTTGGGGTCAGACCCGTGAGTGTCCCTTCCTTCTCTCCGTCTGCACTGACCCCCCGCCCCCAACGTCCCGGCCACCATGCCTCTCCCCCTCCCCCCTGCCCCAGCCGCCGAGCCTCTCCCAATTTGCCTCATCAGCCTTGACTGGGCACCTACTGTGTGTAAGCTCCGCTCCCAGGAAACCTGACAGTGCCAGTGATGGTGAGGGAGAGGTCCGCATCATTGGTGAACGCGTATTATGGGCCATGCCCTCTGCTAATCTCTTTATGCGGATTGTCTTTTAATCTTCCTGATAACTGCTGTGACCCACTCGTCCCACTTTGCTTGGGACTTTCCTGGTTTTAGCACTGGAAATCCCATGTCTCAGGAATCCCCGTGTCCTGGGCACACAGGGATGGTTGATGAGCCTAGGATCAGCTGCACGGAGAAGCACGTAGACATTCTAAGCAGAGGAAGCTGTTTGAGTGAGGGCACACGAGTGCGAAAACCCCCATGGAGTTCAGGCAGCGGCTTATGGTGGTGGAAGCAGGTTCACGGGGTGAGTGAGGGACAATAAAGTTGAGAAGGAAGGTGGGAGAAAGGCCTCAAAGTTCCATGAAGGAGTCTGGTCATGGGCAGTAGAGGTACAGAGGCGAGCGAGCTGTTGAAGAAATACTGCAAAGAAATCTCTCCTCTCCAGTTGTGAATTCAGGAGCTTTGGGGGTGAGTTGCTCGAGAAAGGACTCTGCTCTGGGACCTGGGAGCTGGGGTTCTTCAGGGGGGCTCTTGTGAGGCGGGAGGCGGCCTTGGTCTGCCGGCCCCTTCTCACTCCCCTTAGCCTCCAGCCCGGGCCGAGTAGGAAGATCCCAGCTTCCTTCCAGCCTGCTTGAGCAAGGGAGCCCTTGTCCTGCTTTTTCTCTTTGAAAGTACTTTGGGAAAGTGTGAAGCGAAGCCTTGACGTCAGCAGAGGAGGGCGGAGGCCGGTGGAAGGACGAAGGATGCTCGGGTGCCTCAGTCCCCCGCGGTGTCTGTGCTTGGCCCACCCCGGTCAGCCGGGCGTCTGCAGGCCGCATGCGCTGGGCAGCTTGGGCGCCTTTACTCCGCTGGGCTCAGGTCCTCTGTCATAATGTGGAGATAAAATCACTACCTCTTTCTGGAGTTAGCATGAGGACGAAATGAAAGAAAGCAGGGAAAGTACTTCTCATATCTACTTCTAATAGCGTTGCTATTATGACTGTGAGCAGTACAATTGCTGTCACTCATGACCGTGATGATTTTCCCTGTTACCGCCATTATCGCTACCGTAGTCCTAATATCGCTGTCATTGTTGCGTTGCTGCCGTAACCCTGTGGCATCAGCACGGCCACGACTGTCCTCACTATGGCATTACTAACACTCCCACTGTTGCTGCTGTAATACTCTAGGGTTATTACTGTTGTCCTCGCTGTTACTAGGCATCCCTACAGTTACCGCAGCTGGTATTACTCATTACTACAACGATCGCTAGTTCTCTTGCCGCTGCTCTTCCTACTAAGCCTAAACAAGAGACACTCCTGCTGGGGTGAGCCCGCTGCATACTCTGACAGCCCTCAGCTCGTTCTCTTACTCTCTGATGCCAGCCGTCCTTACGGTAGGCGTTGTTGTCACGTGGGCGCAGATAATCAGAGCGAAGCATGCGAGGTGAGAGCAGTGTTTCCCAAACTTTTTCATGACACCCATAGAAAATGATACTGAGCTTATGTCACCCTTGGGTCAAGGACAAAGCTCTCGCGGTCGGGGGTCACACAGGCCCCACTGCGCCATCCCAGGGACCGAGGGCTCAACACCTTGGCGCGCCTGGAGCCCATTCCTGGCATTGCTGGGGACACGGGGCCTGGGAAGTTCTGGACGACAGCAGGCAGTCTCCTCTGGCTTTGGACATCGGAAGGTTAACTGGTGCCTCCTAGGCCAAGTACGTTCTTCTGGAGCAGAGTCCCTGGGGCCGGCTAACAAGGCTTATGCGTTTCCCTTCAGGTGTTGGAAGAGTCGAAATGCCTCGTTCGGAGCTTCCTGAAGTCCGTGCTTGAAGATGTGAATGAGAAAGAATGCCTCATGCTCAAGCAGCTCTGGAGCTCCTCCAAGGGCCTGGATTCCCTGTTCAGCTACCTGCAGGACAAAATTTATGAAGTCTGAAGAGCCCCAGTCCACCTGCCCCAGCGCTCGAGGGCACCTGACTTCCAGCTTTGCCCTGTGCTTCAGAAATCCGAGCACGGTGTGCGCCGGCTAAGGCGTTTGTCAAGGTGTCTCTCTTGTGTCCATTTTCTCCTGTCCTTTGGTTGCTCCGCATTGGTTTGATTTTGTATAACAGATGGGAAACGCAGCATACTCGGCTTCCCCCGGGTCCCCCCACCCCCACCCCCGTCACTCCACTGGCCAGAGAGCTATCGAGGGCTATATCTTCCCAGGCCTCTGCCAGGTACTGTTGGGCCTCTCCCCACTCGCTGAAATGCACCATCCTGGTCCAGGAAGGGGAAGGCCAGTTTTCCCCATCCTTCTGACTCAGGCTGTGTCTACACAGTGCCTCTGCTTTGGAGATGTGGCTGTATGGCTCTCTCCGGTTAAGTGCAGATCTGGTGACAGGGGACAATCAATCTTAGGGAATTTCCAGACCGCTGAGCAAAACAGTTGTGTAGAGCCAGCCTCAGTCTTCTCTCTGATGCAAATCTGTGTGACTTTTAGGGCTTGGTCTTAAAACCCAATTGAGTGATTTGCAAACCCAGATATTGTACGTTTAGGAATGTTTTGTTAAATATATATTTTTAAAACAATGTAAGTGAAAATTCTGATAATTTATGTGTATTATATGTAAAGCTAGTTTTACAAAAACATGAACTACTAGGAGATTTTTTTCTTTCATCAAACTTATTTAATTTATTTATTTTTGTTTATATATTATGATATCTGTCGTTGACACAGATATTATTTTCATACTGCCCTGGACCAAATCCCGTACAAGGTTCATGCTGTTTGGTGCATTCTAGCAATGAACCACGCAGAAATAAAATTCGGAGAGATGTAAATGGAAGGATCCCCGTGGATAAAAGGAATAGTTCTGCACCAGATCCTCTTCATGTAAAACGGTTCTCAGCTGTAATAATTGAGTACCTGCTCTTAGGAGAAATTATGGGAGAGTTTTCTCTTCACTCTGCTGCCTTGAAGGAGATAAAGGGGCCTCCAGCCTGAATGGTACTGAGACATACCCACTCCCTAATTCGTGATGTCAGGAAGAGCTAATAGGCCCTGCCTAGGGATTGCATATTGTCTAGAGTGAGCCCTTTGTCTTTGGGGCAAATGACTGAACTTGGATTTCAGAGTCCATTTCTTCCATGTGGACAGCGTTGTCTGGTTTTGGCCTTCCAGGGGAGGTGGGCGAAGAGCTCCCACTCTGTTGAGCCGTCAGTTGGTCTGAATCATTTCGTGTCTAGAAGCGCAGACGATCTTGTTGCTAGTTGTTTACTTACATCAGGGCGAAATAACCAGGGATGAGGCCTCCCGTGCCAGGGTCCCTGGGCTGCCTGCCCACATCTGCATTTAGACCATCACCCCAAAGTCCATGGATCAGCTGAAGAGAAGGGGCGGGACTTGGTTTGGGTTTGGGTTGATGAAGAGAAAGGTAGACCTCGGGTTTGGAGCAGCAAAATGACAGGAGCATGTTCTGCATGAGGTGTCACCCTTCTGTGGGTCAGTTAGATTATCGGAGTGGTGGGATTGTTCCATGTCCATCACAGCCCATGAGTATTCTCAGAGACCTCCTTGCCTCCCTCCTCTTCTCTTTCCCTCTGTGGTCGCCAGCCTGTCTTGGCCCTTGTTGGAGACAGTGAGTGGAGCAGGGAGTGCTGGGAGCATGGTGGGAGGAGGGGAGGCCGGCTGAGAACAGGGAGGCTGTTGCCACAGTTTTCTGTCTGCCTTGTGTTTTAAGAGTGGGTTGAGTGTCTACACTAAGGCTCGAGACATGGTCCTGTAGACAGTGAATGTGAAGTTCATCTGGATGCGATCCCCAAGATGGCCTTGGTTCTCTCTATAGAAAGCCCCTCTCCTTACTATCCTTCCCCGTTGGAAGGATCTCTGATGATAGGGTAAGAATGTGTAACTGTTACTAGGGTAGAATTTCTGCTGTTAATTTGTAGGTTCTGGGTATAAGAGGAGGTGTTTTGAAAGACGGTCTGTGTTTGGTTGTTTCTACACAGTCAATTCAAGGAGGATGTTCCACAAATTGGGCCAAAGTAGGTTAAATCTGCTTGCTGCAGGGTAGACTGCATCGCTGAATTCTCCACTTTCTGGATAGTTGTTTTGATAATATGGAGATGAAATCCAGGTAACTTTTAGCAAACTGACCTGGGATGGAAAATGCCAGATCTGTGCATGTGTCTGGGTTTACCCTAAGAGCTTTCTCAAGACAGGGGGCTCAGGTTTTCACTTTTTATCTTTGGTCACAGCGCCTTCTCTCCATCCATAGGATCGCTTCTCCCCTCTCTTCACCCTGCTTTGCCTCCACCCCCACCCTCTGTCCCTTCCCAGAGCCTGGGCAGGTCTTTGAGGAGCTGCCTGGTCTTGGCAACCCAAGCCCAGAATTCACCTTGGGGTTGGAAGAACCACCGTGGGTGGCAAGTGAGGGTACTTCTTCAGTCGAGGAACCTTGTAGGTAACCCACTCTTTGCCGTCCCGCAAGCCCCACGTTAGACTTCCCCTCCCTGCTCCGCTCCAGCCCCAGGTGATTAGCACCCAGCGTCCTGTAATGGGACCACTGGAGTTAGCAGCCCCATTCCAAGAGGACTCTGCAAACTTTGCCAAGGTGGTCAGAGCTGCTCATCATTTGGAAAACACACACGAACGCTGATGTACCCACGTGTCCCTTCCTGCTTTTAAATAATGTCTGTGGGCAAAAACCATCAAGAATTACCCTCTAAGAATGGAATTAGCTAGCTCTGAGAAGGTAGTAGAGAATTGATTTAAAATGTTACACTTGTTTGGTATAGATTAAACTAGGAAATGTTCTCTCTGAAGCATGATAATATGTTTCTTCCGTATGAAGTTTAGTATAAGGATGGAAAAATAATGATCAAAATGGACTCTGATCAATGCAACTGTAGCTCCAAATATCCACATTTTAAAAAAAGCCTTGACTGAATGCTGAATTGCATTTCCCATTAATTGTTCGTTTAAAAGATTTTGTAAACTTTTTTTAATTTGAAATTGAGTCACATTCATGCAATTTTCCAATCTAGTTTCTGTGGAAATTTTTTTAAGAGAAACAAATAGAAACATCTTCAAATCTTCCTAAGTGAATATTTAAAATGCAGAGTTGCTTCTCTTCTGTTTCTGTATTCAGACACTTAGATCTGTTGTACATATTAGTTTAGACACTCTCACTAATATACACAGTATTTAAGACTCTAAATGAGATTTCATAAGTATTTTATTTTATTCTCTGTAAATGGTTTTGTATAATCTTTAAAAATCTACACTTTGCCTTTGTAGATATTTAAGGGAAACCATTTGGGGGTTGTCTTGCATGTATATTTTTGTTGTAGATAAGTGTTGCTCAGTTATTTCTGCAAATTTTGGTTGAAATGCTTACAGACTTTAATACAGTATATATTTTCAGAATATAAACTTTTATATTTCTGTGGTAAGTTAGGATATGCGTTTTAGGCAATCTTTTCCATTAACATTACTTGTTCTTTCAAAAAATAGCATACTGGTTTGGTGCCAATGGTTTTATTTTTTTTCATTAGAATCTACTGCTCTTATATTGTTGGAGAGCAGGTTAATTTTCTTTTTCTCAGAGTAATTGAGTTTGAAGTATAATTTGAAAATGTACTGAATTTGTGGATAAGCCTTACCATTAGGATCAGTAAATTTTGCAACCTTTGCAACTACATGTGTAGTTTAGGACCTCCCCGTAAAGTCTCACTGTGCGGCAGTTGATGGAGTCTGTGAACAGAGCCTTAAGCTTGTTGCAAAAAAAAAAAAAAAAAAAAAAAAAAAGGGTAATACGGGTTGTTGTTTCTTCCAAGCAACGTAAGCCATTGTTGATGGACTCAACGCAGTCCGTAAGTCATGGCTAATGTGAAGAGTTTGGTTGAGCTGATGGCAGCAGGAGCCAGACAGGCAGCTTGGTGATTGCCTTTGGCCATACGAATGGACCAAGGATAGGTTTTATGGAGCCTCCTTCGCACTATTCACATGGTTTAGACATGGTCACAGGGAGGGCTGCTGGTCCATCATTTGTTCTGAACAAATGGCATTTCCTACTCCTGACCTTGGCGGTTGACCCCAGGTCCCTCGTGGATGACCTGGCACCATCCAGCCCGGCTGAGGTCAGCACTCCTTGAGAGGTGTTAACAAAGTTTACATGTGAGTCTTACTGTGTAGACAATCTGAAGTCAATTTCAGTTACGTAATCAGCATTCCCATGTGTCCTGAGTGTCTTATTAATGAACTATGTGTGTGAAGCCATACTTAAAACTGAGTTTAGCAGGGCAAAGGCAAACTAGATTAAGAGCATCACATCAGCTGAGGCCAGTCACCCAGGGCTGTTTTAGTGGAGTCTAAGTCATGGAGCTCATTGGTGGTGCATCCACTGTGTCTGGGATCTAATAAAACCATCTAGAGTTTGGACTTAAATTTTTTCTAAAGATTACGATTCCTTTCAGTTGGCCACACTTCCCTAGCTACCAACTGATTCTCCTTACTAAGGCTTTAAAGATGACTGGAGACCAGGGCTCTCGTATGGCTAAACGTCAGGTTATTGAGTGCATCTCTAGTAAGCATTCATAAAGTCTATCATCGAGATGGAGATTTGCTTCCCGTGTTTGCAGTGTGTGCGCAGTCCAAAGAACAGATGTCGGATCTGAAGCCTCAGCTGGTGTCTATCCGGGTTGACCATGCCTCATTGGCCCAGCACCTGACCTGATGCTGGAGCTCGCTCATTCAGGGGACTCCGGGAGGTTTGGAGGGTGGAGAGTGTTCCATCTGGTATTAAACTTGTCCCTGTGCCATTAGTCCCAGCTGGAAGTCATTTGCTGGTGTCCACATTGACAGGATTGTGAAAATACTGCCTTTCATAAAACTAAGGACCAAAGAATTCCATTAATCCAACAAAGCACGTGTTTCATAGACTGTGGGCACATCCAGACAGAGGTGTGCACGCTTTATGGCACAGAGAAGCTGCTCGCTTCCACCGACCTGGCTGGCCATGCAGAGGGATTTGTTATCACCTTGAGAAGGCTCTGAAAGATGAGTTTCTCAGATTGAAACTCGCTATCTCAGGTGGGTGTTTCTGCTGTGCAGTCCCAGCCCTTATCCATATCATAAAAGGTGGAGGTCTGGCATTCTTCCAGATGATCTCACCAGTGTAGACTGTTCCATCTGAGTAGGAACTTCCAGCGTGAGTTTTTAAAAATGTGTCTACACTGAGCAGCATCTTGCAGTTGCTAAATTTCCACCTCCTTTTGTTCTTCATTGACCCATTCCAATTCCTGTTTGGCATGAGAAGAATTTCCCTCAATTCTCACACCAAGGGATGCTCCATTTTTCATTCATGATGAAGTCACCCATCCATTAACTGGTTGAGAAATGATTGATGCTGAAGAAGTGGCATTCTAGTGGTAAGGCTTATTACCAAACTTCTGATAATGAAGCAGGCTACCAAAAACTTATCCAGCCCACCCTAGGAGTGTGTGGATTTGATCGTGGGTGTCACACACACACACCAAAATCCAAGGAGACCTTTGCAAATTAGGCTACTTGTTTTATTTTGCCAGGTTATCATGGGAGAGTCTTTAACTAGTTCTGAATATTTGTAAGTATGAGTACTTCATAGAATTATAAAAGCAGGTACAGCTGACCCTTTCTCACTGCGTTGTAAATATTTCCTGAGACTGGGTGCAGTACTGAGGGATAATAATCTTCTGACTTATCAAATGCTGACTGTCTAGAGCAAATTGTACACTCTCTTTGTGAATGGTCCTGTAACGTGTATGAACACATTTCTGGGTGCCTTAGAAGTTGTATTTTTCATGTGTGCTAATATGCAGTATTTATACATTGTGAGAAGCTGCTTTGAATAAAAAGGTTGAAACTTTGTCTGCATTTGCTTGTGTACATGAAACTCACAAACCTGTGGTTTCTGAATAGAGAAGCTTCTGGGCCCCCAGGGGGTTGAAACACCTGATGCCTCTAGGTGGTGTCTGGGTTCCTGACTTGAGGCTTCAGTGATTCAGGCCGGTAGCCACTGGGCAACAACAGCATGACCCCAGAGGACTGTAGGATGGGGGGGCCCAGGGATTATTTTTCAGGGGGGTTGATATAAGCATTCGTCCCTTCCCTGGTACAGGTGGAAGGTTATTTGCACAGGGCTCACTCCTCACCAAAGATAAACCCCCATAGAGCTTGACCTTGCATGACCCCAGCTGCCATACGTGGCTTACCACAATATTTGTCACTGTGGAATTGTGTAAAATCCTTTCACACACACGATCTTGTTGCTTCGATCATCACAACATGGCTCTTAGGAGAGGGACGCTGAGGGGGTGACCCCTGGCCTCCAAGGCCTGGCTCTAGCAACATCGCAGGGAAGGAGCTTTTTTGGAGTTCGTGGCAACAGAATCCTGGGAAAGGGACTTGCACAAGGTCAACGTCTAACTGTCCATCCAGCAGCAGGATTGAGCCTCCTGCTTTGTCGCAGGACCTGCACGGGTGCTAAAAGGCGGACCTTACTCAGTCCCTGTCGCAAAGGGGCTCAGGGTCTAGGAATGTGGGAAAGGTGGGTAATCCTGCCATGCTTCTCAAACTGTCCACAATGCAGTACTGGAAAGAACACCTTCCTGCCCAATTATGAACACCCTCAGAGTGGAGAAGGGGGTGCACTAGTGATTGCTCATTGTCCCTCGGGTCACCTTTCAGTCCCGGGGGGCCAGCCAGCCTCGGCTGGAGCCCAGGATCTTCCCTCTGCTGGCCTTCCCGCTCTTTTTCTTTCTGTTGTTTCTGGTGTCATCATTGTCCCCATTGTTGCTTTGTGAGCCTCTTTGGCCTTTCTACAAGGTCCTGATTCCATCCTAAGTGGTCAAGGTCACACCTGAAAAGTCCTTTACTTCTAACTGCCTCTGATCCTTCCAGTAGCCTAGAAGGCCTTTCGGATACTCCAAATGTGACGTCTATAAGCCAAACCTTGTTCCTTTGACTGCCTCTCGCAGGCTAACTTTGATGGGACATTCTGCTCAAGAGCCTCTTCACCAACAATGAGAGGAAATAAACACAGATGGGGTTGGGACTTGCATCTGGTCCAACATCAAGAGCAACAATTAAATGATTCACCAGTGTAGTGAATAAGCAGGAGCAGAGTGTAATCCCAAAAGGAACTTTATTTTTTTTCTCACTGTCCCTTTAAGTCTGGTTAATGGGATAGTCCTAATCCGAGATGAAAACACAAGTAGGCTGCAGGAACTTTCTGGTAAATGTTCCTTAAAGTCACAAACACAGGGGTGCCTGGGTGGCTCAGTTGGTTAAGCGTCTGCCTTCGGCTCAGGTCATGATCCTGGGGATCAAGCCCCGCATCAGGCTCCCTGCTCAGCGGGAAGCCTGCTTCTCCTTCTCCCGCTCCCCCTGCTTTTGTGCCCTCTCTCTGTGTCTCTCTCTGTCAAATAAATAAATAAAATCTTAAAAAAAATAAAGTCACAAACACAGTCTCAACTCAATAATTATGGGGGTGGGGGATGGGCAAAATAGGGGAGGGAGATTAAGAGGCAAAAACTTACAGTTATAAAATAAATAAATTGGGGCGCCTGGGTGGCTCTGTTGGTTAAGCGTCCGACTCTTGACTTTGGCTCAAATCATGATTTCAGGGTCATGAGTTCGAGCCCTACAGCGGGCTCCATGCTGGGTGTGGAACCTGCTTAGGATTCTTTATCTCCCTCTCCATCTGCCTCTCCCCCCATGCTCATGCGCGTTCTCTCTCTAAAAAAATTTAAAAAAAAATCACGGATGAAAAGTACAGCACAGGGCATGTAGTCAATGGTATTGTAATAACTGTGCGGTGGCAGATGATAACTAGACTTGTCATGGTGAGCAATGTGTAATGTACATAACTGTGGAATCATGATATTATACCTGAAACTAATACAATATTATATGTCAACTATACTTGAATTTAAAAAGATAATTTAAAAAATGGCCATGTCCCAGTTAAGAATCAATGTTTTTGACTTCATTCAAGGTTAAGGTTCCACTTATTCTTGCCGAACCTCACTGTCTTTTCTGGTTGTATTGGCGGGGACCAGGAAAGGTTGTACAAGGACCAAATGGTGCTGTTGCCTGAGGGGTTTTCATTCTCTGGGCCTCACAGATATTTACAGCCGACTATCTCCCACAGGGGACTTGTATGGGTTTCTTGATACCCTCCTTCAGTTGATGATGGCCTGTCTCTTATAATTGCTAAATGAACCCTATATCATCAGCCTATTGATCCCTCTTCAGCCCCTAGGAGTCTGATTCCACTACCAGTTCCTCCAGATGAAGTCTGTTGGCCCCTTTAGGGCAGGGCAGTCCCCAGCCTGCTCTCTGCCACGCGTGGACCACATGTGGCTCACTGGGGCACCTTCTACCCAAGCAGATACAGGGGTGCACAGTAATTCCTGAACATCGGCGACTGCCTCACTGGTGGAGTAGCCAGTCAGCCTAGGTCTCTTGTCCACAGAATTTCTCAGGCATGAGTCAGATGCCAATCCACTGTGTCCCTTAAGGTTTTTGGGGTCCACTGAAGCCCCATTTGATTTCAGATGAAAGGGGAGTCCTCCTCACTTACTTGCCCAGTATGTGTGTCACGGTGAGTAGAATTCCAAAGAAGCTCTTACAAACCCTTCTTAATAAATGTTAGATGCATTACCCCTAGAAACTACTCAGGCTCTTGTAAGTGGTGATTTCAACATGATGGGGAGCCCTTGTATGGGAGGCATATGCTGTAGGGCCTTATGAGTTGTGATAGGGGCTCAAGGTTTCCCTATAAGTGAAATGAGAGACCCTGGAGGATCTGGGAAGGAGTGACCTGGACTGACTTGTGCGTTAACGGATTTGCTCTATGACAATAGGCAGTGGGGTGAGGGCAAGGAGGCCAGTAGGAGACATGCAATTGTCCATCTTCCCTTAATGAAGGCTTGAACCAGAGGTGGGGCGGTTGAGGTGGTGAAGGAGTGAAGGAGTGATGTCCTGAGCTGCTTTCGAAGGCAGACCAAGATTTTCTGGTTGTTGGTTGTGGAGTCAGAGAGAGCGCGGGGTCAAGGGCAAGCCTGGGATTGGGGGGCATGAATGGCTGAAAACTGGAGTTGCCCCTGACTGAGGCAGGTAGAGCTTTGGGCTTCAGAGAGCAGGTCTGAGCGGGGGCCCCAAGAGCTCTGCTAAGACCTGGTACCATATGCAGATATTTGACCTTGCTCAGTCTTTGAGGATTACAGTTGTGCCTGTCTTGTAGGGTTTTTTTAAATGATTAAATGACATTTACACACACACACACACACACACACACACACACACATGCACACATATATCTTTGACTGTATTATATATGAGATTTTATATCTATGAGATTTATTTATATAAATGACATTAATATATAAAATTAGATTGTATATATAATATTTAACACAGTTGTTGGCATATATCTTTTTTAATGATTACATGAGATTTGCATAATGAGATTTATATATAAGTGAAATTATATATATAGTATTTAAAACATTTGCTAACATATAGTCACTAATGATTAAATGAGATTCTTATATATAAGGAAGGTTTTATATATATAAGATATATATAAATGAAATATTATATAATTTTTAGGACAGTTGTTGGCAGATAGACACAAACGATTTAATGTGATCTACATATATGTGTAATGTTTTATATATATAAAAGAGTTATATAAATATATGAAAAATATAAATGAGATTATGTATATATATAAATGAGATTTTATCTAAATATAAAATGTTCTGAAAAGTTGGTACATAGTCACTCTGTAGTGAGGAAATGAGCTTTACATATATGCGTGAGATTATATTTGTGTTAGATTTATTTGAGATTAGATGAATAGATACCCACATACATACATCCCCCCCCACCCCGGGCTCAGGAGAAAGTCGGGCAGGATGGGTCAAGTCCCTCTGGTCTCTCAGATGAGAACTTGTCTCTGCTGGTAGCCAAATGGAGTGTTGTCCCCAGAAAACCTCCCTGGTGGTGACACCTGGCACGTCCTCCTCCTTCCTGGCCATGTGTCCTGGTCTCTCTCAGGGTCGTGAGGATGAAATGCGAGCCGGTGTGAGACCTGGTGCACCTTCCCTCCGGGATTCCACAGAGCAACCGCGTCAGAAGCTCTTGGATTCTGAGGTTTCCAGGGAGGTCTGTACTTCTCCATCCTGCAGATTCCTTCCTGGAAATGCAGATGTGGTGGCATTGGACCAGAGATGGACTGGGAGCCTTCATGAGCTGGGGTGAGAATGAGAGCCCTTCGGGCACAGAGCCAGGTGGAGATGTCAGCGTCAGGGAGGGGACAAGCCTGATCCGGGCACCAAGCTGGAGTGGCTGGCCTAGAGCCAGCACCCAGGGACAGAATTGGCAATAGGGACGTGAGCCACCGTGGGAGATCCAGGAGGGAGGGCAGGTGGGAGACTGTGCACTTTCATAGGACAACTGCCTTCTTGCCCAAGGACGGGGAGGGGGCCATCCAGGGCACCAGGTGGGCGGAAGGCGGCAGTGTGTGCATGAATCAACAATTCCTCCTTTAGGACTGTCAATTTGTAAGAAATGTGGGGAGATTTCACTGAGAAGCAACTGCAGAGATCAAAGGCAAGAATGGTAGAGACTCTCAGGCTGTGGCAGAAAGCGTGATTTGAAGTCAGACAACCTTGAGATTGAAATGTCTCATGTAGTTTCAATGAATGACAAGTCTTGATTCCCCAATCTCTACAGTGGACGCAGTAACTCCTACCACAGGTTATCCTGAGGCCTATGTGAGCTAAAGGCAGAAGGCGCCTGGAAGAGGGGAGCAGGTGTGTCCCCTAAATGTTGATTCCCTGATGTCTACCTTCTCTCCTTTCCCATAAAAGCAGTGGAAACCTGGTTAAGAATGGGGGCCAACTGGGAGGGAGACACGGTCCCTTTGACTCATCAGAGACTGACATCCAAGCTGTGTCATTTGAGAAGTGCCAGGAGACCCCACCCACATGGGAAATCCCCTAGCCAGATGGTGACTTGGGGGTTGTAACTTAATAGCCTCCTGGATTAAGGGCCTTAGAAATGATCCGCGGCTGTAGGATGGTCGGAATCCACAGGTTCAGCCCCTATGTGCGGATGAACACACACGCAGCGCTACTCCAGCACTTGGGGCCATGCCCATTTGGTGAGGGGGGGAGGGGGAGGCTGGTCCTTGCGATTTTCCACCTATTGTCAGATATAGAGCCCTAGGCTTTGCCAGGACAGATGGCAAATGAGCTGTCTCCAGGTGACAGGGGACCTGGTGGGTCCCAGCCTCGTGGCACACTCAGTATCCCAGGGTGCCACCTGCTCACACACACTTGTTCACACTCACCTCCAAAGAGAGGCATGTGAGCCACTCTCCTAGCCCCTTGGATAGTAACAAGCAGTGACTGAGAAAGCGGAGAAAATTCAGATGTTGTGGGCCAGTTCCTGGAGGAATAGATCTGTGCTTGATGTTTTTTTTAGAAGTCCTGCGGTTGTGTCTTTAAGACGGTGTCTACCCTTGGCCACATTTCCTGTTTGATAGTAGAGTCTCTCTCCCCCTTCTCCTCCTCCCAGAGCCATAAACTGTGCATTGTTCATCATAGCAACAGCCCCAGGGTGGCAGGAAGACCGTGCCATTTGGAATCACATAGAGCCAGGTTCAAATTCTCCCTCCATCACCATGTGACATCGGGTGATGACTCAGCTCCTCTTGGCTTCGGTACTTCTAGGTTTTGTTTTGTTTTGTTAAGGATTCAGAAATAGCATCCTGACCTGCTGTTGAATAATGTGCACTTAGGTTAGGCTAGTTCCTTATTCATAAGGTATTTTCATGTCCAATCTCTTTTAATGCCTCCATGTAATAGGAGAGAAAGCTGGGGCTCAGAGAGGCAAAGCGACTTGCCCAGGGACACACAGTGGTAAGCAATGAGCAAGAATTCCAACTTACTTGTTTGTCTTTTCATTCTAAAATAATTCCAGACTTAACACAAAGGTTGCAAAAATGGTACCCTCCAATATCTCACCCACCCTTCACCTAGATTCCCCCCAAGGATAACATCTTATATAAGCATGGCATAATTATAAAAATCAGGATATTAACTTTAATAACAATATTATGATCCAATGATTTAGAATTTACCAGTTGTCCCATGAATATCCTTTTCTGGTCCAGAATCCAGTCCAGGATCACACATCGTATTTACTTTCCCTTCATCTCCTTTTAATCTGGAACCATTCCTTCTCCTGTCTGAGATTTTCTTGACCTTGACAATTTGAAGAGAGTATAACAGGCTTGTTATATTTTGTAGAATGCTCCTAGATTTGGGTTTGTCTCACCTTGCCCCGTTATTAAATTCAGGCTATGCATGTTTTGTAAGAACAATCACAGAAGTGATGTTCTGTCTTTCCCAGTGCCTCATATCCAGAGGCATATCATGTGCACCTGTTCCCTCACTGGGGACATTAACTCGATCCATTTGGGTTTAGATTTCAAGGCTTCTGTTCTTTCTGTTGCACCATGCGGCCCACGTTCTGATGTCTATGTACTGTATTCAAGCTGTCAGACTAGATACTGCTGTTAAAGCATTGGAAAATCATATTAAAGGATATTGCAACTCAAAATGTTGCTTTTACACTGGGAGTTTCCTTGAGGGCAAACACCAATTTTAAATTTCTGGGGCTTTTGTGCCTCACACAGAGAAAATGCCAAGATGATGTTCACTGAATGAATAAATGAATAAAATAATGGACACATGAATGAATGAGATCCTCTGTTCGGTTTCCTCCTTGAGGGCAGGAAAATATACCGTAAGGATCCCTTTATTTTCTGCAAACAGTAAGTACTCAATTAAATTTGAGTAAATAAAACTAAATCCTCCTGGTGGATATTTCTTTACTTATAGGAGGAAGAAAAGAATGGCTGTTTTATCTAAAAAAAAATTTTTTTTTTTTTTGCAGCTCTTTCTCTTTTCTAAATACAGGCATTCCTGCTTTGATCCTGGGTGTGTAAAAGTAAATAGTTTTCTCATCTTTGGGTGTTCTTGGTGTTTTGGGCAGATGGAGACCAAAGCTGTTTAGTTTAAGAAGGCTGCTTAATGATTTGGGTCCATGGTTTCTGAGATGGCCTTAAAGTTCCCACCCCCTGATGGTCATGCCCTGCCCTTCAGTGTGGGTGGGCCCGCCCTAATCAGGTGAACCTTTATGGGACTAGAGGTCAGAGATGGAAAAAGTGGGAGATTCAAAGCACATTTTCCCCTGTTGGCCTAAAAGGACCAAATGGAGAGAATCCCATGTCAGGAAGGTCTCTAGGAGCTGACATCAGGCACCAGTCAATGGCTCTTAGTAGGAAAACAGGGACCTTGGTCTTACTGGCACAAGGCCCTGAGTTCTGCCAACACCCTGAGTGAGGATGGAAGAGGACTCAAGCCTCAGATGAGACCCAAGCCCCAATGGACACCTTGATTTCAGCCTTGTGAGACCTTGAGCCAAGAGCACAGCTATGCTGGACCCAAACTCCTGACCCATGGAAACAGTAACATGATAAATTTGTGTCCCTGAGTTTGTGGTAACTTGTTACACAGCAATAGCTGTGCCTTTTCCAGAGTGTCATGGAGTTAGAATCCTACAGTTTGTAGCCTTTTCAAATGGCCTTGTTTCACTCAACAACATACATTTCTTTGTGACTTGGTAGCTGATTTCTTTTTATTGCTGAATAATATTCCCTTGTCTGGATGTACCACAGTTTGCTTATCCATTCACCTACTGAAGGACATCTGGGTTGCCTCCAAGTCTTGGCAGTTTTGAATAAAGCTGCCATAAATATAAACATTCATGCACAGGTTTTTGTGTAGACACAAGTTTTCAACTCACTTGATTAAAGGTAGGAGTGCAGTTGCTAAATGGTATAGCAGGACTATGTTTGGTTTCATAAGAAACTGTCAAGGGTCTTCTTCCAAAGCAGTGATATCATTTTGCATTCCCACCGCTATGAACGGGAGTTCCTGTTGCTCCACATGCTTTGCCAGCATTTGATGTTGTCATTTTGGGGGATTTTAGCCACAGAAGGCACTTCTGGATTTCTATTACTGCAGGGGAAGCCCTCTGTCCCCCTTCCCATATTCCTACTTCTGCCTGTATTAGAAGAAATCCCACCTCCAGGGTGCTGTGGCAACAGCGCCCACTGCTTTCTACCCCTTGTTTAAATGGCTCAATGGGCGAGGAAGGTGCCCCCTGATCAGTGAAAGCCCAACATCTACTGGGCCTTGTTTTCCAAGGAAAGACTGGGTGTCAGAGACAAAATATGCATCTGTCCCCCAGGGTTGGGTGTGCCCCCTTAGGCAGAGAGCTGCCATTCTTTCAGGGGAAAAGGAATAGGTTTACTTGGGGTGGCAGGTAGGTAGGGGGTCCTGTGGCGGCTTCTAGTCATGTTTTATCAGGGGGTTCAACTTGGAGAGTCATATCCCATTAATCAATCCTGACAGGCCACTTTTTTTTTTTTCTTTACCCTTTGTGTTTCTCAGTTAAGAAACTGAGAGATGTTAGGCTTCCCCAAATCCTCAGTAATATCCACACCACCACCACCTAGAGCAACAATAATTATTTCTCATACAGTTATTATTCACAGTATGCAAACAGCCACTACCATTATTGACTGTCTGTAGTATGTCAGGCCCCATAGTCCGTGTACTGTCTGTGCTATATCATTAATCCTCACAATGAACCCAAGAGTTGTATATTATTGCCCCCAAGCAACTTGAGGCTCTCAGAGGCCACACAGCTGGGAAATGGTGAACCTTGAACCTTGAACCTTGTTCTGGTTGTCAAAGCCCACACTAGTTCTGGAGGTCACAGCATTGTGGAGGAGGGGGAAGGAGGTGAGGGGGTGCAGTTCTTTGTCTGTCTCTCTCTCTTCTGTCTACCATAGATCCTTTGCCTTGGGCCTCACTCAGAATGGTTTTCCCTATCAGCTTCTAGATTATATTGTTATCAAGGGAGGGAGAACTTTATTACCTTCCATGCATTGGATGCCACACACTGGTTTTTAATTATCACCCAACCCAATTGGTTGGGTAATATTATGCTTTTCTTTATACAGATGAGGAAATTGAGGCTCAAAGAGTTTAAGTAACTTTTCCAAGTCTAGAACTAAGTCCCAGCTAGTAAATAGCATGCTGAATTTGGAGCATCTCATCTTAAACCCTGGGGACCTTTACTCCATAATGGTGGTCCTTATACTTTGTTGGTCTCAGGCCCCTTTTGTGCTCTTAATAGGGATTGAGCTGCAACCCTTAATGAATTGTTAGATTTAGATAATGATCACCATTCCTGGTAACTTCACCAAAAGGGAGACAACGAGACGTTATTTCCCTCCTCATGGCAGAACACAATACCACCTGCTTCTAAATTGAACTTCCAATGTCCAAGAAATACAGGGGAAAGAAATACTGTAAACAAAACTCCATCGGTGTAATTAATCAAATCTAGAATGTGGAAAACCACACAACAAAGCGTTGCAGCATTTGATTCCTTTACCAAGTGAATTTCAAAGAAAAATATATAAACGAGAGGAGGAAACTATGGAGACATTATCTACCAATCGCCATGTATAGACTACTTCAGATCCTGATTTGAACAAAAAACAGTGTGTGTGTGTGTGTGTGTGTGTGTGATTATGAATATTATGAAATTATTGCTAATTTTTTGATGGCATAATGATACTGTGGTTATGCTTTTTTAAAATGTCCTTATATGTTAGAAATATGTAATTAAGCATGAAATTTCAATGTGCTTTACATCTCATACCATTTCCCCCATTTTTTTAGATGAAGTGAGAAAAACCCAGAGAAGTTATTTGCCAAGTTCACACCTGGTACATGGCAGAGTTGGGTCTGAAGGCCAGCGGCGGGGTGTGGGGGGGTTGGAAGGAAATTGCTCTGCCTAGTTATAGCTTGGCACCCTACCTTTACTGTCTCTGGCCAGTCTTTGGCAGCTACAACAAAACCTGATCATCGAACCATGAGACAAATGTGCAAGTCATGGGATTTTAAGCTGTGGCTTTAGCAGGACTCAGTTTAGGGGTTTTACTATGGAATTCCCTATATACATGCTTGAAAAAAATACCCAGAAACAGCTCGATGCCAGGAAAGGAAATGCCAAAAGCAGCCTGATTAAGACTGAAACTCCAGATGTCACCAAATTTCAAGACACGTGCAATTTCGCGGTGAGTAACAAGCAGTAGCCAGGGCTGCTGACTCACAGGCTGGGAGCCAAGGGGCCTGGGTTATTTTCTGCAAGAACATTTCATCAGCCGGTTGCCATCTTGGTACGGCTGTGTCGGCTGGTCTCAGAGGTCAGGCTGTTTTCACAGGTTTTGATGACTGGTCCACACCAAGGGACATTTCTTCATTCCAAACATGTGCAGAACTCTAGCACATCTTGCTTTGGAGTTCCTGGTTGATATTTGAGAAACTTACCTTCCTTCCAGTTAGCCCGTGGGGTTGGGACATGGAACCGAAGAGGTGAAGGCATGAGTCTGACCTCACATGAACACTTTACCTTCCTGATGGATGCATGATGCATGACGGAAATGCTGTCTCAATCATCGAGCCCTTACCAAACAATCATCATGAGCACAGAAGCATTCCTAATGCTAACCAGTTGCCTCAACAATGCACAGTTCCTGACAATAGCAGAGAGCAGCTGTGGATGAGTCATTGTGAAACCAACCAGGTACTAAGAAGATAACTGAAAGATCTGAGCTTCTGTGTGGCCGGCCGGTAGCTCCGTCTTCTGAGTGGAAGTCCCAGCCGGCAGGACAAACTGTTGTCGGGAGTCAAATGTCGGGGCAAGTCGAGAGCATGAAGCGGTGGCCTCATGGGGTGATTTGCTAGAGGCCTCTGAGAAAAGCCATTCTGAGGAAAGACTGAATCTAGACCAAGGAACTTGGTCTGAGAACAGAGGTCTGTGTGTAAGGAACACACTTTCCTGCTGAACTCCCAAGGGCAAGGCAGCTACAATAAAACCTGAGCACAAAATTAGAGAGTTGCTACACGTCAAAACTCGGTGAGGCACTGAGAGCCCATGGCTGCAGTATTTTGTAACGAGGGACACAGGATGTAGACAAATGGGGACAGGTACTTTCCCAGTCAGGGTGGCTGTTGAAGCACAGAATGACGTCACACTAGAGGGCATGCTGCAGGGCAGTGGGATTTGGGGCACTACAGTGACCCTCCTGTAGAGAGATGAAGCTAGAACTGGCCAGGAAGGATATATGGCGGACTCCATGGAGTATCCAAGAGGGACATGTTCACGCACAATGCCCCCTATGGGCCCAGCTAGGGTGTTGAGTAGCGTATCAGAGGGCGGATGTGAGCATTAAATGAGAGAATAAGAGCTCTGGTACCAGTATTGCTGTTTTATATTTTTTATTGTGTCGAATGAATCTCGCTTTTGATATATATTAGCTGTTAATAATTGAATTAAGTTATATAAGATAATTTATGTAAAGCCCTCAAGTCCATGTCTATACGTAGTAAGTGCTCAATAGCTGTTAGTTATTATTATCATTATGAATTATTGTTATTACAATTATTAATGGAGATAGTGGTACTAGAAGAGCAGCAGACATTTAAAAATAGACCAGATACTACTCAGTTGTAGATGGGGTCCAGGATAGGGAAATCCCTTTTGGTTATAATTACCATTACCCCTGTTTTTATCTCCAGGCTAAAAATAGAGCCTGGAACACACAGGTCATATTTGAATAAATGTGTTGTTGAACTCAGTAAAAGGGACTTTCAGGTTCCACTTTCCCATCTTGGTTCAGCCACACGGATTGAGTGCACCCCGTGTTAAGTACTCTCTCCTTCCCATCGATTTAATCCTTGCAGGATTCTTCTGAGCGGTGGTTTCCCCCTGTGAAATGTAGAGAATCTGAAGCTCAGGGACCGGGAGATCTCCTGGGAGTCCCATTGTGCCTTCAGAAGAGATGGTGACATGAAGGCTAGCGCAGGCAAACTTGCTTGCCTGAGGGCCTGTTCACACAGAGAGGCAGTGATGGAGACGGAGGAGGCTCCAGAGGCTTGCTGAAGATGTAGGCCGCTTAGAGTCAGCCATGAGTGCCGCCTTCTGAACTCTGGCCTCTGCCTTCAAATCCCTTCCTGCCGGTCGGTGCTGTCCCAGGTGGGAGAAAGGCCCCAGAGGTCCCGGCGCTCAGCGTGATGGGACCTTTTTAAAATGGAGACAAAGTGGGCTGGGATCTGGGCTCCCATCTGTGTCCCTGGCTCTCAGAAGAAAGTCCTAGTCCAGCCAAAGGGAGAGATGCTGGGTGAGCCGGAGAACGGGTTTGGCTGAATGTTCTAAATTTAGAAGAGGACTTGGATGTGCCCTCTGCGGCTTTTGACTGGAGCCCAAGCTCAGAGCGTGTTGGTGTTTTTCCTCTTTGGCTTCCCTGTGGGGCGGGGAAGCTGCTCCCCTCTCAGGTTCCCGAGGGCTCAGACGGCGCTAGGTTTATAAATACCCTCTCTGCTCCCTGGCAGTTCTGACCCCAGCTGATTGTCAGTAATTTCAGGGTTTCTCATGGAGCCTCTGCACTCTGACTCCCCGGGGTGATAATTGAGGGTGGCGGGTCACCCCCAACCTCAGGGAGGTCCCTGCGGCAGAGGCACGGCGTGACCAGACAGGGTGCTTTCCTCCTCGCCATGGCCTCGACAGGCAGTCAGAAGTCATACAGGGAAGTAACACTTTCCTTGGTACCGCTCAGATGGGGGGGGTTTGGAGGTTAGTGCTGTTGGTCATTAAAGGGGCTGGGGGCGTGGAGGAAAGATCCCAGGGGGAGCATCCATACAGAGTGCTCTGTGCCAGGCTTGTGCTAAATGATTTAATGCTGGTTAATACTGAGAGCTGCTAGTCGGTATCACATGTGTCCCGGCTCCATGCCACACTTGTTACATGGACTGTCGTTCTTACCCATGTGATTCCATACAATCTGTACAAGATCCAGGGACTGAAATTGTCCTGTTTCACTGGGGAAGCACCTGAGGATCTGAGAAATGACTGGTCCAAGTTGCACAGCTGGTGCACCAAAATACTTCCTCTTTCCACATGCCATGTGGAGAGCTGCTATCATCTCTAATTTGTAGCAATTAAGCAACTTTAAAAATTTTGAAGTCGTGTAAACTGGGGCTCAAATCACAGCACTGCCACTTGCTCTAAGAATCTGAGCAAATCCTCTAAACTTATCTGAGTCTCAGTTTTCTTACCTGTCAAATGGGATTGAGAGCAGAGTTCGTGTGAAGGCCTCGAGTGTATAAGACGCTAACTTGGGAAATGGTATGCCCCAAATACATGTTAGTGAATAATAGTAAAAGCTAACTTTCATTCCCTCCTTCCTATGTGTCAGTCTATGCTATGCACAGTACGTATTTTATTTAATGCTCTCGGCCGCTTTAGGGAGACATGCTTTTATTGACCTTATTTTTCAAAAGAGAGAACTGAGGGTAAAAGGAGGGAAATGACCTGCCCATGGTCTCGTAAATGGCAGAATGTTGGTTTGAATCCAGAGAGTGACTCCAAGTCCATATTCTCCCCTCATCTCTATTGCTTTTGTCATCATCATCATCATCACCCTTGCCATCATCACTTTCATCATCACCTTAAGTCATCATCACCGTCATTGCCTTATTTGCCACCATCATGATTACCATGATCACCACCATCGTCATCACCATTATGATCACCATTATGATCACCATCATCACCACCACCACCATCATCATCATCATCACCACCACCACCACCATCATCATCATCATCCAATCATCACCATCATCATCACCACCATCATCACCTTTGTCATGATCACTACCCTCATCATCATCACTATCATTCTATCATGATTATTGTTGTTCTGTAACTGCTCCTCTTAGCCCTGGGCTCCTCCGGGGTAGAGCCATTTCAGGCCTGGAACACAGGAGGGTCTCAGCCTGTGTATGCAAATTGGCTGAATAACCTATGACTGACTTGAAACACAAATGGGGCAATCCTCTAAGAACTCAACTCATCCAAGAGGCTTTCCTACCCCTGCACCCAGAGAAATTGAGGGCTGTGGATCTTAAACCTGAAATCTCTATAGATGGGAGCTCTGAGAAGCACATGGTTAGCAAAAAGCCCAGAGACTAAGAGTCCTACATCTTCTCTGCACTGTCCAATATGGAAGCTGCTGTGACTATTTAAATTTAAAAATTCAATTATTTAAAATGAAATAAAATGGAAAACTCAGTTCCATAGTTACACATTTCAAATGCACCATCGCCTGTGGCTAGTGGCTACCATATTGGATGGTGTACATCTAGAGCATTAGTATCATTGTAGGAAGTGTTTTTCCTGCTGTTCTGGAAGGTCCTGATTTTCAGTCCCCTCTGGGTACACTAATCTTTCCAGGCCAGGAAGCTGATCTGGGGCTCGGGAAATGTGCTCATTGTGGCCAACATACCAGTGGGACAGAGAGAGGAGCCAGAGAGAAGCTTCTAGGGCACCCATCAGTCTTATTGGCAGCTCCTATAAGCACACTGGGCTTGAAGGGAAGTGGTTAAAGTCACTCGGCATTGGAGTCAGGGCTCACATCTCCATTTCCCAGCTGTGCAACTGTAGGCAAATTAATACACCTCCCCAGGCCTCAGTTTCCCCAGTTGTGAAACAGGTATGCTATGCCTCTGCCATTGGATGAGCTGTGTCAAAAGCACTTGCACAGAGCAGGTTGTGAAGAAGTGTTCATTCTCTTGCCCTCCACCCGAGAAAAGGCTGGGGGGGTGGGGATCAGAGTCGGGTAGCCCAGCAAGCTACCCAAATGCTCCGCCACACACACTTCAGCCTGCCTCTCTAGAGCTGGTTAGTCCTGTTCATATTGTTAGAACTTTATTTTTATAGGTCTGGGTATTTGGTGAGTCAGAGAATCAATGGTACCTTCACCAGTAAACAAAATACAACACTTTCCTCAAAGGAAGGAGTGCAGAGGAGAGTTGGGGGCAAGAGTCCTGGGAGTTACAGCAACAGACTCCCTCCACCCCCTTAGACTTCTTCCTTTCTACCCTCCACCCTCACCCTCTGACGAAAATCGGCACCTCTGGGGCTCTGAATCCCAAAACCATTAGTGGCGATTATAATCATAGCTACTGTTTGTTGAGGTCCTTGCCGAACTGGGCACTGCTCGAAGATGATTACATACAATATTGTGAAAACCCTCTGGTGAGCCACATTCTCAGCTCATTTTACAGATGAGGAAACTGAGGCCCAGAAAGATGAACTAACACGCCCAAGGTTGCATGGCAGGTGAAATGGCAGAGGAGGGAATTGAATTCCGGTGTACAGCAAGCTGAAGGTCCTGCTTTTCCCACCATGCCACACTTCCTGCGGGGCTCAGAGGATGCTTATGTGAGCGTGACTAGCACAGGGTAGGGGTTGTTTGTGATGACAGTCCAGCTTGGAGGCGAAAGCTCAAGGCTTTGAGGTATCAGTTCAACTTTGAGGTCGGGGTCTGTGCTGACCAGCAATGAGATCTTGGGCAAGTTGCTTAAAAACGTATACAAACCACTTTAAATTTCAATTTCTCTACCTGTAAAATGAGGACGGTGATTCAACCTCATAATGATGTTTTTAGAGTTCGATGACTGAGGTCTGTGTTCGACAAAGCGTTTGTGGCCCACAGCGGGTGTCTGGGCATATCAGAAACTTCTGCCCTTGTGGGTTTCTCATCGCCCCAGCCCACAGTCTGTCCGCCTCGGCACTGCTGACATTCTGAGCTGACAGTCTGTGGCAGGGGCTGTCCTGTGCATCTCAGGATGTTTAGCAGCATCCTTGGCTTCTCCTAAGTCCAGGTTGGAACAGCCAAAAATGTCTTCAGACTTTGCTAACTTTCCTGGGGGTGGGGGGGAGGAAGTGCCCCCCACCCACCCTCTAGGTGAGAACCCCTGCCTGAGCCAGGCTCAACCCGATTCACTGCAAATGGCACATGCCGTTAGGCCGGAACGCTGTCTGTGCCCCTTGCCCGCGCAGCAGACCCAGGCAGGGATCCCAGCGCGAGGCCGGGCAGGGGGCCACGATCAGATCAGCCTGGGGTGGCCTGCGCTGGTGCCTTTTGAGGATTGACACCCGGCTCACTGTTTCAGTTGGCAATTATCTGAACAGAAGTGCTCTAATTGCCTGAGGATCAGGTTTCCTCTGGGGGTCATTTCTTTCAAGGCTCCTGTTGCTGTTTATTTATACTCATCCCAATAAAAAGCATGTGCTCAGCTGCATGGGGTATTAATGATAGGAGGGTCGCTCCAGACGGCGCCCGGGGAGGCGCCTGCAAATCCACCCTGCAGAAGTTCCTCATTTGCTGGATCTGCCTGGCAGGGCCCTGGTGGGGCTGGAGTGTGTGTGTGTCTGTGTGTCCGCGTCCCCACATGCTGAGAGTGCACATTTGTCGCCTCTCTGACTTAGCACTTGCGATAACACAAGTGTCTCCCCCAAGGAAGTTGCTGCCCTCACATCTGGCCACCAGACTGGGTCCCTGCTGGCCCAGACCTCCTGCACCCCATCACAGGCCCCTGTGGATTCCAACTGGACTCTAGGGGGTTGCAGAAACTCAAAGCTATCCCCGCTAGCTATCCCCCTAGAGGGGGCTAATGAAGTTAATGACGATGCCACCCATGTGTGCAGGGCTCCCTTATTAGCAACAAGCTTTCTGCTGGTGATCATCATGATAAGGATAATATTAAATAAACCTGTATTGAGCACCGCCTCCGTGCCAGGCACCTCGCTGTTCGGTCGTTCCTTCCCTCATTCATTCATTCATTCATTCAGACATGAGACCAGACAGATGTTGAGTACTGCTCTACCCCAGCCGTCATTATAGAGCAGTGAGAAGCAATTAGACAATTAGTAGCTCCTGGGGAGCTGACAATTTCGGGGATGTAGAGGGGAGACCAAAATACAAGTCCCCTCCTACGACCCCACAATTGTAGGCCAAAAAAAAAAAAAAAATTGAATGGACAAGATAATTTCAGTTCCTGGTAAATGCTGGGAGGAAAATAAAATGGGGGAATATGACCAAGATCTGCTAAGGTGAGAAGGCCTTCTTTCTTCAACATGAGGGTGTCGTCAGAGAAGACCCTGGGACAAGCCCTTAATGACAAAATGACAAAAGTATTCTTGGAGAAGAAGCAGCAGAGCAAATGCCTGGAGGTGGCAACAAGTTTGAATTACTCAAGGAACAGAAAGGTGTTCGGGGCAAAGTAGAACCTGGAGGAGCTGGCGGGGGGGGGGGGGCGCGCCGGGGGTCCCAGGAAGGAGGAGGTGGCCAGAGAGACTGGCAGGGGCCAGGAACTGAAGGGCTTCTTGGCCTACGGTAAAGAGGTGAAATTCTATTCTAAGTACAGCGGGCACCACTGGGGGCATGACGTCCCGGATGGTGCGATGTGCTGCATGCACGTTACAGCCCAGGCTGGCTGCCCAGCAGAGAGTGGACGGAAGGAAGCAGAGGGAACCTGGGACACCTGTTAGTGGGGGCAGTAAGGAGGTGGGTGGGGTCCTCTTGCTGCTGTAACAAACACCACAAATTTGTTATCCCACTGTCTGGAGGTCAGAGGTCCCAAATGTGTCTCACTGGGTAAAATCAAGGTGAAGGCAGGGCTGGTTCCTCTGGAGGCTTTCGAGGAGAACCTGTCCTTTGCCTTTCTTTCCCAGCTTCTGGAAACCACCCACATTTGCTGGCTTCGGGCCCCTTTGGTGTCTTGAAAGCTAGCACTGTAGCATCTTCAGTCTCTCCCCTGATATTTCCTTTTTTGACTCTGACCCTCCCTCGTGCCTCCCTCTTGTAAGGACCCTCCTGATTACATGGGACCCACCCAAACAATCCAGGGCCATATCCCCCCATCCCAGGATCCCTAACTGCATCACATCTGCACAGTCCCTTTGGCCATGTCAGGTGACACATCCACAGGCTCCCGGGATTTGGACGTGGGCATCTCTGGAGGCCATTACCCTGCTGACCACAGGAAATGAGCCATGATGGAGGCCAGGATGGTGCCAGTGGGGTGAGGAGAAGTGAGCAGATTGGGGGTCTTTCTGAGGCAGAACCAATAGGGCTCATTGATGGATGGGCTGTGGACTGCAAAGAAAAGCAAGGAATCAAGGAGGTCCTTTCCTGAAATGGGAAGGCAGCAGCCTTGGGGTGGGGGCCAACCGGGCAGTTCTCTTGGCCGTGTCTGTTTTGAGATGCCCACTAGACAGCTGAGTGGAAATATCAAGTAGTCAGCAGGATGAGCCTAGCATTGAGGATGGAGGCCAGGGTTGGTGATATAAATGTGGGAGTCACCAGCTTATAGACGGAATTTAACCATGGGATGGGATGAGACCCCCTATGAGTAAAGTTTCAAGAAGAGCAGAAGGTAATGGGCTTTTATAAACAATTTATCAAACTCAACACCCAAAAAGCAAATAATCCCATCAAGAAGTGGGCAGAAGACATGAAAAGACACTTCTCCAAAGAAGACATACAGATGGTCAACAGACATGAAAAAATGCTCCACATCACTAGCCATCAGGGAAATACAATTCAAAACCACAATGAGATACCACCTTACACCGGTTAGAATGGCTAAAATTAACAAGACAGGAAACAACAAAAGTTGGCGAGGTTGTGGAGAAAGGGGAACTCTCTTACACTGTTGGTGGGAATGCGAGCTGGTACAGCGCTCGTTCCTCAAGAAGTTAAAAATAGAACTACCCTCTAACCCAGCAATTGCACTGCTGGGTATTTACCCCAAAGATACAGACGTAGTGAAAAGAAGGGACAGATGCATCCCAATATTCATAGCAACAATGTTCACAATAGCCAAACTGTGGAAGGGGCCGAGATGTCCTTCAGCAGATGAATGGATAAAGAAGATGTGGTCCATATATACAATGGAATATTACTCAGCCATCAGAAAGGATGAATGCCCACCATTTGCATCGACATGGATGGAACTGGAGGGGATTATGCTGAGTGAAATAAGTCAAGCAGAGAAAGTAAATTATCATATGGTTTCACTCATATGTGGAATATAAGGAATAGCATGGAGGATCATCGGGGAAGGGAAGGAAAATGAGTGGGAAGAAATCAGAGAGGTAGAAAAACCATAAGAGACTCTTTACTCCAGGAAACAAACAGGGTTGTGGAAAGGGAGGTGGGTGGGGGGATGGGGTAAATGGGTAATGGGCATGAAGGAGGGCACGTGGTGTGATGAGCACTGGGTGTTTTACGCAACTAATGAATCGTTGAACACTACATCAAAAACTAATGATGTACTGTATGTTGGCTAATTGAATTTAAATTAAAAAAAAAGAAGGTAATGGGCTTTTAAAGATGCAGCAGAGAAGGAGAAACCAGCCAAAGAACAATGCTCCTAAACCACAGAGCTGACCATGCCGCCCCAATGCCCAGGCACACCCCCATTCTCTGGGCCTTAGTTTCCACATCTCCCCTTGGGAATGGAGCTGTTGCCTCACGGCAATGGGGCGCTCACTCCAGGCCAGGCAGAGTGCTAAATGCTTTAGACACGTGATCCCGTTTCGGCCCCACAAACAACTGGATGCGGACATATTATCTCCATCTTAGAGTTAGGAAATCTGGGGCTGGGAAGGGGGTCCACCCGGCCAAGCTTCCCGTAGCTCCCAGGTGTGCTGCAGGCCCAGGTCTGAGTGGCTCCAAGGCCCGTGCTCCTTACTCTTCGCTCCGCACAGCTTTTTTTTTTTTTTTTTTTTGCACAGTTGTAATGTTTAATTCATTGGTTATCATAAACGTTTTGACGTGTTCCTTCCCCACCATACTACAAGTCTGTCATGTCAAGGACTGTCGTGCTCTCCCCCCCAGCACCCCTCGCTGAGGGACTGGCTCTGTCCCTACCCGGCAGTTCTCCTGGGCAGGACCCAACACAGAGTCAGGTCAGAGGGGGACAGAGGCGAAATCCCATCCTCTCCTCCAGCTGCTCCAAGCTCTGTACCCTCCCCCATCTCCCCTCAACCTGCATTGTCCAACCACCTGTGGGGGCACCCTCTCTGCTTTGGGGGAGGCTGCAGGGCTGGTGAACTGGGACATCAAGAGCACAGGTCCTCATGGTGTCAGCCCGCTCCATTCCTCAACAGGCCCTTAGAATCTTCCAGGGGCTGGTACTGAGAAGAGCAAAGCCACTGCTTCTTTGCATTCGAACTCGCACAATTCCTTCCCCTCTCTTTTCTCCTCTCCCTGCTTTCCTTCCACAAACACAGAAGCAGAGGGAGGCACTGGGGCATACAGCGGGGTGAAAAGATGACCTTGTCCCCGCCATCATGCAATTGAAGGTCAAGCCCAGTGGTTCTCTTTGCTGGTAGAAAGTGCAGATGTCCAGTCATGTCCCAGAGCGACTGAGTTGGAATGGGGCGGGGGTTGGTGTTATGATAGAGTTGGGGGAGGCAGGCCTCTGTGCTGTTTGAAATGGCTGTGGTTGATTCTAATGACCAGTGGGACTGAGGTGGGGTCTGGGGGTCTAATGGGGGTCCAATGGGTTAACCTAATGACTCTCTAAATAGTGTAAAACTGCAACCTTGATAACCACTCTGGGGGTGGGGAGTAGCATCCAGAAGGGATATCTGGGGGGTTTGACTTAGCTTAGAAAGTCAGTGAAGGCTTCTCACTGAAAGTGACTTTGAGTTGAGATCTGAAGGACAGATAGGTAGGAGTGAACCAGGGAAAGAGGAGGAAAAAGCACATGCAAAGGCCCTGTGGCAAGAGGCAGCATAGTGAGGACATTGACAAGGCCCTCAGGAGGAATTGGTGTAGCTGGAGCCAGAGAATGGGTTGGAAGGGGATGTGAGAAGGGGGAGGGAGAGTAGGGTAGGGTGTGACTAAGGTGGGGAGGGGTGGGAGAGGTGGGGGATGGAACAGGTGGGCAGGAGCCAAACCGCTCAGGCTTTGTTGGCTTGTCAGCCAAGGTAGGAGCTTTGTCTTCACTGAGAGATCAAAGGGAAAGCATGAAGGCATTGAGTAAGGGCTGGCATGCCCGCACTTAGAAATATGCCACAGGCTACACATGGAATGTGTGAGGAGGGGGTTTCAGGATGCATTTTAGGGAGACCCATCAGGAAGCCATGCTGTGGTCCAGAAGGAAGGCCAGGAACTTGGATCCTGGTGTTAGCGGTTAAGAAAAGTGGCCGGATGCCAGAGGCTAAGTCACTTGGCTGGATTCACACGCCAGCAAGTTCAAACCCAGTTCAGTTGTCTTGCGAAGCCCTTGTACTAAGGCCCCGAAATTCTAACTGCAGGTTTCCCCCTCGTGGATTCTTGACAGCATTTCTGTGGGTCAGAACCAACATTTGCAAAAAAAAAGAAGAAAGAAAGAAAGAAGGAAGGAAGGAAGGGAGGGAGGAAGGAAAGAAAAAAAAAGAAAGAAAGAAAGAAGAAAGAAAGGAAAAACCAGGATAGAATGAAATAAAGCACAGGGTATTGCACGTAGTAAAGGTAACGAAGCTTCCTGCAGATTTGTTTCCATTTTGTATGCATATCCATAGGTGGGTGTGCCAGGCTGCGATGTAAAACGTCGTTCTGGTGGCTGGTCACACAGAGCCCAGACAAGGTTGGAAAGGCTGCCCTTGCGTTCACCTCCGCCCCCTCTCCTGCTGACGCTGGGTCCGGGAATGAGTCACAGGAGAGGCAGTCCCCCACTCTCTGAGTGCCGTCCGCTTTCTCATAAAGCAGTATTGTGAACCATGCCCGAGCCACCATGGCAGGGCTGAGGGGGAGGTCCCGAGAGTCCTCCGTACCTCTGGCTCCGGCCCGGTCCAGACCGTGCTCCCTGAGAGCTTGGGCTGCCCCTGTGGAATTTGCAGCAGGGCTCCGTGCTGCCAGCCCCCGGTGATGAGTCAGAGTCCCGGTGGCCCCAACAGCATCCCTCCAACTCTGGCTGCAAGGCACGAGCGGGGTGCAGAGCTGAGAGGCCTTGAACTTGTTTGATGTAAGACTTCTCTACCAGACGGTGCACGATGCCAGCAAGGCCTGGATTGGCCTGGCCCCTGAGGAAGCGCACGCACGGATCTCACAGGATAGAGCCTGGAGGACAAGCCAACAAGGGAACGAGGGCCTGCTTATGTCTCCCTCCCGGGCCACCCTCTCCCAGGGCCCTGAGAATCCCATGGGCCTGGCCCGGGGAGGGGACAGAAAGACAGGGAGCTTCTAAGTGCCCTGGAGTTGGTTTTGAGCCCCAGCTGTGCACCTTCAAGCAACTTCATCTGTGCAGGCCAAGATCTTCTTGTGTGCAGGCCTCTGCCATTCTCTTTCATGGCAATTATCACTCTCGGAGTGATGTGAACAGTGCTCGAATTCCAAATAGATTCCCAATTCGGTTGGAAAGAATGAGAAGGGAGATACCTCCCCCCCACCATCACCCGCCGAAACTGTATCTGGCTCTCATCATCTATTTATTTAACTCTCTTCTATTTAAATTCCCAGCACCTCTTGTAGGCAGTTCTGGCAAGTGAAATGTAGACAGGAGTTCCTGGAAAAAGCTTCCCGTCTCAACTAGAGCCTGGCTCAGGGAAAACAACTGGTCACACCCCTGTTCTTCCTCTGGACGAGGTCATGATGTCTGGAGGCACAGCAGCCACCTTGCGACCATGAAGGTGTATGATAAAGATGCAAGAACAGAACAGTAGAAGCACATTTGTGGCATCGTGACATTAGACTGCATCTGCTCACCTTCAGACTTCCTACCCATTTAAACACTGAAATCAACTTCTTTTGCTTGTAGGCAAATACAGTTTCTGACTTATATAGTGATCTGTTCACTTGGGGCCTTATCCCCAAACATATTAATTCCACAAACTTTTATTGAGTCCCTACCATGTGCTAGACAGTGGCACTACAAAGGTCAATTCAGATTTTGATCTTACCTTGAAAGGGCTCAGAATCTAATATGAGAGTTAAGAAGTGTGAAATCATAACAAATGGGGCTCCCTGTCCCCTAAGATCTGGTTATAGTCAGCTGCAATGCCTGTTAGTTCCAAGGCAGTTTTCCAACCTCAAGTTCAAATTTCGATCAGATTCCTGGCTTCTGTTGGGAAGTCCCCATCTCTAAATCTTATCTCTGTTGCTTTATTTCTGCCAGCATGGATCCAAATGGAAAACATCTTCTTTTATCGACCGGTCAACCAGTCCTTGCCAAAAAAAAAAAAAAAAGTCCATGCTCACCCAGGACCTTTGTACAGCAAACTTGGCTAAAGGTTGGGGAGGCACAGCCCATAAAGTAAAATGTTGAAAATTAAACACTCCTGTTGTTAAAAGTCATTTGTTGTCTCCTGTAGCTACTCTTTTGCCCCCTTTTCTTGATGCCTTGGCTGCCCCCAACCTCAGCTACCCTCATGGAAGTTTATAGCCTTGTCTAAATATACTCAAGAAAGCCATGCTGGTGACGGAAGTAGGGCTTTAAACCGAGATACCAATCATCTAGTTTGTCTGTGGCTCACTTTTTTGCATCTGCAAAAGGGAGGGAATAACCCCCCCACCCCTTGCAAAATTGGGGAGAGGATTCAGTGGGGTGACCTGACACACGGTCTAGGCCATTTATGGTATAATCCATATTCTAGTAGTGTATGACCTACGTTTGACTGCTCCCAAATGAGTTTGTTAGAGAAAAAGTTTCCATCTCAAATAGAAAACCATCACCACTGGGCTTTATGTTTCTGTAATCCTGAGCAGAAATAGCAGGAATGTGTGTGTTCATGGTGATCCAATGAGCAGAGAGGTGGAATATTTTCCAAGAAGAAAATGGGATGTTTGGGACCACTGACATATTTGGCCCACTCTGCTCCATTCCCCCAGACCAACACCTGTCTATCAGATTGTGTTACCATCATGGGAAAATTTGAGGGAATGTACCTCTCCCCATATACACATGCCTCAATGCCCATCCCACTATTTTTCTATATCCAGGAGACCTCTTCCTCCTGCACATTTGAAGGGCCTGGATCACTCTCTGAGACTCCTTTTTTTTTTTTTAATTGAGATATAATTCACATAACATAAAATACACCCTATTAAAGTATACAGTTTGGTTGTGTGATGATCACCACTAATTCCAGAACATTTTGCTCACCTGGAAAAGAAACCCTGTGCGCATGAGCAGCCACTCCCCATACCCCGTCTACAGCCCGTGGCAATCGTGATTCTATTTTCTGTGTCTGTGGCCCCTCGGAAACTTCTGGCACCAGTATCTCAAGTCTGTGAGCCATGAGCTCCATTTCTAAACGCTTTGGCCCTGCCATCCCATCTTCCCTTTGCTTTCTCAAGAAGCAGTTTTCATCTTACCTAAGAGCTACATTCCATTGTTTGCCCACCATTTGAACGTCCTTCTCGTATTTGTGGAATTCCTTGGTATATGGCTTGTCGTAGGAGGGAGAGACCATCTCTCTCTTTTAAAGCTAAAGGAAAAAAAAAAAAGCAAAAAGCTAGAAATGTGCTTTCCTAGAGTCCCTTGCAGCTAGACCTCAGATGTGTGAGCTAGCTCAACCAATGACTTTGAATCTGGAGCTAGTGGCCCCCCAGAAGCAAGGACAGTAGAGAATCTTGGCCGGTAGCTGTGGGGGCCTCAGCAGTGATGTCCCAGGCCTTTGGCGGTGGGTCCGTTCAGTAGAGCCATGCTCAGTGCCACCCGTGTCCTCACTGGCCTGGCTCTGATTCTGAATGCAGTCCTGGCTACCTCTTAGACTCCCTCGTTCCTGACCCTGGTTTCCGCCGGGTCCTCCAGCCTTCCCAGCTGTCATGTGAGCCAGACCCTATCCTGAAAATAGATCCCCTCTTAGCTAAAATCATCCAGAGTTTGTTTCTATGCTTGCAGTTGAGAAGCCTTGTCTCTGTTTAATGTGAAGTGTTTCATAAGAGTAGAGTCTTAGCCAGGGCAGGTTCATAGAGGTCTTGCCTGAGAGAGAGCGCCGCGTTTTAAGAGATCCGCTCTCCCTCCTGATGTTCTTACTCCTTCCTGCTGCCTTGCAGTGGTGAGCTCGTCTTTTCCTCTGGGGCCATCTCCTTAGTAGCAGGGGGACCAAATGGAGATGTTGACTCGAGGTCAAAGGCACTGAGTGTCCATCCTGGGGTCCCTGGGTGCAGGAGAAGGCCAAGCCTCTCCTCACTCTGTCAGAATCTCCTTGTTTAGAAACTGAGTTTCTGCCTGCTTGTCCTCTGCTGTGCATTGAATTTTGTCCCCCCAAGAGATACAGTGGAGTACTAACCCTTAGGACCTAAGAATGTGACCTTCTTTGGACAAAGGGTCATTGCAGATGTAATTAGCTAGGATGAGGGCATACTGGAGCAGCGTGCACCCTTCATCTGGTGTGACAGATGTCCTTTAAAGAAGAGTGGTATATGGCTTGTCGTAGGAGGGAGAGAAGAAGGCAGAGACAGAGTCACACACAGGGAAGAAGGCCGCAGGATGGCAGAGGCAGAGATCGGAGTGACATAGCTACAAACTCAGGAACGCCCAAGATTGCCAGCCACCACCAGAAGCTAGGAGGAGACAAAGGAGGACTTTAGCCTCCAGAGCTGCAAGAGAATAACTTCTGTTGTCTTAAGCCACCCAGTTTGTGGTGTTTATTACAACAGCCCTAGGAAACTAAAACGTCCTTTGTGCCTAAGCTCCTGCCAGTAGCTTTGCTGGAAAACCTAGCCTTGGAGGCTCCTCAGCTCTATCACCACCGGCTGTGGGGGTCGGGATAGGCCATTTCCCTTTTTGAGGTCTCTGTTTCCTCATCTGTAAATCCCAGGTGAACATACCTCCTTCAAAGACCATTAAACAGAGCATGTGGAGAAAGGGGAACCCTCCTACACTGTTGGTGGGAATGCAAGCTGGTGCAGCCACTCTGGAAAACAGTATGGAGATTCCTCAAAAAGTTGAAAATAGAGCTACCCTACAACCCAGAAATTGCACTACTGGGTATTTACCCCAAAGATACAAATGTAGTGATTCAAAGGGGCATATGCACCCCAATGTTTATAGCAGCAATGTCCATAATAGCCAAACTGTGGAAAGAGCCTAGATGTCCATCAACAGATGAATGGATAAAGAAGATGTGGTATATATATACCATGGAATATTATGCAGCCATCAAAAAAATGAAATCTTGCCATTTGCAACGACGTGGATGGAACTAGAGGGTATTATGCTGAGCAAAATAAGTCAATCAGAGAAAGACAATTATCATATGATCTCACTGATATGAGGAATTTGAGAAGACAGAGAGTCATAGGGGAAGGGAGGGAAAAATGAAACAAGATGAAATCAGAGAGGGAGACAAACCATAAGAGACTCTTAATCTCAGGAAACAAACTGAGGGTTGCTGGAGTGGAGGGGGGTGGGAGGGATGGGGTGGCTGGGTGATGGATTGGGGAGGGTATGTGCTATGGTGAGCACTGTGAATTGTGTAAGACTGATGAATCACAGACCCGTACCCTTGAAATCAATAATACATTATATGTTAAAAAAAAAAAGACAGTTAAATATTTAAAGGAGTGCCTGGCACAGAAACGGCCACTGTTGACATGAAACACCTACCCCTTGTCAGTTTCTGGCTCCCATGGTCCCATCCTGTTGGGGGGTGGGCGGTGACTCTAAAATATTCCCCGAATAGAGATCAATGCCGTGGATTATTCAAAAGCAACGAATTTTCTTTTCGAAAGAGAGGATAATTCCATGCATGCCATGTTTTCTCTCTCTCTTTTTGATATCCTTTTGCACTTCTTAGCTTATGGTACAGAAAGATCCCCTTCTTGGGAGGAGTGAGTGCTAACACACGGGGCTGCCCACCACTGCCCAAGGACAGAGCCGCCTTCCGTGCCAGCCCGCATGGGTCGGGGGTGCAGAGGCTGTGGGGCACTTGGTGGGGAATCTGGCCTCCGATCTGGGGACGCTCAGCCGCCGGGGGCTTTAATATCCGCTCTCCACAGCTTTATCTCCACTCAAGATGGCCATGCTGATTGTAGCACAATAAAGCGGGCGTTATGGAGGGGGGTGGTTCTGCTGTCCCTGGTTATTGCATTTAGAGGCTACTGTAATACTCTTCAGGGAGAGATGGCAGTGATTAAAGGTAATTCAGGACTCTAGGAGTCCTGGATGTTTATGGTTCCTTCTAACCCCAGGGATTTTAGGATTCAAGGCGTGCAGCCACACAGCCAGGCCAGCCGGCAGCTGACGTGAGGAAGAGATTTAACAGGTGCCAGTAACTCTCGTTGGCCAGGTGCTTCATACACAATTATCCACGTAGACCTCACAACATCCCTTAGCGTGTCTTAAGGCAGGTGCCCTAGAAGTGGGCCCTCTGCAAGGATTCCTGTGCATGTGATGAATTCAGGAGGAGCTCATAGGAAACCAGCCAGGAGAGAGGGAGCTGGGTGGGAAGGAGAAGTTGCCCAGCAAAGGTGGGATTTCAGGCCAAGACCCTTTGGCGGGGGGCTGCAGTCTGCTGCAGGGGCCTCTGGAGGGCGAAGTGTACCTCCCCTGGGTGCGCAGGGGCTGGACTTGCACACCCCTGCACCCAGCACTCGCTGGCTGAGGGCCTTGAGGGTCAGCATGAGCAAATGCCCAGACACTGAGGGTTCTTTCTCTGTGCTTACAAAGTGGCTTCGGGAACCCCAGGGCAGGCAGGAGCAAACCCCACCTCGCAGGCCAGCAGAAGAGTACATAGAAATTATAATAAAGTATTCAAGGGGATCTGGGTGGGAGCCAACAGTATCTTCTACAGGGAACAATTAAGATCTCCCATTGTACAGATGACCAAACTGAGGCTCAGAGAGTGAACTGGCACTCCCTGGAGAGGTTAGTGGCTGGGTCAGGATTTGAACCTAGGCTTTCGACGTGGATGTTCTTTCCATGACACGGTGATACCTGTTGGTGCCTGGGAATCCATGGCTGCAAGCGTTGACCTTTCTTGCTTCTTTTTACCATCGCTCTCAGATACTCCTGCCCTGGTTTCCCAGACCTACTTCCTGCAAGGAGGAGAGAACTGGCTCCACCCTTCTGACTCCCTCCTGCCACCAAAGGGAAAAAAAATATTTAAGTAATTTTTTCTATGCTTGAGAAAAGGAACAAGCAATGTTAATGAGTGATTTACCACTCACACACGGCACAGATGGGTCTCACCATGGATGGTCAGGAGAAGCTGGACACAAAAGAGTCAGAGTCCATGTATATAAAGTACACAAAGAGAAAAAGCTAACCTTTGGTGACAAAAGCCAGGCTCTTAGTGCTCCTTGGGTGCATTAGAGACCTGAAGGAAGGGATGGTTGCATTTAGTTTATTTTGGGGGGGGGTGCTCGTTACATGGGTGTGGTCAGTTTGTGAAAATTCGTCAAACTAGGTCCTTCTGATATGTGTGCTTTTCATATGCATATCATGCATGCTTCAGTAAAAATTGAAGTTACAGAAAAAAGTGAAAGAAACAGAAGATAAAGAAGGGCAAAAGGGAGACAATAGAATAAAGCATAATCCTGCCCACTGAGAAATCATCCTTGTTGATGCCTGGTGTGTATTTCTCAAGATCTTTCCATGCGTGTGTGCACACATACACAAACACATGCGACAGAATTTCTGGCTGTGTTGGAGCCGATTATCCTCATCTTGAGAGTAGAACAGCCTGTTTTCGGTACTGACAGCAACAGAAATAATAATTGCAACCCCAAGTTAGGAATTGATATTCAGGCAAGTGCTGGGAAGGAAGAGGTCTGAGAGAGACTGTAGATGTTTCATGCATCTGGGAGGTGGAGGGTCCAGTGATAAATCTGCCCTTATGGATTTAAAGTGTGTGCCCCCATGTGCCCCTCCAAACCGACAGTGTGGATTACACCACACACAATCCGTGTATTCTCCATCTAGGCTTTCTAAGCCGCGTATAGACTAAATGCTGACTCTGACTCATGCACGGGCTTGTGGTGATAAATTACCCTTGGGTTCTGACCTCACGGGGCTTTGAGTTGAGTAGTGTGACTGTGGGCGAGATACCGCCTTCACGGGAGCCTCATTTTTCTTATCAGGAAAATGGGGATAGTAAAATCTGCCAGGGGAGACTCACTTCTCTGTGTGGAAGAACTATCTGATTATTGAACGGGGTCTGGACCCAGGTAAGGTCTTTGTCTGTAAAAACTGAAAGGCTGACTTCACCCGGAGCCCAAGCAGAAGGACTCCAGAAAGGGGAGTGAGGCATTTCCTTCCGCTACTTCTGAGTAGACCTCTTGGGTGGGGCATTATGCCTGGCATGGGAGGAGATGGTGGTGGCAGATGAGGGGGTAGTGCCCACCAGGGTGGTGGTTCCCAGAGGTATCAGTGGTTCCCATAGGAGCCCCATCGTCCTGTGGACATGGCAGTGCCAAGGGAAGAAGTTTGGAGCAGGTGAAGGTAATGATCATGGAGATGCCACATGGAAACTAGCTGGACTGGCTTATTGGAAGGCCAAGGTACCCTGGGGATCCCCAAATGCTTGGAGAGGGAAACCAGACTGGGGAATCAGCTTTGGTTGGATTTTACAGAGCGTCTCCTGTTTCTTTCTTTTAGTCAGGATTGGGGTGACACCATTGTACTTCTTCCCTAGTTGTCCTTAACGGTGGCTTTGAGTGGCTTGGGCTTGGCAATGGAGGAAAATTTCAAGAAGAGAAAGATAGTAGAGCGGGAGTGTTCCTAAGCCTGCCCAGTCATAGCCCCTCTCCCCCGGGGGTACTTGTTTGGGGAAACAGATTTCTGCATCCTGGAGCAGGCACTTCTCAAACTTTAATGAGGACAGGAGTCTGCTGGGAATCTTCCTAAATGCAGGTCCCGATTCAGCAGCAGGTCGGGGCTCAGCCCCCTAAGGAGCATTGTGTGGATGTGTGGGGTGGTGAAGGGCAGGAGAAGAGGACAGACTGGAAGAGGATCCCGCCGTGCTTTATGGGGAGGGAACAGCTTTGCTCGCCTCTGATTCAGGCTGTGTGGGAATGAAGATTGCTGTTCCTGAAGCAAGGTTTGAAAACCGCTGGCCTAGAAGAAGCCTCGCTCTGCAGTTCCTTCTGCCCAGATCACTCCTGCCCTCTTCTTAGCATTATAAACTCCTATTCTGCCTTTAACATCCAGCTCAGGTATGTCTGCCTGAAGGCAGCCTTCCTTAAACACCAAGCCGTTATCAGCCCCTTATCTGTACTGCGTTATCACGTCCCTTACACATGCTACGCTGATTCCTATTATCTCACTGTATTGAAAATGTATTCTGCACTCATATCTCCATTTTAGACCAGGAGCTTTTGGGGAGCAGGATGACATCACCCATGTCTGCTTCTGGGCACAGAGTGTGCCGAGCATAAAGTAATTCCTGGTTCAATGCTTGCAAAATGGGCACTACCTGGTTAATGCTTCCCTGAATAAGAAGCACACCTTCTCTAAATTCTCAAATGGAGCCTGTATTTTTATTAATTTGAGATTTCATAAAAGGTTATTAATCTCTGCTTGCATCTCCCGGAAATTGCTGGGCTTGGCAAGGGCAGGTAAACATGTTCAAATAATATCCTCTTTCCCATCCTCCTGACATCACTGATGGTGTTGTGCTTTTTTTTTTTTCTCCCTTAGAGACATTAGACATTCACTTTCTCCCCACTTCCTGAGATGTGATCACATGCCCACTGAAAGGTTCAGAGTTTGTGAACAACTTGAAGGTCATGTTGGATAAAGGAGCTGGCTGACAGCACCCTTTGGGCCATTGGAATGTGGTGACGCTGGCGCCAGCCCATTCCCCAGAGGTGTGGGACTTGCCCATACAAGCCTCCCATTCCTGCCCCACAGAGGGTGCATCTGTGAGTGCTGGGACATATTGTGAGGAGCCAGGCCTTCTGCTCCCCTGGCATTGATGGGGAGGCCCCAGAGAGCTCCTTGGGGCTCGTCAGGAAGCAGGAGGTTGTCCAGGACCAGATGCAGAAGGAGGCCCACGAGAGTCAGTGACCTGCCTTAATTCATTTTGCGATCTGAATTGAGAAGTTCTAAAACTTCTACTTGGTCAGAATCCCATCTTGAGTATTCTTGGGGGATGTAGCTAATTATGTCTACTTCAAAGGTGCTCATTAACTTGGTGAACCCCTTTGCAACCAATCCCGTGATCCAGGGAACAGTGTTTCTAAGATGGGGTTGGGTAGGGATAGATATTGACTATTTACCCCACAGACCCTGTGTCAGATTTTCTGCCAGGCATTGAGGTCAGAGGCTGGGGGAGTGTAAGAATAAGACAGAGTTTGTGTTCTTAAGCCCCACAGACTGTCAAATGCATAGCTTCTCTTGAATGGATTGTTGAGTGAATGCAGCCAGTGAATACTTTCCAGAAAATCAGTCTTATGGATTGAATTGACTTACCAATCCAGGCTAAATAGAAAAGCTGGTTATATGTGTAGGCAGAGTGGGGAGGGGGAAGGAAGGAATGGTTCAAACTGGTTACAAGTGTAGACAGAATGTGGGGGGCAGATAAAGCATAGGCTTGGTGAACACACACAACAGAAGATGCACTATTGATGAGATTAGTCCCCTGAGCTGTTCTGGATCTGATGACATTCCATGAAGGGGATGGTGGTCTGACATCCTCTAGACCCAGACGGATGGTTGATCGCTGGGGATTTGAGGGGATTGATGAAAGGATTAGGAGCAACTACTCTATCTGATGACCTCCACCTCCATGGAATATTGTCAAATGTCCACATTGTGACACTGATTACACTTATAATGATAACATAACAGCTGTGGTGGGCATCTCCCAGCACTCAGTGCTTCTCCAGGTAGTACTGATGAGGGTGATGATGATGATGTGGTATTGATGAGGGTGATGGTGATAATTGCCACGACCCTTTGTTGAACATCTACTCAGTGCCAGGTGCTTTATATTA